>NC_132838.1:43672323-44931073 GCF_048164855.1 Canis lupus baileyi
AAAAGGGATATTCTTGTCTTTTCTTTAAATTAAATCAAGCTACTCAAAATCATTGGGGCTGTGTTTTTTATTCTTTAGCAAGAATAAAACCCGTTGTAAATGGTTCAGTAATAGAATTTTATTAGGAGCTATAATTAATGTAGAACCTTAGAGAAGTCACTCGTGAAGCTAGAGCCCATATTTGCAGGCAGAAATACAGACACACACACACACACACACAAAGAAATACGGACACATTGCCACATGCTTTGGAAGAGGCTGTGTATCCTGCTGCTGGTTCAGAAAATTCACTAAAGGCTTGAAAACAACTGAATCTAAAACTGACATACTTGTAGTATTTTAAATCAAAAAACATTTTCTAACACTGAAATGCTCCTAATTTTACAGTAATTTCTCATATCAGACTTGGAGTAAAGAGTTACATTTACTGGTTTTACATCTCCCCATTATTACAGACTTGAGTGGGTTTTTTGTTTTGTTTTGTTTGTTTTTTAGTTCTGCCAAGCAATATGGCAATAAAATAATTTACTTATTTATTACACTATACCTTACCTACTTACGGGATTTACAGCATCTAATAGGCCTCACTCAGAAAGTAAACACCAGAAACAAACAGTTCTTGGAACAATCCCCACATCTTTACTTCCTGCATTTCCCTTGCCTGTAGATACTATAATGTGACACAGGGTTTGTGTGGGTATAGGTGTGGGTGTCTGTGTATATCTGAATATTTGTAAAGTGTCATTCTTTCTGTTAAATATACAAATCTAGATAGAAGCAACAGTTTTGGTTTTTTTTTTCCAATTGGCCCCCAAACAACAGCAAACTATTTTTCTTGTGTTAAACTCTTAAGATGTAAAATTTCATATTCTTTAATTCTAACATCTTGACTTTGGTTCCAAGGCTCCTTTGGAGGCTTGCAGGCTAGTCAACCCTGTGACAGTGATAGCCCTGATTTCCTGCTAACTTTAATAATTATGAATTCTGACCCCTATTGACTGCATATATCTCTTCCATGAATTCATCTAAATAGTATATTTTGCATCATTGTCACTCCTCTGTTTATTTCATTAACATTTTTTTAGCAGTAAGAGCCACATTTTATTTTAGGTTATCCACCTAAAAATGTATTAAATCTTTGGTAACAGATGTTAATTTAGTATTCTAATTTATTTCAGAAGAGCTTTGACTTCATATGCCTATAACCAAGCAATGTAAATCTACAGTTATAATACTTTACCAGCTGCTTTTCACTAAATAGACTCCATTGGTTTAAATTTTGTAACATCAGGTGGTTTACTTTTTAAAATCATATTGTGGAGGATTGAATTTTCTGAAAAAGACAACAATACCATTTCTGGTTCTACATGCTCTTTCAGAACCTTGCTGCCTGTTCCATGAGGGAGCAGAAGCTGTTTTCCCTCCTCTTGAAACTGAGTGGGCTTTGGGCACTGCTGTGATAAGTAGGCTGTGTCAGAATGATGCTGTGTGACTTCTGAGGCTTGTTCTTACAAGCAAAAAGGCTTCTGAGTTGCTCTCTCTCTTGGGTCACTTGCCCTGGGAATGCAGCCACTATGTTTAGAGGACAACCAGGCCCCACAGAGAAGCCACATGCAGGGGCTCCAGCTAAAAGACTCAGCCAAGAGCCTGAATCAGCTACCACATGTGGTAAGAGAGTTCTGAGATGATTCCAGCCCCTGGCAGGGCCAGTGTTTGAGCTAAGAACCCAGATATTATGGAACAGAGATGAGCAGTCTCTACTGTGGCCTAAATTCCTGATCCATAAAATGTGTAAGTGTAATATAAGTGATTGCTTTCGGCTACAAAGTTTCTGTGGTTTGTTACAGAGTCATGGCCAACCAGAACACATGTGCATTTAGACTAGAGCATGCACACAAGGTCTATTTGGCACTTAAAGTGGGACATCCGCCAACATCTTGTGATGTTGCTTTTCTCTTGGCTTTCTAAACAGTTGCTTACTTTCTCCATTGACCAATTTTTCTCTACTTGGTAAACTCTACTTAAATTGACCGTTGTAGAACCTGTCAATGAAGGTTCTACAAAAGTTTTCCAAGGAGGCCTCAGGAACCACTGATGGGTAAACTGAAGTGTGTAGAGCTGCTCTCCTGAGAATGTCCCCCCATATGGCACTTGCAACTACCTGAATTTCTAGCCAGCCAGAGTATGCTCAACCATATATGGCCCATGTGGGACAGTACTTTTTTGTGCATAGGTGTGAGGTGATATCCACAGGGACAGGGACAGGGAAGAGCTCAAGACTGCTCTGTTAGCCACAAAGGCAACTAGACCTGAAAGTGACTCATTTACTTTCTAAGAAGGGAGGACAGATCTATAAAGGTGCCTCTGAACCTGCAAAGTATGGTGTCACTCCACAAATATTCACTGAGTGCCCACCATGTCCTAAGAGTGTCCAGCAGGGACTTCTGGGTAGGGAAATGACCATGCACTTAATGTAACCTTCAGCCGAGGTAGGTCTTTCTCCCACACCAATTCTCAAAGTCACTGCTGATTGTTGTAATGCCTTCCACCCCCAGGCCTCTCCCGTTCCAGTTTTAATTTAAATACCTCTTAACTCTTCCTTGATGGGTCTTAAAGGGTACACAGCACTCCGCCAGTTTAAGAATCATTTGAGCCCTTGGTGATACTGCAGACCTCTGGGCCTCTCCAGACTCACTGAATCAGAATCACTACTGGTGGGACCCAGGCTTGGTATTTTTGTAAATACTCCCAGCTGATTCTTAAGCATGTCTGGCCTCCCCTGTCTCCAGTCTCTCTGCCACCTGATTCATACTATTCACTAACACTAGATTAATTTTTCAGAGCATAACTCTGAGAACATCATTCCCCTGCCACCTTAAAATGGGTTACCACTGCCTAGCAGGGTTCTTATTCCAGATCCCAGGACTCAAAACCTTTTCCAATCTGGCCTCAACCTACTTTCTAGTCATGTCACCAATAACCCATATAGTGAGTTGTATTGCACTGCAGCTTGCTTCTGACAAACTGTACCCTCCACACACTTCATAAACTCAGCCTTGGCTCCTCTCTCCAGCTACTCTGACCATGTTTATGCAGGTCAACCCTGACACCTTAGATACCTTCAGTTCCTTCATTGCTTCTGGTAAAAATTCTCCTCCTTAGGGCCTAGTTCAAAAGCAAGCTCTCTCATGATATCATCATACCCGGAAGTTCTCCTTCCTTTCTCTCAAAATTAGTAGCATCTTATCTTAAACCCTTCCATAGCAGTTCTCCTACTATGTAGAGTAGTATTATGTAGTATATGTTTCCTTGTAATAATAATGTCAAGATAGCTATTTACATTTCAAAAGGCCTTTGAAACTAGACATTAATAGAATAAATTATCACAGGTGCTATAACATGATTTGTTTCTGAATTTCCTGCTGAGATTACTTTATATTTGCAACTGTCCAGGACTGCCACAGTAAATTACAAATTTGCTCTTCTTTTTAAAGTTAAATAGCTATCTTGACTCAAAAATAATATAGCACAAAATATAATTTAGGGCTGTAATCACTCCAATAAGAAACTGACCTTTATTTATTAATTTCTAGACAATATACTTCTTTTTTTTTGGCAAAATAAATGACTCATTATACATTTAATTATTAACAGCCTCAAACACAAAGTCTATACTTTCATTTTAGCACAATTGTGTTATACCAGTTTCTTGCACTCCAAATACTATTGGCCACTTATATTGTAGCCTTTTCAGCATTTGCTGATATTCATAATTCTGCAATGAAAATTTATTTCATTGTTTCTCAATATTTTGTAGATGGTTGTAACCATTCAATATTTAAAACCATTTCTTTAATTAAATTATTATATGCAGCAGTTGTTTACAAATATGGATAAAATCATGGACTGCTATTATAACTAAATAAATGCTTTTATTAGAGCAGACAGCTTTTGAAGTGTTGTTATAAATCTTATCACACATTCTATAACTATTTTATTAATAAAAAAACAATTAAACTGCTCTCCAGTAATATATTTATCACACTAAAAGTTATTTTTCACTACAAGGGAATATGTGAAAATATGTTATTAATTATCTCTACTCAGATTATAAATAATGACCCTCATTAAAGACTGCTGCAAGTCAGGACTTCTGGAACACAACTGGCCCCACACATCCTAAAATCAAGGAATCTCAGAGGAAAAGGGCCTGCAGGACTATCACAATCAACATTATCTTTCTGACACCTCCAACCCATAATTGTACACTTTGCATGACATTTCCATTACCTGTTTAGTGGTCTTGAGTAGGTTATCTCACTGCTGTAAGTCTCCATGTCATTACTAAAATGGGGTATACCAGCTACCTAAGGATATTATGAGGATTATAGAAGATAGTAAAAAACTACAAATGTTACCTATTTTAACAATCCCAACATGTGGTCTTAAAGTCTTTATCCAAACAAACAAACAAAAAAATAAATAAATAAAAAGGAAAAACAGGGAACTTCCTACCTCCAGAAGCTGGGAAATGGCCTGTATGTGTTTTCACAGGTCAGGAACTCTCCTACCTCAAATCTCTGCTGTCAGCCTCCAACCTCATGAAAACTTCCAGTAAGTAGAGCTTTTCAGTCCATAATTTGTGATTCACGCCCTCCTTAAACAGAATAATGATTGCAGAAATCCCAGGAGAACACTCTACCTTACCTGCCATTTGTTCCTCTGCATGATTGAATGTATTAGGTCTTTTCCTGAGAGAGCAGCTGTGGGTAGATTAATCAATGCATGAGCCCTGAGGCAGAGCAGAAACAGGTATGGATTGGAGGCAGGGAGTTGTCAAAAACACATTTCCATTACTCAAAACTGCCTCAAAAATAGACATTTCCACACAAGGAAGGAGAAAAACAGAAAACATACTCCCTGGAGGGGATAGGGGGAGAAGCAGTGAGGAAAAAATATACATAGAATCTTACTTTTTTCAGTAATTAAATTATAAAGCAAGGTAAACAAACTCCAAGAATTTTCCAGCTGAATATTTGATAACTTATTAGGTTGAAACACATGGAATCGTCAATTTGGTAAGTCAAAAACAGTCACATGAAGATAATTCCATAGACTGACATACTTAGCTTGTGTTAGCCACCTCATAGGAAAATCTTATCTTTAAGCCCAGAATCATACTTAGGGAGCTGAGGTGCCTGCACTGAGACAGGTGGGTGTTCAGGTTAAGTGGGGGAAGAGCAGGTTCTGGACTCCCATCTCAATTCTTCTCAAACTTGCTCCAGGGCCAGAGGAAGACAGCAGAACACTGTACCATCTGGATAAATGTCTCTTCTCTTTCTTCCAACCATTGTGTGCTCAATTGATACAGCTGAATTGACTTGTGTCCATGTAATGCAACAGGCAACATTTATTGAACACACTATTTATGAGTTCTGGACATTTGACATGGATAAACATTTAATCCTTACAACAAATCAAGAAGTCTATCCTTTTCATAACACCTATGTTGGCCAAACAAAGGTAGAGAGAGGTTAAGCAACTCATCCAAAGTTGTACAACTAAGTAGCAGAGGAGATAGTTATACTCCAGCAGGACGCCCACAGAGCCTGTATTCTTAACCATGACCCTGCCCCACCTCCCTAATACTGAGGAGACAGAAAAGGTAGTTGGAAAAGTATGTAAGCATCACTTGCAAATTCTGAGGAAACACAGAACTTCTGAAACAAAATAATAATGATATATTAGCATATTATAAAGAACTGTTACTTATTTTATTTTCCTATTAAGCTTCTCTGACTCACTAAAACTAATCTTCAAAGATTGATACAAAGTGTCCATCCTAGTATGCTGCCTATTTTCTATTTAGTTATTTGTATTTAGTTAAAACCTTTCCTTGCAAAGGGAGTAGAATATCTGCAGTAGTTCCCCCCTTATCCTAAGGAGATATTTTTCAAGACCCCTAGACCTCTCAGTGGATGTCTGAAACTATATATATATGAAACCAAACCTTATATAACTATGTTTTTCCTATATACACAAACCTATAATAAAGCTTAATTTATAAATTAGGCTCAGTAAGAGATTCATAATTATTAATAAAACAATTATAACAATATATTGTAATAAAAGTTATGTGAGTGTAGTCCCTCAAAATATCTTACTGTACTATATTCACTCTTTCAACAATGTGAGATGAGAAAATGCCCTCATGTTGAGAAGAAGTGAAGTGAATGACAGAGGTATTGTGATAAAGCTTAAGGCTACTATGAGCCTCTGACAGTGTGTCAGGAGGTAGATCATCTGCTCTGGACTGTGGCTGAGTATGGGTAACTCTAGAAAGCAAAACTGTGGATAAGGGGAAATTGCTGTATTTGTATAGTTTTGTCAACCAGTAGGATACTATTTATGATTTCCTCTGGTTCCTCCTGGGGTATAAACAAAAATGTAATATAACTATATAATAATTCATGAAAGTTTTTTTAAAAAATAAGTACATTAGGTTTGTATAGATGTATGGCTCTGGCTAGCCGCATCATTTCTACAACCAGCCAACCAACCAACCACTTTGTTCTAGCCTTGTGATGCAAAATCACTTTGTCTCAAACACTGTGTTAGTATTATCAGTGATGTGTAGCCAAGGACAAGACTTTAGATGGCGACCATGCAGTCATACCTGTAAGTAACTGCTATGGAATAAACATAAGATTTTGAAATAGAAAGTGACTTGAAGTGGATAAAAAGTAGTTATACTTACTCCATGAAAAGCAAAAACTCAGCATCCTTCTTTATACCAACTTAAAGGTCAAAAATTCATCTAAAAATAACTACATAATAATCCCATTAGAATAAAAAAAGAAATTCACGCGCTAAAGAATTCCTACAATACTTCCTGTAAGCTTAGAGCTCTAAAAGACTTCTGTATACAAGCTGTGTGAGCAAAAATCAGGAGCAGCTTGGGAGTAAGCAGTGCCCAGAAAACAGTCAGGGGTTCATCTGCAAAACAGTCCAGGAAACTTGAAAATGTACCTTCAAAATGGTGAAATTTAGCTATCTCAGACAATATTCTATATAACATCGTCATGGAAAATCAACACATATAAATGTTTGCTAATAAATGTATTTTTGACAATGATGAGCCAGATAGGTCAGTCATCAAGCCTTGAAAAGCAGTATGAACATGAAACAAAGACAATATGTTATTATTCCAGAGTCTCATAATTAAAAATCAACATTTTTAGAAAAATCAGGAATAGTGAGCAATGAGAAAAATGAATTACAGGCAAAAACCTAACTTAAGAAAACTGCACTTGGCTTAGACTGTTGAAACACTCAGTAAGGATAAAAATCAGCCTGAAACAAACCACAAAAACATTCCCAGACACCCTTAACAGAGAGACAGTTGCCTTTTGTGCAGCTTTTCCCCAAGAAAACAGAGACTGATAAAAGGTACGTGGGAACACCAGTATAAGAAAGTGTTAATCTTATCACTTCCTTAGTACAAAGTAGAAGTCTAAAATACCACAACTAGCTACTAGGTAACATGCTAGACAGGCCCAGGTGCATTAGAGTTTTTAACAGCAGATATTAGGGCATTATGCTTGATTTACAAAACAAAATAGTAGTAAGCACAGTAAAATTGTATAATAGCCATAGAATGTATAACTTACATATAGAAGTATGATTTAAATAAAAACACCTTATTAAAAATGTCATGCAAAAAATGCACGTGTTGTAGAACAATATATAGAGGAAAAATTATAAGGAAAAACAAATACTTATAGTATCCTACCCAGAGACTATATAATTATGTTCTTCCAGACACTTTTTCTTTTCTTTTTTTTTTTTTAAGATTTACTCATTTATTTATGATAGACATAGAGAGAGAGAGAGGCAGAGACACAGGAGGAGGGAGAAGCAGGCTCCACGCCGGGAGCTTGATGCGGGACCCGATCCTGGGACCCCAGGACCGCGCCCCGGGCCAAAGGCAGGCGCCAAACCACTGAGCCACCCAGAGATCCCCCAGACACTTTTTCTATGTGAATCTGTGTGATGAATTTCTATGCATTTATATGAAGGAAAGCAGTTTGCCTAAAGGTCATGAACAACATAAGCTATGAAGCCAGACTGCCTGGCTTCGAATCCAGACTCTGGCATTTACTAGCCCTGTGATCTTTGGCAAAGTACTGAACTATATGCCTCAATATCCTCATTGGCTAACTACGGACATGATAATAAAAGCTTTACGGTTACCGTGAAGTTTAAATAAGATAATCCACGTAAAGTAGTTACAGTAGTACCCCCACAGTTTTAATAAATATGGCAAGTGAGAGAGAAAGTGAGAGAGAAAAAAATGGGACCACAGATGGGGTCATATTATATCTAACTTTTTCTACTTAATTTATCTTGATGTCAATAAATTTTCATAGCTTCTTGGTTATCCTTACATTTTTACTATAATGTTAAATATAATGAGTTAATATATACGCTCCTATGCTGCTTCTAGATTGAAGTATATATATCCTTCTGCATCTTCACATTATGCTGCATATAAATCTTCCTTACTTTTTTAAATAGATGCATAATGTTTCATTATATGGATATATTTTATTATTCGGGATACTTAGGATATTTCAAGGTTTAAATATATATGCATGTATTTACCAAAACACTGCAACTAAACTTTGTAGTCTAGTTTTACATATAAGTGCAAATAGATCCATGGGATAAAATCCTACAAACAAAACAATTGATTGGACATCTATCCATCTATCCAACTTGGAGGAACACTACCTAAATGCAGATGTTTTCTTAGGTCCTTTGCCCATTTTCTACTGCTTGACTTTCTTCTTTTTCTGATTTATAAAGATCTTTGTCTATTATAAAATTATATAGCTAGTGTCATATGTGTGACATATTTTCTCTAATTTTTCATATATGCTTTTTGTTTAGTCATACATTTTGTTGTGCAAATATTTTTACATATTCAAAGGTACAAATCAATTCCTTTTTAATTTTGGGTTTTGCCAAGATAAGAAAGGAATTCTCCACTACTAGATTATAAAAGACAAAAAATAACCTCTATAATTTCTCTTATTCTGTTGTTTTAAATGTGTTTATAATGTGTCTTATTCAGTTGATTTAAAATTTGCATTAAACCCTGTAAAATAACTAATAATCAAGTGGTGTTAACCTATAAAAAGTCAGCTTCAAGCAAGTTAAATATTTGACTCTTGGTCCACTTGAAATTGTATGTGTGTGTGTGTGTATGAGAAAAAGAGAGGGAGAGAGATGGAGAGAGAGGAAGAAGGGAAAAGAGAATGTGTAATTATGCATTGAGAGATGTAAAGACATAGCAGTAATCAGTCAGCTGGTTCCCTCCCGGTTCCATGGTCATCCAATTGTCTCCAAATGATTTAGTGAATACCCATCTCCCACATCTATGGGCCTATTTTGGCCTGCATTTTGGCTCTAAGGATGGATCTAAATTACTGTGGTTGTTAAATATATTACAATGTCTGATAGAATCAATGTTCTCTCATAACTCTTCTGCGGATTTTTCTGTGTATTACATGATGCATATTTTTCTAAATGAACATAATCCTTTTGGTTAATCCAAATTTAAAAATATCTTGCTAATATCTTGCTTGAGAGTGAAATATTAGTTTAAGGAGATTAACACCTTTAGTGAGTTTTCCTCATCATGTCTTCCAATTTAATCAAACCCTCTTTTGTATATTCTTCAAAAGGGTGTTCAAATTTTTTCTTTATATAATTCTTCCACATTTGAAATCTGCCACTTTACTGAATTCTCTTACTGTTTTAACAATTTTTCAAGTGATTCTCTTGTGTTTTCCAGTCACGCATTCACATTAAGGTAACTAATAAAATTTGCCACACCACTTCAAATCTTTATGTTTTTTATTCTTGTCTGATTACAATGGCTGCTGTGTGACTATTAACTTTAGTGGAGATGTTTCTAAAACTTATTAAGCCTCACGTTGGCTAATTACAAACTAAGAAGATATTTTACTAGTCAGAAGTGTCAAGTTCATATAACGTAATCTGCATTTGGATGACTATGTGGTTTTTCTCTTTTGAGTTATGATGTTGAGAACATTCACAATATTGAATCATTCCCAGAGTTATAAAAGATACCTCATTTGGTGGTATATTATTATTTTAATAAACTGCTAAATTCTTTTCATTCAAGCTCTGAGAGAATAAGCATACGTCTGTTTGTTTCTTCAGCCCTGATGCTCTGATGGGTTTTAATGAGGCAACAGGTCTGTATAAGCCTATCTACAACGGCGTGTCACGGCCTCAGTCGTGCAATCTTTACAAAGGGTCCTCTCAGGATGGTGATGCTTACTTTTAGAGAGGCCTGTGCCCTTGATGTGGTGACCTCGGGCTCTCCAGGGACGGACATTCACGTCAAGGGGACTGCTCTCCCCACTCTGCGCGAAGGCCCCTGGCCTCTTCTCCAGGCCACGGGGCGGCGTGCGCAGGCTGCGGCTGCAGACCTCTCCCCGCCCTCGCCCCAAGGCCCTTGGCCTCCTGGGTAGGCCCTCTGAGGCAGCGCTCTCACTGGCCTGTCCTCCGGATCTGGAGCGGCCCTCCGACAGCGGGGAGGACCATGCTGCTGTGCGGCTCTCTGACGCCGGCGCCTCGCACCTGCCATCCACCGGGCCTCTGGAGCCTCCAGGTTGTCCCTCACGTGCCTGCGGCCGACCAGTGGTGTCCTTGCCAGTTCCCAGGCACCCCTCGGGTCACCACTCCTGGCGGCTGTCCAAGCTGCAAGGGTGCAGTGGGTGAGAGAAGTGCACCCCTTCTCCTTTCACACCCGGCGCCTCGCGGTCCCCACACGGAGAACCGGATGTTGGCGTGACAGCTTGCCGCCGACGCGTGAGCATGAGGGCCGCCCAGCCAGCCGTAGGGGGCGTGGCCGTCTCCGAGGAGGTGCCGTTTTGCACAAACGCGTGTGCTTGGTTCCCTCGCAAGTTTCTACGGGAAACACAATCTCCCAAGCAACACCAGAACCTGTGTAGCGTTCTCACGAGCCACGGAGGCCACGGAGGAGGCTGAGGCACCACCGGCCTACCGCGCCGCCCGCCAAAGGTGGCCACGTCGACCTCCCAGGATGCCCTGCGCGTGCGCACGCCGCCCACGCAGCCCGCAGGCCCCGCCCCCGCGCCCGGGCGGCTCCCGGGAGAAGTTGGCTGATGAGAAGGGGCGGGTGTGCCTCAGCGCTGGAGATGTGTGCGCGGTTCTCCACGTCCTTCACCGGAGCCCATCCAAATGTCACTACTTATTTGTCAGATATTTGGGGGGAGGTTAGATTCTGACTATTTTCACATTTACTTGACTCGATTTTTTTTTTTTGACTCGATTTTTTTTCTCACCATCTTTCCATTATTTTTACCGTTTTTGATAAATATCAGGGAGACCTATAAAATAAGATATCCTTTCTCCCAATCTCTTACCATAATGCCTACACCATGACTCTAACAGCTGTCTGTTGTTCCACTCTATGGCTGGAATTCATTGTCGACCCAATCTCCTCCTTGTAGAGAATGAGTTAGGTTGCTCCAGATTTTCACTGGCATAAATATCACTGAAAAGAAGAAACTTTTCAAAAGACCAGGAATGGGGGATCCCAGGGTGGCTCAGCGGTTTGGCGCCTGCCTTTGGCCCAGGGCGTGATCCTGGAGTCCTGGGATCGAGTCCCATGTCCGGCTCCCGGTGTGGAGCCTGCTTCTCCCTCTGCCTGTGTCTCTGCCTCTCTCTCTCTCTCTCTCTCCTCTCTCTCTGTCTCTCATGAATAAATAAATAAAATCTTAAAAAAAAAAAAAAAAAGACCAGGAGTGGAGAAAATCCAATTCAATCACACAAAATAATGAATAGCAGACAAGTAGAGGATGCCTGTAGAATAATGAAAAAGTTGTGCTACTTCTATGGGCTGAGTTCCTCAGGCAGAAGGGAGTATAAAGGGAACTTAATCTCTTGAGTAAGTTCCTCTTATTTAATATCTTCTTCTCTTTTTCCTTCCCACATCCTCTCTCATACAGACTCTCTTGTGGCAATACTGTTGCAGGAGGTTAGAACGCCTCTGTCGCTCTACGTGTAAGATGCTAAGATATTAGGGTTGTCATCAGTAATGTGTTTTAGGTCAGACTTACTGTCTGGAGGAAATTTTTTTTTTTTTAAGATTTTATTTATTTGTTCATGAGAGACACAGAGAGAGGCAGAGACACAGGCAGAGGGAGAAGCAGGCTCCATGCAGGGAGCCCGATACAGGACTCGATCCTGGGACTCCGGGATCATGCCCTGGGCCAAAGGCAGACGCTCCACTACTGAGCCACCCAGGGATGCCAGGAGGAAATTCCTTTTATGACATGGAATTCAACTAACACAAATCATCATGAAGATAGTACATCAGTATAAGGTCCGGTGGTTAGGCACTCTGAATAAAAGAGGCAAACTCCTTCCATGAGCTTGTATATGCTGTTTTGTTTAGGAATAATGATACCAAGATTTCATTGGTCACCTGTCTTAGACATAGATGCCACAAAATTTTTTAAAGGTTTCATTTTTATCCTGTATCTGAAAAACCTATAGATTTAAACAGTGCAGCTGACTCTCGAGACTTTTCAGCATGGATCACCCATCTACTTCATCAAATACAGATGCCTCAAATTAGATCGAATGCTAAGGCAGACAGTAGGAACTAAAACAAGATCAATGTTGACAACAAAAACCACAGAAACTTAAAACAAACAAACAAACAAACACCTGCAGTGTTGGGGCTTTGTGCTAGGCAATAAAGACAAAGAAGTTTATTATATAACCTATGCCTAGGAGAGTCTTACACTGTCCTGTATTAAATAGGTCGTTTACATACAGTTGACAGTATGTAAAATATTCTAAGATTGAAATGATCTATAATATAGTACCATATAGAAAGGCAGGAACTATTCTACAGGTTCATTTGTTGGGCTTGTTTTATGGTTTCATTCCCTGAATAGATACAAACTGGACAGCCAGTAAGGGACCTGACCAGTGTTTGACTTGGCTCTAAGACAAGCAAGGTCAAGGTTAAACTTGCAGAAGGAAAAGGAATCCTCCCAGAGGGCCAAGCTGCCCCTACATTACAGATACTGGTGATTGAGGAAGAGGGAGAATGGGTTATATCAGACTAATTAAAGCAGTTCTTTTGAAACACACATGCCTAGGCTTCCTCCCTTGAAGTTCAAGTGGGGACAGGAGGAGACATGTATACACGTTATATAGAAGCTTCCTAGTTGATGTTTTTCCCTCCCTATTCAACAATCACATAGGCTGGGGTAGGGGAGCAACCACTGTTCTGGATAGGCTCACCCAGGTAGGTCCTTGGGAGGGTACCCAGAGCTAACAGCACTTTTTGAGAGCTTACCCCTTTACAGCTACATAGGAGGAGAGTTGCTCAGCTAGTAGACTGCAAAAGCAAAACTGGGAAATATCTAGAGTTTCATTTTTAATTTTTTAAAGATTTTATTTATCTCTCTGAAAGAGGAAGAAAGAGAGGGAGCGTGGAGAGGAGCACAGGGAGAGGTACAAGCAGACTCTGAACAAAGTGCAGAACCCAATGCAGGGCTCCAAGTAGATCTCGATCCCATGACCCTGAGATCATGACCTGAGCCAAAATAAAGGGTTGGTCACAAGACTGAGTCACCCAGGCACCTGAGAAGCCCAGAGTTTTAAATTCTTGTATTGCAATCCTTCCTTTTAAAAGAGATCATAAGTATTTTTTAAACATTTGTTAGCTTGGGTTTATTGAAGAAATATGTAATAAAGAAATCTCCTATTAATAGTTTTCGTTTTCTAGGAAAGGCAACTAGTAATCTCAGAAAACATTTCCTACTAGGAAATTTAACGTAAATCTAGCTTACTTTAAATTTTTATCCTTTATGGACTTTAAATAAAAACCCATTAATGTGAAAAATTTCATCCTCTTACCAGAATCAATCACAAAAATGAGTTTGGGTAATAAATGAATCTAAATAGATAGAGGTGCATGGCATAAATTACAATCTGAAAAGTACAAAAATAGAACAAATGGGGATTTTTTTCTCTAAGTCTACAGTCAGCATTTTGTCCATCAGTTTATATCACCATTAATATTTGACATCTTTAAGTCAAACAAGAATCATGTTACTAATCCTAAGGGCCCAGGAGGACAGCAAAGGACCAGTATGACAACCTCGTGCAAGCTTTAACTAAACATGAATTACAGTTATTCATTTGGAATATTGACTCAAAATGAAATAAAGGATTTAGCAAATCTTAGATGAATCAATTATTTTTTCTTATACACAATCTTTCATATTTCACCAGTTTGTTAGTTTAAAATCTATATTCTCCATATATAAAAGCATACTTCACTCAACAGGGGAATTAGAACTGATTTTCCCTAATATTTCACTGATCTCTTGTTCCAATAATTTTGTAAGTTGTGTTCATCTTATTAGATAATCACCTGAAGATATGACAATGTCTCAAATTGCCAAAAAGCTTTTAAGGTAAGTAATTGATGGGGCAAATCATGTTCCAAATAAATGATATTCCAAATAATTTGCAGCAAATTACCTATTCTTATATGTAAAATGGTCTTTGCACAGTATCAAAAAGGCCAAAACAGTTAATCATTCTTAAAATAATTACAGGGGCACCTGGGTGGCACAGTTAGTATAGCAACCAACTCTTGGTTTCGGCTCAGGTCATGATTTCAGCATCCTGAGATCAAGCCCAGAGCTGGGCTCCACACTGCACAGAGTCTGCTCGGGATTCTCACTCCCTCTCCTTCTCCTCCCTATGCTTGCTCATGCTCTCTCTCTTTCAAATAAATAAATAGTTAAAAAATAATTACAGGGATCCCTGGGTGGCGCAGCGGTTTGGCGCCTGCCTTTGGCCCGGGGCGCGATCCTGGAGACCCGGGATCGAATCCCACGTCGGGCTCCCAGTGCATGGAGCCTGCTTCTCCCTCTGCCTGTGTCTCTGCCTCTCTCTCTCTCTCTCTGTGACTATAATAAATAAATAAAAAATAAAAAAAATAATTACAAATATAATTTCTCTTAACCACCAACAAAACCAACACTCCCTTCCCCCCCCCAAATGAAGCTCCTATAATTAGAAAAATTATTACTTTTCTAAAAAAAAATAAATAAGTCCCATATGGCTCTTGTTGCCATGCAAAATAAAAGTCATATTTTTGTCAATATGCTCCTGGCTTTCTTTGCTTGTCTCCCATTGATCTCTCTCTCATATGCATCCTTTCCTCTAACTAAACTAAATCACAAGCTGTCTTTTGATTTATTTTAGGGTTTCCTACCTCCACTCCATTGTTTATGCTATTCACTAGACGTATAATATACCCTCCCGTGGACAATCTTACTCACTCATCCTTTAAAATTCATCTGACAGCTAACTTTTTCTGGAAAATGTCAAGATCTTCCACTTGGTCATGTCCTCCCAATCTCCATAATAGTTTATTAATATATGTTAATAGTATATTATTAATTACATTAATTAATAATTATATTAATAATATAATTATATATTATAATATATAATATTGCATAATAATTTGTTAGTGCCTTTCTGCAAGATCACTCATCATATTTCACCTTAGGTAATTATTTATGTATTTATATTATTTTTTCTACAGAACTATCAACTTCTTAGGGACCGGGATTGAGTTTTTTCCATCTTAGCATATCCTAAAGAGCATTGAATAGTACCAGACCAAAGAATATACTCAATAGAATAATGTAATATAATGAAATATTTTATAAAATAAAACATCTGAAGAGTATAGTACAATGAAAATCACACTATAATGAAAAGTATAACATAATGAAATGTGTTAAGTAATGACACATCTTAAAGAACTCATAGAGTGAGGATAATATCCAAGGTGCTCCCAGCCTGTTATTTGAGTATATTAACAAGTACCTAGGTCATGCCTGAAAGAAACCTCTGAGGTCAGACAGATTTTGGTTTTAATGTCAAAGGAGCCACTTGCAAACAATGTGACTTTGGACAATTTATTTAAAGTTTTGGGACCTGTATTTTCTCATTTACTGAACAGGGATAAATACTTAACTCACAAGTATCTGCTTCAAGTGTTGTGAAAATTGTATAAGAGCACTAAGCAGAGAATCTAGATATTTTCTCAGCATATACATAAAGTAGGACTCCACAAACTGTATCCTTTAATCACTCAGGTCAGGAAAAGACAATAGTGACTGCTCCTCCGTACCAAACTCTCCACTGACAAGCATCTACCCACCGTCTCATTAACTTCTTCTTACCATTATTTTAGATCAGGAAAATACTCATTTTTCCCTATTCTGTTCAATTCCTATTCACTTAGATTCTGGAGAAGCATAAGTGGCTGAATAAGGGAGTCATTTCTAGGAGCTGAACTCACAAAGGAAATCTGCTGGTAATACCATTTTATGGGCAGCCCCGGTGGTGCAGCAGTTTAGCGCTGCCTGCAGCCCAGGGCGTGATCCTGGAGACCCTGGATCGAGTCCCATGTCAGGCTCTCTGCATAGTGCCTGCTTTTCTCTCTGCCTGTGTCTGTGCCTCTCAATCTTTCTCTCTCTCTCTCTCTCTCTCTCTCTCTCTCTGTGTCTCTATGAATAAATAAATAAAGTCTTTTAAAAAATTTTATGTGGGACATGGGCCACTGGAAAAGAACTGCTGTCAGATTGGTAAAGGGATGTGAAACCATGTCATACAAGCAGTGGATGGGGGTGGGGGGTGGAAAAAAAGAAATACCAAGAAAGAAGACCTGGATCATCTCATGTGCAGTGGGAACGAGACAAGGTTTGTGTGGCCTAATGGGATAAAACTAGGACACCAAAAAGAACTTACAAGAAGACATTTCTATTAGGTACACACGAAGAACTTGATTTTGACTGTTTAGTATCTCTAAAGATGGAATGCACTGCCTTACTGACAGAGATGTTGGTCTGAGAAGAGGTCTATATTGTCTATAGACAATATAGAGGACTATATTGTCTCTAGGATTTATTTTAAACTTCATATCCAATAAATCTATGAAATCTTCAAAAAACCTTTTTTGTGTTTGGTGACACACAGGACTCAAGTTATAGCAAACAGAGTCATTATTTTAAATTATTGAATCAAGCAATACTTTTATTCTAAAAATAACTAAATCAGTTAAGTAAATACCTCCGATGACATGATGTCTTTTCTCCTTCCAGCTACCATCAATTTCCCTACTCTCTTGTAATGAAAAACTTCCAAGGAATTTCTAATACGCCAACCCACATTTCCTTACTTCTTTCCCAATCTCTCTTGAGTCTACTCTGGTCAGACTTTCATCCCACCGGTATCCATGGAAACATTCTTGTCAGTGCCACACCTACACCCTAC
Organism: Canis lupus baileyi; assembly: GCF_048164855.1. NCBI lineage: Eukaryota > Metazoa > Chordata > Mammalia > Carnivora > Canidae > Canis > Canis lupus. The sequence goes on from NC_132838.1 coordinate 43,689,766, forward strand.
CAAACCCTAAGCTCAATTCTCAAGTATCATGTTACATGACCTCTCAGCACATTAATGTTGCTAGTTATGCCCTTGTTTTTGAAACTTTATTGACATGAATTCCAAATCATCTCTCCTCCTGTTTTGTTTTGTTTTCCTTATCCTCCTTTCTCCTCTCCTTTTGCTGAACTACAAATATTGGCGAGGACCAAGTAAGCAATGATCATTCCTTTCTCTGCTGACATTTTTCCTTCAGGAGAGCTCATCCAGATTAATGTCATCTTTATACCACTGAATCATGAACATCTATCCCTAGTCTTGAATTCTCTCCTGAGCTCCAAGCTGTTAGATGAACAGCTTTCTCTAATGCCACTGGATATCTTATAACATCTCAACATGAACATTTCACTTAATTCCATGCCTCATCCTCCAGATATATTGGCCAAATTTGTTCCACAGAGCTTTACGTTTGTTGTTTAAATAGCCTGGAATGTTCTAACCCATTTCAAGGACCCATCCTTCTTGTTCAGATCTCTGATCAAATGTTAACTCTAACACAAGCCTTTGCTGATAACCTTATCTCAAGTAGCATTGCAGAGGTTTATTAAATGGTTTATTAAATAGTGAATGAATAAATGAGCAATCATGGATCTCTTCTTATCATAATACTTAAAAATGCTGCTACAAGCTATTCCAAACTGCCTTGCCAGAAACTATATATTCTTTCCTGAATTTGGAATCACTGGAACAGAAATCTGTTAACAGAGCTGTTATAGAAAAATGTACTTGGCTCTGCATCTGCCCCTAGTAGGAACTCTGGAACTTTATAAAGGGGGTATGATAGCCTCAGTTAACACAAAGTTTAGACTTTGACAAAGCATGAAGCTTCAAGGCTATCACTGCCTCACCTATAAAATGCTGCTGTTGAATCCATGATCTCTACATTCTCATTTAGTTCTGAAATTTATGCTTTTATGCTTCAAATATTTTACATCCTGAGTAACTAACTGGGAACTTTGCCTTATGTGTATACCTAGGAATGAGATGAGAGGCTGAGCTGGCTGATCTAATCATGGCCAAAGAGCAGGGGCAGATCCATCAGCTTCTTCAATATCCCTTGTGCTTCTCTTTCAAAAAAGTGTACCTAGAGCAAAAGGAGATTTTTTAAAAGAGAAAAAAGAGAGAGAGAAAAAAAAGGCCCCTCTTATCTGTTTCCTTAGCTGGATCTTCCTTAGAGAAGAATTTGTTGATTATTCACAATAGTCAAGAAAAGGTAGTAACAATCTAAGTATCCATCAACAGATGAATGGGTAATTAAAATGTGGTATACATATTATGGAATATTATTCAGTCATAAAAGTCTTGCCATTTGTGACAGCATAGATGGAACTTGAGGCCATTATGCTAAGTGAAATAAGTCAGACAAAGAGAGACAAATATCACAAGATTTCAGTTACATGTGAAATCTTAAAAATCCCCCTAACAATCCCTGGGTGGCTCAGCGGTTTAGCGCCTGCCTTTGGCCCAGAGCGTGATCCTGGAGCCCTGGGATGGAGTTCCGCATCGGGATCCCTGCGTGGAGCCTGCTTCTCCCTCTGCCTGTGTCTCTGCCCCACCCCCTCTCTGTGTCTCTCATGAATAAATAAATAAATAAAATCTTTAAAAAAAAAAAAATCCCCCTAACAAGCTGATAGATACAGAGAAAAGATTGGTGGTTGCCAGAGGCAGGGGTTGGGAGGTGAACAAAATAGGTAAAGGAAGTCAAAAGGTACACTGCCAAAATAAATAAGCCCAGGGAATATAATGTACAGCATGTGATGATAGTTAATAACAGTGTATTGCATATTTGAAAGTTCCTAAGAGTAGATCTTAAAAGTTCTCATCACAAGAAAAAAATTCTGTAACTCTGTATGGTGACAGATGTTAACTAGTAGGCTTATTATGGTGATCATTTCACATTATATACAAATCTCAAATTATTATGTTGTATACCTGACATAATCTATGTCAATTATGCCTCAAAAAATAATAACAAAGATTGTTGATATCTACCTAGGCCAACTTTGTTTGAAGAGATATTTTTAGATAGTTTTGTTATTTTAAAAATATTATAGTTTTAACTTGATTCTCATGAATTATTCTTATTTCTTTAAGTCTTCCACTACATATAGTGCCTGGAATTGTTTAGTTAGGTTATGCTTAAGGTCAGTGTTATATATATAAGAAGAAGGAAAGAAAAGGGAATAGAGGTATGATTTGTATAGGACTGTTTCACTTATATCCTCCTAACTATGGAACTCAAAAGAATGAAAAAAGATCTTCCTTCCTATTATTTTCTCTTCCTGTTGATTTTGACAGCCTTAAGTAAATTTGGCATTATATGATTTCTACCTCACTAGAGCACTGGTTTATTACATAAAGAACTGGTTCTTCATAGAAGTGCAGACAAAAGCATAGGCAAAACTGCCTGACCTCTGCGCCAGGAACATGAATGCTTTCATATGTCTGGGGAAAATGTAGATATTATATTGGTAGATAAAGTTCAATAAACTCACTCTTACCATCTTCTTTAAATCTTAGCAACATGGATGATTTTTTTTTTTTAAATGAATGGTGGATCTCATTTTCATGCTCAGCTCTGGAGAGCTCCAGATATTTTATTTTAATAAAGCAACAGACATTTGAGTTTTGAGCAACATGATGTTTTTCCCATTAAGCATATGCAGGCAAATTTATCTTTAAACATCAAACAGACGTGCATCTTACAGTAACTAAAACTCCCTAAAGTATCTTCCTCTTTGCCTCAAATTTTCTACCGTATGAAATTTATATGGTTTAATGAGTGCAAGACAAATACTTATTGAGTTGGATTCAACTCAGTAGCTCAGGTAGCTGTTGTGCTCGGAATGAGTGTGCCTAAGCTCCAGAGACCACATCCACTATTATCCAATTGTACAGTACATGTCTAATGAGAAAATAGCCACATGTGAGGAATTTTCTTTCGTTATAATTATTATGAATATATTCAAAAGGAAAAAATGCAAAATGCATGCTTGAATGCAGTTAAATGGAAAGTTTTTCTCCTTTAGAAAAACTCCCTTTTTTTTCATAGTCCCTATGGCAACTATGGATGGTTTTGAGTATCCTTTACTCTTTATATTGAGATGATTCTTTTATATCCATTTTTTTCTTTTCTTTTCTTCTTCTTCTTTTTTTTTTTTTTTTCTGAGACTAAGACTTGACCCATAAGTTCCCTCTAACTTAGTAGAGTCCTGAGTTGCTGAAGTGGTAATAAATGTGCCGTCCTTTATGTATACAAAGTATACAGCAAAGTAAGAGAGGGAAAATATTTCCTGGGGCTAAGAGGAAGAAGCTCAGGCTTGGAGCTCAGATTCAGAAACTGAATGTACACATCAAAATATTAAGATTACTCTTCTTTAAATAATTTAACTAATTAATCATTTTGATTGATTTTTCACAAATCCAATGGTGTCTTAGCAATATCTCCCAAAATAAACATGGTTTCAGGTTCAGGATTTTCAAAATAGCATCATGTGAACATGGTATACTCTTGATTTGCAAGATTAAAAGAAAGCTTACTCTTTGTAGAGCACAAGAGGAAGGGACAAAGTGGTAATTACTCATCTTTGCTGATAGCTAATAACAGTTTTTAAGAGTCTGGGTAAATCTTCTCTTCTTGTGCATAAAGAGAATCAAGTAAACCAAGCATCAGTAATATATACATATACATCCAATAATTGATCTATATCTGACAAATAATACACTGACCAACAACATAATTAATAGTGTTTTTGTTCTTGTAGCTGTTCTCCACTAATCCAGATGTTTTGCTGCTGTTTCATCTGCGTCACAGAGAGAAGCAGAATAATTAGTAATTTCAAGTGATGTCATACTCTTTTGTAAGAGATCAGAGGCCTCTTCTGAGTCTTCCACAATATTCAAAAAATAAAGAGAACAAACATAGGGATTTTATTTGCAAGCTTCATATATGATACTAAATAAGCAACTCAGTCTAGGAAAGCTTACTGTTTGTTTAATATCTCAATAACGAAAATTCACAGGAAACGAAAATTATCACTCTGAATTTATTTAAAGCACTAAGTCCAAGCCCTTGTGAGTCTCTCAAATTGTCATTAATTTTAGACTGGAGAACTCATGAGCTAATAAATGCTCTGTAAGCCTGCCAAGGAAAACATCACTGTGGTTTGTTCTAATAAGTGTTTGGAATACAGAAGAAGAATGGGTTTTGGGGTGGGGGGGGTTGGTAGCAGTGGTTTTGTTTTGTTTTGTTTTCCTAATCCTATTTGGATCTACTTATCTGATGGCGTTAGGTTATCACACACCCACAGGCTTTCCAGAACTCCTCTCACTTCCCTCTCTTGACATACAGAGCAGTTCTACACAGGTGACACTTTCAGATCAAAGAACTAAAAATACCTTTGGTTCCTAAAGGAATAAGACGTGGAGGATTTTTATTAAATTGATTGTGAAATGGCGGATTTCAGTTGAATGCACTGTGCTGGGAGATTCTAGATATTTTAATAAATCAACAGACATTTGAGTTTTGAAACAACATGATGTTTTCCCTTTAAGCATATGGAGGTAAATTTATTTTTAAATATCAGATAGACATGCATCTTGGAATTAATGCTCTGAACATTATGTACCACAACCAGATATATCGGCGTTTTTCTCTTAATTTGCAGATAGGATGAATAAACTGCAAAATGTTACATGAGACTTGGTCTTTTGGTAAGAATCTCCAAATTATTGATTGTAATACTGATAATTTGCATAAATAAATTTCTACTGCCTGCCTATGGTAAAAATTAAAATCCATCGGTCAGTTCGTTTGAATCAAGTATTTTTAGGGTTATTATTTTATTTATACCACCCTGTCTTCTATGGTTTGCTTATCCCAAGATAGTAATGGCAACCACTCAATTCTATATTTGGCACTCTGATAAGGTACTACAGGTCAACAGATGAGCATTAAATACATGGAATAATAACTGGTAGGTAAAAAGCAGAAGACAAAGTAAGTATAGACACAAGAACCAATAGGATAATGGAAAGTATTAGTTTGGTTGAATCCCAAAATAATGGGCTTGAGAAGATGCCCATCAAATAATTTATTAGAAACGTCTCTCCTTTAGTAGCAGCAGGAGACAGAAAAGCCCAGTAGTATTACACAATATATTGGGTTGACCAATATATTAAATGTAGTGGCAGTTGACAAGCCCTGAAACGTCACATATAGTAACAAAGATGAACAATTCAAATAACAGTAAGAGGAGGGATGTGTGGTGGCAAAAACCTTAGAAGAGGTGACAAAACAAGACAACAGATGGAGAGAGGCGATAAGGAACAGCTGTTATCACCTATGTGAGAAAGAACTGATAGTCCAAACAAATCTCACCTTTGCATAGCTTTCTTTTAGACACAAGAGTACAAAATGTACCATCTAAGCAATAATTCTTATTTAAATGGCTAGTAAAAGGGGACAGTTGTGTAGAAAAAGAAAGTTACCTGATTTTAAAAAAATAAAAATAAAAATCTCTTTTTAGCGTCCCCTTTATCTTATATGGAGAGTTGGATGCAGACTTTTAGGATCAAACATGACCAAGTAGAAGCTACAGTAATTTTTCTCCCTGGTGATAGAAGTGTTTGATTGCTGGGAAATAATTCAAAAAAAGAAGCAAATGAATTTGCTGAAAATTTGCCTCTGTATTTTTAAAAAATATTTTATTTACTTATTTGACAGAGAGGGAGAGAGAGAGCACAAGCAAGGGGGTGGGAGCACACCCAGGGCTCCCTTTATGCAGGGAGCCTAACATGGCTTGATCCCAGGACCCAGAGATCCTGACCTAAGCCCAAGGCCAACACGTTTAATCGTTTAACCGACTGAACCACCCAGGGGCCCCTGTATTTTTCTTTTAAATAACAACAGTCTTTTAGCTCTATTCCTTATAATTAGTTTCCTCTTTCTTTTTGCCTTTGCCCTGTAGCAGTCTAAATTTTCCTTGATGTTTTGAGAAATTGAAAGGGGAAGAAGTTGTAATCACTGGAGGGAAGTTTTCCTCTAGATGGCTCTTTATTTCAAAAAGAAACAAATGTAATCTGTAAAGTTCTCAGAAATTCTGAATATGAATTTTTGCACCATGAAACTAAAAACCTTTACTTAAATATAGCCATGGTAAAGTAAAAATGATAATTCAGTAAGAAACGCAAAGCCCAGTTAGGGTATGAACAGTTTCCCTCTTTTCTTAATAGAAACCTTGCTATAAATCTCCCCATATATTTATGTTGTCTTACAATTGGGACCCTTAAATCAAGTAATTTGGGAAGGTAAGATCACCTACCAAATCTAAAATACCAAAGAGAACTTGTGAATTAGAATAACAATGTAGGTCTGAGATTCTCCAAGGAGAGGAAGCTTTGTTCACTTGACTGCTCATTTAATATACAGGGCATATTCTAATGATTTATGCCAAGCTAGGGGGCACTCATTTATACTCGAAACAGGAAATTGGTAGAAGTTCAACAGAGAGTTAATGCCTAAAAATAGAAAGAAGACAAGCATTTGCTGATTACAGAGAGACAAGTTTTATGGATAACAGTGCCTGTTGTTGAGACCATGAACAACAGTAGACCTAGCTAGGCACAAGGTTAACTTACCTGAAGAAACTGAGGTTCACCTAACTGGATGTTCAACCTTAACCATGAGCTAATCAATACATCTGAGACAAACCAAAGAAAAAGGAGTAATAGGTTGAGATGGAATTTCAATAACCAATGCCATTTAGGTCTCTGGTAAGGGAAACCCAAAGCAAATAAAAGGCAGCAGACTAAGCTAGGTAAGAAAATCACAGCAGGATAAGGATGCAAATGCTTTCCTTTCCCAAAGGACAAAGAACCCAGAAATAAAGTCCTGCTGAATAGCTACGAGTAAAAATGAAGGGCAAGCCATGAGCAGAGAGGCACCTTGGACACCTATGGAAAAGACTACAAATCATGACCTAAAGTGCTCTGAGAGTCACTAGACTTAGCAATAGTTACAGTAGGAATGGAATCTAAACAGAGAAATGAAATGGTTCTATATAATGAGACCTAAGCAATATGAGAACATCTCAAAAATGAGTGTGTGTGTGTGTGTGTGTGTGTGTGTGTGGTGGGGTATCTGTTCCTTACTGATTCCATACCAACTCCTTTATAATCAGTCATAGGCTGTGTGCAAAAAGCTACTCATACATTGAAATTCATCTGCAGTGTTCACTGGCCACTTGTGTCCTGGATTGTCTTATCCCTTGACTCCTACTCACTTTGGTCAATACTTTATGATCCCCAGGTTGATGCTAAAGCTGGCAGTTAGCAACTTGGAAGTAAGATACTCAGCAGAAGTAAGATCCTCCACTTTCCATTCCTCCACCACCACAACTCCCTCAGCCCTCAGTGTGAGAAAAATTTGGACACATCTTTGCTAAGTAAAGAAAGAAAGCAGTGCTAATTAGTACTTTCCAAGGGCCAAGTTGCTCACTTCCTCACTTAAAAACAAACTGAATCTGGTTGTATGCATGTTTGTTATTTTCCATCCTTTCTGGAACAAGGAGGGTATAAATAAAGACTTCCTCATGATCTGAAACTAGACCCAGAGCTGTTTGATATTTTTTGTGAATACCTGTCGAGTTTGAAGTAGGTTATTTGGAGAGAAGGGAGGGAGGGAGGGAGGGCTGAGTCCTACTGTCCAGCTAAGTTGGAGGGAGAGGCATTCCTCTGTGGCCACTCACCATCAGCTGAGGAACCAAATCAGAGTAAACATGACACAGGTCAGAATACAGTGGCGACTGAGGCAGGACCAGCTGGGAAGACGATCCATGTTGTTTCAGACTAAAGCAACTACTTTGCAGGTGAAGTAACCGTTGCCAGGAACATGAGGCAAGACTTCAGCATCTTGGTGCCTATTATTTTCATAACTTCTCACAACTTCTCACTCCCACTCACAGCATAAAACTGAGAGCTCAGAGAGTTGTCTGGGTGATTCAAGGAAATGGAAAATAAAACTCCAGTACCTCAATGGCCTATGGATTACCTTGGAGTTGAAGACTTTTGTTGGCCAGCATCCTTGATTTCACTGTGACATTCTGCCTTTAAGGACAAACTTCAGCTTTATTACAATATAGGTGGTGTTACTTTGCAAAAGAGTTTGTGTCCTTTTAAATCACATGCTGCTGACAGCTCTGCCCTTAGCTACATGGGCATCAGTCTGATGAAGGAAGTATCAGCTCTTGACAGAAATGTCCTTTCAGAACTTCCCATTCAAATGGATGCGGATGCCAACACTGCTCTTTCCAGGTTAGGCAGTCCGACTGCATCTCAAGAAAGGGTTTGAGGACTTCATTGAAAAAGACTCCATAAGTAATGGGAAATTTATCCTAACTTACATTAAAATCCTTAAGTCACTGATAATGATGATTAGACTTTCACGATCCCATTTTTGGGGAAACTTATTTACTACAATTATTATAAAGCTGATTCTTAAAAGTCATAAGCTATCTCATATTCAGTCTATATTTCTTAAAGTAAAATTCAATGCAGAAAGAAAAGCATCCTGTTTTAAGGGATTATTAGTCTTACCTAAAATAGTGAAAAGCTAGATACAGTAGAGTAGTTAAACCAACAGCAGAACTTTTCTAAAATAGAATAGTATTTAACCATTCAATGTCAATGTAGATTTGTATTTACTGATGTGTGAAGATGTGCACAATATATTAAAACAAACAATTAAAACATTAAAAACAAACCCAGAGAACAAAACAGCATTCATACTGAAAACCCTTTCCCTCATTTGTATGTGTGTACATAGAAAAACACCTGGGGAGATGTCCAAAAATATTTTTTTAATTTATTTATTCATGAGAGACACAGAAAGAGGCAGAGACATAGGCAGAGGGAGAAGCAGACTCCCTGAGGGGAGCCCGATGCAGGACTTGATCCCAGGACCCTGGGATTGTGACTTGAGCCACCCAGTTGTCCCCCAAAATATTTTCTTTCTTCCTTCTTATCTATCTACTATTATCTATTTACCTCTTCTCTCCCTCTCTCCCCTTCTATCTATCTATGTAGTGGTATTGGAAAGACTATCACTTTATTCTTAATACTTCTCCGGATTGGTTGAATTTTAATAAACATATATTTCTATAATTTGGGGCAATCAAGCTATTTAAACTTTGGAAAAAATTCAGAAACCTATCTAATATATTCTTTGGTTAATCTCACTGATAGAATACTAAAAACAATCACTATAGGTTATGAAGAATATTTTTGCTTAAAATATTCTTACCAGTTTTCCATTTGGATTCATTTCTTTTAGCCTGAAATGAAGGCTGGAAAAAAAAGAAATGATAAAATCTACTTTCTAGGCATCACATTTTCTAAGTTAAATTATTAAATAGCTAACTAGCAATGAAGAATTGGACTCGTGTTTCCTTCCTTAAACCAGAAACAAAGGCCACTTGGTACTTCAAAGCACCAATTGTCCTTGAAATGTGAAGGGAGTATCTAATGTTCTGCATCAATAATCTGACCCACATTAGAAGCTATTTTGGACAACAGGAAATAGTTTTCTTTATCAAACATATAAAAACTCACATTAATGTGTAGCTGGTTATGAAGAAAATTTGCCAAAAAGATATGCATTATGGCACTTCAGTTCAGTGGTTTGCACTTAAGTCTGATTCAACATTTCTCTTTTAAAACCCCACTTTTTGAGGCATCAGTAACTGAGCCAATTAAAACCAATTCTAGGTTGAAACTGCACAAAGCTTTCTGGGAAAAAGGCTCTCTTTATAGTTTGAACATAGGAACATTTTTACTTTTCCAAAAGCAGATGTTTGAAGATATTTTTATAGTTGCAATTATGGGTTGGGGCTTTTACAAATTCAAAAAGTTTTATTTTTTTAATTTTTTAAAATTATTGTTGGAGCAATGTGTGTTCATTAGAGTAGCACTCAGTTTTAAATAAAATGGGCAGCGTGTGCTATTCAACTAGTCCATACTTTCCCCACACCAAAGTTAAAATGTGAGGTTCAGTAAAGTAATAATTAACAATTAGTATTCCTAATTGTCTTGGATGTGGAACAAAAGCCCACTTTCCTTAATATAACGAAGAAGAGATTAACATTATGGAGGAACTGTGGGGAAGGAAGTGAGCATCCTTTAACCCTCCATCTTCACAGTCTGCGGCTTGGCAGTGCTTAGAGAGAAGGAGCCACAGTTTGTTGTCTAAGACCCAATGGCCCATCTGGAGTGTGACAAGAAGGGGAGCTCATTGGCAGTTCTGTCAGAATGTGGCCTAGTTCTGAAAATCTGGCATGAAAATTAACATGAGGAGGAACCAGTGCCCAAGCTGAAGCACAAGCACAGCAGTAGCCAGGGAGGCTCCTGGGACTTGCCTGGCACTAGCCCAGGAGTAATCTCAACCAACTTCCAAAGGATCCTCTTCCCCCTGTCCAGAGTGACTCACTGCAAATTCTTCAATCATGGCTACAACCTAGTCACTAGCTTTGAAGTCCCTGAAGGGCCAGGACACCACTGTCAACTTCAGAGTCAGATCCCTTATGCTTAGCAAAGTATCTGGAACATAGGAGGTGTTCAGTTTATATTTGCTGTAGGAATGGGATATCTACCGAATTGTCACTCATTAATGCATTTCATGACAAAAGATCACATAAAAGCATGTAAACTAATCAACCACATGGCAACATTTCTAGAAGAAAAACTATCCTTAGGAACAGCATTATATTTTAATCTATATAGCCTAATAGTTGATATGTGTCAGTTCAAGTGACCACTTGAATAGGTAAGTTGTACCTATAGAGAAATCTTTGCAACAGCCCACTAAGCACAGTTGAAAAATGAAGTGATAAGCTAAAAATCTCATTCTCTTTCTTCCCCACAGATCTCTTTCTTTCTGAATTTACTAACCTAACATCCATTCAACAAATATTTAGCAAACATTTATCCTATTTTGCAAAGTTGAAAAGATATTAGCTACGCCCTCAACAGCTCCAACTATTTGTAATAAGTACTCTAATTAGAGGTAAATACAAAGTACATAACTTTATATAAACTAAGCACACACTAAACCCAATCTTGCTTTTCAACTCAAAACAGAGCCAAAAAGGCAATGCTAGTTATAAACCAGATAATTTTACCATGAAGGGAAAATTTCATAAAATTTCACAATCCTGTAGTCAGATAATCTATGTTGTAGTCCTATTTTGCCTCAACTAAATGCGCAATTTTGTATAAGTCATTTAATCTTTAGGACTCCCAATTACTTATAAAATCAGAATTAAACAAGTTGAACATTTAAGATTTTTTTCCCTCAAACATTATGAGATTCTGTAAGTATTCCACAACACTTAGATTTTGACCATTAAATGTCACTTAGAAATCTAAAAATATGCAGATCTTTTTATGAGCAATGGCTAAATACCCTAAGTTGGATTTCTTACTATCACTAGCCATATTCCAAATATTTATAGGTATTTAAAGAAGCTTTATGCAACCATTGCTATCATTATATTGAACTCATACAAGTATCTTTATGATTCAATATTGTTATAAAACTATTTTTTAAAGTACAAAGTATCAAAAGAAAAAATTTACAAAGTTTTAAAACATATTAGAAATAACATTCCTTCTTTGTTTATCTGATTATTATTGTGCTGGTGAAACTTATTATTTTGAAAAGGAGCCATTTTATCACAAAGGTGTGACACATGTATTACACAGAAAACAAATATTATAAAACCAAGCAGAAAGTGTTAAAGGGGACTAGCTGTTTACACGTTTCTAAACAGATTTAAAGATGCTTTATATTAATTTATTAAATTCATTAATTATGCATAGGTGTATCTACCAAAATTACATAAAGTAATATAACACTAGAATGCAAAATGATCTCAAAATATCTGACTCTTTTTTTTTAAATATTTGACTCTTAATATATGAGATCCATGAACTTGGCAATGCTTTTACAACTAAGTGTTTTTACACTTTTTGACTCATAAACACAAGAGCAATGTACTCTTTAAGGATTTTCCACCACTTCACTGAATAAGATGAAGTCAAGATAAAAAATTTCCAACAAATCTTTTTGTATGCCACATATCACATTTCTTACAAATTTGACTATAGTGTTACTATATTGTAAGGATAGAAAAAGTACAGGGATATGATTAGCCTGAATATATCCAGAAATAAGAAAAATAATTGCTAGTTTCTAATCATGATTATTTAGTATGACCTAAATGTTTTTGGTAGAAAACTGGCTATTAAAATAATTAATATTCAAATGGTCTTTCCTTTGAAATGTGTGGGCAAATTTAATTCACTAAGAGACCATGGATTCGTTTCTGTGAGAAGTTATTTTGAACCCAGAAAGATATGGTTGCAAGTGATAGGAAGGCTCCCCAGCCCCCAGTGTGTTAACCCAGAGCACAACTGACTAATACTACCAGCAGTGCCTGAGGACTAGCTTTGTGTTGGGCTGAGGATGAGAGAGAGGCCTCCTCTTCTCTCTTGCCTTTTATACACGATTGATCCCAGATACAAATTTTGAAATAACTGAGGGCTCTCTGATGTTTTGCTTCCTTTCTTCATCCTGTTCCACTTCTCAATTTCTCTTTAGTGATGGCCCTAAAATCCTCAGGGCCTCAAGTTTTCCATCTATCTGTGCCAGCCTTATGGGTGTGTGACTTGACTATTGCACAAGGCTCTGTACTAAGATGGGCCACACACATGCCTTAATGCCCTGATGCATATTAATTATTTGTAATAACTGTTGAACAGGGGCCACACAGTTTTATTTTGTACTGGGCCAGAATAAAAAAATAAGGTAGTCAGTTTTGCCTCCTATTCATAATGATCCAGGGATCATTAGGAACTGTGCAAAAGAACAACCTTGAAAGAATATGCACTAATGTATGAATACTGAATTACCCCTCAATTCTGTCAGAGAACAGAGTTCCTCCAATACCTACTTATGACCTTTGCTTATCATTTCACTGCTCTAGAACTCTGTAACTTCAACTGAAAAATAAGAACATCAAATTATGCACTGTAACTCCCTTTCCTTTTATTTTTTTTTTAAAGACTTTATTCACTTATTTATGAGAGACACTCTGAGAGAGGCAGAGACAGGCAGAGGGAGAAGCAGGCTCCCTACGGGAGTCTGAGGCAGGACTAAATCCCAGGACCCTGGAATCATGCCTTGAGCCAAAGGCAGATGCTCAACCACTGAGCCACCTAGGTGTCCCTGTAACTTCCTTTCCAATCTAAGCAACCACAGTAGCCTATATTAAAAACAAACAAACAAACAAACAAAAGAAAAACTAAGTGTTTTCAATGCAGGCAGAATAAAAGATTACATGAAAATAATTTGGACCATTAAACGGTCTGCTAGGTGGCTTAGTGTCACCTTCAGCCCAGGGCATGATCCCGGAGACCTGGGATCAAGTCCCATGTCAAGCTTCCTGCATGGAGCCTGATTCTCCCTCTGCCTGTGTCTCTGCCTCTCATTCTCTCTCTGTCTCTGTCTCTCTCTCCCTGTTTCTCTCATGAATAAATAAATAAAATCTTTAAAAAAAATAATAAACGGTCTGCTATCCTGGTCAATTTACTTAATTCCATTTTTGTGGAAATTTAATTTATTCATCAAACATGTACTTACTATCATCATACCTATCACCCAGTTTATAAATTTTTCATTACTTATCACATCACTCCAGTAGACTACAGCTGGGGCTGTAGGAGGACAGGAACAGTGTACATGTTCACATCTGTAGTCAGAGGACTTGGACACAATAGCTGCTCAAAACACATTTGTTAAATGCAGGAATGTACACTTGAATGAACTGAGTACCTACTATATGTTAAGTTTTTGTGCTCAGTACTGGGTATCCAAAGCTGAATAAATAAGACAAGACCCTCTACCCGCAAGATTCTAATATTCAAATAGGACACAGTAAGAAAGAAACGATCGTAGGGTGATGTAGTTAATACTTTAATAGAAGCATGTTCAGAACACAAAGACGGAATCCTTTCATTTTGGCTGGTGGTATTGGGGCAGGCTTCACAGAGGAGACAATGTTTTAGCTGAGTCTTACAGCCTGAGTAGAAGTCCAGGTAAGGAAAAAAGAAAGGAAGGACTGTAGTGGAAGACATGAAAAGATATGAAGGTGAGATCAGAGTTAGCTTAGGCAGAAGTAGGAGTGGTGCAGAGTGATTGAGACACCATGATTTAATCTGTGGAGGATGATTCCAAAGATAAGAAGATTAAAAGGATGAATTTATCTTGAAGGCTATGATGAGTCATTGTAAGCTTTTAAACAGGGAAAAGGACACAATCATAGTTATATTTTGAAAGATCTCTCTGGTAACAATATCAAGGGTACAGTCTAGTGTAGTGCCCAGGTTTCTGGGTAAGAAGTCTCCATTTGCTGTTCATTATTGAGGCAATGAATGCTTATACAAACCATGGTTTGATAAATGAGATAACCCATGAGAAGTCTGAGAAAAGTGAAGGAGCTGAAAATGTGGGCCATGAGTACATAACTAGAGTAATTCTTGTCAAAATGAACACTATGGCTCAAAAATAATAAGAATAGTAACAACAACAATAAAAATACAAGATCAGTCCTGGAAATCTGGAGCTTCTTCCCAAATTTGTAAACAAGTCAATAGTATAATAAAGAATAAACAGATAAAAGAGATTCAAGTGCCATATGAACAATTTTGATGACACGTGAGGAGAAAGTAAGCAAAAGAATAGAGAAAAATTGTGTAATTCAAGGTAAATAACTTTTTTAAACATAGGTGGAGACCAGTGTTTACTAAACATGGAAGATTGATATCAGTAGAGGAAGGAATTGTTTGTTTTTAATGCAAGAGGTCATTGTGAACAATGAAAAAAAAAGAACATAAGTTACCATAGAAATCATTTTAAAAACACTGAAGCAAACTTTGCTATATCTAAGGAATTCAAAATATTACATAAATCATTTGGCCCAGACCCTATTTGAGGCAATCACCAACTTCTCTTTCTCCAAGATAGTTCCATTCACTTATTTAAATAGAAACAAACAAAAAGTTATGATTTGCCTATTCTCAGTGTTATGGCAAAGCTGCGTATATTCCTATACAAGAATTTCTTACCTGTTCAAATAAGTGCATGATTACCTGAATACCTATGTATTTTTAGGGTATCATGTAAAGAATGCATCGACAGTCTTATTGGTCCCAATGAGAAAGAAAATAAAAGAGAAAAAAGTTACTCAGAATATGAACTGTTTGTGTAAGCTCTTAAGACACAGGAGGGATTTATCACATGAAATTTAAGGTCTAGTATTTTCTCCCTTTATAGGTATCTATTACCCTAAATAGACATTAATGGAACAAAATTCATGGGCACCAGTGTGGTCTACATCCCTTCTGAGGTTACCCCAAAGCCCCAATCTAATCCAGCACAAACCGGGTTAAAGAGCTACCAATAGTACCGTGAGTTTTCCTCAGTGCAAATGTAGTTTTCCCAAATTCAGGTACAGTACTTTCAGGAAGGGTACCATCTGGTCTTGATGGAAAGAAAATGTTTGAAATAATCTAAACACTTATAATGACATGCTTTCTCAATTCTTTTCAAGAAACTGTGCCCTGGAGGAACTAATTAAACAACAACCCAAGCAATGGAAATACAGGACACTGACTCAGAGATTTTTCCCAAAACACAAGAAGAATGCATTAACCTTATTATGTGGAAAGAACCTAGAAAAATATGTCAAGAGGTGCAAGTATAGATTTATGAGGGGAGGAAGTACACAACAAAGGAAGGCATTGAGATGCAACAGTCACGCACAAAATGGCATCAGTAAGAGCACTGTTCTCATGAGGACCACAGTTTAC
Source organism: Canis lupus baileyi (assembly GCF_048164855.1). NCBI lineage: Eukaryota > Metazoa > Chordata > Mammalia > Carnivora > Canidae > Canis > Canis lupus. Next base: position 43,705,729 of record NC_132838.1, read on the forward strand.
AGCAGGGCCACCAGCTCCTTAAGAATGAAGGACTTATTAGGGCCTGAGTGAGAGACATTTTATTCCTAGGATGCATTTTTGATTGGGTTCTATGTGAAGTAGAGATTTATATTTAATAAATTCTTCAGGAATTGCCCTTATCAAATTAACTTCCAAGAATTTTGCAACTCTTCCTGGGGAATGCACAGGGCTATTCTTTTATTCTTCCAGAAATGAATTTGAAACTATATGCACATGTACTTGGCTCACTCAGCCCTGATATTTATATATATAAACACATAATCTTTTTATATACCATAAACATTTGGAAGCATGAACAGATAAAGAATGTTAACAACATTAACACACTTGATCACTCTCTCCTTGAACTCTTTCTTCTCTCGGCTTCTAGATCTTCCTTCTCTCCGCCTTTTCTTACCACAAAGGCTGCAGCTTCTCAGTCTCCTTTGTGGGACCCCTCCTCATTCCCTCACCACCAATGGCTGATGCTCTATATTTCAAGGCTTTTTTTTTCCCTAGCTGTCCTTGTTCTCTGGGTGGTGTCAATCAACTGCATAACTTTAAATTCTGTGTGCTTAAGATCTCCAAATGTTTTCTCCAGCTGTGTCCTCTCCCTTGATCTCTACAGTTCTATATACCCAGTTACTTTCTGGGCTATCCACCAGCCTTCTAAATTGTAACATATCCCAAAAAAGCTCTTGGTTTTCCTTAACCCTGTTCCCAACAGTGTTTTGTCTTACCTCATTTCAAAATGAAAAATGAGAGGGTCAACTTTCATTCCTCTCTCTCATACACCACATCCAATCCTTGAGCACATTATTTCAGCTTTACTTTCAAAATACATCTAGATTTTTACCACTTCTCTCTCCATCCACTGTTTAACATCTAGTCCAAGCCACTCTAATCTTTCTTGTGACTTTTCCAAATTACCCCCTTCCTGGTCATCCTGTTTCCATCACTGAAAATCAATATATTACATATTTATATTGCATTCACTTAACAAATATTTATGAAGTATCCACATTATGAAATGCACTGCCTAGTCAATGTGTAGGGAGCACTGATGTGTATTTGACCCAATTTTTGCCTTCAAGGTGTTTATATTCTGAGTGCGCAGATTAGCCACAAACATGTAACATAATGCATACCAATTGTAGACAATTTCAGGAATAGTGCTACAAAGTGCTAAAGGCATTTAGACAGAATTTCTGATTATATCAGCAATAGAGCTCTCTCTGAGGATGCTGAATTTAAGTTGAGACTTGATGATAAGATGAATTTTAGGAGTAGTCAACAAAGCTCATTTTTGAAAGTGCCACAGAAGGACACAGAAGAGTCAGGGTATCTTGAGAGCACTGCAAGTAGTGGCATTTGGCAGGTATCTAGGGATAGGTAGGGGAGTGAGAGGAGACAAATGTTGGGCAGTTAAGATGAAGTTTGAATAAGGAAGCCAAGTCAAGAAGTTGGGACATTAAGAGGGAGGTCAAGAAGTGAAGGAAGAATTCTCATCATGAAAGTAACAAAATTAAGCGGTATATTAAGAGGAATTAATTTGAAAGCAATGTGTAGGAATGCTTTATGTTCTGTTTGTAAGCCTCAGATGCTCTTATATTTAGAGGCCTGCCACATACTATACAAGAGCAATAATGTATACTCACACTGCATATTTAAATATATTTACATATATAATATAAAATTTTTGAATTAACCTGATTTACATTTGACTAGTTGACATAATTTTAGTATTTGTAAACCTCTATTGATTTCGATTTAGCAGTTTTCTTTTTCTATCTGAAAGCCAATATTTTTGCAGACCTTAGAAAATCCCAGAAGGCCTCTGGTACTTTCTCCATGATGTGTGATAGATAAAAAGGCTCTGCAAACAGATAAGTTTGGAGGACAGTGCATTATTCAAATTTAAATACTTTAATGCATTTAAAAGTAATATGAACTTGTAATATACCGTTAGGAAGGAAAAATATCTTTAAAGCATTCAAGTTAAAAAACAACACACAATAAGCACTGGTTGTTTTGTTTTTAATTAATTTATTTATTAGAGAGAGAGAGAACGTGTGAATGGGGGAGTTGCAGGGGGAGAGCAAGAGAGAGAATCCTCAGCAGACTCCCCACTTGGCTTAGAGCCCCAGGCTCGATCCCAGAACCCTGAGATCATGATCTAAGCCTAAATCAAGAGTCAGGTGCTTAACCATCTAAACAATCCAGGAACTCTGTAAACACTGGTTGTTATATGTAAGTGATGAATCACTAAATTCTACATCTGAAACCAATATTACCACATATGTTAACTAACTAGAATTTAACAAAAACTCAGGAAAAAAAGGCAATACAATAGGTAAATGAGTAGACGGTATGAGAACCTAGAACTGATATAAAATAAAAATCAAAGTAGTAAGGTAAAATGCTTTTTGTTTTTTTAAGAGTTACTTTATTTGGTTTTAGAGACACCGTGTGTGAGCAAGGAAAAGGATAGAGAGAGAAATAGAATATCTCCAGATTTCCCACTGAGCACGGAGCCTGACACAGGGCTCAATCTCATGACTTTGAACTCATGACCTGAGCTGAAATCAAAAGTTGGGCACTTAACTAACTGAGCCACCCAAGTGCCCCAAAGGTAAAAATGTTGTTAAAGGTTAAAAAGAAATTTTTTTTAATTAGAAAAAAGCAAACAAACAAACAAACAAAAAAACTAGCAAACATCTGAGAAGTCAACATGGATGCTTGTTCACGTCAGATATTTGTCCTTAAAATGATTTTATGGGCAAAAATCAAGTTTAATTAAAAATAAAACTCATATGAAAATTTCTTTTAAAGAGGGCAAATAAAGTAGGACTCAATTTAACTGATTTTTTTTCCTTTGCTTTTATATGCATCTTGAGTAATTTCATTTTCAACTCATTAATTTAGGGATTGTGATTTATCTATTTACTCATTAAATGTTTATTTAACTATGATGTTCCAAAATATAAATAAGTGATCGTTGTTTTGTGCTGAGTTTTGCTTAGTATTTAAATCTGAGGGACTAGCACACAACATTCATTATAGGAAAAAGATTAAAGCAAAAAGAGAATTTTAACCTAAATACAATAAATGGATTTTTGACAACATTTTGAGGTTTAATAAGAAGAGTCATTAAGTCAGAGTAATAAAATTTAGAACTGAATCTCTCAAGGCACTCTAAAACAAACAAATAAACAAACAAACATCATGAATCATCATGACTGGCAAACCTTTCCTTCCCTGATACTTATTTCATGTTAAACTAAAAGGGAGGGGTTAAGATGACTTAGTAGTAGGGGGATCCTGAGCTTGCCTCATCCTTCAAACAGAACTAGGTCAACATCAAATAACTTTGAACAAAGAAGAAATCAATTTGAGGATTAAGAAATTATCTGCACAATTGGAGGGAAGGAACATGCCAGATATGAGGTTCAAAAATGTGAAATGGGGGAAAGAAAAGCCACAATGCCACAGTGGGGAGGGAGCCTTTCTTGTGGAGAAAGTTGGTGGGGGGTAGAGGAGAGGAAGCAGTGTGTAGGGTTCAAGTAAGTTACCAGAGTGTGGGGATACCCTGAGTTACACTGGGAAGGAATGCATCCCTTCCTGGAGTACATTTGGAAGAGGGTATATTGCCTCTCTAAGGACAAAAGGCTCACCTGGTGCCATTGAGTAGCCATTCAACAGAAGGGGAAAGAGGGCAGATAACTTGGTCAAAGCTTTTCACTGTGTTTCATCATAGACTCCAGGCACCTGCCTAGCCATGCAACTGCTTTTCTGGGGCAGAAAGGTGCCAGGCACAGTGCATTGAGGCTGTCCAATGGGGGAGGGAAGCAGGTCTGTGCCTTGCTGAGTTCTTTAAGATTTGGAGTTTTGAATCCCAGCTGATGGCCAGAAATAAAACATAGGAGAATTATGGTATCAGGTGTGCCAATGGCTTGAGTACAGACAAGTTGAGGGCAGGGATCTGATGAAAGCCAGGGCAGGAGGGGAGATTGTTCGCTTTTCTGTGATGGCTTTCTGAGCAGTAGCCTTGAGTTGAGAAAACTCCCCTCAAAATCAACAAAAACAGGTCAACACCATGACATATCATAGTGAAATCTGAAAAATACAAAGATAAATAAAGAATTCTGAAAGCAGCTGGTGACAAAAGGCCCTTAAAGTACAAGCCTGTCAAATCAGGTTGACAGCAGATCGGTCCACAGAAACTTGGCAGACCAGAAGAGAGTGGCATGATATATTCAACCTGATGAAATGGAAAAATATGCAGTCAAGAATACTATATTCAGCAAGGCTGTCATTCAGAATAGAAGGAGAGAGAAAGAGTTTTCAAGACAAGCAAAAACTAAAGTTCATGAACTCTAAACCAGCTAGGTGAGAAATATTAAAGAGGACTCTTTGAGCAGGACAGAGAGACCAAAAGCAACAAAGACTAGAAAGGAACAGAGACAATCTACAGGAACAGCAACTTTATAGGTAATATAATGGCCTTAAATTCATATCTATCAATGATTACTCTGAATGTAAATAGACTAAATACTCTAATTAAAAGACCTAGGTTTATTAGAATGGATTAAAACAAAACGAAACAAAACAAGACCCATCAATATGTTGCTTACAAGAACCTCGTTTTAGACTCAAAGACAATTCTAGATTGAAAGTGACAGGGGTGGAGATCTATCATGCTAATGGACATCAAAAGAAAGCTGGAGTAGCCATACTTAGGTCATACAAACTAGATTTTAAATCAAAGACTGTAATAAAAGATGAAGATGGATATTATATCATAATAAAGAGGTCTAACCAACAGAAGGTCTAATAATTGTAAATTGTTATGCACCCAGCTTGGGAGCAGCCAAATATTTAAATCAATTAATAACAAACTTAAAGAAACTCATTGATATTTATACAAGAATAGAAAGGGACTTTAACAACCCCATTCACAGCAATGGACAGATCATATAAGCAGAGGATCACAAGGAAACAGTGGCTTTGAATGACTCCCTGGACCTGATAAACATAGTAAAGCACATACACATTCTTTTCAAGTGCACATGGAGCATTCCATGTATACTTCACATACTGGGTCACAAATCAGGACTCAACAAATACAACAAGATTGAGACCATACCATGCATGTTTTCAGACCACAGTGCAATGAAACTTGAAGTCAATCACAAGAAAAATTTGGAAAGACCACAAATACATGAAGGTTAAAGAACATCCTACTAAAGGGGCACCTGGGTGGCTCAGTCAATTAAGAGTCTGCCTTCGGCACAGGTCATGATCCTAGGGTCCTTGAATCAAGCCCCATATTGGGCTCCCTGCTTGGCGAGGAGCCTGCTTCTCCCTCTCCCTCTCCCCCTCCCCCTGCTTGCGCTCTCCTTCTCTTTCTGTCAAATAAATAAATAAAATCTTAAAAAAGAGAGACCATTCTACTAAAGAATGAATAGCTTAACCAGGAAATTAAAGATAAAATTAAAAAAAATACATGGAAGCAAATGAAAATGAAAAAACCATAGTCCAAAACCTTTGGGACACAGCAAAAGTGGTCCTAAGGGAAGTATATAGCAATATAGGCTGTCCTCAAGAAGAAGAAAAGTCTCAAATATCCAATCTAATTTTACATCAAAAGGACCTGGGAAAAGAACAGTAAATAAAGCCTAAAACCAGCAAAAGAAGGGAAATAATTAAGATTAGAGCAGACATAAATGTTAGAAATAAAAAAAAAAAACAGTAGAACAGATAAACAAAACTAGAAACTGGTTCTTTGTGGTTGTTTTTTTAAAGATTTTATTCATCTATTTGAGAGAGAAAGACAGAGACAGTGGCAGAAAGCACAGAAGGGAAGAGAAGGAGAAGCAGGTTTTCTGCTGAGCAGGGAGCCCAACGTAGGGATCCATCCCAGATCTCTGACCTCACGACCTGAGCTGAAGGCAGATGCTTAATCGACTGAGCCACCCAGATGCCCTGAAACTGGTTCTTTGAAAAAATTAACAAAACTGATAAACTCCTAGCCAGACTTATCAAAAAGAAAATAGGACCCCCCCAAAAAAAATATAGGATCCAAATAGATAAAGTCATGAATGAAAGAGAAGAGATCACAACCGATACTACAGAAATACAAATGGTTATAAGAGGATATTATGAGCAATTATATGGCAACAAATTGGACAACCTGGAAGAAATGCATAAATTCCTCAAAATATATAAACTACCAAAACTGAAATAGGAAGATATAGAAAATTTGAGCATTCATAATCAGCAAAGAAATTTAATCAGTAATCAAAAATCTCCCAACTAACAGGAGTCCAGGGCTGGATGGCTTCCCAGGGAAATTTTACCAAACATTTAAAGGAGAGTGAATACCTATTCTTCTGAAGCTCTTCCAAAAAATAAAAATGGAAGGAAAACTTCCAAACTCATTCTATGAGGCCAAATTACTGTGATTCCAAAACCAAAGACCCCACTAAAAAGGAGAATTATAGGCTAATATCCTTGATCAACATGGATGCAAAAATTCTCAACAAGATACCAACTAGCTAATTGAATCCAACAGTACATTAAAAGGATTATTCACCACAATCAAGTGGGATTTATTTCTGGGCAGCAGGGGTGGTTCAATATCTGAAAATCAATCAACGTGATACACCACAGTAATAAAAGAAAGGATAAAAACCATATGATCCTTTCAATAAATGCAGAAAAAGCATTTGACAAAATACAGGATGCTCTTTGGTAAAACCCCTCAAGAAATCGAGGATAGAGGGAACATACTTCCATATCATAAAAGCCATATATGAAAAGCCGACAGGGAATATCATTCTCAATGGAGAAAAACTGAGAGCTTTTCCTTTAAGGTCAGGACCATGACAGGAATGTCCACTTTCACCACTGTTGTTCAACATAGTACTGGAAGTCCTAACCTCAGCAATCAGACAACAAAAAGAAATAAAAGACATCCAAATCAGCAAGGAAGAAGTCAAACTTTCACTAATCACAGACAGCATGACACTCTGTAGAAAACCCAAAAGACTCCACCAAAAAATTGCTAGAATTCATATACGAATTCAGCAAAGTTGCAAGATATACAATCAACATAAGGAAATCTGTTGCTTTTCTATACACTAAAAATGAAGCAGCAGAAAGACACATCAAGGAATCTATCCTATTTACAATTCCACTAAAAACCATAAGATACCGAGGAATAAACCTAACCAAAGAGGTAAAAGATGTGTATGCTGAATACTATAGAACATTGCCGAAAGAAACTGAAAAAGACACAAAGAAATGGAAAAATATTCCATGCTCATGGATTGGAAGAACAAATATTATTAAAATGTCTATACTGCCCAAAGCAATCTACACATTCAATGCAATCCCAATCAAAATAACACCAGTATTTTTCGCAGAACTAGAACAAACAATCCTAAAATTTGTGTAGAACCAGAAAAGACCCTGAATAGCCAAAGTAGTGCTGAAAAAGAAAAACAAAGCAGGAGGTATTACAATCCCAGACTTCAAGCTCTATTACAAAGCTGTGATCATCAAGACTAGTACAAAAACAGACACATAGATCAATGGAACAGGATAGAGAATATAGAAATGGACCTCTCAACTCTATGGCCAACTAATCTTTGACAAACCAATAAAGAATATCCAACGGAAAAAAGACAGTCTCTTTAACAAATAGTGTTGGGAAAACTGGACAGTGACATGCAGAAGAATGAAACTGGCCCACTGTCTTACACCATAAAAAAAATAAATAAATTCAAAATGGATGAAAGACCAAAATGTAAGACAGGAAACCTTTAAAATCCTAGAGCAGAACACAGGCAGCAACCTCTATGACCTCAGGATCTCTTGCTAGACATGTCTCCAGAGGCAAGGGAAACAAAGCAAAAAGGAACTATTGGGACCTCATCAAGATAAAAAGCTTTTGCCAAGTGAAGGAAATAATCAACAAAATTAAAAGGCAATCTATGGAATGGAAGAAGATATTTGCAAATGACATATCAATAAGTGCTAGTATCCAGAATCTATAAGGAACTCATCAAAATCAATATCCAAAAAATAAATAATCCAGTTAAGAAATGGGCAGAAGACATGAATAGATATTTCTCCAAAGAAGACATGACATACAAATGGTCAAGAGACACATGAAAATATGCTCAGCATCATCATTAGGGAAATACAAAATCAAAACCATGAGATACCACCTCACACCAGACAGAATGGCTAATTAACAGCTCAGGAAATAACACATGTTGGCAAGGATGCGGAGAAAGGGGAACCCTCTTACACTGTTGTTGAGAATGCAAACTGATGCAACTGCTCTGGCAAACAGTATAGATTTTCCTCAAAACATTAAAAATAGAGCTACTCTACAACCCAGCAATTGCACTACTAGATATTTATCCAAAGGATACAAAAATGCTGATTTGAAGGGACACATGCACCAATGTTTATAGCAGCACTCTCAGCTATAGCCAAACTATGGAAAGAGGTCAAATGTCCATCAACTGATGAATGGATAAAGAAGATGTCATACACACACACACACACACACACACACACACACATACACACAGAGGAATATTACTCAGTCATCAAAAAAGAATGAAATCTTACCATTTGCAACAATTTGGATGGTACTAGAGGGTATTACGCTAAGTGAGATAAGTCAGCCAGAGAAAGACAAGTATCATATGATTTCACTCACATGTGGAATTTAAGGAACAAAACAGATAAACCTATTGGAAGGGAAGGAAAAATAAAATAAGATAAAAAACAGAGAGGGAGACAAACCATAAGAAACTCTTAACTATAGAGAACAAACTGAGGATTGTTGGAAGAGAAGAGGGTGGGGGGATGATGCACTATACGGGTGATGGGCTTTAAGGAGGGCACTTGTTGGGATGAGCACTGAGTTTTGTATACAAGTGATGAGTCATTAAACTCCACTCCTGAAATCAATACTACACTATGTTTTAACTAACTTGAATTTAAACTAAAAACAAACAAAAAACAAAAAAATATTTCATTATTTATTTATTATTGTTGATTCTACTTTTCAGTTAACTTTTTTGTTAGCCTAAGGTTTTCTTGTATAGTACAATGGATTTATAGGAAATATTACATTTAACCAAGAGTTCATTTATTTATTTTTATTTATTTATTTTTTTAACCAAGAGTTTAAATTTGGTCATAGGGCAGCTGGGTGGCTCAGCAGTTTAGCACCACCTTCAGCCCAGAGCGTGATCCTGGAGACCCTGCATGGAGCCTGCTTTCTCCCTCTGCCTGTGTCTGTGCCTTTCTCTCTGTGTCTCTCATGAATAAATAAATAAAACCTTAAAAAAAAAAGTTGGTCATAAAAGCAATTTTAGAGGGAAACCACAATTATCTTTTACTGAGCAGTTAGCAAACATTATAGATATATCTCCAGGAATACATATTTATCCCTTTTCTCATTTCTTTGTCTTTGAATTTATTCACAGGTTTAAAAATAAAAGTTTCACCTTGCAGTCAATAATCCTCCTTTTTTACCAGAGTGATCTCCATAGGACACTTTAGTTTGCACGTATTGAATCTTCTCTGGCATTTACCACTCACTCTATAAGACTATATGGATGCTGCCCTGTCTTACAATAACAAATACTGATATGCTAATTAAAAAATCCTTATACTTTGATATATCATCTTCAGATGAAAAAAAAAGTATTTGATAAAAGCCATTCAACAAATCTTTTTTAAGCAGAGATTATGCAGAAGCATGATGAAATTGACAAAGATATTGTCAGTATCTTCAAAATTTTATAATCTTAAGAGTTCAGACATCTACTTTTTTTAGACTAAAAACTAAAGTCACTCCGCAAGCCACCCATGGAATGGGTTCCCTTAGCCTTTAAAGAATGGAAAACGTATATACTAATTATGTGAATTTAAAATTTTAATACTCCTGTATTACTCTATTGTCTTGTATTTGCTTTTAAGGTCATATTAAACTTGATGAAAGTTACAGAAACATTCATTATTCTTAAGAGCAAATGAAACTCTGCATTGCAGTCTGCTGGCTCATCCATAATTCAGCATCCCAGCCTAAAACATTATGCTCAAACAAGCACAAATATTGGCAAAGGTGAAATATTGAACTGCTACAGTAGCAGCTAAATTACGTAGCAATCTGTGTGTGCTTCAATTTCCTAGCACTAGAAATAAAAATTAAAAGCAGAAAAACAGTCAACAATTATGGTTATAAACTAAATAAGCAAAAGAGCAAAGCCAAGTTGCCATTATTCAAAGCTACATGATTTTTATTAGTTATACACAGATCTGATATGACAATAAAATCCAAGAGGGGGAAAGAAACATTAGTTGCTTGGCTTATCTATCTAAGCAAAGAAAAGGAGATTCTAGAAGAATGTTCTTATGGATCTGAACTTTGAAAATAGCAGCTCTGGTTCTATTTAAGTTAACAGATTTATTTTTTCCTCAAATACATTCCCTCATTTGTCATAATTATCTGGGCAATAATGCCAGTCCTCCATTTATTAGCACCATGGTTACTGGTTTGGAGGTTCCATCAGGCAAGAAGAATCACTAAATATCCTCGACAAAAAACAAACTTTTTTGTCCAGGGACTTTGACTCTTGCTTGGTCTCAAAGCATCAGGAGGATGCACAGTGAGCTGTGAGATGCAGGGGAGACACAGACCTAGCCAGCTGAATCAGCACAAGTAACCCTGCAGATCAATATGTTAACAGATATATCCACCAGATCACCTTCACTTCTGACACTTTTGTTCTGTTTCCACTGCTGTAGGCTGGATTCATTGCATCTTGTGGCAGTACAGACCTTACATTTGTTGCCATTAATAACACACACACACACACACACACACACACACACACACATATATATATAGCAGAATTGATGTCAAAAACTAATGATAAATATCTAGCGCTTAGAAATTTTGTCTTCTTTCGAATGGTAGGATTTACTGTTCTACATTTGTCAGATATCCTTATGACACACATGTTATAATTCTTTCTTTTACTAGAAAGGGGAAAGCAATTAATACAGTGAGTACAGTCACTTTATTATGTAATAAAATTACTAGTTTTAGGTACCACATGATATATAAAACCATCAACACTCATCCTCAAATTTGCATAACTAGAAAAATTTGCAACAAATTATCAAACCTATGTCTCTTCATCCACTTTTTTTCCATGACTTTTTGAACAGCTCAGCAGATGACTGTGTTTATAACTTTTAAAGCACCTTTTGTCATCATCTCACTGAGCTTTGAAATTATCCAGAGTGAGAACAGTCCACATTTTATAAGCCAGGGGTCCGAAAATGCACAGATGTTACATAGGACATCCACTGTCATAGGCCACGTGTAGGAGGGGAGTGGGGGCTCCAGTGCTTTACCCCACTCCACACACCTCTCTAGAAAAACCACTGATCTATACACTACAGAAAACAATAAAACTCTGAGGCATCAGTCCTCTTCCCCTTCCCTCTTACCCCAACGACTATCGCATTGGAAAAGGTTCCTTCAAGCCAAAATAGGAATAAAGAGTAAACTGTTTGTAGGATCATAGTCTGATTCTGAATTTTTTTTCAAATTTACCCTGTATAATTTCACCTTATTTTCAATATGTGTATGTATCTCACCCGAAGAACTTTCACGTTTCATAGGCTCAAAGGAATATCTGCTTTATAACCTAATTATCTTCCCCTACACTTTTGTAAGGCACCTGCTACTTTCCTTCTCATCACTTCATCAATGAGGTCACCGAGACACAAAATGGCTCAGGAATTTGTGCCCAGAAAACAGCAAAGACAGACATGGACAGAAAAATGGAACTCCATCTCAGTATTCCATCCACCCTAATAAAGATGTACAACTTAAGTTGGATATCCTTGGCATTGGGTATACTCCCAATCAGAGGGGTTTTTTGGCCAGGGAGGAAGTCTATGCCCACATAATCAGCAAGGATCTGTCTTTTTATCTAACCAGGCTCTTTCTGGCATGACAGTGAGAATTCAACCAGAAACATTTGCACTGAAGCCTCAAAAATCAGCCCAAGACACTCAGCATGAGAGGGAACCATGAGACACTCAGCATGAGAGGGAACAGGAGCTTCAGTGAAACTGGTGGTCCCTGGTTAGAGGGAGAAACTCTGCCTTTCTAGAGCTGAGAGCATGCTATAGGCCATGAATATCCATATTCTCATCTGTATTTGAAAGTTAAGAGTGCTTCACTGGAAATTACTGCTATGCACATCGAATGCATTGTAAGCAAGGAAGGCGGAATTGTGAGAGATTAGTAAAATGGCTGTAGTGCCAAACCACAATGATCACCTGCTGGAGAGAATAGAAAAACAAAAAGCCAAGTATAACATTACTTTTAATCTCTCTTGACAAAGACCAGAGAAAAACCCTATTAAATTTAGAGATTTTTATACCTAAAAGTACACATTTGAAGCTGGAGGATGTGGCATTAGAATAGTGACAAAGAAGTAATATTTTCATATTCTTATAGATGATTATTTTTATGGCTTAATGAATATACATGTTTAAATGCATGCTTAATTCATAATTACTTTATTAATTGCATAATTCAGTCACTATAAAATTAATTTTTAAGCTGCCATAACAGTTCACTGCTAATTCTCTTCTAAAACACAGTTTATTGTTAGAGAAAGAACAGTGGTGGAGAATGTGGTTCTAGTCCACACGCTGCCACTTACCATTAATCTTATCATGTCAAAAACTCCCTGGTTCTCATTGCCTCATTTTGCTTAAAGACTTTCTAGATATTTAAGGGCTTTCTAGTTGGGATAAGTAAACTCCTGGTTGGCTTATTTGACCATAGCATACAGTTCTTTGTCACCATCATCATGATAACCTTGCGCACTGTCACTGCGTTGTATTGTCCTTGGTGATTGAAGGGCAGCTTGATAACTGTATTCCCAACTGGACACTGAATAACCATCAAGGTCACATGAATGCAGACACAAACCAAACAGAGATCTTTGTCTTTTTTCTACATGAAAAAGATGGCACCTTAAAATAGCATGGACTCATCTGGGAATGCTAGGAAAAGAGATCACTGTGATTCCTTGCTATAGACTCATAAAACTAAAAGGAAGTGCAAGCATATTGAAAAGACCCTGAGTTAAGCTGGCATTTGAACTTTAAAGTGTAGTTAAAAATAAAGACCAAACCCTTACATTTCTGCCTCTTACCTTGCAGCCTCTGCATCACATTGGCAATGTCCCGAGGAGACCGTGAGGTCGTCCTGGAAGTTGCCATGGTGCTTCCTGTAGCATGAAACCAACACCAGAGACTCTTCACCTAGGGCAGTGTAGCAGTACACCACTCAAGAAAACATCCTGGAGCTTCTCTAGATCTTTTGAGTCATACACGAATCCCAAGGAACTTGGGACAGAGAGCGAGCGAGCGAGGGGCAGTGCTTCCAGAGATTGAAGATTGAATCCCTTTTTCTTTTTCTTCTTTTATTTTAAGACTGTTCTCTTAAATGAACTCAGGAACCTGAAAAACAAATTAAAATATACAGCATTAGTATATATATATATATATATATATATATATATATATATATATATAATATACCCTCATGTAAAAAGAAAACACTTTTTATTCAGTTCGATAGATGATTCATTACCAAGTAAAACACTTTTAAAGTATTAGGCAAATGTTAAGAATCCTTATATCTGACAAAATAAATGCATACATGAGAGATATATAATAAAGTGGGTTGCTAAAAAAGAAATATTTGCTTATTCTGTGTTTTCTTTTTAAGCTATAATCTCTCTCCATTCATCTATGAAAGTGAATGTACTGTGAAGCCAAAACATTAAGTCCTATTTCTCAATATTCCCAGTTCTCTTATCGATGCTATTTCCGCCTGCTTTGTACATACATTTTGCTGTTTCATCTGTACACTTTCCAGGAATGATATTAAGTCTTAGCTTCTAGATAAGCATTGAGTAATGCATAGAATTGTTGAATCACCAAACTGTATACCTGAAACCAATGTAACACTGTATGTTAACTACCCTGGAATTAAAATTTTAAAAAATAAAAATAACTTAAAAAAATCTTAACTCCTAATAACAATTTGCTGAATTAAAACACTAAATATATCAAAGTATTTCATTCTAAAAATGTGAGTTTCAAATATTCTGATTTTAGAGGTCAAAATGGATATTATATAGCTTCTTTCCTTCCCATAAAGACTCCAAAGTCAGTTGTAAAGCTAGGGTAGGGGTGGCCTGAGCAGAGAGGCCATTTCCCTTCTAACCCCTTCCTGAATTCTCCATTTTGGGCAAGTTCATTATTCTGGACTGGGCAAGAAGAAAAAGAGATAGAAGAGTAGTTGATGAAAGCTTGATATTGATACATCTACTTTGAACAAGGATTTCCTTACCCTAAGGTTAGTTGAAGAGAAGATTTTGCTATGAGAGGATAAATAATGAAGAAAGGAGAAGAGGGTGAATGTGCACCCAGAAAGAGAAGCTCAACCAAGGGGCCACACTAAGGCACCCCATGCAAGATGACACTTTATACAATTCCCACTTATTAAGATGAAGGTGAAGAAAAAGGATGGGATGGGGGCAGGGGAGGATGGCAAAAGCAAACCTGTAAAGAAAACACATACATGTGGGATGGTCCATCTGCTGGAAGGAAAAAAAGAAACCAAAAAGAGTCTATGATGTTATCAAAAACTATATCATGACCTGAATGTATGGTCATAGAAGCAGTATTTTTTATGAGACATTGGTTGTATAAAAAAGTCTAAATACAAATTACAATTGACTTTAAAAAGGCATTATTAATACTAGTATACATGGTATCTGGTTAGAATGCATGAATGCAAAGCGGTACTACCTATTTTAGAATACTATCTGGAAAAAGATGCAAAACATTGCATAGGTTGCTGCCCTGTGTGAAAAGGCATCAGAAAAGTATAGTGGAGCAAGATAGGATATACTAGTCACTTAACAGGTTAGGATGAAGTAGTGCAGTGAACAGCCTTAATTGGTAAGAAGGCACAAGCGGACTTCTCTCGGCTACTTGAAAAGATATTTAGAAGGATACTTGGCAGCTTCTGGGCTAGAGAGGTACCTCTCAGTGTGTAGGTTTCCAATGGACCTCTGAGGAGAAATAATTACTTATGGCTAGCCTATCATGCTTTAAGGCCTTAAGCCCTGCTGGAATTGTGTACCCATTAGCAGCCTTCATCTCTTGAGGGAAAACATTCCACCTGCCTACATCCAAAAGCTACCATAATTTGGAGACGAATAAACAATGGGAAGTGCCTAAAATCTTACAACTGGCTCCTCTAAACTGTTAGAAAGTTAAGTTTTCCAAATGCAAGAATATAACTTTCTGAACTCTAGCTAGCTAGCTAACTACATACATAGAGATGAGGGAAGAAATTCATTTTAATTCAGCTATCCCAAGCCAGCCCCTGCCCAGCACTGACGTTCATAGAAGATATGTCTCCTATCATCAATCAAGAATTATGGAATAAAAAAGGATTTCTCTCAATTACTGCATTACAGATCACCATGTTTCTACCTTCTTCTAGTTCACATTCATGTTGCACAATAGATTAATTTTGAACTCTCTCTCTCCTTCTCTCTCATATGTGTGTGTGTGTATTTGAGATATATTTGATATACACATACATCTTATGATGGCCACGTAACACTCAGAATTTCTCTGCTTATGTCCAAAGTCAGGTTATGTATCCAGTCTTACTTCTACAGTATAACAAAAGCATTCTGAATGTCAGAGTTCAATGCTGGGGGTACCAAGATGAATATGACATAGATTCTATTTTTTGAGGAGTTTAGAATATAGTGGGAGATACAACATAGAAAAACAACCAGTATAACAATACTACAGGCAAGTGCAAATATAGAGATGGAAAATGCAAATAAAAAGTTGTTAACCTAATCAGAAAATTCTCAGTGTCCTGGGAGGGAGCCTACCCCTGAACTGAGTCTTGGTAAATGAGTCAGGTCTAGTGAGGAGAAAAATATGAAAGACACAGTTCAGACAGAGTGAATAGTTCAAGCAAAGTCATGGACACAAGAAACAACATGACTCTATGTGGGGGTACCAAGAGTTAGATTGTGAAGGACTCTACCAGGTGACACTCTGGAGCTGAGGCTGGAGAAGGAGGTAGCATCAAATGATTGAGGGCCCTGTGTGCTATGCTTACAAGCTTGGTCCTGATTCTCTGGGAAGCAAAAGGAATCCTCTGCAGAAATTTAAACTCTAAGTGCCCAAGTATAATTTAGATTATTCTAAATACAGTTCTTTTTTTTTTTTAAGATTTTATTTATTTATTCATGAGAGACACACACACGGCGTGGGGGGGTGGGGGAGGGCAGAGACATAGGCAGAGGGAGAAGCAATCGCCATACATGGAGCCTGAAGTAGGACTCAATCCTGGGTCTCCAGGACCAGGCCCTGGGCTGAAGGTGGCGCTAAACCGCTGAGCCACCCGGATTGCCCTCTAGATACAGTTCTTAAGGGTGTATTTAAAGGAGACAAGACTGAAAGATCCAGAAAGATCAGTTAGGAAAGTATCTCAGAAGTCAAGACAGGAGATGATAGACTGAAATAGGACAATGAGTAGAGGGTAGAAATCTGAAAAATCAGGGAGGGGAGACAGGAAGCAGTTGGTGGGGTTGTCAGAGTCTCTTGGATGACTCTCGTGATTCTGACTTGAGATGTTGTGGGCCATGTACCACCAATTGATCTTAGCAGCCAGAAGGGCTATGCAGGTTTTACTTCTAATACTTTTCGCCTCATACACTTATGTCCTTGCCGAACAACTTCACCCCTGTGTGGGGCACTGTCAACTGAGCAGATTCAAAGTGCCCTAAATACCTGGCTCAGGACTCACACTCTGCTTGAAGCCATCCCTAAACACTCCAGTAGAGACTCAGCACTAACAATCCATACTATTATAAATATGAGTTTTCTTACATTCATCATCATGGTTAACCTTACACTCTAAGTAGACTGTGAACATTCTGCGGGCATGGTCTGTAAGTCATTTTGTTTTGACATCCCACCCATCAATGCCAAGTACATCCCTGAGAACATCCTAGGCCCTCAATACATATATTTGTTTTAGCGTCAACTTCATAATACTTTCCCTTGATGAGAGAACCCCAGAAAACCCCTCCCACCTCACTGCAAAAGAAGTTAATGCAATATCCTTCCTTTTTCAGACATAAGATAAAATATTTTGCTTTCATCATCCATGTATACACACATTTCCTCCTTTGTGAAATTATGGTATTCTTGTTTTTTACTGATACTTTCACTTGATGGGACATAAGATCTGAAAATTTAATTTAAAAATATAAAAGAAGACTGGGGATTAGAAGGTAGGAGTTCTAGGCTTAGCTTTGTTCCAACTAGCTGGGTGAGTTTGAGCTGGTTCTGTGTATGGACCATTCCTCAATGGCCAATCACAGGGAGTGTGTACCGGGACATTCACACACTATGGACTAAGAAAGATCTAGAGCAGAGTCTTAGTTTTGTCCATATGACCTTAATAAAAAATTAACTTTTCTAAACACTTGTTTCTTAATCTGTAAAGTGAAGATATTTTATGCCAAATTAGGTTTAATTTTATCCTGCATAAGTTAAATTTAAAAAGATTATGATGTAATATGCTTAGCAGATTGTTTGGCATGTAGCAGAGTTCCAGCAAATAACTGGTTTCCACGTCCCTTCCCCCAGCCTCGGTTTCTCCACCTGCAATAGGAGAAATGGACCCAGAATGGAGAGGCACTCTCCAGCATCCTCATCAGTTCCAAAACCAATGGCAGCATAGGTGACAGGTGAAATAATGACTGGTACAAGGTCACGAGAACTTGAAATTCTTTCCAAGAACTGACGGATTACCTAGTAGTGCTCTTGCTGTGGGCCTGACCTATAAAGCCAGAATGTCAGAGGAAGGCCCAGCACCATCAACGAGCTCACTACTCCCAGGGAAATTGAAAAAAAGTTTTAATAGGTGCAAGAGATTGTGGGCAGGGGTGGTGGTTGGGAGGGGTCCAGTACTGGGATGGAAAGGGAGAATCAGCTAGACACCGATAGATTGTGTACCAATGAGCAGTTCCAGAACAATCTCCAAATCCTTCCAGGAGAAGGAACGAAGATCGCACTGCAGCTAAGTACATCTACCACGCCTAGCAGAGAATCAAGAGCCCATGCTTACTTCATACATCAAAAATATATTGAGAAACTATTCATAAAGGACATTAGTACTGAGTAAATAGCTGTGAACAAGACAGATAAGCCCTTCTTAAAGCTTATGTATCCAGAGAGAGAGAGATGTTATCAATAATACCATAACAAAGTAGGGTGAGTTTTGTCACAGAGTAGTCCAGGGAACTGTGAGAGCAAACTGAATACCCAATCAATAACCATCTGCTGCATTTATTGCGCAGAATGCAGGGGGAATGTATACTGTCTGCTATGTAGGATGTTCCTATCTGAACAACATACTCTTCTTAGCAGCCCCTGTGAGAAGCACAGGAGTGAATCATCAAAACCCGACTTCTCCAGTCTCTAAGCAGAATGGACAACTGGCTGCTAAAGCAGTTTCTTGCTTGTGGTCCTAAAAAGAAATGCAGAAAACATTAGGAAGAGCACTGCTGGGCTCTAAGAACACATCATAAACCAGCACAACTACAATTGTAGGTATTGGGAAACTACAGCAGAAAATTGCAAACCCTGTGACCACTAGAGATGATGTGGTTCATTTCTAACTGAAAACGATGTACCGTAAAACACAAACAGATACACAGTAGAGTAGGAAGCATAAATGTTACTAAAATAGATGTCTAAATATGTAGAAGAATAGGACCCCTATTAAAATTCGCTACTAAACAAAAATAAAAAAGCTAATAACTACATCTCCACCCCGTTCTCTCTAAGTCCTTTGCGGGAGTGAGTCACATGAGTGTCTAATTTTAAATTTAATTATTGTTTTTCTGTATTCATCCTTTAGCAATGGTGTTAATTAATAATCATGAAGAAGGCTGAGCAGTAGAGAAGGAGAGGGACATCTGGAGTTAATATAAATACATAACTTATGTATGTATATGGGCTATCGGTGAATAGTACTGTGAATTATTCACAATTATGAACAGGGTAACAAATAGGAATCGGTCCTTTTTCTGGAAGAACAAAAATGTAAAGAAATAAGCAAAAGACAAAGTACAGAGCTGACCAGCATGACAGATAGGAAGTGTCATTATTCAATTCTTTTTGGTTTAACTTGGAGTATAAATCAGGCCCAACGATATCTGTTACCTTCCTCCTCTTTTTGTTAGAGTATATATCACACCCCTTGCCAAATAACTAGATCTGGCTAGATCGGATCACAAGGAGGGACACATACAACACATATAAGAGGAGGAGAAATGTAGATTCCTTCACAGGGGAATCTTGGGCCCCATTGCCTATCATGGGGTGTGGCTGCAGTGTCTAAAGCTGAGAAAACACTACCAACCTCGCCCTGCCATGGGCCTCTTACATCCTGTTCAGTTATGCCTCCTTTCATTTCCAAGAAGCTGTGTGTGCGGCATACTTCTCAGAGAGTGGGTCCTAGTGTGGCATCCTGCGCATTTAATGCAAGGCATTCTTGCAAGATTCTGAATGGTAAACTACCTTTTCCCAACCCCTGCTCCCTTGCAGGAAGGAATCAAGTGACAAGAATTTTTGTATGGGGACAATGAGAAGAGAAACAAACCAGCTTGGGAAAAATCATTAGTTAAGAGAGATAAAAATGAGTCTATACTGTGATAGCTGAGCAAATAGTTTCAAAGGCCAGCGATATTACTATCTGAGTTTGTCTGAAGACGTGGTTTTATTTTCCGCATGAAACATATTAAGTTAGCATTGATCTGGTACATTTTGTTCTAAATTTGTCACAAGTAAGGAACAGACTCAAAAACACAGGAAAAAAATAGCCATGTGTTTTATTACACTGTTCTGGCAATAATAGGTACTTTTTATCCCTATGATTTATCTTTTTCATCATGGGAAACAGCAAGCCTCTGAGAGAACCACCTTCATGACTAATGATTCAATCAGCATTTTATACAGATGTGGGTCATATTAATAACTGTTGTTTAAGTGAAAATTACTACACAGTCTGTTGCACAAGTCTGGCTTTTGTATACAAATGTTTCCTCTAGGAAAGGGGCTCTCAGATGGAGACAAAAATACAGACACTGAAGGAGAGAACAATAGTTCACTTAGAACTTTCTTAACGTTCACAGAAGGTCAGATACATGCAGGTTCTCCACCTCCCACTGAAAAGCTCGGAAATGAGCATCCCAGGATGCTAACGCTGGTTTCACAGCTGATGCTTCCCCCTAGGCTGGGCCTGAACTTGCAGCCTCCACACTCTGTCATCCCCCGCAGCACACCCAACCCCGTTTCCCGGATGGACTTTCTTTGCCTTAGGCTGAGAGCTGCTTTATTCTGCACTATTTTCCTGCCCTGTGCCATGCACCTGCCGCCCTGTGAACCACCATTTCACAGAACTCCTCCAGTAGCAAGGTAATATCTCCGTCTGCAATGTGTCTTTCCAGAGAGGAGATGAAAGTTATCTTGCCCTCTAGCGTAGGCACCGCCTGGAAGCCACTGCACGGTGACAGCTCGAGCAGTCTGAAGCCCTGGCCTCCGCACGGTCTCCAAGCCCTGGGCCGTGCTACTCATTTCCCCTCCCCCGCATCCCCCCCCCCCCCCCGCCCCAAGCCCTTCCTAAAATAGTCGAGAGTGGAGGAAGGGAGGCTCCTAGATTTTGTCCAACGCCCCGCATCTCCCATCTGATAGTAGCAACAGTACCGACCATCACAACAAGAGGGTGGCTGCCTTTTGCTTCTGCATCACTGGAGCCCAAGAGAAGTGCCACAAGCGGAAATGACAATCCGAGAGGGGGATATTAATAGGGATATCTACGTACGAGATGTAGGGAGGACGCTCCCCACCTCCTTATCTCCTCATCCCTGAGTATCATACACGTACACACACCACCACCACCATCACCGCCCTCTCCCTCCCATTAAGCACGCACAACCCCAGTATGTAAGTACAAACTTGCTTACAATTTGCTGCAATTTGCTCAGCTTGCACCCACATTCGTATTCTCTCTCTCCCCCCTCTCTCACTCCTTCCTTCCACCTGTCTCTCTCTCTCTCTCTCTCTTTTTACCTTCACTCTCCCGGGCTCGTCCAGGTTCCCGGCGGCTACGCGAGCTCACGGCCGGCCGCGGGCTCCGGGAGGGAGCGCGGGCGCCGTGCAGGGCTGCGGGAGCCGGGCCGCCCTGGTTACGGAGCGCAGCGCGCCGGCCGGCTCCCTGCCCGCGGCAGATCCGCAGCCGCGCTCCCCCGGGGCCGCTCGCACACCCGCTCTCTGCTGCGCCCAGCCGCTCGGCGACTCTGCCCTCCCTCTGCAATCGGGTCCTCCCCTCCGAGGCACCCTGGGGTTTTAGGCCTCCCCCCCCCACTCTCCCCCGCCCCCCCGCACTAAAGCTCCTTTCCGAGGGGAAGGTCGGCCCGCAGGGTTCAGCCCCCGGGCAGGATGCGGGCACTACCCCTGCCGCCACACCCCTCCCCGGCCCGGCGCCCCGCGCCCTGCGTCCGGAGCCCCGCGCCCCGTTCCAGGAGGAGCAGGTCCCTGGAAGAGCTGGGGGCGGGGGCCTGGAGGCTCCCTCGCAGGCTTCCCCTACCTCCTGCAGATGCACGGCCTATGGCTCTCTCCGCGGCTGCAAACCCGAGCCGTGACCCACCCTCCCGGCGAACCTTTCCACCGGGTCCACCTCCGGGGGAGAGACGAGGAGAAGGAACGGTCGAGAGCCCCGGGAAGGAGATGCGCTGCACTAGCCGCTAACTTTTGCTTGGGGTTCCCGCTGCCCGGTTGACCTTTCTAAGCAGAATGTGTCTTGAAAGGCTGGGGTGGTTCCCTGATGGTCCCAGGAAGGAAGTGATGCAGTTCAGGGAGGACATTTAGCAGACTCCTTTTAAATCAACTTTCAAAAAGATCCTAACAGCTGACCTTTTGGCTCTCAGATCCATATTGAACAATTTTAGAGAGATTGGTCAGATTATAGACTTTTGCTGTTGTTTATAAAGCTTAGATTTTCTGAGAAGGCGCTTGACATCTTAATTCTATTTATTCTTGGTTATTCATTAAAATGATTCAGAAGAACCACCAGTCACTTTCTTCAGACTCCCTATATGCATGCTGCACATTGCAGAGCCATTTGTCATTTATCACGACCATGGTGTTGAGTTCCTGGTGTTGCCTAGTAGCGTTCAGGAGAATCTATTTTGTTGTGGTTTTATAGTCTCTAAGCAAAGTCAAACACAGTCTCCCTTCACCAGCAATGAAGCCCAAGTCCAACAGGATTATGGCAACCAAAATAATGGGACTATGTTGCAAGAATCTTAAGAATAATAATTACATCTCAAATTTTTAATCTGACAAAAAGAGTTTTCTATTCTCTAGATTTGCTAAATGGAAGGGTGGTCTTATAAAGTTGATGATGTTTCTCTTTGCTTCCTGTCTTTCCCTCACTTGATGCCAACACTACATGATTTAGCTGTGCATTTTCTTCAAATTCTTTTTTCTTCCAGATCCCCTCAAAACAGCAATATCTGAAAGGAATCTGATAAACCAATCTGATGTGCCCTTTTTATTGGGTTTACATTTTTTAGAGACCAAAGAATGAATCTCTAATGGCAGAATTTGTTACACCAGGAAGTTGGGCCTGGAGAGGGCACAGTTTGGGGGAATTGTTTTCCATGTATACCCTGCTTCTGCCTCAGGGTGATACTCTTTATAGATTCCCAGAGCTCCCTGTGGAGATAACCTGCAGAGCCCTAGAGTGCAGTCATTTCAGATAGTGCTCTCTTTCTGTGTGGTCATGAGACTGGGTTCCAAGCTTCCAGGCCTGCCGCTCAGGGGAAAAGGATCAGCCTCTGCTCTCCCTCTTGGTTTCCATCTTTATAGAGCCAATTTACACTGAATGCTTTCCAAGACAGGATAAGAAAGTCTATTTTACAAACTCAAAAGCTCTGTGTGTTTGTTGCCTTACTTGTAAATTCTGAGACTGAAGCATTGCTCCCACCAAGTGAAACTCCTTGATGAGACCTAGCCGCTGTCCTCCTAGGCTCAAGACTGGGGCCGTGGCTGGCACTGGTTCCCTGATAAGCTAACTTTCCATTCTCAACTCATCTCCATCCTCTGCACAAGGGCTAAGCACATTATAGACTTTGGGAAAATGCTTGTCTTTTTCATAGCCCCTCCTCCGGGGGAGGTTTGTTACAGCCCCAATAATTCAACAACTGATGCTTGAACACTCTATGCCAAATGTTGTCCTAAGTACTGTGGTTATAGGGTAAGCAAAACCTGCCCTAGTTCCTGCCTTCACAGAGCTTACCATATGATTAGGAATAGAGCCATTCATCAGAGAAGCACACAAATAATTATAAAACCCAAACCTCCAAGAAACGGCATGTGTTATGAGAGCCTGTGGTGAATTTATTTAATTAATTACATTAATTCAGTTTAATGATCAGGAAGACTGCTAGGAAGTGATCTGCAGGAGGACTGGCATTAACTAGGTGAAAGAGGGGTAGAGTGCAGTGAGGAAGAGCACTCCAGTCAGAGCGAAGAGTATGGGCAAAGGACTATGGAAGAAAAGGGCATAGTGCATTGGAGGAAGTGAGGAGGTCCACTGTCACTGTAGAAGAGACAGCAAGGGAAAGGATGGAACTTTGCAAACAATGGGCCCCATGAGGCTCAAAAGGAATGAAGGACAGACTGGGCAGGCCTGAAAGAGCAGCCTGAATTGATGAGCCTTCACATGAAGCCATTAAAATGTTTTCACTAGGTGGTACAACATGATCAAACTCATGTTTTGAAATGTTTCATATGGCTATAATATGAGAACAGATAAGACATGGGATAAAAATGGGTACAAGTGGATCATTTAGAAAGCTGCTCCGGTATCCCTTAGGAAGATCATAGCATTCATAATAGATGGTGGTAGAAACAGTGGATGGATTCAAAGGGAATTTAATGGGTGAGATATATGGGACATAAGGCCATGTGTGGCCAAAGGAAGTCAGAATAGTAAAATGATTAAAGACTTGGGTTTGAGTGCAAGAAAGCCCTACGTTTGGATCCTAACTCCATCGTTAGCTATCTGTGTGATTTTTAGCTAGTAATTTAACCTCTCACAAATTCAGATTTTACAAACCTATAATTGGAATTATAACAGTATATCTCATTCATAGGGCTATTGTGGGGACTAAATGAGTTGATACCTGGAAAGCACTTTATACTTCAGTGCCTGGCATGTGGCCAGATGCCAGGAAATACAATATAATTATAATGCATCATGATCATAGTTATAGCTATTACTATTATTCTAGATGCTTCTTAAGTTGGCAAATAAAGGGAAAACAGTCTCTACTTCACTTTGCAACAGGCTGATTGGATGAGGATATCAGTTCCTAGGAGCAGTAAAATATAATTGTGGGACATCACAGGCTGAGAGACAGCTGCCAGGGTAGCAATATCCACTTTTCTCCTCCATCAGTCCTCCTCATCTGTCTTCTCTTCATACTCTTTTAGTTTACAGAGAGACACATTCTCATATAGCATGGCAGCTGGACCCCCAGTATCTCCTCTCTGCATTAATAGGAGGTGCTAAAGAACAGCAAAAATTCACAGGCTGGGTTCAATTCAGTTTTTCCCAATGCCTGCATCATTCTGCTATATGTATTTGTAAATTTAGAGTTCTAGTGCCCACATGAAATCAGCAAATAATCATTTTTTCAAAGATTTTATTTATTTATTTATTTATTTATTTATTTATTTATTTATTTATTTATTTATTCACGAGAGACCCAGAGACATAGGCAGAGGGAGAACGAGGCTCCCTGTGAGGAGCCCAATGAGGGACTGGATCCCAGGATACCAGGATCAAGACCTGAGCCAAAGGCAGACACTCAACCACTGAGCCACCCAGGTGCCTCAGCAAATAATCATTTTTATTTCTATTATTTCTTTTTTATATGATTGTGTTAACACTAAGGCCAAAACTTGCCTTAATTAAAATATGTTGTTTATTTATCGAAGGGATTTGCTTTAGGGGCTTATAGGAAGTGTATCTTTATAGCACAAGAACATGTGCAGCTCAAAACTGGATTTTCTCTTCCACTTCTCTCCCCTAGTCTTAAGACTCTTCAAAACACACTTCTAGGCAAAGAGCAGGGAAACTTTAAACAAAATAGCTTTCTTACTGTTTAAAGGTCAAGAGACTTGTAATTTTCAAGATCTTGATATAGTCAGGAATAGTCTGGCTGGAGTAATTTCTGCTGGTGGAGTTTGCTAACAAGGGATGAAAGACAGACCAGGTAAGAAGGGTTGACTTCTGCTGACAAGGAAGCCTCAGAAGGATTTGGAGTTCAAAGTACTAAGCTCACCCAAATTCTCCAAAATGCCTCTTTCCCAATTAAAGGACCCACTTTAAGTAAATGTCTTCACTTTCACATAAGAGCAAGGCTTTGAATTCATCTTGCATTATAAGGTTGCAGCCTGTGGCAATAGATCTTAGGTCTGATTTTTGGTTATATTAACAATACAGCTGTAAGCATAAGGGTCCTAGAAGCTTTCTGGGTCTTTGGTCATGCCTCGATCCAAGACTGTAAAGTTCTTGGTCTTGCCATTTTCTTTCTTTATGATCTCTATTATAGTCAGAAGTAGTTGACTAGGTCAACTACCCATAGTTCTCTAGGTCTCATTTCTATTCCACAACAATAGCCAGTGTGGGTTCCTGAATCCTTGACTTCAATAAGCCCTTACTTTTAGGCATCTATAGGTGTTATTTTAAGTAACCGTTAGTCACTACCTACCTGTCTCCTTAGAATTCTGTTTTACATAGGAATGAGATTATCACTGCATGCAAACCCAACCAGATCAACCAACCGACACGAAATTCTCATCTTGGTAGATCTGGAACAATCTTGGAGTGCAATATTGTGCTAAATTCATTAAAAGAAAAATCAAAACAACGTGAGGGTTTGATTTGGGGATTCAGGGGCTCAAAAGTTGTTGGTAAAGCTAGAGAAGTGACCATTAGTGTGGCTGCCACTGGAGGTACAGTCCAGAACTCAGCAACTTGCTGCTGCCACCTAGAGGTCAAGATAATGCATCAAATGGCCAGCAGTACCACAATGCCCCTGCTCTGAGGCTCCCTCTGATGATGGAGCTTGGCATTCCATCAGCCACTGTAGAATGAATGAGGATGGATGGAATGAATGAATGCCCATCGAGGTGGGAGGGGCAATTATTCCGTGTTTCCTTTGCTTTCATATGTCTTGTGAGAGCGAGGGCAAAGTGAAAATTTCATCCAAAACCCCTAGGAAAGGGAACCAAACTTCCAGCCCCTGAACATAGAATGGATTGTGAATGAAGGTTATTTGCCAACAAAAGTGTTCAGTACGAGCACAGAATTAAGGTAAATGGGATCATACAAACATTTATTTAAACCAAAACTCACAGAAATTGCAGTCTAAGACACTGATTTTTTTTAATTTTTTGACTCATTTAATATTGTTCTAGAATTCTAAAAGCTAGGATTTTAAGACTATTTTTAAAAAACAAAACATTTAGCTTACTGATATATTTTAAGATAAAATCATTAATTCCTCAGTGTGGTTTTCTTGCCACTTTCTCCCTATGATTCCTTCAGAACCTGTTCTTCTTAGATTGTTGTTGTTGCTCTCCTACTTTAGTCATCCAGTCCCATGATCATAGTTTTGATTTTGTCCTTATCAATAATGACAATTATTCCATATTGATAATATCAATTGTTAACACCCCATTCTCTGACCATTTCTTTTTTTAATTCAGACCACACCATCTAGTGCTCCAATTCCAATAATCCCTCAACTGAGCAGGACCTTATATCCATTGTTAGGGCCACCATATACCCTATGATGCCTTAGAATTAATGAGTTTTCAAGACACTTCACTTTAATCTTTTGGAAACTACTATAATAGACTATGTTTTGATAAAACAAGACATTTGAATGCCATCTTCCAGAAAATAATTATAATATATATACAAATCATAAATATCAGATATGAATGGTGCCCACTTGAAAGGGGTACCCTAAGGTGTATATTGTGTGTAACCTACATTAACCATATATGGCAGCTTGGGGACTATTGATCCTACCATTGTTTTTCATTCTTATCATCCTTTTTATGTTTATTACTCTTTAACCGGTTTAAATTCCATATTTAATCATTACATTCACCTTCTTGCATTTGTCCTCAACTACTTTTCCTCTTACTTTGTCCTATTCACTTGGCTAAACCTCACACCTTATTAAATTCAACTCTACCTACTTGGTGCTTGCCCTCACACTGCTGAATACAGCTGGAGAAAACTCGATCACCCCAAATGGACTTTGCATTCACAATCACTAAATCAAATACCCTGGAATACTTTGTTTCTCTAATCAATACACCCTGACACTTCCCTAAGCAAATTTCATACTTCCTCCTGTTTCTTCAAACTTCCAACATCTTTCTCCAAATCTAAATTTTCAACTTCTAACTTTTCTTCCTATTTTCCTTGAACATTTTAAGTAATCAAAAGAGAATTTTGAGAAGCTCCCACCACCATCTGCACTATCTGCATCAGTGCTATATATAATATGCAAAGTTGTCTTTTATTGCCACTAATGAACTCCTCAAGCTCTTAGCTAAGGCTAACTCCTCCACTTATATATTCAATCCATCCTTCCTGCCAATGATATTTTATGTCTTCTCAGAATCATTAATTTCTTTTCTCTTATTAGTTCATTCCCATAAGCATGTAAGCTGGTTATTATTTATCTCATATTAAAAAAAACAACAACCTTGATCATGACCTGAACTCCAAATACCACCCCTTATTTTCAAGCCAACTCTGATGGAGTTGTCTATACTCACTGTTGGCATTTCTCTCATACCCCTTGCTCTTGAAATCACAGCACCAACTTATCTAGTTACCAGTAACTCCTTCTTTGCTAAATTAAATGGTCTTGTCTCTGTCCCTATCTTGACCTATCAGAACCATTTGACTTATTCCCTCTCTTTTCTTTTTTTTTTAAGGTTTTATTTATTTATTCATGACAGACACACACAGAGAGAGAGGCAGAGACACAGGCAGAGGGAGAAGCAGGCCCCATGCAGAGAGCCTGATGTGGGACTCGATCCGGGGACTCCAGGATCACACTAGGCTGAAGGCAGGTGCTAACCCGCTGAGCCACCCAGGGATCCTCCCCTCTCTCTTCTTTAAAATGTTTTTCCTCACTTGCCTTCTGAACCCACCACACATTGTCCTCATGTTATTGCTTCTTCTGGCTACTCCTTCTTGGTCTCCTTTGATACTTTCTTCTCATCTCCTCCATGTCTAGACTCTGAAGGACCAACAATTCCATCCTTGGAGCTTTTCTGTCTTCCAGCTACACTAATTCCTAAGGGATCTTATGCTGCAATTTTATAAGAAATTCATATTTCCTTTTTCAATATCATGTATATGCTATGAATTCCTAAATTAAATATCTAGACAAGACCTCATTCCTGAACTCCAGACTTTAATATCCAATCATCTACTTGGGTTTCCACTAGGAAGTATAAAAGATATCCCAAATAAAATACTTCCAAAACTAAATTTGTAATCTTCTCTTCCAGATCTACTCCTGTTTCTTCTTTCCTCACATGATAGCTCCATCCTTCTCAGTTGCTAAAGCTAAAGCTTTGGTGTCACACTTAGCAATTCTTTTTTTTCCATTTTTCACCTTTGGCCAATCAGCATATCATGTTGATTCTATTTTTAAAAATATATCTATAGAACATACTTGTTCTTAGTTAACAAATTCTGAAATATTTATTAGTTGTAGGACATGTGTACCCAACATATTCTCAAGTGATTCAGAAAAAGTGTGATGAAAGACAGATTTAGAGGACAAAATGTAAATGATCAATGTATCTGGTTGAAAGGTACATGTACATGGGAGTTCTATGTAATAATCTTACAACTTTTCCCTTGATTACCAAAAACATATCTAAAATCCATTACTCATTAGCTCTACTGCTGTCACTGTGGATCATCATCACTTAACTTCAGGCCATTCTTAACATAAGGATCAAGTTAAATCTTATCACAGCATAAATCAAATGCTGTCACCCTTTGCTCAAAACTCCTCAGTAGTATTCCATCTTATTTAAAGACTCAAGTCCTTTTATTATTTGCACAGCCTACATTATTTGCCCCTACCTCCCCATTGGTTACCTAGTCTCAGCTACAATTCTTCCCTCAGTCACTGTACTGCAGACCACATGGACTCCTTGGTGTTCCTGAAGGTTACCAGACAAGCACCTGCCTCAGGACTTTTCCATGTAATATTCATTCTGCCAAGAAGTACAACTCTGAAAATAATTCAGAGGGCTTACTCCCCAATCCCTTTCAGGTCTTTTATTAAATGCCACTTTCTTCTAAGTCTTTCTTGGATGCCCTATATAAAAATTTAAAATATCCTCACTCTACCTTGAACTTTCAATCCTTCTCCTTTTTTTTTTCTCCAGCATTTGGCACCCACATTTTATATTTTCTCTTTACTTGTCTAGTTTATTGTCTGTCGACCTTTAGAATGTAAGCTCCACAAGGGCAGATAGTTTTGTGTTTCTTAACTCTTATGTTCTCAACATTTAAAACAGACACAAAAGGGTGCCTGGGTGGCTCAGTCTGTTAAATGTGTGCCTTTGGCTCAGGTCATGATCCCAGAGCTGCACATCAGGCTCCCGGCTTGGCGGGGGAGCCTGCTTCTTCCCCTGTCCCTCACATCTGCTCATTCTCTCTCTCTCTCTCTCTCTCTCTCTCTCTCTCTCTCTCTCTCAGTTTGCTCTCTCTCAAATAAATAAATAAAATATTAAAAATAAATAAATAAAACAGACACATGGGGTGCCTGGTTGGCTTAGTCAGTTAGGCATCCAACTCTTGACTTTGACTCAGGTCATGATCTCAGGGTTGTGAGATCAAGTCCGTATCAGGCTCTCCAGACTGGAGATTCTGGAGATTCTCTTCTTCTGCCCCTCTTCCTGCTCTCTCTCTCTCCCTCAAAAATAATTTTAAAAATTTAAAAATTTAAAAATCTTAAAAATATAAATAAAATAGACACATAAAAGGCACTAAATAAATAGTTGTTGAATAGGTGAATGAATAATGTCCCAATCTTATTATACCTCATGGATTTCTGCATATCATCAATTATACCTGTAATGCTCTAATCAAAGCCAGTGGAAATTGGTTACCCAAGTCTCCAGGACATCTGGATACTCAGTGGATCACCAGCATAAGATAATCCCTTGTTTCATCATGTAAAGTGGTAGAAAATAATATTTTTCTTTCTTTTCAGCTCTTAATTTTACCTATTCTTCTTGGTTCACAATTTTGTAACTACTCTAAAGCACTTCTGCCACTGTACTTTTGCTCTGTTTAGGGATATATATATATATTTGTGTGTGTGTGTGTGTGTGTGCCTCAAATAGCTTCTGATCTCTGAAATCTGATAAATTTGCTTCTGAGATTTTGTGTTCTTTTCATAGTTTCCTTGAGTTTGTGTTACAGTCTAGGTATATTGGAGTCTTGTCTTTTCTTGTTCTTCATCATGTGTTAATATCATCTACCCTTTCTCTGTCCTTATTTCTCTTTTTTAAAGGATTAAAGGACCTCTTTTTATGGATACTTCAAAAATTGATTTCATTGGCCATTATCATTCTGCTTCACTTGTGTATAAAGATTTCCCTAAATACTGTTTTAAACTGAGATTTTGTTTACAAGATAACTGTGCCAGTAATGACATCAGGTTGTAGATGAGTTTGCAATGGGAAAAGATCATGTGGATTGAAGAACCTCTTAATTGGACTCCCACAAAGAGTGTTCCAGACTAGCTGAATGAGCTCACTGGTACACACAGTTTTATTGGCCTATTGGAAATACTTCAAGGAGCCCCTGAGAATGAAAAGGAGATCCTTACTTGTATATTTCTTCCTCCTGGTTGATGTCCCTATCCCTACCTATTTCCAGCTGGAAAATTTGTGGGAAATCATCAGAATCAAGTTTCTGCGTGAACATGTGTTAGTTCAGACTCCTTATGATGCAAGCTGCAGAAAAGTCAGCTGAAATTGGCAAAAACAATACAGAAGACGTATTAGCTCATGAGAGTCTGAAAGGATAAATTTCAAGATTCATCGAAAGTTTCAGTCAAGGATTTGGTTTCAATAACTCACTGTTATGCTGCCCACATGTTGGCTTCTTTCTAAGACTGATTGCCCTATGGTTGTAGGGCAATAACATGCTGCATGCTTCTTGGTTTATCCATCTGTAAAGAAAGTGCTTGTGTCTAAAAGTTTCAGGCAAAGTTTACAACATTTATTCCAATTGAATCAGCTTAGATTATGTGCCTAATACCCTTCTTCTAATCAAGCCAAAAGGAATAAAATGTCCTCATTGGCTTTGGTCAATCAGAACCCATCCTTGGCATTACACTCAACACAGTATTTTTGCAAGTAAGTCTACATGAAACAAGTTACAGATGTCTGTATTTGTCAGAGTCCCAAAGGAACCAGAAATCATATACACCAAGTTAGGATATTTTGAGGTGAGATGTATTTGTTTTTGTTTTTATTTTATCCCAAAGACCAAATTACAAAGGTATAAATGGAGTATAGTAGAATTATAAGGCATAGCACAGGGACTTGGAGAATGCAACAGCAGAGCCATTACCAATCCCACACCCAAAAGGAAAAAGAGGAGGGAGAGATTACTAGAACCTCAAAGAAGAGCCGTATGGAAAGCAGCATGTTAAAGGGAACAGTGATCCGTTAGAAACACAGGTAATTTCAGAGGAGGTTGGAGGAAGCTAGTGAAAACAATAATCTTATATTCTTGTTTTCTCCTGTTTTTATTGCTAGTTCTCATTGTTTAAACCAAACCAGAAACCTGAGGATGCCAGAGCCCTGTTGTGTGGCCCATACTGGTCAGCATTCTAGGACAGAAGGCAGAGAATAGAGCTGTGAAGACAAGTGGCATGTACTCTGCACAGTATCTGAATTAAAATTTAGGTGCTGTGAGGAAGGTGGAGGATGGGTGATAAATCCTGAGAAGACAGTCAGTCAATGTTCCCCACAAACCAAAAGTATTTTACTCACTAATCTTACTAAGTACTCTTAAGATACTTAGGGCAGCATTCCATAAAGCAGATAAAACTTTTTAAAAATACTTAGAATATCACATTATATGATATGAATATTTTTTACCCCAAGACTAGAAACATGAACTATTTATCTTAATTAACCATATTTATTGTCATCCTCTATATTAATAGCTATAGAGAGGATATTAGCTAATTGGTGGGACAAATTGCTTAACTTAGGAATGCTTCCTAGATAAAAATATTTTTCACATAAAAGATTATCATATGAATGACAGAGACCTCCTATTCCTTATCTTTCATGAGCATAAAATAAGAGAAAATGAATGTACTATTAGCACAAGATATTTGGATTAACTAGAGGAGTGTCTTTTTAAAAAAGATTTCGTTTAGGGGCAGCCCCGGTAGCTCAGCGGTTTAGCGCCGCCTGCAGCCCTGGGTGTGATCCTGGAGACTCTGGATTGAGTCCCACGTCAGGCTCCCTGCATGAAGCCTGCTTCTCCCTCTGCCTGTCTCTGCCTCTCTCTCTCCTCTCTGTGCATTCTCATGAATAAATAAATAAAATCTTTAAAAAAAAATAAAAGATTTTATTTATTTATTTGAGAGAGAGAAAGTGAGAAAGAGCACCAGAAGGGAGGAGAGGAAGAAGCAGGCTCCCCACTAAGCAGGGACCCTAGGATCATGGCCTGAGCCAAAGGCAGATGCTTAGCTGACTGAACCACCCAGACACCCCTCGAAGAATTTCTTGATACTAGGATATGTTAAAC
This sequence comes from Canis lupus baileyi, assembly GCF_048164855.1. Lineage (NCBI taxonomy): Eukaryota > Metazoa > Chordata > Mammalia > Carnivora > Canidae > Canis > Canis lupus. The sequence goes on from NC_132838.1 coordinate 43,738,871, forward strand.
TCCAAAGTATTTTCCCTGCTGAATATTTTTGAACACAGTTTTGGATTCCTCTAAGTTCTAAGATAAATATGGCAACCAAACAGATCCTTAAGTGGATATAAAAAATTAATTTTGCCTCTTTAACCACAGAGCTGCAATGTGTCTAGAATAACTACCAGTGTGACAGCTGTTGTGGTTATAGAGTGAGTGGACTACTTTCCATCTTCATCTGGAGCTAGCTTAGAGTGATTCAGATCACTGAGGCATTGCACTTCCCATCCAAGTCCTCAGATTTCTCTACAGCCTTCATATATTACAAGTGGGACATAAGCATGGAATTATAGACTAGATCAGAAAAAGTAGGATTCAAAATACAGGCAGATAGGCAGAGTTAAGGATCTTAACATTCATTCATTTATTCATTCAAAGTTTACTGGATACCTACTGTGTACATACCATATAATATACTTTGTGTTTGTTAGATCAGTGAACAAAACAGAAACACTCTTGCATTCATGAAGTTTATCTTCCAGAAAGGAAAGCAGACAATAAATAATGCACATGCAAATATATACTACATTGGATAGTGATAGCTGCTAAGGAGAAAAAAATAAGGCAGAGAAAAGACAGAAGATATGTTCAGTAAATGGAGAAAATATTAGATCCTGTGGCCAGGGGAGGCAGCACTGAAACTGGAATTTTGAAAAAAAAAAAAAAAAACTGAAAGAAGTAAATGAAGAAGCCATAGGGATATCTGGAAAAAGTATTGTGGGGAAAGTACTGTGGGAAATGCAAAGGCCCTGAGGTTGAAAACTTCCTGTTCTATGTGAGGAATAGAAAGGAAGCTGGAGTGACAAGAGCTCAGTGAGTAGTGGGCATAGCCATAAGAGATAAAGTCAGAAAAATAGCAGTTAGTAGTGGAAGACAAATCTTTAGTCTTGGTAGGTGATTACAGGGCCTTTGCTCTTAATCTGGGTGATATGGGAATCCACTGAAGAGTCCTGAGCACAAGAATCGTATGATATAACTTGAATTTAAGATTCAAGAAAACCCTGGCAAATATGTTGATAGTAGCCTGAATTATCAAAGGCAGAAGCAGGAAAGGTGATTAGGAGGACATTACAGTTACATCAGCGGAAAATGAAGTGAGTGGATTGGAATATGGTAATGACAGTACAGGTGGTGAGAAGTAATTAGATTCTGAATATATTTGGAAGTGGGAGATTATAGGATTTACTGACAGGATATGACACATGAGAGCTAGAAAAGTCATTAGGACGCTAAGACTGGCAGTGTTTCCAAAGAATTCCATGAAAACAACATTTGAGTTCTAACAGGTCTAAAAGTGGAAGTGGGCCATTCTTATGGGGCAACTAACAAGGAAAATTCTAGGCCAATCAGAATGGACAGAATAACATTTCTAAATATTTATTTATTTATTTATTTATTTATTTATTTATTTATTTAGACACGGGGGTGAGGGGGTTGCAGAGACACAGGCAGAGGGAGAAGCAGGCTCCATGCAGGGAGCCTGATGCAGGATTCAATCCTGGGTCTCCAGGATCACACCGTGGGCCGAAGGCAGCGCTAAACCGCTGAGCCACCTGGACTGCCCCCAATAACAACATTTCTAAACTCAGGATAAGATCCAGAGTGAATCAAGGGGATGCAAGAATGGCTGAGAAAAAATGGCAGAATCAGCACAGATGTAGGCAGAGTGGCATCAGAGATACCTAGGAGGATATATCATAATACTGACTCTGGTAGGGTTTAGTGTTGGGCAGTGATTTGATCATTATGGAAGAAGATAGCAACTTCTTGTTTCAGAGAGGGATCTAGTTTCAGAGATTCAAGGCACTGACTAAGATATCCAGACTAAAGCTGGAGAGACAGAATAACCTCTCTCAAGCCACAGCTGATCTCAGCAATGGAGGTTGGGTGAAGCCTAAGTGAGGAGTAGAGCAGTATATATGACTGGAAGCCAGGTAAGTCAAGACCCTGAAATGACACAGCCTGAGGCGTATCTCTCTCAAAGACTCAAATGCTAACAGGACCTGAAGGTCAATTATAAAGTATAGAAGGTATTTTTATCTTTCTAGGTTTTTCACAGCCTCCGTAGTTTACATGGCTATTCTAGTGACTTTTCAATGATGCATTCAGTCTGGCCACTATACTGGGATGGTTCCCTGAGACTTCTTCAGACAAGGCTCTTGCTACTCCTGGCTGTTACTGAGGTCAGAGAAAGGGTGTGCATTCCCAGATAGAGAAGCATAGACAGGGAAAGGCATGGAAATGAGAAACTATTTGGGATGTGTAGAAATGGTAAGGAGTCCTGGTTTTTTTGAAACATGAGAATGGCAAAAGCCACATCCAGGATGAATGCCCTTAAAGACCAGGATGAGAAATCTCTATGGGAAGTCATTAACAATTTGCAAGGAGGAGAGTAACAGTGAGTGTCACATTTAAAAAAGTTTTTTCCACCTTCACTGTGAGGGCATATTAGTTCGCTAAGGCTGCCATGATAAAACATCACAGACGGGGTGTCTTACATGACAAAAATGTATTTTCTAATAATTTTGGAGGCTGGGAGTCTTAGACCTTTTGCTGAGGTCTCTTTCCTCGGCTTGTAGACAGCTACCTTCTGGCATCCTCACATGCATGCTCATCTCTGGTGTGTGTCTCCTCCTCTTTTTTTCTTTTTTTTTTTTTTAAGATTTTACTGATTTATTTGAGAGACAGAGAGTCCAAGTGCAAGGAGGGAGGGGCAGAGGGAGAGGGAGAAGCAGGCTCCTCACTGAGCAAGGAGCCTCACACATAGGGCTCAACCCCAGGACTCTGATTCATGACATGACCTGGGTGACCCTACTCCCCTTTTTATAGGAACACAAGTCATATTGGATTAGAGACCCACCCCCTTATGACCTCATTTAACCTTAATTTGCTCTTCAAATGTTTTATTTCCAAAATACAGTCATACACAAAGATACAGATGCAGTGAAAGACCAAGACACCTGCCCCCCAATGTTTATAACAGTAATGTCCACAATAGCCAAACTATGGAAGGAGCCTCAGTGTCCATCGAAAGATGAATGGATAAAGAAGATGTGGTCTATGTATACAATGGAATATTACTCAGCTATTAGAAACGACAAATACCCACCATTTGCTTCGACGTGGATGGAACTGGAGGGTATTATGCTGAGTGAAGTCAATCGGAGAAGGACAAACATTATATGGTCTCATTCATTCAGCGAATATAAAAAATAGTGAAAGAGATTATAGGGGAAAGGAGAGAAAATGAGTGGGAAATATCAGACAAGGTGATAGAACATGAGACTCCTAACTCTGGGAGATGAACAAGGCGTAGTGGAAGGGGAGGAGGGCGGGGGGACAGGGTGACTGGGTGATGGGCACTGAGGGGGGCACTTGACAGGATGAGCACTGGATATTATACTATATGTTGGCAAATAGAACTCCAATAAAAAATATACAACAAAAAACTAAAACAAAACAAAATATAGTCACACAAGTTAGGGCTTCACCATAGGAATTTTGAGGAGACACAAGTCAGTCCATAGCAGAAGGATATGAAATCAAAGGCAAGAATATCATTCTAAGTGTCTAGGGAGGAGGAAATTGAGATCTGTACTAGGTGCTTATAGTGGCAAGGAAAAGAAGATGGATAAGAAAGACATTTCATAGGTAAAAGCCACAATGACTAAGCAATTGATTGAATGCAGAGGCTGAGAGAGAGGAATCAATAAATCACAAATATTGAGCCTGAGTGACAAGGAGAATAATATTGTCCTTAAACAAAAATAGGCCTTTTTTTTTTTATGTGTAGTTGTTTCTTTCACTTTGTCCTTCATTCATTTTCTCCAGACTCCGGCTCCACTCCTATTTCTTTCTCTGCTTCCCATCTCCTTCAATTTGCCACTGCAGCAGAAAGCCTGACATTCTCCACTAAGTTAATCTACTGTAAGACAATTCCAGGAAACAAATCTTTCATGTCACTTCCACTGTGCCCTTTTCTGTCCCTCTTCCTATATTTTCAGGCATTGTGATGGTTTGCTTTGATTGCTTTTCTCTTTTTGCTGGTTTGACTGTTTTTCTTGGTTAACTTGCTCCACTCTCATTTCTGGTGTCTGTTCTCAGGGGGTCTCAGTTATTGCCCTTGAGAGTCATTATGTCTGAGTTATTACTTGATAATAACTTGCATGTAAAAAGATCATTTTATTTTTTTAAATTTATTTAAATTCTATTAATTAACATATAATGTATTATTGGTTTCAAAGGTAGAGTTCAGATTAGTCTTACATGACACACAGTGCTCATTACATCATGTGCCCTACATAATGCCCATCACCTAGTTACCGCATCCCCCCAACCAGTAACACTCATTTTGTTTCCTATGATTAAGAGTCTCTTATGGTTTGTCTCCCTGAAGAGATAATTTTAAAGAAGATTTATTTTGAAGGAGGGAAGCATAATGGAATTTTGAAAATTTTACCTTATAAACTGTGCAGCTTTTGGAACTCAGTTCCCCAAAGTGATGCTAAAATATAAATAGATTACTGTAAATGCGGGAATAAGAGAACCCATATATGATATTATAAAAAGGAAGACTTAGATAAATTTGTGGACAGTTGTTAGAAAATAAATTAAAAATAGAAATTGTATAATCCAAGGGTATTTTTCTAAGTTTTATGTTTTATGTAATAGCCATGATTTTACATGCTATATCTGAGTGACCTGGGGAGCTTGCTAAAAATACATTTTCTTGGCCCTTAACCTCCTATATTCTGATTCTTTAGGTCTTGGATAAGGCATGGAAATCTGTATTTTAAAAAAGCTCAGGTGATCAGAACTAGTTTCAAAGAGCAAAACTATACCTTCTATGGCCAACATAAGAGCTGAATGCTGGCAATGCAGATTTTGATCTGACAAGTTTTGAAAGTATCGTCATTTATTTTAAACGAAAACGAGCAGATGGAGTGCCTGGATGCCTTAGTCAGTTAAGCATCTGACTCTTAATTTTAGCTCAGGTCATGATCTCAAGATTGTGAGATTGAGCCTTGCATTGGACTCAGCAGTCAGCAGGGAGTCTGCTTGAGATTCTCTCCTTCTCCCTTTGCCCCTTCCCCAGCTCATGGCCATGCATATTCTCTCTGTCTCTAAATAAATAAATAAATAAATAAATAAATGCCTTTAAAAAAGGGCAAATGACATATCCTGTTGACTTTACTATTTTAAGTTGATGAGGTGGGACAATCTGTAGGTAATTTTAGGAAAAAGTGTCATACTAATCGAGCTAAAGATGAGATCCTGATCCCCAAATAAAACAACAAAAAAATTAAAACTGTTGGATGTTGGTAAAAAATAACTTACTGATTATATTCTGAAAATCCTAATCATAGTAGACATACCAAAATTCTTATTTACCTACTCTTTGTCAGGAACTAAAGATAAAAATTAGCAAATAGGTCCTAACTTCACATCTAAGACAATCTAACCACTTATATCTTTATTTCATAGGGATTTATAGTTAGAAATTAATATTGATAAAGATCTTGCAATTAATTTTAACTTCTTTTATTATATTACCAAAATGTATGCCAACCTATTAACACTTAGCAAATTAAAAATGAAATCCTGGAAATCAATGCTGTTAGGCTAACTTGAAAATTTGCAAGCATCAAACATCAGTAAAGAGTAAGCCAAATGATTACTGTGAAACACATTTTGTTATTTAACTGCATGTGATTTATTCAGGATGTTTAATCCCTTAGAACATGCATATAACCACCCAAATCACCTTGCAATGTGAAGATACCTTTATTTCCTGCTTTATGTCCTTTGTTCTTAAAGCAAAATGAAAATAAAACTCAAATCCTTGGAAGTATTACTTCTTGTTATTCTCCCTTCCCAAAGGCAACAGACTGGAATACTTATAGCAATGTTTAATTTGTACTTACCTTTATATCTTTAAGTAACATGCTTCCTGATTTTGGTATCTTGGGCATTATCTACAGACTTCATGCCATGGAAGATGAGTATTGAACTCTATTCTAGCTCTCCTCTCTCTCTCTTATACTCACATACACTTCCTTCTTTCGTGTTCCTAATGGAGTATAATCCTAATTCTAATTTGGTAAATATCTAGTATTTATGTTATCATGACCAGATGAATAGAACATACGTAGATTGTGCTGTAACTGCTCATCATTCCCAATAACAGTTTTTTGTTATTAAGTTAGCTCATTTTTTTAATGAGAATTTCACAGCCTCAACATCCAGATTTCCCTGCCCAATAGTCTAAATCTCCTCACAATATGGACAAATGAATCAGGTACACAACTACTGTATGAATATAGGGTGATGTCAATTCAGTCACAATTTTCCTGAACCTAAAAAGTTAGCTAGACTTGTGTTCTTCTAAGAAATACCTGGGGGAGAGAAGTGAGGGAAGAAATATTAGGAAACACAGTTGTTATAACAATGAGACCTCAGTTCTCTCCCTTTGCTAGCACCTCAGCTGGATAGATTTTTCCCGGGTAGGTGACCCCAACCCTCATTCCTGAAGAATCTGAAGATTTGGTGGTCTTGTTTTATACTGCTGTAGTACTCAATTTAGGACTACTAGAGGAGGATATATTAAAGAATTTCAGTAAATCCCCTCCTAGATTCCAACTATAACTCTTCACATCTTATTGAATAATAGCAACCCAAATGCTGTCTGCAATTGGGACAATCACAACACTCAGAGAAGCTCTCTTCTTTGCCCCTTTTTTACAGAAGTGTGAGGAGCCCACAATGGCCAGTATCAGTTTCCAGTTCATTGTATCACAACCTGGTAGACACATTCCTTTTTTAGGCCCTAAGATCTTCGAGCCCATAGTGTCTAAGGTTATAAGGACTTTAAGCAGTAATTTGTTCAGTGGCAATAAGACATAATAGTAAGGAGAGCTGCTTCTATCATGAACCCCGATTTCCAGACCTGTGTATCATGGCTGTGCTTATGCGGGAGAGTAGCCTCTGTTGGTCTCTGGTTTAAGGCCTAGACTGTATTCGTAAGACAATATTTCAGTCTCAGGATGTTGTCTCTCAGCTCACGTGGTACTGGGACTTATAGCATTACATATCACTGTTTGATTGAGACAGCTACATTTGGGCAATGAAGCACATTTAAGACTAATGGATTTCATGGGTATGAAGTGATTATCAATTTTCTTTGCTATAAATTGTGTCCCCTAATCATAGATGCTATGTCAGAACTATCAGAGCTGTCAGAAGTGGCTGCTGCTGTTTGCGGATTGGACACTCAGCAGTTATAGTCAATGAGGCCAGCCTTAGTGGGGGAAGCCCATGCTGTTGCATTCATGCATATCCTCCACTCCTGCCACCTGATGATATTGTATATAGATACATCATAAAGCAAACACATGGCAAGGGAAAGAGGCTCAGTACCTCCAGAGGAAAACTAATCTTGTCTACTCATAACTACTGAGAACCTTCTCTACCAGCTATGCCCTCTGGTAGGCATTTGATGGAAAACAAATACTTTCACATTCTCTTGCTTTTCCAAAGAATCCACCTATATAGCCTTCCTCCAGATTTTCTCATAATCAATTTTCTAATTTTGTTCTTTGCAAGTCCCATTCCAGCTGGCCAACCTATTTGTTTGTTCATGAATCACTATAGATCGACAGCCCAGGCCATCTTTACTTTGACACAAAGCAAACAATCATATGTACCACTCCAGGTCTGCAGACTGGGAAGGTTTTCCTCCATTACTGAGTTGGTTTTAGTACAGTAGCTGTTCCTTTCAACTCTGCTGGCACAGCAGGAATTGATCTTTGAGCCAGGCCCATGTTTTTCCTTTAATGAGTCAGAAAATTCCCCATAAAGTCATAGGTATGGGATGAGGAAAAGTGATAGGATATGCATTTTATTGTGCCCTCCAAACCTGTTGGAGCCAGATGTATCTCACAGATAACACTTCCATTTTATAATGACAAGCTGCCATTCACACTGAATTTTATGGTTTGGTGATCATATAACACCAGTTCAACACCAGTGTAACAGATTGTGTGATTGCCTATGTATTGGCTTCTTAGACTGTGGTAACAAAATACCCACAAACTAGGTGGCCTAGCTACAACAGAAATTTATTGACTCAAGGCCTAGAGGCTACAAGTTCCAAATTGAGGTGTTGACAGGGCCATGCTCTCTCTGAAAGCTCAAAGGAAGAATTTATTCTATGCCTCTTTCTTAGCTTCTGGTATTGCCAATGATCCTTGGCTTTCCTTGGCTTGGAACACATACTCCAATTTCTACCTCTGTTGTCACATGGCATTCTCCCTGTGTGTGTGTCTTTGTGTCTCTTCTCCTCTTACAAGGACACCAGTCATATTGGGCTAAGGGTCTACCATGCTCCAATAAAACCTCACCTTAATTTATTACATCTGCAATGACTCTATTTCCAAATAAAGTCATATTCTGAGGTTTCAGGATGGACACACACTTTGGGGACATTATTCAACCCTGTACATATCTGGCCCCATGGTGTGATGTTCAGTTTCTGTCAGAGCCAGAAAAACTCTTTTCCCATCAAGAATGGTGGTTGATAGAAGAAGGCATGACCTTACTCCCATACTCTAGGGGTCTGCACTATCATTATCTCACTGGGGCTTTTCAGAGGTTCCGTATTGTGGGCGACCACGAATTAGCTGGAGTAACTGAACCAAACCAGGCCCGGACTTGCGTCCCTCATTCACTCAAAAGGCTAGAGAGCCTAAAGGATGAATAGTTGATAGATGCTTGAGAAAGAGCTTGAGCAATGGTTCTCAGGGCTTGCTTGTACGTGATCACCCACATAACACAATAGATACAACTTATTCTGACCTGGGCATAAATGTAAATAAGAGTCTGTCTGTCCTTGCTGGTCTATTTACCATACCTAATATTCCTTTGAAGTATGCACATCTGGAGCAACAAGCTTATCTATTTACCAAGGTCTTCTGGCACCCGTGAGTCTGTCTTGCATGCTGAGAAAGGGGAACTTTGGAGAGTCTCACAAACCTGCTAAAGATAAACACCTTCTTGGCTTTGTTTTGCTCATGCTATAAAATATTGTAAAACCTTGAATAAAGCTGGCACTGCTTGGACATCATCCACTGTGTCCCTCCTGTCCCCATCTCTTTACTTTTCTTTTATTTTCCTCATCCCCTTATCCTCAGGACCCTGATCGTGTTGCCGCAGCGTGCGCAACACCATATAGCATCACTGTTAACCCTGGATATGTCTATTAACTACTGCATCATGAAGCCCACATGTCAGGCCAACTGTCATGGTGTGGACTTGCGGGGGACCCTTTTTTTCCTCTGAGTCCTACTCAAAACAAGCAACATTATAGGTTACAGTAAATGGGTTGGAGTGGCTTAACCAAATGTGACATGTATTACCAGTAAAATCTAAGGCTCAACCCATATTACACTTCTTGCATCATGGTGGGCTATGCAAGGTACAGTGACATGTCTCACCCTAGAAGACAGAGTCTGATGTGCCTCATATCACTGGACCCACAGAAGCTTTACCAGTAAGAAAGGTCCTAGACCTTATGGAACATTCATCTCCCATCTCAGGGTAATAAATAGGTATTACTAAGGAATTGAAGGTGCTTGCTACTTCCTACTCACCAGGTCCAATTAGAATAATGTCATCAATGTAATGGGTCAGTGTGATATTTTGTGTATCTAAACGATCAAGTTTCCCCTGAGCTATATATTATGATAGCAGAAGAATGGATAAAAAGTATCCATTAAAAGTATACTTCGACTTTTGCCATGTAAATGCAAACTGCTTCTGATTTTCTGAACTGATGGGTTGTGGAAAAATTGCCCAGCCAGTAGTTTCATACCAAGTGCTGTATGTATTTGCTCTAGCAGATGCCACATCTGGAAATGCAGCAGCGATTGGTTTCACTACTTGATTAAGGTGGCCATAACCTGCTGATACTCTGTGTAACCTATCTGGCTTTTGCTCATCAGATTTGTTAGATGAGGATATGGCAGGAATCACTAGCTTTGCACTCTTAAGTCTTTGTTGGTGGCACTAATCTAAATAATTCTCCAGGTATGTGGCATTGCATATTGTACGCTATCTTGGAGGGGGGATGTGGGAGTAGAAGGAGTAATTCAATTCCTGGAGTTTCTAGTCTGCCTTTTCTTCCAGAATAGATGTTTTGGAACTAGGAAAATAACCTTGGGATAATATCTAAATATGTTATTATAACAGCTTTTGAACACACATAGAAGTAGAGCAAACTGTTATATATCCATCATGCCCTAGGAGACAGACATGGATAAGACTGTCACTGACCCCATAAGTCCCCACTCTGACTATGGACCAGGCGTTTTGGGGTCCCCAGAGTCAGGACTCAATCAAATCTCTTCAAGAAGGACTATTCCCCCTTCTCCAGTAATCTGGGTAAATAGTCTCACATTCTTTATAGAAATTTTGGGGAAATATTCACAGTTTTTCCCTATGGCCAATTTATAAACCCATTTTTTTTCCTCTCAGTCTAAAGACTTAGAGTTAGCAAAGTGGTTTAGACTTGAGAATTAATTAAGAGCTGTGAATCCTCACTTCGGCAACTGCATTATGTTTCTGCCAAATACACTTAAAATTTTCCTCTCAAATGTAATTTTCCATGAAATTTTGAATTAACTTGTTTTAAAAATTTTGGTGTCATAAAAGAAAAATCTGATAAAGTTCCAGTCTTAGTTTGAATCTCTTTTCTTTGTGGGTGTTATTTCTTCTTTCAAATAACATTTAAAATCTTTTCTTTATCTCAATCTTCTGAAATTTCAATATGATGATGTATCTAGTTATGGCTAGTTTTGTTTTTTTAATTAACTATGTCTTTCTTATTATTGAGACATTCTCATCTACCTTTTACTTAAAATTTTCACATCTCTTTTATCTTTGTTACCTTTTCCTGAGAGAATATTTATTGAATGTTGGACTTTCTGCTTGGCCCTCTGTGTCTCTTACCTCTCTCTCTCTCTCTCTCTCTCTCTCTCTCTCTTTATATCTCTTTACTAGACATTTTGCAAGATTACCTGACACTATTTTGGTCTTTAATTTTTATTTCAGCAATCATAATTTTAAGCTTTTTTAAGCTTTCTTTCTTATATTATGCTTTTCATAGTATTCTAATAACTTCTTAAATCTCTCTCAGTATATTAAACTGGCTTTCTGAATTATCTTGGTTATCTCTAAGCACAGGTTTGGCTTGTGTATGTACTTATGTTGGTTTTCTCCTTTATGAGGCCAATTCTCATAGCTGGAAATTCTTTGGTATCTGTTTACATTGAAAAAAAGGATTGGAAAGATGGTATGGGTATTCTTTCTGTTGAATAGAAATGTCCTTTATTCTTATAACTCTTTTTCCTGAATAGTAATTTTTACCAAGAGCTCTGTGTGAGATAGGGTGGGCTATATGTCACTGAACAGCATTACTTTGAGTGATTGTCCAGTGGCAGGTTCCTCAGTCACCCGATCGAGGAGAACTTTGCTCTTGGGCACTGACATTGACACTAGAAACCATAGCTTCCTCCAGAAGTTTCATTAAAATTCCTTTAAAAAAAAGTTTTATTTATTTATTCATGAGAGACACACAGAGAAGAGAGGCAGAGAAAGAGGCAGGCTCCATGCGGAGAGCCTGCCATGGGACTCGATTCCAGAACTCCAGGATTACACGCTGGGCCGAAGACAGGCACTCAACTGCTGAGCCACCCAGGCATCCCAGGTTCATTGAAATTCCTTAGAAGAGTCATAAAATTTGTTTCTCATCCCTTCCCCCATCTCCTCCCTTCAGCCTTGGGCAAACTGGCTAGGATGTTCCTAAGAAGCAAAGGAGTGCCACCTGGTGTCTTTGTTCTACATATAGGTCTTTAATTAACCTCTACTTTTCAACAGTACTTCTTTTTCCTACTCTGCTTACCTTTCTGACTTGGAGGCAGGAAACCCTGTGGGGTACCTCGTTTGCTCTACAGAAACCACATAGGGTATTCTTGGTGTGGTTTTCTTTGCTGGTTTCATCCATCAATATACATCCTTCAGTCTTCCAGAAATTTGTTGGAGTCTCTCCTATACCAAAGATACTCCCTCCTATTATCTGTCTCACTTTGTGGTTATTCTTTTTTTGTGCTTGTTTTATTCTTTTATTTCATTCAAGGTCAGCATGGATGGGAGACAAAAGAGTGCACTGTTTGCTGTCTTGAACTAGATACTTTCTGTTGTATCAACAAGATATTATTTGTGACTGTCTACATTTCATATGGAAAAAACTCTAAACAAATACAGAAGTAGACTAAATACATCACCTAATTTTATATGCATCACTTAATCTTATCCGTTTTTAATATTTTGCTATATTTACTTTATCCAACTTTTTGAACATTTTTCTTTTGATAAAATATTTTATGGCAAATCTTAGATGTCAAGTTATTTCATCTTTACAAACTTCAGTATTTATTTATTTATCTCATTAAACTTTTGTTTTAATGGGTCTCAAAATTCTGTGACAGATTTTTGGTCAAGTTGTTTCCATTAAAAAGTACTGATTTTAAAAACTAATAACTTAAAACTGCCACACATGCACAAAAAAAAATGGTCTAGAAAACATTCTCCTTTCCTTCTGAAGTTTTTACGATGCATTGTTATCATTAACCAGTCTTTTACTATTAAACTTAAATGGCCAATTGACACAAACAGTTCTGAGACCGTTCTTCCACCACTGATTAAGACTGGGGTGGCAGGTATTGGGGATAATATTCATTTAGCCTTCTGAGCTTTCTGGGCAGACCTGGTGACTTTGCCAGCTCCAGCTGCCTTCTTGTCCACTGCTTTGATGACACCCACAGCAACCGTCTGTCTCATGTCACGAACAGCAAAACGGCCCAGAGGAGGATAGTCAGAGAAGCTCTCAACACACATAGGTTTGCCAGGAACCATATCAGCAATGGCAGCATCCCCAGATTTCAAGAACTTGGGACCATCTTCCACCTTCTTTCCAGAACGACGATCTATCTTTTCCTTCAGCTCAGCAAACTTGCAAGCAATGTGAGCTGTGTGACAATCCAGCACAGGTGCATATCCAGCACTGATTTGGCCTGGATGGTTCAGGATAATCACCTGAGCCGTGAAGCCAGCTGCTTCCATTGGTGGGTCATTTTTGTTGTCACCAGCCACGTTGCCATGACGAACATCTTTGACAGATACGTTCTTGACATTGAAGCCCACATTGTCCCCAGGAAGAGCATCATTCAAAGCTTCATGGTGCATTTCAACAGACTTTACTTCAGTTGTAACATTGACTGGAGCAAAGGTGACCACCATACCAGGCTTAAGAACACCAGTCTCCACTCGACCCACTGGGACAGTACCAATACCACCAATTTTATAGATGTCTTGGAGAGGCAGACGCAAGGGCTTATCAGTTGGACGAGTTGGTGGCAGAATGCAATCCAGGGCTTCAAGCAGTGTGATTCCGCTGGCATTCCCATCTTTACGGGTGACTTTCCATCCCTTGAACCAAGGCATGTTAGCACTTGGCTCCAGCATGTTGTCACCATTCCAACCAGAAATTGGCACAAATGCTACTGTCGGGGTTGTAGCCAATTTTCTTAATGTAGGTGCTGACTTCCTTAACGATTTCCTCGTATCTCTTCTGGCTGTAGGGTGGTTCAGTGGAATCCATTTTGTTAACACCAACAATTAGTTGTTTTACACCCAGTGTGTAAGCCAGAAGGGCATGCTCACGGGTCTGCCCATTCTTGGAGATACCTGCTTCAAATTCACCAACACCAGCAGCAGCAATCAGGACAGCACAGTCAGCCTGCGATGTGCCTGTAATCATGTTTTTGATAAAGTCTCTGTGTCCTGGGGCATCAGTGATGGTCACATAATACTTGCTGGTCTCGAATTTCCACAGGGAGATATCAATGGTGATACCACGTTCACGTTCAGCTTTCAGTTTATCCAAGACCCAGGCATACTTGAAGGAGCCTTTTCCCATCTCAGCAGCCTCCTTCTCAAATTTTTCGATGGTTCTTTTGTCAATCCCACCACATTTGTAAATCAGATGGCCAGTAGTGGTAGACTTGCCCGAATCTAGGTGTCCAATGACGACGATCTTTTCCTTTCCCATTTTGGTTTAGGTTTAGAGGTGGTTTTCACGACACCTGTGTTCTGGCGGCAAACCCGTTGCGAAAAAGCATATACATTTTTTTAATGACATTTTCCTACATAACCGCAGTACCATTATCAGTGAAAAAAATCAATAATAGTTCCTTGATGTATCTAATATTCTATCTGTACTTAAATGTTCACAATTGTCCTCAAAAAGATTCCTTACAGTATTTTTCTTTTCTTTCTTTTTTCTCTTCCCATCCACCCTTGCTCCCTCCCTTTCCTTTTTGCTTGCTTGCTTTCTTTTCTTTCCTTCTTTCTTGAACTCAGCATTCAAACATAGTCCACACTTGGCATTTTGTTGTTAAATCTTTTAAGTTATTTATATCTAAAGCAGTTGCCCTCCCCTATCTCCCCTTATTTCTTCAGCCTTAGATTTCTTACTGAAATGGAGCCAGTTGTCTTACATGACACCTGACATTCTAGATTTCTCGCTCTGCTTTTTCATGGTGTCATACTTCATATGAATGGGAGTTCATTCTAAAGTTTTGATAAATTCAGGCATACCTTCTTGTTAGGAATTCTTAGTGCTGGGACACCTGTGTGGCTTAGCAGTTGAGCATCTGCCCTTTGGCTCAGGGCATGATCCTGGGATCCAGGATCGAGTTCCATATTGGCCCCCCTGTGAGGAGCCTGCTTCTCCCTCTGCCTGTGTCTCTGTCTCTCTGTGTGTCTCTCATAAATAAATAAATAAATAAATAAATAAATAAATAAATAAATAAAATCTTTTAAAAAAGAAAAGAATTATTAGTGCTATAGAGAGTTTGACACTACCTCATATTAGAAAGCACATGTTCAGTTTTTCTTTCTGTGATGCTAAAATGGCTTGGGAGGGCTCAGGTGATAACAGCCTGGTCCCTTTATTGTAATGTTCCCTCTTAACCTATGTTTAGATGGTTCTACTCCGTGATGAACTTTGCTTAATTAATTATTTCACCGTGCATTGCAAAATGATGATTAAAAAAAAAACCACAACTTTATCATTTCTTCTACATTTAGTAGTTGGGAATATTCTGTAAAAAACCTTTACTTCTTCAGCTAGGCTTACCCAGAGATAGTTTGTTTAGAAAACACGGAACAAATACTTTTCTTTCCTCTTATTTTCCAATGTTCAGAGTAAGTGGTGCCCAGTGGTAGTCATTGTTTCTATAATAATCATTGTCCCTTAGATTTCTTAAATTGCCATGCAGATTTGTTTTCTCTGACACAATCACATTGTATTTGTGTTTGTTTTGTTTTCAAGATTTTTTATTTATTTGAGAGAGAGAGCACAAGCAGAGAGGAGGAACATAAGGAGAGGGAGAAGCAGACTCCACACAGCAGGAAGTTTGATGCAGGGCTCGATTCCAGGACCCCAAGATCATGACCTAAGCTAAAGGCAGACGCTTAGCCAACTGAGCTATCCAGGCACCCCACAATCATGTTTAAAAGTCTACTAACATTGTCAGATGGTAGGGTATTTTGATATCTGGTATGTAGTTTATTTCTAGTTTTATTTCCTATTTATTAATTTTTTAAAAACTTCATTGGGGTATAATTGAAATGAGATAAATTTCACATATTTACAGTGTTCCCTTTGATCATTATTTACGTGTGTATATATAAAATTTTCACAATAATCAAGGTAAATAGTTCTATTACCTCCAAAAGATTCCTCCAGTGCCCCCTTGGTAATCCACTCTTCTCTCCCTGTTCTACATTTCATCGTAAGGAATTAGTTTGCATTTTCTAGAATTTGATAGAAATTGAATCATATACTATGTATCCTTTTTTACCTGGCTTCTTTTATACAGCATAGAGATCTTCAGATTCATTCACATTGTTGTTTATACCAGTAGTTTATTCTTTTTTATTGCTGAGCAGAATGCTATTATATGAATATATCATAACTTGCTTATCCATTTGTCAGTTGAGAAACACTTGAGTTGCTTCCAGTTTGAGCAGTTGCAAATAAAACTGCTATGATTATTCTTGTGTAAGTCTTTGGGTGGATTTATGTTTCCTTTTTTCTTGGGTAAATACCTAGGAGTGGAATTTTTTGTCATATTGTAGGTATATTTTTAACTTTTTAAAGACCAGAGAGGTCTTTTTTTTAATCTACACTGTAGATCTCAATTTTAACTGGTACGTTCAGAGCTTTGCTGTCCAATACAGTAGCTGCTAGCCACATGTAACTATTGAGCTATTGAGCCTCATCTGAACTGGTATTTACTTTAAGTGTAAAATATATACTGAATTTCAAAGACAATCCAAATACAGAATGTGATATATTTTATTTCATTTATAATTTTGATATCGATTGCATGTTGAAACAATAATATTTTGGATATAAGGGTTTCTTTTTATTTGTTTAATGTGGCAGCTAGAAATTCTAAACAACAAAGGCAACTTGCAGTATATTTCTATTGGCAGTGTTTGTTTAACATTTATTGTAATTATATAGGTGGATGTAAGTCTGCCATTTTATTGTTTTCTATTTGTTCCTCTCTGTTTCTTATTTCTCTATTCAGTATTTTTTATAGTCCTTAAGAGGTTGCTTTGGCTGGGGCGGGGGGGCGGGGACAGGTATTTTACCAGAAGTCTTAGTTGTAATCAGCAGAATGGGCTACAGTGAGTCTAAAGAACGTTTAAAGAAGGCATTTTATTGTTTTTTTGAAAGGTTCTTAGACATTACCTGAAATACTTAATATATTAACTCTGTAACCCACTTTTCTCTAATGATTTAGTTGGTTGGTTGACTAAAATTTAGATTCAATTGTGGCTTACGTTAATGAAGCTGAGCTGCCTGAATGCCCTTGATGTAATATAAGAGGATCTTCACTAACGCATTGATAAAAACATTGCTGAGGGGAGGAGGAGAAGCCTTGAAAGGCTCTGTGATAGCGATTCTCTATCACCTGAATATGATGGCGAGAGGCTGGTTCATCCATTTCACTGGGCACAATGGAGTAGAAGAGACTGTGGCAACTCCTAATCACCCAAGATAAGATGGACACACTTACCTTAATAGATATAACAGGTTCAAAGTTCTAACATATTTTGTCCTGAAGGGATCTTTGGTGGCAACTATTTGATCACAGTGTCCTTGGGATTGAAGTAGATTGGCAGCCTACTCAAATGTTTTAGATTCAAATAACAGAAAAATATTTCCAAGTCTGGTTCCTTAGAAGCCAATTACCATACTCAGAGTCTTTTGAGAAGGGGAGATCAGGCTCTTCTAAGAAAGGATTCTGCACAACTGACACAAGATTATACTGTAGATTCTTCCCTAAGTCGTTTGCCAGAGTGACTGTGTATCGGGGAATAAAGAACTCTTCTGGCTTGTCAAGGATTATAGACACTGGGTCTAAATTGATTAGAATTGAATTCTAATATATTAATCTATTAATTAATCTATTAATTAGATTAATATCTAAGAATTCAAAATCCCATTTTTGTTCCACCTTTCAGAGTAAGAATAATGATCAGATGATAAATGGAGTTTTGTCCCATTGAATCACAATAGCTCATTGATCCATCTTGTTAGTTTCTCATTTCTGGAATAGTTAATTGGAAAGACATGTGTCACAACTGGCAGATCCCACTTTGGCTCTCTAATCTTTGGAGGAAGGACGATATGGTAGGAGTCAAGTGGAAGCCACTACAACTTCCTCTTGCTGTCCCAATAGTAAGCCCTGTACTCCTTTGGAATGTGCTGTCAGTGTAGAGAAATTCAAGGGTGCTAAAACCTAGCAATTCTTATTTACCATTTTAGAGGTCTTGGTCCCATCCCTGTGGCACATCTCCAAGCTGAGAGATACCAGCACCAGTAAAGCAGAGGCCCCTACTCAGAGTTTGAGTTTCAGCTCATGGAGCTCTTCTTGAAAGCATCTAAGTTTCATAACTCCAACCTCTTCCTTTTGATTCTCCAGCTTAAGAGGTGGTAGCTGCTTTCTGAAGTCACAGTTTTTATAATTCCCTAATGTTCTGTTTGGCTGTTCATAATACTCCAATAAAGAGCCTAATTCCATACATTTTGATGTTTGTCATATCTCCTCCTTCTACATGAACCTGGACAAGCTGATAAGAATGCCCAGTGCTTCCTTCTTTGGTCCAAGTGGGGAAGTTTAAATTGTATAAGCCCCCACCAACAGGGAACCCTCACCTTGGCTCCACTACATCACTAGCCACCACAAAGCCACCAAGACTGTCTCCTGTCTGTTCTCTCCAGTCTTATTTCAGACATGCCCTGGAACTTTGCTCTACCTAGAAAACCTCATTATTTAAGTAATAAAACTTTTATACCTGCTTGGTATGTGGGAGGTATCTGGAGCCTTGACATTTGAAACACATTTGGGGTAGATATCTTGTAGTTTACATTTGCTAAATAAATTTTTATGCTATGAGAGTTGACATCTACATCTATTAGCGTGTCATTGTGCATTTTATTCTCTATAATTTTTAAATGGTTTAATGTCTTTTTAAATGCTTTCTCTCTTTTTGCTTTTAACATACACTGATATTGAGAGTGTGACCTACTATTTTTGTGGTTGTTGCTATTTGCTTGATATTTTTAGATTTTATTTAAAAATATTTCAGACATTCAGCGCCACTGGTACTGTAGATGTACTTCTTGTACATAACAGAGTTTGCTTTGAGGTACAATCAGAAAGTCTTTTTTCTTAATGGGTGAATTTAGCCCATTTGTGTTTCTCAATATGATAGATATGTTTAGTGCTAATTCTGCCATCATAATTCGTTATGCTTCTTGTTTTCTGTGTGTGTGTATGTGTGTATTTCAACATACAGTTCATTACACAGCTTGGTTTTCTTTTATTTTTTACATATGTGTGATTAACTGTTAATTTGGTAGCTTTGCATTTTTTTTTTTTAAGATTTTATTTATTCATGAGAGACACACAGAGAAAAAGGCAGAAACACAGGTAGAGGGAGAAGCAGGCTCCATGCAGGGAGTCTGACGTGGGACTCAATCCCAGGACTCCAGGATCACACCCTCGGCTGAAGGCGGCGCTAAGCCACCTGGGCTGCCTCTATATTTAGACCATATTTGTTGACTCTTAAATTTGAGCAATGAATATTTACTGTGTTTCCTCTACGTTCCCCTTCTTTTCCTACTAAAATTAACATGATTTAATTGTATTATTTTTCTTAGTGTTTATACCTGTATATTTTTAAAAAAACCATATTGCTTGAATTATTGGCTCTTACATAAGGGCTAATAGGAACTGCTCATCAAAATCACCAAGACTTATGAATTCAGATTATAATTGAAAATGTTTTAAAGGTTGTTAGAAATATTTATGGTGGGGATAATCACAAAAGAGAGGTGCCTGGGTGCCTCAGTCAGTTAAACATCTGCCTTCAGCTCAGGTCATGATGTCAGGGTCAAGCCCCCATGTGGGGCTCCCTGCTCAGGGGGTAGTCTGCTTCCCCTCTGCCTCTGTCCTCCACCCCACTCACCTGTTCTCTCTCTCTCTCTCTCTCTCTCTCTAATAAGCAAAATCTTAAAAAAAAAGAAAAGAAAGAAAGAAAGAAAGAAAGAAAGAAAGAAAGAAAGAAAGAAAGAAAGAGAAAGAGATTTTTGCTAATAAGAGGTGGTGTTGGCACACCTTCAGGTATGTAATACTAGTCTTAAGGAGCCAAGAATATATACAATAGTATTAGAAATCAGGACATCTGGACTATAATTGTAAAAATATACACTTTTGATCTATCCAGTTTTTTTCAAACCTGTAAAATCTTCTTCCCATTATTATTATTATTATTCCCATTATCAATGCATGGCTGGGGTTCTGAATTCTCCACAAAGGGGGAGAGAGCTAGCAGAGAAGGGAGAATAAGTTTTCTTACTATTCTTAGTGTGACAGAACATGGCTTATCACTATTCCCACTTCTTTGTTTTGTTTTTTTTTTTTAAGATTTTATTTATTTATTCATGAGAGACACAGAGAGGCAGAGACATAGGCAGAGGGAGAAGCAGGCTCCCTGCCAGGAGCCCGATATGAAACCAGATCCCAGGACCCCGGGATCATGACCTGAGCCGAAGGCAGACGCTCAACCCCTGAGCCACCCAGGTATTCCTCCCTGATTCCATTTCTTATTTGCTTCCATCACTTCACTTTTATAGTTAGTAAAATTCCTCCTAGATTTTGGACATTGCTTAAATTTCAGTCCTACAATTTTATCTTTTTTAAAAGTCTTTTAATATATTTTAGAGATGAGCTTAAAAAGAATACAACAGGTTCTGCTTGACTATTTGGTCTTTCTTCAGTTCCTAAACCTGAACATTATTAGTGAATTGATCTTTGACAAGCGCCCCATTTGACCTATTACTGCTGGGAGATTTAATGTATTTTTCACTTCTACAAAGTGCAAACGTCCACCATTTTTATTATGTCTTTCTTTTTATCAGAGATTTAACTCTAAGCAACCTCAGCGCCAATTGGAATTAAACATAAGTCTTTATTTTTCACCTGCTTTTAGATTTCTAGAGTAGTAAGTAGTACTTATTCTGCTTAAATAGGTAGCAAGTTTCTCCCACATTTTTATGAATGTAACTGACCAACTCATAATTTTAAATTACTGGTGTTATATTTACATCAGGTAAACCCAATTGATTTAAAAGTGAACAGCTGAATGTTTAGCTGGTTCCATTAAAAAATGTAGAGCAAGCAACTTTGAAATATTTTTATCTTGAATTTCAACTAGAGAAGTATTTTGCATAACTAATGAAGGTTAAGACCTGAGTTTTTTTAGAAGATTTAATTATTTAAATTATTTAATTATTTAATTATTCATGAGAAACAGAGAGAGAGGCAGAGACACAGGCAGAGGGAGAAGCAGGCTCCATGCAGGGAGCCCGATGTGGGACTCGATCCCAGGACCCCAAGATCCACGCCCTGGGCTGAAGGCAGGTGCTAAACCGCTGAGCGACCCAGGGATTCTAAGACCTGAATTTTTTTCAGGTCTACTACAATAAATAAATACATGCATTTTAAGGCTAAAGATTCTAGGGGATCCCTGGGTGGCTCAGCGGTTTGGCGCCTGCCTTTGGCCCAGGGCGCGATCCTGGAGTCCGGGGATCGAGTCCCACGTCGGGGTCCCGGCATGGAGCCTGCTTCTCCCTCCTCCTGTGTCTCTGCCTCTCTCTCTCTCTCTCTCTATGTCTATCATAAATAAATAAATAAATAAAAATTTTTTTTTTTAAAAAGGCTAAAGATTCTAATTCAAAAAAAGCAACTAATGTAGGGGAATTCTACTTCACGTTAATAAATTTTGCTAGGCACATTGTTGAAAATATAGGGAAAGGATGGTGAGATGGAGTAGATGCCAACGTTGCCTTCCTATGGGCCTTGAAATCTGGGATTTTTTTTTTTTTTTTATCACGTCGTACTTTTAAACTACCCGATCATCAACAAAACCTATAAATCTGGCAATGCCATGCTGCCTGGTGATCAAAATATACTAGCATGCCTATTGCAAAGGACAAAAATGAAAAGTATGATTTGCGCTTGTAAGGGAGGTTTTGCAGGCTAGATGCAAACAGCGTCATTTTTTGGCTGCAGCAATTTGGACAGCAGGGAGAGAGGAGTTCTGTATTGCCATCTTCTGGTCAGTTTCATCAATGCCTCTCAGTGCTTCCCCAAACAGGGGTTGAAGTTTAACAATAGTCCCTTAATGTGGTTGCCTTTTCAAAACTAATGCTTTTATCAGTGCAAATATATGTGTTTATTAAACAATAATATAAATTGTGACTAATTGTGACCTAACTGTAGACACAGATGGTTTTTAAGTTTCAAAGCTCTGGAATTGTGATTGTTTTGTTCATCTCTGCATCCCTAGTACCTGCCACTACTTACGGCACACATGAGTACTCAGTATATAGATGTTGAATAATAATAGGTTTTGTTACTGTCTTTATGTAGTCTTGGCTTTATTTTCAGGATTTTTTTTTTTTTTATTTTTTTTATTTTCAGGATTAAATGGAAATTGATTCCTGAGTCTGGTGCCTCTGGGCTATGTCAACAGTTTTCTATGTTCTTCATCTTGTTTCAACCAACATATTCCTATTATTTTGGGGTGTTAATAAGCCCCCGTCTTCTACTAAAGAGGTGAGTTTCTGCCTCTTCCAAACATCCTGTCTTTTTCTAGTGTCCAGAATAATTTCAGGCACCTGATGTTTTCTCCATGGACTACACAGACAATGCCTGAGATCCCTCCCTAGCTCTGAAATTTTATCTTTTTGATAGCTTTTGCTCTATTATGAAAGTTTTGGCCATAATTATATGTGATTTGTGTTATCTTTTACATATTTTCCCCCAGCACTGGGCCATATGCCTTTTCTGGGATGCCTCTTTCTGATGAATGACCTCAGAGAATGCAAATTTGGTTTCAGATACAAATGACTTATTGTAAATTTTATTTACTGAATCTGGAGGGATTAATATTCATCTGGTTCTACCTATGCATTTTGTGTATCTCAAACAGTGGCACATCAATTTAGAGTGACTTGCTTAAAGCACAATAGGAATATACTTTTTAGCAGTTTTGTCATCTTTTTTCTCTTGGATCTTTTATTTTTTTAAGATTTCATTTATTTATTCATAGAAACACACACACACAGAGGCAGAGACACAGGCAGATGGAGAAGCAGGCTCCATGCAGGGAGCCCAACATGGGACTCGATCCCGGGTCTCCAGGATCACGCCCTGGACTAAAGGCGGCGCTAAACTGCTGAGCCACCCGGGCTGCCCTCCCTTGGATCATTTAAATGTATTTGCCTCTTTAGCACAGGAAGAATAGTTTCATAGAAAACTCTAAAACTATAGGTTTTGTTGTTAAGATTTTTATTTATTTATTTGAGAGACAGAGAGAGAGAGAGAATGAGCAGAGGGAGGAAAAAAGAAAAGCAAACTCCTTGCTGAGCAGGGAGCCTGATGAGGGACTTGATCCCAGAACCCTGGGATCATGACACCAGCCAAAGGCAGATGCGCAACCTACTGAGCCACCCAGGCACACCAGAAAACTAGTTTTATAGAAGACTGTTTCCTCACAGTCTTGTAGTGAGAAATGGTTTTTCCTTCACTATTTGATCATGTCATTATGCTTCTTAGTTGTTTCTGGTATGTTTCTAGGAGGAACATCTTCTGAGATTAGCTTTTCCCCTTTCTACCCTTGGATTTATGTGCCTTTTTAAAAAAATATCTCTCACTTTCCCTTTTAGTACCAGTTTATTCTCTCATCCTTTTCCAGATTCATTCATTTTTTTGAGGTTGTATATATTCCTGTCCTGGCTGGGCCATTTCTTCCCTGTCCTGTGATTACCATGATTACAAACACTCTTGGTGCAAAGCTTCTGAAAGAAAATAAAGCCTTATAAGATACTTTTCCTAGCAAATAGACTCATACTTTATTCAAAAGTTTAATTTTTGTGTATGATCAATATTGCTTGTTTTCCATTTATTAATAAACACAATAACTACAATAAGTGAATACCTACTATGTGTCATCCACTTCAGGAAGCACTTTCCATACATAATTTTTAATACTTATAAACTTCTTAGAAGTCAAGCATCATGTTACCCTTTTTGCAAATAAAGGGACAAAGACTCAGAAACTAAAAGTCATAGGTCCAAGGTCATTTAACAGAGATAAGATTTGAATCCACAAATTTTGTCTGACGTCATATTTTTTGAGCACATGAAATGTGTCTGGTGTGACCAACAAATTGAACTTCTAACTTAATTTAATCTTGATTAATTTAAATTTAATTTTAAATAGCCAAAGCTGGCTACCATTTTGGATAGAGTGAGTATAGAATACAAAAGCTTTCTTGCAATTGTTTACTATTGTACTAGTGTTACAGCATTCCCTTCTCCACTTTTAGATCTTCTGTTTTATTTGGCCACTTGGAAATCACTGTGAGAAGGGCAAAGGAAGTAATTTGAGTCCTTGATTATAATTTTGGTAATGGCTGTTAATGAAAATTACCCTTAAATGCTAACTTCTAAGAAAAATATTATGGCCTCACATTATATCATTGCTCTTGCTTAGCTTCTTTTCAAAGAATGTTAAAAACTTAACAGTTTTGTCCTTAATTAGGACTTAATTATCTTTAATGTGTAATGTAAAGGTTTTCCCTTAACACCACTAATTCACAGCTTCTTTTCTGTGCTGCATGGCTTCATTTCTTACACTTGGTACTCATACTCTGTACTCATGCATTCAGTGTTTATGGTGCAAAAAAGCTGAGATTATATCTTCTACACTGAGGGATATCATCTCTATGTCACGTAACTTATGTACCAAAACAAAAAAATACCCTCAAAATTGATTCAGGATAAGCTTTTATTTATATACATTTTTAAAAAATGTTCTTCAAGAGAACCCAGAAATGGACCTATAACTATATGATCAACTAATCTTTGACAAAGCAGGAAAGAATATCTAATGGGAAAAAGGCAGTCTCCTCAACAAATGGTATTGGGAAAATTGGACAGTGACATGAAGAAGAATAAAACTGGTCCACTATCTTACACTATACACAAAAATAAATTCAAAATGGGTGAAAGACCTAAATGGGATACAGGAAACCATCAAAATCCTAGAGGAGAACACAGGCAGTAACCTTTATGACCTTGGCCATAGCAACTTCTTACTAGACACATTGTCAGAGGCAAGAGAAACAAAAGCAAAAATGAACTATTAGGACTTCATCAAGATAAAAAACCTGCACAGTGAAGGAAACAATCAACAAAACTAAAAGCAGACTACAGAATGAGAGAAGATATTTGCAAATGACATATCTGATAAAGGATTAGTATCCAAAATCTACAAAGAACTTAACACATTCAATGCCCAGAAAACAAATAATCCAGCTAAGAAATGAGCGGAAGACATAAACAGACATTTTTCTAAAAGAGACATGCAGATAGCTAACAGACACATGAAAAGATGCTCAACATCACTTATCATCAGGGAAATACAATTTAAAACCATAATGAGATACCATCTCATACTTGTCACAATGGCTAACATTAATAAATAACATGGGAAACAACAAATATTAGTGAGGATGTGGAGAGAGGGGAACCATCATGCACAGTATTGGTGGGAATGCAAACTGGTGCAGCTGCTCTGGAAAACAGTATGGAGGTTTCACAGAAAGTTAAAAATAGAACTACCCTACAACCCAGCAATTGTATTACTAATTATCTATCCAAAGGATACAAAAATACAGATTCAAAGGGGTACATGCACCCCAATGTTTATAGCAGCATTATCAACAATAGCCAAACTGTGGGAAAAGCCCCAGTGTCCATAGACTAATGAATGGATCGAGAAGATGTGGTAGATAGGTAGATAGAGGTAGAGATACAGATATATAGATATAGATATAGATATAATGGATATTACTCAGCCATCAAAAAGAATGAAGTCTTGCTATTTGTTATTACATGAATGGAACTAGAGTGTATTATGCTAAGTAAAATAAGTCAGCCAGAGAAAGACAAATATCGTATGATCTCATTCATAATATGGAATTTAAGAAATAAAACAGATGAACATAGTGGAAGGGAAGGAAAAATAAAAATCAGATAAAAACAGAGAGAGAGGTAAACCATAAGAGACTCTTAACTATAAAGAACAGCCTGAAAGGAGGGAAGGGTGGTAGAGGGATGGGCCAAATGGGTGATGGGCATTAAGGAGGGCACTTATTGTGATGAATACTGGGTGTTATATGTAAGTGATGACTCACTCAATTCTACTCCTGAAACGAATACTACACTATATGTTAACTAACTTGAATTTAAACAAAAACTTGAAGAAAAAAATAAAGAAGAGGTGATATATATATATATTTATATATATATACACATATGTATGTATGTATACGAATATTATTCAACCATAATAAAGAATGAACTCTTGCCATTACAATGTTATAGGTAGAGCTAGAAAGTGTTATGCTAAATGAAATAAGTCAGCCAGAGAAAGACAAACACCATATGATTTCACTCATACATGGAATTTAAAGAACAACAAATAAGCAAAAGAAAAGAGAGAGGAGAGAGAGAGAGACTAACCAACAAACAGACTAACTATAGAGAACAAACTGGTGGTTACCAGAGGGGTGAGGAGATGGGTGGGTGGAATAGGTGATGGGTATTAGGAAGTGCATTTGTCGTGAGGAGCACTTGGTGATGTATGGAAGTATTTAATCACTATATTGTACCCCTGCAATCAATATATCACTGTATGTTATTTATACTAGAATTAAAGTAAGAAAAAACCATTATTATTATTTTAAATTCAATTTTTTAATTTAAAAAAAATTTTAAATAAAACAAAATAGCTAAAAAATAATAAAAAGATGTTCTTCACAAAATATATTTGTTTAACGAGCCAAAACATACAATAAAGTCTGTTTAAAATAAGTAAAAACTTATATTTTGTAAAGATATAATGTCAACCCATATATTACATATCTACTTTGTTTTTAAAATGAGTTGTTTGATTTTTTTCATAGTATAAAATGAATCACTACTTTACCAAAAATAATCCTATAGAGATTCCTCTAAAAAATGAACACACATGTTTTATTTAAAAGATATAATTATCTTTGGGGAAGTATATCTATTGCCTATATATGAAAAATAAAAAAATATTTTGATAAGGGCAAATTCAGGTTACAATAATAACAAAACAGAACTGTTTCAAGCCAGAGTTTGTACTTTAGAGTGTATAACAAAATCTCAGTTACAAGATGAATATTTGGACATTGAGAACGTTGGCTGTATGGACATTTGTTATCCACTAAAGTAAACTGTGATGATAAAAAAATAATAATCACTCCCAGTGGAATACAATTCTACTGATTATACATAGATTTTCAAGGACATTACTCTACTGTCTCCTCCCACGGAATTCTTCTCTTAGGGTGTGAACCAAGTAAGAGGAAATGAGTCTTTAATAAAACTTAAAAACAACCATTCCAGCTCCAGCTTGCTTTTTGTTTTCAAAATTTTAATGACCTTTAAGAGACAGGGTAAGAGGCTAATGGAAGTAAAAGTGGGAGAAAAAAATCAGTTACTTAGAATATTATATTTCTCTTAGTATAGTAACACCATTCTAAATCTTAGACAGCCTTTTATTTATAACCAACAAGTACTTTTGGTAGAGAACATTACTGAGAATATTTTCTATCTGGACAATTTATTTGAACTGCTTAGCCATAAGCTTCAATGAGTCATGAATAGCCTCGAGACAGGTAGATGTGATAAGAGATTTTTTTTTTCCTGCCTATAGGAAAATACAAACTCTTTCTCCTTTTATTAAGTATATTTCTTCAAGGAAAAGTTTATTTTAAATTATTCAAAATTATAAGACTATGCCACTGTCACAATGTAAGAAACAACAATAAATTACATTCAAGATTTAATATTCCCTGAAAAATATTTTCTACCTTTGTTTCGTTACTTCTCTTCTGTTTCTACCAATCCATTTAACTTTGAAGTTATTTTATATAAATATAATTTCTACTAAAATTTGTGCTTGGGTAACTTAATAAAACTAGTTTTGTCCTTGTTGAAACCCACTATCACTTTCATTTTAACTTTATTTCATTATCTTCTCAGATTAATAACCTGACATTGAAAAATAGGAATTCATTCTAATGTAAGAACTCATTATAATTAAGAAACAATCACCATAAATTAATAGCTAAAACAGCTCTTAGAGATTTCCTAATCCAAGTCATTTTATAAGATATTAATAGTAGGGCTTCCTTTAAGTCAGACATAGTTATGGTTACCATATATTGACCTCAGGATCTAAAAGCTTTTTAGGAGTCCTTTCATTGAATCACTTCTCAACTATGTGGGGTGAATATTATTGTCACCTTAGCACAAGAAGAAATTTGAGTTCAGAGAAGGAAAGACAGGAAGGAGTAGAAGTAATGGAAGAAGGAAATCAATTGGCAAACAACCAAAAAGGTAAATGCCTGCAACACATGATGAGCAAGGCACATGCCAGGTTCTAAAACATGAAGGAACTCACTCAGTGAGTGGAATAGGAATATAAACAGGAAATTAATAAAGAGTTACAGGTTATTGGAAAACATTAAAGAAAGAATACAAATTCTAACTATAACCAAATTGTAAAATTTAAGAGGAAATACAATTTCTAATCCATCATATCAGAAAAGATTTGAAAGATAAAAATGAAGCTCTCATGTTTCCTGTAGGAGTATTATATTTATGACCTTTTTGGCATTGGTCAACTGATGATCATGTGAAATAAGCTTTGAAGACAAACAGAGTTTAGGTATACTGGCTTTAGGTTAAGTTGTTCAATTTCATTATACAGGGTAGGAAAAAAGATCATTGTGGCTAGATCAGTTGGCCAAGGTCACAGAGTGACATTTTTACTGCCTGAATGTTGACAGAAGAGTCTAGCCCAGGGCCTGGGCCTGAGAGAAGGAGATTTTGGAAGAGGAAAAGCAAAGAGAATACTTTCCTCCTGACTCTTGTACAGTCATTTTCAACATCACAATTATTTGAGAGGAGGAATGAGCTTCCTGATTCTAATTTTAACAATTGCCTTGTTGTCATGGCAGACAAGAACACAAAGTTTTGAGCAAGTGATATTTTGACTGTGAGTCCCACTGGAAAGTGAGACTATGGAGTGCTTTGTGACCAAGTGAAAACCTGTACCAGGACAGAAGGTGCAGATAGAGCACAGGGTGCTTTGTTTAGAAGAAAAGACTCCAGTATGCAGTGCCTTTATCACTAAGCCAGGATACCGCCATGCCCACCGACAATCTTTAGCATTACTCTCTATTTGTTCCTTCCTCCTTAGATTTGCCTTATTTGGAAAAAGACTTGCTACCTTTTTGTGATTGGTTGTCCTAGGTTTCAATTTCTTAACCAATGGCATTTCCATCCTAGGTTTTGGTTTGCTTGCTTAGGTTACTATGGCATTAAAGCCACTGCAGTCCAATGGCCTCTTTGTTTAATTACTTCAACAGATTTCTAACTATTATTATTATTGGATTTTTATTAACCAAGCCTTGCATAGCCTATCACATATTGTAAAGTTATGTTTACAACACTACGTGCCAGATATTAGAGTCTCTGGTTTTCAGATAAAGCTTTTGCTTGATTAGAAGTAGATGAGGTGATGGATGTTGCTGTGGAAATCCTGTAAAGACAGGAGTCCCTGACCTTCGTTCTGGAACATGGACTCCCAGACTAAGTATCCTACATTTCCCCAGAAAGTTCACAGCACTTCTGCAGAAAGGAAACCACCATTTACAGGAGGGAGGAGTGAGGAGTGGTGATGGAGGAGGGAGAGTGGGAGGTGGCAAGAGGAATACCTGGTTATCTGGCTGTCAGGTATTCTTAGATTGGAGACTTATGGGGCAAATGGGCAATGGACAGCACAATGTACATACTTATCATTCATCTCCTTATTTTCATTCTCATATCTCTTGTACTTTTACTCAAACTAGCAATTTTCATGTTCCAGCATTCTCTAGTTTGTCAAGGTAGAGAAACTCAATTCCTAGAGACCTTCTCCTATGTCTTTTTTCCTATTCATTCTCTTAGAGGAATCCCTTGTATGCTTTATCTGGTATGTCCCAGTGCGGCATCTTGCAAAAGTATAGTGCAATATCACAACCAGGATGTTGACATCGATACACCCATTGATCTTATTTAGTTTTATCCAATTTTACATGCATTCAGGTATGTGTGTGTGTTTATTTCTTTGCAGTTTTATCACAAATGTCAATTCATTCACCTACCACCAGTCAAGAAACAACAGTTCCATCACCACAAAAATGCCTCTATCCCACACCCAACCCCATCCCTAACTCCAGGCAACCACTAATCTGTTTTATTTATAATTTTGTCATCTTAAAATGGTTTTATGAATGGAATAACACATATGTAACCTTTTAGGATTGGCCTTTTCACTCATTTTAATTCCCTTGAGATTCATTGAAGATGTTGCACGTAGCAATGATTTGTTCCTTTTTTTTTCTGGATACGATTCCACAGTATAGAGATACTATAGTTTGATCATTTATCTCTTTTTTTAGGAGATTTTATTTATTTATTTATCAGAGAGAAAGATCACAAGTGAGGGAGAAGAGCAGAGAGAAGCAGCCCCCTGCTGAGTGAGCGCCTGATGTAGGACTCAATACCAGGACACTGGGATCATAACCTGAGCTGAAGGGCACCCAATCATTTATCTGTTGAAGGACATCTGAGTTGTTTCCAGTTTGGGGCTATTATAAATAAAGCTGCTATTAGCACTCTAGCATAGGTTTTGGTGTGAGCATAAGTTTTTATTACTCTGAGATAAAGACCCAAGAGTAGGGTTATATAGTAGTACATGTTTAGTCTATAAGAAATTGCAAAATTGTGTTCCAGAGCAGCTGCACCATTAAAAATCTCCTTTAGCCTTATGTAAACAATCCAGTTTTTTTCACATTCATTTGGTGTTGTCACTATTATTATTTTTTAATTTTACCCAGTCTTGTAGGTATGCAGTGTGATACCTCATTGTGGTTTTATTTGGATTTCTCTGATACTAATGATGTTGAACATATTCCCAGGTACTTATTTGTGATCTGTATGTCCTCTTCATTGAAATGTTTGGCCAGGTTTTTCTCCTAATTTCATACTAAATTTTATTTTTTATTGCTGGGTTTTGAGAAGTCTTTATAGATTTTCAGATACTGGTCTTTTATTGGATTTTTGGTTTGCAAATACTTTCTCCAAATATATAGCTTATCTTTTTAATTGTCTTAGGCTTTTTCAAAGTGCAAAAGTGTTACATTTTGATGAGGTCTAATTTGCAAACTTTTCCTTTTATGGATTGTACTTTTGTTGCCCAGGAAGTCTTCACCTCACCTAGATTTCCAAGGTTTATTCCTATGTTTTTTCCAAATGTTTTACATTTTATAGTAATAAATTTTACATTTTTATAGTTTTACATTAAAGTCTATAATTCATTTGCAGGTTCTTTTTATATAAAGTGTGAGATTTCATTTGATGAAATTCTTTTGATGAATTTGATGTGATTCTTTTTTTGTTTTGTTCTGTATATGTTGTTGAATTGCTCCAGCATCTTTTGCTCAAAAGGTATCTTTCCTCTACTGAATTGCTTTTGCATCTTTGTGAAAAATTAGTTGGGCAGTAAATTTGTACATGTTTTTCAAAAACCTTGTGGGATTTTGATAAGAATTTTATTCTTTTGAAAACACATTTTCTCCTTAGCTTTGATATCAGTATACCCTCCTGGTTTTCTTTCTTTTGCCACTAATTTTATCTTCTTTCAGCCTCATCTTACTTTACCTAAATGGTAAATACTAAGGCTGCTTACGTTTTGAACCTAATGTCATCTTTTTTCTCTATACATACTTCAAAAGATGAACTCATCAACATCAATTGCTTCAATGACCACCAAAAAACAAAACGTAAGACTTGTACATGATTATGTCTGCCACCTACTCTTCAGAACTTCAGACCCTATGTCCAATTCTCTAATTGAAATCTCTGCTTGAATATCTCAAGACACCTCAAAGTCAGTATAGCCTGAATTTAACCCGGATCCTTCCCACTAATCTACTCTCATTCAGGTTTCCCTGTCACTTACACATGCCAGCAAACCTGTTCAACCTCATCCAATTTTCAATGTTTATCTCCTAAAAATATCTTGACTATAGCATTTTCTACAGCTCTACTTCCAGCACTTTTTAAAAAAGTTTTTATTTATTTATTCATGAGAGACAGAGAGAGAGAGAGAGAAAGGCAGAGACACAGGAAGAGGGAGAAGCAGGCTCCATGCAGGGAGCCCGACATGGGACTGGATCCAGGGTCTCCAAGATCACACCCTGGGCTGAGGGCAGCACTAAACCGCTGAGCCATCTGGGCTGCCCTACTTCCAGCACTTTAAAACAAGCTACCATGATACTTTTCTTGGATTACTAAAATAGCCTTTTAATTTACCTATTTTCCTCAGCTGTGTTCCATTGTACAAAGAAAATTTTTGAAGTGAAATTATGTTCATCTCTTCTCGAACACACTGTTTTCACCCTCTGACTTCTCCAAATCAATAGACATTTCTCTTAGGATAAAAATAAAATCAATATTTTTAAATGAATTTCTGAGAAAGTAAGAAATTAAGAGACATGTTAAGTAAGAGACATGTCTAAAGGCAAAAACAAAAACAAGTAGCAATCACAAACATAATAAACACCATGGAATTATGACTGGAGAAGGAGGCAAAACTCTCTAAAGTTAGGGTTGTCCTGGGAACAGATGTTGGTACCACGAATTCCCAATTTGGGGTTTGGGATCTAAAGAGAGAAAAGAAAACTAGGCCTAGGGCCCATTTAACAGGAGGAGATAAGTCTGAAACACTTGCATAAAACTGCAACTCTAAAAAAGGATTGCATTTTAATGAAAGCATTAGTTAAAAAAGAAATCCTGCCTGTGGGCAAAGAGTTAAGAAGAAAAAATGCCTGCCTTGCCAAAGCTCCCACATTTCAAGAGAGATAATTGTTTCTTCTGAGCATTTGTAATCACTGACTATCCTCATGTACATATGCGGTTGAAATTCACAGTACCTGAAGGGAAACCCTACACTATGATAATCCAAGTGGTTCCAGATTGGATGAATCTCCACTGACCAGCAAACAAACAAACAAAACACCCAAAAAACAAAAATCCCAAATACATTCTAAAAGAAAGCAGCCTTAATCTCACTTCTCAAGATTCCCATAGATGATCTTCTGCCAAATTTAAACTCACAATAGAAAAAATTAACAAATATATGAACAAACAAACAACTATGAGGGCTATCCAATTAAGACAATAACAAAAACACATTTGGATGCTAAGATCTTGGACTTAATAAAATTAAATTCAGAATATTAAGTAATTAAAGAACAAATGACTGTAAACATAAGCTACTGGATATCTATGAAAGAGATTTTTAAAATGTAATAAGTAAATGGGGTGTTCCCCACAGATAATACATAGACTACTTCTAACAGACCAGATGTTCACATAGCAAAATGGATAGGACTTTAAAAAAGTGTTATACACACACACAACATTATATATGAAAAGATAAGAAACAGAATGTGGCCTGAGCACAATGCTTCTTACTAAAAATGTATTTACTTAAACGGTATATGTTTTACCATGACCTATCCAAATAAATGATGGCTGGTAACACAACAGTAAATTAGGAAGCATAGACCAATGATGAAAGATCTTATGAATGGATGAGTATGGCCAATGTAGATGTAGTCCTCTACATCTAAGCTTAACCCTTTCCACCAAGCAATAAAATATAAGAACATCCCTAGAATGATCAGGCCAACTCACTGTTGGTTGGTTCTCACTCTGACGGGTGTGCAATTACCTAGAAAAACAGGTCATATAAACAATTCTTAGCTGATGGGTTCTATTTATTTAAGTATGGAGTATATATAGTAAATGATGAAATAAAATTATTTTAAATGAATTTTTTTGTCAAGATATTTTCAAAGTTTGCTCTAATATATCACTCAAAAGCCTTCAAATGACCAGTAAGGATATAATCAATATACCTAAGAATCATCAACATTTATCATGCATTATTAAATACACATGAAATACTTTATGTTTATGATAATGCATAATAGCAAAATACTAGTATTATTTTAAAATAGAAACTTTTATTAGGTTAACTGATACCTAATGATTAAAATAGTTAATAAGTCATACATCATATTGATCATTGAATACTCTATGTAAATATAATAGTTATTAAGTAACTATATTATGCTCAAAGAGATAGTATAAGATTCTAAAAATATGAGGGAGGTAAACACCATGCATCATGATCTAAGGAAAAAATTTCAATATCAGGAGGCATTTAGAGAATAAACAATTACAGAATTTTACACTTGACAAAAATTGCAGTGGAACTCAGAAATAGACGAGAAATGGTTTTGTAGAGCTGAAGCTGAGTCAAGAAAAAGGCAATATGTGGAAAAGTAGGAGGAAAATAATTTGCATTATAGGTGGATCTGAAATATATATTTTAAGAGAAATGTGCAAAACAAAAAGAATATACAAGAATATAATATATGGGAATATACGGAATAATACATTATAGGAATGTAAAAAACATAAAATGAGATTTGCAAATTTATTACCTACATAAAGGGCTTTTAAAATTATCATTAGAACCAGAAGATCAAAATGAAGTAATGGCCAATGACATGGTGAAGAAATAGAACTCTCATCTCTTTTTTCACTTCTTTCTAGTTAGAGATAAAGATCTTTAGACTGAAAGGAGGAACCAAAAATTGAAAAGAAAGACTTGAAGTTATGAATCACGAAAGAGATTATATATTAATATGTAGTTAATGAGTAAAATCTCCTGGTCTGGTCAATTTGGATTCTATTGTAAAGGGAGTTTGAATATTAATTTATCAAATGTAAGTTTAGAGAACGATAGAGAATAGGAAAGGTTTTTATCTTTAAAAAGAACAAAATTTATAATAAATATTCGCTAAAAAAAATCCTAATAGATTCTAGAATGAGATTCTAAATGAATGACTTGGTATGTGGGGGGTTGGGAGCCCATGGAAAGGTACTTGAGAATGAACACTAATCATTTTAGGATCTGGGATTATTGCAATAATAGCAAGTCATATCATGCTAAATTAATTTTCTTATTAAAGTGTTGAGGCCTTAGGACCCTTACTATAAACTATTATCATATCAACCAAAGTGAATTATTCTCATGGGTGACATAAAATCAGTGAGAAACATCAACTGCTCAGGAGTACTGGATCATTCAAGCTCCTTTGAGTTGGTTCTGAATGTGAAGGCATAGATAGAATTGAATTTGTTATGTGAAAATGCTGGTAAGCAATCCAAGCTTTATGGTAGCTACAATTATCAGGTCTTAAGGTTTTTTGGGGGTGGGGTGTCCTACCATTCTTCCCTTTTTTGTGATTGAGGTATAAACTGGGGCATAATTTCGTATGGGTGTCAAATGCACAACATAATGATTCAATATTTGTATCTATTTCAAAATGATCACCACAATAAGTCTAGCTAACATCCATCACCACACATAGGTACAAAATTTTTGTGTGTGTGATGAGAACTTTTAAAATCTCTCTTAAAATCTTTAAAGCTGGGGGTGGGGGCGGGGGGAGTGTGTGCCTGGGTGGCTCAGTGGTTCAGCATCTGAGCCTCTGCCTTTGGCTCTGATTATGATCCTAGAGCCCTGGGATTGAGTCCCACATCAGGTGCCCCGCAGGGAGCCTGCTTCTCCCTCTGTCTAAGTCTCTGCCTCTCTCTCTCTAATGAATAAATAAATATTTTTCAAAATTTAAATAAAAAATAAAATCTTCTCTCTTAGCAACTTTCAAAGAAGCAATAAGCATTACTAACTACATTCATCAATTACATCCCCATACCTTATAGCTGGAAGTTTACACCTTTTAACTTCTGCTCATTTCACCTACTCTGCATTCAATGGCCAATCTGTCCTCTGTATCTATAATCTTGGTTTTATTTTGTTTGTTTTTATTTCCACATATAAGTGAGATCATGCAGTATCTGTCTTCCTCTGTCTGATTTACTCACTTAGCATAATGACCTCAAGGTGCATCCATGTTGCAAATGGCGAGATTCCAGTCTTTTTAGATTTTACCACTTTTGACTATGGCTTTTATCTCTTGATTGTAAGTGGCTGCTCCAGCAACTTCCTCATCATCTGCTTTCTATCAAGAAGACAGGGAGGGAAGTGGGGAGAGAGGACACTTCTACCTAATTCTAAGGTAAGGTCAGGAAGTGGCCCTTTTTACTTCCCTTCACATTTAATTGGTCAGCACTTGATTGTGTGCACAAACCTGGTTAGTAGGATGCTGGGGCTTTTAGGATTTAGCTGGGTCACTATGTGAGAGTTAAAAATTCTTTTCTGGGGACACCTGGGTAGCTCAGCAGTTAAGCATCTGCCTTTGGCTCAGGGAGTGATCCTGGAGTCCCAGAGTGGAGTCCCACATCGGGCTCCCTGCATGGAGCCTGCTTCTCCCTCTGCCTATGTCTCTGCCTCTCATTTTCTGTGTCTCTCATGAATAAATACATAAAATCTTTAAAGTAAAATTATTTTTCTGATGAAAAAAGAATATTTATTGGAGAGATAGCACGCAATTCAACTTTATTAACTAGTGCATCATGTTTTCCCTTTGAAGATAATTATTCAAGCAACATATCTAAATCTATTTGTAAAAATCTTAAATACAGAGCAAAGTAAAAGTCCTTTAACATTCACTCTATATCCCTTTCTCTCCACAAACTTAATCATTGGTAACGTTTGATTCTTTTTCCTATGCATTTTCAGGTAAATTGCATATATATTACACATATTTATATCTAGCCTTCTGTTTTGTTAACCAAATTGAAATATTACTACCCTTGTTTTGTAGCTTGAGTTTTTTTCATTTAACTATATCTCTTAGAGATTGTTCTATTTTATTTCACATATATTTATCTAAATCTAGTAAGTAAATGCATAGTATTTTATAGTATGAACATTTTTAAAATAAATGTATTTTTTATTGGTGTTCAATTTGTCAACATACAGAATAACACCCAGTGCTCATCCCATCAAGTGCCCATCTCAATGCCCCTCACCCAGTCACCCCCACCCCCCCGCCCACCTCCCCTTCCACCACCCCTAGTTCGTTTCCCAGAATTAGGAGTGTTTCATGTTCTGTCTCCCTTTCTGATATTTCCCACTTATTTTTTCTCCTTTCCCCTTTATTCCCTTTCACTATTTTTTATATTCCCCAAATGAATGAGACCATATAATGTTTGTCCTTCTCCGATTGACTTATTTCACTCAGCATAATACCCTCCAGTCCCATCCACGTGGAAGCAAATGGTGGGTATTTGTCGTTTCTAATGGCTGAGGAATATTCCATTGTATACATAAACCACATCTTCTTTATCCATTCATCTTTCGATGGACACCGAGGCTCCTTCCACAGTTTGGCTATTGTGGCCATTGCTGCTATAAACATCGGGGTGCAGGTGTCCCGGCGTTTCATTGCATCTGAATCTTTGGGGTAAATCCCCAGCAGTGCAATTGCTGGGTCGTAGGGCAGGTCTATTTTTAACTCTTTGAGGAACCTCCACACAGTTTTCCAGAGTGGCTGCACCAGTTCACATTCCCACCAACAGTGCAGGAGGGTTCCCCTTTCTCCACATCCTCTCCAACACTTGTTTCCTGTCTTGTTAATTTTCCCCATTCTCACTGGTGTGAGGTGGTATCTCATTGTGGTTTTGATTTGTATTTCCCTAGTATGAACATTTTTAATTGAGCTTATTAGGGATATTGAGGCTGTTCCCAAATTTTTTGCTAATTCAAACAATTTTTCCACAAAAATACTGCATTTTGTGATCATGACCTATGCTGCAGTGAACCGCGGATATGTTTCTGTGAAATGAATCCTTAGAGAGAAGCTTATGTGTCTAAATATATACTCATATATACATTCTTGCACATTTGTTCTTCCATGAATATTTTAGAACCAACTGATCAAATCCAATAAAATAAATCTTGTTAATAAGATCTTTTAAAATATATTATACATTAATCTTTGGTATTACATAGAGTATATCAGCAGAAACTGATATCTTTAATACTATATGGTTTTCCCATTACAGGAGTGTGATGTTTCTTTCCAATATTTGCTTTTTCTTTAATGAAAAATTTCAATTTCCTTAAGATAGATATAGTACAATTCTTATTAGTATATCCTAGTGTATCCTTTTATAGTTTTTTTTTCATTAAGATGACTACATTCTATTATATTTTCTATTGGCTATTTATGACATATAAGAAAACTGCTGATTTTTAGTATTTTGGTGTTTTATTCAGTAAAATTACCAGACACTCTTATTGCTTTTCACAGTTTAACACTAAAACCTCTTGGTTGATATCTGTCACTGAAAAATCATGATCCCTCCTGTGGTTTCCAGATTTCATCTAGTCTTAGACCTAGAGTCTATCAACTAAAGCAGAGTCCAGGTCCCTTTGAGGATTGCAACATAAAATTCCATAGCACGTATGTATAGTAGAAATTTCATGAATTCTCACATAGTGACCTATAGCTTCCAAGGTAAAAGAAGAGTTTCTGTATCTTGCACCTGACATATGACATTTTATTATATACTACAATGTTTTTGGAAATCTAAAAATAAAACTATAGTTATTTGCAGGTGGAGGAATTATCTATATGCAAGGTTTCAAAGAATCTAACAACTAATTATTAGAAATAAGAAGAGCTTTACAAAAGTTTGCTGGAGGCAAAATCAACATACAAAGTCAATTAAATATCTATACCAGCTTGTAGCTTGTATTTTAATTTTCTTTCTGAAGTTTTTGAGGGACATAAGTTCTTTATTCTAATAAATTCAGCCTAATCAATCTTCTTTTAGATCTGTGTTTTTGGTGTGTCTTGTTTATCAGGTCCTTCTCTACTTTGCTTTCTAAACATATCTATCTGGAAATTTTATTTTTATAAGGTACAAATTAGGGACCCATTTTTGTCCTAGTTGGATGCTCAGTTGTACAACAGTGTGGTTTTCTGAACAGATCATCTTTCTACATATATTGGCGCTTGTTTTTCTGTCATATATCCAGGTTCCTTTTATTCTGGATCCATTTCTGGGTTCTCTGTTCTGCTTCACTGATCTGTTCCTCTACCCCTGAATCAACACTACACTGGAATGAATGAATACTAGAGCAGTATTATAAGCCATAATATGTCTAAGTCCCCTAAGTTAGTTTTCTTTCTTAAGTGTCTGGCTATTTTTGGCACCTTGACCCTCCATATATATTTTAGAATCAGCATGCCAAATTTCTTGAAGAAAGCTGGTAGGATTTTATTTTAGGAATAAGAGAAATTTGTATGTTGAGGAGCATTGATATCTTTTCCGTACTGAGTGTTCTCATCCATGAACATATTAGAGTATTACATTTTAAAAGTTTTCTTTCATGTCCTTTAATAAAATATAATCATTTTCCATATAAATCTTACACATTTTTCTTGTATTTTTCTTGTTTGTTTATTTTATTGTTATTAGTGACTCCTTTCTTTTATACCTTTTGTGGTAATGTAGACAATCATATAATCTGTAACAATCATTTTATTTATATCTTTCCAATCCTTTTAAATTGTATATTTATTTTTCTTATTGTACTAGCAAGATTGTTCAGTCAGATGTTAAGTAGAAGTAGTGATAGTGGTCAAATTTGTCTTGTTTCTAAAGGAAATATTTGAAAAGAATTACAAAGAGAATATTTTTGTATTCCTTAGGTGATTATGATATTTGATGAATGTTTTGATGCATACTATATTTCAGTGAAGGCACCTGAATGCCTTAGCTCTTTTGTACCTTTTACTTATAATCTATATTCTCCTATAGGCTTTTGGTTGTGTTTGATTTTTTTTTTTTACTCCTATAGTTTAGAATTTATTGTTATCATTTTCATAATATAAATGTTTGGATTTATTTGCATATTTATCAGGGTTTTTTTTTTTACATCACATTTTCTCTCTAGAATAATTTTCCTTCATTCTGAACCAAAATTCTTTAGTGATTAATTTAGGATAATGAAATCACTCAAATTTTGTTTTCCTAAAAGTATATTTCACTTTTATCTTTAAAAAGCAGATTCACTGAATACTCACTTGTGCCAGTGATATTTTTCTCTCAGCACTTTGAAGATACTATTCCATTTTTTCCTCATTCCCATTGTTACCATTACAGGTCATCTTTTAGAGGAATTCGATTTCTTTGGAAATATTCTGTTTCTGCAGGCTAGAAGTCCAGCTACAATGTGGGTTAGCTTCTGTTCCAGGCCTCCTAAAACTGAAATCAAGATGTTAGAACTGCATCCCTTGGTTGAGGCTCCAGGGGAGAATCTGCTCCAAGCTTGTTCGTGTTGTTGGCTGAATTCAGTTCTTTGCAGTTGTAGGACTGGACTCTCCATTTCCCTGCTGGCTTTCAGCCAGCCAAGGGCTGCCCTTGGCTCCTAGAAGCCTCCCACTGGTCCTTGGACATGGAACCCACATTTCAGACTCCAAGAAGAGAAAGTTCTATTTTTAAGATCTTATGTGATTACACTGGGCCAACTAGATTAATCCAAGATAATTTCCCTTACTTACATTGGGCACAATCCTTTTGCCATGTGATGTGACACTCATATCAGGGATTAGGGTGTGGATATCTTGGAGGAGAGGAGATTATGCCTTCCAGATGGGCTTATTGATTTTTTTTTTTAAATTATAAATCCTTGTTTCTTACAAATTTATCTCTGGGCATTCTTTGAAATCTTGATTTAAAATGTGTTCCTTTAGAAAATTTCCTTCTCTAAGCATGTAAGTTATTGCTAATACAGCTAAATAATTTAAATTTCTAATGTGATGTTTTCTGGTACTATGAATTCAGGCCCTAACACATGTAAGCACAAGTTTTTCATTAGGAATTTTCAGAGAAGCCTTATTTTCTCCTATTTCCCTGAGTCAAGGCAAGGTAAGCAAATCTCTTACAGTACAATTTCTTTTTCTTCGTTGATTTGCGTTGCATTGACCAGCAGGGGCTGACAGCATGCTCAGGCTGGACCTCAACTCTCAGGCTGCCACCCTGCAGCTCAAGCTCAGTTTCTCACTGTTCATCTGGGTCAGCTCCTCCCTCTCCGATCATCACTTGCCATAGCTTCATTCTGACATTCAGGAAGACATATTTACATAGGAAATCGTCCATCTACAAAAAAATAC
Source organism: Canis lupus baileyi (assembly GCF_048164855.1). Lineage (NCBI taxonomy): Eukaryota > Metazoa > Chordata > Mammalia > Carnivora > Canidae > Canis > Canis lupus. Next base: position 43,779,975 of record NC_132838.1, read on the forward strand.
CCATCTACCCTAGTCCCAGAAGATTATTTTTATTTATTTATTACTGTAATTTGTAAAACCCTAAACCCCAGCAGTGAGATTTTCAGACACATAACCTGACCTCTACTTTTGTCTCTCTCTGTTTTGCTGTCCCCCTCCCAAAGGGAATGAATTTAAGGAGAAAAAAAAGAAAACTGATTTTCATGCCATGTAAACAAGAAGAATAAAAGGGGCAAAAATATGTTAAAATGATATGTTTACATTTTAATTTATCCTCCAAGTGACTTTTTCAAATAGATTTGAATTTTCATTTTTTTTTGTTGATAGTTCTTATGTGTCTTGAGAATCTCAGTTTAACGGAATTGTTTGGATTAATTTAATATGGGGAAGACAAAACCCATGACAGTTTTAAAAGATAAAGCTAAAAAAGGAGGCTTAAAGTCAAATATGTATCTTCTCTTAAGTGTTACAATGTTCTTTTGTGTCATTTGACTCTATATCAAGCTATTTGTCAAGTTTTTAAAATATTGAAAAGCCCATTAAAAAAGGGTTTTGAACTTCGGCTTTTAAATGACATTTTTTATTAACTGGCCTTGGAATGTCTTGGAATGTCCAGAATACTTTCATCTTCAGATCCCTTGGAATTACTTCTTTGCTTTATTTAATAAATATTTATTAAGAGCTTGTTACTAAGAGCCTGTTGTGTTGTGTTATTTATTAATAACATTAATAACTGTTATTAAGAACATTCTATTAGCCTCAGGAGAAGTAGCCATGAGCAAGATTAATATCCCATGAAACTCAACTGCTGGTAGAAGAAACAAAAAGCAAAGTAAAGCAAAAGAAGGTATAGTATAATAACAGGGAGTGATAAGTGCTCTAAAGGAAATGATAATGCAGGCTCTAGGGACAGTGATTGGAGTGGAGACGTTTGAAGCAAGGTGGCTAATGAATGCCTGGTGAGGAAGTGACCTGAGCAGATACCTGAAAAGAGGAAGGAGGTTCTGTGATTATCTTACTCAAGGGGGAACCTCCAATGTATTTTATGACTATTGGAGAATCCACGTCTAAAGGCCCAACTTGTGAAATAATGAACAGTAGAAAAGCAGACCTAACATTTTTGTAAAGATAAAAATCAACTTCCTGTTTTGGCATTATAAGTCATGGGACTCAAAAATCCTGTAGACATAAACACTCATTTATATGGATCTCTGCCAAGGAAAAGTACAAATCCTTACCAAGCACATTACATGCACAGATAAGAACTCATGCTACTAACAAGCTGTTAACAGTGAAGAAAAATATGCCTAAGTCATATATTGTTAGAGACCAAATTTTCTGCAGGATTTCTGACCATCTGCAAAAGTGAAAACTTCTGAGGAGAAAATCTAGGTGATTAAGCATGAAACAATGAAAGGAAGTCTCAGCCTATATCCCAGCCCCAAAATGGAGCGAGCTCCGCTTCTTGCACAGAAGGCAGTTTCGACAAACCCAGACTCATCTGTTCCACTCACAGGGTTTGTTGTTTTAGCGCAAATGTGCTCTATATAACTCTTTCTTAAAATGTACCCATTTTTAAAATTAGTATTTATTGAGTCAGACTGTATAAACACAAAATGTGTACTTAAAAAATACATCTAAAATTGAAGAATCCCACTCTATTTTGGTAAGAATTTAGAAGTATCTCAATATACTTTCATCCAGATTATGTTTTTCCAATATAAGATGGTCTTTTAATTTTCTATTTTTATAAATTTTTCAACAAATATTGAAAAGTAAAATGGGGTCTGAATGTAGTTTAGTGCAGTTAATGCCGTCTGGCACTACTACTTCTACTTTCGAAGGTTTCTCAATGCTCAGAGGATCTGATCTAAACTAATAAAGCTAAAACTAGGAAAGACTCTTGAAATTTTAACTTACCTACATCTCCTGAAAAGTTTCATGTAATTCTTTCCTATAGTCACAACCACAATAACCCCTGTGTGAATTGTAATGATTGTTCTACTCTGGTCATATTGACCTTCCTACCTTTTTATTCTCTCCCCTTGGTAAAATTATTTTCATACTTTCCCACAGAGTACAGAAGTCATCGCTTTTCTCAGACATCTCCATAAAAAACATTACTGTGATCATTGTACTTGTTGCTATAACACTGAACATTCTGTTGTAATTGAATGTTAATATTTATGTTTCCCTTGCTTGCTTTTAAACAGGCTCTTTCACTGTGGATATCATCTTTTTCATACTTAAATACCAATAAAAGAGTAATAAAAATTAAATATAAGTTGTATTTTAGATAAATATTTATGAAATGAAGAAATAGCTTTTCAAAATTAATATTCCAGATAGAAAAAGAGACATGTTAAGAATTTTAACAAATACCTGAGACTTATAAAAATGGGCATTAGACAAAATTAATTAAATGTACTTGAATACTCTATGGATTTCCAAAGACTTCCCCACCCACCCCACCCTTCTCAACTTACTGTAAAAATCTAATTGTCAAACGTTGGGAGTGCTCTCTTTCTCTATCCTATATAAATTTAACCCAGACTGCTGTAGCTGAGATTTTGGAATCTTCCTATGTATGTCAGTAGGAGTTGGAGAAGGAACAAGAAAAGGAGCCTCTTACCCCAAAAGCAGTTTGGAGGTGGCCCAGAGGAAGAAACTTAGTAATTTAGCTGAGGAAATGACGAGAAGGAAATTGTTTTGTGTCCCTGGAACCATGTGGAATTCCAAGATAAGAAAAACAGTTGCTAATTTGAGTATAAAAGCAGGAAACATGATACACTTGTTTCCTTTTATGCAAACACAAGTATATGAGGGGTTGTGTGAAAATTATTTTTCTCTTGCCGAACCACAAAGACATAGAATCAAAGTGCTTCTTTTGGACATACTGGCTTTTCTTTCTTTCTTTTTTTCTTCTGTCTATTCTATTTCTTGTGGATATTATGGCTAATAACACAACAAGTTTAGGGAGTCCATGGCCAGAAAACTTTTGGGGTAAGATATTTTCTTTAACTGTTCTTAATTTAAAGTTAGGATGCAGAAATTGTACTGCAAAATTTACTAAAACATTGAAAATCTCTGAGACATTTTGTTTACCATAAACTGATTAAGTTTGCATAGATTTATTAAAATAAGTGTATTCGTGTAAAATGTCTTGAAAGTGGGTTATGAAGACTTTCAAGAAGAATCTGGGCAACAAGCATAGATTTTGGCTGGTGTACAAAATATAAATAGAAAATAATGAGAATAAACATGAGAAAAAAAAAGATAGAAGTAATTGTTTAGAATATGACAATGTGGATTTTGTTGGAAAAATAAGTTGTGTTTTAAAGTTATAAATTGATATTTTATGAAATCAAGAGTTGTTACAGAGGCTATTTTAACTTAAATTGTTAATGTTATACTCCTTAATTTCCAAAGTGAATCAAAATAACAAAATCTATACTTCAAGAGTGTAATGACAGTTAAAATAAGGAATCTTATGAAGTTAGAGGACGAAAAAAATTTAGTAGAAAAGATTCACTGGAAATAACATCACATAAAACGTTAAAAGGAAACCTACCATGGGAAAAAAGAAACAGTATAAAAGTATTTTTAGGCGGAGTTCAGACACAACTACTAGTTAGTTAGTCATCAATAGCAGGGTAGAGCTAAAGTTGAAATAACCAGTTCTTCTAGGCTAAAGAAGGCAAGGGCTAGCGAAGAAGGGCCAGGATGTAAAACTGGCAAGTATTTTTGGATTCAGGGAAATTTTAAAAATAAAAGAGGCTATTTCAGTTAAATTCAGGAAAAAAAAATTTTAACGGAGACAATAGAGTTTCTGAAGAGATCAATAGCCCTATTTATTGATCCAGAATGAGTTTCTAATCTTCTCAGAGCACGATTTCATACTTTCGTGATTTGTGGAGATGCTTTGTAAACTATCAGTGAAAATAAGTAGCAGTGATGACCATCCCTAACAACCTCACCTAACTGTTCACCATCCTACAAACGTGCATGAAGGGAATTCATTCATTCATTCTTCTTTTTTTTTTTTTTTTTAACCATAAACCCTTTATGTTTGCTTCAGGCCTGGAAAGGAGAGATATTAGTGAACATCCTAATCTAATTATTAAAAAATAATAAGAAGAAAGTAAATTATGTTTGCATATTGTAAAGGATGGCTTTGATAATAAGTAATTCCAGGTGGACACCAACACACAATAAGCCTTAGAATTATGGAAGTCTTAATTATATATATTTGTTACAATATTGCTTGCTGTCCCATTTATAGAGAAAGTGAATGCACTAAACACACTGAACATAGCTAGAGTGTGTTTGCACTAAATTCATCATTACAAAAATTGCTATACAAATTATTCAAAAGTAGAGTAGCTCTTTCCATAAAAATTAATATGTAAAAGCCAGTTCTATTTTTTTTCAGGCCATTTGAAGTTAAATTTCAGGCTTACTTATGTAAAAGAAATCAGCCACTGACTAAAACATAGTTAGTAATCATAAAATAAATGTGAATTAATAAGAGAATGCTTAATTGAAGCCTATTTACCAATCCTAAAAATACTGATTTTTGTTTTAAGTGCAGAAATTTGTGCTTGAGAAGGAACTTACTGTTCCAAACATAGTTGCTAGTGTTTCTTGTCTTAGTATGTGAATACAATGGAAAATAGATGGAAATAATGAAAACCAGGAAGGGGAGTGTTCATTGATAAGCATTAACAAAACCAATACAAATATGTTGAGCAGATACATTAGGAATGATTTGGGGAAAGTATATGAAAGATCACATTATTTCTTCTAGGATAAAAAATATTAAGTATAAAATGTAAAAATCTAAATGTAAATATACTAAATGTAGAAATTTCCTAAGATATAAATGTTGATCTTTTAAGTTTTTATTTCTTTTTTGTAACTAAATTGACATCTATTTTGATCATTGACTCCACGAATATATTATTTTGAAAATCTTATAAAGTACAGTATAATGTGTTGTCTATTGCCTCCAAAGACAATTGTCTGCTTGACATTTCGAATTTAGAGAATAAAGATAGAATAGTTGAGAAAAGCAAAACTTATGCATTGAATCATATGAATTTCTCAAACTTAACACACTTACGATGTATAAAAAGTTGTTTTCCAGATATCATTTTTTGGTTTACTGTAATGAATGTTGAAAAATAAGATAATGATACCAGGTTATTACCAATTATAATAGCTTGCATTTCATTACTATACTGCAAGCATTATAGTAATCAGTGCAAGAGGGAGCAAAAAAATTGGCTTGAGCCTGACAACACAGCTGAAGACCACCTTGTGTTTCTCACTTTTTCTTTCTGTAATGCATTTCCCTTCTCTATGAACATTCCCCACCAAAGCAGCAGGAACTAGAACCTGTAAAAGTTTGCTGGATCCTGCCTTCATAAAACAGTAGACACAGATCCTTAAACTTGGTTATCTTTTTGGTACTTAGCATCATAAAGAAGACATAGTTTGGGTTGTGTTTCCTGCCTTACCATGCATTTTTTCTTTTGGCTGGTACCATGGAAAATTGGGGGAGTTACTGGTTCAGGAGCTTGTATTTATTCACCTCATTTAATCCTTACATAAACTATAATGTCTGGCTTCAAGAAGATCACACTCTTGGGGGAGATTATGTCTCCATACATATGCAAATATATGCCTATATTCTTATGGAGTAACGCTAGACAATACATGGGGAAAAGGCAATGATTGTTGAGTTTTTTTTTTAAATGGCCAAAATGGTCCCCAAATTTTTCTTTCTTAGAAAAAAAAATGAGGCTTTACCTGTTCCTATAAGTCATATAAGGTTCAAAGAAAGATAATCCTCAGAAGGACATTTTAGTCATTCATTCTCCCTTTGTTAACTTATTAATGCATTGACTCATCTATCAATTCAATTTATTAGTTTACTCAGAAACACTGCCTGACCATCCACTAAGTATAAGTCAATGGGTTAAGTGTGAGTGATACAAATAGAGCATAGTTGGACAATTTCAGGGAGTTCAGGAGAAATATTATCAGCCAACATGCAGAAGCAAAAACACACAAGCCACATTTGTGGAGATGAATGGTTTGAGGCAGATTTGTGCAAAGTTTTGAATGTCAGTGTAAAAGTTTGACCTGATTTAAGTAATAATTTTCGATTTTATGACTTCAGCTCTCCCTATTTTCCTCTTCCTTAAGACTTTTCTCTGAGATTGGAAAGGGCACAGGGTGGGAAAGGGCACTGAGATTGGAAAGGGACTTTTCTCTGAGATTAGAAAGGGCACAAAGTATATGGGAGTTATATACTTATAGAGGGTATTGGAAGTAGAGTATTTGATTCTTGATCAAGTTCTGATCTCTGCTGACATCTACTGATGCGTATTTCTCATCTGTTTTTAAAACATTGCCCTTTCCCTCCTCTTCTACTGAGGGCTCTTACATAAAATCTGGCTCATGGTCTATGCAACATTTGTTAATGGATAGTTTCTCCTTTCTTTATGTCCCCTCTGGTCTACTGCCTTTCATTCAGGTACTTTTCCATCTGTCTCAGTGGTACAGAACAATATTGAATGCTCTTCCATAATCCTAGAGTTGTGAAAGGCTTTTGAGGTGAAGCTGTTTATCAGATGCCCTAGGCCCAGATATAGCAATATCTTCCATCCTCACTTCTACTTTGCCCCTTAGACACCCAGGGTTCTCAGAGGGGCCAGTCATCTTCCCCATTTGGCCTAAGAAATTGAGAATAGATACCACCTTCTCTGAGATTCCCTTAATCAATCTATAATTCATCCCAGGGAGAGATGGAGTGATGATTCCTTCTCCAAAACCCTTACTAGTCACTAGGTCTTCTTATCTCTCCAAAACCTCTCCTTTTTGCACTGCTTTTGATAACTGACTTATTATGCCCTGAATGTTTGTGTCATTACCCTCATCACCTTCAAATTCATATGTTGAAGCTGTGATGCCCAGGACAATGGATGGTAGTAGAAGATGGGATCTTTGGGAGGTAATTAGGTTTAGATTAGGTCATAAGGACGGGGGGCTACATGATACATTTAGTGGCCTGAGAAGAAAAGCAAGTGAGATTGCTCTCTCTCCCAATCTTTGGGAGCATACATTGAGGAAAGGTCAAGTGATGACACAGCAGGAAGAAGAGGGTCGCCTGTGAGCTAGGAAGCTCTCACCAGCCCCTGGTCATGCTGGCATCTTGGTCTTGGACTTTCTAGCCCCCAGAATGATGAGAAACAAGTGTTTGTTGTTTAAGGTATGCAGGCCATGGTGTGCTGTATGGCAGTTCATGTTGACAAGTACATGACTCATAGACTCTGGTTTATTTTTCCCAATACTGTTCATTAAGGTAAAAAGTATACTTTTGAGTCCTTTAGACTCTCAGCATTTTGAAACTCCAATAAACAAACAAAGCATAACACTCATATTTCTCAAAATATCTAGCGATTAGAGTAAAACAACTGGTTTTCAAGATTTTTATCTATTTGTTTTCATCTATTCTATATATTTAGTCCAGTTAGAAATTCTAAGCATCAACTTTTTATTTTCCTATGCATGCTAGCTAACAGTACTAATCCTTTCCAAGGTAATCAAAGAGATGAAAGGTTGTGAATTGATTTATTGAGTAGTCAAGTGTCAAGGGAGAGAAAACCTTGTTAGTAGCTGAAAATTCTATTCCTCAGACTGTAAAAGTATGGCTTTTAGGGGTCTAACCCCTACAGATGGGAGTAGGGAGTTTCCAGAGAAACTGGGGACAGAGTAAACTTATAGACTAGACATACAAATCCCAATGATGTCCTCTATATTATCTGCTAAATAGCAAACAAATACTATTGTGTTTCTTTCTTTTTTTCTTTTTTCTTTTTTTTTTTTTTTACTATTGTATTCCAAATGCATATCTTTAATTTGTAGTTTTAAAACTTTGGGCCTATATGCATTATTGCATATTACCAACCTACCAATTATTTCTCTTAACTCATTACCTAGAAAGCTTGAAAAACAAGTGTTTATAAATGCTTGTCTTTAAACCTGCTGCATCTGAATTATGCAGAAATATTTGAAAATACATCTCTCACTGGGCTCTGTGATTAGAGATAAGATTCAATAAGTATAAGCCTAGAGGTCTATAACCTTTAATAGGACCCTGACCTTAGAACTCCTGTATCTACATTCAAGAGAGAAATTTGCCTATAATAACCTTTTCTTGTGATAGCCTGGTCACATTTGGTATCAGTGTTATTTATGCAGGTCTCATAAAACAAGCTAGGAAGGGTTTCCTATTTTTCTATTACCTGGAAAAATATGTGCAAGATTGGCATTGTTTTTCATTTAAATGCTTTAGAAAATTTACCAGTGTAATTATCTATAGCATTTTTAATAGGAAACTTTTAAATGACAGAACCACTGTCTTTAACAATAGTGGATCATTCAGATTTTCTATTGATTCTTCTAATAATTATGGAAATTTGTGTTTTCTAAAGTTTTTCCCACTTAAATTTCTAAATATGTTGCCTTACAGTTGTTCAGGATATTCTTTCATATGTTTTTCTAATATTTTATTATGAAAATGTTCAAATTTAGAGAAACATGTAAGGGATTTTTATAGTTTATACCCATATATCTACCAGTTAGATTCCATCATTGACATTTTTACAATACTTATTTTATTCACCAATCTATTAGCTTACATTTCAAAGCAGATTGAGGACATCAGTGTACCTCCTCTTAATTAAATTACTTCAGCATGTATATCATTAATCAGAATTCAATATTTTTTGTTTTTTTTTCTTTTAACATCAAATTTACCTACAATGAAATGTGTAAAATAAATAATAATGGAGTGCACAGACCATAACTCAACATATGTTGAATTTTGCCAACATGTACACACCTGAAAAACTCAAACCCCAATCACAGTAAATATTATCACCAACCCCAGAAGTTCTCTAATTTCACATGCCAGTCAATTTCTATCTACACCATCCCCAGAGGAAACCTTTATTATTTTTTTTCTAGAACAGATTAGCTTTGCTTGTTCTAGAACTTCATATAAATGAAATCATACAGTATTTACTCTTTTGGCTATTAAGAATAAAACTGTGGCAAATATTCTTCTGAAAGTCTCTTGTTGATATGTTTTTTCATTATTCCTTTGTATATTCTAGTCACAAATCACTTGTCAGATATATATTTGTAATGTTTCTACCTGCCTGTGGTTTGCTTATTTATTTTTTTACCTGTCTTTTGCTGAGCAGGTTTAAAAATTTTCAAGTCTAATCTATTCACCTTGATATCACCTATGTACTGTGTGTGTTTATTTTAAATGAATTGAAAGAAAATAGTCTTTTATGTTTACACTGTTACTATTTCTGATGCTTTTTTATTTCTTCCTCAAGATCTAAGTCTTTTATCTGGTATTATTCCCCATCAATCTAAAGATTTCCTTGAGCAAAGCTTTTAATGTAGATCTTCTGGTGATGAATTTTTCTCCTACACCTGAAAGATTCTTTATTTCACTATTATTCTTAAAAGATAATTTTCAGGATATGCAATTCTGGGTCAATTGGTTTTTAAATTACTTTGAAATATGATTCTATCTTCCTGGAGATTAGTATTCAAATAATGAGTTTTTCTGAGTGTAATATGTCATTATTACATTGTTATTTTTATTTGGCTAATTTCAGTTTATCATTGATCTTTAGCTGTTTGATTATGATGTGCCTATACATGGTTCTTTATGTATTTCCTGCTTGGTATTTCTGAGACTCTTGAATCTGTAAATTAATTTCTTTCACTAATTTTGAAAAATTTCAGCCTTATTTCTTCAAATAATTTTTATCTCCATTCTCTCTTTCCTTTGCTTTTGGTACTATGTGTATGTGTAATTACACATATATTAAATATTTTTATACTGTTTCATAATTCCCCAAGGCTCTGTTCCCGTCCACCAATTATTATTTTTTCTGTTTTTCAAATTGGATAATTACATTAATTTATCTTTAAGTTTACTCTTTTCACTGTCATCTTTTTAAAAAAGATTTTATTTATTTTGAGAGAGAGAGAGAGCATGTGAGCACAAGCAGTGGGAGGGGCAGAGAGAGACAGAGAGTCTCAAGGAGACTTCCCACTGAGCACAAAGCCCAGTGTGGTATTCAATCTCATGACCCTGATCATGACCCAAGCCAAAATCAATAGTCGGACACCTGACCGACTGAGCCACCCAGGTACCCCTGTTTTCACTGTCATCTTAAATTCAATGTTAGATTCATCGAGTGAATTTTTTTAGATATTCTCTTTAGTTCCATTTGGTTCTTTCTTAGAGTTTGTATTTTCTGTTGATATTTCCCACTTTTCATTCATTATGAACACTTCATATCATTGAACATAAATATACAAGTTTAAAATTTTATCTCTCTCTCTCTCTATCTCTCATGAATAAATAAATAAAATCTTAAAAAAAAAAGCATTCAAATTTTATCTGCTAAGTTCAACATCTGGTCATCTTAGGCTATGTCTTTGTTGACTAACTTTTCTCCTGAGAATGGGTCATACTTTCCTGTTTCCACATATGTCAAGTACTTTTATGCATCACGGACATTTTAAAGGGTCCTTTGGATTCTGCTATATTACCTTGAAGAGTTGTTTTTTTTTTTTTTTCCAGTTTGTTCTCACAGGCAAATAACTTTGTAGAACTCAAACCACAAAAACCTGTAAAGCCTGTCTCTTGGAAGGCAATTCAGGTCTCAGTTTAGTTGAGTTGACTTATTTATTTTCTCTAGCTGTGCTATTTGAAACATGCAATGTGGTTCTGGAGTCGGCCATAGATACAGGAAGTGTTTATCAATAATATTTTGAGATCCTCCTCTTGGCATTCTTTTTTCTACAATTTCTCTCTCACATTTAAGTGGCTCTGATTACCACAATTTCTGTCCTCTGTTTCTCTAGACTGGAAATACTGTAGGTTCTCAATTGGTATTTTACCTGCCCACATAATTCAGTCTGAAACTGTCCTCAGGCTAGAAGTTTTGAAAACTAGAAAATTCACCTACTGCTTGCTTTTCTTGTCATTTATTCAGTGCCTTTAGGTAGGATTTTTTGAGGCGGAGAGCAGTGTTGTTTCCAGTGCTTAGTCCTAGTACCTGGAAGGGTCAGTGCATAAAAGCTAACTTGGAATCCTATCTTCATGTTTTCACTGCCTATAGAATCTGTTCTAATGCCATCTTTTTAATTTTTGATACTCTCTCTCCCTCCTTCTTCCCTTCCCACTTCCCATCTTGGTCATTCCCATCAATAGTTAATCAACTTTTTATTAGATTTTCTTTTTCATGGAAACCACATTTGGTTTTGGTAATTCTACCTCTTTGTTTCTTTCTTTTTTTTCTTTTTGTTTATGTCATTACATTCCACTTTTAAAAAACTTATTTACTCTATTCCATTTTACTTGTGTTTGATTTAGTTTTTATTTTTGTTTTTGTTTTTGTTTTTTGTTTTTTTTTGCTAGTTTCTTGATATGGAAGCTTATATCATTGGTTTTTCAGCTTTTTTCTTTTTAAATGTATGCCTCTAAAGCTACACATTTTCCTCTAAACACAGTTTTAGGTGCATTTTAAGTGTTTTGATATTTCATATTTCTAATATAATTTAGTTAAAATATCTTCTAACTTTAATTAAGTATTTTTGATTATTTTTATAGGTTCCTATTCTTGAAATTTTTCAACTTGTTAAATATTTTAACATATTAATTCATTGTTTTAATATTTGTGCCTGATAACTGTAATATGTTGATAACTTATAGTTATTTTTCTATGATATATTTGTTCTCTTGGTTTTTGTTCATCTGATCTTGTCACTTGGAATAATTGTAATGTATTATTTATGCTCAATATTGTTTTGGGCATTGTAGAAACAATTTAAGACTCTGAGTAAGGTTATCTTTTTCTAGAAAGGATTAATTTTTCTTCTGGAGTTAGTTGGGGTCATTTCATCTTAATCGAATCTGATCTGATGTGTACCTACATTTCTATCTTTGTGAGGTCTTCTCTTTCTCCTGTTTGCTCTTACTGTTAGGGAATAGGCCTTCAAGGGCCCTACTAAGTGTCTAGGATATTCCCAGAGTCCATTTTCCTTGGTAGTTCTTAACTGCAATTTTTGTTTCCAAGACTACTTAAATTGCACAGAATTCTACTCAGATTTTTTGCCTCTCTTTAAAGATTATTGTCACGTGAGATTTTTCTTCTCCTGTACTTTGTTATTTTGAGGTAGCAGTCTTGGCAGGTCTTTGATGGCTTCAAACAGATTTTTAAAAAATATTTTTAATATTTATCTTTTAATTATTCTCAGTGTTTTCTTTTTTTTTTTTTCTCAGTGTTTTTCTATGGGCTAATTCATCACATACAAAAAAAAAAATAAAGTATGCTACCCTCTTCCTTTCAAACTTACTTTATACTCTAGCAATATTGTTAACTAAATATATTCAGAATATGGCTTATGCTCTATGCCCTTAGTCAAAACTATGTACAAATCTCCCAGGCTCTTGTTTATTTGAGCCATAGCCATGCACAGAAGACAATTCAAATCTCATTTCTTTCATCAAGCTTTTTATTTATTTTCTTTCTTTTTTTTTTTAAGATTTTGTTTGTTTATTTGAGAGAGAGAGAGCAAGAGCATGAACATGGTGAGGGGCAGAGGGAGAGGGAGAAGCAGGCTCCCTGCTGAGCAGGGAGCCCAATGCAGGGCTCAATTCTGGCACCCCAGGATCAAGACCCAAGCCAAAGGCTGACACTCAACTAACTGAGCCACCCAGATGCCCCTCATCAAGCTTTTTCCAACCATTCTAGATACAAGTTGTCTTTCATTTCTAATGACACTTATATAGCCTAAACACTTATGCATCTTATTTACTGTTAAAAATAGTATAAATTAATGAGTCTAGTTTCCGTTACTCTGGAAGGAAAAGGAAAACCACGGGTGTTGGTTAGGCATTAGAAGTGGGACAAGATGAAATTTTCAATAGGGTGATCAGGGTAGGCCTAAATAAGAAAGTGATATATGAGTGAAAACCTGAAGTTAGCCATGGGATAGCTAGGGAAAGAATTTCAGGAATAGGCTACAACTCATGCAAATCCCTAAGTCAGGAGCATATCCAGTGTGTTTAAGAAATGGTGGGATGGAGCTAAGACAGAGGAAGAGTAAAAATGAGCATAGATAATTGGGAACAGGTCAAGTTGGAACTTTAAGAACATTTTTAGGAGTTTGCTTTTGCTCTGGGAGAAGTAGAGAGGTTAGATCTGACTTACATTTTCAGAGGTTCAGTCTGGCTACTGTATTGAGATTAGAGTGTTGTTGGGGAGTGGCAAAAGCAGGAAGACCAGGTAGAGGGTCTGAATACTTCAGCTCATAGGTAGGGGTCACTTGGACTAGGGAGGCAGCAGAGTAGATAGGAAAAGTTGAATTCTGCACATGTTGTAGAAAAAAAAACAAATGGTATTTTCTGGCAGATAAGCTACACATAGAAAATATTTACTCTTTGTTTACTTTATTATAACTAGTCGAGTTTTCTGTGCCCTAGATGTTATTCTCTCCAAAAATATCTTTGTCAAATTCTTATTGCATGAACCATCCTCCTATGTACTTCAGGGTACTAAGAACAGAATAGCTTGCTTTGGCATTAGCTGAGCTTCTGATTCGTATAATTGCAAAGGATTCTATGAATTGATTCATGTTCCATTATGTTGACACTGATAAAATCGCTTTTCAGATATTGGAACAGTTTAACAAAAGGCCACTAGATGGTGACCTCTACTAAATTTTAATACTATGAAGCATTGATTAGATGTACGGAAAACCAGATTCAATATTAGAATCTTCAAACTGAAAGACACATAGTGGCCATAAATATTAGGTGGAGGAGTCAAATGATTTGGGTAGGTTATACAACTATTAGTAGAAATAGTTATTATTCATTGAGGATTTATGTACCAACCCCTTGTTAGTTGTACAGACATACATTATAAATCATGATAAGGATACCTAATTTATACGCCTTACCTTATTGTTGTTAGAATTTGTTCCTTTTGCCTTCAAAGGGAGATCTGCATTTTTAAGCATAATCATTTGGTCTCAAAAGTTGCATCATATTTTATTATATAAATAAAATTACAGCACATTTTTCCTCCCCTAAGATTGTTGATAAATAAAAACGCAAACTGTCCTTTAAAAAGAACTATCTGTGCCAATGTATTTTTTTGGGGACAATTTTAAAATAGTGCATCTAAAAAAAAGTCTTCCAAAATTTCTTATAAAAAATCTGTCACAATGAAATTATATATATGAAAATTTAAAGATGTATGGCCAATAGATTCTGTTTCATTATATATTTTCTGGTTTCTAGTTTGATTCAGAAAAATCATTAACTACAGTTAAATAAAATCACTATGGAAGACGATTCTGGAACAAGCTATACTATAATTATGGCTCGAATAGATAAAGGGTATTAAAGAGGACACCTACCTTGATGAGGACCGAGAAATGTACAGAACTGTTAAATCTTTATATTATACATCTGAAACGAATATACCATTATATGTTAATTAAATCTGAATAAAAAATTTTAAAAAATATAAATACATTTCTTTCTAACTGCTTTTCTTCATTTGTACACTTGTTTTTGCATTCTTGATTTAAGGGAGCTTAACAAGATAGATAATAAGCTTTTTTACCAAAGAAAATTAAGTAAATCCATATCAAAAGCAGTATGCTTTTTAAATGTCATTTTTATAACTTCTGTAAGCTCCATCTTATCTTCCTTTATATTCATTCAAAATGTAACTAGTTTGTTACTAATGTATATATATTATTCTCATGATTCTCATGTATATTTAAAATGTATTATTTAATCTTTTTCAGATATCTCTATAACCATATGTAGTCTTCTGTTTATAATAGAAATATGGTATTTTGAGTCATTATTACCTATTCTGCCTAAATTTCAGGCACATATGATAGCTCCATGTCAAATATTATATTTAATATTATAATATCAAAAATATTATAGAAATATTATAAAGCCATAAATAATAGTCATTTAAGATAGATTTGTCAAACTGCTGTCCTAGAAATATTGTTCTAATTTTAGTGCCACCAAAATAATCTTTTTACCCACAAAACTGAAATTTTTCATATAAGAAGATTTTTTATTATTGAACATATTTTTTACCAACTGATCTACTCGAGTTTGGATGTTACCCTTGTTTTCTTTCTCCTTTCTTTCTTTCTTTCTTTCTTTCTTTCTTTCTTTCTTTCTTTCTTTCTTTCTTTTTTCTTCTTTTTCTTTATTTCTTCTTTCTTTCTTTCTTTTTTTCAAAAATATTTTTATTTATTTATTCATGAGAGACACAGAGAGAGAGGCAGAGATATAGGCAGAGGGAGAAGCAGGTTCCATGCAGAGAGCCCAACATGAGACTCAATCCCAGAACCTTGGGATCACAACCTAAGCCAAGGGCAGATGTTCAACCACTGAGCCACCCAGATGTCCCTGTTACCCTTTTTTTTTCTTATATCAGAATGATATATTTTGGAAATCAAACAATCATCTGGCACATAAATCCATTTCTTACTCCATATATTTTGGTTGACTTTGCTAATTTTCTTAATCAATTTCATAGACAAAATATTATTTTCCCTTAACTCTATATTTTAAGTTTCTGATTTTTTTCTTGAAATTGAACCTCATGCTATTTTTCAATACAAATAAACCATTGGAAACATTTTATTTGTCAGGATAGACAGCAATAGAGAGTTTAAAGGGTACAAACATGACCATGCCTAAGAACCCCTGAATATATCACCCATTGCCTGATTATATTCTGAGCTGTTTAGAATCCTCAATCAGATGATAGTGCCTGCATGGGCTTATTCAGAAAGGCAGGGGCATATACTTTTGCAAATTTGAGTATTTGTCTTCTCAGTCTACGTCATACATGAGTAAAAGCAATAGTCCCCTGACAGTGCTAGCTGTCATTATTCAATTATTAAAATAAACCAAGGATTAGTTCTACTACATAAACCTCAGACACTGTTTCAATATCAATAAAATGAGGATTCTAAGCCAAGGCATTTTTAAGAGTTGGTTTTAGCTGAAATCCCTTATCTATAATTCTATATCTGAAGTTGTTAATATTTAAAATTCTCCAGTAGAGGCTGTTGATCCAGGAGACTACATGTATAGATGCATAATACTGCTTTAGCACAATTTCCCCAAGTATTTCTGTTTGTAACAGGCTACCAAATTGGGGGTGGCTCAGTCAGCTATGCAGCTGACTTCTGGCTCAGGTCATGATCTCAGGGTCCTGGGATCAAGCCCCATGTTGGGCTTCCTGCTCAGTGAGGAGTTGGCTTATCCTTCTGTCCCTGTCCCCTGCTCATGCTCTCTCTCTCTCATAAATAAATAAATAAATAAATAAATAAATAAATAAATAAATAAATCTATCTTTTTTAAAAATCTGGTATTAAATTGATAATTTTTTGTGAATTTTACATTATTCACTTTCATTTTAGATTAACTTTTCTTACAACACACCTAAAAAATAATCTGTTTCCCTTATAAGGTTACTTGAGAATCAAGTGATATGATATATAAAAAAAAACAGTGCCTGCAACCTATAAACTAAATTAATTTAATTAGAAAGATGCTATAGTGTTTTACAAAATAATGAAATAAAAATAAAGTTGCATTTTTTTAATGTCATATTTCCCAAAATGTCAAAAGCTTCCTAAAGCTTTAGTGATAACTTTCTGGGGTGGAGTAACAGAACTTCAAATTTAGAAGGAGCTTGTAGTTCACCTACTAGGTCTCTACCTGATGCACTGTTTTCCTATTCAAAAGTACAACATCTAGATGAACAGGAGTACATCTTTCATTCATTATTCTAAACAAGAAGACAGCATTTCTGAGTGATTTTGTTCAGATTCTTTGATTAAAGTGTTTCTCATAATTAACTCATGGATTCTCTGGAGTATAAATTATAAATAGGGATCCCTGGGTGGCGCAGCGGTTTGGCGCCTGCCTTTGGCCCGGGGCGCGATCCTGGAGACCCGGGATCGAATCCCACATCAGGCTCCCGGTGCATGGAGCCTGCTTCTCCCTCTGCCTGTGTCTCTGCCTCTCTCTCTCTCTCTGTGACTATCATAAATAAATAAAAATTAAAAAAAAATAAATTATAAATAAACTTGTCTAGGGATGACTGATCTCTCTAATAACATATAATAATAAATTATTCAATTTATATGCAATACATCTCACCAAAACAAAGATTGCCAAAAATACTCTGAAATAAGGAAAAATTAGCATTTTTTTAAAACCAAAGTACCAAATTCAGTAAACTGCCTGGACTTATTTGAAAAGACTAAAGACTTAGTTCTATGCAGTTTTTGAATTGTTTATAGTTTTTATTTATTTTCTAGAGCAATTAAAACATTTTTTAGGGAAGTAGAGAATTTATATAGCCATTACAAGTGACCAAAACTTAAAGGAAATTTAATGTTAATGATTATGATACAAATAAAAATTTGAGCAAATCTATTGTCTCATAAACTTACATAAAAGAGTAAAGTGAGCATGACACTTAACCTTTCCTAAAACATTATGACTTAATCTGATTATTAAGTTACTGCCAGTGGGATACCTGGGTGGCTCAGTGGTTGAGCATCTGCCTTTGGCTCAGGGTGTGATCTTGGGATCCGGGATCCAGTCCCACATTCGGCTCCCTGCAAACAGCCTGCTTCTTCTTCTGTCTGTGTCTCTGCCTCTCTCTGTGTTGCTCATGAGTAAATAAATATATCTTAAAAAAAATAAATTATTGCTAGAATATAACATTATAATTGAGATCTTAGGAACAAAAGCTCCACTCCCCCCATGTCTTATTTCTACTATATTATAAGGTATCATACTTTGGAATAATTTTTAGATTTTTTTTTACTTTGTGTCTCTCATGATCAAGTTTTTTCTTTCCTATTTTTACTATTGCTTCCCAGACTAAGTCATTACTATTGTTGCATATCTGAATCATGGCAGGCATGTCCAGACTCGTTATGTTATCTTCCCTGCTCTGGGCCTTGGTCTATTTCATTCATCACTACTAGCTCTATATGCTGTCTTTCCTATTAGGTCACTTTGTTCAAGCCTCTTTTGTGCTCTCTCTTGTTCATGATAGAGACTGAACCTTTCTCAAGGGGCACCTGTAACTTTCCATCATCTGACCTCAATCTACTCAGGGCAAAGTAGCCAATGGCCTCTTCATTGCCAGGCTTAAAGGACATTTTTCTTACCTTAATTGAAGTCTTATAGAATGTAAACTCCACCAGGGCTAAGGCCTTTTTCTTCATTGTTGCCTACAAACTTAGCATTACTAGGTTTCTAGTGGGTGCTTTATACATTAAACAAATGAATAGATGAAGTGTTTCTGGGGCAAATTAATCCTTCTTTGTTTCCTTGTTTTTTTTCTGCCACCTGTTAAACTGAGTTTCCTGGAAGCCTATTTTCAACTCCCTTGTACAAACAGTCTTACTTTTAGTCAAAGCGCTTTCCATGGATGGCTGCAAATCTTTTGTAGCATGGAGATTCCAAATGCTGCTTCTTTTTAAGTTCCATATTTATGTAATCTCGATTCCAAAGAGTACCTCAGGGGCACTCAGTTCTGCATCTTCCTAATATCAGCTTCCCCTAGTTCCAGTCTTGCCTTTCTCCCCAGTTTGGATGAATAATAGGAGTATCCACCCTTGCCTGCTCATGCCAGAATCCCAGGACTCATTCTAGTTTCCTTCTTTCCTCCATATAGCAAGGTGTGGCATTTTGATTGGTGGATTTTTATTTTTGGAGGATGGAGGTGGGGAGGAATTATATCCTTTTGTTTTTAAATTTATTTTTCTCTTGAAAGATCTTAAATTTTCCCTCCCTTCTTCCCTCTTCTCTTCCTCATTGTCTGGTGTCCAAAAAGCACCTCTCCTCTTTCTTTCTTTTCTGTTTTTTTTTTCTTTTCTGTTTTTAACAGCTTGTTTGAGATATAATTTGCATCTCATAATTCCTCCACTTGAAGGGTACAATTAAATGGTTTTGTTATAGACACGGAGTTATGTGACCATCACATCATCTAATTTGAGAATACTCTGCCCTTCAAAAAGAAACCTGTGACCATTAGCAACCCCTCCCATTCCTTTCCATCCTGCCCATCAGCCCTAGGCAATAACTAATCTGCTTGCTAACTCCATAGTTTTCCCCATCCTGGACATTTCCTGTAAATGGAATCCTATAAGATGAGATCTTTTGACTACACAATTTACCCTCTTCTTCCTCAGGGAAAAATTACTTCCCAAGCCTGCCTCCTCACATTCCTGCCTGCATGTTTTAAGACCCTTTACAATAGTCGGTGCCCTCAGAGAACAGGATACCTTTTCATTATTTTCACACTTTTTCTGGAATTGTCCTTCATCTCCAAGACTTGAGGTAGAAGTTTGGGAATGTATTGGTATCTGTTTTACTTTCTAGGTACCTTGAAATTTACATGTTCTCTGTCTTCTGAGGTCTGGGTTTTGCATAGTTTTATTTGTGCAACTTGTTCTCTATTGGTTTTTGGAAGAAATGTTGAGAAATCCTGATTTACGGCTTGACAGTGCTGTGGCAACCCAGAATTAGTGTAACTTCCTTTTTAGTTTCCAAACATTTGGGGCACTAATAGTTAATTTTGAATGTTACTATATAATCGATAGGTCTGATTTTAGTTTCTGACTATATTTATTATTTATTTGCTTTTTTCAGATAAAGCCTAACTCTCTGAAATCTCTGTCTCAAGAGGTTACATTTTAAGGCTATGAGTCAATATTATTTTTATGAGACACATTTTGGAAGAACAATACTTGGTTTAGCAGAGCTGTTCTAAATTGCGTTGTAATTTAGAAGTCATCTTCCTATTATAAGAATTTACTGTTTAGATTTAATATAAACCACTGTTTTAGAGGATTTTAATAGAAGTATTTGTGAAGGTATTTGTGAAAGTAGAACAAAACATACAGTCTTGACAAAGGAGATAAATGTAACAACATAAGGTGGAAGAACACTAAATATATCCTAAAATTAAAGAACAATAATTATTCTTATGTATCTGTTAACATTGGTTTATTTTGCTATTTCTGCATTATAGATTTTCTATGTATTATCATAGATTACAACAATAAACTGAAAAAAAACCTTAGTAATCATAAAATCTAACTCTTTCATTTAAAAAATAATGAGTCCAAACAGATTTCTAAAGATCACACAAAATGTTAGGGATAAAGCTGAGTTGAGAATGCTGCACTGGTCGGCTTTTTCTATTTAACAATCCACCCCAAAACATAGCAGCTTAAAAATACCATTTATTTAGCTTATAATTCTGTGGATCAGGAGTCTAGGCTGGGATCAGCTTAATAGATTTTTTTTTCTTTTTTCTTTTTTTTTTTTTTTTTTTTGCTGCCTTCCCTCTTGTGTCACAATCAGTTAGGTTGATGAACATCTGAATTATCTAGGATGACGCCATTCATGTGTTTGGAGGTAGCAGGCTCTTGGTCAGAGCAATAGGGGTAACTAGTCCAAACTCGTCAACCAGTAGGATGCATTTGTTCAGAGGCTAGTGGTTACAAGGCTTTTGGGAGCAGCAGAGGTAGAAGCTCAGAGATCTCTTAAAGTTTAGGCCTCATTTGGCACAGCTTCATTTCCATCCCATCTTTTTGGTCAAAGCCAGGTGTGAAGCCATCCCAGTTTTGAGGGTTGGGAAATAGACTGTATGTCTCAATGGGAGGAACCTCAAAGCCCTTCTCTTGTTTTCAAAATCTCCAAACCCCACTTAGCTAATTTCCAGTCCATGGCCCTCTCAGTACAGAATCCCTAGATGAGCAATTAGATAAGATAGCCTATGTTTTTACTTAGCCTTAACTAATCTTTGTTTATGAAACTTACGAGTCTATCCAAAAAGTGGTACTTGAAATGAATCTTGAAGAATAGGTTTTTCTGACAGAGATTTAAAAATTTGTCCAGATATAAAGAAAAATAGGTTTAAAAAAAATCACAGAGCTTCAGAGAAGAAGACAAGCTTTGGGATAGTGCGAAGGTCAACATGACTCATGGGTTAGATTACGGAGTGGAAGGCGGGCAAATGTGGTGGGTGATAAGGCTGGAGAGTCTTCTAATATCCAGCGTGTCTTTACATCCAGGGCAGGGGCTCTGCTATGCAGCTTTATTCAAAAATATGTTTTCAGTTCACAAGAGGCAATAAGGTAGAATTTCCATTTTGGGAAAACAACTCCCCGGCCCCCTGAACAGGAAATCCGAACAAATACAAGTTCTGTGAATTGATACTGATGCATAGCAGAGATTCTATGGATTCAGAGGATAAAAATTTCATTATCACAATGAGGGGCATGATAGCAGCATGAACTGGAACCGGTGGTCCAGGAGCTCAGGAAATAGAAGATAAATCAGTCAGCCCACCAAATGGTTCTAGCTCAGCATTTCCTATCTCAAAATGAGCACAGGAAGTGAGACATCATGAAGCCTGCAGGTGGGAGACATCACTGGGGTTGATGAAAGCAGACAGAGGAAAAAGCACAGTCAATTTGACTGCAAAATCCTTTATCAATTTCTGGCACATTATTACTGCTGTAGCTCAAAAGGAAATAATCTTTGGACTATATTTGCAATCTTGTAAAAATTTATGAACTAAAGAATGGCCTTTAAAAAGAAAGTTTATTTTTATTCTTTTTCTTTAGAGTGAGAAAATAGTATAAGCAATAGGAAATGCTACAGCTAAAAATGCCGTTTTATATTCTTTGGCTTTAATAAATGGAAGCATAACAGCTGATATTCACATGCAACTAGCACTTTTATTTCCCTGACACAGAATCTGTCTCAATTGATCATGTATTCCATAGTTACTATTTGGACTCTGTCCTGTGTTTTTTAACTGAACACCTATTTACAAATTCGGTTACCTATTTGATTTTTGTTTGCTTGTTTCAGAGGATGTTATAACGTCCTTCACAGTGTCCATTGCAATCGTGCTTGTAATTGGAGGATTTATCTGGGCTCTGTCTGTTTGCTTGTCTCGGAGAAGAGCCAGTGCCCCCATCTCACAGTGGAGCTCGAGCCGGCGATCGAGGTCTTCTTATAACCACGGCCTCAACAGAACTGGATTTTACCGCCACAGTGGCTGTGAGCGGCGGAGCAACCTCAGCCTGGCCAGCCTCACCTTCCAGCGACAAGCTTCCCTGGAACAAGCAAATTCCTTTCCAAGAAAATCCAGCTTCAGGGCTTCCACTTTCCATCCCTTCCTGCAAAGTCCACCACTTCCCGTGGACACTGACAGTCAGCTGGTGACTCTGCCCTCTTCCAGTACACTTCCTGCCATCACCTCACACAACCTGGGCCGGCCAGATTTCCACTGGTCCAGCAACAGCCTGCGAGTGGGCTTTTCCACACCGCCCCCACCTGCCTATGAATCAATTATAAAGGCATTCCCAGATTCCTGAGTAGGGTGCTTTTGGTTTTAATTTGTTTCTTCCTTTTACTGAAACAAAATTACAAATAGGCCTACTGGAATTTTGAGGGCATGGCCCAAACAGCTAATGAGTTTCCAAGCTGAGTTAGGCTCAAGTAGTTGGACATGACAGTGTAAAACACATTTCTTTGAATACATTTTTTCCTTCCTTGTGTCTCACAAGATAGTAATATTTTCCAATTAGTTATCTATTTATGTATTTTGTACTCAACGTGAAGGTTATTAAAGACAGTGATTCTTATCTAAGACTCAGCTGTGATACAATATATATATTAGACTAAAATTAAAACTTTAGATATTCGTGGTTTACAATACTCATTCACTGTCCAATGTGACTAGAAAGGGGAAAAAAAATCACTATGTCACTTTTTAAAAACAAAACAAAACAAAAACTATCTTAAGGAAACTTAATTTTACTTTCTTCAGAGTGATGTGAATTGTTTTATAATCCTGAATTTTTAATGGATTATATAAGCACAAAAATGACAGAACAGAGATTTCAAAGTTCCTTGAAGGCATTCATTTATGAGAGGAGTCAGAACCAAGGCAAGGAAGGGAACTTCTGTGGGTGTTATAGAACACTTCAGTTTTGCCACTTATTTTTCCCCCAGACTTTGTGTCTTTTCTGAGAATAGTTATCTACACCACTGAGGCAAAATCCGTAAGTTTCCTGAAATGACTGAACTCTTCTTCACTGTTGTAGTTATGTTGTTAGAAAAACAGCAATAGCAAATCCAATTCATTGACCTAACAATACACTTTAACACTGAGCTTACATTTTCCTAAGGGATACATTTTATTTCTTAGATCTAAATCTAGCAACCAGGAAAGCACTTTATCTAGGGACCTTCTCTTGGAACTCACAAACAACTAGGGGTCAGTAGTGAGAGAGTTTGTCATGAAATAAATGTTATAACCATGAATAATTCTCCTTCCTGGATCAGCTCATCAGGCATCATCCTTTGTTTGCTTCCTACGAATTTCAATCTCAGATTCTATGAAGAGTCTTTGTATAATGATGAAACCATGTCATATGGTCCTGGTGCAGACAATCACTTAAGGAGTCTGCTTCCACAAAGAGCCACCCCTGTAAAGAAAGGTACATTCCCAAATATGGGTACCAGAGGGCTTCAGTGGCCAAATGCCCATGGCTGCCCTTTTTCATTTAAGGACACGAGTTCACTGGAGTATTATTCAAAAGGCCTGTGGTTCATATCTGATATAGTGACTATTTAGCTTATGTTGCTGTTTATTTGTTTCTCTGAACATTGTAATTTTAGTGAAGAAAAAAATGTACTCTCATTTTAGCTTCTGCAATGCAGCGCTCACAGCAAATAGTATCTGAAGATGGTTCAAGAATGTAATAATATCTACATATAGTAAGAGATTCTGTATAGCATTTTCTTTAATATTTTTATTAGCATTTATCTTCCACTGTTCTTCAAGGACAATTATTCTTAATGATGTCTATAGATCAATGCTCTCTAATGTAATATACCAGAAAGAAAGAAGAGGGAGGGAGGGAGGAAGGAAGTGAGGAAGAAGGAAAGAGAAGAAGAAAGAAAGAAAGAAAAAAAAATCTCACAGGATAACCAGTTTGTTATCAGTTGGTTTTCAACAAATTTAGCAATTGTCATATAACCATGTAAGATTACAGAAGAGCATTAACTTAGTAACAAGGTTATCTTTTGCTTGTATGTCATCCTTAATATTTAATATGAGAAGTAAGGAAAGTGTATAGTTTTTAATCTAGAATTTATATTGGGAATAAAAATTGCTTGGTATCTCTCAAATTAGGAAAATAGAAGCAGAAGTTCTCTGGTGAATTTAACCATCTGGCGGAATTGTTATCACCTCTCTCTCCAAGTTTTGGAACAATCAAAATGAATATCTTATAAATACTGTGCAATGTATGAAATGTGAAATTAAAGCAAAAATGAAGGACTTTTTAAGTCGATCTGTTTAATTTGAAATGTTCAGTTGATTATGAAATAAAATTAAACTCATGTCAATTTTGATTCAGTGTATTAAGTAACCATATACATTAACATTTTAACCCAATCTAGACCATTCTTTATCTGCTCTTGAGACACAAACATTATTTTATATAAAAATATGTAACTAAAAACAATGACATTATAAATAAATGGAACAAGATATTTCAATTAATAATGCATATAGAAAATGAGTACTTTTTTGTTCAAAACATTAATTTAGATTCTTACTTCACTGAACATGTAATTCCAGAATTATTTATTTAACTTTTTTTAGAGAATAAGCTTTTTCCTGAGATACGGTTGACATGTAACATTATACTTGTTTTAGGTATAACAGTATAATGATTCAATATAAGTATATTTTCCAAAATGATCACCACAAGTATAGTTAACATCCATTACCACACATAGTTACAAATTCTTTTTTCTTGTGATGAAAACTTTTAAGATCTACTCTCTTGTAATTTTCAAATATACAATTCAGTATTATCAGCTCTAGTCACCATACTGTACATTACATCCTCAGAACATATTTATTTATTTATAAAATATTTCATTTATTTATTCATGAAAGACACAGAGAGAGAAAGGCAGAGACGTAGGCAGAGGGAGAAGCAGGCTCCAGACAGAGAGCCTGATGTGGGACTTGATCCTGAGACAGCAGATCACGCCCTGAGCCAGGGTCAGGTGCTAAACCACTAAGCCACCCAGGCGTCCCACATATTTATTTTATAACTGGAAGTTTGTATCTTTTGACCACCACCCATTTCACCATACCCCCACCTCTGGCAACAACCAATGTGCTCTCTGTACCTATTAGTTTAAATAAACATTTTAAATAAAGACAATTTTAAAATGAGGAATTCAAAATGTTTAGCCAATCTATGAAACAGAAAAGGATCACTTTTTAAGAGCCAAAGTGATGGAATAAATTATAGAGAAAATATTAATAGCTTTAATTATTTGAAAAATTCTGAAATTGGGGATCCCTGGGTGGCTCAGTGATTTAGTGCCTGCCTTCAGCCCAGGGCGTGATCCTGGAGACCCAGGATCAAGTCCCACATCGGGCTCCCTGCATGGAGCCTGCTTCTCCCTCTGCCTGTGCCTGTGCCTCTCTCTCTCTCTCTCTCTCTCTCTCTCTGCATCTCATGAATAAATAAATAAAACCTTTTAAAAAATTCTGTTAAAGAAAAAGAAAAAGAAAAATTCTGAAATTCTGTTCATCAAAAGACAAACTTATTCAAAGTTTAAAAGCAAGGAGAAGGAAAGGAAGAGAAAGAAGAAGGAGAAGAGGTAGAAGACGAGATCCACCATAAATATAACAAACAAGTGACCAATATCTTCAAGTTATAGTTAGCTCATACAAATGGATATGGAAAGCATTCAATTCTAAATTGATAAAGGAGTAAAGGACCAAAAGCAATTACTCATCAAGAAAGTTTAGTTGATTAACCAGTATATGGTGAACTGGGCAGTATTACTACTAAGAAATTGCATTTGTATATTTAAACAATATTCTAGTCTTTTTGTCTATCATCTTAGCCGATCATTTTTAAAAGAATGGATCTCCTCACTGTTGACAAATATTCTAAGAGTGGTTGTCTCACACATTTCTGGTGGCAAGGTAAATTGGGAATACCTTTTTCAAAGACAGTCTGGTAAAATGTATCTAAAGGCTTGCACTGGACAGATCATGAAGTCTCACAGTGTCTGCTGGGTACATAATTTCCTTTGAGAAAGATGGCAGTGGGCTTGTAGGGACACCAATCTTGCTATACTGGCCACGGATGACTGAATGAGAACATCTCATAGCAGATGGTGAGTAACTAAGCAAATTAGATCTTTCCTGCTTTGGGCTGAGAAGGTTGGGATAAAGGAAGAGTGTGGGAGAATTGCTAGCAGCAACACCTCAGGAGGGAAGGAGAAACTAGAATAGCAAAGATCTAAAGCAAAATCAGAGCAGCAGCCTTTTTATAGACTCCTATTACTACTTCAGGTTACTTAAATATATTTATGATTCCAAAGTTTGAAAGACACTAACTCCCAAACCAGTTCAAGGAGTAGGTGATGAGAAACAGACCTTTAGTATGTTTTTACTGGGATAATTCTGCCCTCGCTCAGGCAGGTGGATCACTGCTCTGGGCCACATGTCACATAAGACTCCACACTTTGGGTTAACTTTCCTGAAATTTACAACTCAGTGTGTAGGATGGCCACCACTGGGAATGCTATCCTGGATAAGGTGCCTTGAACCTGGATCAGAACCCATGTGGCTCTTGGTCTTTGTTTCTTCTTTTTGCAGTGTTCTTTGATCCTCTAGCCTATTACAGAGTGGACCATATTTCCCAGGAGCTTCCCAGCTTTTATTTATGGGGCTTCCTGAGTCTCTCTGGTGGGTCCCAGTTCCAGGAGGCAGGCTGGCAACCAGATTACTTCTGCGGAATAGGGCATGTTTCTTTCGTAGAATCACACATCAGATAACCAGAATGGTACTAACATGCTAATTTGGGGTAACTCACTCCAAACGAAGAATTTTTATGTGCATTGACTGTATAATAAACAACTATTTAAGTCTTATTTTTCAAGATGTTTAAAATATTTTTGGGGAGATCACTATACTTCATATGTACCCATGAATTTTGTAAAACATTTTTTTTTGGTATTTTTCTAATTGGCTTTATTAGAAGTATCATGAATGGTGCAGCATTCCATCTAGCAAGTAGAGGCAAACTCATGTAAAACATTTTAAATCGATTTTTTAATAGGGTTAAAGCCCCACAAAAAATATTAACCAGAGCCTCATATATCCTAGGTGTGCCCCTGTGCCGAGAGACTGCAGGGAGACATAAGACTTTTGCCTAATCTGATTTGGAAAGTAAACAATCCAAGTTTCAAGGTGATGAATGGTTTCCATTTCTGACACTTGTAATTTGGATATTATAGTTACTGAAGAGCTTTGAGTCTTGTAGCTTTAGAGTGATTCCAAGAGGTAAAGCCATGCAGGAAAAACAAATCTCTGATCTCTCTTACGGTCTAGGTAAAATAGAAATTAGCCATTTAAGTACGGTAGCATACATGGTGGCTTTTGCAAGGTATGTTATGGAAAAAATAGATCCTAGATCCAAAGCTGCTGACCAAGAGGAGATAGAACTCCAGGGTTCACCTGTATCACTGCAGCCAGAAGTCCCTACTGCTTATAGCCTTCACTTTGAGTCTATGAAAGCTAGCTGCAGAAATGGATATGTTTATGAATTGTGGGATTTCCAGAATGCCAGAGACTCTATGATTAAAGATGGTCTTTGCTGATAAAAAATCAGGCTTATAGGTAAGCCTCAGCTTATCTAAAGGCAGGTGGTGGGAAGGCTGAAACATAAATTGTTGTTGACTACAATTAGGACAGGAAGAACTAAGGCTGGAGCTAGTACATAACAGAAGCCAAATGGCCGAACGGTCTTGGGAATCCCAGAGAAAGGTGTTCAGGGTATCATGTTTGTTCAAAAATAAAGACCAAATTGATAGACAGTATTGACAAAATGCATGACGATGAGTTAATGATCTTTACATAAAGCACTCATGTAATCCTTACAAGAGAGAAATTAGGAAATCCACTGGTGAAAATGTAAATGAAAATGAAAAGTCCTGAATAGGAAACAAAACTCCGTCTACACTGAAAGTAAGGGAAACTAAAAACTCCTATTAAAATCCACAAAGGATAGCAACAAGGTACGATAAACTTCGGTTGAGATTGACAAGAGATACCAAGAACAATGTGCACTTTCCAGCTCAAGGACATAATATGATATTATAGAGAACCATCAAAGTGAAGGAGATTTTAACAGGCAATTCGACTACCCAGCCTGGAAAGACACGGGCTAGAGACAGGAATATGTTGGAAAAACCTACCACACCTTGCTCCAAACAGCTGCTAATCAACTGATTGGTCAGAACTCAAAATAAAAAAATAGGAAAGAAAGAAAGAAAAGAAAGAAAGAAAGAAAGAAAGAAAGAAAGAAAGAAAGAAAGAAAGAAAGAAAGAAAGTCAAAATAATTACTCTGCCCAGTAGCCCCCCCTTCCCCCCACTCCAAACAGACTTTCCATCAGGGACTGTTAAAGTCTGAAGACAAACTCTTTGTAACCTCAGAGAAATATATACACATAAAGTTTTTTCTACTACTTTGATGTAATTACCTCATACATGATCAAGAGATAAAATTATAGTGGTAGAAAGTCTTACAAGATCATTTGGGATTTTTCCCAGCACATTCATGTTTTGAAGTTATAGGAATAAACTTTCTCAAATGAAGAAAAAGAGCTCTAGCAACATCTGAAAATCACAAAAAAAAAACACTGAAAATCTACAGAAGTGCACTAGAATTCATGGAGTAGTGGCTGATTTATTAGCATCACAAAGCACTGGGTTTTCCATATGGTAAGCTATCTGGCAAGGCTGTGATTGTAGATGGAGAAGCTGCAAAAATATTTCTCCATATTAAAACAATGGTTAAAGAAGACAGCTATCTCTTGGATCAGATTTTAAACTTATATGAAAATAGTCTCTTGATAGAGAATTAAATGTCCTCCAAGACTATATCTTGATGAGGAAACATGAGCCTCAGGCTTAAGGCTATAATGGATTGACTTACTCTGATCCTAGGTACAAATACTGTGTAGAAATTGAACCTCCATCATACTATTATTAGAAAGGTTATTGCTTTTGCTAGTGCTCTAGTTACAAAATTCCACAGGTCTTTTGGGTTTTTGAGTGATCTGTCCCCAATTTTATCTTATTAATAAGCAGTATTATCTATAGTGCTTGATTTTTTGTAGAACCTGGGATTTGGGGGGAATCATATATAGTCTTATAGCAAAAACACAAATACAGACATACACACACGTACAGATGAAAAGTTTTGGAAATTAGGGTATCTTCTTCTAGTATGAATGTCTTATCAACAAACATCCAGCTAAACATTAGGCAGTGAACTAAGTTGCAATCCAAGGTTATCTACCTCAGATTGTAAGAGACTCTTCCAATATGATAGAAGTGGCCACAATTGATGGAAATTTCACAAATTAAGGGAAAAAACAAAGAGTTAAAACTCAGATTGCAGACTCCCACTGCCTTATCCACTTGACATACTGAATATTCCAACCTACCTACTCTGTCCTCCATCTCCAAGTACTCATCAAAAGCCAAAGGGCCCCAAGTAGAGAAGGGACACAAGAGATCCCACTAAATCTTTAATAGCAGATTTGGATAGAGTGGTCCCTATATTCATTCTCAACAATAGTTCATTTGAGCCAGGTTTCCAATATTACTGTAGGAGTTGATTATAGAACTATCTCAAGGAAATCCCAAACAGGGAAGAAGACAGGCTTTAGAAGCAAATCAAACAAACTGCAATCATGGATTTCAATGCCAAGTCTCTTTCCCTCTCTCTTATGTTTGCTTTTCTCAACATGTTATGCTTCTCTTTTTCTTTTTGTAATGTAAAATAGAATGTCAATCACACACTAGGGGAAAAAGTAAACCCAGAAATTGCCACAGTTAATTAGCTACTGGAGGATGGGAACCAAAGATGAATAGCTCCCTTACCTTTTATAGTACGAATGTATGGGACACACTATTTTGTCTGCAAAACCCCTGCTGTTTTGAAAACCACATTCTCTCCCCCTGACTACCTACCCACATGATTATGGCAGGAACCATCACTGCATCAAATATCATCTCACAGGATGCCTGGGTGGCTCAGTGGTGAGCATCTACCTTTGGCTCTGGTGGTGATCCTGGGAGTCTGGGATCCAGTCCTGTATCAGGCTCCCTGTGGGGAGCCTGTTTCTCCTGCTGTCTATGTCTCTTGCCTCTCTCTGTGTCTCTCATGAATAAATTAAAAAAAAAAAAAGTCATATCTCTGTTGGTCTAGGAGAGTGTATCTGATCAAGCAAATCCAGTAGCCCTTCCCAAAGGATTTTGTGGGAGGGATCCTGAGAAAGGCCACTATCTCTCAGATAGCTAAACCAGTTAAGAAGTAAAATTTAAAAGCTCTATTCTGTCATATGGTGGGCAAGACATATGACCAATTCACAGAGAGAGCAGAATAAGATAAAAGTGTCAAAGGCTTTGAAATTCTTAGTTCTGGGAAGCTCCTAAAGCCTGACTATGTCCAACCTTCTCCTTCCTAATGGCATGAATAATGAAATCTTTCTAGAATTTCAGGAGACACCACAAAAGCTTTCTAGCAAATCTCCATTCACATACAAAACAAATTGGCTTAGATTACAATAACTTGCCAAAAAGATTTCCAACTAAATAGGAAAAAAAGAACTGGGAACAATATTCCTGGATTCTATGGTAAGTCTATGTTGAACTCCACAAGAAATTGTAAAATTCTTTTCCAAAGTGGCTGCATTTAAAATTTCACCAGCACCATATGAGAGTTTTCCTTATTCCACGTCCTCATCAATACTTGTTGTTTTCTATGATTTTAGCATTTTATTGGTTCTAGTGGATGTATAGTGTATCTTACTGGAGTATTAATTTACATTTTTCTGAGGCTAAAGACTCTAAGCAACTTTCATTGTGCTTATTAACCATTTATATTATTTTTTT
The DNA here is from genome assembly GCF_048164855.1 of Canis lupus baileyi. Taxonomy (NCBI): domain Eukaryota; kingdom Metazoa; phylum Chordata; class Mammalia; order Carnivora; family Canidae; genus Canis; species Canis lupus. Next base: position 43,811,166 of record NC_132838.1, read on the forward strand.
GTGATATATCTTCTCAAAATATCTCAAATATTTTGCCACTTTAACAAAAATTGAGTTATCTTCCTCTTATAGAGACTCAAGAGTTCATGTAATCTAAACAAAAGTCCTTTATCAGATGCATGTATTGGAAAATGTTTTCTCTCAACTTTGGCTTGCCTTTTCATTTTTTAATGTGTATTTAAAGAACACAAGTCCTTCATTTTTATGAAATAAATTTTATCAACGTGTACTATTTTATTATTTGTATCCATCCCAAAGTCCGAAAACGTTGGTTCCTTCTGTGTTAGAACTGTGTAGCAACTTGTAGCTGCCTTAGCCCCCAGAACTCTGAACTCTCCTGAACTCTCTCTATGCACTGTTTAGGATCCCTCTCTCAGCTCTGGAATTTGTCCTCCCCCAAAATTTGATTGTAGGACTAACCTCATTTGTTTTTCTTCTTTCAGGAATCAAACTCATGTGCTGTCTGTTGCCCAATATGTAGATTTATCACTCTGCTGTCCAGCTCTATTTTTTTCTTTGACAAAACCTGCTTTGACTTCTCCAGTGACAGGCTGTCGGTTTTCACAGATACCCTGGTTTCAAGACTGCTGATTTTCAAGACTGCCATGGAACTGGAAAGAACAAGCTGGGAAAAAGCAAGTTAAAACGCGGAACAGCCCACTGTTCTTAACCAAGATTCAGTTGTTTCTCTTGAATAAATGCTTCGTGGGTTGTCCCAAGTCTTTGGTTAATTTCCAGAGTACTGAAAGATTGATTGATTGATTGATTTTTGCCTGAGATATGACTTTTTTAAAAAATGTATTCATGAGGGACACACAGAGAGAGGCAAGAGACATAGGCAGCAGAAGAAACAGGTCTCCCTACAGGGAGCCTGATACAGGACTGGATCCCAGGCTCCCAGGATCACCACCAGAGCCAAAGGCAGATGCTCAACCACTAAGCAACCCAGCATCCTGTGAGATCACATCTCAATTTCAAAATCTGTACCACATATTCCAAGTTTCTAATTCTCCAGAATAAATTTTCAACGTTATTAAATCAATGTTTTCTGGATATGAGAATTTCTTGTTCCAATCCATTCTGGAAAAGGATGCTCATGTGTGATAAACATTAAGATCTAATATATTGCTAAAGGTAATTTCAATCTTTGTGTTTAAACACTTCCATTCACCTGACCAAAAAGAAACCCAGTCAGAAGTGGTATTTTCCCTGGGACCTGTGTGTAGTGACTGATTTTTCTCTGCCTTATTCTTAAGTGCATGCATTTCCACAGTTTGTTCTTCAGTGAAATTTTCATTAGAGGAGACACTTCAGTAACATTTCCCACATGCTTTGACATTTTTTCTTTTTTAGGAAAATGTTTCATTCTATTAGATTAATTCCACCCTCAGGTATTTGCATAAGTGGTGTGGATCTGGCCTTTGACGTTATCTTCCTGAATGATCTCTGATTGCTCACTCAGTCATATCAGAGACACACAGTCTCATTGAATCTTGTGCTATCTTTACCAAATCAAATCTGTAAAGTTCACTTGTAATTTAATGTATTGTTTTTGAGTCATCTTGACATTTTGACTTCATAAGTGTAAACTGAAAACTGCATTTACTGGAAATTTGTTTTTAAAAATAAAACTACATATGCCAGATCCCTGATCTACAGATGCTTTATAAAATTAGGCAATGTTTATGATGAGGTAATGCTCCTAAAAGAAAATTTTTAAAAAGAAATTTATATCAATTATTTCTAAAGTCCATAAAAGAACTAGACTATCTTCAATAGTGGAATATACAAGGAATGGTGTAAATTACTAGGACAGAATCCAATTGTTTTAAAAGGAGGTCCAGAACATAAACAAATGTTAAAAGGGTGACAATGTTTAGCATTCTTGAAAGAGCTGGAAGAAAAGCTTTTCTTATTTCAAAGTTATAAATATTGTAAATAAGTAAATAATCTTTGTGATACAGTGAGCCCATATTGAAAATCAATGCCCTCAATTTTAATTAATAGAACTTCTGAATATTTTATATTAAAACATCTTAGCATCTTATTTTATAGTAACATCAAAAGTTGAAATTTTCCTAGAGAATAATTTTTATTAATAACCTAAATAGACTAGAGTTAACTCTTGCTACTAAATGGAATCACACAGCAGGATCAATCCCATCACTTCATTTTTATTTGCCATTTAGCTGGATCCATGCATGTTAGTGTTTAAAGGTAAAGGAAATGGCTAAACACAGGTGAAGAGGAACTTTGAGTATCTTTATGTTATACCTTCTGAGGTTAAGAAGTTTGGGAGTTATAAAAGGTATTTTTGGGAGGAGGATAACTGGGGAATTTGAACTGATACTCTATATTAGGTAATATTGGGAGGTTATTATGATTTCTGTTAGATGTGAAAAATATTATGTTATTATATAGAAATAAGTCCTTACTTTTCAGAGATACATACTAAGAGTGAGATACTGTTAATTATTATTTACTCTATAATACTTTAGCAGAAAAAAAGTAAAAGAAGCAATATAGCACAATATTAACAACTTTAAAATCCAGGTGATAGGCTTATGAAACGCTCATGATACCACTTTCTCAACTCTCTGTATGTTTGAAAATTTTTTTTGAGATTTTATTTATTTACTCATGAGAAAGAGAGAGAGAGAGAGGCAGAGACACAGGCCACAGGCAGAGGGAGAAGCAGCCTCCACGCAGGGAGCCTAATGCAGGACTCGATCCCGGCATTCCTGGATGATGCCCTGGGCTGAAGGCAGGCGCTAAACCCCTGAGCCACCCAGGGAAGTTTTTGTTTTGCTTTTGTTTTTAAGTTTTATTTATTTATTTGAGAGAGAGAGAGAGAGAGAGAGAGAGAGAGAACAGGAGGGAGAGGGAAAGAGAATCTGAAGCAGACTCCACGCTGATGCCGAGCTCCATCCCACAACCAAAAGATCATGACCTGAGCTGAAACCGCGTGTTGGACACTTAACCTGCTGAGCCACCCAGGTGCCCCTGTTTGGAAGTTTTAGTAATAAGATGTTTAAAATGTTTTAGAGCTAAAAAAAGAGAATGAAGCTTTAGCAACCCCTCAATGGAATACATGGATTAACAAAAGAAGTATTACTTGTTTCCTTTTATTCTAATTTTTCTAAAGTCTTATAAAACTTTAAAGTATAAATCAGAATTAATTAATTGCTTGCTTTGAAAGAAGTTGAATATAAAGAAAAATAATAATTAAAAAACTTTTTTTCCCCTTCTTTTTTCTTTTGTGTCCTCCTTCTTGGCATTGTTTTTTGTTTTTTTTTTTTTTAAGATTTTATTTATTTATTTATTCATAAGAGACAGAGAAAGAGAGAGAGAGAGAGAGAGAGAGAGAGGCAGAGACACAGGCAGAGGGAGAAGCAGGCTCCATGCAGGGAACCCGACACGGAACTCGAACCCAGGTCTCTAGGATCACACCCTGGGCTGAAGGCGGCGCTAAACCGCTGAGCCACCCTGGCTGCCCTTGGCATTGTTATGTAACATTTGTTAAAGGACTTCTAAACAGAAAAATGTAAATAAAAAATAGATGATAAAGCTAGGAGGAAATCAAGGGGAGCCAGTAATTATGTTAGTTCTCAAAAACACAGTCTTACACTTCAAACACAGAAGAGCGAAGGGTCTCAGATTTGACTTTTAGTTTTCCAGCTATAGATTTTTAAAAAGAAACACGAATGGATGCATTATTCAGAGTGCTCCTAAAATAAAGGCAAATCATGCATTAAGGCAAACCATTCATCCAGGCAAAGCCAAGTAATTTCTGATTTTTAAGTCCTAAAAATTATTCATTTGAAATTTATCCTGAAGGGGATCCTTTATGATGTAATGAACAAAACTTGAAGCAACTGCCTTAGGATAGCTAAAGCAAGGAGTTTTTTGGAATGTGTCTTAATTCAGGCAGTTGTCATTATGACAAAAGAAAATCAGTAAAAATAAACCTATTGGTGCAAATGTCACAGTATCTTCAAGGTAAACAGCACTTCTATGGGCCTGGAAGTAGTTTTTGACATATCTTGAACAGAACTTTTTTTTTAAGATTTTATTTATTTATTCATGACAGACAGAGAGAGAGAGAGAGAGACAGAGACAGAGACAGAGACACAGGCAGAGGGAGAAGCAGGCTCCATGCAGGGAGCCTGACATGGGACTCGATCCCAGTACTCCAGGATCAGGTCCTGGGCTGAAGGCGGTGCTAAACTGCTGAGCTACCCGGGCTGCCCTTGAACTGAACTTGTTAACCAATTTCAAGAACCCAGAGGGAGTTGACAGATAAACTTTGAAGAGTTCTAGGAATCCTATAAATTGTGTACATTAGCAGGCATTTATGAACATGGATGCATTTGCGGAGGACAGGATTTGTATCTTTTATTAGAAGGATATTTGCTTCAGAAGAAATTGAGAACCAACTGATTCACAGAAATGAAGAGACTGTTCATCTGTTATGAATATCTTTTTTTAAACGAGCTTTTTGAAAATATGTATGATAATGAGTTTCGAGATTATGCTCTCTACCCACTTCTCAAAATGAAAAAATTCTGTATATCCACTAAAGAACAAAATTGCATGCTCTGAGTCAGCTCATCAGAGTAGGCTTGATCTCCTGACAGTTGAGGTACTGATTTAGGACTAATTGGTAGAGAAACCTATTTCATGTATGCATAGAGATGAGCCCAGGGTATATTCTTTAGCTGGGATAAAGATTTTTACAGACAATAAATTGGGGTGTATTTCAAATAAAATTGAGAAAATAGCTTCATGTAATGTGTTAATAAGTTTAACATGAGTATTTTAAGAGCAAGTACACTTGCTTATCTTAAACATTGCAAAAGAAAAGTTGAATAAATCAGCCAAAGGCTGTCTGGCTTTGAGCAAAACAATTTCCTGGAACAAATGCTAATATAAATTGCTTGCAAAATGTATTCCTCTGTAACTGAATAAGGTACCTTGCTGAATATGGTTGTTAGCTATAAATGAGTTAAAAGTTTTCTTTCTGGCAATAAGGAGTCAGGACAAAAGTTTCTTAAGGTCTTAGGTAGATCGTAAGTATAAAAATTTATTATACATCTTGTGTCTTTGTGTGTGCACTAAGATTTTATATTTATATATTATATATTAAGAAAAAATATTTTTAAATATTTTATTTATTTATATGACAGAGAGGAAGGGAGAAAGAGAGAGAACAAGCAGTGGAGAGCGGCATGCAGAAGGAGAGAGGGAGAAACAGTCTCCCCGCCCAGCAGGGAGCTGGATGTGAGGCTTGATCCCAGAAACTTGGGATCATGACCCGAGCCAAAAGCAGATGCTTAACTGACTGAGCCACCCAGGTACCCCAAGAAAAATACATTAAATGTATATGTATGTAAATGTACGCATGTATGTACATGGTGGAGCTTGAGTTCAAATCAAAGCAGTGTAACTCCAGAATGTATGCCTTACCCACCGAGCGAGGCTCCCTCCATGTGAAGAATACAATCATATTATTTGCTAATAAAAGAATATTTCCTTTCCACTGTTTGTAAAGGGATTTAATAAAGGAATAATGCATCTATCTCACTCAAAATACTATTTAGTGACTAAAGAGCAAGTAAATGTTAAAAAAAAAAAACTATTATTTTCTCCTAGAAATAATTAACTGTTCTGTCAAGACCATTTGTATAGTGAACATTTTGTTTTAGGTTTCATAATTGAGAGAAGTCTAGAACAGTTAATGTAATAGCTGGATGTCTTTCAGTCAGCTATTGTCTAAGCATAGGAAGTATTTGTACATAATTAAGAGAGTCCATTTAAATGGTTTATTCTTCTTACTCTCGAATTCCTCCAGCCAGCTTCATGATTGTTTACACAAGTTCCCACAATAATACTATGAGGAATTTATCCCAATAAAATGATATAGAGAAGGCAAAAAGCTATATTCATGGAGATATCCAGTCTATCTTTATTAATAGTCAAATATAAGATGGGGGGAGGACCCCAGAGGTCTCATATTAAGGGGCAGAAAGGCAGCTATATCAACAAAATGGAATATTACTAAAAATGTTGTAAGTAATTATGAAAATTCCATAAAATCATAGACAATGTCTGGCTAAGTGTTGAGAAAAGATATCAAATTCTAATTTATAAATGTGTATTAACATCTACTATAACTTTAACAATAAAAAATATAAACTGGCAAAAGGAAATGTGAAAAATGGAGTCATATAATGGAATTATACACATTTTGTTATTCTTTCCCTAACATTGTGTTTTTTTTCTTTCTGATTAACATTTGAGAGTTCCTTGACAGATTTCTGGGTTTTCATTAGAAGTCTTTAAAGTTTCACTAGTGATTGAAGCCCCTGGGTCATTCAGTTGGTTAAGCATCTGCCTTCCACTCAGGTCATGATATTTGGCATTTCTAGCTAATGATACTTCATATTTAGTGACTATATTGTTTAAATAATTATAACTTATATCCTGTTATACACTTATTAACTATTTTTCAAGCTATCTCTAGGTCTTTCAAATGGTTTCTACAAATGAGAGAATATATTCAAAATTAAAACTATTCAGGAACAGCTAAGATACCTGTTTCTCAATTTGGCATCATAAAGCATATGGCTTCTCCATGTCTGCACTAGTTTAGTAACTTCAGAAGCCAGCTATTACTTGATGACACTTAGGTTAATAAAGCTAGGAGGAAGGTCTTAGAAGAACGTTGGCCCTTTTTTATTTTCCATGAAAATGTATAGGAAGTATAGAAATGGAAAAGAGTGTAGTACGTATACCAAATCTGAAGCCCAAAGTTAAATAATTTTTCCCTAGTTTAGTACATTAACTTCAACCATTTCAGAGGACAAATTAAAAATACCCCAATATCGGTAGAGTTTCCAGTCTAGGTTAAAGTGACTAAGAAATTTTGACATCTAATATATCTGCTTATCCTAATGAAAACTCCCAGCTTAAATAAATCCCAATTTGGAAGATTTTAAATCCTGGAATTAACTTGATTCTCTACACTTTAAATCACAATTTAGGGTGAATTGACTTTTGGGGGATGTTTGTAAAGATACAATAATCCTAATGCATTTGAAATCTCCTATTTCTTAAAAGAAGCTGCAAGTGATGACAGCATCCAGTTTCTAACCTTCCATCCATCAAAATCATTAAAAGAAAAAAAAAGTCATTGAAAGAGCATCTCTCCTTACTAATTTCCAAGAATTGTTTTTTCCCCTTTGGTCTTAGGCAAGAATAGAAATATTACTCAAAAGACTTATTTTTTACATGTATTTGTATGCCTCAATTATTCTTGGATACCTCTTTACAATTTCATGTACTCCCAAAAAATAGTACATATTAAATGCAGATACATTAAAATTTAGAAAAGTGGATTGAGAAGAAAGAATTTATCAGTAACATGCTCTCACACATGGATAATTACTATTATGATATTGATATATATTTTAATAATTCTTTCTTCTCAAGAAAGAAAAGGGTAAAAGGGTAGTGGAACAAAATAAAGCCCCTGCTGTTGCACTGGTCTGCCACTCAAAATAAAGACTGCTAACTCTGGGAAACGAACTAGGGTTGGTGGAAGGGGAGAAGGGAGGGGGGTGGGAGTGAATGGGTGACGGGCACTGGGGGTTATTCTGTATGTTAGTAAATTGAACACCAATAAAAAATAAATTAAAAAAAAAGACTGAAATTCATATTCTCCACTATAGTAGTCCTCCCTTATCCATGGGGAATACATTCCAAGACCCCCAGTGGATGTATGAAACTGTGCGTAATACCAAACCCTATACATACTATGTTATTTCTATACGTACAAACTAATGATAAAGTTTAATTTATAAATTAGGCACAGTAAAAGATTAACAACAAAGCTAATAATAAAATAGAACAATTATAATGACATATTCTAATAAAAGTTCTGTGAATGTGGTTTCTCTCTCCAAATATCTTACTGTACTGCACTCACCCTTTTTCCCATGATGAAGTGAAATGACACAATGCCTATAGGGTAAAATGAAGTGAGCTGAATGATGTAGATATTGTGACATAGTGTTAGGCTGCAATTGACCTTTTGACACTTCGTCAGAGAAAGAATCATCTGCTTCCAGACCCATTGTTGACGGCAGGTAACGGAAACCATGGAAAGCAAAACCAGATAATGGAGGACTCCTGTACTGCTCATTCTAGATTCCCCTCATGTTCAGCTAGCACACCTGATAGACTCCATAACACACCTACGGATGGCGTGAAACAGACTCTCATTTGTGAGATGTCTGAGTCTTTGCCATCACTCTGTCCTCAGAATGTAAGTGCTATTGACCATTTAATACACAGAGTAGAAAACAGCACTAAAAGATAACATAACTTAAAAGTGAATGGGACTCTTGCTGCACTCCCAGGTAGAAGCTTATTCCCTCTTGGTATTCAATACCTCTATAAACCCAGAAGCCCAGATTTGCAGAAATGGGAACTACAAATTCTTTAAGTGGGTCACTGAGAATGATGGTGGTAAGCAGGATTAATTCTTACTTCCATCCCTCAGTTTCTGAGCTCAAGTATTATATCTACTGGCCAGTAGCTTCTGAGAGAAGCAACATGTACTTGTGCAAGTAGGTCCCATAGTTATGTGCCATTGTTGCATCTCCATTGCTGCAAGGAGACCCCTTGATCCCTGTGCGATCCAGTTTTGGTAGATTGAGCAGTCTATAAATCCTGGAACAGTAATCAATCAATCAATCAATCTTTAAAATAGAAAAATAAAATAGCTGCTAAAAATGCTCAGATTTTCTCCTATTTAACAAACAAACCAGCAAACAGGCAGACAAAAAACTTCTTAATCTGATTTCTCTTAAAGTATTGTCCTATCTGTCCTTCATAACAAAATCAAACTTCTTGAAAGCCTTCTCTTTAATTTCTCTACTTCCTCACCTCCGGAAGCTACCATGGTCTGACTTCTGCTACTACAGTCTTTCTCCAATTGACTTATTTACTCAGCATAGTACCCTCCAGTTCCATTCATGTCAATGTAAATGGCAGGTATTCACCCTTTCTGATGGCTGAGTAATATTCCATTGTGTATATACACCACATCTTTATCCATTCATCTGTCAGTGGACATCTCAGCTCTTTCCCCAGTTTGGCTATTGTGGAGATTGCTGCTATGAACATTGGGGTAAATACCCAATAGTGCAATTTCTGGGTCATAGGGTAGCTCTATTCTTAACTTCTTAAGGAACCTCCACACTATTTTCCAGAGTGGCTGCACTAGTTTGCATTCCACCAACAATGCATGAAGTTCCCCCTTTCTCCACATCCTTGGCAATATTTGTTGTTTCTTGTCTTGTTAATTTTAGCCATTCTCGCTGGTATAAAGTGCTATCTCATTGTGGTTTTGATTTGTATTTCCCTGATTAGGTACCTTAATTTTTTTTATGATATTTTCAACTCTTCTCTCTCATAAAACTGTCTCTTTCATCTAAAAATATTACACTTCTACCTGCCCTCAGATTAAGATCTCACCTTCTATTTTCCATAAGTGCTATAAAATATAATTTGCTCAACTTCCTACTAATACAACTTCACATCTACATTAAACCTTTTCTCCTTTTCTGCAGATGCCATGGAATAGACCTTAATGACTTCTCAGAAACCTGGTGCTATTGACTAGCCTACTCTTCCGTCTTGAATATTCACACATTTAGTTTTCCACTGGCATCTTGCTATCATCACTAAAACATATGTAAGCCCCATTCACCACGAAAAGCCTCTCCTTTTCAATTGCTATGCTGTCTTCCTCCTCCTTTTCCACAGTCAGGGTTTTTCAGAGTTTCTGGCTTCTTTTACTTCTGACACTCCAACATATTAGAATCAGGATTTCTCTCTCCCCATTTCACCAATATTGTTGCTGAGAATCCCCCTTGCCAAACAATCTTATGTAAAGTTTAAATTAGCATATTACCTGAAACTCAGAAAGATTCACTACTACTGATCACCTTAAAAAATATTAGTTTCCATTTCCTTTTAAAACCCCTATTCTTTAGATTTATCTTGCACCACCAACAGTCTTCTTTTTACTTGTCCTTTTTTCTTGTCTCTCTCTACACTTTGTCCTTAGGCAATCCAACCTAGCCCTGTGATTTCCTTTACTGTAGTCAAGTTAATGAATCATATGTTTCTTTTTTAAAAGATTTATTTATTTATTTATTTATTTATTTATTTATTTATAGAGCACAGGCATGTGAGAGTGGGAGGTAGCAGCAGAGGGAGAAGGAGAATCTCAGGCTGACTCTGTGCTGAGGGCACAGAGTCCAACTTGGAACTCAATCTCAATATTGAGCAGAAAACCAAGATTCAGACGCCCAACTCACTGAGCCATCCAGGTGCCCAAATCTAACATAGTTCTTACTCTTACATTTCTTTTGAACTCCCAAGTCATATGCCCTTCCATCACCTCTGCAATTACATTATAGGATTTATAGGTCCTTAAATTTAACATCCAGGACTTAATTTATAATCTTCATTCTCCTCACCTAATTGTACCAATAGTTAGTTTCATTCTCCCTATTTCCTATTCTACTGAAAGCTATCAACACCTGCCCAGTTCAAGCTAGAAATCTAAGAAAACCTCTTAGTCTTCTCTCCCACATCTGCCATTTCCAAAGAGTCACTAAGTTACCCATCCACTGCTATCAGTTTAGGCCAAATCATTACTATATTTTCACTTGTACCATCTCTTAACTCATTGGTTTAGTAAGAATTGCTGGGGAAAACCCAGCTGAGGGCCCATGCCCTTTCAAACAACTTTCATCCACATGTACTTACTACCATCCAAAACTATTGTCTTGAAATGTTTCATTGTTTTAGATGATTATTGAATATTCAAATCTTACAACCATTAACTATCAAAGATGCTACTCTAGTTTGACTGAAGTACAGCAATTCAAATTTAGGCACCAGTGTCATGGCTATGAAATATAAGCATGTATTGACATGTTAGACATGTGCCTTCCAAGGACTGGTGAATTGTTCTTGGGCTCCATTCATTGAATATCTGGCCGTTCTAATCACTTAATGTCCAATCATCTTCAAAGCAATTAAATCCTCAGCTTCTGTATGTCCTTCTACTTGAAAAGAGAGTAGATACTCTACCCAGCTGGTCCTTTAAAAAGGAGTGAAGAATGCCCAGCTCTCTAGCACATGCACTAGGCCTGTTGTACATCCTAAAACTATTATATTTACCAGATAAAAGACTCAGTTTTTTGAGGAACAGTGTGTACTAGGACCATGCCTACCCACTCAACATTGTAAAATTGCAATACTATCCCCTTACCACCAAAACTAAACAGCCTGGAATTTAATTCTCTTTGTGATCAAAACACCTCCACTTTTATTCCTGCTGTGTACTATGAGGCAGCATTAAATTTGATTTTGTTTTTCTCATATTCTGTGAATTGACATGTCTATAAAAAGATCTGCTTGTTCTGAGAAAGAAATCTGCTTTAGTACCCTTTGAAACTTGAACTCCAGTCTTCCTCAGACTGATATGTTGGTCTTTCTCGAGTCAGTATTTATTTAATGGGTACTTCATGTACCACCTAGACTGATCTCTTAAAAACCAACATCAACTTGGGATGCATGGGTGGTTCGGTCCATTAAGCATCCGCCTCTTGGTTTCATCTCAGGTGGTGATCTCAGGGTCATGGGATTGAGCCCCATGTTGGGTTCCACACTCAGCACTCAACAAGTCTGCTTGTTCCTCTCTCTCTGTTCTTCCCCTTGCTCTCTCTCTGAAAAATAATAATAAATAAAATCTTTAACAACAAATATCAGCTCATATCATATCTCTACTTACTGGCTTTCCTTTCCCTTAGGATAAGGCCCTGTATCAAATTTTTATTTATGCCATACCTCCAGATCTTCTCAAATGTTCTTTGTTAAACCTGGAATATTCTTCCTTATTTCTCTTTTGTATTTTTTTAAGGTGCTCTAGTCACTCAATAAATCTCAGCATCGATATAACTTCCTCAGAAATACCTTCTCTAGTTCTCATAATATGTACTTTTTACATCAATCCACATACACCACCTACAAAGCGGGTGGCAGGCTAGATTTGGTCATGGGCTGTAGTTTGCCGACTCTTGAAGTATAACCACATAATTGAAGAGATATTTCTTTGGGACACAAGTCTGCAAACAACTTCTTCTATGAATCTAATGAATACAACTCTAAAGGTTTTACAAATTAAAAACAATAATTAGAAGTTTTTTATAGAAGAGAATTTCTTTTTTTTTTAAGATGTAATTATTTATTTATTCAGTCATGAGAGACACAGAGAGAGAGAGAGAGGCAGAAACACAGGCAGAGAGAGAAGCAGGCTCCATGCAGGGAGACTGACGTGGGACTCGATTCCGGGTCTCCAGGATCACACCCTGGACTGAAGGTGGCGCTAAACCGCTGAGCCACCCGGGCTGCCCTAGAAGAGAATTTCTAATTTTTTTTTTCTTTTTGCTTCAATCTAGGAAGTAGAAGAGATTTAACATTAAGATTAAATAGTGCCAGATGGAATTAATTTTTTATTTAAAGAAACTTTCCATTTTTCCCATTTAAATTATTAAGTTCCTTCTGATCAGTAAGCATTTTGGAGGAACTTATACCAAGCATTGGGGCTATAATGATGCATAAGACTCAATTTTAGTAAGAGACATAATTAAATAAATTGTCATTTAAGTGCAGTGTGAAAAAAACTATGAAAGAACAATACAGATAGGGTGCTACAAAAGCAAGTCTAGTGGGTGAGAGAAGGCATTCTAAAGGAGTGGTGAATCATTCACTTTTTAGAAAACATTCCCTTTTCTCTTGTGAAAAAAATGTTATTTTACAAGAATTCTACTGGCTTTGGCCAATATTTATCCAGGTTAAAATATTTATCAATATACTAATCAAGCATTAATCAGAGGGCTGCTAAAACATATTATTTCTTTATGAGACTAAAAAGTAGTCTATTTATTATTTAGTGAGACTTGGCCTGGGAGAGATAATAAATAAGTCTGAGAATTTTTTCAAAAGATAAAATTGTTAAGATTAGGGGGGGGGGGAAAGCATCCTAAGACTAAATTGAATTTGAAGATGGGAAAGAAATACTGGACATAGCCCAAGAGAACCAAAAAGTGATAAAAATTAAAAGATTTGAGGCCCAAACCAAAAAAAAAAGTTGAAATGAGTACAGCTTCAATCTCATTCATCTATCTAAAGTAATTACTGAGCACTTCTTATGTGTCAGGCACTGTGCCTGCACATGTTAAAATTGTCTCAGGGTATATGAAATGTAATACTCTGCAACAATACAGTATGCTCAGTGTTATCCTAGGGGAAATACAGAGTTGATGGGAGTCCCAAAACAGGGTTTCTGGCCCAGACTGAATAGAAGAGTGGTTTGAGATTTTCTGGAAAAGCTGAGACCTGAAAGAGAGGAGATTGGATTGGGTGTTCCTGAGGGATGAAATGGTATTGTATGAAAACCAGAGGCAACAGAGAATATGGTCCTTCTGAAGAACTGAAGGTTGTTCAGCATGGCTTGAGAATAAATTATGGCCAGATGGTTTGGGGTCAGCAAGGAGCCATTGAGAGCAGCATGTACCAGGCTTGCCTGCCTGTTACTGGGTCAGTACTTTACAAGAAAAGGGCCACCCATAGAAAGGCTCAAACGGGAGAGTTATGATCAGAGATACATTTTACAAAAATCATTTTGGCAGCCTTGTGAAAGAAGGATTGGAAGAAAGGCTGGACACAGTGCTGGAGACTAAGGCAGTAGCACAGGAGAGAGAATGGCTTCTCCAGAGAGTCCTTAGCTTTGTTTCCAGAGATCCTAGAGTCTCACATTTGACTTTTTTCCTCCTTATTTCAAATGATAAGAACTCTCACATATGTACATATAATTGTCAGATCATTGATATCTATGCCTAGAAACATGGATAACTTGGAAATCATCTACTTCTTTACCTTTTTCAAGAAAAATGCCCAGAACAACTCTGCTTGTTATGAAGAAGACAAGGACGCATTGTGTGCTCTCTTTATCTAATATTTAATTACAGAACTGTTATAAGGGAAAAACTGGCAGAGCTTGGCTTTCTCCCTCTCTTTATCTGGTGTTTCTTTGGAGGTAATCTAAAAACCTTGGAGCCATAGACTAGTGTGGACTCAGGAAGCCATTTCCTATTGTGATGCCACTCAACACAGTTTCAGTAGGTTATTATTTTGGTTAAGAACTCTTTCCAACAAATGTAAATCACTGGGCATAACTATCTGTTAATATCATCAATATGGTCAAATGTCTGTGGGTAAACCCGCATTATCACAGCAGCTAAGGTAGTCATGCCCTCTTCCCCTCACTTCCCTGTTGCTTTGGTTTATGTAACACATTCTCTATTCTGTGGGTTGCTAATCTGCCAGATTCACAGTCTAGTGAAGAGTCAGTGGATTTGGAGAGAGAAAAGAAGGATCCCAATTCCAGGTTTGCTACTCATTTGAAGTCACTTGCTTCTTTGGGATATGGAATTGCTATAAACTCCCAAAATGAAGTAATGGGATAAAATTATCTTAAATTCTTCCTAGCTAAAAATTATGGTTTTATGAGTCAGATAGAACACCAGTTTCTCAGGCCGAAAGTCCAGAGAAATGACTACAGATACAGGATATTAAAATGATAATTAAGAAAGAAAAAAAAAACTCAAACAACTAGTTTATCAAATAGCCAGAGCTCCTGCTTCCTAGACAGTGAGGTTTTCTTTCCTGAGGCTGAGGCGCCAGGAGCCCTGGTGAGGTGCAGGCCACGTTTGCCTCAGATCTTCCCCAGAGCATTTCTGCTACTTTACTTCCGGAAAAGACCCCTATCAGGGCTTGGTGATTGGCTTCTGGCTGCACACTGACCTTTCCTCACCAAATGGATTAGCAATGGATCTAACCTCTTTTCCTGGAGGGGCTTGAGTAGCACCAAGTGTATGAATGGGCTGCTAGTTTATTTGCATTTTGGCCACAATCTTCAAAAACCAATTGCGCACCAATCTAACAGACCTGCTTAGGGCAACAGTGACCTTCCTCCAAGCTTCCACATTGACTTTTCTAAGGAGTCTCCCAACTTGAATTAAAAATATCAAAAGTTGGGACACCTGGGTGGCTCAGCGGTTAAGCATCTGCCTTCGGCTCAGGGCATGATCCCGGGATCCGGGATCGAGTCCCACTTCGGGCTCCTTGCTTGGAGCCTGCTTCTCCCTCTGCCTGTGTCTCTGTCTCTCTCTCATTGTCTCTCATGAATAAATAAAATCTTAAAATATATATATATCAAAAGTTAAAAATGAACAGGTTTTCTAAAGCTACTAAATCCCAAAATTAAATGTCTCCAGATAGTCTTAAAAGTGTGAGGTCTGGTGCAGGAGTGGGAGAGCAAAGGTAGGGACTGGGCAGGATGAAAATGGCTCTTTCCAAAGGTGAATGGATGTGAGTTTAATAAAGAACTTAAGGACCAATGAAGTAGCAAAAGACTCATGGGCTAGCCTCCGCAGCAAGCTGTAGGCCCCTCTAAGGTTGCAGTTAAGGGGCCACCTACAGAATCTGGGTTTTGGTGGAGGAATGTAGACTATGTAGATCATGGTCTATGGAGAATAAATATTCAAAGCTCTCTTTCTTCTAATATTCCATCCTTTTAATTTCCTATCACTTCCTCCCCTTGGCTTAGCCTGACAGAAGCCAGAGGAACACAGGGCAAGGATGGATCTGGAGGTCAGCCTCTAAGGAATAAAAAGCAGTGTGAAGAAAAGCAGTTAGCAGATTCAAGGGGGGCAATTGGAGAACATCTAACAGAGAGGAGCATCTGGGTTTACAGTCTGTGGGATCAGACCTGCCTGAGAGCAAAACTCAGGTATACTAGAAGGCCATAGAAGGAGTGAGGCAAAATGAAAGAAACAGGCTGGGAGCTTGAAGGCCAAGGAATAGGATGGGGAAGCCTAAGGAGGCTTCAACCAGAACTGAAGCTGGGGACCAACTAGAATGACTAGAGAGACAAGGGGGTCGGCCTTGTTATTCTAGGATGGGTCAATGGCTTCTGTTTCACAGTCTCTAATAAAGTGATTTGATCCTAAGTAGGATACAAGTTTCTGGAGAGGCTTCTCCTATGCAAAGCATGATCAGACAAAACACAAGTTCATTTGTAAAACAATAGTAAAACACATTTTCACAAGCCATGTAGTAGGACATACAAAAAATTAGCTTTACAATCTTTCCTCTGACTCAACCTCTGTTTTGATCTCCCATTCCACAGAAAATGTACAATGTAAAATTACTGCGTTTACCCAGAAATTACTAAGATTTAAAATTCTGTCAATTCAGGATCTGCTATTCCCTTCCTTTTTCTCAGAATAGCATCTAAGTTTCTGAGAGTGTATATAATAACATGAAATCTGGGAGGCTGCCCTTGGGTCCTTGGGAGATATTCTGTGCTTTGCTGTCATCTGCTGAGGTATGTACGGGTCCCTGGTTAGATGTCTGGCCTTTGGTAGACTGGTGGGTCCTTTCCACTTTTTACCCTGACAGCATCTAGGGTTTCACCAAACAGGGTGTTTGTTTGTTTGTTTTGTTTTTGTCTTATAGTTTTATCTATTTCCTCTTGTACCATAGCAAAGAGTGCTTCTCCATGCTTTGCTGTAGCAATCAGATAAGAAAAGAAGCCAAATTCATCTCTGTTGTTTGGTTCCCAAGCTTAATAGGATGGTGTTCCGTCACCAATTCCTTCAGCTCAACCATAAACTCCCACCTAGGAGCAGAAGTTTGCCTCCTCATCTTTAATAATCTCTTCTCCCTATCTCCCTGTCTGAGGAGGGTGGATATAGTGGTGCAGGGGACATGAGAATTCACTCAATAAAAATCCTTGCCAAATCATTCATTCTAATATCTAGACTTCAGTGTTATTTAAGAGCCAAGAATTGGACACTGCTCTCTTTCTCTTCCTTCATTGTGAACTTCTCCCTTTCCTTGTCGACCTCACATATTCTGATCCTCAAGATGAGGAGGTCAACAAACTCGTTACATGGAATGTGTCTATGGGGGAGTACTTGTAGAGGACAGATGATATTGTGAAGCAGATAAAATTTGGTCTTAAATCTTTAATACTTTGTTTTTAAACTTTCCTATCTTGGAATTGCACGCTTTTGTGATTTTTCTCTACAGCTTTCCTCCAAAATCTACTTTTGTAAAATTATCTCATAAACATAATCTTAAAGTAAGGTATAAAAGGTTCATAGCATTGTTCTTTCTGCTTGTATTTTGGTTAAAACAAGAAAATTCTGAAATATGAGGATGATTTTCTATAAAATTCTCAGCATCAGTAAATGGGATAGGTGATGGTATTGTAGAATTAAAAGAGAGATCGTCTCTCGTCTTATCATTTACATGTCCAGTTGCTTAATATTTATTAATACATTTTTAGACTCCAGAATGAATTCTAGTAGTAACTTTAAAGGAAAAATTTACATTTGCTTTACACATTTTCTTCATCAAATCACTGGTATCACAATATACAAATCTTGGAAGTAAATTGAAATTTTCTAAGTTGAAGAGATTAAAAAGGTTTATGTTATAAAAATTATAAACAAGTATATATATGTACTGTAAGTACTTATAAATATTAAATATATATTTAAATATTTAAAATACTAAAGTACTTTTAATATACAATACAAATATTATATACAGGTATGTGTACACATACTTTTAATATTAAAATGATACAGGTGTATATAATATATATTGTACATATATGCAGACATATATTATTCATAATATTTAACACAAATTATACATAATATATATAAAAACTGCATATATGTGTGTATTTCCTAGTACAAGTTATTGAAAGCTATAGGACTTAAGAATATTAAAGCAAATGTGACCTCTTAAGTAACTCCCAAAACAGGATGCTCCAAACCAGACATTGACAAAGCTTTTCAGTGAAGGGCAAATATAAACATTTAGGCTTTTTGGGCTATATAGTCTTTGTCATAACAATTCATCTTGGCCATTTTCAACATGAAAACAGCCATAGATGGTGCATATGTGATAAACATTTCCATATTCCAGGAAAATTTTACTTGTGGACACTGAAATTTAAATTTCATATACTTTTCACATGTCACAAAATTTTAAAAAAATTTTTCCAACCTTTTAAAAATGTAAACATCAGGGATGCCTGGGTGGCTCAGGGGTTGAGCATCTGTCTTTGGCTCAGGACATGATCGCAGAATCCGGGATCCCAGAATCCCACATCAGGCTCCTTGCATGGAGCCTGCTTCTCTCTCTCTGCCTAGGTCTCTGCCTCTCTCTCTCTCTCTTTCTGTGTCATAAATAAATAAATAAATAAATAAATAAATAAATAAATAAAATCTTTTTAAGAAAATGTAAACATCATTCTTAGTTTAAGAGATGTAAAAACTGAAGGGGTTTCCAGACCTCATTTTGACCTAACCCCTAGAGAATAATTACTCCAGCGAGATGGCCAGGTCTCAGAGCGAGTGTGAGTTGGGGTGAGTTAGGCCACAAAGCTGTCACACCAAAAGGCCAGAGAGGACACATTGGGCATGTCATCCATAACAGCAGTAAGGACTCTCTATTAGCAATTTGCACTAAGAAAAAAAGAGTGAATCTGAATTTCTGCCTGTCTCCTGAGCTTGAAAATTCCTTCCATCTGACTTCCCTACATTCAGTATATTTTAGTTCAGTTTTCTTGGTCTTGTTGGTGAGAAGACAGGACAGATGGCAATATTTTTATATGCTTTTATTTTCCTTCTTTGATGTGTCAGCATTGATAACAGTAGTAACCACAGTTACAACAAATCACCAGTTCTTAACAGAAAGAAAGCTATTATCAAGATCAAAACAACTACCTTTCAATCCCTTATTTGTTATTAACTACCTGAATGATCTTGCGAAAACTACTTCAACTCTGAGTGTCAGTTTAAGTATTTGTAAAAGAAGGGTCTTGGAGATTTGTTCTAAGTGTATGAATGAATGATAGTTCTTCTTATAAACATCACTTCACTGAGAAGCGTTCCAGTAGGGATTAAGTTTTGCTAAAGATGTTAGAAGGTATGAAGGTAGAAAGATATGTTAAAGTAGCAAAAAAAGCAGATTAAAAAACTAAATTCACATTTGTATTTTTGTATTTACTGAGTTTTATAGTAAAATATTCAGGATTAATTCAGCTGCAGTATTTTTCTTATGTTTATTTTTCTAGAAACATCCATAATTTAAGTGGTTAAGTGCCCCTAGTTTACATCCATTTTTTTGAAAAAAAAAAAAAAAGACAAGATACACATCAAAAAAACCCCAAAAAACAAAAAATGAGAAAAAAAAAAAAAAAAACCCAACCAAAAAACCAACCCTGTGAATTAAGACTTTAAACCTGCAGATGGTGCTATGATCCCATTTGAAATTCAGTTTTGCTTTCTAGCTTAAATTCATAGGGGAAAATGCAGTTCTTTGATTTAGTTTATTTTTATCCAGAAGTAATAAAATCGATTTCTCTTTACTTTTGTGTTTTATTATTATAATGGGAGAAACTGTCTTTACTACTGGAAAAATCTAATGTAGTTATTCTTTGTGAATGCTAAGGGCTTCCTTAGACCAAATAATAATTTTATGTCTTTTTTCATTTAGATTTTTCTGCTTATCATTCAGCACTGGTTTTTCTGAGACTTTCAATCAACTTACTTTGCTGTTTCTGTTCTTAGATAAAATTGTTTCATTGATAATTGAGTGACAAAGAGCTAAGGATAAAAAAATTCCACATGAGAACCATTTCAACCTCTAGTTTGTAATAATCAGGTAAAAAAAATATTTCCTGGAATTAAGCCACAGGAACTCTGGCTAAAGTCAGAGCTGTCAACTGGGAAACAAATTTCCAGACATTTTGAAACTTAATTCATTTAATTTTTCTTGTAACTGGATTGGAAAATATGATTAAGCATAGCAGGATATTCTTTTACTGGATCAGTCTGGCTTTGAATGAAGCCAATAGATACTAAATTTTAAAGTAAAAGAAAGGGGGCTTTACAGTCTTTCTCCCTTGAGGAACTTATGAACAAAAGTGTAAAAGAATACACATGCTGGAAATTTTTTAAAATTATAGGAAAGATGGTATTTTACTTTGTTGTCCATGAAGTTTTCATGTGGTTATATTTTTACCTGAAACTCTGGCTTGAATAGATGCTAGTCTAGTTTGAATTAAAACCCCTACAAGCAGAAATTAAGTATTTATCAAAATACTCCACAAATACTTTCAAACTAGTTCTTTGAAACCTGTCAAATGACTAAGCCGGAAACGTTCAATGGGTGTGAATGTATATTCAGGGATTGAGGGGAGAAACAGAATAATTCTATATAGTTCAGGGACTTATACAAGTGATGAAGATTTCTTTCTTTACAAAGGGAGAAAAATTGAATCCCTTGAGATATACAATCTGATAGTTTGTTTTTTGGATCATATGAGATCACATATATGAAAGTGCATTGGGAATTACGATATTTTGTACAAATGTGAAGCAGCAGTACCACTATGACTTTATACAACAGCGTGTATATTATGCTATCTTAGAGCCTTTCTGAAAGTTTTATCTTAGAAATAGTTTCAACACAAAGGAAATGTAATAATAGAAAGATAGGAAATTATTTCTAGATGTTTTGAAATTAGATCTCAAGAAAGACTAAATCAAAATTTACATGAATAACATAAAAAATTGTAAAGGCTTTAGAATTGATACTTTATGATAAAGGAGAATTATACATTTGTAGGCATAAGTGCTTGGGTTTTTTTTGCACCTGTTTCTGCACATAAAACTCTTATTTTCTTAAGGAACTCCGATGGCCCTGGTTAACAATCATTCTCCTACTTTCTTATTACTAATTAAAGATTAAAATATTTCATATTAAGGTTGGTACCTTTTTGTTATTGTTTATTTAAGGAAAAGTAAATTTCCTCTTTATATCTTACGTCTTGAAGTTACTCACTATAAATTTATATAAATCAGACATAATGACAATTTAATAAGGACTCAAGCCTTATTCATCCCGTGGGAGTACTACTGTGACGTCTTTCAGAGAGCTTTGTGATTGCTCAGCCCTAAGTGTAAGCCCTATAAAATGATGGGCTTTGAAATGCTGGTCAGGGTAGAGTGAAAAGCAGTTGCCGGCAATAATAGCCAACCCATAGCCAGTACCAAGTTCTGGTTCAGCTCTGAGGGCAGAGAACTGCTGGAGCCTTTCTCCGCCTCATAGGACTTCAGCACCTAAGACAGCTCCAATATTCTTCTTCCATACAGAAAGCTCCTGAGGAACACTACTTGGCAAGGTGAGTAAAAACTTTACCTGTCTTCCTTTTTCCCCTGCTCCTGCTTTCAAACTTTTCCCAGGGTATACTGAATATTTCTCTCTCTTGAAAAGAATTTTATAATGTTCCTCCCTTACAACAACAAAGAACAGTTTCTCAGGTCACCTGGTAAGTGTAGAAATGCTTCAATTTCTTATATATTCATGGATTTTCTAAATTCCTTAGAAGTTGCTTTGCCCTGTATGCTCAATACTTTTACTCAATACTGTTTTTTTTTCAATACTGTTTTTTAAAATATATTAAAGTAAGTGTTTTTTTTAACCTGTTATATACATTTTTGACTGAAGGGTTTAGTGGGTACATTTGTTTTACAAGTTTCAACTTGCTTTTTTAGTGTTGTTCTATTTCATAAGTAAGTTATGTGAATCAAGGAAGCATTTTTTTCCTCTTTAAGTCTAAATTCTGTGATTTTTATAGACATCAAGAAAATCAAAGCTCAAATTCCTAATTTTCTATGTAAGAACTGTTTAGAAATGAAATCTGTAAATGGATTAGATGTAAAAAAAATAGTACAAACACTATTTTTAACATATTTTTCCTTTTGTGGCAAAAATTATTTCAATGGTAATATGCAGTTTAATAATTTTTTAAAAGATTTTATTTATTTATTCATGAGAGACACAGAGAAAGAGAGAGAGGCAGAGACACAAGCAGAAAGAGAGAAGCAGGCTCCATGCAGGGAGCCCGACATGGGACTTGATCCCAGGACTCCAGAATCATGCCCTGGGCCAAAGGCAGGCACTTAACCATTGAGCCACCCAAGGATCCCCAGTTTAATAATTTTTGATATTAATTTTCACTACTAAGTTGTTCAAATCAGGCTTAAGAAAATAAGTTCCTAATAACCTCTACAATTAGAAGAGGAAAAAGAAATGTTTGTATAATTTTATACTGATAAGTATATGTACATATATACATAAATAGACACACACATTATTAAATAGAGGATACTCCAATGTTATATTAACTAGACACTAGAAAGTTAAACTGCTTCTTTAGTTAGAAAAAATACTAAATGTGAATGCTTGAATGCTAACACTCTGTTACAAGAAGATTGTTCTCATGAGTACTTCCAGCACTGTGAAGGTATGGCATTCCACATACACTTAGCACAACTCTGCCTGGTGAGAGACAGTTGAAAAGGACCCTAAGTTTTATTCAAGCAGCTGTGACCAAGAAAAATCTTCCTGACTTAAAAATTATATTGCAGTTTAACTCTTTCTATAAGATGAAAATTACTTTTTCCAAACTCTGCAAGAGGCTTCAGAAATGACTACTAGACACTTAGAATTACTTTGTTGGTGATATCTTTGGTGGGAAAAGCTGATGTGATTCTCTCTCTTTCAAGGCACGATGGAAACCAGAAGTAAGTCCCAGCTACTTGTGCTGCTAACACTTGTCAGCATGCTCTTCTCCCACACGCTGGCATGGCCTCTTTTCGGAGCACCCTCTGCTCTGAGGTAAATATTCTTTCAATTCAGACAGTTCAACGTTCCTTCTTCATCTGTTGGGAATTTCCTATATATTATGTTGGACAACTTAATTTTTAAAGTTATGTATTATTTATTTAAATCTCTTGGTTGACGTGTTAAGCAAGTTTTTTGAACATCAGATCAACATGATTATATATCATATATATATATATATATATATATATATATATATATATATATATGCCACTTTCAGGGCATGAGAGACAGTGTAAATGACGTTTTAAGGATATGGTGGATCACATTTCCAAACAGGGAGGAAGAAGGATTTGACTTTTTTTCATTCAAAACCAGTTTTAGATAAGTAATGAGCTTTTATCCATTGTCATCTCAGTTCAATTCAGTTTCTGATGGAAAAAATTAGATGTTTAGTTGCCTGCCTCATTATAGTTCATTTTCAAGATCAATCAGTAAATAATATTAAGGTTATTAGCTAATCAGTGAAACATAAATACAATCATACTGAACAGATACACCTATCAAGCCAGAATCAATTGGCCAATATTATGAATTGTGGAATAACTGATCTACTGAGATGCCCTGCCCCAGTGAATGAATTTTAATGTACTTGGTTTCAACCCTAAATTCTTAGTTTCACTGTTCTCTATGTTGTATTTCATGTCTCAAATTCATAAATTACAACACAACTCTTATTTAAAGCTTTCTCTGAAATAAATTTATCTTAGGAAGTAAACAATAAAAGAAAACTACATTAGTTTGATTTTGTCCTTCCACCGTACAGGCACCACTAGATCTAAAAACAAAATCATCACTTCTTTGCTCATTTTCCCATTTCTGATTCTTTTTTCAAGGAAGACTTCTACTCAATAGACTTAATAATCTTTTTTTTTTTTTTTTTTAATTTATGATAGGCACACAGTGAGAGAGACAGAGGCAGAGACACAGGCAGAGGGAGAAGCAGGCTCCATGCACCGGGATCCCGATGTGGGATTCGATCCCGGGTCTCCAGGATCGCGCCCTGGGCCAAAGGCAGGCGCCAAACTGCTGCGCCACCCAGGGATCCCTAGACTTAATAATCTCATAGCTATTAGTGTTTGTGAAATCTGCTTAAAGCCAGATCTTATGTTGCTTTATAACCAAATAGAATGATTCTATCTGAATGGTTATATCACATATCATAACAGACAATCATAAGATGCTGAAGTTTGTTTGCATTGATTGCTAGGCTTCATACAAAGAGGAATGCTTATTACTTCCACCAACTACTACATCATCAAAATATGCACAAGTGCCCAGGAACTGACACATTCCTTAGAGGTTTACTCTAATAGTGAAAATCAACGCATTCATAATTTTAATAGTGTGCTGGTGTTCAAAATGTTCATGCATTAAAAAATATAGTCATATTCCATGTATAGCCATGACTATTCTTAGCCTTTCAGGAAAACATTGTGCATCCCTCATTAAAATTGTATTAATACATAAGATCAGAAGTAAGAAGACTCCACAAAATTTGTTGAATTTGAGTAACTACTCAGAAATGGAGAGATTCTTTGTACTTGACTAATACAGAGAAATACATCACACTAAGGTGAATCTTCAGATTAAAGCTGATAGAGCTAGAGAAAGAAAGGCAATTAATATCCACCTCTTGAGAAATGTTCGACAAATGATACTAAACACCAACAAATACAAGAATTGCTCCCAGTTTTCATATTGAATACTTAAATTTTTTGCAGTTTCTATTTCATACAAAATCTTTCTATCTGTGAAAAACTTTGCAAACTGAAGCTATCACCAACAGAATGTACTTTGCTTAATGCACTGATAGGATTGAACTCAGTAACTCTTATGTTTACTACAAATAGCTTGTAAAAGTTGCATGGCATCAGTTATATGGGCTAAAAAAAATTCCACTATTTATACTCTAAACCATAGAAGCCAGTAAATCTAACTAATGCTATCCATATACTGGGAACGGGTAATTCTTCTCAAGATTATTGAGTATCTTATTTCCGATGATTGTAAAACATAAGCATTATCTTCTGAGAATGGAATAGATTATGGTTCTCCTGTCTGTTTCCTAATAGGTTGGATGAAAGAATGCCACTCGAAGGAGCAAATGAACCTGATCAAGTTTCCTTAAAAGTAGATGCTGACATCTTGCAAAATGCACTAGCTGAGAATGACACACCCTATTATGATGTATCCAGGTGAGTTTCTTTTTTATTGAGATTTATTTTTAGAAAGTAGGTTTTGAAATATAAATGTTTCACCTTTTGTGTCATTATGAAGCTATTCCTACAGTACAATGTTAGAGGTTTCCATATGCCATTGCTTCATGCAACCTGATTTACTGAAGCTCTAGCAGCTGTACATGATTTTCATGTAGAGAGATTGCAACAAGCTAGAATCAACAAATCCTTCACTTAACAGAGTGAACAATTCAGGTATAGACAGAGTAGCTCTATATGGAAGGCAAAGTGTAAAAATTCCTGATTTGGATGGGAAAGTTGGCTAACAGTCCCTATGGGCCTCTCTATCTTAAAAGATTTTGTTTCCAAATATGTTGACAGGAGAAATAGCAAAACATATAATAAGCTTTTTGCTAAAAATCAGAATAGTTTCTCCTTGTATATATCTTTATTCAGAGTAGAAGAAACAAAGCACCATTAATAAATAAGGAAAACTCATTTAAATATATTATTTTTCCCAGCTATTGGAGAATTAGTTTAATTCAATTAATATGGAGACATACTTCTAAAATTTAAATTCTTTAGTTTTTCAAAGTTTTGTGCTAGAAATATATATCTCAATATAAGTGATTAGAAAATATATCTTATTAGGTAGTCAAGAAGACTTTTTTTGCACTTAAGTTTGCATGAGAAGCTTTCAAATAGCTGCTAATACATTTCTTTCCTATTTAATGAGGCAAAATAATATTTTAAGAAATTATTTAAGAAATAATGGCTATCCTTCTTCTTTTAGGAATGCCAGACATGCTGATGGAGTTTTCACCAGTGACTTTAGTAGACTTTTGGGTCAGCTTTCTGCCAAAAAATACCTTGAGTCCCTTATTGGAAAACGAGTTGGGTAAAGATGATTTATTATTTTTATCAAACACATTATGATTATTTAATCTGCAAGTTATTGTTTTTCACTGTTAACACTTTACTTACTTACTAACTCTTGATGATGTGCAATTTAATTGAAAAACAATTTATATTCTTAAATAAAATATACAGGCCCATGGATTAGGGAAATAGACTTTTTAGTGATATCCTATTACTCATTGGCATACTTATTTTTCTTAAATGTCAATCATTTATAAATCTGCAATCAAATTGAACTAGACACAGTAAAAAAAAGACATAATATAAACTGAATCAAATTTTAATATTTACCACAGTATTTGTTTTTTAATTCCTGATCAACCAAGCCTTGGAAGTTCTTTCTTTAAATGGCCAATTGCTGAATATTTATATGGCACTATTCAGGGTGGCAAAGCTTATAAAGAATGTATTTTTAAAGAAATTTTCCTCCCAATGAAGCAGAACACAACTTCAACCATTTTCCTTTTTTAAAAATAAATTATTTGCTCAATTAGTACAAAATGTGTGTTAAGGTTCCCAGTAAGTACCAAAATATGTTGGAGTATTCATTGCTCCCTTATACTTAGGCTTAGATATATTTTCATTTCAGTCTTTTTGTAGTAGAAAAGACACTGGGCATTGGAATTCTTTTTTATCTGACTCCAAGAAATTTGGAACTTTGGCATATTTACCATTTCTTATTAAAACTCTTTGATTTCCTTTCCCTGTATTCTTTAGCAATAACATCTCAGAAGACCAGGGACCAATCAAACGCCACTCAGATGCAGTGTTCACTGACAACTATACCCGCCTTCGAAAACAAATGGCTGTAAAGAAATACCTGAACTCAATTCTGAATGGGAAGAGGAGGTAAAAAAACAGAGAACTTGCTAAAATGAGAAATTGTAAATGGGTTCAGAAATAAAAGCTACATAAGAAGAGTTATTTATCAATCTATCTCACTGTCTACACTCTGTGAAGCAGTAATGTTCAACCTTGGCTGACATTAGACTACCCTGGAGAGTTTTTAAGATCTTGATGTATGCCTTACCCAAAACCAACTGCCAGAAAATTAGTACCTAGGCATTGGGGTATTTTTTTAGGAGCTCCCCACTCGACTCTACTGTGCATCCAGTATGAAGAAAGAGACTGTGGAGACATCTACTCTGAATCTGGGAACAAGTTTTATCAGAAGTACTAGTATTTTGTTTTTTAGGTTTTTTAAGATTTTATTTATTTGAGGGGGAGGAGCAAAGGAGAGAATCTTAGACAGTGTTGAGCCTAGAATCTACTGTGGAGCTCAATCTCATGACCTGAGCAGAAACCCACTGAGCCACATTGGCACCCCCAGAAATGCCGGTTTTTTTAAGATTTTAAAGTGCAGTCAATTAGCAATTTGACATCACAAGGAACTCCTTTCATATGCATAGTCAATACCTTTATTTTACCAAATTAAGCCATGAGTTCTTTTGTATTTGAATATTCTATGAGACCCATGTCTCTCTATGTGTATAAGTATTGGATTATAATAAATAGAAAGTGGGATGCTCTCTCTTTTTATTCCAATTATTTTTGTTTAGATGGTGAGCATTAAGAACAATATTGCTTGGGCAAGATCAGGGAAGATTAATGCCTTTGCCGGCTAGATCATAATTCTGTAAAAATAATTTTAGACACTTTAAGGACAATCTTAGTTAATAGCTAACCTCAAAGATAATTGGTTAGTCCTCAGTGCACTTTATAGAAACCAAAGAACAGCAAAAGTTATGCATCATTAGTTCCTTGGAAGCTTTCTCATTTAAGAGCCTTCACATGCACACTTTTCTTTTTCTGGTCTGCAGCAGTGAGGGAGAATCACCTGACTTTCCTGAAGAGCTAGAAAAATAATGGAAAGCTCTTTGAAGCAAAGCTGCTGACAACTTCCCAGTGGTAGGTGTATCTTTGTATTCTTATTTTTATTTTATTCTGAGAGCAAACATCTAATTATTTGAATAGTTAAGAGTCACTTGGTAAAAAACAGCTTAGAGTTCTCACAATGAGACCTTATAGAAAAGGACACTTCTATCTGAAGTGGACTCCCACCCAGTAAACAGCTTAAAATGATTCATGCAGTGCTCTGATAGCAAGGAAGAGAAGGCTCACAATGGGCCAACAGTTTGCTACCTGCATGGTACTCCTAATTTACTCAGACTTATTCCTAACCTGTCGAGATATAAAACAGAAGAATCTGACTCATACTAATCAGAAAAACTGTTTTTTTTTCTTGAGACTCAACCCATGTTGCTTTTATTAATTTAAGGGTTAGCCCTATAAATGACAGTTAACACCTCATTTAGTATACAGAGAAATACCCCAAAACTGCAGCATGGTTCCTTTTTATGAAAATACCAAGGCATTCGGTCTAATTTAATTCCTTGAACCATAGCAAGCTTCATGCAGCGAAGTTAAATTCAGCTTCTCTTACCTATATAGTGAATGTAGGTGCTACGATCCAATACTATTTATATTCAAATATTTTTTGAACAAAGAAAACACGAGTAGACTTTTCCTTTGTTAAGTGATAAGCTTGTTATCCCAGTTGCTTTTATGTACATATGGATACAAGATGTAATTCTCCTGAGTTATGTCTACATTAGCTCATAAAAACATATTTATATTTGGCCAATGCCTAAAGGAATTTTATGTCATCATTGTATCAGAGGTTGGTAAACTTTCTCTATAAAAGGTTACTGAGTAAATATTTTTGGCTTTGTCAGTTATATGGTTTCTGTTACAACTACTCAAACTCTGCCCTTGTAGCATGAAAGCAGCCACAGATGATATGTAAAATGAATGGGAGCTGCTGTTACAATAGTTTATTTGTAAAACCTAAAGGTAGACTGGACTACAATCTCTGACTAGGTCAAGGAGACTAAAATAGAAACATGCTCAGAGGGAAGGCAATCCATGGTTATACTGAAGTTCCTGGAGCAGGGATCTAAGGTTTTTGTGAGAATCATCAAGTGGGAGACACCCCCCTGATTGGTTACTTTTGTCCACTAAGAGAGACAGATGCTCAGTGTCCTGCACTTGCTCACTCTTTATCATGTATAGACATTTCAGAGAAACAAGTCCCTTTGCTCAAAGAAGAAAAATCACATATAGCTTCTTGAAAAAAAAGTTTACAAAGAAGTAGTCTATTTCATTTAATTAAGAAATACAAGAGGCACTAAAATATAAAGGAGGTTTCATCATTTTATCTTTTGCAAGCCGCAAGATCATTTATGAGATTCCACCCTCCCTTATTTTCTTTTCTGAATGGGTAACTTTGGACAACTTCTTTTAATGGGAAATCCTGTGTGTCAACCATGTGGAAATTACAAATGGATACTTAAAATGACTAATTAAAGCATCTCTTCACATCTCAGTTCCCTTTCTGATAATCAGTCCTTTGGAATATGAGTTCCTGATATTCCAGAACGTGATTTCCTGTAATGACAGGCTATTCACAAAGGGAAATAGATGTGACAAAGTCAGTGGAAGAATGAAGGAAACTAAGATGCTGTAAATAAAAATGTATTTTTAAAAGATTTTATTTATTTATTCATGATAGACACACAGATAGAGAGAGAGGCAGAGACACAGGCACAGGGAGCCTGACATGGGACTCGATCCCAGGTCTCCAGGATCAGGCCCTGGGCTGCAGGCAGTGCTAAACCGCTGAGCAACCCGGGGTGCCCAATAAAAATATTTTTATGCTTAAAACACCAATTCTTTCTTTTTCAGAATTCGTGAAGGAAAACGATAGAAGTAATTATATTTTGAGTTCTACATAAGTAATTCAAGAAAACAACTTCAATATCAAAACCAAATAAAATATATAGTGTTGTGAATGTTGTGATTTGTTTTATCCTAATGTAATAACTGTGATGTTTACATTGTAAATATTATTTGGGAGTTCTAAAATTTGTCTTTGACTCATAAAGATTATGTAATTTCATATGCTGTGTATCCTTTCTAACAAAAATATATTTAGTGATAAGTAAATACTAGGTTAATGCCAATTTTGTGAAGCTTTGGGGGAGAGTAATAGAGCACAAATGATGTGTGTATTTATAGAGCATACTTAACTATTCAGAAGCATGGAGCACATAATCA
The DNA here is from genome assembly GCF_048164855.1 of Canis lupus baileyi. Classification (NCBI taxonomy): domain Eukaryota; kingdom Metazoa; phylum Chordata; class Mammalia; order Carnivora; family Canidae; genus Canis; species Canis lupus. The sequence goes on from NC_132838.1 coordinate 43,841,297, forward strand.
GTGTGTCTAAATTTGAATGCTAAGCAGCTAGGAAGCTGTGTTAAATAAACTGCAAAATGTCCAAGAGAAAACTAACAACAAAGATAAAAAGACATTCTTCAAAACAGATTTTCAGAAAGTGGTATACATTTTCACATTTTTAGGCATCATTTAATTTGAATAAGATTTAAAACCTCTCTAATCTGGATCTCTAATTGCCAAATGCTCTCTTCTGTTGTGATGTTTAAGTGAAAGAGAATGACCTCTGTTTCTGACATTGGACCTTTCTTTTCTGCTTGTGTGAAATATGTGTAAAATGGAAACTGAATGGAACTTTTGTTTTTCAGTAATAAATTTTTTCCATAATTACTCAAATAATGCTTTGGTCCTCAGCTTCATTCAGTGAAAGTACATTTGGAGACATGACTATTTTTCCAAAAGGATTGTAGGAAATTAAATAGAAAAAATAAAGAACTTTGATTATCATTGCAGACACTTTCTATTGTTCTGATTCTGTTAAATGATGCAGTGGTAACTCATGTTCGCTCTCAAGTTCCAAGCATTAGATAGTTTTGTGATGTTTGAGGTAGGACTATGTTGATTCTGTGTGAGAGTTCTAAAATAGTGACTTAAATATGACAGAAGTTTTTTTCTTACATTACACCAAAAGGGAAATATCGTAGGTTAGTTTGAAGGTACTGCTCCATGAAGCCCTCAGAAATCTAAACCTCTCCTCATCATGAAAATCGCAGCCAGCATTCCAGTCATCATCACTACATTCTAGGCAGTAGGATGGAAGAAAGAGCATAGGAAAAAGAGAGACAAAGAGTTCATGCAGGTTCCCTTTTCACTGATATTTTTGCTAACAATCCCACTGACTAGAACATAGTTTTATGATCAGACTCATTTGTAAATCAGGCTGTTTAGTTTGTTTGTTTTTTTTTTTCTGGATAGTCATGTGCCCTACTAAAAACTGGGGTTCTTATAAAATAATGAAAGATAGACTTCTGTGGGAATTTTTTTTTAGAAGTCTCAGGCTATGGATCTTAAATTCCTACCATAAGCCTTAAAGAAATGATAAAGAAGGTAAGAGTCAATAGACCCTCACAAGGCAAAATTATCATCACAAGGCAAAATTTTGTTCAAGTTCATTTGCTACAATTAGAACAAATGCATATATATGGAGAGACTAGTATAGAACTACCAGTAAATGCAAAGCACTTTACACAAGTTGAAGTGAATTGGACTAATTGTATCTTTTGCTCATTTCTGATTTTGCATAGCATTAAATATTTATTAGGTGAACTTTCTAGGCAAAGTACTACAGTGAAAACCAAAAACTTCTAGATGTTATTTGCACATAAGAAGCTTGTAAAGATCAAATGAGGACATAATTGTAGTACAATTTGAGTGTGAATCTAAGAATTTTATTTTTATCTTATTAATGTAAGTCTTTTCAATTTAGTCCCTATTTCTTTAAGAAATATTGATCAAATGAATATGACGTGGAGTTTAGAGATCTGAGAGATGAGTGTTCTGGGCAGAGGGAACAGCAAGTGCAAGTGAGGGGCAAATCCTGGCTTATTGGACAGCAAGGAAGCCAGTATGGCTGGAGCAATGTGACAGCCATACTGGACTGGACAGAGGACATGAGATCAGGGAGGTTACTAAAGACCTTGTGGGACCTCACAGGCCACCACAAGGATTTAGCAGTGAGATGAGGAGATGTGGCTGAGTTTTAGATAATGGTGTAATATTATCTGAACTGCATTTTAACAGGATCATTCTGGCTGCTGTGTTGGGAATAGGGTGAAGGGGTGCTGAGGAGGGGAAGCAGGAGGAGGATTTTATTGCTATAAATCAGGCAAATGATGATAGTGGTGACCAGGGTTTACACAGTGCAGGTGGTGAGAAGTGGAGTCTGCATATGTTTCAAAAGTGGAATCAGATTTTTTGCTAATAGTTTGAAGATATGGAAAAGTCCAAAATGATTCCAAGGTAAATTCCTGAGCAATTGAAGAATAAGGGCTATGAACTAGAATGAAAAATATTGAGGAGGTGGGTGGTTCCAGGGGAGGATGGGTTTAGCTTTGGACATGTTATATACCTGACGGGTTCTGAGGACGTGTGGGGTTGCAGGTCAAAGGTTGGAAGACTTCAGGATAGAAATAGGATTTAAAGACACAAATTGTGAGATCATCAAGGGACTAAATGTAGCTTAAAAAGAAACACAACACATAACCCCTGGGTGTATTAATTAACTTGGCCTGCCATAACAGGGTGACACAGACTGGGTTAAAAGCAATAGAAATTTATTGTCTCAGTTCTGGAGGCAAAAGTCTGTGCAAGATGTTGGCTGGATTGTTTCCTCCTGAGTAATAGGAGGGAGAATCTGATCCGTGACTCTCCTTGGCTTCTGATGGTTTGTTGGCAGTCTTTGGTTTATAGACGCATCACCTAGGTCTTGATCTTGATCTTCAAGTGGTGTCATCCCTGTGTATGTGTCTCCAAAATTCCCCATTTTATAAGGACATGAGTCATATTGGACTAGTGACCATGCTAATGAGAAAGTGTGTAGTTCTGGAAAACAAGTAAAGAAAGCCTTTCAAAGGAAGAAGGCATCATTAGCAGATCTATATGTGCCACTGTGTAAAATCAGATTCATTTATTGATTTCTTAAACAAATATTTATGTGTCCTACACTGTTCTAAGTTCTGACAACATAACAGTGAACAAAATAGACAAATTCCTACCCACATAGCTCACATTCTATTGAGGGAAACAGATGATAAATGACATAGTTAAGTAAAATACATATTATAGTAGAAAGTTAAAGGTGTGAAGGGAAAAACAATAATGCAGGGAAAGAGGATGTGAAGTGTTAAAAAAAGAAGGTTGAAACTTTAAAGTTTCTATAGGAAACATCACAAGAAGGTGAATTTGAGAAGAGCCCTGAAAGAAATGGTGAAATTAGTTGAGAATCTCTTTGGGAAGAACATTCTAGGCAAAGGGAATTCCAGATGCAAAAGCCCTTAAATGGGGACTTATTTAATATTTTAGGCAGACAGGAGGCCAATTTGGCTTTAAGTGGTGCAAATGACAGAAACATAATGTAAGAGAGAGGTTATGAGGAATCAAGCCTCATAGGGACATCCCAAGTCATAGCAAAAGTCTAGTTTTATTTGAAGCAGTTGGGCAACTATTAACAGAATTGGCTGTCATCATAAGCCTTCACAAAAATAGTATTGGTGGAATAATGTGGATAAAACCGGGTTGGAATGGATCTAAAAGAATGGGGAGAGGGATGTCTATATTGTGAATACTGATGACTCTGAGGTGTCTTCCTGCTTAGAAGAGCAAAGAAGAGGGGAGGGATCTGGCGGGGGCCGGGGGGGAAGAGATCAAGTAATTTGTTTTTATGGGGGAGAAATATCAAAAACATGTTTGCACGCTGAAAGGAATGGAAGAACAAGAAATCTGCTGATTAGGTAAAGGGAGATTTTGCTTGATTCATACCCTTTAGATGAAGAGCAAATGAATGATACACCAGGGGCAGGGCTGACATTTGCATTGCATAGTACTCTTCAACAGGCAAAGAGAGTGTTTGGGGCAAAGGTGGATGAATGGGTGGATGAGGCAGTAATGTTATGGGTTCCATGGGTTATGGGTTATAAGTTTCAAACTTAGGTTCAGCTGCCCACCACTCAAAGATTAATACTTGAGAGACAAGTGAAGGTAGGAAAGGAATGTTCACTTTGTTCAAGAACCGACAACCTGGGAAGATGGCCGTCTAATGTCCCAAAGACCATCTTCCCTGTCCAGGTGAAGCTGAAGGGTTCTAAAGGGGGGACAGGAATGCGGGGGGGGGGGGAAATGGCAGAAGAGCAGGGTCCCCAAGTCACCTGTCCCCACCAACTTACCTAGATAATTTTCAAATCATCCCGAAAACCTATGAATTTGGTCTGAGATTTAAAGAGAGAACAGCTGGAATGCTACAGTGAGAAGAATTAGCGCTTCTATCAAGGTAGGAAGACGGAAAAAAATAAATAAAAAAGCCTCCAAGGGGGGAGGGGCCCGCGAGGAGCCGCTAAGGCCGGGGCCAGCGCCCCCAGGACCAGAGAGCCCAGCCCTGGAGAAGCAGGAGCTTCACCAACCTTCCCGGAGGGAAAGGCACTTGCAGGGTGTTGGAGCAGGACCCCAGGAGGGGCGGGGATGCCCTCAGGCTCCCAGGGGCACTAACAGACACCTGCGCCCTAGGGAGAGCAGGCCACACCCCCGGCCGAGCTCCCTAAAGGGCTGCAGCGCACACCCCGCGGGCCCGGAGCAGCTCGAAGGTGGCTCTGCACAGAGGGGGCTGCGGCCTGGGAGCCGATCCAGCAGCACAAGCTCCGGAGCACAGGGCGCCGGGGTACACAGCCCAGGATCTGGCACTCCCCCTGGGACAGGCAGAGGCCGGGAGGGCACAGGACAGCGAGGACGCTCCTGCCCCCAGGTGGCCCTGAGCAGTGCAGATCGGCGCCTCCGTCCCCGGAGCGTCAGGCCCCGGTGGACCGGGAGACTGTGGTGGTTGCTGCTGGAACTGACTCCAGGGCTGGAGAGCTGGCCGCCGCCACTGTGGTTGTTCCTCCTGGTGTCACCTTGTGCCTGGGACTGAGCAGGGGCCTCACAGGATAGACAGCTCCCACTGAGCCCTGTACCTGGCAGGGGGCTGAGCAGCTTCCCCAGGTGCACACACCTGAGAATCAGCACAGCAGGCCCCTCCCCCCAGAAGAGCAGCTAGAAGGACAGGGGGGAAAACAAGCTATTAACCAAGCAGCACTGGAAACTTCCAGGAGAAATCGAGGGATTTACAGTATATACAATCAGAGGATACTCCCCCTTGTTTTTTGTTTTCTGTTTGTTTCCCCTCTTTTTCCTCCTCCTCCTCTTCCTCCTCCTCCTCCTCCTCCTCCTTCTTCTTCTTCTTCTTCTTCTTTCTTCTTCTTCTTCTTCTTCTTCTTCTTCTTCTTCTTCTTCTTCTTCTTCTTCTTTCTTCTTCTTCTTTAATCTCTCTTTTTCTCCCTTTTTAACTACTTGTTTTTGGCCACTCTGCACTAGAGCAAAATGACTAGAAGGAAAAACTCACCTCAAAAGAAAGAATTGTAAACAGTCCTCTCTCACACAGAGTTACAAAACTTGGATTACAATTCAGTGTCAGAAAGCCAATTCAGAAGCACTATTATAAAGCTACTAGGTGGCTCTAGAAAAAAGCATAAAGGATTCAAGAGACTTCATGACCGCAGAATTTAGATCTAATCAGACCAAAATTAAAAATCAATTAAATGAGATGCAATCCAAACTGGAGGTCCTAATGACAAGGGTTAAAGAGGTAGAACGAGTGACATAGAAGAAAAGTTGATGGCAAGGAGGGAAACTGAGGAAAAAAGAGAAAAACAATTAAAAGATCATGAGGATAGGTTAAGGGAAATAAATGACACCCTCAGACGGAAAAATCTACATTTAATTGGGGTTCCCGAGGGTGCCGAAAGGGACAGAGGTCCAGAATATGTATTTGAACAAATCATAGCTGAGACTTTCCTAACCTGGGAAGGGAAACAGGCATTCAGATCCAGGAAATAGAGAGATTTCCTCCCAAAATCAATAGAAACTGCTCAACACCTTGACATTTAATAGTGAAGCTTGCAAATTCCAAAGATAAAGAGAAGATCCTTAAAGCAGCAAGAGACAAGAAATCTCTAACTTTTATAGGGAGAAATATTAGATTAACAGCAGACCTCTCCACAGAGACCTGGAAGGCCTGAAAGGGCTGGCAGGATATATTCAGGGTCCTAAATGAGACGAACATGCAGCCAAGAATACTTTATCCAGCAAAGCTCTCATTCAGAATAGAAGGAGAGATAAAGAGCTTCCAAGATAGGCAGAAACTGAAAGAATATGTGACCACCAAACCAGCTCTGCAAGAAATACTAAGGGGGACTCTGTAATAGAAAGAGGAAGTCCAAGGAAACTCCACAAAAACAGGGACTGAATAGGTAACATGATGACACTAAATTCATATCTTTCAATAGTAACTCTGAACGTGAATGGGCTTAATGACCCCATCAAAAGGCGCAGGGTTTCAGACTGGATAAAAAAGCAAGACCCATCTATTTGCTGTCTACAAGAGACTCATTTTAGACCTAAGGACACCTACAGCCTGAAAATAAAAGGTTGGAGAACCATTTACCATTCAAATGGTCCTCAAAAGAAAGCAGGGGTAGCCATCCTTATATCAGATAAATTAAAGTTTATCACAAAGACTGTAGTAAGAGATGAAGAGGGACACTATATCATATTTAAAGGATCTATCCAACAAGGGGGCCTAACAATCATGAATATTTATGCCCTGAATGTGGGAGCTGCCAAGTATATCAATCAATTAATAACCAAAGTTAAGACCTACTTAGATAATAATACACTTATACTTGGTGACTTGAATGTAGTGCTTTCTACAATCGACAGATATTCTAAGCACAACATCTCCAAAGAAACAAGAGCTTTAAATGCTACACTGGACCAGATGGATTTCACAGATTATTACAGAATTTTACATCCAAATGCAACTGAATACACATTCTTCTCAAGTGCACATGGAACTTTCTCCAGAATAAACCACATTCTGGGTCACAAATCAGGTCTGAACCAATACCAAAAGATTGGGATCGTCCCTTGCATATTTTCAGACCATAATGCTTTGAAATTAGAACTAAATCACAAGAAGAAGTTTGGAAGGATTTCAAGCACATGGAAGTTAAGGACCATCCTGCTAAAGGATGAAAGGGTCAACCAGGAAATTAGGGAAGAATTAAAAAGATTCATGGAAACTAATGAGAATGAAGATACAACCATTCAAAATCTTTGGATATAGCAAAAGCAGTCCTGAGGGGGAAATACATCGCAGTGCAAGCATCCATCCAAAAACTGGAAAGAACTCAAATACAAAAGCTAATCTTGCACCTAAAGGAGCTGGAGAAAAAACAGAAAATAGATCCTACACCCAGCAGAAGAAGAGAATTAATAAAGATTCAAGCAGAACTCCATGAAATACAGACCAGAAGAACTGTGGAACAGATTAACAAAACCAGGAGTTGGTTCTTTGAAAGAATTAATAAGATAGATAAACCATTAGCCAGCCTCATTAAAAAGAAGAGAGAAAGACTCAAATTAATAAAATCATGAATGAGAAAGGAGAGATCACCACCAAAACCAAGGAAATACAATCGATCTTAAAAACTTATTATGAGCAGCTTTACGCCAATAAATTAGGCAATCTAGAAGAAATGGACATATTTCTGGAAAACCACAAACTACTAAAACTGGAACAGGAAGAAATAGAAAACCTGAACAGGCCAATAACCAGGGAGGAAATTGAAGCAGTCATCAAAAACCTCCCAAGACACAAAAGTCCAGGGTCAGATGGCTTCCCAGGGGAATTCTATCAAATGTTTAAAGAAGAAAGAATACCTATTCTACTAAAGCTCTTTGGAAAGATAAAAAGAGATGGAGTACTTCCAAACTTGTTCAATGAGGCCAGCATCACCTTAATTCCAAAACCAGACAAAGACCCCACCAAAAAGGAGAATTATACACCAATATCCCTGATGAACATGGATGCAAAAATTCTCAACAAGATACTAGCCAATAGGATACAACAATACATTATGAAGATTATTCACCATGAGCAAGTGGGATTTATCCCCGGGATGCAAGGCTGGTTCAACACTCGTAAAGCAATCAATGTGATTGATCATATCAGCAAGAGAAAAACCAAGAACCATATGATCCTCTCATTGGATGCAGAGAAAGCATTTGACAAAATACAGCATCCATTCCTGATCAAAACTCTTCAGAGTGTAGGGATAGAGGGAACATTCCTCAGCATCTTAAAAGCCATCTACTAAAAGCCCACAGCAAATATAATTCTCAATGGGGAAACACTGGAGGCCTTTTCCCTATATCAGGAACCCAACAAGGATGCCCACTCTCACCACTGCTATTCATCATATTACTAGAAGTCCTAGCCTCAGCAATCAAGCAACAAAAAGAAATAAAAGGCATTCAAATTGGCAAAGAAGAAGTCAAACTCTCCCTTTTCGCCGATGACATGATACTGTACGTAGAAAACCCAAAAGACTCCACCCCAACATTGCTAGAACTCATACAGCAATTCGGCAGTGTGGTAGGATACAAAATCAATGCCCAGAAGTCAGTGGCATTTCTATACACTAACAATGAGACTGCAGAAAGAGAAATTAAGGAGTCAATCCCATTTACAATTGCACCCAAAAGCATAAGAGACCTAGGAATAAACCTAACCAAAGAGGTAAAGGATCTATACCCTAAAAACTACAGAACACTTCTGAAAGAAATTGAGGAAGACACAAAGAGATGGAAAAATATTCCATGCTCATGGATTGGAAGAATTAATATTGTGAAAATGTCAATGTTACCCAGGGCAATTTACACATTTAATGCAATCCCTATCAAAATACCATGGACTTTCTTCAGAGAGTTGGAACAAATCATCTTAAGATTTGTGTGGAATCAGAAAAGACCCCGAATAGCCAGGGGAATTTTAAAAAAGAAAACCATATCTGGGGTCATCACCATGCCAGATTTCAGGTTGTACTACAAAGCTGTGGTCATCAAGACAGTGAGATAAACTCAAAATGGATTAAAGATCTAAATGTGAGACAAGATTCCATCAAAATCCTAGAGGAGAACACAGGCAACACCCTTTTTGAACTCAGCCACAGTAACTTTTTGCAAGATACATCCACGAAGGCAAAAGAAACAAAAGCAAAAATGAACTATTGGGACTTCATCAAGATAAGAAGCTTTTGCACAGCAAAGGATACAGTCCACAAAACTCAAAGACAACCTACAGAATGGGAGAAGATATTTGCAAATGATGTATTAGATAAAGGGCTCGTTTCCAAGATCTATAAAGAACTTATTAAACTCAACAGCAAAGGAACAATCCAATAATGAAATGGGCAAAAGACATGAAGAGAAATCTCACAGAGGAAGACATAGACATGGCCAACAAGCACATGAGAAAATGTTCCGCATCACTGGCCATCAGGGAAATACAAATCCAAACCACCATGAGATACCACCTCACACCAGTCAGAATGGTGAAAATTAACAAGACAGGAAACAACAAATGTTGGAGAGGATGTGAAGAAAGGGGAACCCTCCTGCACTGTTGGAATGTGAACTGGTGCAGCCACTCTGTAAAACTGTGTGGAGGTTCCTCAAAGAGTTAAAAATAGATCTGCCCTACGACCCAGCAATTGCACTGCTGGGGATTTACCCCAAAGATACAGATGCAGTGAAGCACCGGGACACCTGCACCCCAATGTTTCTAGCAGCAATGTCCACAATAGCCAAACTGTGGAAGGAGCCTCGGTGTCCATCGAAAGATGAATGGATAAAGATGTGGTCTATGTATACAACGGAATATTCCTCAGCCATTAGAAACGACAAATACCCACCATTTGCCTCGACGTTGATGGAACTAGAGGGTATTATGCTGAGTGAAATAAGTCAATCAGAAAAAGGCAAACATTATATGGTCTCATTCATTTGGGGAATATAAAAAATAGTGAAGGGGAATAAAAGGGAAAGGAGAAAAAAATGAGTGGGAAATATCAGAGAGGGAGACAGAACATGAGAGACTCCTAACTCTGGGAAACGAACTAGGGGTGGTGGAAGGGGAGGTGGGCGGGGGATGGGGGTGACTGGGTGACGGGCACTGAGGGGGGCACTTGATGGGATGAGCACTGGGTATTATGCTATATATTGGCAAATTGAACTCCAATAAAAAGGAATTTCAAAAAAAAGAAAGGGGGGACACACAGGAAAAAGGAGAGGAGCTCTGTGCAGGGGAAGCTGATGCCCAGGTGGTTACTTGTATGTCGACAGGACCCTGCACTGACTCTCTGGCATCATTGGGAGCTACTCTCAACTGTGGTCAGGTCTTATCTTCTGGGAAAGTTTGATCCTTTACTCCTTAAAGCTGGTGGTCTACACGTCTCAAGGAAAGTAGATTAGCTCTGCTATAGGTCAAGGGATTTAAGTCAGCAAGCCAGATTACAGACAAGCTTGAAGCAAGTGAACCCTTAAGACTCAGTGAGGGAGCTGTTACAGTAGAAGTTCATGAAATGCTTCTCTGTGACATCTGTTTTCTCCAGGAAATAGCTTTGAGATAGGTAAGGAGGTAGTAGTGGAGATGTGAGAAAAGTTAGAAAAGAATGAAATACTTTAATAGATGAGTGAGCAAGTAAATGAATTAGGAAGAATTCTTTTCTGATCTGAACAATTCAGTGATGAAGGAGGTAATTTAGAAACATGGATCAATTTAGTCTGAGATTATTTTTAAATTATCTTGAAAGTTTAATGAAAACTAAGCAACTTTTCCTAGAAATATGCATATTTACATTTTTGTGCTTTTGGAACAGTCTCTGAATCTTGCTTATGCTTGGAATTTTAGGGGCTTCACTGATTGTTCTGTAAAAATCACGAGGCTGGTAGTTGTGTTGGTTGGAGTTAGGCAGAAGAGACCCCGCAAATAGAGAAAATGATATGTAAACCCTTAAAGTCATCCAAAGGTGAAACCCTAAGATTTAGAGTACAGTAGTGGTAATGAGAAAGGAAAGGAGTGATAGTGAGAGCTTATGTAGCAGGCACTTCCCTACTGTCTTCATATTGTTACATCATATCAAATATATGAGGTATGTACTATATATTCAAGTCACTTTTGAGATGAAGAAGCAGAAATATGAAGTAGATAACAAAAGCCATGACCCTAGAAACTCTTGTAGAAATGTTCTATGCAGTCCCCTAGTGAGTCTTATTAAGACCCCAGAAAAACTATGTGACTTTCTCCAGGTAATAAAATTATTTGGTGGCAGAGCAGGGAATAAGGCTCAGAAGCTTTCTGCATCTCACTCTCTTTCATACCTGGTACTGAAATTGTCAAAATTCAATGCATTCTACACAGATTCCTTTGACATTTACCCCAGTCTCAGTCCCATCTCTGCAGAGCCTGCCCTGCCCTCCTGGTATCTCAGAGGCCAGCCTGTTAAGAAGCCAGAGTACTCATTGCAGCATCAGGCTTTTCCAAACAGTGCTCTGCTTCTCTCCTTATGCCTAGGAAGCATGGAAGACCCCAGACCCCACTCTGTTTCAGCAGAGATTCTGGATGGCAGCCTTTCCCATCTCACTCCCTCCATAGGGATGGGCAATGTCTGCTTGTGTGTCCCATTCTGCTCGGTCTCCTGTGTCCTCAACTTTCCTTATCTCTTAGATTTCTGAAGCCTTAGCCTAGAAATCCAGTTTCAGCTAACTCATGCCCCACTCTTTGTTGACCCTTTCCAGGAGCTTCCCTGTGGTTTTCCTTACTTCATGTGGAACAGAAGGATGATTTGGTAGTGCCTCAAAAGGGCCTTGTCTGTGAACGTTGCTCTTGCCCCCCTTTTCCCTCCCACATCCCAGTTCTCTCTATGGAACTCCATCTCTGTCTGCAATTGGACAGAAGTTGCAAAGGGTCACAAAGGTTTTATTTGTGAGTGCGGGTCCTGTTCTGAACAGCCCGAACTATTTCCTACCTACTTTCCATTGTTCCCTCCTCTTAGTTTATTTTCTCTTTGCTCCCTGCTCTTTATCACTATAGATAGTGCTCTCCTGTGAGTTACTAGAAAAGAAATCTCTAAGGGGTCTGGGTTTTGATATATTTCAAATAATAGAAAATACCTACCATTTAACCCATCAGCCTATTGTGTCTGTAACAATATGAATAACATTTTTAGTGACAATCTCTAAAATGACCATCTCTAAAGAAGTTGCCTCTTGATTTACATATGACATGAATTTAAAAGGTCTTGTTTTAGTGTATTATACAACATTCATCTCAGTGCTTTGGTCATTGAGTGAGGTCCTTTCTGTGGCTTTGACACTTGTGCCTGACTTCAAAAAAGAGGAACTTTCATTTTTATCTTGAGTTACATTTATAAATTCATATGTAATGCCCAATTAGCAATACATTATCCCTTTGCAATTTGAATTACATTTTAAGGTGCCTGCAATATAAGAGCTAATTAGCAAAAAAAAAACAAAAAAAAAAAAACCAAAAAAAAAAAACCCTTATGTTTGGTTTACTCTGTAGTAGAATAAATGTTTGAAATATTAACTGCTGTGTTAGTATTTTGTACACCATTGATTAAATTTGGCACCTCATTGGGGGAGGCGGAATAGTGGCACCTGAGGATGTCCATCCCTTAATCTCTGAAATTTATGAGTATGTTAGCTTACAAAGTAAGAGACTTTGCAGATGTGACTAATTTAAAGGTCCTAAAATAAGAAGATTATCCTGGATTATTCAAGTATCCCAATGTAAACACAAGGGTTCCTTAAAGAGTGAAGTGGACGGTCTGTAGAGTCTGAGAAGGAGATGTGACAATATAGAGATTGGAGAGATGCTGATGCTTAGAGTAGATCAAGAATCAGAGAATGCAGGAGGTTTCTGGAAGCTGGAAAAGGCAAGGAAAAAATTCTCTCCTAGAGTTTCAGAAGGATTATAGCCCTGTCTATATCTTGATAGCAACCTCGTCAGACTAAGTTTTTGGATTTTTGTCCTCCAGACCCATGAAATAATAAATCTATGTTGTTTTTAACCCGGAGGCTTATGGAAACTCGCTACAGCAGCAATAGATTATCAATACAATTGTCCTCCAATTACAATAAAACTCAAGTCTGGCCTCCATTGTTTTAGGGTAGATTGTTATAACCACTGAAATTAAAATTTTCTTTGAATTTTATAGTATAATCCCAAGGGAAAAGCAGGTGTCAAAACCTGAATTTGCTGAGGTAAACCCAAATTGACTAAGATGATAATAAATTGAGATTTTTCAAAAATATTAAAGATAATAAGTGCTTGAGGTACAAATTAATTTCAGTTATAAAAATAGTCATATTCTTATACATCTGAGTTCAAAATTTGACTAAGATTAATGTCCTCTAAAATTATATTAGAAATCATTCTTTATAGACCTGAAAAGAATATTTATTTCTTCCTTTGCCTTCAGTCAATACATACAAAATCTACCAATGACATAGTATTACAAGGGTTTTTCCAATCCATAATGGTAGACTGAGCCCATGAATGTGTCTCCTTATTCCCCAAATATCATTCACCTAATGGGAAGAGTAAGGAAATATTATTTCATATAACAAAGAATTAAAAGGGAGCCATGAGTGGTCAAGAGATTGCAATATATTTTGAGGGGAAGATGGGCAGTTCATTTAAGAGTGGATCCATGGAACAACTATGGGAGACTAAATACTGACAGTCTGTGGCTGATGACTTATCTACAGAAAAGCTCAGATGTACTTGCATTATGACAAGTCCAATAACTATTGTTTTCATGTAGAAATTCCTCCCCGGCATTTATTGGAAAACTTGTACATTTCAGCAATTATAGAAAAAGTCAGCTGAGAAATTGAGAATGCAAGAACTAAAGTTTAACAATCTACATAGAAATGTTCCTTGTTTGAAGGAATTCACTTGTATTAGCTAGGGCTGTCATAACAAAGTACTGTAGACTAATGATTTAAATAACAGAAATTAAATGCCTCACAGTTCTAAAGGCTAGAGTCTAAAATCGAGGTGTCAGCAGAGTAGTTCCTTTCGAGGCTTTTCTCCTTGAATTGTAGATGGCAATTTTCTCTGTGTCTTCACATGGTCTTTCCACTGTCACACACATGTCTGTGTCTAAATTTCCTCTTCTTATAAGAATACATATGGGATCAGGATATATGGGATTAAGAGCCTCCCTAATGATCTCATTTTTAATTTATTTACCTCTTCAAAGACCCTATCTCCAAGTGTGGTCATATTTTGTGGTACCTGGGAGTTAGGACTTCAACATATGGATTTTAGGAGGACTTTATTCAGCCCATGATGCCATTGAGGTCAAGTCAAAAGCAAGAACAGGAAATGCTGATACATGGAGTTCACTTCTTTTAATGTGTCTTGTTATCAAATGTTTATATTAGAAAAAAAAATGTTTTACTGAAATATATATTTTTGTCACAATGTATCAGCATAAAGTAACAAATTGTGCGGTTATTATTATGTTATTTTTTGTTATAGAAAATCTCTGAAACTTTTGGTATGATCAGAAAAATTGTCACCTTTATTATGATTTTCATCATTTTAGAAATATGTAAATAATTGTTATAAAAAAACAATTTATAATTTTGGGAATTCCTGAGAATTTCTGCCAATGTTGATTAATCTTTCCTGAATATCAAACATTAATATTTTTCAGGAATTTGAGAATGTTACAATCAAGGGCAAGATTCTAGAAGAGCTTAATAATATAGGGACATAGATAGATTTATATACAAGTTTGTTGCCTTCCCTTGCTCGTTAGAGAAAGCTGAAACCCCTAGAAGCCCCAAGGCATAAAAATTAGAGTTATTCTCTAAAGAAATAGGAAAAAAAAAAAAAAACTACCCAAGAATTAGCATGGCTAGTGTGAGAGTTGATGCCTCAGAATTAAGCTTTCTTTCATTTAGGCTCATCTGAGTGATATCAGGCTCTCTCCTTGCTCAGAATTGAAAGAAGCCTGCCTTCAATTAAATTCATCCACATACAATGATCTCCATCAGACTTTTAAGTTTCTCCTTTTGTTTTTCCTCCCTTCCTCCTTTTAATAATTTATTCAAGTAGAACTTAAGTTAATGGTGGCAGGTGCTATTATAAATGCTGATTATGAGTGAAAACCCAAAGATCTCCAAATATTTGAGGAAAACTTGAAGAAGGAAAGACCAAATTCCAGAGAGAGAGAGAGAGAGAGAGTGGGAGCGAGAGAGAATAGGATGAAAAAGGCATGTCAAAGAAGAAAAGATAAAATCTAAGAGATAACTAAGAAAAATTGCATATGAAAAACAAGAACTTGATGTTGGAATAGAGAGAAGAAAAAAAATCTCTTGAACTTTAAAGCTGCCCAAATGCAAATAAAATTCAACAGAAGAGTGTTATGTCAAAATCATAAAGTCACCTAAAATATTAGAGATAAATTTAGAAATAAAAAATGATAATCAATTGATAATCAATTGATCAATAATCAATACATGAAGTCTTGTGTCTAAGCAGAAGTTTCAAGAAAAGAAAATGAAGAAAAGAGGTGGGAGAAAATATTAAAAGAAATATCACAGGAATCTTTTTTACCTTCCCAATATTGTATTTCACATGGGGTCTGAAAAACAGCCTCAAAGATTCATCAGTGAATCCATATTGGGTACCATGGAAACTATCCGAGAATGTCTAATTTGTTGAATTTGTCAACTTAGGACTACATGCTTTTGTGAGGGCATCAAATGTTCCTGAGAGTGAGTTACAAATATGGCAAATGAACTCTTACAATGTTTCTAAATATCTTAAGCATGTTTATATTTACAACTTCCAGTGGAAGTAGGGGATACATTCCAAATGTTCTGTTTTCTAACAACTCTATAAAAATTAAAGTGAATCTATTCAGTATAGCAAGCAAAGTTACATCTTTTGTTAGTTTTAATGTAAAAATCTCTATGTATTACTATTAATATAGTAATACTACCATACATACACTCTTTCTCATTTTTAGAAACAGAAACTCTATTCTATAGGATATCACAAAACTAGAGACTAAGAATTCTATAATAATATCTATGCATTCTTGAGAATCCTTGGAGGTGCAAACTTAATCTAAATTTCAGAAAAACGTACTATAATTATTTATTTGCCTCTGGTTTGGTATTCCAAACTCAAAAGGTACTCTCCTCTGGTTAACTGGTCACAGTTACACCTGTTTGAAAGAAGAGAGCTGGAAAGACACATTAAAAGCATCTCCCTTTTCACAAAGTCTATTGAACAGCTTTCTCTCCCTGACTATTAGAAGGAAAACATTTCCTTCGTCCTTCTCTTTTGCTTTATGTAATTGCAAGTCTCTTACAAGATGCGTCTCCTTTCACACTTGAACTTTTCAAATTTTTTTACCCCCTCACAATTGTGCTCTTTCCTTTATCTCTTCCTTGGAAACTCGCCCTGGTTTCATAATTTGCTTTTTTCTCTTTTGCTTGTCTGTTCTCTATAGAGTTGTGGGTTCATTCACTAGGGCATCTTGCTCAGCTCCTTGCCTTCCCCACATATTAACCTCATTAGTTCCAAATTTCTCTTTGTCTCTTAGATTTTCTTTTCATTAGGACGTAGGCACACAGGTGATACTTTTAAAGACATATTTTGTAATTTACAGTATGTTTATCTGTTTTATTCAAAAACAGAATCTTTGAGCTGGAATTTGCCATTTCCTGTAAGGTTAGATTTTACTACTAGAACATAATGATTTATGCCATTATTCTCTTTTTTTTTTCCTCACTGAGTTCCTTTTTACTACAAAATGTAATACATATATGTTCCCTGATAGTGAGTTATGAATATAGCAAATGAACTCTTACCAGGTTTCTAAATATTTTAAGCATGTTTATGTTTACAACTCTGAGTGCGGGGCGGGGGGAGTGGATTCCAAATGTTTTATTTTCTAATAACTCTATAAAAATTAAAGTGAATCTATTCAGTCTAGCAAGCAAAGTTACATCTTTTCTTTTATTGGTTTTAATGTTAAAAACCCCATGTATTACTATTAATATATTAATATAACTATATATATTTTTAAATTTTTATTTATTTATTCATGAGAGACACAGAGAGAGAGACAGAGACAAAGGCAGAGGGAGCAGGCTCCCTGTGGGAAGCCTGATACAGGACTGGATCCCAGGACCCTGGGATCACGACCTGAGCTGAAGGCAGACGTTCAACCACTAAGCTACCCAAGTGCCCCAATATAACTATATTAATAATAATACTACCACACACACACTGTTTCTGGGTTTTAGAAACAGAAACTCTATTCTATGGGATATCGCAAAAATAGAGACTAAGAATTATATAATAATATCTATGAATTCTTGACAATCTTTGGAGGTGCGAATATTAGTCAATCTAGATTTGAGAAAAACATATTGTATATATATACTACAAGAATGTATAGAATATGTTATGTATATATATATAAAAGAATATGAATAAGATGAAAATATTTTTTGGTACAAGTCTTTATTTTATGCCATTATTCTTTTTTTTTTAATGCCATTATTCTTGATGTTTACTCAGAGATGCTTTTCCCTTATCTTTAGCCATATTCTTGTAGACTTGGTAGTGACTAATAAGATAGAGGTTTGGAGCAACAGATATATTTTAAAAAAAGAGAATTTATCATTGAAGGGTAAATTTAAAATTGTGTGCAGATAGTAAAGATAAGATTAATGGAGTAAAACTGAGAAAATTCCCTATTTTAAGGTGTTAGGTCTTGTTAAGCAGCTGCTTAGATGGGTGTTGGCCTGAAAATGTAAAGGCAAGAGGTAAATCAAAGGCGATAGAAAACACTGAATTCAACGTAGAGGCTGGTGTAATAATGTCATTTTAAAATGTTACAATGAGGGACACCTGGGTGGCTTATGGTTGAGCATTTGCCTTTGGCTCAGGGGTTCCGGGATTGAGTCCCACATCGGGCTCCCTGCATGGAGCCTGCTTCTCTCTCTGCCTATGTCTCTGCCTCTCTCTCGCTGTGTCTCTCATGAATAAATAAATAAATCTTTAAAAAAATAAAAAAATAAAATGTTACAATGAGGGAGGCACTTGACAGGATGAACACTGGGTGTTATACTATATGTTGGCAAATCGAACTCCAATAAAAAATATACAAAATAAATAAATAAATAAAATCTTAAAAAAATAAATAAAATGTTACGATGAGGCTGTATAGTGATATTTTTTATTTTTTAAAAAAGATTTTATTTATTTATTTATTTATTTATTTATTTATTTATTTATTTATGAGAAACACACAGAGAGAGGCAGAGACATAGGCAGAGGGAGAAGCAGGCTCCATGTAGGGACTTGATCCCAGGACTCCAGGATTACACCCTGGGCCGAAGGCAGATGTTCAACCACTGAGCCACCAAGGTGCCCTGGGTCCATCTCTTTATTTAGGATTAATTTCTACAAGTGGAAGCCCTGGGTCCAAACCCAGAATATTGTGAATTTTAATTGATATTGCTAACTTAAACTCTAAAAAGGTTATATTAATTTACAAGGCAAAAAAAATGCTATTTATTTGGATACCTAACCATCCACATCTTTGCTAACATCATGGGTAAAATGTGTTTTAATTTTCATTTTTTAATTCAGCGAAGTTTAATTTAGTTTCCATCTTCATAATTTTGGTTTCTAGCATTATCCATTTTCAATTCATTACCTTCTTAATTTCTAATTTTAGCCATGTGCTGTTATTACTCTTTTTTATAAGGAATAGCCTATTCTTCTTACATCATAACATCCCATGGAATCTCACTGAAGATCTAAAACAGTTTTTTGAGGTCTCAGACTCTTCTTCTTAACCTTTAAAAAGGTAGTGTCCTACCTGCCTCTTTACTATCCCTATGGAATTATTAGAGTTCTCAACTTACTGATTTCCTGAGTGAACAGAACTTTTTCAGAAGTGTGATATAGATCGAGAAATCAAAGTTCCTATTTTGATCTAATTTTCTTTTAATATTTGAGCCCTAACTTTTCTGTTTTTAACCCATTTCTGAGTTTTGGACAAATCTGTCTAGTCCTATCTTTTGTAAGTCCTAGTTTCAACTCATGCTATCAGGGATTGTCTCTCTTTGACTCTTGGTAGATATGCTACCCTAGGCAGGTGCTGGTCCTTGATGGGAAACACACAGTTATAGCAAGGAATGTTTCACAAATAATGTCTGATATGGTCTAGTTAAGATTAATAAAATCACACTGCTTGGAAAGAATTATCCATTGACTTAGAGTCAACAAAAGTTTTTTTTTCTAATATTAAAATATAGATAGAATTGTTTGGCAGGGGGGGGAAATAACTTGAAATAAATCAAAAAAATATCTTCACATTAATTGTTCTTCTCATATACTTCAAATTTGTACTTAATGCCTTTCTCCTCCTGGACATCAGAAAGAACACCTGGGTATTCTGGTAGAAGTTTATATTTCTCCAAATCAATTTCTGGGAAAAATGTGTCACTTTCAAATTCATGCATAATCCTTGTCACAAATAGTCTAAGATGGCCTGGTTTGTTCATGGCTTCCTTATAAACAGAACTGCCTCTCACTAGCCAAACCATGTCCACTTTATTTGCTAATTCTGGTTGCTCAGTAAGTTTTAAAGCATCATCCAGACTTTTGGCAAGAAAATGAGTTCCTTGTGGAGGTTCCTTGATCTCTGCTGAGAACTATATTAATTCTGTCCTTTAAAGGTCGATTCTTCTCAGGAATAGAGAACCATGTCTTCCTACCCATAATCACCAAATTCTGTTTACCTGAGCGGGGGCCAGGGCAGGTCCCCGTTCCTGCCGATGCCCGTGTTCTGGGGCACGGCGACAATGTAGTTCAGCGTGCGCACCATGGCGCCGGTGGACTGTATAGTGATTTTAAAAATGAAATATGTTAAAAAAATGAAATATGTTAGTATTTGATTTTTAAAATAGAATGTCATTTACTAAATTGTGGGACATAATGGTCAAGTTATTTATAACTAGGAAACTAACAATGGCTAATTTTTATTGAAGTAATACTATTCAATTCAGGGAATTATAGAGGAAAAGGTAAATTTGAGTTTTTGCCAAGGTTCATACTTTCCTGGGGGAAGTAGTGCATAAGTATCTATGATAAAAGATGTATTGGAAGAAACAAGAAGGCAGACATAGCATATTTGTTCTCTGCGATGCTTAGTGGGGTACTAACAGCAGGAGCTTAATGGAAAAGACTGTTTCTCACTGGATAATAACCAAGAGACTTCTACATATTAGTTTGAATAAATGAGAAAATCAGTGCCATTAGTCACTGTGTGTTTAGGATAAGCAAAATTACTCTTCCTTGCGGCCATATTGTGAGAAGAAAAACATGATTCTAAAGAGACCCAGTGATGAACAAATAATGCATCTGAGCCTTCCTTAGGCTTTCCCAGTGCTGGAAAAGTGCTGGCCCATGAAAGTAAACGGCTTTGGAGTGTAAAGATGGATGCTTCTCTTTTCCATAACTTCTGATGTCTCTATATATCCTCACTGGGACCCAGGAACTCATTCTTGGGTTTGACAATGAAGCATGCATTTATCACTATGAAAATCAAGTATCAGGGATCCCTGGGTGGCGCAGCGGTTTAGCGCCTGCCTTTGGCCCAGGGCACGATCCTGGAGACCCGGGATCGAATCCCATGTCGGGCTCCCAGTGCATGGAGCCTGCTTCTCTCTCTGCCTGTATCTCTGCCTCTCTCTGTCTCTCTCTATCTCTCTGTGTTACTATCATAAATAAATAAAAATTAAAAAAAAAAAAGAAAATCAAGTATCAGAGTAGAACTGGGAACAGAGCCCATTACAGAACCATGAAGAAGTTCACACGAGAGCCACCTAAATGCCTGCTCCTAATTTGAACACGGGAAGTTGAAGCAAGGTTAGTACATACTTTATTTTTGCCTCCTGAAGGTTTTGAATTCCTATTAAAAAACTGGAGGCAAGCTTTCCCCATTGAATTAAGGAGTCATGAGGACATCAGTCTCATTGCCTAGAATGCACTAGAATAACTTTAGCTCTAGGACATTGAAATGAATGTTTAGGAACTGTACTGCACATCTACAACTACAGGCAGATCAAGAAGCAAGATTAACTTTTCCAGGAATCAAACACTAAGAGTATAAAAGCAGGAGCCTGTTTGCATCAGGGCTCCTTCCCCAGGGTCATTGGGCAGCTCAGGAGCTGCCTGAGCCACAGATGGTGTTTGGTCTCTATAGGCCTAGTGACCTTTCTCTGCTCCATTCGCTAGCACAGGGCCAGCATCTCCGTTTTGACAGGGGCTGAATGGTCTCCAGACCCTGCCTCGGCCTCAGTCAACAATTCACTCCTGCTCAGCACCGCATTGCAAAGATCAGTTGCTTACTGTTCTGACCCATAGATCAACTTAGAGACAGACATAGGTCTTCCTGGTTCCTGTTTAACTAAAACACAAAGAATATTGACTTTCAGCCTTTGTTTTTTCCTGAAACATAGCTACAAGGGTTCAAACAAATGGAACCTCTATTCTATGCTTAGTTTCCCACCTTTCTTTAGCTCTTTTAACTTAAAATGCCAGAAATGCTGACCAGGAAATCACAGAATAGGATTTGGGGAAAAGGAAATTATCAGTGAAAGTAGTTCATGTGTAAAATGTAATAATAATTCACGTTATTATAATTATCATAACATATAATTTGGTTCAAATCAGAAGGAATCCAATCTCAAATTCTAACTATGATTCAGAGCGTGGAAAATTGCTTGAGAATTTTATTCAACATGAGTCAATCCTGTTCTATCTCACCATAGTGAGCTCATTTTAATTCATAAATTATTATAAAAACCAAATTAAAATAAAGAAATTTTATAGGAAATACGTGGTAAACAGTACTGCATATGCTTTACTGTAGTCAAAACCCAGTATTCTCACCAGTAGCATAGTACACCAAACCTCTACGAAATTCCAAATTTCCTATGCAAATAAAATAGAGTAGGAATTATTTAAATTTGTTATCCTATAAGTTTAGAATGGCACTTCTGTGGATATTGCTACTGTAAAAATTTGTTTCTCTCTCCATCTTCTTATACATTTAAAGACAGTCTTCAAAAACAAAATAGAACAACAAAAATACATAATTTGTAATCCAGTAAGAGTAGAAATTAAAAAGATTTGGGGAAACTGCAGCAATAATTGGATTTTCACAGCTACTACACAGTCTTCCCTGTCTCTACTCTCTGAGGCTACTCAAGAATATAGAATTACATGAGATAGTTCCCATTATCTGTTGAACTAGAGGGGCTGTAGTCTACAAGCTACGGAACTGTAGCTGGATCTCCACGGCCAAGTAGAGGTGAGATTGAGGAAGGGCTCAGTTTGAGAGAGGAGCTTGTGGGAATGGGGAAATTTTGATGATCACTGCTCACCTAGCCCTGACTGCTCTGTGAGATAAATTAATCCTACTGCCTTCTGAGAGATGTCAGCAGTTTGAACTGAATGGCTACCTTCTTACATAGAAAAGGATCAACCAGTTCTTTCAAATTATCCTGCTCTGAGGGAAGCTTAGGAACTTCTGGACTCCCACCTGACCCCTGTCATACTGAGAGGACACCTTGAAGGCCCTTCTAACCTCAACCTTTGCAGAAACAGAATCATTCTTTCCAGTTCATACTTTACTGACCCACCACTGCCTGAAGGAAACCATTAACTAGATCTACATAGTACTGAGAAAATTCAAACCTAAAACATTAATGTTTTCAAGTGACTTCAAGGGTCAGGTAGTTAAAATAAATATATGAGAATTCACATACTATTATAGTGTAGAGATCGGTGGAAATTTGATCTAATAGAAAGGGAATATGCTATAGAAAACAATTACATAATTTTTAAAAAAGTATGTATACTGGCCAAGCACATCAAGTCTTTGGGTCAATTTTAGACCATAAGGTTAGTTTATAACTTTGGAATTTTGAATATGAAGAATCAGTACACAGCAACTTATTCTTATTCTTAAGGTATAATTAAAATTGAAGAAGGGAGTTTCAAGGAGGGAGATTTAGTTGAAAAATCAGAGTTAATGAAAGAAACAGGAGAGACCATGATTGGGGATCTCTAACAGGCATATAAATATATAGAACATAATATAGGATTTTATCTTATTAAAACATAAGCCAGAGCCCAATGGAAAGGCCATAATATGGGTCTAGGACCCAAGATTTGGAAGTTAGAAAATATCAGTAGAGGAAAATGAATAGTAAATAAGATGAATACCATTGGAAAGTGTTTGAGAGCCTCTAGGCCAAAGATTCAATCCAGAACCATGCATTGCATTTAGTTGTCATGTGTTTTTAATGTTTTTGAATCTGGAATAATTCCTTGATCTTTTTTGTCCTTCTTGATCTTGACATTTTTAAGAGGAGGAAAATTATTTTTGTAGAATTGTCCCCCAATTTGGTTTTGATATTTTTCACAATTATATTCATGCATAAAATTTTGGCAGTGTTACTACAGGGGGCATATGAAACGATCTGTAACAATAAGGAGAAGAAAAGATAAAAACCTGAGTGAAGGTAGTGACCATGGAAATAGGTAAAACATATATCTTAAATATTAAAAATGGTAAAATTGACATAACTTGATAATTGAGAAAATGTAAGGTGGAAGGAATAAGATAGTGATAAATTCTGTAATAATAAATATCATGTATTGAATAATTACCATTTACAAGGGACACTGCTAAGTGCTCTACATATATATACCTTCTCATTGTGAAATGTCAGTAGCTATTATTGCCAACCCAGTCGCATGGGGAAAAAAAAGAGAGACTGATGGAAATTAAGTAACTGACATGAGAGCATATCACATAGAAGAGAATTTGTAACCAGGCAAGCTCACTCCAGAGCCCTTGTTTTTATCTGCTGTGCTATACAAGTTATCAGTTTCTAACAGTGGTGAGTCAGGCTGATATATTAAGTATAGGATAAAGAGGAAAGTTTAAGGAGAAAGATCCTGATTCAAGCAATAAAAGGTTGAATTTGAGGTTTATAGGATATTCATGTGGAGATACATAGTAGCTCGGAAGAGATAACTGACCTCAAGTTATAAATTTTGGATTCATCAATTTATAAGAAAGAGACAATACTATGAAAAATAGGGAGATACCACAGGAAGATCAGACAGTGAAAGGGAAAATGCGGTGATATGACTCTGGAGAACACCAGCTTTGAAAGGACTGCCAGAGGAAGGAGGTTAAATGTAATTTTCCCCACTTTTCACATTGAAGTAAAATAGAAGTAGGGAAATACACACATCATTAAGTTTTCATGAAGTGCATGCTCTCAGATAATAGCACTAAGATCAAGCAGCAGGAGTTTACCAGTACCCCACCAGCCCTATTTGAGGTAATACTCACACCCAGGGTAACCACTGTGCTGATTCCTGAGAACATAAATTAGTTTCTGAAAATGATATAAATGGAATTTCATAGTAGATGCTCTTCTATGTCTGGCTTCTTTCAGTCAGTATTATTTTTGTTCATCCATTTATTTCAGTAGATTAGTTTGCTAATTTGCATTGTCGTAAAGCATTCTACTGTGTCACAGACACACCCTAAGAGGACTCACAATGCGCCATGCCTTTGTAAAATCCCCTCCCCTGGAGTGATGAAGGCAGACTTGCTTTTCATGAATAGAATATCAAAAGTGGTGCAATGTCACTTCCATGATCATGCTTGTGTAAGATTCCATCTTAGCTGACTGCAGTGAGAGAGTTTCCTGCTTGCCTTGAAGAGGTAAATGGTACATTGTGAACTTCCTAAGGAGAGGACCTCAGGGCAGGCTGAAGGTAAGAGGCTAGATCCCTCGGTCATACAGCCAACAGGAAAATAAATTCTGCCAACAACCAAATGCACTTAGAAGCAGATTCTTAAAAAAAAAAAAAAAAAAAAAAGAAGCAGATTCTTCTCTATGAGTGAGGAACAGTCAGGGTTAGGAAGGGAGAGACAGGAAGGGGGCCAGGGAATCAGGCTCACAAAACAAAATCCCCAAAATGCTGAGATGTAAGGAAACCACAGATAAGGGAACAAACCAGACCACCTTGCCCTAGGGGTTTTGGCAGGAAGAAAAACCTGTGCTACAGTGCCTATGAAATTTATCAAGAATCTAAGAGGATAATGAACTCTCTAAGAAGTTGGCTGGGGTCCTTGCAAGACCCACTAAAAGTCAGTCACAGGAGCTGCTGGGAAATTCCCACAGGGGCCACTGAGAAATTCCCATAGGGAAGTCATCCATAGGGAATGCTGAGAAATACCCACAGAGGAAGCTGAGGATGAGCTCCACTGGGTGTCCCACAGGCTAGCCTAGCACTGCGTGTGCAAAAGGAAAGAGGGCGTACCACACCAATGGAAAAAATCCTTCCCTCCTACAGCGTTCCTTCCAATGTCCTCTAACCCAGGATCTCAAGCAAACCCATGACCACTGGTTTTGGAGCTGACACAATAAATTGACAACTGATACAGGTATATACCCAGAAGAGATTCACTGTCTTTTTATTGTCTTCTAAATTAGTGAGAAAGTAAGAAAACAAAAATGATAGAAATATTACTTAATGTCTCTTTCAACAAAATCTTTCATTTTTATATTTATATTATTTCATTTATATATTTATATTATTTTTTATATTTCATTTTAATATTTGAAAGATATCTTTATAACAAACTATATTAGAAAAAATCAAGATAAAAGCAGAAATCAGTGAAGTAGAATATAAAGAAATAATAGAAAAAAAAGAAATAATAGCAAATAGAACTCCAATAAAAAATATACATGTTAAAAATATATATATATACATGTTAAAAAAAGAACAAAACTCTGTATAATCTCCCTTGTTATTAGAAAATATTCATGATATTTAAAAAAAAAAACTCTGGCAATACTGGTCCAGAAAAGAAGAAATAAGGTGCAAGTCACATACAAAATATTAAGCATGAAAATGGAAAATTAATTGCACATATAAAAGTGATTAAAAATATGATAAGAAAATAAAAGCATCTTCTATGCTAATAAACTTGAAACTTCCTGGAAAATATAACTGATTAAAATATGTTCAAGTAGGAATAGAAGAATAAATAACCTTCTATCTATTAAGGAAATTAAAATAATTTTTAACGTTGTTGTGGACTGAATGTTTGTGCCCTGCTCCTTCCTCATATATTGAAGCCGTAACCCCAAATGCAATAATATTGGAGCCTTTGGAAGGTAATTAGGGTTAGAAGAGGTCAGAGTGGGACCCTGATGTTGGGATTAGTGCCCTGATAAGAATAACTAAAGAATAACCAAAAAAATTGTTCTCTTTTTTTTTTTCCTGCCATGTGAGGACAGCAAGAAGATTGTCTACAAACCAGAGAAGGTTCACTCACCAGAAACAGACCATGTTGTCACTTTGATCTTGACCTTTTAGCCTCCAGAACTATGAGAAAAGCAAATTTCTGTTGTTTAAGCTACCTACTCTATGATATACACTATGGCACTCAGATGACTAAGACAAAAATAATTTCACAACGGAAACTCCAGACTCAGTATATTGTATATTTTGTTTACTTGCATTCTATCAAACATTCAAAGGATAGATTAGTCCAATCTTAAATCTATTTCCAGACAATTAAAAGCAGATCCACTATCCAACTCATTCTATAACTTAACTTTTGATAAAATTAGATAAAAAAACACATGGGAAAAAGTGTCATTCAGGAACATAGATGCAAAATTCCAAACAAATGGGTATTTGAGTGACTCTGTTAAGCTTCCAACTCTTGATTTTGGCTCAGTTTGTGATCTCAGGTAGTGAAACTGAGCCCAAGTCAGACTCCATGCTCAGCGGGATATCTGTTGGAACTTCTCTCACTCCCTCTGTCCCTCCCCCTGCTCATGTGTGTTCTCTCTCTCTTCCTATCACTCTCTAAAATAAGTAAATCTTAAAAAAATAATAATAATAATGCCCAAACGAAGTGTTAGCAAACCAAATTTGCTGTCAAATGAATTGGAAAGACCCTGGGCCCTGAGGCCTTGACTTAGGCTGTCTCAAAGATGTTGCTGAGGGCCCTTGGTCTCATCATGAGAAAGAATTCAAAGACAGACAACATAGCAGATGAGGAACACAAGCAGGAAAGTTTATTAAAGCAACTGTTATAGAATTCCTTATCCTTTAGTGCCCACAATTCTCGGTCATGAGGCTTCCAAGAATGAAGAGATAGACCAGATGAAGAGTGCTGGGCAGCAAAGCGAATAGTAAAGTTTATTGAGTGATAGTACAAAGCTCCCAGAGTGGGAGGGGTCCCAAGAGGGTTGCCTTCTGGAGTTTCTAAGTCCAGGGGTTTTTATGGGCTTTTTGGCAAGCTCTTTTAATCTCCAATGTGCCTTTCATCCAATCAGGGTTTTGTCATCTATCATATGGGAAAGGATAGAGGGCTCCTTCCAGGGTGGTGTAAAATCCTTTTAAGGGTGGTTTCCTTGTAGGTTTAGAGGGCCCTTGTCCCTGCCTGCCTTTCTTCCAACTATCCATCATCAAAAGTACACTCTAGAAGTGCGAGAGCAGATAAGCTTGAGAGAGAGAGAGAGAGAGAGCTGTGTGTCCTGTGGGTTTGGGATTCTATCTTTTATTGAGAGTTGTTAACTAAGGGGTGGAATATTTACTACTTGAGGCAAGGATTTCTTGCAAGCAGGGTTTCACACTTTTTTTTTTCCTTATTTGGTCAGGGGTTTCTTGTCATGGCACTGCCATTTTGGGCTTTCTGGTTTGATCTGATTTTTGTGTGTGTGTGTGTCTGGCTTTATTTTGAAGTGCTTACCAGGATAGGCCTTTTCCTCATAGGTGACTATTCTTTCCTCTTTGCTAGCCTCCAGGCATCCTATTAAAACCTAACTAGCTGCTTCTATAAAAAATTCATCTGTATTTAAGATAAAACAAATGGATTAAGTCATATTCATCCTAAGAATGCAATAGTGTTTTAATATTAACCAAAAAAAAAAATCTTTCACTAATTTGCTAATTATTTTTTTAAATACCTAAAAAATATGGGGTGCCTGGGGGGCTCAGCATCTGCCTTTGGTTCAAGTTGTGATCCCAGGGTCCTAGGATAGAGCCCTGCATTAGGCTCCCAATTCAGCAGGGAGTCTGCTTTTCCCTCTCCCACTGCCCCTCTCCCTATTTGTGCTCTTTCAAATAAATGGGTAAAATCTTAAAAACAAACAAACAAAATAAATAAAACCTTTTAAAAACAATTTTAAAGTATTCACCACATAAGCAGATGAAAGCACCTAAGACTGTATGATAACAGATGCCCATAAATGTTTGACAGATTCCTGTACCCATTCGTGGTAATAAATGATGATGATGATGATAGATAGATAGATAGATAGATAGATAGATAGATAGATAGATGATAGATAGATAATAGATCAATAAATAAAATAAAATATATAATTTAGTAAAAGTTATATACCCAAAACTTACAGTACATGATTTTCAATGGGAAAACAATAGAAGCACTCTCTTTAAAATTAAGAACATGTCTGAGATGCTCAAAATTATTGTTTCTATTCAATTCAAACTTGTACTATAGGCTCCAGTCAGAGAAAGAACATAAAAATAAACTCCTGCACACCTCCACTATACAAGAACATTCTTGGCAGCACTGTTTGTAATATCCTTAAATTGGAAAGATAAACATAAAATGCAGATACTATTTAATTTACTTGCTTAAGATCCTTGTATACTTTATTCTTCCAGTTATGTTATCCTTTCCTTGCTTCTGGGATGCAGACTGGGTTTTTTTGTTTTTTTTTTTTTTTGTGATTGCACAATGCTTAGTAGCTAAATCAATACATTGTTTAAAGTATTTTTAAAAGTAATTAGGAAACTAGTGGATTAACAGCAGTAACAATCAGATATAAAGTTAATATTTCATATTTTATATAAGCATAAGTATATATTTTTATAGTCCATGCTTATGAAATTATCATATAACATTTAAAGCTGATGTCATTTTTAAAGAATTACATTTAATATTTTTTGTTCTATGACTAGATTCATATAATCCTCATTTGGATCTTTATAAATTTGATAATGAATATAGATGTTTTGAATGAAAATAAGCATAAACATATTCGAATATCCTTGGTTCTTTATAGATACATGGGTTATAAAATTACATAGGAAAACATAATGATGCCTAAAAGGAACATAAATATTGCAGATCATGGCTAATTATACTCTAATGCTCATGGAATTGGTTAATCATATTCATGACTAGCAATGAACTTACTAGAATTTCTAATACACCCTCTATGCTAATGAACAATTACAGTGTTGCCAGTGTTATAATCCAATGCTAGGGATGTAGGTGATTTCAGTTGACTTGCATGGGGGAAGGCTTAATGTAATTCATGTGCAAGTGAGATATCATACAGTCTAAGAAGATAAGACAATAGAATAATGCTCTTGAGATGGCTCACTTTCTTTTCGGTGAACAGCATAAGCTGAGCTGAGACCACAATTTAAATTATGAAATAATGTGTTGTTAGGTCCCCCATCACACTCTGTTTTTCAGCCCCAACTCTAAAGCCCAAGCTCTACAAGCTGTTTAGAGCTACCCCACTAGAGACATTCTATCAGTTGTCTCCCCTGGGTCATGCATCAGTGTGGAATAGAGGTCATTTTGAACTTTATTTAAAGTCTCACGATTTTAACCATTCTTTTGTTCTTCAATATGATCTCTGAATTCATCTCTGAGAGTCAGAGACATGTATCTTTATGAATGATGATAAAAATGTAGATACTCTCTGAGGAAATTTAATGGAACTCTTCAGACTCAGCACTGAGCTGACATACAGAGCCATTTGTTTTTTAGTTGCTCTGGAACTAAGGTTTTAAATTCTCAGCTCCACCGAAAACCAATTGTATCTCTACAATCTGTAGAAAAGAAGAAAGGAAAGAAAGAAGGAATGTTACATTAGAATGTAAGGTCTATGATAACAGGATTTTTTTTTTTCAATTCACTATAGTTCACTAGAGTATCTTCAAGGCTTAGAAAAGAGTCTGGCACATATTTTTCAGTAAATATTTGTGAAAGAAAAGAAAGAGAGGAAAAGAAAGAGAGGAAGGAAACACAAATGTTAGCAAATTTCTCTATGCAGACCATCCACCTGCTCTTGTCCTTCCCTTGGTGGACCTGGCTTCTTATTTTTAAAAGGTATTTTTTTCGTACCCAAATACCTCCTATGGACGAGTCAAATATCAGATCTGCCTTGCTTATCATTAGCCATTTTGAAAATATACTCCAGTGAATCTGACCAGGAATTTAACATTTAATTAAACCTTTCAGTGGAATTAGTTATAAATGTTGAAACTCCAAAACAATATAAAGCTATTGGACAATAAGGAAATACCACAGGTGATGTGACGCAACTAAATCTAAGAACATTTCAGGGAAGGAAACCCGAAAAAACATCAGAAAAACATAGTGTGAGATATAAATTTAATAGATTAGTCTTCTGTTTTTCTTTCTATAAGTAGAGCTATCCCTTACACAATTCCAGCAGTTGAAGACTTCTTGTTTAAAAGTGGAAGATAATTTGGCCAATTTCTCAGGTCTGCCCATGGAAAGTGAACAGAGGTTAGGACACACACATTTTTTTGGCCTGCAAAACAGAAGACTCTTCTCTGGCATATACTGCCAAGCCAATGCTCAATTGCACCATCTTAAAGAAAAATTGCACTAGACAGAAGGAAGCAGGCAAGGGCGACTTTAGTCAAGACTATTGCCATAGGGAAGGGACACTGAACTCAACTCTGCTGAAACAAAATGCAGGAAGGTTTTTAAGGGCTGAGATGAGCTAGTAGAGAAAGACTGCAGGACATTAGGAAGGAGATATTGATCAATGGGAGTGGCCATCTGTATTTGCTAATTGATAATCATCAAAGTCAGGCTCCTTCTTTCCCACTGACACTGGCAGACAGAGGCAATATCACTATTCCATGATTACATTTCAAGAAGATAGCTCTCAGATCCTTGTTAAAGATATTCCTGGGTTCTAAATCTGGCAAGAGGCTGGGGAAAAATTGAGTGCACATTTCAAAGGATCAGAGAAACAATGCGATAACAAATTTGCTGAAGTAATAATTCTTTTTTAAAAAAGGAACTCAGGGGCAGCCTGGGTGGCTCAGTGGTTTAGCACTGCCTTCAGCCCAGAGTGTGATCCTGGAGACCCAGGATCAAGTCCCACGTCGGGCTCCCTGCATTGAGCCTGCTTCTCCCTCTGCCTGTGTTTCTGCCTCTCTCTCTCTCTCTTCCCTCTGTGCATTCTCATGAATAAATAAATAAAATCTTAAAAAAAAAAGAGAGAGAATTCAGGAGTGTATAGTCAGGAAGAAATCTGTCTAAAATTTTGTCAGAATGAGTGAGCATTAAGGCTGTCTTAGTTGGTTAAGCAGTCATCACAGTTTATATGAAGCCCTTATGTATCTTCATGTCTCTTCACATCTCTAACAGAAATACTATGTGTGAGTCACTCCGTGCACCCAACAAATTTTCTTCCAATACCAACCCCTTCCAGGCCCTGGGCCCTGGGAATAGAATCGGCAATACAGGCTTGCGGGGCAATGAGAAAATAGAAGATAAATAATAACCTATGTAAATATAAATTACAAACAAGGCAAGTTTCATCACAAAAGATCTGTCATGGTCTAAGAGTTTGTTACAGGGTAACTTGACATAGTTTGAGTGACAGGAAAGAATTCCTTCAGGAAGCAACGTTTGAGCTGAGATTGGAAGGACAAGTAGGAACTCAATGAGGAAGGGAAGGAAATTTGCAGGGCGAGTTGAGAGCCAGTGGAAAGGCTCTGAGACTGTGGGTGGAGAAGGGCTGGAAAACTGAGAAGAATGAAAGAAGTTAGGGTAGCTGCAAAAGACATTGCCAGAGGCATCACAGCACAGCAGGAAATGAGCTGGAGGCCTGTGAGCCTGGATTCACTAGGATCTGAGATGATTAAAGGGAAGCCAGGATACTGCTAGAAGTGTGAGACAGGGAAGACTGTCCTATGTAAACCTGTGGCTTTATCTCCCATCTATTGGCACTCCTTGCCTAGAGCTAATTTTTTGGACTCTAGCAGCAGGAGGTGATTTGACTCACTTTGCTCTCTTACAGCACCTCTCCAAGATAACTCACTGATGTTTTGGATCTTAGCTCTCTCACATGTCCCAGATAGAAATTAATGTCAATATTAAATGATTGAACTCTTATCACATACACTGGTACATTAACATGCAGAGATGCTCACTTCTGTGTAAGAACAGCAACCAGGTATTCTCTTGTATTCCCCACATTCCACTTTGGCTCTGAGGCACCTCCTCAGTCCTTTTGTATCTACATAATCTTGGGCTTTCTGAAAAGTCCAGAAATCAGTTTACTGATACTCACTAAAATGTTAGGCTAATCAGTTACTATATGGGATAAAAATAGTTTCAAGTTATATTCATCAACAGCACTGTGACGTTCTTATCAAGGTATACATGTGACCTCTAGTGTGTACTGAAACAAAGCATGCAGTAGTTCAAGGAAATAAAAATATTTCAAAGAATTATTAAATGACATATTTTCTAGATGACACACTGATGCCTTGAAACACATAGAGTTCTCACAGAAAGGTGAGTAGTTTGGCCGAGTCTCAGGGAGCAGCTCCTGGCATTTAATGAGTATGCCATAATATCAAGGTTTTTAAAAAATCATTATCACTACTCCTAATAGTTAATACTTCATTAATACTTACAATATTCTTGTTAGCTTTATTGGTGGCCAGATAAGACAATTTCCTGAAGAGCAGTGAAAAATGTACTTATAGCTGGATACTAAAAACTATGATGTATGTTATACTGGAAAACATACCAAACTTCTAATTGGTCTGTCTGAAAATACCACTTTAAAAACCACAAGCTAAGGTGAAGGGGGAAGTGCCCACAGTTTTTAGAAAGTCATAACAAGCAAAACTTTGCTATAAGACTCAAAATCATACAATCTCACCCCAAAGATTTTGATTAGATCATTGGAGTCTTTCTTTTTTCCTTTCCTGAGGTAGAACATCTTCTAAGAAATAGAACTTTTAAACCATGAGAATGATCTTTGCTGAGTTGTGGCAATTTCACCAAGATTTCTATGATGAGTTGGATCAATTTATTGTTTACCATTTCCTGTCAGAGATCATGTGTACTTTGAATGTTCTTAAGGCATTATTCTAGCTTCATTTTAGGAAACCTTATGGCGGGGGGGATAGCAAGCAGAATGGGTAGACATCTATTGTAGATGATTTTAGGAGATGAAAGAATTTGGGTGTGTTTTGGGTCATTTTTCAAAGCCATGTCACTGCAATCATGATCCCTCAATAACACAAGTTGTTTCAGTTTGACCAGCTGTGCTCTCTGAGTATATAAAAATCAAAGAAAACTGAACACTTTAGTTTTTAGAAGATATTTTAAGAATTTAGGTATGGGTCATGAGATTTCTTGTAGCTAATCTAATGGCCCTATCTTAGTTATTAGATCTCTTCCATAACAGGGGCAAACTAGTTTAGTACCCATGTATTTCTATTGGCATCATTTATTTCTATTGTCAGATTGTTGGATTTCACCAAATTAGCATTTATCCATCTATCTTCAACTTATTTATCCATCCATCCATTTGCTCATATATTTATCCACTTAATCATTTATTCACTGTTAATTCAGCACACCTTTGTAGAATATCTATCATATAATTGGGTGAGGGCAAACTGTGAAAATAAATGTGAAAAAAACATGGTCCCAGACCTCAAAGATGTTATCTTTGTATTTATTTATAAGCTTGAAAAAAAAAAAACTGGTTTCTAATTCTGTTTTTTTGCCCTGCCTCCTCTACCTTTCCTGCACAATTGACCTAATCTCCCACACTTTAGTCACTTTGGTGTCTAATCTTTGTTAACTTTTTCATTAGCGTCTCATGCCAATTTGAGCATACTAACAATTAACTAAACTTCAGTGGTCCTCTACCTGCCCCCCACCCTGAAATGTCTAATACTAGAACCACACCCCAATTTATTTTGGGGACAATTATTTTTGCCCCACTGAGTAGTCTGTTTAATGTCCTATTAAATACAGTCTGCTAAAAAAGGAACTTGGTGCTCCCCTAGCCAAA
This sequence comes from Canis lupus baileyi, assembly GCF_048164855.1. NCBI lineage: Eukaryota > Metazoa > Chordata > Mammalia > Carnivora > Canidae > Canis > Canis lupus. The sequence goes on from NC_132838.1 coordinate 43,875,209, forward strand.
GAGTGAGTGTGTGACTGAACTAGACTAATCATTTGTTCTTCCTGGAATTTAAACCACTAAACAGAATGAAAAGGGAAAAGGTAGAGCTGAAATTCATGCAGGCAAATATGTCTGTAGATGCTCACAGTTGCACTGGTTTCTCCTGACTTGCCTTTGAATCTGTGATGAAACCTACTCTACTCCCTGTATCCTGTACACTATTCCCCATTGCCACTGCTCTAATGAGCTTCTTTACTATGGGATCACCTGAGTTGCTTTCTGTGGTTCCCAAACAGAAATCCCTAACTTACAGAATCTCTGTTTGTGAAATCTTTGTATTCCAAGACTATGTGTAGTGTCTTGCCACTAACATTTTCATGGAAATCCTGAAAAAATAACTCATGTGCTCACTATTCAGTCCTCTAGAGTTTATAATCATGCCTCTGGGCATGACGAGCCTACTGAAATGTAGTCCCTGCCCACTGGAGCTGACCTCTTAGCTATACTCTTCATGTGTCAAAGCTGGTTCTGATCTCCTGGGACCTTCACATGCTGAAGCTATTCTGTGATCTTTGCCAGTATGGCATGAAGCTCTTCAGTGGTAGTGCTGTTGTGCTATATGGTTCTGAGCTGTGCTGCTTCTTCAGGGTCTTACAGGTACTTAAATTGAATAAGGCTTCCTATTTTCATTTCAGTTTCTTGTTCAGATAACTGAGACAGAAGTCCACGGGAGCTGGGCCTTGGAAAGATAGTAATTGAACAGAACTTTATTTGTTGATTACACCATGGTAGGGTGATTAAAACTGTTCTTTGGGAGCTAAACATGTTTTCTTTGATTCTACACTGAGAGGTTTTGAATCAACTCTACAGAAATAGACATCTGCTCACCTGAATAATGCATTTGAGTCTCATTGAAGGTTTGCCTCAATGTCTAAAATATTTAACTGTTTAAAAGGTCAGGTGGGAAGCACTTATGAAAGATATGGTTGTATTAGGAATTTTTCCCTTTTATGATATTGAATAATGCCTGTTCCTTCTGGTTTATAGGTGTGCCAATTTCTGAGTCTTCTGAAACATTAGTATTTTTTTTTTATCTAAATTGCCTCATATATTCTGGGTATCGTTCATTTCTCTTCACTTTGTTTAAAAATATAATTACCTTCTTATCTTTTGTTCACCAAAAGAAAAAATTCTATGGCTATTGTATTAATCAAATACAAGCAATTATAAACATACAATGTTTTTCAATTTTTAAAAGTGTACAGTTAACAAAACTCAAAGACAACCTACAGAATGGGAGAAGATATTTGCAAATGACATATCAGATAAAGGGCTAGTTTCCAAGATCTATAAAGAACTTATTAAACTCAACACCAAAGAAACAAACAATCCAATCATGAAATGGGCAAAAGACATGAAGAGAAATCTCACAGAGGAAGACATAGACATGGCCAACATGCACATGAGAAAATGCTCTACATCACTTGCCATCAGGGAAATACAAATCAAAACCACAATGAGATACCACCTCACACCGGTGAGAATGGGGCAAATTAACAAGGCAGGAAACAACAAATGTTGGAGAGGATGCGGAGAAAAGGGAACCCTCTTCCACTGTTGGTGGGAATGTGAACTGGTGCAGCCACTCTGGAAAACTGTGTGGAGGTTCCTCAAAGAGTTAAAAATAGACCTGCCCTACGACCCAGCAATTGCACTGTTGGGGATTTACCCCAAAGATACAGATGCAGTGAAACGCCGGGACACCTGCACCCCGATGTTTATAGCAGCAATGGCCACGATAGCCAAACTGTGGAAGGAGCCTCGGTGTCCAACAAAAGATGAATGGATAAAGAAGATGTGGTTTATGTATACAATGGAATATTACTCAGCTATTAGAAATGGCAAATACCCACCATTTGCTTCAACGTGGATGGAACTGGAGGGTATTATGCTGAGTGAAGTAAGTCAGTCGGAGAAGGACAAACTTTATATGTTCTCATTCATTTGGGGAATATAAATAATAGTGAAAGAGAATATAAGGGAAGGGGGAAGAAATGTGTGGGAAATATCAGAAAGGGAGACAGAACGTAAAGACTGCTAACTCTGGGAAACGAACTAGGGGTAGTAGAAGGGGAGGAGGGCGGGGGGTGGGAGTGAATGGGTGACGGGCACTGGGGGTTATTCTGTATGTTAGTAAATTGAACACCAATAAAAAATTAAAAAAAAAAAGATTCCAAGCAAAAAAAAAAAAATTTTTTTTAAAGTGTAATATCTCTTATTCTTTGTCTCTCACAGTTTGCCTAATGAAGCATATTAGATAGTTTCCTGTATCACTTGTTCAAATGTTTTAACTTCTGCATAAATATTGATCTTACCTATATAGAATTTCCATTATTCATTCACATTTTCCTATTGATTTTCCACTGATTTTTATTAATTTTCAATTTCTTTTTTGTTTTGTTTTATTTTTGATGAGGATATACTTTATTTATAAAATGTATAAAAATTATTATTAAAATATAAGTTTTATTTAAAAGTTTATTTTTGGTAGTAAGTTTTTTTATTTTTATTTTTTTAAGATTTTATTTATTTATTCATGAGAGGCACAGAGACAGAGAAAGGCAGAGGGAGAAGCAGGCTCCATGCAGGGAGCCCCACGTGGGACTCGATCCTGTTCTCCAGGATCACGCCCTGGACTGAAGGTGGCGCTAAACCGCTGAGCCACCCCAGCTGCCTTATTCTTGGTAGTAAGGTAAACAAATATGAAACTTGCTATTTTGTATCTGTTGTCCTAAGAAGCCAAAGGAGGTTTGATTAGTGAGAAATAGAGAGCTTGCTATAATCTCTTTGTGTTTCATCAAGTTGGACTCTAATCAGTATTTATATAAGCTTAAAAGAAATATAGCTTTAATAATTAATTATATACCATAGATTATTTGTCTACTCCACTAATCACCCAGTGTTTATTATGTTTCAACCAAGAGTTCAACACTGTGACTTAAGCTGTGAGAAAAGCCCAACCTGTTACCCAACTCTTATCCTTTAAATGCCAAGAAATAGAGTTGTAGAGACAACTGATCGTATACAAAATTATTGATGTACTTACAAGATGCACATATTTAAACTCCCTATGAGGAATAAACTCTAAGGGTAGAGGAGTTATGAGTTAGAGTAAATCAATGAAGAATGGAATAGTGTGGAGTTGGTCTCATGGAATCTGTTTGATCTGAGGTTTTGGAGTCCAATTACCTATCCTTCCATTGCTGGATGGTTGCTGCCTCTTCTACGAGGTCATTACTCCATACTCTCAGAGAAGAGCCAAAGGTTAAAGACTGACTTATCCAAGAAGAGAAAAGCCCAGCTCTTTGTATTAAGAGGGAACCAACTCTAGGATATCATTCCTGATTTAGAGCTCCTCATGGGAACAGATAGCCTGAGGTCCATTTTCAGCCAAGAAGACCTCCTTGTTTGCTTTCTTACTGTTCCACTTCCCTCGCTCCTCCTCATCTAGAGCACTCTAGATGCAAAAATCCTTCTCTCAGGATTTTATCTGAGGAAATTGTACCTAAAACAGTTGGTATCAGAAGTGGAGCTGAGAGGCAGACTCTAAGAATGGAATTCTAGAAATGGACCAATCACTGGCCAGATGGCAATCAGGGTACTACCCCTGGTGGAAAGGAGGCTTTTGATGGTGCTGGCATGCTACAGCAGAGGGATTGCTAATATTTTCACCTGTGGTGAACTTTGGCAGGTAAGAGTTGAGAGAAGGTACACTCACTGGCAAAAAGTCTTTAGTGGTTTCAAGGGACTAATACCCAAGACTACAGAACTGAATGCTTTGATAAGTGCCATTGATGCACTGAAGAGGACAGGTTCAGGTATACTGACCCACCATTTAAAACACATTGCATTGAGAACTTCCCTAGCTGCATGAACAGAAACAAGTATGTCTTCCAGACAGGAGACGAACAGAGCTAAAATCAGACACTTGATCTAATTGGAAGAATTACAGATTTTTCTAAGAAGACTTACTTGGGAATCTAGACTATTCTCCCAAACCAAAACCCTGCCCTGAGGGAAGAAGTGCAATCTGAGCATGACACTGTTCTTGAGGACCTTGACTCTCCTGATTGAAAAGCTGTGCAGAAATCTCCAATGAGACATTTCACAAGACAATCAATGGTTGCTCTACTCTGGATCTACTCTTACTTGTCCTCATGGCCACCAGAGAGAAAGCCATGTGACCCCACTGAGAAGTGGGGGCTCTGCAAAAGGAGGAAAGGACTAACAGAGCCATTAGTTAGCTATTAGTCTGTTAGCCAGACTAACACTAACAGAGCCACAGAGCCACACCTTCATATGTTGGCAGGAACCAGAAGGCAGACTTCCAGAGAGAAATTCTCTTCTAGGATGTAAATGAAGCAAATTGACCCACATGGAAACTTAGGCACGGCAAGGCAATTAATGTCTTTGCTATGTTGTACACAAGTTCTATTCTGGTGTAATGTTCTGTGGATTATAGTGCTTTGCTGACTTTTTAAAAAAATTGTTCTATTAAGAGCCTCTTCATTTGAACAATAATAGTGCCTATTTTATAGTCTCTGAGACAGCCATGTGACACCACTGGTTACTGACCGGGGTGGCTATTGCATTCTTCTTGATAAAAATGGAACAAAATAAAACTATGCTTTATAACTTGCATAATTATATAATCTAGCTACATTTTTATTATTGGTACCAAAATAATAATAGTACTTTTGAACTCTTCCTGATTCCAAATTCTTGCTTAACACTTTATGTACATTACTTATTTCATCTGTAAGGGAAGTCTTATTATTATTATCTCCATTTTACAAAGGAAAGAACTAAGCCCCTGAGAGGTAAGCAAAGCTGCCCTCAATCACCCTGCTTATAACTAGTGGGGCCAGAAGGCAAACCTAAGCCACCTTCTCCCAAATTGTGCTTTTACTTACTTATTTTTAAAGATTTACTTATTTATTTGAGAGAGAAAGTGCATGCAGGCATGCACTATTTGGGGAAGGGGCAGAGGGAGAAGCAAACTCCCCACTGAGCACAGAGCCCAATGTTGGGCTCCATCCCAGGACCCTGAGATCACAACCTGAGCAAAACCAAGAATTGGAGGCTTAACCGGCTGAGCCACCCAGATGCCGTCAAAATGTGCTTCTAAACACTACTCATACAGCCACCATTGGCATGTTTTTATGTTTTGAATCTTATACACTCTTTTAATGGTGCTGTGTTTTCAGTCAGTTATTATGTCTTATCTTTCATAGCCAAGTCCTCTTTTCATTGTCCTCTCAGTAGCCTGGATCCATTACAATTGTGTGGTCTCATCCCCTTTGGTTTCTCTTTCATACTTGTCAGCCATTAGCAAAGTTTTTCTGCTCTACCAGAACAGTAAAATCTGAGCAAGTACTTCTTGAGTGCTTGTCAATGATAATAGAGCAGCCACATTAAAATATAATTTCCTGTGTCCCTGGATAAGAAATTTTCCTGTAGGTTTGAATTTGTGAATACTGTATTTCAAACTGTGATACAGCAGTGCTATAAAGTCCAGCTTAAAGAATAATCATGGACCATGAGGAAATAATGTGAGTCCAAGGAATTGTTTCTGTCCATGAGGTAGTCATAATTGAAAATAAGCTTGCTAAATGTTGACCATCCATATTGAGTAAAGAATAAATTCTGTGTATATCCTGTTTGTGAGGCATGTGTAGAGAGGTATTTTACTTTTAGCCAATTCTTCACACATAATTACCATTTCCTCTATATTGTTAAATTTAAATGAAAAGAACAGTCATACATCTCAAGGAAATAGTTGGAACTGACTCTTTTTAGCAATCCATTTACTTACAAATTAAAAGATATGAGAAAATTCTAAGCTAACCATCCTAACTTGGAAAACTCTAATGCTATCCAGAGAGTTGATCTATATACAATGGAGTAAGAGAAAGGAGCATTTGCTGGTAAAACTTTTTACAACCTTAATATTTGATCTAAGTATTCTTTTTGTTTTTATCATATTTTAAGTTTTTGTTTAAATCTGACTATTTAATATATATTGTAATATTGGTTTCAGGAGTGGAATTTAGTGATTCATCACTTACATAGAACACCCAGTGCCATGGGCATTTTTTTGAGGTCAGTAACACTCCTTGTAGAGGCAAATGCCTTTAATAGCTTTCAATTTGTATAAGTTAAATGCCCAAAAATATTGTAAATATTGATGTATATAAAGATTATATACCTTGATACTATACATATACAGATTGTATACATTGACACTTTCTTCCCCCCCCCAAAAAAAACCCCATAGAAGACATATTTTTCTTATAGAAGTATTCCAGAATGAATAAGTTAGAAAGAAAAGTTCAAGTTGTGATTCTTATGATCTGTTATAGGAATGTGGGAAAATGTTTTGGGTTGAAAGTGAGGAGGTCTTAGACACAATCACATTTGGAAAGTTGGATTAAAAAAAATGATAGCATATCCTGTGACCTCAGAATTTTAATCTCCAAACTCAGATTTTCTGAGCCAACACAATAGTTTCTGCTATTTAAGGCTCATTCCAAGTATTCTATTTGTAATGTGCTATGTTAACCATTTTAAATTCTCTTTCCCAATGTCAATGAAAACCTCAGAGGCCTGGGAATGTCCCAAATGTCAATGAACTAATTTGGTAGTAACTGACTTCTTTCACAGATGATTGCTATTTCCTGGCTCCATCTAAGTCAGAAATATAGAGCCATAAGCATAACCATTTGTGTGGCTCTTCTGACTCATAGCAAAAAATAAAGGCAGAAAAAAAATAGTCTCAATATAGAAAAATTTGTTGTTCTAAAGAAACAAAGTTTTCATTTATTGCATCATTTAGTCTTTGACCTTAAATATCTATTCTCTATTAATAAAATTTGGCTCTTTCCTGCTAAAGAAAAAATATTTTTAAGGATTCATAGTAGGTTTTAAATACTAGTGATAAGAGGAATAATCCACTGCTTTGCTCAGAGTTGCTTATCCTGTGAGCACACATCAAGCACTGTGAGGGCAAATTATTCTTTCAAAATGCATGAGTTTGAACCACATAGTCAGAGAAACAGGGTGGTAGCTGGTGAGTGTGGGTTTAGGGAGAGTCTCTGGGCTTTTGTTTTTCCTTTGATTTAAAAAAAAATGGATGTTGAGCTAGTAAAAAGGGAAGTCCAGGTAAATATTCTCAGATCTGTTTCATAAGCAGCCAGCCTTTTTAATAAGTTTGGCTAATGGTTTATCTATCTTATTAATTCTTTCAAAGAACCAGCTCCTGGTTTTGTTGATCTGTTCCACAGTTCTTCTGGTCTCGATTTCGTTGAGTTCTGCTCGAATCTTAATTAACTCTCTTCTTCTGCTGGGTGTAGGATCTATTTGCTGTTTTTTCTCTAGCTCCTTTATGTGTAAGGTTAGCTTTTGTATTTGAGTTCTTTCCAGTTTTTGAATGGATGTTTGTATTGAGATGTATTTCTCCCTTAGGACTGCTTTTGCTGCATCCCAAAGATTTTGAACGGTTGTATCTTCATTCTCATTAGTTTCCATGAATCTTTTTAATTCTTCCTTAATTTCCTGGTTGACCCTTTCATCTTTTAGCAGGATGGTCCTTAACCTCCACGTGTTTGAGGTCCTTCCAAACTTCTTGTTGTGATTTAGTTCTAATTTCAAGGCATTATGGTCTGAGAATATGCAGGGGACGAACCCAATCTTTTGGTATCCGTTCAGACCCAATTTGTGACCCAGTATGTGGTCTATTCTGGAAAAATTTCCATGTGCACTTGAGAAGAATGTGTATTCAGTTGAGTTTGGATGTAAAGTTCTGTATATATCTGTGAAATCCATCTGGTCCAGTGTATCATTTAAAGCTCTCATTTCTTTGGAGATGTTGTGCTTAGAAGACCTATCGAGGGTAGAAAGAGATAGATTGAAGTCACCAAGTATAAACGTATTATTATCTAAGTATTTCTTCACTTTGGTTATTAATTGATTTAAATATTTGGCAACTCCCACATTCGGGGCATATATATTGAGGATTGTTGTTAAGTCCTCTTGTTGGATAGATCCTTTAAGTATGATATAGTGTCAGCCTTATTAAAAAGAAGAGAGAGAAGACTCAAATTAATAAAATCATGAATGAGAAAGGAGAGATCACTACCAACACCAAGGAAATACAAACGATTTTAAAAACATATTATGAACAGCTATACGCCAATAAATTAGGCAATCTAGAAGAAATGGATGCATTCCTGGAAAGCCACAAACTATGAAAACTGGAACAAGAAGAAATAGAAAACCTGAACAGGCCAATAACTAGGGAGGATATTGAAGCAGTCATCAAAAACCTCCCAAGACACAAAAGTCCAGGGCCAGATGGCTTCCCAGGGGAATTCTATCAAACGTTTAAAGAAGAAACCATACCTATTCTACTAAAGCTGTTTGGAAAGATAGAAAGAGATGGAGTACTTCCAAATTCGTTCTATGAGGCCAGCATCACCTTAATTCCAAAACCAGACAAAGACCCCACCAAAAAGGAGAATTACAGACCAATATCCCTGATGAACATGGATGCAAAAATTCTCAACAAGATACTGGCCAATAGGATCCAACAGTACATTAAGAAAATTATTCACCATGACCAAGTAGGATTTATCCCTGGGACACAAGGCTGGTTCAACACCCATAAAACAATCAATGTGATTCATCATATCAGCAAGAGAAAAACCAAGAAGCATATGATCCTCTCATTAGATGCAGAGAAAGCATTTGACAAAATACAGCATCCATTCCTGATCAAAACTCTTCAGAGTGTAGGGATAGAGGGAACATTCCTCAACATCTTAAAAGCCATCTACGAAAAGCCCACAGCAAATATCATTCTCAATGGGGAAGCACTGGGAGCCTTTCCCCTAAGATCAGGAACAAGACAGGGATGTCCACTCTCACCACTGCTATTCAACATGGTACTGAAAGTCCTAGCCTCAGCAAACAGACAACAAAAAAACATAAAAGGCATTCAAATTGGCAAAGAAGTCAAACTCTCCCTCTTCGCCGATGACATGATACTCTACATAGAAAACCCAAAAGTCTCCACCCCAAGATTGCTAGAACTCATACAGCAATTCGGTAGCGTGGCAGGATACAAAAACAATGCCCAGAAGTCAGTGGCATTTCTATACACTAACAATGAGACTGAAGAAAGAGAAATTAAGGAGTCAATCCCATTTAATTGCACCCAAAAGCATAAGATACCTAGGAATAAACGTAACCAAAGAGGTAAAGGATCTATCCTTTACCCTAAAAACTATAGAACACTTCTGAAAGAAATCGAGGAAGACACAAAGAGATGGAAAAATATGCCATGCTCATGGATTGGAAGAATTAATATTGTGAAAATGTCAATGTTACCCAGGGCAATTTACACGTTTAATGTAATCCCTATCAAAATACCATGGACTTTCTTCAGAGAGTTAGAACAAATTATTTTAAGATGAGTGTGGAATCAGAAAAGACCCCGAATAGCCAGGGGAATTTTAAAAAAGAAAACCATAGCTGGGGGGGGGGCATCACAATGCCAGATTTCAGGTTGTACTACCAAGCTGTGGTCATCAAGACAGTGTGGTGCTGGCACAAAAACAGACACATAGTTTTACGGGTGTTGAACCAGCCTTGTGTCCCAGGGATAAATCCTACTTGGTCATGGCAAAGACAACCTACAGAATGGGAGAAGATATTTGCAAATGACATATCAGATAAAGGGCTCGTTTCCAAGATCTATAAAGAACTTATTAAACTCAACACCAAAGAAACAAACAATCCAATAATGAAATGGGCAAAAGACATGAACAGAAATCTCACAGAGGAAGACATAGACATGGCCAACATGCATATGAGAAAATGCTCTGCGTCACTTGCCATCAGGGAAATACAAATCAAAACCACAATGAGATACCACCTCACACCAGTGAGAATGGGGAAAATTAACAAGGCAGGAAACAACAAATATTGGAGAGGATGCGGAGAAAAGGGAACCCTCTTCCACTGTTGGTGGGAATGTGAACTGGTGCAGCCACTCTGGAAAACTGTGTGGAGGTTCCTCAAAGAGTTAAAAATATACCTGCCCTACGACCCAGCAACTGCACTGTTGGGGATTTACCCCAAAGATACAAATGCAATGAAACGCCGGGACACCTGCACCCCGATGTTTATAGCAGCAATGGCCACGATAGCCAAACTGTGGAAGGAGCCTCGGTGTCCAACGAAAGATGAATGGATAAAGAAGATGTGGTTTATGTATACAATGGAATATTACTCAGCCATTAGAAATGACAAATACCCACCATTTGCTTCAACGTGGATGGAACTGGAGGGTATTATGCTGAGTGAAGTAAGTCAGTCGGAGAAGGACAAACTTTATATGTTCTCATTCATTTGGGGAATATAAATAATAGTGAAAGGGAATATAAGGGAAGGGAGAAGAAATGTGTGGGAAATATCAGAAAGGGAGACAGAACGTAAAGACTGCTAACTCTGGGAAATGAACTAGGGGTGGTAGAAGGGGAGGAGGGCGGGGGGTGGGAGTGAATGGGTGACGGGCACTGGGGGTTATTCTGTATGTTAGTAAATTGAACACAGATAAAAAATAAATTAAAAAAAAAAACAGACACATAGATCAATGGAACAGAATAGAGAACCCAGAAGTGGACCCTAAACTTTATGGTCAACTAATATTCAATAAAGGAGGAAAGACTATCCATTGGAAGAAAGACAGTCTCTTCAATAAATGGTGCTGGGAAATTGGACATCCACATGCAGAAGAATGAAACTAGACCACTCTCTTTCACCACACACAAAGATAAACTCAAAATGGTTGAAAGATCTAAATGTAGACAAGATTCCATCAAAATCCTGGAGGAGAACACAGGCAACACCCTTTTTGAACTTGGCCACAGTAACTTCTTACAAGATACATCCACGAAGGCAAAAGAAACAAAAGCAAGAATGAACTATTGGGACTTCATCAAGATAAGAAGCTTTCGCACAGCAAAGGATACAGTCCACAAAACTAAAAGACAACCTACAGAATGGGAGAAGATATTTGCAAATGATGTATCAGATAAAGGGCTCGTTTCCAAGATCTATAAAGAACTTATTAAACTCAACACCAAAGAAACAAACAATCCAATCATGAAATGGGCAAAAGACATGAAGAGAAATCTCACAGAGGAAGACATAGACATGGCCAACATGCACATGAGAAAATGCTCTGCATCACTTGCCATCAGGGAAATACAAATCAAAACCACAATGAGATACCACCTCACACCAGTGAGAATAGGGAAAATTAACAAGGCAGGAAACCACAAATGTTGGAGAGGATGCAGAGAAAAGGGAACCCTCTTCCACTGTTGGTGGGAATGTGAACTGGTGCAGCCACTCTGGAAAACTGTGTGGAGGTTCCTCAAAGAGTTAAAAATAGACCTGCCCTACAACCCAGCAATTGCACTGCTGGGGATTTACCCCAAAGATTCAGATGCAATGAAACGCCGGGACACCTGCACCCCGATGTTTATAGCAGCAATGGCCACAATAGCCAAACTGTGGAAGGAGCCTCGGTGTCCAACGAAAGATGAATGGATAAAGAAGATGTGGTTTATGTATACAATGGAATATTCCTCAGCCATTAGAAATGACAAACACCCACCATTTGCTTCAACGTGGATGGAACTGGAGGGTATTATGCTGAGTGAAGTAAGTCAATCGGAGAAGGACAAACAGTGTATGTTCTCATTCATTTGGGGAATATAAATAATAGTCAAAGAGAATATAAGGGAAGGGAGAAGAAATGTGTGGGAAATATCAGAAAGGGAGACAGAACATAAAGACTCCTAACTCTGGGAAACGAAATAGGGTGGTGGAAGGGGAGGAGGGTGGGCGGGGGGGTGAATGGGTGGCTGGCACTGAGGGGGGCACTTGATGGGATGAGCACTGGGTGTTATTCTGTATGTTGGTAAATTGAACACTAATAAAAAATAAATTTATTAAAAAAAAACGCAGCCAGCCTTGAAAGGACCGCAATTCTCTTGGATTTCCATTCCAAATTAGACATATGCAGAGAGCCACACAGTATTTTCTGTTAACTTTCTGGGATTATCTATTGCATTTTGATATTATCAGTGGTCTTGTGACTTTGTGTTATTGTGGGAAACAACTTCCCTTGTGAAGAATGCTAAATTCCTATTCCATTTACCATTCCCAGGCCTCTGAGGTTTTCTCAAATTTGAACCTGGGTCCTTTTTGAAGTTTGTGTCTGTTTAATGCAGAGGGAATCGAGATGTGATTTCTAACACAACATTTAGTACCCTCTAACAAAGATTTGTTTCAGCTGGGGAAAAAAAAAAGGTTTTCCTAAACTAAGACTTCTTTCCCTTGTTTAAGAGATGTGATTCATGAGTCAAAGATGGTGTCTTTGTTTGCCACATGGGTCTATATTCCAGAGAATTTTCAAGATAAAGAGGCATTGTTCGGTTTTTGAACTTAGATGATTCAAAAATGACAGCAAATCTTATGTTTGTATTTCCTCAATTCTCTAGATGATTCAAAAAGGATAAGCACTTATATTTATCATTCATTCTGGATTTATAGGGTCTTAGGAAGCTAGCCTTCCTACATGACATTCCTCAAGCCTGACGCAAAACTAAACTATCACCCCATCTATGCCACCACCTAAGATTAGCATCTTGGATCTATACATCTAAATGTCAAAACCCAGAACAGAACAAAGACAGATTGTGGTATGTATCTCTTATTTGCTGGTGTAACTTGATATATTACATTAAAAAACTTTTTTTTTTAAGATTTTATTTATTCATGAGAGGAGAGAGAGAGAGAGAGGCGGAGACACAGGCAGAGGGAGAAGCAGGCTCCATGCAGAAAGCCCGATGTGGGGACTCGATCCTGGGACTCCAGGATCACGCCTTGGGCTGAAGGCGGCGCTAAACCGCTGAGCCACGCAGGGATCCCCAAGAAACTTGTTTTAAGGAGCACATGGTATACATTTTTCTTTCTTAAGAATCCAAGGGTAGGAAATATGAAATAACTTGGAGTGATGATATTCAAGGAGTTTGTTTGCCCACTCAGCTGGGAACATGCTACCCAGTGTATAGAAGAAATGCACTGGATGTGCTCTGCTCAGTGGGGAGCAGAAATAAGTCCCGGATTCCAGCTAAGAGGAGCATTTTCCCCAGAAGATGCTACCTGTGAAGTTTGAATTTAAAGAGAAAGATCCAGCAAGTTGGTAGTCTGCACTACATACCCTATGCCAAAAGATACCATTGTCACTTGTGCAGGAAACGTCCTCTTCTGTGGATATCTCTATTTTGGATCTACATGTGTTCAGTCCTCAAAGAAAACCAATTTATCATCCTGCTCTCCTTCCAGTCAAGGACCAAACTGACATACAATGATCTTGAAAAATTAACAACGTGTTTTATTTGATATGCATATTAAAACAGAAGCATTCCCATACAAGATGTGTCTCTTGTCACTTAAAGATCCTTAAGGATGTTATACCTGGGATCTAAGGAATATTCATTATTCTGTGTTCTGTCTTGCTCATCTATTTCTCTGACAGTTTCTGCAAGGAGCTTCTTCTCTTTCTGGAAACTGCTGTGTATACTGTCTTAGCTATGTAATTGTGGCAGCCTTCATTCTTGCTCTTTTTTTTTTTTTCTGAACACATGTAGCCAATTAAATCTGTTTATAGATAAATAATATAATATTTTCTATTGAACACTGTAATTCTACATGTTTTAAATTCCTAAGTTCTGTAGTTGTTTTTGGTGTCTTTTCTAAGATAGACAATAGCATCTTGAACTCCCATAATTCTACCGACTTGCTTCCTCCCCTCTCGAGCACAGAGGAAATTCTCAATATAAAGTTATTAATGCGTGGATATGCAATTTGAGAAATGGTTTAAAGTGTAGGAATGCAAATAAGGAAATTAAGGTGATGGATAATTGTGGGTAGTGCCAGGCTTATGAGCAGTTGTAGTAGAGCTTTGCTCCCAAAATATTATCCCACTCATTAGAGTGCTTCCATTAAAAAAGCCATTTTGGAAATTGTTACAATTCTCTACATTTACACAGTTGACCCTTGTACAATGCAGGGGTGAGGGGCTCTGATCCCTGCACATTAATAGACTCCTATTGACTAGCATCCTTACTGATAATGGTAACAGTTGATCAACACCTATTTTGCATGTTATAAAGAAAACACAAAAAAGTAAGCTAGAGAAAAGAGTTACTAAGGAGATGATGAAAACAAATATATATTTACAGTACTGTATTGTATTTGCCAGAAAAATCCATGTGTAAGTGAACCCAAGCAGTTCAAACCTGTGTTGTTCAAGAGTCAGCTGTAACACTCTAGGTAAATTCAAAAATGATTTTCATTAAACCCTTAATAAAAACCATAAAGTCTCAGAGGAAGATGATCATGGACATATTATGTAAAATGATGAAATCACTGAAGAAACCCAACTCCTTATGCAACTTTGTCCTCGCCTTTCCTTTCCATGATTAACTTTCTGTGAAGTCATCTCTCCTCTTTTCTTTGAGCACATTTCTTTAACTTTTTTCAGTGTTGCTTTTGCCCCTTTGTACCAACTAAAAGTACTCTAATTTACCAGTGACAGCCTGAAATTGCAATCCAATCTAAACCCGTAACTGAAAATCCATCCTCACCCCACATGACCACTCTCCAGCAAATGATACTGAATAATAATAATATTATTATTAATATTATATAATAATATTACCTCCTCCTTCCTTGGAATCTAGTACACAATTATCCATGTCCTCTTCATGCTCCTAAAATTATTAGTTCTTACTCTTTTTGGAATCCTTGTTCTTGAATTTAAGCTAACTGAGGCAGAAACAATATTTTATTAATCACAACATATCCTACTATATCTAGTACATTATCTAACAAAATGAATTCATTTCTTAAAAATGGATTAGCATTGGAATTGAAAGAAAAATAACATTACTTAGTCCATTCTTGATATATGGAAACTGAGATCAATAAAAATTCAGACCTGTCCATGGTCATAGAGTCAGTCAGCAACAGAAATAGAACAGGAATGTAGTTCTCCTTTATGTAAATCCTGCCTTCTGTTCTTAATACTACATGCCAAACGCTTCTTCCCTACTAATGATCCATAGAGTTAAAGTCACAGCTATTTTGTCTAAAATCCCATAGAGGCTTGGGAACAGAAAGAACCCAAAGGGGTCATACCTTCTAAATCACTCCTTATTCAAACAAATATACATAATAAAAATGTACCACTAGAGTTTTTAGTTCATAATGTCATTATAAACTAAGTTTTTCAACTTATTCCTCCAAATACTTTTTCCTTATTTTCCTTGAATATTCTTTAAAATGAATATTTGCCAAACAGTGAAAGGGTTACAATGAATCAGAAAATGATGTTTGTTCTTAAGCCGCTGAATCACCTGGAGGATTATGTCTTAAGGAATGTTGGAATTCTTGAATCTTCTGATTGGAAGGGACCAGAGAGGTCATCCATTCTGAAATGTCCTAAAGCAATAATTTGTTCCTAGTTGATATGTAATAGAACATTGTTCTGAAGCCCTGCTATACTTATTGTCATCTCTTTCAGCAGAAGTAGGTAAGCAATGATGATATCTGCTCTTTCCAGTGATCAAGGAACTTTGATCAACTTTCCCACCTTTATACTGTAAATTCTTTATACTTTGCATGGACTGTATTTTCTTTCTCAGTAGTTTCGATATTTCATGGGAGTGATGAGTGGGCTCTTTAGAGAAAAACAATCTGAGTTCAAATCTTTTCATTGTCACTTAATAGCTATGTGATCTTATATTAACTAATGCTCCTGAATCTTGGTTTCCTCATTTCTAAAAGAGAGATGCTTTGGGATGGCTGAGTGACTTGGTTGAGTGTCTGCCTTTGGCTCAAGGTGTGATCCTGGGGTCCTGGGATCAAGTCCTGCATCGGGCTCCCCAAGGGGAGCCTGCTTCTCCTTCTCCCTGTGTCTCTGCCTCTCTCTCTGTGTGTCTCTCATGAATAAATAAATAAATAAATTTTAAAGATTTTATTTATTTATTCATGAGAGACAGGCAGAGACACAGGCAGAGGGAGAAGCAGGCTTCATGCAGGAACCTGATGTGAAACTTGATCCCAAGACTCCAGAATCACGCCCTGAGCCAATGGCAGATGCCCAACCGCTGAGCCACCCAGGCATCCCTAAATAAAAATAAATAAATAAGTAAATAAATAAATAAATAATAAATAAATAACAGAGGTGCTTAATCACAGAACTAAAAGGAGAGATTATATTTATGCCACACAGTAACAAGTTTTTGGTAAGTAGTAGTTCTTAAAATCATCATTAGATAGTAAATTATATAAAGTCCTCTCTCCCCTGTCATGTCCTATTGCTGACAATTTCTTGATTCAGACTTTGAGTCCCTGACTTCCTTTTGGTTCATTTCTTCTCCCTAGAGATTTTTTTCCTCTTTCCAATAAGAATGAACACAGAGGAGTTTAGTAAGCCCTTTTATGTTCTCTACTCTGAGTTTCACCATCTTCCACGTAGAGTTTATATCTCATCTTAGACACAAAGACATAGCATTTTGCAAGGAGGGCACAGGAAGGCTTCCTTGGTACTCATACTTCAAACTTCTTGGGTCTGACGTCAAACTAATCCTCTCATGATCCCCTTTGAAAATTCCATATGGAAATTTCCATGATGGTTCTGGTTATGTGAAAGAGCCTCTAAATTTTTATTTTAAATCTACTAGATGGCTCTCCTTACCTTGATATTTCCTGTTGATAGTCAGCTATAGAACTTAGCCTCCTCAGGAAAACATAAGAACACATACCTTCCACCCCCATCACCCTGTACAGGAATGTTGCTTTTTTAGAGTGTTTCTTCAGGGCTTGGGATTTCAATTGAATGGCCTCACATTCAATAAACTCTCCTTATCATAGTTCATCTATTTTATTTTTTCCTTCTAATTACAACCTATTACCTGAGATGTTTTTATTTTGCCATGTTCTTTTAGAAATTCATCAGTCAGTGTTTCGGCATTATATATCCACTTTCTTTCCTGAATGTTCCACAGCTTTGTGAACTTTGATCATTGTCTATTTCTTTCAACTAAAGGTTCATTTCTTTCTACCAAAAGTTAAGTGATCCTCGCCTTATTCCTGGTATGAATTCTAGCTATGAACTAATTATTATACTGGAGAAAGAAAGCTAATGGATAACCCAAAGAAAAATTGTAAAGAGTTCTGTCTCTCTTTATACTTCCTGTGCATGTCTTTCCTTTCTTTCTTTCTTCCTTCCTTTCTTTCTTTCTTTCTTTCTTTCTTTCTTTCTTTCTTTCTTTCTTTCTTTCTTTCTTTCTTTCTTTCTATCACCTTCCCAGTGTGTCCTAACCTGAGAAAGACTCTTCCTCCTCCTCCCTGGGACTAACTCTTCCCTAGTCCACATATCCTACTCTTCTGTGGTTACATTCTTGAGCAAAATTTGGAAATAAATGAAACTTTACCCATGCCCTGTGGCTCAGCAATACTACTCCTGAGAATTTACTCTAAAGAAGTCAGAATCACAAAGAAATCCATAGTATTTATAATGATAAACTCTAACAACAAAAATACTATATACCTACTAGGTCAAATAATATGTAGAATCACAAGATTAAAGACTTTGCAGTGGCTTGGAAAACTGTTTGTGATAAAATGGTAAAAGAACTATAGGGATCCCTGGGTGGCGCAGCGGTTTGGCGCCTGCCTTTGGCCCAGGGCTTGATCCTGGCGATCCGGGATCGAATCCCACATCGGGCTCCCGGTGCATGGAGCCTGCTTCTCCCTCTGCCTATGTCTCTGCCTCTCTCTCTTTCTCTCTTTGTGACTATCATAAATAAATAAAAAATAAAAAAAAGAACTATAAAATAAAAAATTGTATGCAAGATAATTATGAAGTTTAATATCACATAGAATTTGATTCTCATGAGGTAGGACAAATAATATTTTTTTCTCTAATTTTTATAAGTATTGGCATTCACTTCAGAATCACCACTCTTAACATTTTCCATTCACCAATAACTTGAAATTATTTTTTAAGCTGTAATGGAATTTTAACAATTGTTTCTACTATTTCTCAGCTCTTTAGGTTAAATTGAACATATTTACCACAGAAATTACTCTTAATTTTTAAAGCTTATAAAATATTACATCTTAATTTGCTAGCAGAATCTTGAGATTCTTTTCTGAATACATGTATTTACCATTGTCTTAATACTTTTTTTTTAAAGATTTTATTTATTTATTCATGAGAGACACAGAGAGAGAAAAGCAGAGACACAGGCAGAGAGAGAAGCAGGCTCCATGCAGGGAGCCCAATTCGGGACTCGATCCCAGAACACCAGGATCACGCCCTGGGCCAAAGGCAGGTGCTCAACTGCTGAGCCACCCAGGCATCCCCGTCTTAATACTTTTTAACGCTTATGTTGCATAATTTCTCCCCTGACAATTGCACACATTATGTAATCATAAATTAACCTTCCCTTATCCTTCTGTAATTTCTGGTTGAGTCACAGGGAACAAAAATAATTATAGATCCTGTATACCTGTTGAGCTCCTGGTACCTACTAAACAGGTGTGGGAATTGGGGGAAGGATTATGGGTCCACACTAACAGCCTGGAAGCAGACACATTATTATAGCAGAAATGTGTGCCATGAATCTGAACAGGCAGGATCTAAAGCTAAAAGTTTTGAACAATGGAGTGCTGAAAACATTGCTGTTTATTTCTTTGAATAATTCAGCTTCTTTTAAAACCTAAGGACAAAGGAATACTTAGTGAAAACATATCAAAGAAGAAAGTCATTGTATGATATGTTTCAAAAAAATAAAAGGAAAATAAAGGAATCTGAATTATTTCATCAATTGTGACTATAAGAAAACAAGGAGGATAGTCTTAATTGAAGCTAACTTTACCCTTGTACAGAGCACCACTGAAAAACCATAATTTTAATCATGAGAGGAAAACATTATACATTGATTTGTCATACAAATTCAAAATTTCATTACAACCAAGAGAAAATTGAATTTCTGATTGCTTTTAGAGCTGCTGCCAAGTGAATTAGATCTATGAAATTGAAGATAAAAATCTTTGCTTTAGTTTTAGCTTTATATTAATAAAAAGCTTACATTGTGACCATGAACACTGAATCAACACGTTATACATTTCAGTAGATTTTTTCCAAGCATTTAGAAGCTTAAAGGTTGTTTCATGTGAAATCTGGAAGTATCAATCAAATAATTAAAATTTTAGAGTTTGACATTTCTTTCTCTGTCATCTGGCTTGCCTTGTTCTCTTAAGAAATCATCCATTGATTTGTTGTTATTCCTTTGAAGATATTCTTTCCCTTTGTAGAGTCCTTTTGCTTTCCTCTCCTACCTCTTTTTTGATTTTTAAAAAATATATTAAATGTTTCTGTATTACATTCTTGATCAGAAGAACCAATATTTGAAGGCTTATTCTTCAATCTTTTATTTCTGTGGATTATTGCCTTGTGATTTTGTCTTTTTTTCTATGAGATTTTAACTTATTGGAATTTTATATATGAAAACAGGCTTCAAATGTTGTAGAATTCCTTCTGAGAGGATTTGAATTTGCATTTAGCTGACATATTGGAACAGTATGTGGGAACCACTTTAAATGTTTGGCTCTCCCCTGTGTGGGGATTCAGGCTGCAAGCCTCCATGAGAGTTGACTTCCCATCATACCCAGGGAAGCACCTGTTCTCTTTCAGATCCCTTCCCTATAGTGGGTCTATTTTTTTGCCCATCCTTATATAATATATGTAGTACTCAGAGTTTAAGAATTTATTTTTATTTTTCTTCTGATTATCCTTATAATTTCACAGGTTTTAGTTGTCTTTGGGCTTTATCTCCTGATCTTTCTGTCTCCAGGCCCATGAAATCCAAAGTTCATGCTAACCCAGGATAGCAAATGTCCTCAAGACAAAAGCTTTCTTCCATTTAAGAGTTGTTCCATTCATTTCTCTGACTTTCCTTATTCATTTACTATTTGGCCTTTAAAGATTTCTCTTTCTTTTCTTAGCTTATCAATGTATTCAAGAGATCTTTAAAAATTGTATTCAGTAATTTTAGTTTTCTTTTTATTTCTTACAGTGTGAGAGTTAATGAAGTATGTAATGTAACTATGCTGTTAAAAATGACTTAATTTTCATAACCTCTTTAACTACAAACATTGATATATCTAATAAACTCAATCTCTTACATGACTATACCATGTTATTACTGAAATCTGTATACCTTCTGAAAATTTGAATTCCAAATTGCATTCTTTTAGTGCACACTTCCTATTCTTTCATTTCTCCTTGACTTCATTATCATAGACAATCACTGCCTATCAATTTCTCGTAATTTTCAAATCTTTTCCTATTTCATACCTTGTTCTTCAACTAGATCTGTATTGAATCACTCAGATATTGTCTGATCAGCAAACTCATGTCCCTGAATTCCTTCTCACCTTGTCTATGGTATGAACCTCACTCTCTGGACCAGTCGTGTTCTTCATTAGCTCTGCTTCCACGCTCGGACTAATGAAAATGATGGGGAAACATAATGAGCTTGTGCACATGGAATATCATGGTTTCCAACCATAGCCTCAAAGGGAATAACTTTCTAACTCCTTTCACATGCTCCTCAATGACTAATTGTATCTATATAGCTATTCTCAAGCCATGCATCCTACCTCTACTCTTGTTTTTCTCAGCAGTTTCACCTCATATTTTACAGGAAAATGTTCTCAACTTCCACCTTTTCCCACTGAACATATTTAATGCCACAATCCTCATTCTCAGCAGGAGAGATGTTCTTCTTGTTCATAGTTAAATCTATCTGCGCTGACAGTCCCCTTGCCTCTCATTTCCTCGAAAGCATTCCTATGTTATCCCATGAATGGTTAACATGCACTTTCTCTGTACTTACTTGCTCTATGTTTATATAAGTTTCTTCAAGGCCACATGCCCTTAAGAAATGCTTTTTGTCTCTACATTCCCCTCATATCTAACTATATTTTGTATTCCTCTCCTCCTTGCACCCCAAAGTAAAGCAATATCTTCATTTCCTCATTTTTCTATTTACTATTCTATCCTCTTCAAGCTGGCTATCTTCACAACCCCATACTGAAATGTCTTGGGGGTATAAGTTGACGATCAACTTATTTTAAACCCAGTGGAGTCCCTTTCTTTCTTTCTTTCTTTCTTTCTTTCTTTCTTTCTTTCTTTCTTTCTTTCTTTCTTTCTTTCTCTTTCTTTCTTTCTTTCTTTCTTTCTTTCTTTCTTTCTTTCTTTCCTTCTTTCATTTTTTAAGATTTTATTTATTTGAGAGAAGAAGAGAGAACAAGTGAGAGAGAGCACAAGAAGGGGAAGGGGCAAAGGGAGAAGAAGACTCCTCACTGAGCAGGGAGCCCAATGCGGAACTTGATCCCAGGACTTGATCCCAGCACTCTGGGATCATGAACTGAGCTGAAGGCAGACATTTAACCAACTGAGCCACCCTGGCACCCAATGGATACTTTTCGATCAAACCTCTTTGTATTTGAAGATTGGCATCCCTTTCTCTTTATTTCATACCTTTCTCTCTCTTAAAACCTCCATACTTTATTGGCTTCTAACTACTCCTTAAATTTTGGTTTTCTTTAGAGTTTAATCTTGTAGTCTTCTATTTTAGTTTTATATACTCTCTTTGGTTGATGTCATCAACTCTATAATTCCTAAATTTAATTCTTTGGTCTACACCTTTCTGTATAGTTTCAGATCCATATATTTAATGTCCTACCTGGCATTTCCACTTATATATCGTATTCACTTCAAATCCAACAGCAAAGCCTAAGTATCCCGAAAAAAAGATGAAGAATAGATGCATTACTATGAAGGAATCAAAATGGTGAATATTTGGGGTTCTAAGTCAAGTTATATTCTGATGTCCTTGCCTTTTTAAGGTGAAATCATCCAATGTGACTCATGCCTATGTACCACAGAGAGCTTGAAGGCAATCTACTCCTCATTGTCTGGACTCTTAAAAGTCCTTTTAAATGAACTCAGATAAGAAACATTGCCATTAATTGATAAGAGCAGTATGCTAGCCAGGCGTAGACACTAAGCAGATCTCCCAGCCAAAAGATGGGTGATATCAGCCTTTTTGTGACATTATTACCAATGGTTCATTCAAATCATGAATCAGAGATTCATTATCTCTACCTGTTGCTATTTGATTGCAAGAGTAGATTACTTGTTAATAACACTTCATAAAAACAAGTTTCACAGAATTCCATAAAAGTCTTCCAAATTAAAATTTTACTTTTATATTAGATTCCCTTTAAAAACAAATATCCATATATGACTCTTGTTTTCAAGGAAATTGTACAATGATTTTATAGATTCCCAAATAAAATAAATGTGCTCTCTAATACACAACAAAACTGATATCTTAAAATACTATTATTTTTGTAAAAATTCTTATTTATCCAAGATTTCTCAAGAGAGTGATGGAAATGTATTACACAGCAGCAGTACTTAAAATGGCAATAACAAAATAGAAAGACTGATTGAATAAAGTTCAAAAAGTAAGCCAAATATACACAAATTAAATATGTGAAGGTGGTACTTCAAATAAGTAAGCGGAGTATTTAATAAATTACTTTTCAATCCCTACCTCATACCATACAGAAAAATAATTGTCAAGAGAATTAAAGAATCAATGGAAAAATAAAACATAAATGGGAAGTCAATTCACACAAATTTTATTTTTTTATTTTTTTAATTTATTTTTTATTGGTGTTCAATTTACTAACATACAGAATAACCCCCAGTGCCCGTCACCCATTCACTCCCACCCCCCACCCTCCTCCCCTTCTACCACCCCTAGTTCATTTCCCAGAGTTAGCAGTCTTTACGTTCTGTCTCCCTTTCTGATATTTCCCACACATTTCTTCTCCCTTCCCTTATATTCCCTTTCACTATTATTTATATTCCCCAAATGAATGAGAACATATAATGTTTGTCCTCCGACCGACTTACTTCACTCAGCATAATACCCTCCAGTTCCATCCACGTTGAAGCAAATGGTGGGTATTTGTCATTTCTAATAGCTGAGTAATATTCCATTGTATACATAAACCACATCTTCTTTATCCATTCATCTCTCGTTGGACTCCGAGGCTCCTTCCACAGTTTGGCTATCGTGGCCATTGCTGCTATAAACATCCGGGTGCAGGTGTCCCGGCGTTTCATTGCATTTGTATCTTTGGGGTAAATCCCCAACAGTGCAGTTGCTGGGTTGTAGGGCAGGTATATTTTTAACTGTTTGAGGAACCTCCACACAGTTTTCCAGAGTGGCTGCACCAGTTCACATTCCCACCAACAGTGGAAGAGGGTTCCCTTTTCTCCGCATCCTCTCCAACATTTGTTGTTTCCTGCCTTGTTAATTTTCCCCATTCTCACTGGTGTGAGGTGGTATGTCATTGTGGTTTTGATTTGTATTTCCCTGATGGCAAGTGATGCAGAGCATTTTCTCATATGCATGTTGGCCATGTCTATGTCTTCCTCTGAATTCACACAAATTTTAAATAACAACTAAAAGAAAACACAAACCAGATATTGTTACCCATTTTGCTAAGAGTTTTTATTAAATGCATGAGGCCTAGTGCTGAAATTTCATGTTTCATAATTGTCATGTTTACCATCCCCTTTTAAAGGACATGCACCTCTATCTCTCTTTTACATAACATGCCATGTTGGAACAATCTGATCCTGCCACCTTAGTCCTGTAATGATTTTTCCATGAAAGATTGTAAAACCCAAGCCCCATTTATAAACTAGACCAATCAATGGTCTTTGAGATGAAGTAATATGAAAGCATTCCTCAACAGAATAACAATGATTGAATAATCCAATTAGATATTGAGAGTTTTTGGCTCAAGACACAGAGAGAAAGACAAACCCAGATACCGTGGCAAAAGTCAGGGTTAAGAAAAAAAGCCACATGTAAGTAGAAGTTAGTGGCAAGCAGAAGTTTAAAGTAGATAGAAGCCAAACATACAGAAAGATAAAGAGAGATAAAATACTCATTATGTGTAAAACCAAGAGAAAATAATACTAGGAATAAAAAGTGCTCCTAAGAGTCAAAAAGAATATGTCAGGAAATTCCACAGGAAAATGGCTGAAGAAAAATTCAGACAGCACAGTTCACACTTTTTACGCCTGCCGGATGCTATCAAGGACATTGGGAATTGACAACATTTAGGCACCTTTATGAGGAATAAACTGATACGGCCACTTTGAAAAACAATCTGAAGAACTAAGTAAAATCAGGTGTTCATACACTTTACATCCTAGGTCCAAGGAGAGATAGAACAGGTGGGGCAATGTTTACAAGAGCTGTGGTTGTAGCATGAAGGAATTAGAGGTAACCTAACCTATGTGTCCATTGCCCTGGATTTGAAAATACTGTAATTATGATATATTGTAAATATGATACATGAATACAATGAAAACAATGCAGCCTGAACTAATAAGCTAATCCAAAAACAGTGATATGAATAGATCTTAGAACCATAAGGTTAAGTAAAAAGTAAAATTAGAAAGATAATTCATTTATAAATTCAGGGTGCCTTCTCTGTGTGAGGCACTGTTTTAGGTACTGGGGACAAATCAGATATTCAGAAAGATTACATTCTAAAGATGAGAACTATAACAAATACACCGATTTATCCTCCAGACCCCCATGAAACAACATTATATATTTCAGGGATATACAATATCTAATGGAAAAAAAAAAAACATGGAAGGTGGAAATTTTTCCTTTCTCCTGCCTTAGCAAGTGGGGAGAAAATCTTGTGTTGGAATGATAGGGCCCAGAACTCTATCAGGAGTGGAGTTTACCAGTAGGGAAGGCTCTACACCAGTGCTTCTCCTGATATAAGACCACATATTTTCCCCTAAACTATCACAGACCATAGTTCTGTAATATAAAAAATGACAATAATTTTATTATAATAAATGTGTAATTATTATTTACCATGTAACAAGTATTGGCTAGGTGCTTTTCTAAAGATAAAGATTATTTTAAACATCCAAAATATATATATAAAAAATATATAATATTTTTATTATTAGATTCAACAAATATAAAAGTATCCTCTCAAATTTCTGTGTTTCTAAAAGTGTACTGTTATATCATGAAATTATCTTGCAGCCAGCACATAAAAGCAGTTCACAGATGAGGATGGGAGCCAAGTCCCTTTTCCAGTGACCTCTCCCCAGTAGTGATATGAGTCATTACAGGGGTTACTTTAACATTATCATGTTCAGTGGAATGTTTTGATAAAGTCACAGAATTCCAAGCCACCAAACTGTTGGCTTCGCCTCCCCTCATTATAAGATGAAAAATGGGCCCTATGTCCTGTTATCATAAATTTTGGCAGTTATTTGTTTGATGGGTTTCAACAAAATAAAAAAGAGGCCATGTACATTCATTTTCTTTTTATGTTTGCAACTGTCAGGGCAGGTAGGTGGGCAGTTATCAGAACTATTTGTATGTAGCTCTTTCAATGTTGTCCCTCTTTTTTGAGACTCACCCTGTTCCATTAAACTTACACAGAGAGGCTAACAGGGGTGGGAGCAGATCTGGCTAAAATCCAACTCACATATTTATTAGCCATGAATTCTTGGCAAGTTATTCTGAGCCTCCATTTTTTTCTACTGTAAAATCATAATAATAATGCCTTAATGGTGGTGGTGTAAGGATCAAATGATAAATGGTAGAGAGAACACCTAGCACCACACCTGCTACATGGTTAAAAGATTTAACAAATGGGGCAGCCCCGGTGGCGTAGCACCGCCTGCAGCCCAGGGCATGATCCTGGAGACCCTGGATCGAGTCCCATGTCAGGACTGATGCCCATGATGCCTGCTTCTCCCTCTGCCTGTGTCTCTGCCCCAATCTCTCTGTCTCTATGAATAAATAAATAAAATAATCTAAAAAAAAAAAAGATTCAACAAATGTTAATTTCCCCATCATCAGTGGAGTCTAGGATGATTTTAAAGATAGAGCTCAAACTTAAACGTTATTCAGATTTTTCCTCACAGAAAACAAAACTATATTATGTTTGCTAAAAAAAATATATTAAATATAAAAAATATATTGAATTCTATTGCATTCTATCTCATTAAAAAGAACTCCTGAAAATACAACCCAGACTTCAGGAAGGACTATTTCTTTCAATATCACAATGTTGTTTTTTTATATAATCTCCATTCATTTTGAGTAAATTAATAAGACTGTGTTTTATTGGGAAGAATTAAGAGGATAAAATATCAGTGTGTTCTGGAAGGAGTTTAGAATGAATAAAGTTTTAGGATCATCTTGTTAATAAACTCCATTAGAATATAGGTGATAATATACAAACATAAAATGAGTTATGAGTCACAGTTGCAGCCACAACTAGATATGTAATTAACTATAAGACAATTGATAATCCAGAAGACAGAGGATTTATATCTAAAGTATAGTGTAGGTAAATATCAAATAAAAAACCCAGGAGAGAAAGAGATAATTGACAATTCATCAAAGATCCAATTCAAATGCCTAATAAACTTTTAAAAAAAACTATTAAACAAACTAAAAGTCACAGAAATGTAATATTAGTAAGATATATTTTCTACCAAAAAGACTATTAAGAAAACTTTACAAAAACTTTACTTCTGACAGGGACCAGGGAAAGAGTATTCTAATGCATTACTGTTAAATGACATAAAACAGATTTAAGGGCAATAATATGCAGTCATCTATTAAATTAAAAATACTGTGTCCCTTGATCCAATAGTCCAGTTAGAAATCTATCCCATTGAAATTAAAGTACCAGTATAAAACATTGCTCATATGATAAAACACATCAATAAGGAAATGACTGAATAAAATATGGTACACCCATACCATTAAACATTATATACTCTTTATATTATGCATCCATTAAAAAGAATAAATCATGCCACCTAGATAGGTTGCCAGTAGGAGTTGTTGAGTGTTTGATGATACAGATAAGTGTGGAAAATCTCTTCCTGTTTTTAAAAAGAAAGCATGGAGAAAGTATGGATTGATAGGTACTAGGCTATCAATATGCGTTATCTGGGGAGGAGCATAAATTGATGAGCTAAGGAAAAGAGAGAAGGCAGAGAGAGCCAAGTAAAAGGGAGAAAAGAAAAAGACTGCTTATGGGCATTTCCATGAATGTGTAGAATAACATTTATATAAAGTGATATGCATGTATAAATAATAAAAAACTTTAAGTTAATTAGAAATTGTTCTTGAATCCAAAATTTTCTCCATCCTCTGAATCTGGAAGTTAGCTGGTCAAAAATAGCTCTTCTTTAGTCATTTCCAATGTAAGACCTTGGAGAAGGGCTTTGTGATAAATAATGGTAGAAAGTAAATAAACATGTGTGTTCCTGAATTCAAGGAACATACTTGTCGACTTCTTTCTCCATTACAATCACAATCATTTTATTAACTCATGCTCTAAAACGCCACGAAAGAATCTGACCCTAACAAGGAACCTATGAGATGGGTAAGAAGTGCATTCTGTTGTTAACTGTCCAAAGAAAGGATTTTTTTTAATTTTTATTTATTTATGATAGTCACACAGAGAGAGAGAGAGGCAGAGACATAGGCAGAGGGAGAAGCAGGCTCCATGCACCGGGAGCCCGATGTGGGATTCGATCCCGGGTCTCCAGGATCGCACCCTGGGCCAAAGGCAGGCGCCAAACCACTGCGCCACTCAGGGATCCCCAAAGAAAGGATTTTGAAGCAAAGGCCCATCTTGTCTTTGCCTCTAAGAATTACATTTGTAAATGAAACATGGACAAGGCAGAAATAAATGTTGTAGATGAATGTGAAAATTCTGAGGAGAAAGAAAAGAAAGAAGGAAGAAAAATCCTGGAGCTAATATCCACTCTAGAAATAGGTCCAATATACAGGATGCAGTACTTTAGGGGAAAAAATATATTTCTGAGACAGTAAAACAAAGCATCACAGCTATGAAAAGAGGTCACAAGTAATTTTGCAAAAGAACAAATAAGAAGCAGTGTGTGGAAGAATCAATTCTACCAAAACAAAGAAAAAATTATAAAAGGCAGAGCTAATAACAAATAGAGAAAAAATAATTAGTGAAAAGAACCAGACAGAAAAATGGCAGGTGTGGAAGATAAAATGTAGAAAGCCAACATGCAAATAGTAGGAATTATCAAGGAAGAAAACCGAATATGAAGATTTTATAGTCAGTCATCATGCAAACAAAAAAATATCATTGGCTATTCAAAGTGCTTTTGATATTGCAGGCAAAATCAATCGCAAGTCAACACATACACATTGGTGAAATATTTACACTTGAAAGATAAAGAAAAATTTTTCAAGTCTTCATGCAAAAGAAATTTCCTTTCAAGTCCA
Organism: Canis lupus baileyi; assembly: GCF_048164855.1. NCBI lineage: Eukaryota > Metazoa > Chordata > Mammalia > Carnivora > Canidae > Canis > Canis lupus. Next base: position 43,903,813 of record NC_132838.1, read on the forward strand.
TTAAAATTAAGACTCCTTTGAACCTCATCACAAATATCAATGTTAGTTCATGGCCTGGTATCCAAAAGTAAACAGATCTTGGCCAAAACTCTCAGCCAGGTGTCATTTGTATGTGAAGGCAGTAGAAAGGTTGTCTTGGAAATGGAAGATCTCAGATGGCTGGCTGCTCACTCCAAGAATTCTTAATGTGGAATACAGAAGGATATAATCAAGAACCCCAAACTTAACTGATATGTAAACTCTCCAATTAAATTATGGACTAGGGGAAAATCTAACATCTTTGATGAACACTGAAACTGTATTCTCATTATAAAACAAAATCACAGAAGTGCCTGGGTTATTGCTTAATAATAGTAAAGTAAGAGTCCTACAAGGAGAAGAGGTGCTATTAATTAGCCTAAGTAACAAACAAACAGTTGTTAAAGGATAAAAATAATTGGGGTTTCAGATTCTGGAATTTAATGAGTTATGAGAAGACATATGGTTTTGAGGTTACATCTTCTCTTCACTAGAAGAGAATTAAAAGTAACCTAAAAATAGAATATAAACATACAATTGTCACGTTAGAAAAAATAATAGGAGTTCAAGCTAAGCATTATGAAAGTAACAAGTGAAAACAGTAAAATCAATGCTTCAAAATTACAGAGGAAAATTTAAAAGAAGCATTTAAAAAAAGGTTTAATTAATATAGCTATTTTTAAAACTATACACGTATGAAAAAGGTTTATCATATGGTGTCAAATGAAAGAAGAAAATGGCCAAATTGTATGTACGTTATAGATGCATGTGGATAAACCAAAACAGAAATAAACAGAAATAGGAATAGACATAGCAAAACATGAAATTATGGTAATTGCTTTACTTATCCATAAAACTTTAAAAATTTTCATTCATAAATCTTTTTAGAAACTTAAAAACAACTCTCTTAATATTGTTAAAATACATTTACAACTTTTAAATAGGTCAAAATTCAGTTTTAAGACACAGTGTATATTGCCACTTCTAACAGAATAATTTGCTACAGAAAAAAAAATTGGCTTCTTTATCAGTATTAAAAACATGTAAAGAATTACTAACCCCATCTTACCATATCTTTACATTAGAAGATAGGAATATATTTGATGAGTCTATATAACCCATATAGCAACTAGGGATATTTTTGCACTAAAGTAAATAGATCTTTTAAAGTTGGAGGAGCTTCTAACTAAATATACACTATGTGCAGGTTATAGAAGTAAAAAACAAAAGGTCTGCGTGACATTTGCAGATACTAAAAATGATGCTTACATACAAACACAATTTTCCCATTGGAGATTGAAGGCTTGCCACTAAGAAAAGAACATTGCTTTCAGAATTCCCTTCTGAACTCTAGGCAAGGCTCTAGGCTTAGTCTGCAGCCTCCAAAATCAGGTAAGTCACCGAATTTAAGGTAATCCAAGATTGCAAATCATTGGTTCCCACACACCAGAGGTCATGGGAAAATTTAACACTTAGGAAAACTGAGAGTATCTCTAATATTGAAGAAGGCTTTAACCTATAGTGGTGTTTACTCTTTCATCTTATGCATGATCTTAATTTTTAAAAATGCATCTTGTCTCCCCTTCACCATCCTCATGCATCTTCAGTTGTAACCAGATTGTCCGACTCTCTGTCAACCCAAATGAAACCATAAAACTCAACATCTACACCTGTTTCATACTGTTTTTTTCCATCTCCCATTTCTGCAACTGTAACAATTCCAGTCATTCTACAAAGCCCACATTAAACCACAGCGCCTCTTGAAGGGACCCCAGGGATCATTCTCTCAGTTGTTAGAATCCTCAGTACATACTCATTAATACTGTTCCACCTCACTTGTTCTACACTGCAAGTTACCTTTTGATGTTCCCATGGCTTTCTGCAAATTCTCTCCAGGGTAAGAATCATAGCTTCCTCTTTTTTTGTATCCCCAAAGCTCTAAGAACTATCCTTTATTCCACCAATATTGAAGGAATATTTGCAGAAACACTTTAACTTAGTGTTCAAGCATAGAGGAAAAACAAAAAGATAGATTCGGGGAAAGCTTTAATACAGTAAATTTATAAATAGAGGTTTTGAGGTTTTCGCAACTTGAAGTATAGTCCAATGTGAAAAATAATTCCTTAAATCCAAAAGTAAAAGATAAACCAAGGTTTCCTAGAAAGTGCTTTTCTTGCCAATCATTCTTCGTTCAAAACTTATTCTTAAATGTACCTTGTACCACCAGTCAAAACCATGTACCAGACATATGGGCTTTTGCTTATTGTTTGTAGACTCTTTTTTATTTTTGTACTTACTTATTTTTTATGGACTTTCTTTTTCAAAAAAAAAAATTGCCTAAAAATAAGAAGTAGTCCTCATTCTTCACTCTTCATGGAGTTGTTCGTAATTGTGTGCACACTTTGTTGTCTTTTGTCCCAACTTGGGTTTTTCCTTTCTGATTTCAGTCGTATTAATAAAAAGCCTTGTGCCCAACGGTTGTATATTCTCTTGGATAAGCAAAAAGGATGCTGCACTTGCACAATTGTGTGCCTCTGATCACATACATCTTTAAATAAATGTGAGGGGCTTGGCTTTATAAAGAACCTTTGAATTTCCTGACTTGAAGTCCCACTTCTAATCATTCAGGCTATTGGAATTCTCTTTCTGGTCATTTCAGAGACCATTATAAACTGTTACTATCTACCTGCTTTCAGGTTTAAAGCACTTGAAGTTTTCCCCTTTATCTTTGAAAGAAGGCAAACATCTTTATTATTACAACCTGCCTCCATACAGTATGATGGGGATGGCCATTTTATCTTCAGGGAGTATTGCATTGTCATTCAATCTCCCCAAGATTTGGGATGTGATGTTTGTAATCTGAACTTCCAGGAGCCTGCAAATATAATTTAAAAATTCTGATGAAGCCAGCCACAAAGTTTTGGGCTATGACAATTACTCCCTCATTTAATTACACAGCACACACACACACAAAAAATTAATAGAATAAGTTGATATTTTAATCATATAAACATGCAGATACGGAAAATATCTGCACATTCTCCTGCACACCCCATTTTCATTTTTGCCTGTATCTTTGCTTTTGTCATTTCTCTACCATTAACTTAGAAATGTTTTCCTAAATCTTTTCCATTATCTGTATTGTAGACATATTTATTTATTTTCTGAACTCAATAACCCACAAGAGAACATTTGATTTTGACTGGTCTTTCCTCTCTGGTTTCATACACGTCTTCTGTGTCCAGATAGTTGCTAAACTTCTGAAAGGTAGAGATCATGAAATAGCAGTCCAAACCTCTATCTCTCAATAAACACACAGAGAAACTGAGGTCCAGAAAACTTAAATTTGTTCATTCATGTATTCAGTAAATGTTTGTGCATTTACACTATGCTTCAGATTTGTGATAAATTCTGGGTATAGAACACACAATGATAACTAACAGTATTCCTGTTCTCATGGACTTAAGTCTGGCAGAGGGATTCAGCTATTAATCAAACGATTACTTAAAAATGTGAAATTTGTAATTGTGATAAGCATCTTGAGGTGACATCTATGGTGCTATAAAAAGATATAATAGGAGGAACAATAATTCCATAGGTTCCACCATCACCTAAAACAACATATAAATTATAGCCCATATCTTCTATTTCACAGAACAATCCCTTAGACTGTCTACCACACTGTGCCTATTAGATATATTCCTCCTAATGAGTCGATTATTGTTTAGGTGATCTAGAGTTGATCATAAAAATGATGTACAAATCTATGGACTGAGGTCATCAGCCATGATTTCATATGACTGATTTTCTGCTCCCTTGAAGCCAGTTTTGAGAGAAACATGTAGAAATCATTGTTTATGTTGAATATTGCCAGCATAGCACAGACCGATCAATCAGACTTATAGTTTCTGTGTTCTGTGACCAGGTTCTCACTAATGGGACTTAGGAGTCAGCCAAAACATGTTTATCCATCTTCTAGTGCTTGAAATTCCAATTCTACATTACATCCACTTGGCTATCTGGAGTATACTAGATTTCCTCTATTGTTGAAAAGAATCCTCCCGAGGGAGCAAATTCCACATTCAGTGAGTCCTTTAGAGTAGCAAAGATGTTTGTTTGATTCTGGTTGGGAGTATAAATACCTCTTGAGAGCTAAGACTTGGTATTAGCAACATATTCTGACATACTGAGATATAGGACAACAGTAGGCGAATGATGATACAAAATATATGTGCACATAGGTATATTCCTGGTGCATAGAAACTGTGCAGGAGGAGTTTTAAGGTTTCTGATTTGAATCTTGTAAGTGATTGTGTGCTTGACAATGCCACCTCACAACGGGGAAAAACTGCGAAAGCTTGCTGTGTACATTAAAACATCTATTAAAAAATACTTTGCAATAGCTATCAAACACCTGTAAGCATATGTGCATATACAAGCAGTTCTTTTGGTTTGGAAAATATTCAAGTGGAAAGCTACTGCTCTGTTTCATAAGTAACAGCAATTTGTGACAATCAGGGAATATGCTGGGCATCATCAACTGCATTGTTATCCGCTGCAGTACAATTTAATTAGCAAGCCTTAGTTGATTATCGGCCAGTGCCTGCTACCTTAACTGCTCTGTTCCAGTTTGAGGACTAAATTTTATCTTATCATGTTAATATATTTAAGAGGGTACCTAAACATTCTCAAGTGTTTTGTTTGTCATATTACACTTCCCCCATCAAGAAAATTATATTACAATGTTTGACGTCAGCTTAAAATGTTCTCTAATAAATTAAATATATATCTCTGGATGTAAGAGTACTTTGATTTTATTTTAGATGTGATTTCCTAATTTACAGTGTTGTTTATATCAGATCAATATAAGAGAATATATCGATTGCTATACTATAAGTTTTTTTGGGCTTTTCTGTGGTGTTTGCATATATATGTGGTGTCAGTGTGAGTGGTTGTATTTTGGAAATTAACCCTTTATCAGATATATTATTTGCAAATATTTTCTTCCATTCCATGAGTTGCCTTTTTATCCTACTAATTACTTTTTTTTAAAGATTTTATTTATTTATTAATGAGAGAGAGAGAGAGAGAGGCAGAGACACAGGCAGAGAGAGAAGCAGGCCCCACGCAGGGAACCCCATGTGGGACACGATCCCTGGACTCCAAGATCACGCCCTGGCCGAAGGCAGGCGCTAAACCACTGAGCCACCTAGTGATCCCCTACTAATTACTTTCTGTGCTGTGCAAAGGCTTTTTAGTTCAACATAGCCCCACTTCTCTGCTTCACCTTTTGTTGCTTGTGCTTTTGGCGTCATATCCAAAACTCATTGCCCATTTCCACATCAAGAATCTCTCCCCCATGAATAGATGAGTTCTGGCTTCAGATAAAGAAAAGTAGTCCAGGCTGGTAAGAAGAGAACGTAATGGCTAAAAAGCCATGTGAAAGATAGTAAGAAGTTGTCCGGGCAGTCATAAACAAGGAAGTCAAGAAGGGGCTGACAGGATGTCTTATAAAGCAAAAAAGGATTAACAAGCATTGGTCAGCATAGTTTTAGCTTTCTTCTAAACTTCAGATGTTAGAAACAATAAACAAGGGGGCTTTGACTTTTTTGTTTGGCTCTTGATGGAGAAACTTTTCATTTGCAGAGTCTGTGAAATGTTGATTGTTTTCACTTGTGTTTTGCTCACTTCCATATGTAATTAGCAGTAACAGCTATAAATGTATCATCAGACCTAATACAAAAAAATATGGACTCAGAATATATAGGAGGTACTTGAAGGAAATGTGAGAAGTTTTAACATACGATATTTAATTTTTTTCTAACGTTACACAAGTGCAATATATTTTTAAGGATTTTACTTATTTATTCAAGACAGAGTGAGTGAGAAAGAGAGCACATGATCAGGGGTGGAGGGAGAAGGAAAAGCAGGCGCTCTGCTGAGAAGGGAGCCTGACATGGGGCTTGATCCCAGGATACCGGGATCATGAGCTGAGCCAAAGGAAGACTCTTAACTGACTGAACCTCCCAGGTGCCCCATATAATGACATCTTTAAAGCATCAGTCTTAAGTAGCCTTATACTTAAGGCTACCCTCTTTTCCTTTCAAGGAGGAAATAGAATAAGGAAAAGACAAGTCTGATTTTTCTCCTCTCCTCTCACACCAAGGTCTTGGAGTGGAAAGGCCCAGGAGAGTGGAGCTCCTGTACTTCTCTTACTTACACATCTTCTGCTCTCTCTTCTCAGTCTAGCTTTTCTGGGGTTGTGGCAGGAAGGAGAAATGGATGACTAAAGAATTTTCAAATTTATCTAAACTTGCCGTGTATCGGTGGTGGGGAGGCAATTGTGGTCCCACTCTGGCTCCATGTGGACACCTGATTTCATTCACAGGCAAGCTGTTCTTTTCTGCCATTGGTGAGCTCCACACCTTTGAGGCTTCCCTGCCAGTGAGATGGATGGCTTCCTGGATGTGACCTTTAGAACCTTCTCAGTGAGACACGGCCACTTCTTCCTATAGCAACATCAAAGGCTAGTCCGGCTCACTTTGGGCCTCTATCTTGCTTTGTCCATTTATATTCTAGAGGATGATCACATGCTATTCCCTCTCCCCTAAATGCATGTTTCTTCACATAAAGATACAGGAACCTTGATGTTTTCTTCCACACCTCTGAGGGCATTGGAGAACTAGACTACAGGGATGGGGATGCCTCCAGCCTTTTCCTCAGCACAGTGGAAGAGGTCCTTCTTGCCATGATCTTGTGAGCTCATCAAGTAGGTGCTTCTCTCATAATCTTTATATGCAAAGTAAACATCATTCTCTCCCTTACACAATCCTTCTAGCCCCAGAGACTAAGTGGTAAGCCCCCTTTCCTCCCTTTCCTGGGTTGAACATTTCTGAAAGGAAAGCTTCCCTCTCTTTTGAGAGTAACACCTCTTAAGACTGCAGAGAACACTCCACAGTAAGACTTTCACCTGGGATTCTTGTTCTTACGAACTCCTGTAAATAATCATGAAAATGTTAAAGAAGCTCATCATCCAGATTTTTGCATTTTACAGGTATTATTCCTAGGCTAAATAAATTTCTATTACCTATCTCTATATATTTTTACTCTGAGTCTATTTTGAAAAATAAAGTTATAATTTAAAAAGCAAACAATAGCCTACTTGCAATGGAGAATGGAGAAAATTTATTATGACAAAGAATTATTGATTTTGGGGGATGTCAGAATGAATTTCTGCATGGAGGTCTATAATCTTCTTACTAAAATCATTAGCAATTCATAATACAAACAAACAATAAAGGAAATACTTAAAATAGGTGTGAGTATGAAAAAATATTTTTAGAAGTCTTCTGGGGGGAAAATTCTGCACTATAGCATAGTAGTTAAGAGTATGGGAATTTATAATTATTTTTTTATAAATTTATTTTTTATTGGTGTTCAAGTTGCCAACATATAGAATAACACCCAGTGCTCATCCCATCAAGTGCCCCCCTCAGTGCCCGCCACCCAGTCATCCCCACCCCCCTCCCACCTTCCTTTCTACCACCCCTAGTTCGTTTCGAGTATGGGAATTTAAATCAGAAAGATCTGGGTCCTGCTTATTGACTGTGCCTTGAGCCTGTTATGTGATTTCTATGAGCTTCAGGTCTTTCATCTGTAACATGAGCATAGCAATATGTAACTTGTAGAATTGTGGTAGAGATGGAAATTGATACACATACAGACTACAGGGAGCTCTTAATAAACAGTAGCTGTCTTTATTATGATAATGACAAAAGTATCCTTGATTTGTGGAAATAATAGAGAGAAATCCTTATAATAATTCTTTAAATATAGGTGTTTCTTTATAAAAAAAGATGAATGTTATTCTTCCATTTCAGACTTAAGGACTCATTCTCTTAACAATTAAAGCTTAATTCAAGGAAATATTAAAATAAGATAAACATACAGAATGTCAACATTTCACTGAAATGATATGTTCCAGTAAGTCACTTGCATTATATAACAGAAGATCCAGTCCTTTATTTTTTAAAGCATTTATTTATTTATTTATTTATTTATTTATTTATTTGAGATAGAGAAAGCATTCATGAAATAGCATGAGTCCGGTGAGGGACCTAGGGAGAGGGAGAAGCTGACTCTCCACTGAACAGGAAGCCCAGTGCGGGGCTCGATCCCAGGACCCCAGGATCATGACCTGAGCTGAAGGAAGACACTTAACTGACTGCCACCCAGGCACCCAGAACCAGTCCTTTAGATGGGAAATTAGAAACAAAATTCCACTGTTGATGAATGTAAAAATTGCAACCTCTAAGAAGTTGAAAATGGAAGTCAGGTTTTAGATATGTTGAGGCTCATAGTTTTTAAGACCAATGTTTACCCTAACTACTGTGTGCTTGTGTGTGATCTCACTGCCACTCAAATACCATGTGGGTGTAAAACCAAGCAGTTACCAAGATTCCCTTCAGGCTCTTAATTTCCATGATTAAGTAAATGAAATTCTGTTGAATGAATTTGTTCTAAGGTAAAGTTTCATTCTTGTCCAGACTTTTCCTAAAGCAAAAATCATCTTCTCCAACCTCTAAATTTCAAGGACTTTAAAATGGTTTTTGCTAGTCAGAAAAGACATATCCAGAACTCTAGAACTTTGTGTTACTTCTCCTTCTCATGAATATTTTGAGGATCACTTAATCAGTAGCCCCATTTATTCTACTTTAAAAAAATGCATTGTAACAAAAATAAAACCCTAAACTCTGTACCGTTTATTTCTATTTTCTAACAATACAAATTCATCATATTTGGGACTCTACTTAGCCTGGAAAATCCTAGTGTTCAATAAAAAGTAAGGAAAAAGAAACTATTTCTTTGTAAATTGTGATACCTCTTTTTTATTAATTCTTTTCACAAAGTAAAAAGATTAATACAATAATTGAGTTCTGTTTTGAATTCAAAATGATACAATTTATTCAACATGAGACACAATTTAGCCAAGAAAAGACAAATGAACCTTGACACGAAAGAACCCCATACATATTAATAATGATAATGATGGTGGTTAACACTTGCTGGATTGGGCACTTGCTGGGCAACAGGCAGTGTTCTGGGCACTTGGCACATGTTGATTCACTGGATCCCTCAGTAGTCCGTGAGGTGGATATTAATCATGTCCTCATTATTGTAGTGGGGAAACTAAAGAAAGAAATTTCAGTCACTTACCAGGTCTGTCCAGCTGGTAAGTAATAGAGACAATACACTGGGAGAAAAAAACATTAATGAAAAGTATTTACATGTGATCCTGAGCTGTGGATATTTTTTAATTGCACAATGTACTCAAAATTATGGGTGATAATTCATTACAGTAATTATGTTATAAAATAAAATGCTTTTAAATTATATAAAATTAAAATGTTAAATAACACATAATATGTGTATTAAAATGATGGAAGGAAAATAAATATATTTACAATAAATAATGTTTAGAGTCTACATGATTAGTATGGTGGATAAGTACTAAATCTTTCTCCTTACAGTCAGGGTAAAGCCTGTTTTTTGAGACTTTGGTTGGTACAAACCCATTTGATTCAGGAGAAACAATTTAAAACAGACCCTTAGAAATTGTTCTCCAGGGATCCCTGGGTGGCGCAGTGGTTTAGCGCCTGCCTTTGGCCCAGGGCGCGATCCTGGAGACCCGGGATCGAGTCCCACGTCAGGCTCCCGGTGCATGGAGCCTGCTTCTCCCTCTGCCTGTGTCTCTGCCTCTCTCTCTCTCTCTCTGTGACTATCATAAATAAATAAAAATTAAAAAAAAATTAAAAAAAAAAAAAAAGAAATTGTTCTCCACTCATAGTAGGTAACCAACTCCTGACTCGAAGTTATAAATCTGACACTAACCCCTCAATTTGTTGTTCTCATAGTCCCAAAGTATGAGAGCTTGAAGTGGCATGTCTGCCAGAGATGGCTGCATAATGCTCCTGAGAGGAGAATGGAGGTCCATGAAGCTGAGACAAAGGTGCAAGAAGCCTAGAGAGTCAGAGTAAGGGGGAAGGAGAGGGGACCAGGTTAGATGAGGCTGAGTAGCTAAAGAGACTGAGAGGGAGAAGCTAGAAAGGGAGGAACATGTTGGAACCACAGAAGAGCAATTTGGCTGATGTACCAGATGATGAGCTCATGGAAGCTGGATTTTTTCCTCCTTTCTCAACTTGAACTTCTCCAAACAGTGATGATAGTTAGGGAGCTGAAACTAGTGAAAAGGCAGAGAAAAGAGTACATGGCTGGGGTTTTTTTTCCCTCAAAGGGAAAGATTAAAGGAATGTACCATGTTGAATGCTTAGAGGTTAATTTTGAAAAAAAGTTTAAGCTCAGGACAAGGATCAGGGTGTAATCAGTGATATAATATTTAAAAGGGTGCCAAAAATCTCAGTAATCAAGATAAATAATATTTTAATGTAATATTTTTAAAAATTAAAATTAATGAAAAAATCTGATAAACAAGATATCAAAATTCAGGCTGTTTTACACACCACATTAGTTTCAGCCCAGGGCCAGAGAGTCCGAGGGTTGATAATGGTGTAAAAACAGATTGGGCAACACAGAAACTTATATAGTCAAATTTTATTAAATCATGGAGTCATTACTGACTTTTCCATTTGGTTCAAATATAAAAGGATATTTTGATAAACGTAGATAGGGACATATATTTTTCCTTTTGTTTGGGGCTCCAATATAGCTCAGCAACACTGTTCCAGCCTCAAGATATTTGTTGGATAAGGCGAAATTCCAAAGGGAAGGCCAGTAGGCTGAATACTTAAAGATGCTAGTAAAAGAGGCTGAGCATAGGGGCCACTCCCTAAACTCCATTTAAAAATTAACAGGGAAAAAAAATTGACAGGGTGACTATGGAGAGGAATTTAGAACTAGGTAAAATGAATTTAACCTGATGTCCTCATTTTGCAAGATGATTTTATTTGCTACAGACACTAACCAAAGAGCAAGAGATTTGAAAGAATTTGAGAAATGACCTTGGAAAAAGATACATAGGAAAAGCTATTGAGTAAAAGTTATTCCCTAGGAAATAAAATGCATATAAATAATTAACATACCCAGGACATTGACACTTGAGAGTTTAAGTGGGCTCGAAAAGAAGACAATACAAATGAATTAAATGAAGAAATTCTGCACAACTCATGCAGTGATGTTGTTGCTCATATAGTATACAGATTAGAAATTCAAAATAGAGAAATGGAACTGGATCAATGTCTCTAAAATGATCAATAATAAATTAATATTTATTCCTGAATCAATATCACTGAGGTTGGACAGTACTTCATTATAAGAAAATGTATCTATTGTTATCTTCAGAACTTGGAATTTTACATTTTCATCTGTTTTGAGTTAAAAGTTTTTGCAGATACTTTTTAAAGATTTAGTATTTATTTAAAAATTTTTATTATAGTATGGTTGACACACACTGTTACATTAGTTTCAGGTATGCAACATAGTGATGCTAGCTACCATCACCATACAACTCTATTATAATACCATTAACTCTATTCCCTATGCTGTACCTTTCATCCTCATAACTTCTACATTCCATAACCAGTGTTTACACATGTCTCTCCAGAGGTCTCTACAGCAGAGACTTTGATAGGGATCCTGACTCTTAGTTCCTGGTCAGGTAAGTAATGCTTTTGATATCCATTAGTGTCTTTCCACAGCTTGGTTGCAAATATGAAAAGTTGTTCCAGGATCACAGTAGACTTAATTGAAGATAATAAGAAATGTTTGTAATTAGATGAAAGGCCCCTGACTTCATTGGGTGCAACCTTTGTTAATCAGCAGTTTCCTGTGTACAAATGGCTTGGAAATTGGAAATTATTCAGGAAATTGCTCAAAAATGACAGAATGGCTTCATATTTTAATGTCAAGTAGTTTAAATAATTGTGCTGGAGAAAACAAAACCCAGAGGTCAGTTCTTAATTGCACAATTGAGTTATATACTTCAGTGTCTAAAGTCTATTCTACTAGAAGAGGCTGAGAATCTAATCACATACCTAGGAAGACAAAATTAAAAAATAATCTGATAGAGAAAGCACCTGGTTACAAAAAATGATTCGATCTGCAAAGGGGAGTAGATATACCATAAAAGATATAATCTTCACATTCTATATGGAGGTTCTATTTCAAAGACAAAATAGCCTATGAATGTGGAGTACAGACAAGGTTATCAAAAATTCTGGAAAAGTCTGAGTCAGCATTTCTGAATTTAGTATGGTAAACCTCAGGTACATTCTTGACCATGACAACTGGAGTTACCCAGACATGATTTTTTCAACTTTTAAGTGATCAGACACAGACTTGTCTTGAATTGCTTGCTTGCTTGCTTGCTTGCTTGCTTGCTTGATTGATTAGAGACACACAGAGAGAAGTAGAGACACAGACAGAGAGGGAAGCAGGCTCCCCATGGGAGCCTGATGTAGAACTCCATCCAAGGACTCTGAGATGACAACCTGAACCAAAGACAGATGCTCAACCACTGAGCCACCCAGGTGCCCTAAAATGCTCGATTATAAACTGAAGATTTTCTCTAACTTTAGGTCGGTCCCATTTGTTCATTTTAATATAGGTTCATTTATTGCAAGAGAATTCTTTCATATAAGTCATGAGGTACATTATAAACACAGAGAATGTGAGACAACCAGAAAGAATTAGAATTCTTGGTTCAAGAAATAAGATAATCCTATACTATACTCTATGAGAAAGGTGTTACATACAGGGTATCCTTACTCAGTTTGTACCATCAATGTTCAGCCCCCATGTAAAATAGTGGACATTTAGATAGAATTATACTTGGTGTTAGAAGATCAGTGGTAAGACATTTAAACCTGACCTCCACTCAGAGTTCATGTCTGGTGCCTGTTGCATCTTCTTCTTTTGGGAGAAGAAAGTAGAAATTTTAGAGGACAGAAAGACTGATTAATGACCCCAAAATGTGTTGGAGACAGCAGAGTAAAAATAGACAAGTGGGACTACATGAAACTAAAAACCTTCTGCACAACAAAGGTAACCATCAACAAAACGAAAAGACATTCTACCAAATGGGAGAAAATATTTGCAAATCATATACATTGATAAGGAGCTAACATCTGAAATATATAAGAACTCATGCAACTCAATAGTAAAAAAAACAAAAATCCAATTAGAAAGTGGGCAGAGGGGATCCCTGGGTGGCTCTGCGGTTTGGCGCCTGCCTTTGGACCAGAGCATGATCCTGGAGTCCCGGGATCGAGTCCCACATCGGGCTCCCTGCATGGAGCCTGCTTCTCCCTCTGCCTGTGTCTCTGCCTCTGTGTGTGTGTGTGTGTGTGTGTGTGTGTGTGTGTGTGTGTCTTGTGAATAAATAAATAAAATATTAAAAAAAGAAAGCGGGCAGAGGGTCAGAATAGAAAATTTTCAAAGAAGACATACAGATGTCCTTTCATGAAATACGAAAAGATGCTTAATATTGTTAATCATCAGGAAAATGCAAATCAAAACCACAAAGAGATATCACCTCACATCTGTTAGGATAGCTATTATTAAAAGACAAGAAATAACAAGTGTTGGCAAGGATGTGGAGAAAAGGGAACCTTTGTACACTGTTGGTAGAAATGTAAACTAGTGCCATCACTGTGGTAAACAGTATGGAGGGTCTTAAAAAACTAAGAATGGAACTTCCACACGATCTGGCAATACCACTTCTGGGTATTTATTCAAGAAAAATGAAAAGACTAATTCAAAAAGATATAATTACCTACATGTTCAATGCAACATTATTCACAGTAGCCAGGGCATGGAAATAGTGTTAAATGTCCACCAGTGGATGAATGGAAGAAGAAATGTGGTATATATAATGGATTATTCAACCACAGAAAATAATGAAATCTTGCCACTTGTGGCAACATGGATGGACCTTGAGGGTATTACGGTTAGTGAAGTAAGTCAGGCAGCATGCTCTCACTTATATGTATAATCTAAAAACAAAAACAAAAACAAAAATCCCCAAAACCCCACCAAGCCAAGCTCATAGATGCAGAGAACAGATTGGTAGTTGCCAGAAGTAAGGAGTAGGGTTGAGGGAGCAAAATGAGGTCAAAAGGTACAAGTTAACAGCTATAAACGAAATAAGCCATGGGGATATAATGTATAGCATGGTGACTATAGTTAATAGTACAGTATTGCATATTTGAAAGTTGCTAAGAGAGTAGATCTTAAAAGTACTCATCACCAAAAAAAAAAAAATTTGTGGCTATTTATGGTGATACATGTTAATTAAACTTAGTGGTGTCATCATCTCGTAATACAAATATCAAATCATTATGTTGTACACCTGAAACTAATACAATGTTATATGTCAGTTTTACCTCAATTTTAAAATGTATCGGAATATAGTAGCTTTAACACATGAATAATCTTTTTTTTTAAGATTTTATTTATTCATGAGAGACACAGAGAGAGAAAGAGAGAGGCAGAGATACAGGCAGAGGGAGAAGCAGGCTCCATGTAAGGAGCCCGACGTGGGACTCGATCCCAGGTCTCCAGGATCATGCCCTGGGCTGAAGGTTGCGCTAAACCACTGAGCCACCCGGGCTGCCCACACATGGATAATCTTATAAATATCTCTTAATTTTGTTTTTTTCGTGACCTAATCAAAGAACTGCCAGAATCCTGAGGCTGATAGTGCTCACTGAGATTGGTTTCCAAATTCACCTATTCTCATATTTTCAGAATTCCACTGAATATGCTTTTGTGTCTGAGGGTCTTGCTGAAATGCTTTCACCATGGATAACACAAAAGCCGTTTAGGTGGGTGGGGTCTGTAAACAGAAATCATGGATGGATTTGATCAAGCAAATTTAGGGTATAGAAACTGGAGAAAGCTAAGTAGAGGGAAAAAATCTGTAGCTACCAAAGAAGAAATGTCTAATCTGAGAGGGAGAGGTGTAGACATGAAAAGGCCAGAGGTCGATAAGACAATGAAAGTCACACACTCAAAGGTGACCCATTCCAGTCATGCCTAAATCTTCAGTAAGAAATATCAATCTCATGTGCTTGTTGGCCATATCTAGGCCTCGCATCACTGGCCATCAGGAAAATACAAATCA
The DNA here is from genome assembly GCF_048164855.1 of Canis lupus baileyi. Lineage (NCBI taxonomy): Eukaryota > Metazoa > Chordata > Mammalia > Carnivora > Canidae > Canis > Canis lupus. Next base: position 43,918,970 of record NC_132838.1, read on the forward strand.
AAACCACAATGAGATACCACCTCACACCAGTGAGAATGGGGAAAATTAACAAGACAGGAAACAACAAATGTTGGAGAGGATGTGGAGAAAGGGGAACCCTCCTGCACTGTTGGTGGGAATGTGAACTGGTGCAGCCACTCTGGAAAACTGTGTGGAGGTTCCTCAAAGAGTTAAAAATAGATCTGCCCTATGACCCAGCAATTGCACTGTTGGGGATTTACCCCAAAGATTCAGATGCAATGAAATGCTGGGACACCTGCACCCCAATGTTTATAGCAGCAATGTCCACAATAGCCAAACTGTGGAAGGAGCCTCGGTGTCCATCGAAAGATGAATGGATAAAGAAGATGTGGTTTATGTATACAGTGGAATATTCCTCAGCCATTAGAGACGACAAATACCCACCATTTGCCTCGACGTGGATGGAACTGGAGAGTATTATGCTGAGTGAAATAAGTCAATCAGAAAAGAACAAACATTATACAGTCTCACTCATTTTATATTTGGGGAATATAAAAAATAGTGAAAGGGAATAAAGGGGAAAGGAGAAAAAATGAGTGGGAAATATCAGAGAGGGGGACAGAACATGAGAGACACCTAACTCTGGGAAACGAACAAGAGGTGGTGGAAAGGGAGGTGGGTGAGGGGTGGGGGTGACTGGGTGACGGGCACTGAAGGGGGCACTTGATGGGATGAGCACTGGGTGTTATGCTATATGTTGGCAAATTGAACTCCAATAAAAAGAAATTTAAAAAAATATCAATCTCACAAAAGGCCTACTATGTGTTGATTTCTTATGGAAAAATGTGAAAGACTAAGACCTATGTCTGGGCTGATATTAACAAAATAATATCTATAAATCAAGGAATCTGGCACAGAAGAAAGGGCTTTGAAATCCTAAAGGATATCTGAAGATATCTGACGTTGAAAGAGACAAGAGGGCTCCTACTAACTTCCGGTTTACAAAAGAAATTACAGCTGTGTACACGATTTTATGCATTTGTTAAATCAAGACAACAAGCCCTAAATTAAGTTGCTTATTCTAAGCTCCACATCACCAACCAAGACAAGAGAATTTCTCCTATCCTAGAAGTGGAGTTTTAGTCTAATCAGGAATCCCCCTGATCCTGCCTTCCCCTAGAGGAAAGTAACCCTATAATAACCACTTTTTGCCTAATATAACTTCTTTGTTCCTGCTCCCTTTTGCCTATAAAAGTCTTTCATTTTGTGCAGTTCCTTAGAGCTCCTTCCTGCCTACTAGATGGGATGCTGCCCAATTCGTGAATCATTGAAAAAAAAAAACAATAAAATCTTACAATTTACTTAGCTGCATTTGTTTTTTAACAGCTTAAAAAATTTAAATCACCTCTATTTGTAAGAGTTATGAAAGAAACATGAAGTAGCAAATTTATAAGTTAATCTTTCTTACTCTGTTCTTCTAACTTCTGGAAGCATTGTAAATAAGCGCAGCTGTCAATTCCCTCTTCCCCAGACTGATACATTTAAAAGCAACCTATTACCATCAATGAGATTATATGTTGTATTATAAGTGTCATCTGGGCTATTAAAATAAAATTGGTGTAGATAATATAGGACCTGAAAATAACATACCCATGGAAAAGGGCAGCCCTTATCTTAGTTCGGTTTGGTTTTGGTTTTACTAATCACCTCCAGGAACATCTTTACCATGTAATCCCAATGTCAGTTTAAGGCTGCAACAGGGAGAACTACAGTGTTTGGCAAATGAAACTTCCCAGGGTAGAAGAATGAAAGCTTACTGTTATAAGAATGTCTTTCTTTTAGATATAGAAAATGTTTTTCCCTTCCAGTTGTTTTTTTGACCAGAGGGAAGAGTACATCAAGGAAACTGGCCAGCTGACTCTCAGCCCTTCCTGCAACAATCTTCACCCCTTCAGCTTTTATTTCAGACAACTCCATTTCTTGCCTGAGGAACTCATCTGGACCTTGAGTTTAGACCTCTTAGGTCAATCTTCAAGTTTCTCTCTGTGATTCACTATCACATTTTTGCTTCAATGCTTCTCTATCTCCAGATTAAAAAAGAAAGAATTCTTCAGGGTTCTGTCTTAATCAGCTCTTATTCCATCTGCCTTTGGTTTTTCTTGGCTTTCATCTATTCATTCCCTTCTGCCTATTTATCAATATTTTAATAGCTGAGGAATATTATTCAACTCAGTGGTTGCTTATTTGGTTGTAAGTTTATACCACATATATTTTGTATTTGCCAAGTCATTTTATCTCAAACATATTATACCTAATGAAGTTTTTCCTTCATATATTCTGACCAGAATTTCTTTCATATATTATTAGTTTAATTTTAGAAAAATATAATTTTATGCTTTGTCAGAATCAGAGATACGCTTTTGAAATCAGACATAATTTGCACATCCTGGGAGGAGACCAGAATCAGGGAAGTGTAGATTGTTCATCATGATAGATGTTAAGGAACTTGGGGAACGTGGCCAACCATGATTCACAGACAGACATTTTAGTCCTGTAAAATTCAGGTTGGCCTGACAGAAATTCTGAAAGTGGAATGTTTGTTTTCTTCTCTTTATCTTTGGCCTGAAGAGGGGGAGTAGAAGGTAGAGTGAAATAAGGGTACTATATCCACTTCCATATATGCTTTCTTCATTTTTACATTTATACATTTTGTGGAGTGGAGGGCACTTATGTTATTTATTTTAAGATTTTATTTATTTATTTATTTATTTATTTATTTATTTATTTATTGACACAGAGAGAGCTTGAGCAAGTACAATAAAGCAGGGGAAATAGCAGAGGGAGAGGGAGAAGAAGGCTCCCCACAGAGCAGGGAGCCTGATGTGTGGCTAGATCCCAAACTGTGCCCCACTCCTCCGATTGTGACCTGAGCCAAAGGCACTCAACTAACTGAGCCACTCAGGTGCCCCTGGAGGGTACTTATAATGTAATCATCTAAATTGGAGCTAGGCTGACATCACGTAGAACCTAAAGTATTCTTATATGAGTAGGTCCTAAACACACAATTAAGACAGTAAGATCATAGTTATGTACTATGAATTATAACCATTGCTCACAGAATTTTATTATAAAGTTCTATAAATGTGAACACATGGTCAACCTTATAATCTCCAAGAAATAATGACAACTATCTCAGCAGAGGTAACAGGAGGCTGTAATGTGATCAGATGGATAAAGGACATTTACCATCGAATATGGCATTGTCCAGGTGAAATTAAAGCGATCAAGCAGGAAAAGAATCTATTTAATAAACATAATGGTATGAAAGAAGCAGAAATTTCCTCTAATTTGTAGGGAGTCTGCATAAATTTTAAAGGTCAATTTTTTTCTTATTTTACAAAAAAAGAGATATCCATATAGAGAAGATGAAACCAGTCTCTACCTCATACAATGCACAAAGATTAATATGAAATAGTTATGGGTTTAAGTGTATAATCAAAAACAAAAATCTTTCAAAAAGAGAATATGAGAAAATCCTTGTAAACGTGGAGTAGCCAATTTTTTCTTAGATAGAACCAACAAAGAGAAAAAAAAAGTTCTTCAAAAGCCAGAATCATAAAAGAAAATTAACCAAAGATAATTTTGACTATATCAATATTAAAATTTTTGTTCTTCTAAGAATACCATTAGTGAAACAGGAAACAAAAAGCAGACTGGAACAAAATGTATGAAATGCATGTATCAGACACTAGGCTTATGTCAGAACATAGGAAGACCACTTATAACTGAAAAATAAGAAGGCAAAAAAAGTTTATAATGGGCAAAGAAAGGGTTTGACTTCCAGACTGGCAAAGTAAGGACCTCTGAAAATCTGTTTCTCCATAAAAACAGTGAGAGCACTGGTAAATATTGTAAAAAATCAACTTTCAAGACTTTGAAAATTAACCAAATGTTTGCAACAGTCGGAGGAGGATTTATTCAAAAAGTGGCTAAATCTTGGTGAGAACAGAGAACTTTATGGCTTTTTAACTTGCCCTCATCCAGTTCCATCCCCTAGTTTGCAATAGCCCTGAAAACTTATACATAGGTTAACTGGATATTGATCTCTTTCCTTGGAGAAAATATATAAGGAACTTTTACAAAATATGCTTCAAAATTGGAAAGGTATGCCTGTGGGAGATGGGTAAGAGGAAGATAGGTTTCTTCCTTGATACTGTCTGTTCTTGTATAAGAATAAACAATAAATCTCAGATAAAACAAAAAGTATATATTTGATATTCTCCAAAGAAGTTTGAAGCAAAAACTCAACTGAAATTTTGTAGGTAAATCATGAACTTGGAGTGATATCACTAAGCCTTTCAGAACAAATACAAGTCACAATTCACAATTAAAATTAGCATATTTCTTTTAAAAATTGCAGTAACTGCAAAAATCAAGTTTAGCAGCCCCTGGAGTAGACAAATGGCTTTGAAGCTCTTTTCAAGTCCCATCCCTGGAGAATCATCAGTATTTGACCTGTCTGGTAGTTTCTAAGAAACACCCACTGGTACAGCTTGCCTTTATTTGGCCTGATTCAGAGTCAGACATCAGCTAGTGTGGACAGCCTTTCCCACTTTGAACATTTTCCAAAACAATCAGTAGCAATTGTTTCATATCACAGCAGTCTGGAGTGGTCACAAAAGTTCAGACAAAAGCCAAAAAACTTAAAAGGAAAAGTTGAAATGAAATATTTATAGAGAGTTTTGAAAATCTCTAAATATTTTTGGGTGTTTATTGGTCACATGCATGTGCAGGGATGTGCACAGACTCAGAAAAAGACCTAATTTCTTTGAGGCTCTGCACAAGCAGGACTTGAAGGCTGAGACAGAGGGTAAGCTGCTTGTCAGTGGAATAAAGACATGCATGCCCCAACACAGACATGCAGAACCCCTCTAAATGCTGGGAGTGTTACTGGTTCCAGGCAGTTGAAGAAATGCTTGTATAATTAACTGACCACTGTGTTAACTGAGGAGAGGTTTCAGTGGCTGCAAATAACAAAAAATATATACAGAATTTGTTAGAGAAGTCACTACATAGACATCAACAACAAACCTTGGGAAGGGAAGAAATATGATTTTCAGAGTTGCCACATTATATTATTTAAAAGACCAGTTTTTGCCAAAAAAAAAAAAAATCATGAGACATGCCAAAAAAAAAAACAGGAAAATATGACTCCTACACAAGGAAAAAAGCTGTCATTTAGAAACTGCCCTTAAGGAAGACCAGACAATGGATTTATTAGGTGAAATTTTAAAATTAGCTCTTATAAGTATGTTTGAAGAAGTAAAGTAAACCATCACTAAATAACTAGAGGAAGTATGAAATTACTGTCTCACTAGAGAATATCAATAAAGAGACAGAAACTGTTAAAAGGAACCAAGTAGAAATTTTGGAATTGAAAAGTATAACAGAAATAAGAAATTCACTAGAGGCTCTTAACAACTGATTTGAGCTGGCACAAGAAATCAGCCAACTTGAACATAGGTCAATCAAAATTATTCAGTCTGAGTAATATAAGGAAAAAGAAGGAGGAAAAAATGAACAAAGCCTTAGAGACCTGTGGCACATCAAGTAGACCAACATAGCACATCAGGGGAATACCAGAAGGAGGGGAAGAAGGGGCACAAAGTATATTTGAAGATAAAATGGTGAAAAGCTTGCCAAATGCAATGAAAAAGATTAATCTACACATGTGAAAAGCTTAACAAATTCCAAGTAAGATAAACTCAGAGTTAAACATCTAAACACATTATAATCAAACTGTCAAAGACAAAAAGAGAATATTGAAAGCAGCTAGAGAAAAGCAGTTTGTTACATACAAGAGATCCTCAGTAAGATTAACAGCTGATTTTCTAGCAGAAAACAGGGAATCTATAAGGCAGTGAACTAACATATTCAAAAGTCTGAATGAAATAGGCCGCCACCCAAGAATTCTACATCTAGCAAACCTTACATACTGAAAGAGAAAAATTAGGCATACACAGACAAACCAAAATGGGGAATTTGTTGCTAGCAGAGCTGCCCTATGGGAAATACTAGAAGGAATCATGGAAGCTAAAATGAAAGGACAATAAATCAAACCCACATAATGTAAGAAAGGTAAAAGTAACTATACAGGAAAATATAAATGACAGTAAGCATGCATGTTTATATCTCTTTTCTTGTCCAACTGATTTAAAAGACAATTGCATAAAGCAATAATTCTAAGATTATGTTGATGTGCTTATAATGTATAAGATATAATTTTTATGACAATAATAGCATGAAGAAAGTAGAAGAGAACTATGTTATATAGGAGCAGAGTTTGTATATACAAAATGGAAATTTATTTGGTATTAATCTGAACCAGACTGCTATAAATCAAAATGTTCATTGCAAACACTCCAGGGCAAACACTAAGAAAAGAAACTTTAAAATATAATAAAAAGAACTATAAGAAAATTAAAATGGCATATTAAAAGATATCTAATCTACTAAACACAAAAGATAAGATAATGAAGGAATAGAGGAAGAAAAAATTTTAGATACTGAGGTAGGCAAAACAATCTCCTCCTAATGCCCATAGTCTTTGAATATGTTATGTAACATAAGGGATGGAGAAATTATGATTGCAAGTGGAATTAAGGTCAATAATCAGCTGGCCTTTAAATAAGAAAATCATCCTATCCAGTGGACCAAATACAATCACAAGAATCATTAAAGGGTGGGAGAAAGAGGCAGAAGAATCAGGAAAGCATACATGATGACAGTAGCAGAAGACAGAGGGATTCAATGTGAAAAGGACTCTGATGGCCATTGCTGGCTTTGAAGACAGAAGCCATGAGCCAAAAAATATGAACAGCCTATAGAAGAAGGAAAAGGCAAGGAATGGATTATTCTCGATAGCCTCCAAATAGAATTCATCCCTGACAAAGGGCTGAGTTTTAGCTCTGCAAGACTCATTTCATATTTCTGATCCATAGACTGTAGGTTAATAAATTTGTGTTATTTTAAGCCACCAAAGTTTGTGGCAATTTCTTTCAATAGTAATAGGCTACCAATTAAGAAATGTAGAAACTAGAAAAATACTAAGTTCTCATATCAGTAATTAAATTAAATAACAACACAACAAAATAGTTGCAAACGTCAATATCCTTTTCAATAATGGGCGAAACATCTAGATAGGAGATCAACCACAAAATAGAGGATTTGAATGATACTATAAACCAAGAACACCAGGGTGCCTGAGTGGTTCAGTCAGTTAAACATCTGCCTTCAGCTTAGGTCATGATCCTGGGTCCTTGGATCAAGCCCCTCAGCACTCCCTGCTCAGCAGGGAGTCTGCTTCTCTCTCTCCCTCTACGCCTTACCCATCTTGTGTTCTCTCTCTCTCATAAATAAATAAATAAATAAATAAATAAATAAATATTTATAGATAGATAGATAGATAGATAGATAGATAGATAGATAAAATTAAAAACAACAACAAGGAGACCTAACAGATATGCACAGAATATTCCACTCAACTATAGCAGAATGCACATTCTTCTTAAAAACCCATGAGATATCCTCCAGGATAGGCTATATGGCAGACCATTTAAAAAGTTTCAGTGAATCTATAGAGATTGAAATCAAACAAAATGTATTTTCTGTTCATAAGGAAGTGCAATTACAAAGAAATCAGTAATTAATAGGTTCCTGAACAACAATGGGTAAAACAGAAGATAAATTATTAAATACTTTGAGTTGAATGAAAACAAGAAAACAACATACCAAAACTTATGGGATGTAATAAATGCAGTGCTGGAGGGAAATTTAGAGAAGTAAATTGATAACCTAAACTTCCATATTAAGAAACTAAATAAAGAGCAAGCAGAGGAAGGAAATAATAAAAATTAAAGGAGAAATAAATAAACTAGTTACAAATTATTGTCCCAATATTCATCCAGCCTCCTAGCATTTTTAGCATTATTTGAACCACCTGCTATGCTCCTACACCAGGACTTTATGCTTTCTCCTGCTTCTGCCTATAACATTCTTCCTACAAAGATGTCCATGACTTGCTTCCTCATCTCCTCCAGGTCTTTACGCAACAGTTCCCAACTAAGTGAAACACCTTTTCTTCCTATTTAAAATTGCAGTCCATTTCCCTGCATTTCTTACCCCTCTCTGGCCTTATTTTTCTTTATATTGCCACCTCTGACTAAGATAGCAGATATATTTTCTTATTTATTCTGTTCAGTCTACTACTGACTCTTCCAAATAGAATGTAAGGTTTATATAAACTAGGTACTATATCCTCAACACCTAAAACAGTGCATTGTAAGCACTCAATGAATTGTTGATGAATGAATAAATGCATATATACATACAGTAGGGAACATAAATGAACTAGAGCTACATGTGTCTACATGCATCAATATCTCCAACAAAATGTTGAGTGAGAAGATAGTGTCCAAAAATACATACAGAATAAAACATTTATATACAGTTTATAAATAGGGAAATAATACCATATATCACTATGGATACATATATAAATATTAAATGCAAAGGAATGAAAAGCAAATTCAGAACAGTGGTTACATCTGGGTATGTAACTCTGTAACAATACAGAGTGATGTATTATTTAAAAAGGCACATTGCTAACTTCAGAAATATTGATAGAAGATTTTATTTCTTAAGTTTGTTAAATCATGGGTATAAATTCTGTTGTCTGTACATTGTTATGCATGCCTTACATGTTTAGCAACTTTTTTTTAACTTGAATTATTCCAAGGAAAAATTAGTCACATATTTTTTTGCCCTATCACGGTCATTAGGCTATATTTTCTTAGTCTGACTAAATATTGATTTTAAGTAGATATCCTTTCTAATGATAAAGTTTCTACATGGCTTATTTCCTCATTAAAAATTGTATTATCATCTTATGTTAGTCATTTATTAATAGGTACCTTTTATAATTGTATTAGGTACCCTGAAGGGATTCCCATATTTGGTGAGGACAGAATCATAACTATATAATTAGTCAAGAAATTATTTAAGAGTTCCATGGAAGCTTTAAGCCTACAAATTGGGCACCAAATATCCCTCTTAATAGTAGTTTGCATGTGATAACATCCATCTGAAAGAGGGAAGATTTGCTTCACTTCTAAAAATAATTTAATACAGAAACATGTGTATACATGTATTAGAGAGATTACAGAAAGTCTTTAAAGTAGAGCTGACCTTTAGCTAAATTCTAAGGCAGGGAGCGTTTCTCTTCAGTGCTCCATCTCTTTCTGTTCTACATGACTTCCTTCCCACTTGGCAAATTCTTTTCCAAACTTTTGGCTGACCCTACATTTCATAATTTATAAGATTTCCCTTTCAATCTTTCAAAATTCAAGAGATAAGAGTAGGACTCCTCCATAGGAAAACAGAAAAGAAGGATCCAAATACAAACTTGAATCTCACTCTGGGCCCTGACCTTTATCATATTTCAGCAACATCATCACTTATAACCCTACTTTCTCTGCACTTAGTAAATTCTATACTTCTGGCACAATGCATATCATTTGGGCTTTCCTTCCTTTGCAGCTGTTTGAATGTCTCATCCTCATTCTTTATTCTACTCCATCAGAGTTGATGTGCATGGGCATAAAAAAAAAAAAAAGGTCAGGAATATTTCTCATCAAAGAAACCAAGGATAAAGCAGAGAATTCTCATGAAGGCAGTTTTGGGAATGAGAGGAGTATAAGATAAAACCAATGGGGCACCTGGGTGGCTCAGTCAATTAAGAGTCTGCCTTCCGTTTAGGTTATAATCTCAGGGTCCTGGGATTAAGCCCCACGTGAGGAGGCCCATTTAGTAGGTTGGAGAGAGTCATTTTGTAGGTATAGAGGGCCTTCCCTGGCACTCTGAAATCAAAGCCATAAAAAGGATGATTATTCATTTGTTTACTTGTTCATTCCTTTATCCCCAACTGGAATCCTAAGTCATATCTAGGAATGTTTGTTCCAGAGTCCAGACATTCTGAGTACCATGTCAAAGAAAGGAGCCAAAGAGGTGACCGAGAAGGAGCCACAGCAGCAGCAAGAACAGCAACAAAAGAGGAAAACGAGGAGAATGGAATCTCAGAAGCTGAGAGAGTCACAAAGGACAGAGGCAGATTAGGGTGTCAATGCTGAAAGTTAAATAAAATTACAACTAAACAGTACTCATTGGATTTGGTGACATGGAAACAATTCTTCGTCTTAGAGAAAAGTTTCTGTAAATGTTTTTGGTCAGAAGCCAATCTGCAGTGAATCAAGGAGTGCATGGATATGTTAGAGAAGGCAGTCTAGATGCAGACCTACTGTTTCTAGTGCCTTGACTATCAACAGGAGAGGTCTTTAATGGTATTTTGGGTGCTCCTTGCTTCCCAGACCCAGAGCCAGATCAGCTTTGGCAACCTTTCATGTCTGGGTATGATAAAAAGTTGTTAGATTTTATATATATATTTTATAAATTTATATATTTTATAAATATATATATAAATATACATTTTAATAATATATATTAAATAGTATTTAAAATATATATTAATATATATTAAAAAGTTTTTTAAAAGATTTATTTATTTTAAAGAGAGTAGTTTGGACAGAGGGAGAGAGAGACAGAATCTCAAGCAGACTCCCCACTGAGCATGGAACCCTCACAACCCTGAGATCATGACCTGAGCCAAAACCAAGAGTCAGACTCCCAACCAACTGAACCACTCAGGCACCCCCCAAAAAAGTTTTTTAAATACAAAATTTCCTTTTAGCTAAATTTCAAATTTCTTTATTGTAAGGAAACATTTTAGAAAGCAATAATTATTTTATTTACCTTTGTATTCTGATTTTGTAAATTAAGAGCAAATCTTTCTAGATACAGTTTATGAAAACATGATCATCTTTTCTCTTTACTTCATTCTCAAATGTCAGTTGATTTTAAATGGTTCCAAAGAAAGAGCAGATTATTTCTTCCTACGAACCTTTATTTTTCTATGTCATGAAGGATCAGGCAACAGGAACACAACACAATGTGAGGACATATAGCATTTTATGAGATGAATTCCAAAGCAGCATAAAATAAAATTATCAGTGAGTAATGAAATAGAAACAGAGAAATATAGATCTGTAGTTGCTGTTCAGAGATGCAGAAATCAAATCATCACAATTTGAGCGAAACAAATAAATCTTAATGAGTCATCTAGCATCCCCTCGAGATTTCATTACATAAATATTTAAAAGCAGGTAACTTCAGCATCTCTATATCAGTTTTTTTTTTTTTCTGGCCTAAAGTGTTGGGAGAATCTAATACCTGTTCTTTTCCCGCCTAAAGTATAGGAAGATTATAACATAGGTTTATAATGCCGGTTGAGGAGCAGATAACATCTTCTGAGGGTAAACTCTTAAAGGATAGAGATTATTTCTTTACATATATATCCAGCACATGCAAGTCCCAGAAAAGTACACAGTAAATACACTGTGAAAACATCTTTATAAGCTTGTCCTGATTTTCCATGTCTACCTTTCTTAAAATACTGTGTGATTCTTTGAGATTATTTTACAGCCCAAATATTTTATTTCCTCATAATGTACTAAATCTATACACAACTAAATCTAACTTGAGTAAATGGGTTACATTAGTTATTTGTAATGTGTAGTGAAATTATGAGCTAACTGTTTTGAAAATGATTCTAATTTCTTTTACTTGCAGATGTTAGATCTTTTGGTGGAAAACACATGATTATGTTGGAAGCAGGAACTCCTGCTGACACACTAATAATGAGGAACCAGGTGAGAGGAACAGAACAACAGGAATTGATAAAGCACCAGGAGAAGAGCCAGATGAGAAGGAGAAAACAAGATATTGATAAAACCCAGGACTTGAACAGGATCAGAAACAGGAGAAAGGATTAGCCTTTGCAAAGGGGTGGGTATTGGCTTCTCTGAGAGAAGGAAGAAGAGAAGATGTGTTCATGGACATCCAGTTTTGAGAAAGACAGGTAAGAACCATTACTTGTAAATAATGAATTTGTTAACATCCTTATAGGCCACTGTCAAAAAGAGGCCATAGTGGTAGAATTGACGGGTTTGAAAAAAAAAAAATAAGGCAAGTTTAGAGAACATGCTTTATATAATGCAACAGACTCCTGGAGAAAAGTTTTCCAGCAGTAGAAAAGGTCCGACCAAGCTTACAAAGCGGGGCTCAAACCATTCAGGATAATGTTGTGATTTGAACCACTAGTTCTTATGAATGTATTCAAATGCTGAAACAGAAACCCCAACCCCAGTTTAGGGATTACCAAATTGCTTGTAGTAAAATGGACTTAAATGTGAACTTTTGGCTTCATGTAATTTATGTGAACCCACTGCAGGTATTCGGTGCATAGGCCTGGAATGAGTGAAGGAACAAATGAATGAATAAATATATGCATTACATATGTTATATTCTCTCTCAGAGTTCACAGTCAAGAATATCCAAAATGGCCTATTATTTTGGCTTTTTGTTGGGAATGGCTGCATAGAAAGATATGCCAACATTTTCAGAATTGGTGGCCATTTGAAGAGAAATAGTCACTATTTCTTTTTTTTTTAATAGTCACTATTTCTTAATGGGAGAATTCTAGATATGTATGGTTGTAATTTTGGAAATTACTAAAAGCTTTGTTGCAGTTAGAACTTCTCTCCTTCTGGACTCAATTTTCTTATCCAAGAAAGACAGCTAATAACAGTAGTCATTTGTGCTATTTCCAGGTACGATTCTAAGTATTTCACTTAGAGTATTTCATGTAATTTTTACAATAACCCTAAAAGGTAGGTATTACATTTACCTCTATTTTATAGGTGAGAAAATTAAGGGATAGAACAGTTAAGAAGGTCAAATTCACTTGTCAGAAAAAATAAAGGTGCCAGATGGTTTCAAACCCAAATCATCTGACTTTCAAGCCTACATACCTAAGAACTATGGTAAATAGCTTTTTACATACTTAAAATAGTCCCTTTGAAATTCTGAAATTTATAAGTTTATTGGAGTATAAAACTTAGTTATCAAGAAGAATTTATAAGAAGTCTTCAATATCTACAACATTTAGAAAAAAAAAACTAACTTCTCAAGGGGTAAAAGTAAAAAGAAATACACTTGAATGGGTTTAGAAGCAAGTGACATCATGGCTTCCTGTGAGGAATCTTTCTTGCTTTTCAAATCTGGAATGCACAGAGCCCAGGAATGAGAAGATATGCCAAGGTATCCTCAAACTCAGAGCATAAACTTCACACAAGCTTTTGCAATATGATTTCCCCCGTGTTACAGTGATATATAAAAATTATCTTTTTATTGGAACATTAAACTAGTATATCTTTGAATTACAATGTGAGATCAACAAACCTTTTTCCACCCTTCTGCAGATCTTACTCTGTGTCCCCAGCCTTCCAAGAATGAGTTTCTTCTACTATTAAAAGTATACTATTGAAAAATTTGAGGGATCCCTGGGTGGCTCAGTGGTTTGGTGCCTGCCTTCGGCCCGGGGCCTGATCCTGGAGACCCTGAATCGAGTCCCACATCGAGCTCCCTGCATGGGGCCTGCTTCTCCCTCTGCCTGTGTCTCTGCCTCTCTCTCTCTCTCTCTCTCTGTGTCTCTCATGAATAAATAAATAAAATATTAAAAAAAGAAAAATTTGAAAAGCACTGTTCAAGGGCAATAAGTATGTGTAGCAAACCTATCTAGGAATTAAAGATAAAATTATTCTATCTTTAGGAAAAAGTTTTAGGAGCCACAAAGAATTTTAAAACATAGAAGCTGTAGTTTCTTCATCACTGCTTCTTGGTGGCTAGAATTATCCATGAGCTGGAAGGGCTTCAGTGTGCATTATAGGGAAGAGAGTGCACAGTCCAGATCATTGTAATAATTAATTTGCCATCGCTACTCTGTACTGAGAATACAAGTGCAGATAGTGAGCCTGAGACGTAATTGCTGACAAATATGCTGTGTGTATTGAAAACCAGAAAATTTGCAGCTGCCGCCCAGACTTCCCCATTGTGCAGATTGACAATGAGCCACAAAAGGGACATGAGGTAAATAAATGTAGGGTGTATGCTGCAAGCCATTTTGATGAAATATCTGGGGGACAATTTAATATGAAATATCAGCTGGTAGAAGGGAGCAGCTGCCTATTTCGAGGGATGACTCAAGCTAAAAACTTTAGCTCCTATTTTATAATGAAAGATTGCCAATATATAAACCTTCATTTGAGGAAGGGTGGGGAAAGTGCTGGATTTGCATGTGTAATTGGTATCCATGCAAACTTGCAAATATATGAAGCAACAGTTTTTCTGAATCTTGTCAGAAGTCAAAACTTATTTCGAACTCCAGTATGCAGAAACTTCCTTAGGTGACTCATCTTTATTCCTAAATCTTTCTTATACATAGCTTAGACTCTCAGAGACAGAAATTTCAATATTTCTTATGTAGACCATTTTAATCCTCAGGTTCCAGCCTCACATGAACCTCAGTTGTAGAATGACCAGATATTTCCAATTCCTGTACTTTCTGAGATGTTTGCAGCACAAATTAACTTGCTTCTGGGCTCTAGCCACTACAAGGTTAGCTTGAAGCTTTCTGAGGCTTTTGGAGTTGATTACTTTCCAGCTTCTAAAATCTTGTTGCTTTTACCTCCTCTTCTGGTCTTTTTGTTTCTGTGGGTGAAAGCCCTTATAAATATATCTGTCCATTTGATCCACCAATGTTACCTAGAAGTTCTGCTAATTTTAATGGAAAATATTTGAACAAGATAAATCTGTTATAAATGTTGAAATTCCAAATATTTGGGCAGTAACAAAGGAGGGAATTTGAAGACTACATATCTTCTTGGAGTTCATCAAATTCCACTGTATCTAAGTGGAAATAAAATCATCCAGTTTTTTTTATAAATCTCAGATTCCTGTGCGATGTGAGGTTTATAGAGTTGCCTGTTCTTTCCACGTTGGGATTTTTCAACCCCTTTGAAAATTCATTCCTCTCTGAATTTTTCCTCTGTGACTCTTTCCTATTGAGCATATGGCTGGCAAGACTGCCGATTGGCCCAGTACTCAGGCCCAACCACACTGACATCTGGGAAGTCCAGAGGGCTATGTGTCTGCTGCTGCCTGCGGAGCTGGCTAAGCATGCTGTGTCTGAGGACACCAAGGTTGTCCCCAAGTACACCAGCTCCACTGACCCAAGCCTAACATTAATAAAGAGAAAGAAGAAAGAGAGAGAGAGAGAAAAGAAAGAAAGAAAGAGAAAGAAAGAAAGAAAGAAAGAAAGAAAGAAAGAAAGAAAGAAAGAAAGAAAAGAAAAGAAAGAAAAGAAAAGAAAAGAAAAGAAAAATAAGAAAAAGAAAAGAAAAGAAAAGAAAAGAAGAAAAGAAAAGAAAAGAAAGAAAAGAAAAGAAAAAAGAAAAGAAAAGAAAAGAAGAAAAGAAAAGAAAAGAAAAGAAAAGAAAGGAAAGGAAAGAAAGAAAAGAAAAGAAAAGAAAAGAAAAGAAAAGAAAAGAAAAGAAAAGAAAAGAAAAGAAAAGAAAAGAAAAGAAAAGAAAAGAAAAGAAAAGAAAGGTAGGTGTGGGGGGCAGAGAAAGAATCTTAAGTAGGCTCCATGACCAGCACAGAGCCCAACGCAGGGCTGATCTCAAGACCCTGAGATCATGACCTGAGCTGAAATTAAGGGTCAGACACTTAACCAACTGAGCCACCTAAGTGCTCCCGGTCATTGTCACTTCTAAATCAAGTGTGTTCACAGCGGCCCTGGTAACTGAGATACTTGGACTGTCACCCATTGTCTTCTTACAGCCTTTCCTCTATGAAGTGCAAGCTCTCTTCCAACCTTCATTCCTCCCTCCCTTTCTCCTGCTCCTCTCTCCTTCCCTTTTTCCTTCCTTCTATGCCTCCTTCTCTCTTTCTGTATTTCTTTCTTTCTATCAAATTGATATGAACCATATTCTGTTGTGCTCATATTTTGTTCCTTTTTCTACCAAAACATTTTCCATTCCCATCAACACTTCAGTGAGAATACTATTTTAATAACTAATATTTGACCATTTAAACTTTACACAATCCTTTTATTTCACACATTCCTTTTAAACCAGGCATGTTTTCTCCCTCATTGCTTCTTCCTGCCTCCCTGACAAGGATGGTTCTTCGCTCTTCAAGTGTACACTTTCACTCTGATTCCATAGTCCCTAAATTTCTCCTTCTCTTGGTCTTAATCTTCTTTCTACTCTTTGATCACACAGTCTCTACAATACCTGACCTTTGCCTAACAATCTTAGGTATCTTCTCATCAATTAAAAAAACCAACTCAAAAACCCTTTGACTTTGCTTTCGCCTCAGACCATTGCTCTAAGTCTTTTCTCACTCTTGACACATACCTAATCTCATTTTCTGTTCACCCCAACTATTCTTTTAGACAGCATTTGCTGTCTTCACTCAATTTAAATTGAACTCAAAGGCAGCCAAAAACTTCCTAGTAGGTCCAAGAGCCTGAACCTGGCCAGTGATCATTTGTCTTCCTCAGCATCCTTCAAAATACTGGAACGTTGGCTCCATGGCTTGTCTTCCTAGCTCTCTGGCTGCCCCTTACCACCTTTACATCTTCTTCTCTACTAATTCCCATTTTAATTTTTATTCCATTCGGCTTACAATTAGCTTTTTTCTGTGGCAACCAAGTAAAATGCCATGGGAATTTCTATCCTCCCATCTGGGCCTAGTGCTCTGTTTACTATTATTTTCTACCTGGTACCGATTATAGTTAGAATGAGAAGTGGGTATCTGTATAAGTTGACTGATGCATATCTATAGTTAAATACCTTTCAATTTCATAAAACTGATCTATCTACATGTCTGTATATCTATATCTATATTTATATCTGTTTATCTCTCTATCAAGAGAGAGAAAAGCAGCCTGAAGCTAGTAAATATAACTAAGAAAAAAAGAAAATTGATGAGAATCAAAGGGATTATTCACCACAAAATTTTAAATGTATGGAGAAAGAAGGGCATGAATAAGATTTAAATTTTAAAATTCTTTAAAAAATAGATTCCAAGACATTTTTATGTAATATACAAATGAAATAGTTATTGAACCCCTTATTAAGGCATAGATTCGTGAAAGTCTATCTAAAGATAAAATTCATTTAAAATAAAATAAGAAGTTTGGAGTCAAGTAAAGTTTATGAGATAAATTAGATTTCTCTTAAGTTTGTTCTAACAGACAAAATAGGCTTTTTTTTAAAATTTTTTTTTTATTGGTGTTCAATTTACTAACATACAGAATAACCCCCAGTGCCCGTCACCCATTCACTCCCACCCCCCGCCCTCCTCCCCTTCCAACACCCCTAGTTCGTTTCCCAGAGTTAGCAGTCTTTACGTTCTGTCTCCCTTTCTGATATTTCTCACACATTTCTTCCCCCTTCCCTTCTATTCCTTTTCACCATTATTTATATTCCCCAAATGAATGAGAACATATAATGTTTGTCCTTCTCCGACTGGCTTAATTCAATAGCTAGTTGAGTCTGTATAATTGAGTGGGTGGAGTAAATGGCAACTAGGTTCTAGGTAAAATCTGCCTCACCATCCCCTGTAATGACATCTGCCTACAAATTAAGTTTTGTGGCCATAAAATAAGGAATGTAGTTGAAAGGCTTATGCCCAGATGCTTCTGACTTGTAAGTAAAAGTATGAGTACTTATGTCTTAAAAGGTTGCCTTAGAAAGGAGAGCAAAAATTGTTTATAGAGTGTAGGGTCTGGCCTAAAGAGTTAGTATGTAGAGTGTGGCCTTCAGGGAAGATTAACTGTTCTTGTTCTCAAGGATTTATGTTTTCTTTGATCTTTTAGCAAATCTCTTTGGAAAAATATATTAAAAAATATCCAGTAGCCCTTTGCCATTACAATTTCTTGCCATTCCTTTTTCTTGAAAAAAGTTACTTGTGTCTTCATATATTGAAGCATATAATTCATCCCAGTAAGTACATATAACAAAGCCTATACACCAGGCAACATAACTTAAAAGAACATTAAGAGAAAAACCTTGTTCCAGGAGTTGAAATAGTATTAAATTTATCATAAATATGTATTTACTTCAAAGCAAGTTGAAGACAAATACCCGAATCTGTCCAATTCTAATTTTTAATGCTCACTATGCACCAGCTAATGCTCATGAATGCTCAAACCTACTCTTCTTTTTAGATCCAAGACCTGTCCTGGGCAGGGAAAAAAGATGGAGGATGGGGAAACATCTCAGGAGCTGTGATGGGTGACCTGGCATCAGAGCACACTAACTGCTACTTCAGACCTGACCTTGTGCTTCATAGCTGATCCCTCAATACCTAAGCAGATGTCTCTTGTCTCCTAGAGGGGAATTGTCATGCTAGTTAATTCATTTGTTGACTCACTCAATAAACATTTGTAGTACTTAATATGTGCAGGATACTAGGCTATTTGCTATAGTAGAAAGGTGAACAGGTGTCTAATTGACAGAAGCCTAAATAAGTAATTCAAACTTCTTAGATGACCTTACACTTTTCTGGCATTCTCTACTACCAGACCCACTATATCCTGCCTAGGTGATTCTCATCCCAAACTTTTATGTCTTCTGCAAAGCAGACCCTTCCTATGTCTTAAAGCCCTTTAATGATGGGTGTCAGTAGAAATTGGAGCCAAATTGAATATATATTCTTTCATTGACTAGTTATTCCCTGTGAATATATGACCTTTTGGAAGGAATTAAAATCTAAGAGACTAATAACAGGAGTAATGACTTCATGAATGAGGTTGTCTAAGAGACAAGAATAACCCAAAAGCAGTAAAGATAGCCAAACATGGCTTTTGTTTCATTTTCTTTTTTGTTTTTAATTTTAGTTCCTGGTACCTGGTTTTCCTTCCTCTTATGTAGATTCCCCATGTCTTCATATGTTTAATTACTAACCACAGCATGTCCACTCAAGTATGCCAACTTCCTGGGCAAGACACAAATTTGAAGCTTTTTCCCACCTTGTTTCTTTTAATACCTATTATATGGCACCATAGGAAAAACTTTACTCTGTCAATGTTAGGCTTGTTACTTCTTTAAATTTACTTGGTTGATATATTGCAATATTTTTTCTGACAAATATAAGTATTGCAAATTCAGAGAAAAATTGAAAATTAACAAAATTTGGAGGGAAATTACCATTCTACTTAATTTCCCTATGAACTCATAAATACTATTGAAATTTTGATATATTTGCTTTTAAGCCTTAAAAAGTAGGATTTTTTAAGACAAATACATGGTCATTTTATATGTTATTTAGTATATTATATATTCACTTAAAATATTTTTCACATCATTAAATCATCTTTTAGATATAATTTTAATAGCATAAAATTCTATGTGATGGGTACTGAATAATTAGCTAATTCCATTTCCTAACTAATGTTGATTAATTTTTCTATTACAAACTATTCTGTGATTAATATCTTTTAGATATCACTCCCCACCCCATCTCAGTCCTGTAGTTGTTTGAGATGGTTATTTGACCCAATCCTGGACCATAAGATATAAGCAGAAATGTATTAAGTAGTGCATCCAAATAAAAGCAAATAAAGGGCATTTTACTATTCTCCTTTATTTCTGTCTGGAATATGGATGAGATGCCTAGAGATACATCAACCAGCTTGCAAAACAGCAGAAGGAAGCCCCACCATAAGGATGGTGAGGTTCAATCCTTCAAACAGCTCTCAATAGAATTCCCCCGTGTATCCTGTACCTGAGAAATACAAATATTTTCTAATTTAATTTTGCTAAAATTCTCCACATAACAATGTTTTTATTATTCTCCTTGAGTGGTGGCTCAGTAGAATGCAAGTAATTTTAGAGTTTACTATTTAAAAATGTGTTTGCTTACCACTCAATTATAAGACAAAGAGCTCAAATAAAACATGATCAAAGATTTAAATAGACTGTCTCCACAAAAAGAAAAGAAAAAGAAGATATGCAAATTGCTAATAACCACATAAGAACATAAGATGTCGGACCTCAGTAGTAATTAGGAAAATGCAAAATCAAATCACAATGAAATGTACAAAAATCACTAATGAATTCTCATCTTTTAGAATGGCTATAATTAAAAAGATAGAAAATACCATGTTTTGGTGAGGATATGGGAAACTGAGTCCTATTACATTACTGACAGGAATTGAACATAGCTACTTTGGAAAATAACTTGGCAGATTTTATCAAGTTAAACATCTGACCCAGCAATTTCACTTCCAAGAATCTATCAAGGATATGAAAATATATATTTACACAAAGACATGCATAACAATGTTCATAGAAGCATTGTTCATCTAGCCCCAGAGTGAAAATTATCTACATGTCCATCAACTGGTTTATGAATAAACAAAAAATATATATACACTGATACATGTCACAGCATGGGTAAATCCCAAAACAGTATGCTCAGCAAATGAAGCCAGGGCAATAGATTGCATATTGTATAATCTCGTTTATGTAAAATGTTAAAAAGCAAATTGATAGAGACAAGACAGATTGGTGGATGCAGAGGCTGGATGTAGGAACTGGTTTTAACTGCAAAAGCAATTAGCAGACTTTTGGGGGTGGCAGAAATGTTTGAAAACACGATTGTGGTACTGCTTATACAACTATAAATGTACTAAAATCATGAAGCTACCCAGTTATACTGGGCGAATTTTATGGTATGTAAACTCTTCCTCAACAAACCTGTTTCAAAAAGTATTTCTGGGGATCCCTGGGTGGCGCAGCGGTTTGGCGCCTGCCTTTGGCCCTGAGCGCAATCCTGGAGACCCGGGATCGAATCCCACGTTGGGCTCCCGGTGCATGGAGCCTGCTTCTCGCTCTGCCTGTGTCTCCGCCTCTCTCTCTCTCTTTCTCTCTTTCTCTCTGTGACTATCATGAATAAATAAATAAAATCTTAAAAAAATAATAAAAATAAAAAAATAAAAATATTTCTGAATATTCTCATTACAGGTTTACTACTTCAGTTAAATTATTTTGTGTTGTTAAAACATGAAAGCCAAATGGTCTAGATAAAAGTCTTGAGGCAGTTTAAAAACTTAAGTATGTGATACTATTTTTGTGTGTGTGATACTATTTTTGCAGAAGAAAAATATCTCATACTGCAAACAGGAATGATTCAGAACAGAAGGATGGAAAGAGCCCCTGC
Source organism: Canis lupus baileyi (assembly GCF_048164855.1). Classification (NCBI taxonomy): domain Eukaryota; kingdom Metazoa; phylum Chordata; class Mammalia; order Carnivora; family Canidae; genus Canis; species Canis lupus. Next base: position 43,940,174 of record NC_132838.1, read on the forward strand.
AAAGTATATGAGCCAATATGTAAAAGGAGACCAAGTTAGGTCACTATCTCTTGGAAAGATGAAAAGATATTTTGAGACCTTCTCAAATGGACAGATATCCTAAATCCTTGGTCTAAGAACAGAACCATTTATTTTCATTCTTACCAATCATGTTAGACATTTTCCAACATTTGCTCCTTATTAATTAACCCTCTATGAAGTATTAGCAATCTCCTTTGCGAATGAAAAAATGGAGACTCGGGCTCAGCCAAAGGGCAAAGCAGAGCCTCAGAACTAATCCAGTGTAATTCCAGACTGAAGCCCACACTGTTAACTTCTACAACATGTTGCTTCTTCTTTCAATCCCCCTCACCCACCCTAGAGCTCCAGTGCTTAAAAGAGCAAAAGGCACTTAAGTAATTAATATTTTTCAGGTGAGGGAAGCCTAGGTGGCTCAGCAGTTGAGTGTCTGCCTTCAGCCCAGGGTGTGATCCTGGAGTCCCGGGATTGAGTCCCACATCGGGCTCCTTCCATGGAGCCTGCTCCTCTCTCTGCCTGTGTCTCTGCCTCTCTCTCTCTCTGTGTCTCTCATGAATAAATAAATAAAATCTTTAAAAAAATATTTTTTTCATGTGAATTTTGGTCTTTATACATCTGGAGGTAATTAATGATATTGCATTCTTAAATCTTGTAGGAATAGGCTGAAGTTATTAACCATAATTTTTTAAAAGATATATGGTTTCTTCCATTCTCAATTATTAACACTAATGTGGGTATTTTATAATGGGAGTCCTCCAGAAATCATTTTTGTTTTGTTGTTGTTTTTACGGTGTTCTGGATTTTTTTTTCAAGATTTTATTTATTTATTCATGAGAGACAGAGAAAGAGAGAGAGGTAGAGACATAGGCAGAGGGAGAAGGGGGATCCCTGCAGGGAGCCCGATGCTGGACTCCATCCCAAAACCCAGAATCACGCCCTGAGCCGGAAGGCAGATGCTCAGTCACTGAGCCACTCATGCATCCCTGTTCTGGATTTTAGATACTAAATCCTACTTCTTTAGAAGGTTAACCATTTTGTTTTAGGAATGTACAATTACATTGTCTTTCCCAAACTCCATCTCCAAATTTCTAGAATTATCCATTTTCCCCCCTGGGTGTCCAGACTGAAGATCAAGTAATCCTTTCCACCAAATATTCTCTTCCTCTTTTTCTTATCTAAATTAATAGGAGTAACTTCCTCCATCACTCAGACTTAGAAATCTGATAGCCATGTCCAGTAAATGCTGAATTCCTATCACTTCTCTCACCACAAGATCTCTCAAACCCTGTACATCTGATTCTTGCATGTAACCCTCTTTTCCTTTACAAAACATCTCATCTCACTGGTTTCCTATTACTGAGAAATTGATCCATAGTTGTCAACTTTGTTTTTTTTTTTTTGTCCCATAAAGAATTTCCCCGGGGCATCTGGATGCTTCAGTCAGTTAAACATCTACTTTCAGCTCAGGTCATGATCCCAGGACCTGAGATTGAGTCTGCATCAGGGAGCCTGCTTCTCCCTCTCCCTCTCCTCCTGCTTGTGCTCTCTCTCTCTCTGTCAAATAAATAAATAAAATATTTTTTTTTAAAAAGAATTTCCCCAAAGGGAAGCTCTTAATATCTCATTAACTCCAACTTGGTTATTTCTGAACATGGCTAGTTACAACTCAAAATGAAACCAGAATGTGAAACATGAAACCAACACAGGTGCAACCACAAATCAAAATGTCAAATGTCAAGGAATTCACATAGTATGTGGTGTGTGTATGATCCTGTTTACTGTTTGAGCTTTTTCATTTTTATTGGGGAAGAGGCAAAAGCTTTGATTGAAGTTATTAATTTGTGAGCTAGTTATGGATGACAGAAAAATATGGGGAAGGAGGAGTAAATATTTGGAAATGAACTGGAAATACATACTTGCCATATGTTGTAGGGGGTATTGAATGGCATGCTAGAGAATTCGGGCTTATTTCTACATAATATATGTAATAAAAATAAAAGTCAGAAGTTAGGTAAAACATTCAATAGGAATTATGTTTTTCTATATGGAAGTATATTTCCACTTGAAAAGCCATCATTTTACTCCAGAGAACTTGCAATCAAATTATTCAGAAAGATGAACCTCAGAATTAAAATTTAAGATGTAAGAACAATAAACATAGAATTCTGATTTCAAAAGATTTATCTATTACAAAATTTAGTTTGCTAACTTATTTATACATACACAGCCCACAGAAACACTACCCTCCTATAAACAGATTCACGAATAAAGTTTGAGTAGCCTAGAACAACACCCAGAGCTTCCATTGTCCTATCTCTTGAACATCTCAGAATTTCATTTTACTGGGATTTTTTTTTTAAGTAAGAGAAAGAGAAATGGAAGAGGAGGGGCAGTGGGAGAGAGAATCTTAAGCAGGCTCCACACCCAGTACAGAGCTGGATGTAGGGTTCAATCTCACAACCCTGAGATCATGACCCAAGTCGAAATCAAGAGTTGGACACTTAACCAACCAAGTCACCCAGGCATTCCTCATTTTACTGGACTTTTTATGCAAAATTCATATACAGTTTTCTCCAAAATTCTGCCTCTGTGTATTTTCAATGTATTACTAGCTTGCCCGTCGAGGAATATGTTTTACATTCCAGGTGTGTATATAAATTCACTTCTCTGGAATGCATTTATCTTAGTTTCTACTATCTAGTTTTATCTTGGTGGAACTCTGCATTGCTTTATTTTTGGTAGGATATCATTCTCCTGGTGCATAAAGTGGCAGTCATTCTGCTGTTAAGCTTTCTTTGGCTTTTTGGTAATTTCCTTTACATACTTATCACACCAATTAATTCTGCATTCCAATACATTTTGTAATTTAATTATTAATACTGAACCAACTTTGACATACTATGAAAATAATTACTATTACAAAATTACTATTGCAGTTATTATGAATACTAATAACTTTGATTGCTATTACAGTCACTTTAGCCTTTACTGGAACACTTTGGGTTACTGCTAAGAGTCTATTAATTTATTAACAAACTTAAAATAACATAGCGAGCACTTAATTGGTGCCAAGCATTTGGTTAGACTGAAGGAAATGCAAAAAACAAAGAAGACACACACATCACAAAGAGTATAAAATATAGTAAAACAAAAAGTATTTTCTTAAATAATTATGTGAACTAACCAAAGATTATCAACTTAATCATTTTTTCTTTTTATGCTACAGACCTTGGAAATGATTGGTTGTTTATTGTTACATGGAGACATATAAACAGAGACAAATCTCTGAATTCACTGGTTTTTTGATCTAGTAATATACAATAAATGGAGTGAATTAAAGTTAAAATTTTGAATTTTAGAATTTAAAAAATGCCTTTTAAATGAATTATCTCAGTCGTTCCTCATAAACTTTGTAAGTTAAAGAAAACAAGTCTTTTTCTACCTGCTTTACTAGTGAGGCAAAGTTAGTCATAGAGACCAATATTACTTGTTTGAAGATTCACAAATATAAGCCCCCAAATTATTTTATTCCAAGAGACTATATCTGAGTTGGTCGTTATACATGATAGACACTTAATAAATATACATTTCTTTTGATATTTGATGCCACAATTTCATCCAAATCCAATATGCTTACATGAAGTCTGCATTACCAATAAATGTAGGGCAAGTAGGTACAATAAAGTGTAAGGGTTTCAACAGGGAAATATTGTTGCTTTGTTAAGCCCAGATCAAATTAAAGTCTCATAATTAGTCTCATAATTTCACAATCACAGAAATACATAAATGCTAATGGAAATTGCTCATTAGAGTTTTCGTACAACAGAACCCAACTATACCATTGGTTATCCTTTCTCTTTTGTAATTTATGAGAGGAACTTTCATATCATAATGTTGTTTTAGAAAATTGGAATTATGTTAGACAATGTATAAAATATTACCTAGGTTTATAGTCAATGTTCTAGGATTTTTATTCTTAATGTGCTAGACTTCTGCATCTGTTAATTACCAGTTGGTTACTTAGAATTCTTTCTGCTTTTGCCAAACATCAATTACCACGGTCTCTAGATTTCCCAGTCCTGGCAGCTCTTCTACTAAACTGAAAAATCTGAAAACCTATAGATGTAATTACAATCACACCACCTTAGAAGAATTGTATCAAGACAAATGAAGTAATATACTATGAAATGCTCTGAACTTTCAAGAGAAAGGTTTTATAATACATGTAAAATTGTTGTCATCACACCAAAGTGGCATCATTTTACACTTTGTCAGAAATAAAAATGTAGTATAAAGTTTTCTCATGAAATCTAGCTAATTGCTCTGAAAAGAATGAGTATTGAGTTCATTTCTTATGACTGGGATAGATCCATATACTATGCAAATTTAACAACTGAAAATCTTCCTTTGGTCACAAAAGATGTTAGGTATATGTAACTAGAAGGAGTATCATGCATTCAGAAACATATGCCCGTGTCTAAGGTTGGCTATTGGACAGATTTTATCAATGACGCATGATGTTCATCTATACAATTCATGAGAAGTTTAAGGAAGTACATTATTATGTAGATAAAGATATAGAACATGGCCATTTACCCAAACAGTCAACCTTGGCGGTTTTAGGGATGCTCCTTGACAATGGAAAATTCTAAGTTTCCTCTTTTGGCACAGAAACATCTGTAGAGAATTTTCAACAGACTGATGATTCACTTCTGTCTTTATCTCAACACACCCAAGGCCAGCACTTTATCACTGCTTCTAGGCCATGCAATACCCCCCCAAAAAAAAATTAAAATTAAAAAAAATTAAAAATCCACTTACAAAATAGTAGTTTCCTCCATTTATTTTAAAAGACACATTCTCTGGATTAATTTACCAAAAGCTTGATCTTCAAAGGTGCAACATTAGTGAAATATTTGGCAAAAACTAATGGAAAAATGGTGCATAGTTGCAAAGTGTATTGCATAGATTTAATAGTCTTTTTTTAGAATACTCAATGGTCATCGCAAGAATAATATGGTCTTAAATAACTGTTTTCAAATGACCACTTGAGGGCGCCAAAGCAGAAGTAAAGAGAGTCCTAAACTTTGCACTTCTAAGACAGGCTTTCTCACAACCTCTCCTCAAAGAGATGGTCCTTGCTTCAAACACCACAGCAAGGTAAAGAATATCTTTTTTGAAAAGGCAGATATGATGAGAGATGCATGCTTTCATGTTACTATATGAGGCCACTCCCAAATTCTACACCAAATTTAGGAGTCTATGTGTCACATCCTTCATTCTCAACATGAACTTCATGTGAAACCAGACTTCCCTCCAAGCACACTGAACATCATTTAATTCCTTTTCTCTCACAGTTCTTACTCTATCTGCCATTCTGAGTATTCTTTCCCAAAGCATTTTCCCCACTGCTCTGACTCCATTCTACATTCAAAAGTTTGAATTCCATTTGTGATATTATTAGTCTCAGAGCCATTTAACTAAGGATTTTCTGTACCTGCTGGAGTGCTGTAGTGGGTATTTCAATCATTCCCTCTGCTCTAGCACAGGGATCCTTTGTAGGGTTGTTTTGTTTTGTAAGATTTTATTTGTCTGAGAGAGAGTGCAAACCAGAGAGAGAAAGATTGAGGTCGTCAGCTGTGTGGGGAGGGGCAGAGGAAGAAGGAGAAGCAGACTCTCCACTGAGCAGGGAGCCTAAGGAAAATTCTGGGATCATGACCTTAGCCAAAAGAAATTTGATCAAATGGGACACCCAGGCATCCCCAGAGGGGTCCTTTGAACCCATATCTTCTAACTCTTCTGTTTCTGTATTTTAATTACTTATTTATAGATGTTTTCCCATTTGACTGTAAGTGCTTTGTGTGCAGGAATACATATTGATTGTACCTTCTGTCCTCTGGGCAAACTCTCCATAAAAGGTGCATAAATGAAAAGAGAAAAGCCCAATCCCTAATCTCAAGTAGAATGTAATTTGGTAGGGAACATGAATGAGGTACCTTAAAAAGCTAACTAATACTAAGGGGTTAATAGTAATACAATGTCAATAGAGTTGTTTATAGCGGTATTAACCAGTAGAAATTAAATAACTTCAAATTCTTTTAGTAGCCATATTAAAAAGTAATAGGGAACTAGTGGAATTAATTTTAATAATATATTTACTTGGACCAACATATCCAAAATATTATCACCTCAACATGTGATCAATATAAAATATTTAGATGAGATATTTTATAGGCTATTTTGTCTTTGAAATCCAACATGTATTTTTACACTTATAAGACATCTTAATACAGATGCAAAATTCTCATCAGAAATAGTTAATCTGCATTTAGATTTCATAACATTTACAGTTGAAGAAGTAGATTCACATGCTGGAGTTGTTCTAAACACATGTAAAAGTTTTCCAAATATTAAATGGAATACCAAAAAAATTATTTTCCTTTAATATTCATATCTATGGTAACAAAACTGGCTCATCTTTTTCTAAAAAACTGGTTTGACTTTGAGGCAAAGCCTATTCATTAAGTACATTCACTAACTTTTATGTCAATTCAGTATTGCTAACATTGAATGCTGGGACTATTGCATAAATTAAAAATCAACTCTAAGTTAATATCAACAAAGCAATCTTCCAATTTTTCTTGTGTTTCTGTAGTCAATTTATATAACATTGTCAATTACAGTTAAAATGTTTTGCAACGGTTTATAAAAATGTGTAAAATCTTTATTGTTGTTTTGTATTATGCACAGTTTTAATTTTGACGTAAGTTACCATACATGTCTACCTAGTCACAAATAAGTTTTTCCTTTCCTTGGAAATTCAATTTTATATTATCCATTTAGAGTGTAATATCAGAGAAAAAAAACATACTGCCATTTTTTTGTTTTTATTAAATACTTAGCAAGCATTTCTTAGTTTCAAAAAAATCTTGAATTGGAATTAACAGTACAATAAATCTTTTTAAAACCCCACCATGACTCAACTCATCATGGGTGAAGAACTTAAGATATTAGATTTTGTCATCTTGCATTTCTTCAATAGTTCCCCAAATTGGCAGTGATTCATAGTCTATCCCCACATACACTGAGCAGGTGTGCTCATTAAACACTTTGTAGAGTTACTGAATGGAATCAGGGAACAAGGAAATAAAATCTCTTGTAAAATTCCAATATACTAGAGCACTGTCATCATGATAGAAATTATTTTTTTAATTTAGCTTAAATTCTTTGGAGATATAGAAGATTCAGAAGTATCTAGTCCATGCAGCTGTGAATTGACATTTCTTTGTATCTTTGGAAGTTCTTAGCAAAAGATACCCATGGTGCTATTTGTACTCTTTTATTCTAACACTCAACTAAAGGGAAAGAAAAGGACATCCTGTTTAGGTCCAATTTATCACTGATGCTGTTAGAAAGCTCTTGTATTATGGCTGTTTGCTGGCTTAATTGTGAATATTTCATTTTTCATAAAATATCTTTTTAAGACTTTCTAATAAAATCTATCCATCTGAAATAATAACTCATTTTATGGATGTGTGTATGTGTATATATGTATATATACATATATATTTAAATATATTAAAGATTTTATTTATTTATTTATTTATTTATTTATTTATTTATTTATTTATTCATGAGACACAGAGAGAGGCAGAGACACAGGCAGAGGGAGAAGCAGGCTCCATGCAGGGAGCCCGATGTGGGACTCGATCCCAGTACCCCAGGATCACGCCCTAAGCTGAAGGCAGACTCTCAACCACTGAGCAACCACTGAGTCACCCAGGCAATCCCCCCTTTTATATATTTCCATTCAAAAGTTTTTCTCTTTGTAAACAAAAATCAAGTCATTTAACAGCTTCTTTAATAGGCCATAGTTACAGCTCAGATTCTGTTAAAGTTTTAATATTTTTTTTTGTTGTGATTGGGCTATTATTCTGATTTTAGGTGACTAATTTTGTTGCTTCTATTTTAAGTTTTTACTGTTGAGAAGAGTTATTATCAAATTAACTATGTATCTGCTGAAAATATCTCTTCATATTATCCACTTTATTATCTTTAAAAACCTTTTTTAATTAATTGATTAATTTGAGAAAGAGAGAGAGAGAGCATGAGAAAGTGAGAAGAGAGCATTAGCAGGAAAGAGGGAGAGGGAGAAGCGACTCTCCGCTGAGCCGGGATCCCGATGCAGGGCTTGATTCCAGGACCCCCCCATCATGACCTGAGCTGAAGGCAGATGCTTTGCCAACTGAGCCATCCAGAAGCCCTTCTTTAAAAATCTTTTACACAACAGGGATGCCTGGGTGGCTCAGCGGTTAAGTGTCTGCCTTCAGCTCAGGGCGTGATCCCGGGGTCCTGGGTTGGAGTCCCACATCAGACTCCCTGCATGGAGCCTGCTTCTCCTTCTTCCTATGTCTCTGCCTCTCTCTTTCTCTCCATTTCCCATGAATAAATACATAAAATCTTTAAAGAAAAAAAAATCTATTACAAAACAAACAGCTTCTCCTTTTGCTCTGCTGGGGTAAAATGTAACTTCCATTCATTGGGAGATTTGAGACATATTTCCCTCTAGTTTCAATCTCTGTCCCACTGTTCCAGGCACAGTGCTAGCTTCTTCCAGTCTTGATTCTACATCAGTAATGTAAATTTCTGTACATTTAATTCATTTAAATGTTTAAAATATGGCCACATTTATTTTTTAACTAGCAAGATAATTTAATCATAGTGGTAAGTATTCTCATTATATCCCTAGTTACAGTTAAGTAGGTATCACAGTAACTTGTGCTCTCTGTATTAAAAACTCAAATAAACACACTACAATGTTACCTCAGTGCATAGAAAACATTTGTACTGAGTCAATCTGTTAATACTTATTGGAGGGATGATGCATTTATTTGTAATACTAGGAAAAATATCTAGCACACATCCTGCAATGCAGTAATAATATCTTTGTGATGCAACAATTAAAGTACAAGATAACTCTACCAAAATAATACATTTATATTTTACAGGAAAAACCCTTTACACTGCTTCAGATTTTAAATTTAAATGTAAATTAATCAAAATTAAATAAATTTCAGAACTCAATTCCTCAGTCACACTAGCCACATTTTTGAAGTGCTGAATAGCCTCAGTGGCAATTGACTACTTGACCAAACAGCACTGATCTAGACTGTACATTTCCCAAGATTATGGATAAACTTAATATTTTTATGGTCCACAGTACCCAGTACATAAACAATCAGCAATTATGGATTGAATTTGATATCCTAATGCCATATGCAATTAATGGTATATGTAAACACATGTTTATAAATGTTATTTGTTCATAAAGAAGACTCCCTCTCCCTAATTGAGATTTATCTGGTATTAAATATTTAAAGGTATAAAGGGACAAAGAAAGGGCATTCCACACAGTAGGTAATGAGCCAAAACAAAGCACAGATGGGAGATAGTGCATCAAAAAACTGAGTGGAAGAAAAATCCAGAAAGTTAAATTGAAGCCGGAAGCAGAAAGCCTTCAGGACCAGGAGTAGGCATTATGCCGTAAATAATGTGGAACCTTTGAGGATTGTAAACAGGAAAGTTATGATGAAGGACCATATTTTAGGAAAAGCCATCTGGCAACAGAATAGACAGTACATGGGAGGAGAAGAAATTAGAAGAATATCATGATAATTAAGAGTCAGGTGATAAGAATCTGGATTATGGTAGCTGGAACTGAAATGAAGGAGAAATGTGAGCAAAGCATGACAAAGTAAGTCTTTTTGGGGCTTGGCTGAATATAAACAAAGGGAGTAAGTAAAATGTATTCTGAGTTTTTAACATAGTATTAAGATATTAGTTTAGGGGGTGCCTGGGTGGCTCAGTTGATTAACCATCTGACTCTTGTTTCAGCTCAGGGCGTGATCTCACAGGCCCTGGGATGGACCCCGGGTCGGGCTCTGCACCGATCTGGGGGTCTGCTTGAATGATTCTCTCCCTCTGCTCCCTCCTTGCTCCTGCTCTCTAAATCAATCAATCAATCAATCTTTTAAAAAAAGAGGGATTGGTTTACAATAGTCTTTTTAATGCTGCTGAAGAAGTATCATATTTATTTTTCTTTTCCTTCGTACCAAGTTGAGAATTCTAATCTGAAGAACAATGATGGCTATTAAAATATTTGGAAGAAACAGCTGTATAGTAGAGCAACTAAAAGGAGCTAAGAGGAAAGTAAGAAAAGCCAGAGAATCAGAAAAATGCAATGCCATGGCAGCCCAACCAGGAAGACAGTTTTAAAAAGGAATAAATTGCCAACAATTTCAAAAGGGCTTTGGTAATACCAAATAGGAGTTTACAACTTCATTTCCTTTGACTACAGTTTTGGTGTGTTCTCTTTTAGTGATATTTTCCAGTATTTTCTGCCCTGACCAATCTTTCCAAATGTAATCTTGAGAACTTATCAATATACATTGTACTCTCTCTTAATGAATAAAAAGTAATCTCTCTAATTCCAATGATAAATACTTAAGTAAAATTAAAAATTTATATATTCTATGAAAAAAATCCTAATTTTTACCATCTACTGAGGTAAAGATACCTCAAGAATAGAAAAATATTAATTTTCGTCTTTACCCATCTGAGACTAGGCCATACAATTACAAAGAAATTAGTGAGTATATGAACTCAACAAAAATTATTGAGATATGAGAGCCAGTATTTAAATATAATGCATTCTAGAAAAATAAACATTACCATTAACGACTGAAGAGGAATATGTAAATCTGCTAAACATTCAGGTCTACATTTTTTATTCTTAATTATACCACATGACACTAAACACATAAAATATGGCAATTAATTTTCCTGATCAATATATCTGCTATTTAAATTTTTAATTGTACTTTCTTCTATAGCTAGTCCTACAAATATTTAAAGATTCAAATGAAAATATTGCATTTAATTAAAAAGTGAATTCAACTTAAAAAATTGAAAAAAATACAGAAATGTTAAGTATTATTTTATATCTGGTGAAATAAAATATATAGTATTATAAATGAAGAAACATAAAGCAGGATACACGTGTAAAAAAAATAATACATGTGTAAAAAATCTCTAATTACATATTGACTACTAGATAAGAAACCATACCAAAATGACAACTCTCATTTATTTAATTATGTTGGAACTAGGGAGATATTTTTTCATCCTTTTCTTTTTTTCAAAATGTCTATAATAACAGTCATTATATTTTAGAATCAAATATAAAGATGAAAGTTCTAAATAATTTTTCTAAGTTCACCCAATCTCCCAGGATTAGTTTTATTCAATTTTCCTACTCATGCTGATACTTTCACAGATCTAAGTATTTGACATGGAAGTAAAAAATTTAAGCACAAAGTTTTATTATATTAACTAAGTTTTTATTGCATTTATTTGTGTTTAGATAATTAATTGGCAAATCAGAAGAGCACAGAGAAGAATTCACAAAATTACTTAGAATAAGCCATAACATACAGTAAAAATTATCAAGAGAATGACAGAGGAAAGGAGATGAGTTTCATAAATCCATCTTTTATCAAAAACCACTGTTCTGATGGCAACGAATGTTGTCTTTATACCTGCATACTTGGAGGTACAAACATCCAACACATTGCAGTTTTTAAGGACTCAATCATATTCCTAAAGTAATAAAAAATAAATGATGTAGTAGTGAAACACATCTGTGTTTGCTATAAAAATTCAATGAAACAATTTAATAATCTTCATTAAATATTTATTTACTTGAGTGAATTAACTTAAGTAATCAATGGAAATTGCTTTAGCTCTCCATGACCATGTACTCACATGATGCATTCTCTGCCCAGAATTCAAAAATACTCCTCTGAGGTGCAGACAGCATTCTAGACACATTGAATGAAAACTCTGTCACAGTGACTGAACTTTATAGATGAAGACTGCATAAAAATAACAAGCAAAGGAAAATAAAAAACCAAAATGCCTTGATCATATATTTCTTTTGGTCACAGTTACATATGTTCTTTCCTTGGGGAATAACTCTGGATAGAATTTGTGAGCCAAACTGAAGTTAAAGATACACAGCAATGATAAATAAATAGTGTATAGCAAAACAACAACAACAACAAAAAAAAAACAGAACAAAGAAAAGCCAAGACAGATGACAAACTGCAAGAACTAGGCTGCAAGGTATATTTTAAAAGTCTCTAACACAGAAATAGCTTACAATATGAGGAAAACATATAACAACCAGATAGAGAAAATGAACAAAGTACATTTCTCTTTCTCACACAAACACACACACAAAGAGATATATAAACGGTCTGTAAACATATGAAAAAATGTTCAACCTCAATTTCTCTTGGTAAGAGAAATGCAAATTAAAAAATAAACAAGTTCCATTTGTCATGGTATTATATCCTCAAAAATTCAAAAACTTTATTACATACTGTTAGCAAGACTATGGGAAATGGGTTCTAGCATACATTACTGGTAGATATTCAAAATGATAAAATCTATATAGAGTAGAATTTGACAATAACTTCCATAAAACAGCATATTAACTTTAACTTTTGCTTCAATAATCTTATTTCTAAGGAATTTATGCTAAAGATATATCTCAACAATACCAAAATATGTGAACAAAGTTGTTCACTGTGGCATTATGTATAATTGCAAAATAGTGGAAACAGTCTCTTTGCCCATAAACAGAATAGTTGAGTTATTACACTGGAATACTGGAACTGAGATAGTATCAACAGCTCTGTCTTATCTCTGTTTCCCTCTGAACTGTTGGTCTCATCTGTGGGGCCAGACAAGATAGCCATCGACTACTTAAGATTCACAATGTCTCAGTTTAGCAACAGCCACAGAAACAGCTTCTGATTCAGGAGGGCAAATACCGATGCCACAGGACTGATTGCCTGGTACCAATTAGGTGCTGGATCATTTGATGGATCTCTGTTGTTTTGTGTGTGTGAGTGTGTGAGTGTGTGTATGCTGGTGGAAGGAGAGAGTTCTCTGGCGAAATAGAACCTACTTTATATCCATCTCTATGATGATGGGGCACAATGTTTGGCAGCCCCATCAGCGCCAGACAGGATAGGAAGGGAGTGGTTCCCCAACAGAAGGGGTGTTAGGCAGTCAAAATCCTTACAAAATTTCATTTCCTGATGATGAATTTTCAAGCACTACTCACATTGTATAGGACTGAAAGTTTTTTGGTTTTGTTTCTAATTCTGACTCAAAAGACTTCAAGTTCCTTTTCTGAATTTCAGGCTCCACTTTCCAATCATTTTAACATAGTCTTATTTTATGTTTTCTTTCCAGCTCGAATTTAGTTCTGAAAACTTCTGAAAATTTACTTCTTTTGGTGTTAGAAAGACCTGGCCTTGAATCTCGGCTCTCCCATGTACTAACTGGGTATCTTCTAGTTATTTACTTAAACCCTCTAAACCTTCGTTTTTCTTCTTCGTTTTATAAAAAGAATAATAATAGGATCTTACTTGTAAATAACATTTTACAAAGTGAAGTGAATCATATAAAAATCTTAGCACATTAGTGGTCACAGGGGAAAGACTCAAAAGTTTTATTATGAAGTATTACTATTATTACTCATTAAATTGCTCTTTGGAAGATGAAAAGAATTGCAAAAAGATCATAAATATTTTAAATATATCTGTCTTTATAACTTCTGATGAGTCATCACATTAAGTTTCACAAGTAATTTCCATATCATTTATTTAGAATTTTAAGTATAAGAATGAGAAATCCAGAGAGGGACTGGGCTATGTAGGAGACATTGTTGAGTACTATATCACAGTGGTATAACGTGTCACTTAAGTTGTACCTATCCATATTTTAATTATGACACTATTCAATAAACCAACCAAAACTTTCTAAGTGCTATGTGCCAGGCAATGTGCTTCATTTTACAAAATGTCTGGATTAAAGATCCAGCTTTTGTTAGATGGTGAGAGCACCATTGTACATTCTGCTGACAATGAAATATTATGCAATTAGCATAAAGGACGATTTGAGTGGATTGAAGGGTGAGCTGCATAATGAGAAGCTAATTACAGGGAGAGATCCTGGCTGCAGATATTTGTAGAATATTTCTTTGTTGACAAAATGCAGAGTATTTATGTAACGTTTATGTGAATCATCTCATCTCGGGGATGAAATGGTGAAGCAAAGACTGTTATCTTAAATCAAGAGGAAGTATTCTCCGTACCCATTATTTCATATTCAGATGTCATGTTCTTTATAATCAACCAAAATACAAATGTTGATTTTGCCACCTGTGTACAAGTAGAGCCTAGAAAGATTGATATGAAATTATTTTCTCTCTGTAAGTATATGTAATTTGTGGACTCCTGATGAACTGTTTTCTGACTCTTAAAGCTTTTATAATAAACTGTTTTTTGTGCATAAAACAAAATATAGAATCACAAACAGTAAGACAGCTTACACTTTCTTCCCTGGATTTGATGACTCAATCTTTGCTCAGTGTGCCTAAAATATTTCAAAAGGTATGACAACAGCAACACTCCCTCCCCTCCCAACTCCACCCAGTTCAGCCTCCAAGAAGCTAACATAGTCACTAGAACCATCTGAAGCCAACTCAGAAAAGTTAGACTAGAACAAACAGATCGAATACCAACAATGTAGGGACTGTGAAAAGCCTAGGTCCTCATCAGGTAGATTTAGAAGCTGACTGCTATGTGTAGGATTAGAGCTGATTATTGTATAGTCCAAGCCAAAAAATCAAGTCCTACAGTTTAACATGTGGTTTGACAATGGGACAGAAGATATGCAATCCAGGCTGCCCCAGAATATCTTATTTGAAAGATCATAAGTATACACATGAAATGTAATATAATAACTATAACAGAAAGTTGCCTTTTTTGTAGTACTTGCAGTTTGCAAATTGCCTTCACATATATTATTACCTTCCTCATTACCTTTTGAGCATCTCAAGAGCAGAGATTTTCATTCATCTATTTTGTAAACTTCAGGCTTCCACACGTTTTGTGGGTACCTTCTCATGAGGTTCTAGGCTACTAATTACAGCAAGGGAGCCCCCTTCCTTACAGGTCTGGGTCTTAACCCCACAGTCTCTACTGTTAGCTTCTAAATTTAATAATCCTGGTGCTTTCTCTTTTATTCCAGCCATAGGGATGAACCTACTTCCTGCAGTTACTACCTCTGTGAATCACTAGTCCTACCTATTTAAATTTTCAGTTCCTGGGATGCCTGGCTGGCTCAGTGGTTAAGCATCTGTCTTTGGCTCGGAGTGATCTCAAGGTCCCAGAATCAAGTCCCGCATTGGGTTCCCCGCAGGGAGCCTTCTTCTCCCTCTGCCTATGTCTCTGCCTCTCTCCCCCTGTGTCTCTCATGAATAAATAAATAAATAAAATCTTTAAAAATAAATAAATTTTCAGTTCCCTAATTCCTGACTGACAATTCTTCATATTAAACCATGTTACATTAACTGGTGTGTTTTTTCTTATTGCCTGGATCCTGAGTATTGAAGGAGAGAGGATTGTGATAATATCCAGAAGACTGGATAAGTACACTGGCTGAGTTCATCATGTTGAATGCTTTCCTAGAAGGGGCGTCTGGGTGGCTCAGTCAATCATTTGCCTTGGGCTCCGTGGTGATCTCAGAGTCCTGGGTTGGAGCCCCACGACCGGCCGTGCTCAGCCAGGAGTCTGCTGCTCCTTCTGCCTCTCCCTCAGTTCATGCTCTCTCGCTCTCTCTCAAATAAATAAACTCTTAAAAAAAAAAAAAGGAGGGGGGGAAAGAAAGCTTACCTATATACTTTATATCCAGATCTCTGCACACAAACCCTTTTTCTTTTTTAAGATTTTACTTAGAGAGAGAGAGAGAGAGAGAGAGAGACGCAGAGGGAGAAGCAGGCTCCATGCAGGGAGCCCCACGTGGGACTCGATCCCGGATCTCCAGGATCAGGCCCTGGGCTGAAGGCTGCACTAAACTGCTGAGCCACCCCAGCTGCCCCACAAATGCTTTTAAAAAAATAGACTCTTGCACTGATGTCCTACTGGCATCAACTTCCACTTATACTACTCCAGCTGGTGAATGCATGAGGACTTCTTGCAATAATAACCAGGAATTTTCTGATACTGGCTAATTTTCTTGGAAATAGATGCCTTTGGCATCACATCATTTTGTGAGTGACAAGGCAAAGTGTTCTTGTTCTTGTGGCTTCTAGGAGAGAAATAAGTGAAAAACTAAGGCAGACTTATTTTCATTAGTCCCGTCCCTGGATGGAAAGGAAAAGAAATATGTAAAACTGAGAGTCCAAGTCTGGTTATCAACTACATTGTAGGAGAAATGATGAGGTGAATTGCTCTCTCTAGCTTCTTAGTGTTTTCAGCATTCTGAAAAAGCTTAGGTGTCTTTGTGTTGAAATGGAACACTAATGTCCAATATTGGGCCCTCTTTTTAAAGAAAGTATTACACAAATTCTGAAAAAAAATGTTTTGGATAAGTCAATTTCTAAAGCTAGCTGATTTCATTTGTTTTGACCTAAAAATAGGCAACTGCTATAGAGACTAATATATTGCACACCCTGTCTTTAAGCCCAATTTGGTTTCCATCTAACTCATATTTACTGGATAATTACCAAATCCCACCCATTGACAATCTCCTTGTCAAACCTGTGACCAGATGGAAAGACACTGTAGTCATATTTATCATCCTTCCTACAATACTGCTTCTCTCACCATTACAACCAATTGTTCTTTTTGGCAAGATTTTCCTTTTTACTGACATTTTCTTTTTTTTTTTTTAATTTTTATTTATTCATGATAGGCACACAGTGAGAGAGAGAGGCAGAGACACAGGCAGAGGGAGAAGCAGGCTCCATGCACCGGGAGCCTGACGTGGGATTCGATCCCGGATCTCCAGGATCGCGCCCTGGGCCAAAGGCAGGCGCCAAACCGCTGCGCCACCCAGGGATCCCTGACATTTTCAAATAAAGTCTTAAAATACCTTCAAATCACTATCTTCTAAAAAGAGAATAAACCTCTGGAAATCACATAAGTCCCTCATACCTCCAGTTCCAAGTCTAGCACTCTTTCCTTCATCGAATAAGCTTTTTGATCAGTTGCTAGGTGCCAGGCCTTGGTCACTATGCCAAGCCCTGGAAACAGAGAGACAACCTGGATCCAGCCCTGGAGGACATCACAGTTTCTAAAGATGGATAAACATGTATAACACAAGATGGGATATGGTGAGTAGCAAAAGAAGGAAACAAATAGAAAGCAATGAAAGTGCAGAAAAGGATAAGCTTCATCTCCGATATGGAGGAGATGACATTTGAATCTAATTCAATGCTGATGTATTTCATCACACAGCCAGATGGGTGGCATGTTAACAGCAGCAGGATGGATTAGACCTAAAGGAGTTAAGACTTGAATAAGATATACCCACAAAATAGGAACCAAAAGTTAGGGTAATGAAATTAGCTATAAATTCTTCTTCTTCTCCTTCACCTTCTCCTTCTCCTTCTCCTTCTCCTTCTCTTCTCCTTCTTCTTCTTCTTCTTTTCTTCTTCTTTTTCTTTATTTATTTGACAGACAGAGAGAGAGCACACAAGCAGGGGGAATAGGAGAAGGAGAAGCAGGTTCCCCACTGAGCAGGGAGCCTAATATGGGGCTCAATCCCAGGACCTCAGGGTTCAGGACTTGACCTGAAGGCAGATGCTTAACCAACTGGCCACCCAGACTCCCCTTAGTTCTTCTTCTTAAAGTATGGTTCAGCAGTAACTCCACTGGAATTATCCAGTGCTTCTAAAAATCTAGATCCTAAGGTCAGTTTCCAGTTTCTGATTTATTAGCAGACAAATGAGTGCAAAAATTTATTTAACATACATTGGAGATGATCCATATGAATGTCTAAATTTGAGAATCCCAATGCAGGGACTTGATGTCAGGCAACAGGTGGTAGTGTAGAGAAATAGCTGAAGTTAGGAGCCACCAATATGGCTGGTTGACAAACAGCACAGCACAGTGTCAGGAAACTAAAAGCAGATAAAATTGCAGATCCAGCCAGGTCTGCAATAAGGCATTCTGTTCCCTTTTATATGGCCAGGTTATTTGGAATTTAGAATTTAGGACTTTGTTTTAGGTGAAAAATATGAGGAGAAAGGCAACTTTTTTTTCACTTTCCAGCAAAGTAAAGCCCACTGTTTGTTCTAGGTAGTGTAGCGTAAAAGGACTTGGGCATTGGAGCACATATCCTGGATTTAGTTACTGGAAATGAGGTACAAGGTAAGAAAGGCTGAAGTCAAGTTACTAGAAATACAACCAGAGGCACATTTTCTTAAGTAAGTTTTAAATTCTGGATTCGCTGTCAGAATCACCTAAAGAGTTTTATGGTATGTGCTCCCAAGTCTCACCCTGAACCTACAAAATCAGAATCTCTTGGCACAGAGCCCAGAAATATGACTTTTTATAGAAGTTCTTCTAGGTAATTCTGCTATTATTCAGGAAAAACAAGGACTTCTCATTAGTAAATCACACAGAAGCAAAATATGAGCTAGAAAGGAGGTAAACACGCTAAGCTTCATAGCAGATGAAACCTCTCTTCATAAGGAAAGAGCAGTAAAATCAGAAGACAATCTGTTTCAAAAATCAGTAAATTTATGCTAAATAGTGTCCAATTCCATGAGGTGCCACCCAGTTGAAATTGAGCCAGGCCACCTGATTCCTTCTTCCACTGGTAAAGACCGTGTCATAGAAACCAGCTGCCATGGATGTTGTTCAGAAAGCTGTCCCTGAAAAGAACTCTGGGCCATCTGTGCTTGTGGTTCTATTAATAGGATGTTCTACAAACCATAGACCTTCATCCAGTAACCTCACATCAAGACCTTTTCCAACATGAGATTTGGAGAACATCGCTGAGCAGCATTTCTTGTGATCCATTGGGAGGGCATTTTTTGAAGTGATACTCTGAAGGAAAGAGGTGCCAGGGGTGTGTTGGAAACCAAAGAAGACCCTGAACTTCCCTAATACAGGAGCATATTGCTTCATCTTGCTAGGGTCAGGCACCATTCCTGACAAACTATGGGTTGAATTGTATTGAAGCATCTTCGAAATGCCAAGAACAGTGCAGGAAATTTTACAAGGTTATTCATAATGGGGAAAATAGTTTTTACTGTTTTAACAAAAGATGAGAAATCTTCTCATCTGTTTACTAACTTACTCAAGTTCATACAAATAGTGGCAAATCCAAGATGTACATACAGTTACTGACCCCACACTTCTATCTGGCAGTTTTCATCATTTTATGCCTTTTCTTTATCTTTTCTTTCTTTTCTGTTTTGTTTTTGTTTGGTTTTCGTTTTGGTTTTGGTTGTACTCTGGAACTTCAGATGTCACTATGATTTGTTTCTCCTACGCAAAGCTTTGACACACGTTTTCCATGGCTCTTGAGAGAAAGGTGAAATGACTAACACAATAAGACTAAAGTAACAATGAGGTGACTTTCTAAATTTATTTTTAGGAAATAAAGAGGCTTAAAATATGTGGAAATAATAACAGAGGATATGAGACACAAGATAGGGTCAAACCAGGCAAAAATATATATATATATATGTTTCATAAACTTAAGAGAAATTGTGGAATACACTAAAGGTTAGACTATATATTGTATTTAAATCTTTTTTTTAAAGACTTGCTAATGTGATTATTTTCTTTTCAAGACTGTAGTTAGTGGCTGCCAGAAACATAGGAAGGGTATCTAAAGACACTGATGTGAAAAGTGGGAGTAGCATCATCAGACTTAATGTGCTGGTGAGGAAAGAAGTATAAGTACACCAAGGCTGCACCTGACCACATGTCCATTATGCTACTGGTCCACCATGGCTCCACTCTTAAGAACAGTATCAGAGATGCTCAGTCCTCTGATGGGTGGCTCAGTCTATTGAGCTTCTGACTCTTGATTTCAGCTCAAGTCATGATTTCAGGGTTGTGAGATCAAGCCTCTGTCAGGGTCTGAGCTCAGCCCAGAGTCTGCTTGTCCCTCTCTCTCTCCCTTTACCCCTCTCTCTGGTCCTCTTCTGTTCCTTCTCCCCCTCTCCCCTCACAAGCACATAGTCTCTCTCTCTCTCTCCCTTTTTAAAATAAATAAATAAAATCTTTAAAACTTCCTTAAAAAAAAAAAACTTAAAAAAAAGAACAAGGGTGCCTCGGTGGCTCAGTCAGTTAAGCATCTGACTCTTGATTTGGGCTCAGATCCTGATTTCAGGGTTGTGAGATCAAGCCTGGACTTGGGTTCCCCACTCAGTGCAGAGTGAGCTTGAGATTCTCTGCCTCTCCCTCTGACCCTCCCCCTGCTCATGCACTCTCTCTTAAATAAATAAATAAATAAATAAATAAATAAATAAATAAATAAATAGCATGTATTTTCCAAAAAAGAATAGCATTCAAATGAGACATGGTTAAGGAAAATACAGCTTATGAAGATAGAATTAATGAAGATTTATATATATAAAAAATGGAGACCGGACTTGAAAAATCTCCTAAGCAGACAAAACCATTTAAGCCATATAAAATTAAATCTAGCTTATTTCAAGAATATAAGCTAAATTTAGCTTAGATTATCTCTTGTGAATGCCTCTGCTAATCATAAATGAAACAAGTCATCCTCTTAAATTAGCATAAGATAATCACTTTTAACCAGTCCCATGCCATCTGGAAACCCATATTATAATCACCACTCATTTTAAAGGTTAAAGAAAGTTTCCGTATTCACTTCATAAGCCATCCTGTGACATTATGCCCTGAACTTCACACCAACTTCACAGGGTGAAAATCTCCTGGTTTGAGAAGTGTTTTTCTCTTATTCAGTAGAACATGCATATCAAGTAAAGTTCTCTGAATTTTCTTTTGACTATATATAATGCATATATAATGTAAACTTGAGTATAATGTCTCATAATATAATTCTATAAGACCATATGTAACAATAAATGTTATACTTATAATATTAATATATAATTATATATTTATATATAACAAACATTACTGCCAAGAACAGGAGAAGAGAGGAACTTATTAAAATATGTTTTAAAAATCTGATATAGAAGTTGGGATACAAATCAAGTGACCATTAGTCTAAAAAACACAGTTTATTCAGTCATTTATTCATCTGCCACATAGTGATAAATGTTACAGGCAAAATGATGTTCAGTTATCTTTTCAACCCTAGATATGTTTCTGGTTTAGTGAAGAAGATGTAAGTGTTAAACATGCCTTTTGTTGGGGGAAGACTTAGAACGTTAACAGTAGGTAAATGAATATGTAAAATCTTTGAAGTACATTTTGAAGAATAAACACACACATACACAAATACACAAAAAAGGAGAAATTAGGAAACATGGAGAAGATAAATAATTTAAAAGTTTATTTTAAAATGATTAAGACCCACATCCAGCTCCCTGCTCAGTGAGGAGACTGCTTCTCCCTCTGCCCCTCACCCAGCTTGTGCTCTCTCTCTCTCTCTCTCTCTCTCTCTCGAATAAAAAAATAAAATCTTTAACAAAAGAAAAAAAGAAAGGAAATTTCCACTTAACAACAACAAAAAAGAGACATTGTATCAGTGACATGGAGGGTAGAGGGAAGAGGAAAAATGCCTCCAAATCATCTGGGTGGTTTTTACAACACCATGCAAACTTGTATGCTCGCACATGCACTTAGGCACAGATGGTTTACTAGAGTGACACCTTCCAGGATTGAGAATCAGGGCCCTAATGACCCAAAGTTGTAACTAATGGGAAGTGTGCTAGGGACTATACACACATTAAAAGGATTATAAAGAGTGTAAGTAACAGAAGAGCTAAGGCAAGCAGAGATACCTCGTGCAGTATAAGGTTTTTCCTTTCACGGAAGGAAAATCAGTCCTTACCCTTGGGAGAGTAGGGTGTGCTTTTATATATGCCACACTGAAACTCTTCTGGAGCCAATTTAAAAGGAAAACAAAAGTAAATCCCCAAAACAAATCCCATATAATCCTGGGATGAGAGGAGGGGAGGGATAGGCTCCAAATGACAGAAATAACCTTTTGGAATCAATAAAAGAGATGAACAGAAAAAGTGAGTACAGAATGAGAATGGGGAGCCTGAAAATGATCTGAGTGTTCTTGAGACACCAGACTAGGCAATCCCTTTTAGTGTTTGCAGGAGTTTTGTTTTATTTATTGTTAACAAAAGTATTGTGTATATTACTTTATAATAAAGTTCTGCAGGATCCAATTATATTACAGAAGTAGGGACTATTATTACAGAACGAATGTTATTATTTCTAATGAGTTTAGTCATTTCCCATTAGAAATCCATAACGTTTGATATTGGGGTTAATTTTTATTTACTGCTGGAAACCATAAACTAGAGGAAACTTTTCATTTTAGCATGTTAGAAAAATGAAATTCAACCGATAATATTTGAAGATCTAATCGGCTTTATTAAGCAATTTGTGAATTAGCATCATCTGACCTAGCAAGTAGAGAGAGGCTCCAAGGAGTCCTAGGAAATGAAATGTTTTTATTGGAAGAAGGTTGAAACAAGAAGTTATTACCAAAATAAAAAAACGATGTTTTCAGGCCAGGACACCTTTTGTCTGGAAAGGAAAGGCAAAGCTTTTATCATGAAGATGACCTCACTAGTGATGATCAGGAAATCCAGATTGATTTTTGAAAGGTAATATTCCAGGAATAGGATGAAACCATAATTAAGCCTGAGTTTGTTGTCCTTGGGGACAAATGATTCCAATTTGGGCAAGTTTGTTCTCTTTCAATAATGTCTACACTATGGGCTTATTTCTTTACCATCTGATACTTTATATTAGGAAAAAAAAGTCCACCAAATATTTGATGAACAGCATACTCATCTGTGGTCTCTGTTTGCTAAAATCATCTACCTGCACGCATTTTTTTCGAACTGCCAAGATTGCTTTAGGTTTTATTTTCCACACTACTGTTATTTTTTTGCCCCTTGAAGAAATCATTTGGGGAAAATGTTTAAGGCCTAGCGGATCCTTTGATAACACATGATGATGACAGAACCTTGCCTCTAGTTCTCTTCTGAGCTCCCAGCCTTCCCAAATTTGCACAAACACAACCTTCAGCGACCTTTGGAATTATGAAAGTGCATGAATCATCATTGTAAGGAAATTGGACTAAAGCAGCTATGCAGCCCAGTTTTCAGAGGCTTGACTCCCTCTTGGCTCACACAGAAGCAGTGGAGGTACATATAGATTCAGATAATTGATCAAGTCAAGTAAAATGTTCCTGTGATTTAGCAGCTAGAGGAAGCATATGATTTAAAACTCTATGCAGCTTACAAACATCAAGCGGATGACTTATTTGAAATTGCTTGTATAAAAAAAATTCAGTTTCCAAAATCTATTGTACCTTTGCCACTCAGAATGAAGATTCATATGATATATTGCTCTCCTACACAGACAAGTACTTCAAGATTGCCTTTCCATAATTACTACTTTGGCCTCCATTATTAATTATACATGGCCTTTCCTAGGTGCCATTTGTCCATTATATTAGCCTGCAAAGACAGGGATTGCCTGACCTTCCATGGGAAATAACTTTTGTAATTCAAATCACAGTGAAGTTGGTAACATAGTTGAGCTTTAGGTAGATGAGGATGATTTCTCTGAAAAAAGGAATTGAGGAAAATGCCTCTGTTACTGAGATATATCATATCCCCTATAAAGTAACAATATTATCTGTTCATAAATAAGAGTGATACGGGAGAGCTTGATTCTTGTCACACAGAGTTGAAGAATGAATCTCGCGGACACCGGAGAGTGAGTAAAGGACAGAAGTTTATTAAGTAAAGATACAGAGAAAGCTCTCAGAAGTGAGAGGGGTCCCCACAGGGTTGCCACTGAGGGCTTGTAAGGTTGGTCTTTTATTGAAAGCCTAATCAGGGAACCTAAATCTTTTTTAACATTTCCATTGATATCACCACTGAGTAAGGACTATTGATAACATCTTTAATGGCCTACTTCTTCTTTGGGGTCTGGTTATTCATTGTTGGTCACAAGTAACTGTTATAACAAGACACCCTTCCCACTGACACATAGGGCAGGGTGGTCTGGCTTGTTCCTTTACCTCTGACTTCCTTACCCCTCAGCTTTTTTGGGGATTTTTGTGAGCCTACTTCCTCAGCCCCCTACCTAGTCCTGCCTAGCCCTGTTTGTCCTTAACTCGAGAGGAGCAACCAAGTTTTCCCAAATTATTGACCTATCAACTGATATAAGAAATAAGATGAATACTGATGTGGAGATGTTGGGGTTTGAAGCAAAGGGTCAAGAAAAAATTCTTGAGACAAAAAGGTGGTACAAATTCTTTGGTACAAAAAGGTGGTTTTATTCAAGCACTGAGACAGGACCCATGGGTAGGAAGAGCTGCCCTGGGGTTGTGATGGGTGACTGATTATATATTTTCAAGGTGGAAGGGGGTTAGGGATAGTACAATCCTCTGGGGTATTTTAGAAACAAAGTTTCCAGGATTCTAAAGGGATTAAGTATTTTTAGGAAAAGATCCTTTATCACTGCTAAATAAAACCTCAGTCGAGAGACCCTTCAGATGTGTATCAGTAGGCTAGATGCTTGGGTTGCCCACAGATATCTTGGGGCAGGGTGGGAAGGGTAAAGGCACAATAGGCACAATAGAAGGCACAATAGGCACAATAGAAGTTCCAGAGGAATTTCCATATGTTTAAATTAGACTCACAGGATCCTGAGGGGTCATGAGGATGTTAAGCCAAGACTGTCTGTAGCCCTCAGCAAAGTGTCAACCTTGAGACAGCCCAGCTCCCAGAGAAAGGTCACTCAGTCTGTTTCAAGGATTTGTCAATAGGCTGTAAGCAGTAAGCAAATCTTTTTTTTTTTTTTTTGCCTTTGTTCCCCATATCTAATAACTTAAGGGTCAGTTCAGAAATTTTCAACAGTTTCCTCTGCATATAAATAGCATCCCTCAGTTCCCTATTTTGTATCCCCTCTGAAGGCTTTGTAATCATCAGAGCATCCTCAGCACATAGAGGGCACTCTCAACCCTGAGCCCCATTGGAGGTGTCTGTTAAAAAGAAACAGCAGGACCCAAATGGATTCACTTGTGCTAAACTCCACCAAAACTCAATGCCTAATCTCATTGCAGTTTCACCTCTCCTAGGAGTGGAATTTTAAACCAATCAGACTTGAATTTCCTAATCAGCCTTAGTGAGGTAGTCTGCATGATGAGATCTCCTGCCTTCCCCCATAAGGGAAGGTGACCCTGCCAGAAACCATTCTTTTTTTTTTTTTTTTTTCTAATAACCTCCTTGTCCCATTTTCCTTCTGCCCCTAAAGACCTTTCATTTCTACAACTCTCCGGGAGCTCCCTCCTATTTGCTAGAGGGATGTTGCCCAGTTCATGAATTGTCAAATATAGCCAATTAGATCTTTAAATTTACTCAGTTGCATTTTGTTTTTTAACATCTTTAAGCCTATTTTGTTGCATTTAGTATGTAGAATGGCAAATTTAGGATCCATGTCAGTAGCAAACACCGGACCACTAAATCCTGGAGGATGGTAGTTGTGCTGGACTTATTCCTTTACAGCTACTAGTATAGGATGTGGATACAAGAGGTGTAGAGACTGCTTTTAGGTAACAGGCATGAGAAATGTAAGCTTGGTATGGTAAAAAGGCCCACAGTGACCCCTGGGGCTGAATGCAAACAGGCTCTGTTGTGCCCAAGATTGCGAATCTGAGAAACCACCAAGGAGGCGACACCCATGCAAGCGCAGAGGGTTTATTTATAAGCTGGAGCATGGGTCCAAGTGTACCCAACACAGCAGAGCAGGGACTTGGACCCCGAGGTGGGTGCCAGCTTAGTTTTAAGGGCTGGTCTAGGGGACCTCCAGAAGAGGTGGAGGAATTTCTCAAGTTCTGTTTACATTCTGATATGGGGCTTTCAAGGGCATTGAGCTCTGTTCTCATTCTAATATGGGACTTGCTACCACGGGCGTGGGCTCTGTTGTCTTTCTGATTTGGGATTCATTCTGCAGTTTTTCCTATAAAGTTCAACTCTTATTCACAGGGGCCTAAGATGGCTGTACTTGTGCTAATGCTAAACTTGAGGTGGAATGGCCTTGATTTTTCTCAGCCTCCACAGCTCTTTAGAGAGGAGACCCACCTCAAAATACCCATGAGCCCTCTCTGAGCAGTTGCACTACTTACAAGCAGGTACACGTACCAAAAAAGGCAAATTCCATATTTTCCCATACTTCCTTACCTTCCCCTCATAAATACAGCCCCCCAAACCCCACCACTGACTCCTGGCAGACAGTCTCTCTTTTGCTGTCCTACCACTGCTCCTTTGCAGTGTAGTCAATAAATTTCTATCTCCTTTGTTCTGTCTTGGGTGAATCCTTTCACTGCCCACACTGCCAGCCTCCACCAGATCCCACAGTAGGTGCTTGGCATTTTCTTTTATAAATTTAGTGTACTAAACTTGTGACTTGATGTTAGATACAAAGGCTTTCTCTCTCTCTCTCTCTCTTTTTTACAAAACACCCATTAATGATGAATTTGAAGTTAAAAAAATCCTAAAGTTAGAAAATTATTCTAATGAATCATCTGTTGAATAAAATATTAAGAATTTTATGAGGGCTTTTGTTAGTGTTCAATTAGGGGAATGGTCCTATGCCTGTGGAAAAATGCCATTAAGAAGCTTCTTAAAGTCTTTGGGTTCCTGAGTTACCACTCCATGAGACTTCCTAGAATCCTCAGGACAACAAAATGTACTTTCCACCAGTATCATTAGCTAATGATAGAACATTGCGCTGGGATTGATTTGACAAGGTCGTTCTAAACTGCCCTAAGTCTCAGTTCTGTTAGTGGGGAAAAAAAGGAAAGAAAGAAAGAAAAGGAAGACTTCATAGAACATTGGGGACTATGGAGTAAAATTCAAAAGATTACTTGACTCAGTAAAATGGAAATTAGAGTATTGTCCCCTTCCTCAAGCTCATCCTTGCTTCAGACATGTTAAATATTTGTGATATTAGTATCCACAAGACTGTCAGCTGGTAACCTCTCTATGAGCTTTTTGCATCAAGTACAGTGACAAATGCAATTTCACTGTCTTTTTGTTAAAAAGATGATGCACAGGGGGTACCTGGGTAGCTCAGGCAGTTGGGCTGCTGACTCTTGATTTTGGCTCAGGTAATGATCTCAGAGTCCTGGGATATAGTTATGTAGGGTTCTGTGCTCAGCAGGGAGTCTGCTTCAGGATTCTCTCTCCCTCTGCGCTCCCCCCTTAAATAAATAAATCTTTAAAAAAAAAAAAAAAGAAAAGAAAGAAAGAAAAAGCTGATACCCAGGCAATCAGGCAATAAATCAAGCAAATCACTGCATTATCATCAGAGCCCAAATTGTTTATATGTAGATGGAATAAATTCTCTCATTATTCCAAATATTTTATAAATATTTAATTCTGTATAGTAAAAAAATTGAATATGTTCAACTTATTCTTTTATTCTTAACTGTTTCATTCTTTCCAAGCTTAGAAAAGCAGAAATTTCCTATTACACTTCAAATAGCCCACAGGATTCATTTCTCCAAAAAAACTCTCAAATCACTGTTAAAATTATATCCAACAGAAACAGAAAAAATTAGAGAAACTAATAGTCAAAACTATGATATAATGAACTTTTGTTTATTCTTTTCTTTCTTATTCTTTTCTTATTTCTTTATTCTTAGAAACTTCTTTATTAAGTGAATTGTTCTGTTTGTGAAGTATTGGTCTAGACTCTAAATTGGTTTAGAAAGAAGCTGGGGATTTTACCTCCATAAATGGACTAATTAGATGCTAGATAATACAATGGAAATTATTATCACCAGAGTCTCTGGAGATAGTAAATATACCTATATAAGGTTTTCCAGTTTTGTAAAAGAGGCAAGGATGCTGTAGTTGTGGGAAGAAGAAATTCCACTTCCTGTCCTCTACCATCCAAAAAATATATGCACTAAGAAATAATGGTGAAGGAGGAAGAGCTAAATAAAAGAAGGATTCCTTCACCTTAATGGATTTGCACGGTCTTCATGGGGTTAAATCTATTCAATATTTTGCTTGTTAAAAAACTAATGTTTAGAGTGTGTAAGCCTGTTTTAGACTTTCCTGTGTATTATTTTAAGGCATCTCAGAAAAGAAGACGAAATATCCCAATTTAGCTGAGTTAAAAAACATCAAATTTGTAAATCACTCCTGTGGGAACCATGAGTTGTCACAGCTTCAAAATTCTCTTTGTTTCTTCCACTGCCAAATGGAAAGACATATGCAAGAAAGCATGGCTAAAAAAAGTTTTTCTAGGAAACAAAGCTGAAGAGGAGAAAATGGAATTTCCAAAGGGGCATCTGATTAAATGAAAGGAGCCAGGGCAAACAGAAGCACAAAGGATAACATAATGGTTATTTTGGTACAGTGAGTATTGACCACAGGGAGAAAAGGGATTTACATTGTTATGCTTACTCCTATCTGACAAAGTCTAAAGGTTTCTAGGTCACCATGTACCCAGTTTTATCAAAGTCACTTTCAGATGTCACATAACTATATAATCTGTCTTTTGGCTGAAGTTAATCAAATAAACTAGGAGGTCTTTGAGGACCAGGTTGATTGTGACCTGGATGTATTCATTCTCCATAGCTTGTTCAATGAGAAACTATTCAGTCTTAGACAGTCTTAAAAATAACAGAAGGAACACTTTTGCCAGAACCTATACATTGGTTGGGGGTGGGAGGGAATAACCATTTTCAGATGGCTTTCTTTCCAACACTCGATTACACTTATTTTGTTTTGACGTTAGACTTTCAAGCTGGCCAACATTTATAGGGACAAGAAAAGAAAGGCTACAATAACTCATCACAAACCCCACTGATTGAGAGGGAAGAAAAATGTATAAAAATGTAGTGAAATTCACACATCTATACAAGGTATTAGGGATATCCAACTCCAACCTGAAGGATCAAAGATAAATTGTCCTGAGTGTCAAGATATATGGAGAAGCCCCCTCATCTGATTACAACAAACAATATATCTGGAAAAATCATTCCCTGAATTATTTGGCCAAAAAAAAAAATAGATGAATGACTTAAAAAATAAGCTCTTCTTTTTTTTAGTGTCATCTGTGCATTATTAATGATTCATTCAAACTACTGAGTTTAAGATGAGTAACATTTAGATAAAATTTATGTGAACCATAATATATTTGATTACATTTATCCACTCATTTATCTTGGTTTGTGCTTAATCTCCTGAAACTTCACTTAGGCATGATCAGAAATGTTTAATAATTCATGAATGAATTGTGTTTTTAGTTTTTTAAACTTTTCTCAAAGCTATACATGCACATATTGAGTCAAACAGTTCTACAAAGTTACTCAAGCACATATGTTAAGCAAATAGTTCCACATGGCTTACTAAGAAAACAGCTTTCTTATACCCCTCACCTCCATCCCACCCTCCAGGCAACAATTTTAATTCTTCTGGTTTTCACCTCTGTGTAATCTATTCAGACCAGCAATCCCTAAATTTTCTGTTTTAGGCATAATCTATGAATTTGGCACTATGAAAGCTGAGGACTTACTTCTTTTTCTCTATCACTACTTACCCTACAGGCATGCTTCTTGTCTCTCTGTTCTTCCAATATTGTACATCAACATCATGGATGGTTAGATATTTATTGCCAAGCCTTGTAGTATACTATGGTGACCTGTAATTTTTTCTTCCTGGAATCTGCTACTATTTGGTTGCTTGATTTACCATGTACTTATAATTAATTCAACTCCTAAGTGTCCCCTATTTGTGTAACTATTGTGTCATTAAGTTGAAACTCTTAGATATATCCTATTAATTTCATCATTTGGAGGAAACTTTCCTGAAGCCTCCTGTCCTAGTCCCATATGAACTACTTGCCCTCTGGGTCTGCTGCCCAGGTAATCATCCTAAGACCTTTTGGGCCAAAATCCTGGGGACTCTCTGAATGTCTTTTGTGTGTTTCATTTTTCTTTTTCTTCCTCTCTGCATATCCTCTCATTATAGTGAACCCCATCTTCCAGTTGCTTCCAGATAAAGGATGCATGGTCTTTGATTCATTGTTGCCTTGTTTCAGGTGTTTCTATGAGAAATCAGTTCCATTTCATCTTTTGATTATTTTAAGTTTTTTTTTCTTTTTTCTTGTTAGTAATTATAATTTCTTGTTATAAATGTTATAGAATACCACAATGATATACTTCTGTGGTTTTGTTTCATTTATTTTATAGGGTACCTCCGTGGACATTTTAGATATGGAAAATTTTCTTGAACTACTTTTGACAATTTCTCCCTTTTGTTTTCTTTATTCTTTCTAATTTTCTATTTTATGTAAATGTGTCCTACAGTGCTAATCCTCTAGTTTTTATATCATTTTGCTCCTACTTAACATATCTGACTTTATATCTATTTTATCTAAGATATTACTTTATCTTTCAAAATATCTTACTATTTTTTATCTCTGGTATTTTATACTTAATTCCCATAAGCTCTTCTTATTCTGTGACTGCTCTTTGTGTAGTACTCCATTCTTGCTCTACGGACATATTATCTTTCTTTTTGTTTTTCTACTCTCTTCCATCATCTGTTTTTTTCTTTTTTCAAATTGTTTTAGTTTATGCTTTATTTTTGTTGCCAACATCGGTTTTGAGAGTGTGGTTTCTTATTGTTTATTTAGTTTTGTCTTTATCACATGGGATTTGTTAAGCTGTCTGGTGAGTCTGGGTTGTCAGGTCATACATAAATGTAAAACAAAAAGGGCTGAATGGAAGTTTTGCACAAGAATGGAGCTTCCATTAGTGGACTTCGCTCTAAGATCTGTGCTGTGGTGGAAGGGAGTTTTGAGGGGAATTAGAAGTCTGTGCAAGACACCTACCTCACAGTAGACCTGTAGAGTTTCTACAGGCAAGGGCATACTAACTTGCTAAAAGAGGAGAGAAGGGCATGCTCCTATTGGCAAAGGTGGCTTGACAAAATTTAGGGTTTGGTTATCTCAGCTTCAATCTGCTCTCATTTGATCATTCCAAATTTTGAGAATCCAATCTTTCATAATCAATGCCCTAATGTTAACCTAAGAGACTAAGTGAGAATTGAGATTCATCTTACATTATTATTTAGCCAACTCCAGGATTAGACTTTGAGTTTGGTTTTCAGAAATCCTGATCCTACAGGTCTGGGAAATAGAGATTTCTTTTAGGGCAATTATAGAAGCTCTGGCCTTTTACTTAGACTTGACTCTGAACTCAAATTTTCTTTTCCCAAGTTGCTTCCTCTTAGAAACAACCAACAAGGGTGCCTGGGTGGCTCAGTTGGTTAAGCATTTGCCTTTGGTTTAGGTCATGATCCCAGAGTCCTGGAATTGAGTCCCACAGTCCCACAGTGGGCTCCCTGCTCAGTGGGGAGTCTGTCTCTACCCCGCTCCCTGCTTATGATCTCTGCTTCTCTCTCAAATAAATAAAATCTTTTTTTTTTTTAAGCAACCAATACAACACTATACTTCTTATATTCACTAAAAAGCTCTATGGTGATAACTATGTGGTCAACCAACACTTATTTTCTATCAGCATATGATTATAGATGATTTAAGGTGATGTTTGAAGTAAATCTTTTACCACCAAATGCCCTGTCCTTAGAAGAGGCATATACACAGGTTTAGGGGAAGGTGAACTCAGATTCCTTTTCAAGTGATACACTTTAGGGGAGAAAAGACAAAGTGTATAAAAAGGTAATATAAGGATATAATAGCAAAGATCACAGGGCTTTTGCTTCATGGTTAAAATATGGGTTACATTTGTTTTAAAAACGTTTAAGGACAATCACGTTTATATGAATTTACACCTGGATCTTACAGTTTTTATATAATTGATAAAGACAATGGCTTCAGGGGATCCCTGGGTGGCTCAGTGGTTGAGCACCTGCCTTCGGCCCAGGGCATGATCCTGGAGTCCCGGGATTGAGTCCCACATCGGGCTCCCTGCATGGAGCCTGCTTCTCCCTCTGCCTGTGTCTCTCTGCTTCTCTCTCTCTCTGTATCTCTCATGAATAAATAAATAAAATATTAAAAAAAAGACAATGGCTTCAGTTAATACAAGAAGTGCATTTAAATTCTGACCAGGGATGCCTGGGTGGCTCAGCAGTTGAGCATCTGCCTTCAGCTCAGGGCGTGATCCCAGATCCTGGGATCCAGTCCCACATCTGGCTCCCTGCATGGAGGCTGCTTCTCCCTCTGCCTGTGTCTCTGTCTCTCTCTGTGTGTCTCTCATGAATAAATAAATAAAATCTAAATAAATAAATTCTGAACAAATTTTGATGAACTTTGTCTATTTCCAAACAAAATTTAGATTTCTTCCTAATAATGATTCAATACATTCTTACTCTTCTGAAAATCTTTCTGCTTGATTTAAACTGATTCTTTTTCATTTGCTTCATTATTTCATAAATTTTACCTGTCATAATCTTTGGATAGACAAATTTGCCTTTACTACACATCCTCCCACAATGTCTCCCAAAAAGGTTTTGAAGACAGTTCATTATTTAGGTAAATGCATCGCCAATAAAGTCATTGAGCTCTTTTAATGAGTTTGAATCAAATGCTGAAATTTTGGGGGCACCTGGGTGGCTTAGTTGGTTAAGAATCTGACTTAATTCGGCTCAGGTCATGATCTCAGGGACATGAGGTTGGGCTCCACTCAGTGGGGATTCTCCTTGAGATTCTCTCCCTCTCTCTTTTTCCTTCTCCCTTTGTCATGCTCTTTGTTTTTCTCTTCCTCTAAAATAAATAAATAAATCTTAAAAAAAGAAACCAAATAAATAAATAAATCTTAAAAAAAAACCCTAAATGCTGAAACTTTCTATTCTGGCCAAACAAATGTTTGGTGACATGGGAGATAAGATCTGCATTTATAAATTATTATATAGTTTAAAATTAAAAAGTTTAATCTTTGCTATTAATTAATTAATTCTAATTAATGTTAATTTCTTCTTTGGGGAAATAAAATACAGAATTATCAGACACCAGAACCATAATAAAAATCATTCAGCATATATTACTGAGCTCCCCAATCTTCCACACGAGAGCTCATTTGAAAGCCATGATAAATTGCCTTTTTTTTCTTTTTTGATAAATTGTTTTTTAATGCATCTGTGAAAAAAATTAAAATTCAATTAGTTTTTTAGTTGTTAGTGACCATTACACTATGGGTTCAGCTCTAGAGAGATTTAGCTGGGTTTATCATTGTGCTTGGCTTTTGTTAACGGTCCTTATGCTTAGGAGCAAGGACTTCCCTGCACTAGTCTGTTGTTGACTGCTATGTGCCCACCTCACCCTACCCACCATTTCCTCAACACAAAGGAAAGAAAGGAAGGCAGGAAGGTATTTCCATTTTATGCAGATTTTTCTCAGAATATGGTGAGCTTTTACCAATGTAATAGCGAACATTTGTAAAGCGCTTTCAAGTTTATCAGTGTAATTCCATACGCATTTTTAAATATAAATTTTCTGATACCTTTTTTAACAAAATAAAACACCGATTTATTAATTTATTCCTAAAATATAACTGGTACATAGGCTGGAATATATAGATTCAGTCAGTGTATTCTCTTCTCTACAGCATGGTTTCCATGGGAATGGATATTATAATCAGAAGGTGATTAAATAAACCTGGGGGTAAAGCAAGATGTGTGAACAGCTGGCTGGGAAAACGGGGTACCTACTTCCACTGGAGGGATGGAGCTACTAGGCCAACATCCATATTGGTCCACAGGCACCTTTCCTCCTGTGCCTCTGTCATATCCCATCCCAATATTCCTATTTCAAAATTGACCACTTCCCTTCTATTATCAGAATCTTTAGCCTTATTAATGCCATTGGTTAGGCAGTAGTCTACAGTCTCTTCAAACTTTTACCCTGGAAGACACTCTTTCTCTTCTGATATCTTCTATATCTGAGCTCATCCATTGTGTGTTGCCTTTTTTAGTGTAACTCAGTTGTGACGAGGCCTCTCTATACTACTAAGAGCCCTTGCATTATAGTATCTATGGTGGTTTGTGCTCAAGAATACCTGCATTTTAAATATATTAACACATATTTCAACAAGGACTCATTATTTGACACTATGCTGAGTACTTCATGTGCATTTTCTTTCTTTTTTTTTAGAGAAAGCAGGAGAGAGCATGGGGGGTGGATGGGGCAGGAGGAGAGGGAGAGAGAGAATCTTAAGCAGGCTCCATGCCCAATGCGGAGCCTGATCCAGGGCTTAATCCCACGATCCTAAGATCATGACCTGAGCTGAAGTCAAGAGTCAGACACTTAACTGACTGAATCACCCGTGCAGAAGCTTTTTATCTTGATGAAGTCCCAATAGTTCATTTTTGCTTTTGTTTCCTTTACATGCATTATTCATCTTTCTCTGATTTGTTTCACATAGCATAATGTCTTCAGGGTGAATCCATGTTGTTGCAAATTTCAGGATTTTCTTCTTTTTTATAGCCAAATAATATTCCGTTGCATCTGTATATCACCTCTTCTCTATCCATGACCATGCATCCATCAATGGAGCTTAGGTTATTTCCATGCCTCAGCTATTGTGAATAATGCTGCAATGAACAATGAATGTGACAGTGTAGAAATTTCTTTGAGATAGTGATTTCATTTCCTTCAGGTATATACCCAGAAGTGAGATTGCGGAATCGTAGTTGTATTTTTAATTCTTGAATAATCTCCAAATTATTTTGCACAGTGGCTAAACCAATTTACAATCCCACCAGCAGTGCACAAGCATTCCCTTTTCTCCTTATCCTTGCCAACACTTGTTATTTCTTATCTTTTTGATAACCATTCTAACCCAAATGACCTCTTCTTCATTTTTAATCCTGAAGGGTCTCCATTTAACTTCAAGTCCAGAGAATCTTTTCACAAAGTACTCTCCTTAATTACAGGGAGTTCTATTAAATTTTATTGGAACTGCCAAAACAATTCAAAAGGTACTGGAGAGCATTGACATAGTTGCTAGACATGGAAGAAATTCCCATCTAAATACCCAGATACTCCATTTATGCCTCTCTGCCTCTGTTGCCCCACAGGGTGTAACCCTCACACAAATTTCCCCTAATGAAAAGGACTCCCCATTCCCTCAAATAAATCCCTGATCTAATTTTGCCCCCTATGAGAATACATAGACAAACCTCTATTGAAAGTTACAAAATCTCAGAGTTCCTGGCCACTTAATCACTGGACAGCCAATCTCTGAAGTGCAGCCCCTAAAACTAGTGTTCTCCCAGCTAAAGCCCCCTTCTACAGCCCATCAACCCCTCATACAGCTATCCTCTAACTGCTCTGACCCCAACTCAGTCCCTTGTATTCCTTCTACCCCTTTCCCTAATCCCCAGAACTGGCAGCCACCTAAGCCACTATCCTAGGAAACTGGTAGCTCCCCAGGGTTTATCCCATCTCCTGGTGATAATCTCCCCTATACCACCCTCGTAGTCCAATAAAAATACAGATTTTTTGGCCCAATTAGATTTGGGGATCCAAGTCACTGTCCTTCTTGGCAGTTCCTCTAAATTCATTCTCAAGAAGGAGCTCTTCTGCATACAGGACATTGCCAGTAAAATAACCAAAAGTGTACAAATCCATTTTGATGCAAATGTTGGTACCACTTGCCTCAAAAGCTTCCTCTGGGGTTGGCCTCCATGGCTCTTTCTTTCCTATTACAGGCATGGATGCATTGACACCACACCATATGAAACAAGCCCAACTTCTTGGCCTTCCTGGTAGAACTTACCAAATGGACACTGATTTCTCATTCTCTCCCAGTCAGGATGGTAAACACGCACCAATATCAACTTAAACACAGCACTGAGGACCCACCCACTGCTATTCAAGATATGCTTGAGACAGAATCATTAGCCCCACAGTCTCCCCTTTCAACAGCCCCATTTGGTCTGTACTTATGCCAGTACCACTGATATGGAAACTCCAGTGCTATGTCTCCCCTATTAAGGATCCAGTTCCTCATGCCACAAGTTCACTGTTCTAACTAATGTGCTCTATTCTGTTCTCTTCATAGAGAAATTCCCATTTGATTTCTTGAAGGGACTTAATACACATTTATGCAGCTCACAATGAGATATTTAAACAGCCCTGCCATAGCGTGTCACCTCTGCTGCCAGGATTTCAATACTTTATGATTGGGAAATGGCTTTATGGGGTATTGTACAGATGATGTTATGCTGAGGGGTCCTTCTGAGGAAGTGGTATGGGCAGTGTGCTGGGAAACCACCCCCCACAAGATCCAAGGCACAGCCTCACCTGTCAAGTTTCTGAGCATCATTCCATTGTCTAGGTGCTGAGAGATTCCCCTGGTCATCAACCATCAATTGCTTTCTATTGAACCACTCACTACACTCAGATAGACACAACTCATACTAGGCCTTTTCATGTTCTCTTCTAATTCTTGGCCCTGTATGTGCAATCATCCACAATTTTACCAGCTTCTACGGGGGTGAGACCCAACAGTGCACTTTTAGATGCTACCCTATGGGCATTCTAGCAAGCCTCAACTTTACTCGCATCTGGCACTACCTCATGAGTTGGGACCTTGGCCAAACTTGACCATCCATACCTCCTAGAGACTAGACCAAACACGAGTCTATCTGACTTCCTAAGGGTTTTAGACTAAGTACCCACCCCAGTGGCAACCCAGTACATTTGTCTTGAGTGCCAACTTTTGGCATCCTTTCAGACTCTTTTGGAAACCAAAGTCCTAACTGGCCCCTACTCATTACTACTCTGTATTCAAGTTCCTACAATGCCATAGGCTAGACATACCTCCCAGCAGAAGCTCAATAAAGCCTCTGATGCCTTCTTGGTAAAATGGAAATTTTACCTTCAGGACAGCGTTCAACCTGACATCAAAGGTCTTTCAAAATTACAGGAGGATGTGACTTCCATCATGCTCAGCTCCTTGCCTGACAGCCTTGTAGAATTGGGAATGGTGCTTCTACTTCTTCTTCTGGCTACTTGGTGAGCTCCTCAAGACCAACTGTGTGAGATGGGAGTCAATGTTCTTCATTGATGGTAGTGCTAGAATCATAAGCAATGCCACTACTTCCCGGTGGCTTCAGGCACATCTCTGGTGGGGAAAGGTACTCCCAGCTCAGTCCAACTGGTGGACCTTGTGGCTGTCCAATTAGCCCTTAAGAAAGTGGCCTTTCATAGATCCACATTTTGACAGACTCCTGGGCTTTTGCCAATGGCCTTGTAGTTTGGTCTGGCCGTTCCATCCATTTTCAGAAACGCATAATTAACACACAGTCCAAAGATTCAGATGACATATAGGCCATCCATCACTCTACTCCTCCAGGATATTTTTTAAAATGCTCTGCTAAATCTTGCATCCTACAGGAGTTCCATCTAGCTGCATTATGCAAGAAAATTTGTAAAAGGCTGAAAAAGACTTCTTTATTTGCAACACAGCTAAAATATGTAATTAGAACTCAATGATCTGATACTCCAGTGCAGTTAAACAGGAAATGACAGAATGCAGATGTGTGCATCCAGATGCTATCTTGGGGATAACTAAGACCATCTTCAAGATCATAGCGGAAATCATGAAGAGTAAGTACAACCCCGCTAATGACTATTTACTCTCTTCAGCAGCTGCTCTTTAGAACTGGATGTTTCATATTGCCAAAAGACAACAGACATTGGAGTGGAGATAAACAGCTCTACTTATACTTATTTTTTCCTAGCACATAGAATTAGAGAAAATGACCCAGAAAATCATGGAATTAACAATTCTTTTTGTCCAAATGTTAAGAAAATTATTGTTATAATTATTTTATGTTATTGTAGAAAATTTAGAAAATGAGAATATTAAAAAAATTGTCTAAAAAAAGTTGTCTATAATCCTACCATCTACTGACCACCATGCTTTCTATAATTCCATGCTACTCTTTTTATGCACAATTCAAATCATTTTTTAAAAATGTTTATTGTGTTTGCACAAATATCTGGTTCCAGAAAAAAAAAATGTGCACCTTTACATGCTTCTTGACATTCTCCTTTACTGTGACCAAAGCAGCAAAGCCTTTGGAGAATGTAACACTGGAGAAATTTGGAGCTTATCTGTGGCAGCAGTAGTTAGTAGGTACCTTATCAGTGTTATGATTTATCTACATAATTCCTTGTTTTCCTTCCTCTTGTTTTTAGAGGAAAGAAGAGGTTAGTAATGAATGTTCTAAATGAATTCTAATGAAAAAGACCACAATTTCTTCTTTTCCTTTTAGAATTTTGCGTCATTTTTAGTAGTTCTCAAGTACAACGCCATAAGGTGGTTTAAAAGGACAGAGCAAGTAAATTGTTGCTATTAATAGTTAAATTATGAATGTATGTGAAAGTCTCCCCTTTTAATAAGTCAGAGGATAAGTTATACCTGCCATAACTAAAGTTCTATTGTACTCTCTGAAGAGCAGTGATGGGAGGACAGAGTCAAAATGAGCACAGCGGATTTGAATGGACCTCTGAGGATACCTGTGGATGGTGCCATGCATATGAATGTCCCATCCATGAGTACCACCTCAGAGAAGAGAAGGAAACACCTGGTGTCTGACACTTCCCCTTTCTGTCTTTGTAAAGACAAGTACAAGTGAAAAATAAAAGATTTAATTCTACCTATCAAAAATAAGGAAAGAGATTCCCCCCCTTTTCTTTCAGCATTTACGTTAGAAATTTTACAGTAAATTCTTTTTTCGTCCCTTTGAGATGTACATAAATCTTTTTAGAAGGCTAAATAAGCCTCTGTCCAGCTTTATAGCACAAAGATGTTTTCCTATGGACCTGAAAGACGTCTCTTCAAAATACAACCATCAGAGAAGATAGAGCTTCCATGTCTGAGTTGCCATGAGAGGACAGGATCCATGGGCAGCCTGGGTGGCTCAGTGGTTTAGTACCTGCCTTCAGCCCAGGGCCTGATCCTGGAGACCCCGGATCGAGTCCCATGTCGGGCTCCCTGTATGGAGCCTGCTTCTCCCTCTGCCTGTGTCTCTGCCTCTCTCTCTCTGTCTCTCATGAATAAATAAATAAAATCTTAAAAAAAAAAAAAAAAGGACAGGAGCCTAACTTCCAATGGGTGCCTTACTCCAAATTACAAACTACCTCTTGTTGTAAAGGTAAGGGAAATGTATCCTTGCCTTAGACAAAGCAATTAGCAAACACAGATGGCTACCTCACCAAACAGATTTAGGATGAACTCTGTGCCAGGTGGAGCAGCCACCTTTCTCAGTTGAGGGCTAGTTATTGCTCCTCTCAAGAGCATGTGTGGAATGTGTTGTATCTGCTTGACTGTCAAAAGGGGGGAATTTCTTCCTGTCTTGGCCACCTCTATAGTGGATTACATGCAACATGTATCACATTCTAGTTTAATATTCAGTTCAGTAATAAAGCTGCTTTCTTTCTCTATCTCTTCTACCTTCATGGAGGTAGACAAGTGTTATCAGCTGAATCGTGTCCCTCTAAACTCCATTATTGAAGTCCCAACCCTCAGTATTTCACAATGTGACTATATTTGAAGATAGGGTTTGTAAAGTGGTAGTTAATTTAAAATGATGCCAGTTAGCCACCTTTGGGTGGCTGTTATCCAATTTGCCTAATATCCTTGTAAGGACAGGATATCTGGACACAGACCTATACAGAGGGAAGACTATGTAAAGACACAGGGAGAAGATGGCCATCTACAAACCAAGGAGAAAAGCCTCAGAAAACATCAACACTGCTAGTGCCTTGATCTCAGATTTCCAGCCTCCAAGAGCTGAGAGAAGATAAATTTCTATTGTTTGAATCACCCAGGCTGTGGTACTTTGTTACAGCAGCCCTAGTAAACTAATACAGCATGAGAGTTTGTTTTTAACTCTATCCCCAACACTTTCCATTCTTACTTCTTGCCCTCATTAATTCTTGCATTCCACAGATATTTACTGAACATGGAGTATTAGTACACATCATGTTCTGGGCTGGGTTCTAGGCACACAATGTTTAATACAATATGACCTTTCTCTCACAGAACTAAAGACAATAGGAAGAGACAAGCGGCTAAATGAACAACTATTAAGTGTGACAGATGAAGCTGCGAGCTTCATTCACACCACCACATCTTCAGTGCCTTGCTCCTAGAATAATCCACAATCGTCCCTAAATAAACACTTGTTGAATGAATGAAAGGATGCCCAGAAGAGTAGCATCCAAATGAAGAGGAGCATCCAAATTGAACTTGTGGGTCAGAAAGCACTTCCAAGAGAAGGAGATATTTAAGCTGAGTTTTACAAGATAATTAGGAGTGAACTATTTGCAGGTAGAAAGAAAATTTCAGACTGAGGAAATAGCATGTTTAAGGCCATATGGTAAGAATCAGCAGAATACAATGAGAGAATTTTGTGCTACAAAGAATACCAGTGTGGGAGTGAAAAATAAATGAATAACAGTGGGTCTTCTCTTGAGTAGCCCTTGACCTTGAGCTCTGCCCTTAGCTCACTTAGTCCAGTTTTAGCAAGGATTCTGCTAAGTCAATTTAGGGACAATCTCCTCTATCCTTAAACCTGATCACCCTCCATACCTGATCAAATTCTTCATCCCCCAGCTCAGTGTCTTCTCATCCTTGCCTGCCTTCAGCAAGAATTCAGTTGAGCCAGTCTAGTAAGAATCCCTGAAGACTTGACTTGACATTTCCTCTTAGTAATTTTCCATCTGCTGACCTTGGGTATAAATCGCTGCTTATCCTGGTGTTTAGAAGGTGAGCCATGTCTCGCTTCCCCACTCCCAAACACTCATTGTAGTGGTTCCTCATAAATAAAATCTTCCTTACCATCTTTCACGAGTGTCATTGTGGAGGCCGAGAAAAAATAAGGCCATCCCTCCTAAAGTTTAGCATTAGCACAAGGACAGCCATCTTAGGCCCCTGTGAATAAGAGCTGAACTTTATGGGAAAAACTGCAGAATGTCCTCAATGTCCTCGGCAAGTAATCCCATATCAGAAAGACAACAGGTCCCACACCCATGGTAGAAAGTCCCATATTAGAATGAGAACAGAGCTCAATGGCCTTAAAAGCCCATATCAAAATGTAAACAGAACTTGAGAAATTCCTCCATCTCTTCTGAAAACCCCCTAGACCAGCCTATAAAAAAACCAGCTGTAACCCACTTCGGGGTCCAAGTCCCTGCTCCGCTGTGTCGGGCACACTTGGACCCAAGCTCGAGCTTGCTAATAAACCCTCGTGTGCTTGCATCGGTGTCGGCTCCTTGGTGGTTTCTCGGATTCGCAATCTTGGGCACAACATCATGAACATCATGAATAGTTTTTCTTTAACGGGTAATAAGTAAGATTTCAGAATCAGGTTGGCCCTTTACGATCTGAGGCCAATCTTGCTGCTTGGCTTTTGTCCTGAAAACTAAGGCAGACACTAAGGAATTTTTATACAGCAAGTGATTGTAGGGCTAATTTAGAGGTGGAAAATCAGCTACTGCAGATGAGCAAGATGAGAAGGGATGAAGGCATGGAATAAGACACAGAAAGGAGGTAAGCATAAAACACAGGTGAGAACAATCTCACAAGGGACTTCTGTAGGAAGGTACTTGTATAAATAAGTTATTAAGATAAGAGCAAGCTGTATCCACTTGTTCCCAGGCACCTCAGCAGACTGGTAACAGGGATTGCTAAATGGATTTATGAGTTCCTAGAGTTAAAACAAAGAAAACCTGGGGCAGCCCGGGTGGCCCAGCGGTTTAGCACTGCCTTCAGCCCAGGGTGTGGTGCTGCAGATTCGCGATCGAGTCCCATGTCAGGCTCCCTGCATAGTAATAGAGCCTGTTTTTGCCTGTGTCTGTGCCTCTTTCTCTCATGAATAAATAAATTAAATATTTAAATTAAATTAATATTTTTAAAATTTAAAGTTAAAGTTTTAAAGCAGTTGCCATGAGACACAACATTCTGACCATCTATATGACAAGTGAAATAATCCACATGTTCAGCTTCTTGAAAATTATATTCATATATACTTCAAAGGCAGCAAGGAAGAAATCACACTGGGAACAACTGAGTGTAGTTGCTTCAGAACAGAATTTATCCAGTGTTGTAAATCAGAGTTAGAGAATCTG
The DNA here is from genome assembly GCF_048164855.1 of Canis lupus baileyi. Taxonomy (NCBI): domain Eukaryota; kingdom Metazoa; phylum Chordata; class Mammalia; order Carnivora; family Canidae; genus Canis; species Canis lupus. The sequence goes on from NC_132838.1 coordinate 43,982,443, forward strand.
TTAAAATGACAGGCAACCTCTCACATGGTGTGGGGTACATGGTGTACAGGGGTACATGGTAGTTCCCCTGCGCTTGTGTTGACTGGAAAGGAAGCAAATTTACACTCCCTACTAACAACCTTCCCTGGTAAATGTCTGTTTTTCTTATAGTTGATTTTCGTTACCCCAGCGCTGAGCTTTTCTACCCGCAATGTGAATAACCTAATGCAGCTAAGGGAAGAAGGAGAAAGAATTAGTATTTTCCTGGAACTTGTGCTGCCTTTTTCCTGGAACAGTGGGTTCCTTTTCCTCTTACTCAGTGAAAGGTCAGATGCCAAATGACACGGTAACTAGGAAGGAAGAAAGGAGAAGAGAATTTTCGTATCTCAGTAATTTGTATTAGGTATTTTTTCAGGTTCTTGAACTTAAATTGCAATCACAATGATTTAGGCAAATTATGTTCCTCAACCAACCTTCTTTGCTTAGGGACTCAATTATCTAAATTCTAAAAAATGGGTCATCATTCTTTTCCTAAGGTGTATCTAGTTCATTGTTTTAACCAGGCATAATTTCACTTTGGGAAATTAATGTAAATGTCTCAAAGGTGTGCCGAGTTATTTTAATCTATTTCTGTACTTTTTGTTCTCTAAGAAGTTTAAACTTTAAAAAATTATATTTACCTTCTCCTACATATTCTTAAGGTCTTTTTTTTTTCTCAAAAGAATGTATTTATTCATGAGATACACAGAGAGAGGCAGAGACATAGGCAGAGGGATAAGCAGGCTCCCTGTGGGGAGCCCGATGTGGGACTCGATTCTAGGACCCTGGGATCACGACCTGAGCCAAAGGCAGACGCTCAACCACTGAGCCACCAGGTGTCCCCTATTCTTAAGGTCTTAATGCCCATCTTGAGGATAAAGTCATGTCCTCACTCTAAGACCCACAGGACTGAGAACGTGCCTCTCACATGACTTTGCCCCCACAGCTGCTTCCCTCCAGCCCTGTTGCCCATGACCTTATCCCTAACTGCTCCTCTCTACTTCTTTAGGCCAAATCCAAATTGTGCAAACAATGGCTTTGAATTTGTAAGAAAAACCCCTTCCATTTTAAGAGAATCATCTTTGGCCAACTACAGTAGTCCTTCCCCAGGCTCCCTGATTGGAGTTTTGTTTTCCCTGGTTTCAGTTACTTGCAGTCAATTTCAGTCTGGAAACGATGATCCTCCTCCTGACATAGGGTAGAAGGTCAGTTGTACCCTCACATTATGTTCTAATACCTACATCATTCCACTCACTTCATCTCACCACACAGGCATTTTCTCATCTTATATCATCACAAGAAGAGTCCAGTATGAGAAGGTGTTTTGAGAGATTCACGTAACTTTTATTACAGCATATTATTATAATCGTTCTATTTTATTAGTTGTTGCTGTTAATTTCTTACTGTACCTAATTTATAAACTAAGTTTTAGGGGCACCTGGGTGTCTCAGTCAGTTAAGCATCTGCCTTCAGCTCAGGTCATAAACCCAGGATCCTGGAATTGAGTCCTGCATTGGGCGGTCTGCTTAGCAGGGAGCCTGCTTCTCCCTCTCCCTCTGCCTACTGCTCTTGTGCTCCCTCTTTCTCTCTCTCTGTCTCAAATAAATAAATTAAATCTTAAAAAAAAATAAACTAAGCTTTATCATAGGTACGTATAGGAAAAAAAACAATCTCTATAGGGTTTGGTACTATCTGGTGTTAGGGGGGTCTTGAAACACATCCCTCCACAGAGAAGGGGGGGGATTCCCCTAAACCAGCTGAACTTTGGCTGACCGTTTCAGGTAAAATCCTATTGAAAATTCTACGATCCTTCCCCATATCAGAGTGCTCCTTTGGAGCCTTCTCATGTCCAGCATTTTGTAATAAAGGATTATGCTAATGATGAACTGTTTCAAAATATCTTTTCTTGTTCTGTTGTACAAGAGGATGACATGTTCCATATGGCAGCTTTTAAACCTTATATTGTTGAATGGTTGATGATAGAAATTAGAACCAGTAAATTAAGAATGACGTTTTCAAAATGACCTCAGTGGCCCAGGAAGAAACAGCCAGTACACTTAAAAGACTAAATGGAAAAAAATTTAATGAAATGACTATTTACAGAGATGTGGGCAGAGGAAGGTATTAAACTAGCAACAATAGGAAGCCATTACCAGCCCAAGGCCCAGAGCCACAGGAAAGAGGCTGACAAAATCTTGACCATAGAGGAACTCAGTTACTGACAGAACCATGAAGCAGTGAAGACGATGGGGGTTAAGTACTCAGGTCCCACTGTCCTCCTGCCCTCTGATCTCCTGCCTTTATTTACCAAAGGCTAAAAACAATGGGATACCAGAAGGCAAGGTCACCTAAAGAAGCAGGATTGAGAGGCAGGCCTCCCAGGGCAGAGCTTGGCAGAGAAGACAAAACGATTGATCTCAGAAGGCAAACGGAAATATTGTATCCAGTTGGGTTCTTGGGAAACAGATTCCCACAAAAATACTGAATGTAGGAAAAATGGGAAGGTATTCTTGAGAACACATGAATAGGAGAACCATGATTGGACAGAGCAAAACGTGAACTGTGATACAGTTGCAACAAATGCCTCTGCTGATTCCTGCAGCATCTGAGGCTGAGAAAGGTCTTCAGAGATGTCCTGAATTGGAACAAGTGGCCTGGGCTGTTCTCAGCTTCACAAGTGGTTGGATGTGGTCTGCCACTAGGGGGAGGGCATCTCAGGTAGGGCAGCTCCTTTCAGCCAAGGGCAATTCTCAGGTAGAGATTTGGCTATGATGCCCCCTGGTGGCCACCGTGGCTGGCCTCTGAGAAGTGAAGACCCAATCCTGGGGGACCCAAGTATCTACTATAAGCATCTAGTGGAATAAAGGCAATCCAGAAAAACAGCTATTTGGGGTGTTAAGGAATTAAATATTCTATTCTTTGAAAAAAATATACTTTTTTTACAATTTAAAATTTTTAAATTATTTGTAAAAATAATTTTATGTTTTAAATAATTTTAACTCTGAAACACCTTGAGAAAAGATTATCCTTAGTTTCAGTTAAACTGACATGTATTTCTGTGAAGCTGTGCTTCTGAGACTTTACCAATAACTTGCAAACAAAACCTGTCAGCCAACCAAAGATGAAACTGCAAAATAAAATGTGTGAATTTGTTTGGGGTCTTAGGGATTGCAATCTGGGAGACACAGGTTGACCAAAATTGAAAGTGTGCTCTGGAGAGACAAAAGAAGTTAGAATTTTTTAAAATGGAAAACAGGAATTTACAATCACGCTGTGAACAAAATGGGATTGGGGTTGGTTTAGTTATAATTACACTAATCTATGTATATGTGACTGGTTGCTAGGGCTAGTGATGGGTGCTAAGTTCTTTAATGTCCATTTTAACACATAGCAGATGCCTTGACTTTTAGCTGAATTTAGCACAAATTTTGAGAATTTGAGACAGAAGACATGCATAAGCCCCATTTCTCCAATGTCCTCCTGGCTCTTTTAAATAATCCTCCTAGCAGTGCTTACTCCATTTTATTCTCTCCATTATCAAACCTAATCAGAAAATAGGCATCCAACCTCAAGAGGATTCTTTCTCCAGGAGGGCAGATCTATGCCCTCTCACTCTCCACCCCTATTTCTATCTTCATATCTTATTTTTCAAAAAAATTTTAGGGGCACCTGGATGGCACAGTCGGTTAAACAGCTGTCTCTTGGTTTGATTCAGGTCATGATCTCAGGGTCATGAGATAGAAACTTGTGTTGGGCTCCAAGCTCAGTGTGGAGTCTGCTTGAGATTCTTTCCCCCTCTGTGCCTCTCCCCACTCACACATGCATGGGCACACACTCTCTGTCTATTAAATAAATAAATATAAATAAATAAATAAAATCTTTTAAAGATTTATTTTAGACCTACAACCCCTAGTCCATGACTTATGCAGAATATGATGTGGTAGGTGGTTATACCTTGCTTCTTGGAATGTATACATAGACAAGTTACATGGATGAAAACAGAGGTAACCACATAGGAAAATAAAATAATCAAATGCATCACTCTTAACAAAAAGAGCCAGCATTCTAGCTGATTCTCTAGAGCAGTAGAGTGACCCCAAAGTAAAGGTATATAAGATAGCATGTTAGTCACACTAGATGAATATCCACTAAAAGTTGAAAATCTTTAATTTACATAAGCAACCTGCAATTCTGTTACAGATCTGAGTAAGAAGCTGGGCCAGCACTCGAGGGTGGTGAGAAAACCAAGGACATTTCTCGCACTTCATTTTGAAGCTGAGCCAAGCACTGGGCAGATCTTAGTGCTGTAGACAGAAAAAAGTCTTACCTCTTTATGTTTCCTAAAAACACAGCGAAAAGTATCCCTAAATACAGTTTTCAGTAAGAACCAGGGGAACATTTTAGAAAATATTTCCTAGGTAAGCTCAAGAAAAATGCACTGAAACAGAAGCAGGAAATCATAAGAAGACAATGTGAGATCAAAAAATGAAGAGTGACCTGAAGAAGGGAATTTCAGAAAATCCAAACTGTAAGAGAAAAAGTAAAGCTATAATGTTTACAGGGTATCTTGCAAAAGTGAAATCAGTGATCAGGAAAACAAGGAAATATGCTCTTTAAGAACATTAAAAAGTGGGGGCAAAACTATGAAAGACACAGTTATAGATACCTGAGAGTGGAAATATTGGATAAAGTATACACAAGAATACTAGAAACAGCAATTTTCACCTAAATAACAAAAGACAATTTATCTACATTTAAAAAGAAACATACACAAGACCCTGCAAACAAAACCTACAGAATATAGAGAAGCTTTTCTCAGAGGTAGCCTTATATTTATTTACGTTATTCTGGCTAAAAGTAACAAGAGTAAGTTGGAGAAAATATAAGGAAATACTGGGCATCCAGACCTCTCAATGAACTGGAAGATTTATTTACATATACACAATAGTTTAGTATGTAGATTCTGAGCTTCTTCCTGAATTGGAAACCAGTGTGGTCAATTTTCAGCACTGCAACATGTAAAAAGTTTATTGCTGGAGATTTCTGATTTCCATTCTGGCATGTAGATAGCCTGGGGGTCTCACTCCCTTCCAACAAAAAAAGCATGGAATGAAAAACAATATTTTAAAAACCTTTTTAAAAACTCTTTTCTTATATCCATGAGAGGATTGAAGTCATAGGGAAGGCCACTGTCCTGAAAGCTAGACAGATGAACGCAGTTTCGCAGATTACCTAGAGTGGCAGCAGCTGCTAGAGCCAATAGCAGAAATACTACACTGTGGTGGACAGATTGCCGGAGGGATAGTATGGACTAGCTTGAGGACTAAAGACTCCCAGTGGCCTGTTGTAATAGGGTCTCCACCCTTTCATGAGTGTTGCCTCCAGGAGCTCCAATGGATTCTCCTTATGAAAATTGGAAGAAAATCCCCCTGTAAGTTTCCAGCAGGTGGAAAAGAAAAGTTAATCATTTTTAAATAATGCCCAGAGCATTCTCTTCTCCTTAACAGAGTGCCCTCCAAGGAAATTATTTTAATGAAGCCTCACCAACATGGTGGAAGGAAAGTGTCCAAGTCTAGTCCCTTCCATCCATCCTGTCTCAGTTGAAATGTAGGAAGAGGTGGAAAGCTGAGAAGCATTTGTAAAAGGCATAGCCCAGAATCACAAGTTCACTAAAAAACTGAGACCTAATCATAGACCTATAGAATGCTTCCCTAATGCCCACCCCATTTTATCACCAAATCAATATGGCACCTGCATAATAATGGGATGACAACTGAAAGAACTTCAAAGCTCAGAGCCTATGTAAAAAAAAGTCTCTAGGGAAACCCAAGACAACAAAGGAGGCAAAAACAAGAACACCAGAGGAAATTTTAGCTTCTGACACCAATAGCCACAACAAACAGTAAATGCAACCTAAGTTCTAGCCAGATAAACATAAAAACTCACGCTGAGGGGGATCCCTGGGTGGCTCAGCAGTTTAGCGCCTGCCTTTGGGCCAGGGCGCGATCCTGGAGTCCCGGAATCAAGTCCCGTGTCAGGCTCCCGACATGGAGCCTGCTTCTCCCTCCTCCTGTGTCTCTGCCTCTCTCTGTCTGTCATAAATAAATAAATAAATAAATAAATAAATAAATAAATAAATAAATCTTAAAAAAAAAAACACTGATAAATATAAAAACTCATGATATTGAGGTCCTGGGATTGAGTCCTACATTGGGCTCCCTGGTCTGCAGGAGTCTGCTTCTCCTTCTACCCCTCCCCTATGCTCTGCTGTCTCTCTTTCTCAAAATAAATTTTAATAAAAGATCTAAAAAAAAAAAAAAAAAAGCCTCTCATTAAAGGCCTACTTATCTCAGTTCCTTTGGCCTACTACATCATGTCCAGCTTTCAACAAAAAATTACAAAGCATGATAAAAAGGCAAAGAACACAGTCTGGAGAAACAGACCAAGAGTCAGAACCAGATTCAAATATGGCAGAGATTTTAGATCTATCAGACAAGGAATTTAAAGTAATTATGAATAGGGGCACTTGGGTGGCTTAGTCAGTTAAGCATCTGACTTTTGATCTCAGCTCAGGTCCTGTTTTCATGGTCGTGAGTTCAGACCCAGTGCTGGGCTCCATGCTAGGTGTGGAGCCTACTTAAAAAATAATTAAATAAAAAATAAAGCAACTATGATTAATATGTTAAGGACCCAAAGGGAAAAAAATAAAAACATGTAAAAAAAGATAAGTAGTGATGTATAGAGATAGAAACTCCAAGAAAGTTTATTCTCTCTTCTCCCTTTAGTTCCTTCATATGTAAAGGGAGAACTGTAAGTTTTTATTTCATAGGGTTAATACTTCTAAAGCTCTGATACTCTACCTCATGTCTTATATTTACCTCATGAAAATTATTCAAAACATAACAGCTATTATTACTATTACAAAATTTATAGCTCTTCTAGATCTCACCAATATGTCCTATACAATGTCCCACTTATTTTAACAATGAGAATATATCAAATCATGGATATAATCTAACAAGCTATAAAGGACTGCTAAAAAGTGGAAAAAAAATTACAAAATTGTATCAAGAGGTTGTCTTTAGTCATCTCACTGAATAGAAGGAGATCTCCTATGATCATGGATTGGAAGATCTAGAAAATGTGATTTTCTTTCATCTGTTTAACATATAATTACTGAAATTTTAATATTTCAATGATTAATATGGAACTTGACACAATGATTCTAAAAATTCGTCTGGAACAAGTAGCAGAATAGCTTTGAAATGTTGGAATTGAAAAACAAGAGCTCTAAAAGAATGCTTTAAAATTATAATAATTAAATTCTAGACATATAAATGGATATATCAGTGGTGCTGAATAGATAATCCTAGATAATTTGTAATGTACCCTGTTACAGCAGTGATTTTTGTCACTTCTTTTATCAAATACATTAAATGTTACAAACCATGGGACATCTGGATGGCTCAGTTGGTTAAGTGTCCATCTCTTGATTTTGTCTTGGGTGGTGGTCTACAGGTGGTGATATCAAGCCCTGCATTGGGGTCCACGCTAGGCATGGAGCCTGCTTGGGATTCTCTATCTTTCCCTCTCCCTCTGTCCCTCCCCTCTCTACTTGCAAGCGTGCGTTTTCTCTATCAGAATAAAAAAAAAATGTCACAAACCAAAGGAAAATTCTACTTGGATTTGAGTAATTACATTCTATCTATATATTAACTGGATTAAATTGATGTTTTAAAACATGATGTGTGTTTCTCCAGATATTTAAGGGTCCTTTAATGACCCTCAGAAGAGTTTTATAGTGTTTTTTTTTTCAAATAGGTTTTATAATTAAGCAGAGAGTTCTCTAATAAAATTTAAAATATTTCATTCTATAAATTATATATAGTTATAAGTATATAGATATAAAGTACTATAGATTATAGATATATCTATGTATATGTTATATCTAGATATATAAGAGAATCATATTTATTTGCATGTGTTTATGATTTAATCATATTGTTTAAATTTGTCTCTATTGCTTAAATTTTTGAAAATTTGACTCATACCTCTATTTACAAATTCTATTTTGCTATCTCTGAATTCATGATATCTTGGGGGGAGGGTTGTTCATTTGTGCTAGTTTTTATTTATTTTGTTTTGTGTCTTCCTTTTCTTTTCCTAGTCAGCATCTATTATTTCCTGCCTTATGCCTCTCCTTTCTTCTAAAAACACATTGCTCCTTCACATATCTTATGGAAAATTCTTTTTCCTTCACCATAATTTCTTCATTCAAAGGGGAGATGTTACTTTGCCTCAGAACCCGCACCACAGATGATAGTTGACTGATCTGAAGTTATTGAGAGGTATCTGCAAAAATTTTCATTCTTGGCTTGCTTTTCCCCTGACAATAATATAGATGAATTATGCAACATTTCTCTAGAGTTATGTGCATATCAAATAACAGTTATTGTTCCTGGGAGCCTGGGTGGTTCAGTCAGTTAAGCTGACTATTGATTTTGGCTCAGGTAATGATCTCAAGGTCATGACATGGAGCCCCGCATTGGGCATGGAGCCTGCTTGGGATTATCTTTCTCCATCTCCCGCTGCCCTCCTCCACCAATTCTCTCTTTCTAAAAAAAGTTATTATTCATGAAGAACACAGAATGTATAGGGTATTTCTATGGCTATCTGCAGCCCACAATAGGTAGTAAATGGGCTCAACCTGGAATTTATTTGAAAGATAAAAGGCATTCCCAAATCTTCAAAGCTGTTTCTCTAAAGATCAAAAAAAAAAAAAAAAAGGCAGCAAATTTTTCAACCAATGAAAAACTTTAGATATCTGAAAACTTCTGTGAAAAAGGAAGTTTTCACATCCACATACAATGATTATGTTCTATGCTAAAGTAATAATATATCATAAGATTTAAAAGCATACAACGGCTTCTCATACAATAAAGAATCATCAATTTATAATAAAAGGAGATTCAATATTCCTCCCTACCTTCCAGCATTATTCCTTTCAACAAGAATCAGTTTTTGTAGTAGGCAGATGTTATGTGAATAACCAATTCTAAGTATGTGTATAGAATTCCCAGAATAGCTGGTACAGAGAAAACAGACATCTATATTTTTTTAACATGGAAATACCAACCATCATAGAACCACCTACCCTTACCCTATTGATTTTGAAAGCTATTTTTTGAAAAGCTATTCAAAATCAATAAATATTCAGAATTTCAGAATAAAGGTTTTATAAAACTCTGTTAGACTACGAACTCAAGAGCTAACTGCTATTTGAAAGTTTAAATATTCAGACTGTGGAATACTTCCGTTTCCAATAATTATGCAGTCATAAAGTTTGTATTTACCCTTAAACACTAAACAAATAGACGACTGGACAAAGTATATAACACAAGTGCTTTTGAACATTGGTCAATAGGCAACACAGGACACTGATCCCTGAGGGATGCAGAACCTTGAGAACAGGACTGTGACCTCTGAAGATTTGTGTCTAAGAGCCAATTATTGAGCACAGAACTCACACACTCACTGTTCTTGCTGAGGAGACAGAAATATTTTGCTAATTTTTTGACACGGTTAACTCATTATGTTTCAGCTTTCCTTCTCCCCCCCCCCCCAAAGATTTTATTTATTCATTTATGAGAGAGAGAGAGAGGCAGAGACATAGACAGAAGGAGACGCAGGCTCCTCGCAGGGAGCGCGACGTGGGACTCGATCCCCAGATCCGGGATGGTGGCCTGAGCTGAAGGCAGATGCTCAACCGCTGAGCCACCCAGGCGTCCCAACTTTCCTTCTTTTCTAGCAGAAACAGTGAAGGCTAAATACTTCCCCTTGAATATTGCATTAGCTGATAGGTGGTCTTTGTTACCTTTTAGATCAAAATCACATCTAATGGACTATGTACAAATGTATTTTCAAATTTTGAAACAAACGGGCTTTTGTAATTATTTTATTATTGATGTCTAAATTAGTTGCACTCTGGTGAGTTAGAACATAATTATGCAATTTCAGACTTTTAAAATTTGTTGAAATTTGCTTTATGGACCAATAGTTCTATAAATATGCCATGTGTACTTAAAAATTATATATATATGTATATATTCTGTAGTTTTTAGGTGCAGTGTCCATGGTGTCAACTTTGTTAATTGTGTTTTATCTTTATCTTTTTTTTAAGACTTTTTCAATCACTGATGAAAAATACATTAAACTTCCTATTATAAATGTGGCTTTTGCCAGTTTTCCTTATAATTTTGTCAATGTTTGCTAGAAAATATGTTAGTAGATGAATTTGATTTTAAAATAATTGTCTTCCTCACATATTGAATCTTCTAGTATTATGATAGATTATGACATAACTCTCATCTCAAATGATTCTTTGTCTTAAATTTTATTTTGGCTGATTTTAATACAGCTATATCAGGTTTTTGTTTTGTTTTGATTTTGGTTTGTTTGGTTTTTAAAAAATTTTTCTTAAAAAAAATTTTCTTATTGATTCATGAGAGACAGAGAGAGAGGCAGAGACATAGGCAGAGGGAGAAATAGGGCTCCCCATGGGGAGCCCCAGGTGGGACTCAATCCCAGGACCCCGGGATCACGCCCTGAGCCAAAGGCAAACACTCAAACACTAAGCCACCCAGGCATCCCAGGTTTTTGTTTTAGAACAGAAGATGTCTTAGATTTTTTCATTTGTTTTGAATACCTCAAGCTTTTGTATACACAATATTGGACATGTATCTCGGTATGTTTGTTTTAGATTATTTCTAATATAGACATCTTTTCTTCCAACTAGATTATACCTGCCTTCATTGGCTTTTCAACAACAATTAAAAAATGACATACCTTCCTTGTTAAATTATTAGATTTTGAATTTGAATGTTTTCAAATATCAAAAGGAATAATTTGCATTCTCTAAATAAAAATGATATTATGATATTACCAGATTCATTATAATTCTCAATATTTGAAAAGATAAATAGTTTATCATAGCATTAAAAAAAATCAGGTTAGAACTCAAAAATGGAATTTTTAAAGTATAGTAGTGTGTTTTATATTAAGTCAAGAACTAAAAATAAGCTATTAAGAATATACAAATTAATGGGGCACCTGAGTGGCTCAGACAGTTAAGCATCTGCCTTTGGCTTGGGTTGTGATCCCAGGGTCTTGGGATGGAGCCCTGCCTTGGGCTCTCTGCTCAGTGGGGAGTCTGCTTCTCTCTCTCTGCCTCTGCTTCTTCCCTAACTTGTGCTCTCTCCTTCTTTCTCTCTCTCACTCCCTCTCTCTCTCTCAAATAAGTAAATAAAATCTTTTAAAAGTAATAAGAACATACAAATTAAGACCATTGAAAATAAATTATTTAGACTTGCTTACATATGAAAGTATAGTTGATAAACACTTATCATAATAAAACCTTTCAACACTTACTAAATGTTTACCCCAAACATTTTATAGAAAATTATTTTTTGAAGCTCTGTAAAATTTGTATGAACTATGTTGATCAATTACTTATTAAATAGTTTTTAAAACCAAATATTGTTTGAATATAAACATGGAAACATACATGTAAATTCTTTTAAAAGAGCAAAGGAAAGTTTAGCTTTTACTGCCATTTATCTAGCCCAGACAGGATGAAGTCACAAGTCATAATTGTTTATTCATTGGCTCTATTAGTATGGGGGGGAGTGTAAAGAATCTTGAGAGGAGGTTAAATCAGAAGACAAGCAACTTTGTTGTGTATTTCCATAGTCACAAACAGATCTGGCCTCTTGACTCCACAAATAATTTAATTAACTGAGTATAAGTGACTTATAAGATGCATCACACTGTATTTCATCCAACTTGCGTATCATGTGATCTGTATTAGTTATTAAAAAGCTCTGCAGGGATCCCAGTGTGGCGCAGCGGTCTGGCGCCTGCCTTTGGCCCAGGGCGCGACCCTGGAGACCCGGGATCGAATCCCAGCACCTGCTTCTCCCTCTGCCTGTGTCTCTGCCTCTCTCTCTCTGTGTGTGTGACTATCGTAGATAAAAAAAAAAATAAAAAAATAAAAAATAAATAAAAAGCTCTGCAGAATATATCTTCCTCTTATGCCATTTCAAATTCTTAACCTTAGATAATAACTATTTTCCACAACTTTCATAAACTCCTGTTTATTGCTACTTCCAAGTAATGGAACGATTTCTGAGGTTGGTTCTTATAAAAAATAAAATAAAATACAAAAGAGGTGTGCCTGGGTGGCTCAGTTGGTTAAGGTCTGATTCTAGATAACAGCTTAAGTCATGATCTCAGGGTTGTGAGATTGAGCCCTAGCCTTGGGCTCCTCGCTGGGTGTGGAGCCTGCTTAAGATTTTCTCTCTCCCTCTCCCTCTGCCCTTCCCACCCTAATTTTTTTTTTTTTAATCATTGTTATATAAATGAGTCAAAGATGGCCTCTGTGTCCTGGCCTTCAGATTGTTTGTATCTTCACTACAGGCTGCGACCTGTTAGTTCAAAAGTTCATAAAGCACCAAAACACAAACTTACACATTCATTGTTTTTCAAATGGCAGGGGGAAAAGCAGATTTTGAGCCATTTAGAAACTTTCTATTTTATAACACTGCAAAACTTCACCAGGCATCTGCTGGCCATGAAGATCTAGCCTTGTGATATAAGACCCCACATCACTACAACCCTCTTGACCCTGGGACATCCCATAGTGCTTAGGGCTATCACCTAAAAGCACCAAGTCCTTTCTCTGATTCCCTCACCCTCCAAAAGTCCCCTTTTCTCCCTCTCCCCTAGATGGTGGCCCCTTCTGTGAGCTCTGGACAGCTTCCCGCTGAGAGGCACTTTCCCCTCTCATGCAACCTTGTCCAAAGCACACTACCGAATTTAGTTGTGTAGGCAAATCTTCTTTGGGTTAGTCCTCAGACCTCTTAAACCCTGACACTCATTATCAGTCTAGTGCCGTCAAAATCTTACTTGCAAGAAACCTAATTTCTGCTTTAAAGCCTTTTCTTTTAGATTAGTGGAGAGCTTGAGGAGTCAGCCTCTGTAGGAGAAATTGCTGATGCTGCTGGCAAAATGACTGCTGGGCATTTATAGGAAGACAGGATACATGCTCTGTGTCATACTTGGAGGTGGGAGTCCCTGGCAGGTGATGAAAGTGGATACAATTAGTCTGTCCAACTGGGATGTGGAATGTGCTCTTTACTTATCTATAACTTCTAGATTAAACTCTCATACAAAATCAGATAACCAAAAAACTCTCAGCCTGACTATACTTTTTTATTTCCTGTAGGAATGTATTCATGGAGGTATACTACATGATTTTATCATCAATTATTGTCATATTGATTTTAGAAAAATATACTATTTTTAAAATCCTATACATTAAATTGTATAACTATAGAAGCAGTGCCAGCTTTGTTATGCATTGCACTCATATAAAGACAAGCATGATAAATTTAGTGCCATAAAATAATTCTAAGAAAGTCTTATGATTCCCCTTAATCATTTATACCAGTGTTTTATTAGCCCAGGGATGTGTGTGTGTGTGTGTGTGTGTGTGTGTGTGTTTTAATCTGTAACCACCCAGTGCAGGACTCTTATTCTTTTATCAGAATGGTAATGATTTTGTGGTTTTACTGCATTTGTCTTTTTTTATTGCATTAGAGCACTTTGCTCAGATTACCTCTGCTGTACTGACTCCCATGAGTTATAGTTAATTGCTAGCCTCCATTAGGCAATGAGCTTCTTGGGTGTAGAGAACACACCACATCCATTCTGGCATCCCCATCACATCCTGCTGTGCCAGGCACACAGAAGATACACCAGTACATTTTGACTGATTGACTGATTTCCTTCATTGAATTACTGTTAAGCTTCCTCAAGTCCTTTTTGGTAGTAAGTTCTATAAACAGTCATTTTAAGTCAGATATCACAAAGAATGTCAGTACCTTTTTACATTGAAATAGAATAAATATTTTCTTGCCATGCCTCTAGGAGAAGATAAGAGCCTATAGTATTTTTATAACAAAGAATTTCATAAAGAATACTACCTGTCAGCATATATTCATTTGCTCAACAAAATGTGCTGAAAATCTACTATGTATAAATGACTATTATAAGCACTGGAATGGAAATGGTGAGTATGACAAAAGTTTAAAGAATAGTGAGAAAGAAATAATTTACCACACCAGGAATCTGTTAATTGGCCCCAACTTTCCTGTACTTACTTCCTCAGAGTTTGATAACTTAGAAGAACGGTAGTGAATGTGATCACATTGTTTGTCCTTTAACTGAATCTCATCAAGCACCCAAAAGGAGGCTTTGAAATAAGTGTCATTTAGATAAATGAAAGCGAAGTCAGGGGGAGAGGCACAAATCTATTTCCTATATTTTTTAAAAAAAATTATTTATTTGATAGAGAGAGAGAGAATATGTGTTTAGCAGGAGGGGCAGAAGGAGAGAGAGAGAATCTCAGACAGATTCATGGTTGAGTATGGAGCCCAAGGCAGGGCTGCATCACCCTCAGATCATGATCTGAGCCAAAATCAAGAGTTGGTCGCTTAACATACTGAGCCATCTAGGTACCCGATTTCCTATGATTAAAAAACACAAACTATCATTTTGGTAATAAGACTCTTATGGAACTAAAAGCCAAAGTTTTCATGAAATTTTAAAAGCTGTCTTATATAGAAAGTCTTTATTCAGGTGCTAGGTTTAACTTACTCTAGAAAGTTATAGAAGGTAACCCAAAATTCAGGATTCCAAGTTCTAGTCCATAGTCTGTCTGAGACCTCAGGAGAGTCACTCTTTCAGGCTATTTAATGTGAAGTTCTAGGTAGTATACAAGTGATAGAAGTAGTAATATTTGCTAACTCCCTTCTTTTTCTACTTTAATAAACAGTAAATTATTATTTTGTATCCATACTTTCCTACACAGGAGGTATGGATTCAATACCATGAAGCTAGGAAACAAAATAAAACAGAGTAGTTTTACTTAATTTAATGGTTAGTATTTATTCATAAAGGCAATTTTCATACCCTTTTTTATTTTATATTCTTTCTTATTTTAAAGCAATGGGAATAGAGTGAGAATGCTGTCTTGGCATGGTATTTAGAAAGGATGAGATTTCAATAGGCTCCCAAGATAACCAGATCCCTGTAGTCTTTTCAGACACATTTCTTTAATAGACTAAGACCTTGTTTTTAAGATATTGAAGTTAGTTGGAAAACTAAATGATTCTGCATCTAAATTTAGAATAATCTCTTTTCTATGGAAGAGAACAATTAAAACAAAACAAAACAAAAAACCACCAGCATTTGGGTTGCTATTGTCAAATCATGGTGGTGAAGAAAACTGAAAAACCTATCTATCCTACTTCTCTATCCCATTCAAAGTCACTCCATAGCTTCCTGCTGGGCTTGGAGTAGCCCAGAACCTGCAGAATGGGCCTCGACCTTCTGACTGTTTCTTCCCCTCCTCCTCCTCACCTGTTCTCTGCACTCACAGGCCTTCTGCCTCCCATGAGTCTCCTGGGTTCAAGTCCACTTTGGGGCCTTTGCATTTGCCATTCGCCCCACCTACGACGATGCTTTTCTCCGAGATTCTGCATGTCTGTTTCCCTCTCATCAAGTTCTAGTGCCAATGTTGCCACCTCCAAAGAGACATCCCTAACTCACCAATCTGAAGTGTAAACTCCCAATGTGGCCACTTTCTTTCCCGTTGCTTTATTTTGTTCTCCTCATAACACTTCTTAATACCTGAAACTCTTGACATATTGGTTTATTTGCTGTCTATTCCTCCTCCTATAATGTAAGATCTAAGAAACAAGGGATCTTGTGTATCTTGTACATTAGTTGCTGCTCAGTAAATACTTTTGAATGAACGAATGAGTGAATGAATGGATGAACATGATTCCATCCTAAAAGGATAACATTTTAACTGTCTAGTTGAATTACTTGTAAGGAAGGTATTTGTTGTTGTTTTTCTGATACCTATGTCAAAATCCTTATCTTTTAGCTAGCATTTTGGTTTTTTTTTTTTTTCTTATTCTGTTCTTAAAGAAGATATCACATATTTAAAAAAATTTTTTTCCCAGATTAAATAACTTTAGTTTCTTTAGTCTCCTCTTTTGGGATTTATGTATTAATATTCTAACAATGCAGATCTCTGGTTCTCCCCTGAATCCTATTCAAGTTTTCTACCTTGCATTAGAATTTAGAAGCTTGGAAAAGCAGTCATTATATGAATAATGTTGTGACCAGTGTTGAATGCATATGAATCATCATTTAATACACAAAGGAGGCTCACTGATGGCCAATGACAATTTATTTTCTTCATTTTTTTCTAGTAAAAGTTGGAATTTTATTACTACAGTACACATGCATGTCGAAATATTAAATTAAAGTTATATTCCTTATAGTTGTAATTTCCTATTTTCATCCTTTTTGAAAAGAAATAAGGATGACTTAATGTTTCCAGACTTTTAAAATGTAGCTAAATAACCTTTAAAATGTGAGTAACCATAAACGAATGTTTTCTTCAGATCCTAATTGACAATTAATCCCCTTTTGTCCTTCCTTCTTTGTCATGAGTTTCAACAATATTACGTTCAATTTGCTGAGTGGTGTCTGACATCTGGACTGCACAAATCCAATCAATGGCATTTGACATTATAGAGTTGTTCATGGCATGCCAGACCCCACATCACCTCTGAAGCATAGCCTCTTAAAGAATCCAAAAGAGATTAAAGTCTCATTTCATGAATATGGTTAGAAAGTTGTTCACTCCACATGTAAAAAGAATGTCATGTGGTAATAAGACCTCTGACATTAGCCATATTCTTTCTGATACTAAATAGGTTGCCTAGAAAAGCATGAAGGGTTTTCTGAGAATGATACTTCATTTATCTCACTTTTTTTTTTCTGGAAATAAACATCCGTCCTGCTTTTTATCTTTTTGTCAGAGTCTTTATTGTGTAACACTTTTTAAGTGACCAGAATCTGAAGATTTATGGATATAAAGTGTATAAGGCAGAGAGAGAAATCTTTCCATTACTCAAAAAAGACAGTCACTGCTGCATCTTAACACCTGATTATTACTTAATGATGTCTTACTGGTTTCTTTGTTCTTTTTTCTTTGTTGACATAGAGGGTGTGGGTACAAAGGATTTCTGAGCAGATTGATACAAGAGAATAAATGCCTCCCAAACCCAGTCTTCCTGGTTCTGTTTATTTGGACTACCACTGCATGATCCACCTTGTTTGAACACAGCCATCTATATTAACCTGCCTCACTTTCTCTGCATCTACCTAAACCATTTGCTTGGTTTTGAGTCTTTCATAATTTGACTTTAAAGTATCCAACTTAATTTTCAATAAACTCACAATACATTTTCTCCAATAGTGTGCTACACTCTAAGGTTGTCATTTCTATAAATATATTTCTTACTCCTTTCTCCTCTGCTCTCATACTCTTCTGTCTCTTGCCCAGAGAATGTCCTCTTCCCAAAACAGTGCCCATCCTTCAAATTCCAGACCACATCATATTTCTTCCCTGATCTGCATCCTTCTCACTCCTGGTCACCCAACATCTTCCATCCAAATCAAGTCCCTGTGAGTTTTCCTCTTCCTGGAATTTCAGGATGGTTCAAAATTCAGCATTTAAATACATGTGTACTATTTGTTATTCCATACATATTACTTATATCCCTCAAATTTGTCTATAAGCTCCTGAAAATCAAAACACCATGTCTTAAACCTTTTCTCTCCCCAAATACACAACACAGGATGGCTCTTGGCCTAGAATGTGTAGAAGGGGAATTCCAAACCTCTCTCAAGTTCATTAGCACCATACATAGAATGGATGGTAAATGAATGCAACTGTTGATTGATTGGTTTGTTACAAGTACATTTTAAATTATTATGTTTTAAGTGATGAAAAGGAGTGACAGATCATGGTGTGGACAGAAAGGAAACAGTACCTTGGACAAGGACATGGCAAAAATATGGAAGCCCAAAGTAGCAATTTGGGGGGCTTAATACTTTTTGAAATTATTTTCAGATATAATACACTGTATTTTCTATTTAGAAACATTTAGTACATGGTATAAATCACTTCCACAAGCCTTGTATAAATCTTCAACTCAATGGTGCATGGTTTGTATGTCCGTCACAAGTGAAATGTTGGATGTTTAGTCCTCACCAAAGGGACTACCATCTGAACACAGCCAGTTAGTGTCTGTCACACAGAAATTGCCCAGTAAGTACTTATTGACTGAATTAATCAACTAATGAATTTCTAAAGTTTTTATTTTTTTAATATTTTATTTATTTATTCATGAGAAACACAGACAGAGAGAGGCAGAGACAGAGGCAGAGGTAGAAGCAGGCTCCATGCACAGAGCCCAATGTGGGACTCGATCCCAGGACTCTGGGATCAAGCTCTGAGCCAAAGGCAGACGCTCAACTGTTGAGCTACTCGGGCATCCCAACTAATGAATTTCTAAATATCTAAAGTAGATTAATTGATACTGAATTGGTGCTAGCTATTTAGTCTTAATTTAATTTTCTAACTAAAATGTGCTAACATTTTAAAACCTCAGCGACTGTGAAATTACAAAAATAACTATTTCAACTTCTACTAAAAAAGTTTTTAAATGTTTATATTTTGTAAGTTCTTGAAGCTAAGACAAAACAAACTTTCCATTAGAAGAAAAAAATAATTGAAGTTATCGTTTAATATCAGTCAGGAACTAGATCCTATAGTACAATTACTTCAGGATGAACAATGTATCCATAAACCTGGAAGTCAGAACTAATATTAAGATATGTGTACAAGGACAAAATGTTAAACTGAAAGTGACATGAGACAAGTGATATGAATGAAGGAAATAGCAGTTATAAATATATGCTTGTGTTATAATTGCTCTTGCAAGGGCACCTGGGTGGCATTGTCGGTTAAGCCTCCAATTCTTGGTTTCAGCTCAGGTCATGAACTCAGGCTGGTGAGATTGAACCCCTCAACAAGCCCCACCCACATCAGGCTCTGTGCTTAGTGTGGAGTCTGCTTAAAACTCTCTCCCCATCTTCCTCTTCCCCTCTCCCCTAAAGTAAATAAATAAATCTTTTTAAAAATCATTGCTATTGCAGCCACCACCATTGCTGATACCATTATCATCATTGTTATCACCCACAGTGTCTATCTGAGTGGTGGAGGACAGACCACTGACAGAGGGCCAAGGCATTGAGAAGGTTGTGCAGAATGTGTGAGGTTCAGGGTCCAATCCTTCAAGTACAAACCAGGGAATCCCTTCAACAGGATTCATGGTACCAAGGACAGAACTAGAGCCACAGCAAGGCATACTTGAGCCAGAGTTACTGACTCTGAGGTCTTCAATGCCCAGCATAAGGGTCACTCCTGTAACCTATGGCAAGATTGACCTGGTAGGAAGAGGGGAATGCAGGCATGGATTGGAAGTTAAATGAACTCCGTGGTGAAAGCTTTTAGGACTGTGAAGAAAGGCAGGCTGAGTAGGCCATGGCAATAAACAAAGCTATACAGCTGAGTTTAAGATTTTTAAATTAACCTCTGGATTTAGAATGTATAGTCTATAGATTCCACGAGGGCAGATACCACATTTTGTTCACTGTGTATCCCATGCCTAGAACAATGTTAGATAAGGGGGAGACATAAATATTTGTTAAAGGAGTAAAGAAATAATCAACTGTTAATAATCACTGATTTATCCAACTATAGCTTTCTTTGTTCTCATTGTGCATTGAATGTCAAAATTAAGCTTTAAGTTTAGGATATGATTACTGATTTCATACAATTTACAGTTGTTTTTCTGAACTCTATTCTAACACTTCAAGTGAAAAATAAAAAGCTAAATCAAACTTTTTTTAAAGATTTACCTATTTATTTTAGAGAGAGCATGAGCAGGGGAGGGGCAGATGGAGGGAGAGAGAATCCTCAAGTGGACTCCCCACTGAGCCAGGAGCCCCACACAGGGCTTGATCTCAGGACCCTGAGATCATGACCTGAGCTGAAATCAAGAATTGGACGCTTAACCAACTGAGCCACCCAGGTGCCCCTGCTAAGTCCAACTTCTAATCATCCTAGAGACATACATTCTTGGTATCTTTTCTTGTTGGAAGAGAAATTATTTTTTTGGTATGTTCTTTTGGCTTCTTTTTATTCTCATTTTTACAACAATAAAAAATTGAATCTACTATACTAAAGCAGTCAGTGCAATGTATCAAAAGAGCAAATGTGACCTCACCATTTTCCTGTTTAAACCCTTCTGTTAAAAATAACCAATGGCATTTGAATGTACTCCACATGCAGTTTTATTAGAACTGCCAGTAAGTAGAGAATGAGTGCCCAGCCTTACTCCTCACCATTCTTTTAGTTCCTCTTACCACATGCTCTTTCTTTCTTTCCTCTGACCTTTGA
This sequence comes from Canis lupus baileyi, assembly GCF_048164855.1. Classification (NCBI taxonomy): domain Eukaryota; kingdom Metazoa; phylum Chordata; class Mammalia; order Carnivora; family Canidae; genus Canis; species Canis lupus. The sequence continues at coordinate 44,002,907 of NC_132838.1, forward strand.
ACATACTCTGCCTGTCTAGAGAATATTTCCTCTCTCTTTTCCATCTACTTAGCTCTAATACACTCTTCAATCTCAGGTGAAGGGAAGGCCTTTCTTGACTCTCCCCTATGCTAGATTAGGTCTCCATCTTGGTCTGCTATGACTGTTATAACAAAAATACCATAGACAAGATGGCTTGTAAGAAAGAGAAATTTATTTCTCATAGTTCTGGAAGTTGGAAGGTCCAAGATCAAGGTGCTGGCAGATTTGGAGTATGGTGAGAGCCGGCTTCCTGGTTCACAGATGCCCCCATCTTACTGTTCTTTCACATGGTGAAAGGGAAGCTCCCTGGGGCCTACTTTATAAGGGCAATAACCTGTTCATGAGGGCTCTGCCCTCCTGACTAATGACCTCACAAAGGCCCCAACTCCAAATATCATCACACTGGGGATTAGATTCCAATATACATATTTTAGGAGACACAAATATTCAGTCTATGGAAGTCTCCTGAGGTATCTACTCATGGTCAGGTACGGTGGGGATAAGGATCTATAAAATCCATTACCTGTGATTATTATTGTTTCATCTCTGTTTTCCCCACCAGGTTGGTGCTCTAGGTGCCACAAAGGCAAGGCCTCTGGCTGCTTTCTTCATGAATGAGGCCCCTGTGCCCAACAGAATCTGGAACCCTATATAAGATACACCCTGGCGTGAATGAATGATTGATGTGTGACATCACTGCGGCTGCATCTTCCCAAGTTCTATTCTGCCCAGTTTTTCCACAGCCTTCTGTTTGAAGCCAAATACTCTGTGAAGGTCTATTTGCATCAAATTCATAATCTTTCTGGTAACCATCAAACCAGCACACTCTAGTACTTATAAATGAAAGCTTCTTATGGTCTTCATCTTTTAAATCCATTTTAAAATGATAAGAACATTTTAAAACAGAAATGTGTAGTCATTTCTAACAGTTAGAAATGTATACCTTAAAAATAAACATATACCTAAATTTCAGGAAGGGAAAGAACACATTTTGGCAGATTATTAGATATTTGTATTGTTTTACATGATGCCCGTGGATAATATTTGGTCTATCTACTTCTTATTTTCCAATTCTGACTCTTGTGATTAATTATGTGATTTAAAAAAAAAAAAGAAGATTTTGTTTATTCATGAGAGACACAGAGAGAGGCAGAGACATAGGCAGGGGGAGAAGCAAACTCCCTGTGGGGAGCCTGATGCAGGATTCGTTCTTAGGACCCTGGAATCACAACCTGAGCCAAAGGCAGACACTCAACCACTGAGTCACCCAGGGGCCCCGATTAATTATGTAATCTTAGTGAACATTTTAAAAAGTGAAAGTGTTAATTAATGTATTTGATATTATATTATGATCATAAGAAAAAGCCTCATTGAGAGTATTCTAGGGTTTGGGGCACCTGGGTGGCTCAGTTGGTTAAGCATCTGCCTTCGGCTCAGGTCATGATCCCAAGGTCCTGGGATGAAACCTTTCGTTGGGCCCCCTGCTTAGCGGGAAATCTACTCTTTCTCCCTCTCTCCTTGCTCATATTATCCTTCGCTATCTCTATCTCTATCTCAAATAAATAAATAAATAAATACTCTTTAAAAAGTATTCTAGGATTTTAAAATAATTTTCTTTTTCTTTCAACTTTAATGATAACTAAGGTCTAAATTATTCAAAGTTATACTATCTCATAATAATGTGTGCAGATCTCATTCATGCTTGCATTATTCAATCTGCTTGAATAAATCTGTCACTTTTAATAATATGCTCAATATTTCAGTGTCATCAATTATTTCCACCTGGTAGTCTTTGGCTCTATAAAAGTTATTAAATCAATAGTGTCTCACAGCAAAAGATTATACTAACTACCCTTTGAGTGAATTTAAAGAATAACTGGTAAAGCACTTAAAAATATAAGATAGATTTGGTACAAAATGAGAACTACAGAAAAAATGAAAAATAGACACTAGTTCTCCTAAATTAACACATACTGCTTATGTGTAAATAAGTGAAAGAAAATTATCAGTATGGAAACCAATTACATGATGCTAAAACACATTTCAAAATATCACTTTATCTGTCTGATGTGTCTATTTCTCTTAAAATCTTGTTAAAAAGCTATCATAAAAAATTTCTGAAGTACGTTATAAAGTATTTTGCAAAAGTAATAAAAAATAAGTCTATCTGTACCCTGCCTTTGATGAAAGGTAGCTTATCCTAAATATAATTGTCATCTGGGAATAGATAAGTTATCATTTTCTTCCTATGACTCACTTCTACGTCATATGTAGCCTGAGTTCTTTTTTGTTTCTTTTTGCATCTGAGATGGCACTCACAGCCCCAGGAGTGGGGAGCAAAGAAATCAATGGTCTCTAAAAAGGTCAGTCTTAGTCATAGATAAAGGAGAAGGACATCTGTGGGTTACGGTTTCAGAGGCATCAAGCAAGGTTCCTGTGCCTAAGATATCTTCCCATCAATTTCAAAATTTATTCCACAAAATCTATTACTTCAGTTAAGGATAAGGCCAAAAATAGGGGTTTTTCAAAGATCTGACACTTTGACTTAAATTTGTAGTGATGTTTACTGTCAAAATAAACCCTTCTAGATAGATACAGATAGTTTTTTATATGGAAAGGCAGAAAAAAAGAGGGGTCAGGATACAAAGATCGTGGGTACCCAAAATGGATAGAGTTGGTGGGAGGGTGTCAAACCAAAGCATACTGTGATGGGAGTCAGATACATCTGGGCTTAAGTTACCTAGCCTCTGTGAGTCCCAAGAGAAATATTTTTAAAATTAGAGTCAAAAAAGTGCCAGGTTTAGGGAGTGCTTTTTGGAGAGGAAAAGGGGATTACTTGGTTCAAGAGTCTACATTATGTAAAGGCTTAACCTAGTGCCTAAAACATAGAACACACTTGATTATGTTAGTTGCCATAATTATTCTCATTTCTGAAAGTAAAATAGAAAAATTCTCATGGCAGATACTTCAGGTATATATGGTTGTATATCTGGAAAAATCATGAAGGGGGCTTAATCAGATTAGAGTACATTAACAATTGCATTCGGTCAGAACCTCTGGTCCTGTGATGACTGTTCAGCTAGTTGTTCACTTGCTGATGCCACTGTTCACAGTTCCGTTCTACATCTATTCTGTGGAGAAAGCAAAAAGCATTTTGCTCTGACTTTTTATATAAACCTGCAGAACATCTTATTTTCAGAACAATTCAATTCACTGAAAGTTATGTTTGACACATAGTGCTTTCATTAATGAGTCCATAGGAATAAAGCTTTTAATTAAATTAATCATGAATTATGGTTAGGATTGGGGAATAAATCTTCACATAACATACATAAACCAGATACTGAGTGATGGAAAAAATAATCCACTCTTTGAGCTGCCAAGTACATGTGTAACTAGTGGGACAGAAGCCCCACAGAGAGCCATAGGAAGGGAATTAGCATGAGGCAAACTGTAATATATAATGCCAATTAGCTCAGGAGGTAGGCTGCATGAATTATAGGAAAATGTCCAAACAATAAGGATTAGACCATTAGGTATTTTGAGTCATGTCCATGGAAAAGGCACCCTACCTTCCAACAATGGAAGAGCATGAATCATGCCCTCACAACTGAATTCCAAACTTAAAATAATCATAAACACCCCCCTCCCCTTTTTAAACCAAGCTCTATGCCCAACATAGGGCTGAACTCACAACCCTGAGACCAAGAGTCACATGCTCTACCAATTGAGCCAGCCAGGTGCTCCCACAAGCACCCTTTTGATAATAACCTGATGTCTCTACAAGGTTTTTCTACCTGGGAGAAATATACTGGTTAAGGAAAAAAGAGTATTTAATTCAATTGACAGTTTATTTTTTAAGTTGAAGTGAAAATATTCACACCCAACTCACCTCAAGGAAACAGATAATAAATGAAAGGAAAACAAACCACAATTTGTCTTTAGTTGAGTCTTGATTCCCCAAAACCAGACATCCATTAAGTTAACAAGACCAAGTGGGAAGTACATGATTGCTATATAAGGAAGCCTACAGCTCTCTTCCCCCGAGCGGCCTGAGGTGACCTCCGGAGATGGTTCGCTACTCGCTGGACCCAGAAAACCCTACAAAATCATGCAAGTCGAGAGGTTCAAATCTTCGTGTTCACTTTAAGAACACCCGTGAAACTGCCCAGGCCATCAAGGGTATGCATATTCGAAAAGCCACCAAGTATCTGAAAGATGTCACTTTGCAGAAGCAGTGTGTGCCATTCCGTCGCTACAATGGTGGAGTTGGTAGGTGTGCGCAGGCCAAACAGTGGGGCTGGACACGGGGTCGGTGGCCCAAGAAGAGTGCTGAATTTTTACTGCACATGCTTAAAAATGCGGAGAGTAATGCTGAACTTAAGGGTTTAGATGTAGATTCTCTGGTCATTGAGCACATCCAGGTGAATAAAGCCCCCAAGATGCGACGTAGAACCTACAGGGCTCATGGCCGGATTAATCCATACATGAGCTCTCCCTGCCACATTGAGATGATTCTTACTGAAAAAGAGCAGATTGTTCCTAAACCAGAAGAGGAGGTTGCACAGAAGAAAAAGATATCCCAGAAGAAACTGAAGAAACAAAAACTTATGGCCCGGGAGTAAATTCTGCATAGAATAAATGCAAATAAAAAAAAAAAAAAAAAAAAAAAAAAAAAAGGAAGCCTACATACTTGAAACCAAAACAGAGAAGTTCTGTTCAGTCTCTCACCCCCTTCTCCAGCCTAAATTCCAAATCCAAGTCTTGAAATTACCACTTCCCTACACTAAATAAATGGTAGGAAAATAATAAGAGAAAGTTACTACTGACAAAGAATTGTAGTTTATACAGAATTTTTGGTTAACTTTAAAGGCAAACTAGACTATGGTATTCACTTGGATAATCAGTTTTTTGTTCTATTCTTCTTGTGTACATATTAATTGAATCATACAATACAGTGGATTATGGTAATACTTGAAGTATTGTTTTTGTTGGGTTTTTGATTCTTGACATCAGACTCCCAGGCAGACATTTCACACTGTTTCCATCATCCTTATTCATTCTCCAGGGGCTTCAGGGCAGGCTCCCTCTCCTTCTGTCTTCCTGTACTTACTCAAAAAATAAGGAGAGACATCTTTAATAATAATATCTCAGGGACTTAGAGGAGGAGTCTTTCTAAAGAATTGTCATTAGAACTATATATTTTAACTATATTGGAATTATATATCAGAACTAATATTGGTAATATATATGTGTAAGATTTCCATTTATAGCATTTTATACTTACTAGCAACATTTCCCACCTTTTCTTGAAGTGACATATATTTTTAAAACTATTCCATAAGCTTTATTTAAACATCAAGAGACTCTCAACTATTAGAAGGTAGCAGACCCAAGCATCCTTCCTTTGAGATTTTCTAAGGGCTTTGGGGCATCATGAGTATCTGAACATTCCTGATTTGATTCCAGTATTACTTGCTGGTTCCAGAAGAGGCTATTGAGAGGTTGAAGCGGACCAAAGATTTTGGCAAAGTTAAAAAGTTAAGGATCCATAGTTGGTGTTCAGGATGTGCCAAAGTAGTTTGGGACTCATAGAGTCAGGGAACCTATATCCTAGGCATAAAGATAAACCAGAAATAGGCTGGAATTAGGAGAAATTAACACCCTGCTTCTAATCCTGTCAATCATGAGGTGATAAAAATAGAAACAACTGACAATAAAAAAGACTCACAAGGAATATAAATGAGTTATAAAATTGGATTACATACTAGTCCCCAAAGCAAATCTCAAAAAATCAATCTTAGATATTGACCTTCTCACTATATTTTCTTGTAAAATAAGGGCAAAAATTAAGAGCAAAAAATGTAGACTCAAAATTCTATTCATTTAGAAATGTTAATATGGGTAAAAGATCTATACCCCAAAAACTATAGAACGCTTCTGAAAGAAATTGAGGAAGACACAAAAAGATGGAAAAATATTCCATGCTCATGGATTGGCAGAATTAATATTGTGAAAATGTCAATGTTACCCAGGGCAATTTACACATTTAATGCAATCCCTATCAAAATACCATGGACTTTCTTCAGAGAGTTAGAACAAATTATTTTAAGATTTGTGTGGAATCAGAAAAGACCCGAATAGCCAGGGGAATTTTAAAAAAGAAAACCATAGCTGGGGGCATCACAATGCCAGATTTCAGGTTGTACTACAAAGCTGTGGTCATCAAGACAGTGTGGTACTGGCACAAAAACAGACACATAGATCAGTGGAACACAATAGAGAATCCAGAAGTGGACCCTCAACTTTATGGCCAACTAATATTTGACAAAGGAGGAAAGACTATCCACTGGAAAAAAGACAGTCTCTTCAATAAATGGTGCTGGGAAAATTGAACATCCACATGCAGAAGAATGAAACTAGCCCACTCTCTTGCACCATACACAAAGATAAACGCAAAATGGATGAAAGATCTAAATGTGAGACAAGATTCCATCAAAATTCTAGAGGAGAACACAGGCAACACTCTTTTTGAACTTGGCCACAGTAACTTCTTGCAAGATTCATCCATGTAGGCAAGAGAAACAAAAGCAAGAATGAACTATTGGGACTTCATCAAGATAAGAAGCTTTTGCACAACAAAAGATACCATCAACAAAACTCAAAGACAACCTACAGAATGGGAGAAGATATTTGCAAATGACCTGTCAGATAAAGGGCTCATTTCCAAGATCTATAAAGAACTTATTAAACTCAACAGCAAAGAAACAAACAATCCAATCATGAAATGGGCAAAACACATGAACAGAAATCTCACAGAGGAAGACATAGACATGGCCAACACACACATGGGAAAATGCTCTGCATCACTTGCCATCAGGGAAATACAAATCAAATGAGATACCACCTCACACCAAAACCACAATGAGATACCACCTCACACCAGTGAGAATGGGGGAAAATTAACAAAGCAGGAAACCACAAATGTTGGAGAGGATGTGGAAAAAGGGGAACCCTTCTGCACTGTGGAAATGTGAACTGGTGCAGCCACTCTGGAAAACTGCCTGGAGGTTCCTCAAAGAGTTTAAAATAGATCCGCCCTACAACCCAGCAATTGCACTGTTGGGGATTTACCCCAAAGATACAGACAGATGCAGTGAAACGCCGGGACACCTGCACCCCGATGTTTATAGCAGCAATGTCCACAAATAGCCAAACTGTGGAAGGAGCCTCGGTGTTCATCGAAAGATGAATGGATAAAGATGTCTATGTATACAATGGAATATTACTCAGCCATTAGAAACGACAAATACCCACCATTTGCTTTGACGTGGATGGAACTGGAGGGTATTATGCTGAGTGAAATAAGTCAATTGGAGAAGGACAAACATTATATGGTCTCATTCATTTGGGGAATATAAAAAAAAAATAGTGAAAGAGAATAAAGGGAAAAGGAGAAACAAATGACTGGGAAATATCAGAAAGACAGAACATGAAAGACTCCTAACTCTGGGAAACGAACTAGGGGTGGTGGAAGGGGAGGTGAGTTGAGGGGTGGGGGTGACTGGGTGATGGGCACTGAGGTGGGCACTTGACGGGATGAGCGCTGGGTGTTATTCTATATGTTGGCAAATTGAATACCAATAAAAAATAAATTTATAAAAAAAACTTAAAAAAAGAAATGTTAATATGTTTATTGGCAAATAATTTATGAGGTCTAAAAATAAATAATAATGAGAATAAGAAAATACTTAGAATGAAACAACAATGAAAATAATACATATTAAAACTTTTGGCCTACAATGTATAAGATATTGAAAAGGACATATATTGCCCTCTTTGTGTATGTTAAAAAAAGAAAGATTGAAATTGATTTATTTCATTCAAGAATATAGAATCAGATCTAAATAAATCTCAATATCTGGATTCTATCCTTGCACATACAAAATTTTACAATGTTCGAATATAACTAAATATCAAGATAATGCAACTTTCATATTGGGAACAAACACTTTATCCTTTGAGATTTTTTTAAGTTAATCATAAGAGACATGGAGAGAGATGGAAAAACATAAAAGGAAGGAAACTGCAAGGAAGAGCAAAAATTAAGATAGAAATCAAAGAAAAATCACCCCAAAAGTTAAAAGCTGATTATTTTAAATTGGTGATTCATTTTTTTTTTCCAACAGGATTCATAAAGACAAAAGGAATTCTGAAATAAATTATATCAAGACTGAGAAAGAAAAAATAACTGTAGATAAAGCATAAAAAATTAGAAGGGCAAATCATGACTCCTTTTATAACAATGAACTTTAAACCAAATGAAATACATATTAATAAAATTGATTCAAAAAATAAATTAGAACAAATATATAAACATTACTGAAACCAAATCTGAGCTCAGATATCTATCCAGCAGGAAATGGTAAACTAGTAATTCAAATATTCTTGCCCACTGAAAACAACTAAAAAAGGCATTGAAGATATTTTTTAACCTGTTTAAAGAAATAAGAAGGCAGAGTTGTCCCATTAGATTTCATTTACAAAAAGTAAGTTCAAAGGAGGGCGGGGGGTGGGGGTGAGTGGGTGACGGGCACTGAGGGGGACACTTGACGGGATGAGCACTGGGTGTTATTCTGTATGTTGGTAAATTGAACACCAATAAAAATTATTTTATTAAAAAAAAAGAGAAAAACCACAGAGTTAAAAAGCACAAGGTCAGTTTAAAAGCTATATCTCTATTTTTAGAAACTGCCCATTGTACAGTAACAATCTTCCTATTTGTTAAACCATAATTGCTAAAATCAGTTGTCAAAGTTCTACCTTGATCTCCAAAATCCAATATATTAGGCTTGCTATAAAGTTTCCTTTAGTTTATATATTTTTTCTTTCTTTAAACAGAGTTAAAGAGATTTTATTTTGATTTATTTATTTATTTTTTTTTTACTGGCACTTAAACCATGAGAGAGACAAGGACAAATTGGGCCTTCTTACAACCTTGCAGACTGCTCTGCTCCAGGCAGCAGCAGGAAACATCAGGTAGCCTGATTGAATTCATTTCTTCCATGCACCAGCTGGCATCACATTCCAGATCTTGAAATTCCCAGGGTTCATTTATCTTCACAATTTCTTATTTGACAATGAAAAGAGGACTACCAAGCTGATTCTGCATTTAGTGTACGATCATGCCAATCTCAATGCACTGTTTTATGAATTATAGCTAAAAGAGTTTATAGTGTATTTGACAAAAAGACAATTCCCCACTTATGTGTAAAGCTAGTTAACCACAGGAGTTAGCAGTAGGGCAATGCTATCTCCTTCTCTAATTTAAGTATGATTTTCTGATCAACTTACATAGGACTGGAATCAGAGCTGATAGAGGTATCAGATGTGTATCAAAAAGTAGTGGAAGAAAGTGAAATTTATCCGCCTTTTTTTCATTATTGCATGTAAGAAATAGTGGCAAAATGGCAATAAAAAGCTTGCTTTGAGTGTTAAAAAAAAAAACAAAGGTAAAATTATTAAGGATTTTAAGAAAGTGAGAACAGAGCATTAAGACATTCTGGACTTAGTGAGTGCTGAGCCCTCCATGACCATACAGGTCAACAGCCATGAAACTGGCCCCAACTACAGAGTCCCTCCTAAGGCTATCCAAGAATTGAAATCTCTTTGAGGATGGGATCACTTTTTTTCTAAGATTTTTTGTTCTTTGGGAGAATATAGCACATAATCTGATTTGCTTTTTATAAATATCACTTTTATACTTGGTAGAAATTTGATGGAAGTGGAAGCAGGGAGTCCAATTAAGAAGCTCTTAAAGAGATCTTACTCTTATTGAAAATTTTCATTCTATTCTGGTATTGATTTGAATATCACAAAAACATTGTCACTACAAAACCCTTCAAAAGACTTTGCTTATCAGTCCTCAGAGATCAAATTCCCATGGAATATATTTCACTAGCAAAAATAACATCAAAGTATGTCTTTTCTTATATTCCATGTTCCCTTTTCTTACAGATACTCAACAGTAAGATTAGGCCCTTGACTATGAATTCCATAATACACTGAAACCATTTTCAACTAAAATAAAACAGGAATATGTTAAACATTTATGTAAAAGAAACTTTGCTTCATAAATATTTTCCACTGCTATTGAGGAAATTCTTCAATTTGACTACATCTCCAAAACAGCTTCAATAATCACTACAACACTACCAATGATCTCTTTTAGTTTCTATGGACTCAACATCTGGCTGAGCAAGTGGGCACAGCTGTCTTCATAAATGAGTACAAGAACTCTTTTCTGCAGAATAAAGCCTTTGCTTTATGGAAGTAAATATAAAATAGAAGATTAAAACAGCATTTTCCAGGTGAATACACTGTAGCAGCTGTTGCTCTGTTTCCTTCTCTTTTCTTTTGATATAAGGGAAAGAGTCCTCAAACAAATGATGAGCTAACAAATGCTGGTGCTTTATTCAATTAGATTTTGGAGTAAGGACAGAACACTAGAGTTGTAAAATCTACGATTCTGTGCAAATTCACAGAGATTTAAAGGGAAAAAACACACTACTATTTGGGTTTGGAACTCATGGTAATTTCAGATATAATCTAATCAAAACCTTCTATATTACAGATGAATTCATTTCAGGTTACAGAGGCATGAGTGACTTACCCAAAGACAGTAATCAAGTCAATTTCTTAAAAAGAAAGACTTCAGTTCAGCAAATGAGAAATACATGTGTAGGTAATTTAACAAAAGAATTTTTTTTAAAGATTTATCTATTTCCATTTTAGAGAGAGAGAGCAGGGGGAGTGACAGAAAGAGAGGGAGAGAGAAAATCACAAGCATACTCTGTACTGAGTGTGGAGCCCAACTTAGGGCTTGATCCCAGGGCCCTGAGATTATGACCTGAGCCAAAACCAAGAGCCAGGTGCTTCTAATGAAAGAATTTGTTAATCATGCTTTATTACTATTCCTATTCCCAGTTTATTAACAATTCTTAATAGTACTGGACTATTCACATGGTTAAATACCAAAAAAGAAAAAACTCTAGTATTTCAGAGCTGTTACTATGTTATAATTGTTTTAAGTATTTACAAAGACAAATACCTACTTTTACTATAACAAATTTTTATTGTGCCTGCAACATTTGAAAAGGTATGACATTACAAATGTTATAAATTGTCCATTTAGTGATGTTCATTATAAAATACATTATATATGTTAAATATCACCAAAATAGTATCTGTAATACATGCATAATGTATATAATATGTATATTATATAGTATATTAGGCAGAGATGATTTTATATTTATATATAACTGAAATCTATAAATATCACTGCAGATTTCTTTGCCTGTTCATAGGCAGAAAAGTTTTATAATCTACCATGACATATCTGTTACAAAGAATGACAGTTCCAAAAAAAAAAAAAAAAGAATGACAGTTCCATGAATTTAAGCTTGGCTATCCATCTCTACCTTGGATTTAAGAAACACATTTTGATGATTTATTCATGTAATGAAGCGTAATATTGACAATAAAGTGGCTTCAGGCTATATAAACCCATAAATAAAGGGAAATCAAACCTTTCATACAAGTAATACACATAAGAAATCATTTTGTAAAATTGGAGAAACCTATCCTAAATTGGTGTGATGGGCACATCCCCAAAAAAGGAAAAATAAATGTCTGTAGTTTCCATTTTCTGACACATTCACATAGGGTTCTCGCTCCGCACTTCAAAAAATATTTTGGAGTTTTACAGTGCCTGGTATAAATTTTCTTCCAGTTCCTTGCTTTTTTGAAGCATATTTAATAAAATGTGATTAATTGATTAGTAAACAGGAATCAATCATTTGTTTCCCACAATTAATTATATTGGCTAGAAACTCAAAACTTAATGTGCATATAATTATCTGGGGATCTTATTAAAATAGTGATTCTGATTCAGTAGGTCTGAGCGAAGACTTCAGATTTCTAACCAGTTTCTGGGTGCTGCTGGCCAGCAGACCACACATGGCATACCAAGGGACTAGAATACTTAGACATAGTTTTTTCTGTTTCCTCTTTCACATAGGCACTCAACAAATACAGACTGAGCCTGAACTGTGGGCTAGTCACTGTGCCCTCCATCAAGTAAATTTTTTTTAAAGATTTTATTTATTTATTAATGAGAGTCACACACACACACCCAGAGAGACAGAGAGAGAGAGAGAGGCAGAGGGAGAAGCAGGCTCCATGCAGAGAGCCTGATGTGGGACTCCATCCCGGGTCTCCAGGACCACACCCTGGGCTGAAGGTGGCGCTAAACCACTGAGCCACCCAGCTTGCCCATCTAACAAGTAAATTTAAGTGTAAATTCAGCATTTGCAAATTTATTGCAGCATTGCTTACGATAGCCAAGGCATGGGAGCAACTAAAGTGTTCATCAATAAATATATATCTTTATAAAGAAATATAAAAAATAAATAGAGAAACACAAATAAATTATATATATATATAATAGAATACATATATAAAACAGAATATCATTCAACCACAAAAAGAAAGAAATCTTGCCATTTGCCACAACATGGATGAAACTTGAAGGCATTATGCTAAGTGAATAAGCCAGAGAGAGAAGGACAAATTTATATGATCTATGTGGAATCTAAACAAAAGAAACAAACAAAAAAACACATGAAAAACAAAAACAAGAAACAAGCCCATAGATACAGAAAATAGATTGGTCATTGCTGGAGGTGGAGGGTAGGGGGTGAGCAAAATAGGTGAAGTTGGTCAAAAGGTACAAACTTCCAGTTATAAAATAAGTCATGGGGATATAATGCACAGCATGGTAACTATAGTTAATAATACTATGTTGTATATTAAGAAGTTGCTAAGAGGTAAATCTTAAAAGTTCTCATCACAAGAAAAAAAAATTGTAACTGTGTGGTGACAGATGTTAACTAGACTTACTCTGGTGATCATTTTGCAATATATACGAATATTAAATCGTGTTGCACACCTGGAACTAATATAATGTCATATGGCAATTATATCTCAATAAAAAGAACAAAAATTTAAGTAAATTTAAGGGTAAGTTGGCTTTTGAAGTTCTTTTTCCTTTATGTTTTCCATGTGCCATTTCAGTTATGGAAACTCAGTTGCAAAATGACTCAGGAAAAAGGAATATTTGCTAGACTTGCTTGAGAATAAGTAACTTATCATTAAGTTGACTTTTTGGTAAGCACCATTTAAATTCTGGAGGAAACAATCCTCATGAAGTGTTACTAAAAGGAATGTCTTCCATTCTCCATTCTAACAGTGTAAAAACATGGCCCAGCCGTTTAGTTAGGAGAGTCAAAGTTCACTTTCCTCAACCATTGAATTCTCTCTCAACTTTTCTTAAAGTAAGAAAACTCCATGGAAAGATATTTGACTTTGGATAGAATTTGGGTTTATATACAACATATTCCACTTACTTGTGTGATCCTGGGAGATGTGTACCAACTCCCTTGATCTTGTTTCTTACCTGTGAACATGGGTTAATAAAAATAGCTTACATTCATTTAAAACATATCTATTGAACACCTCCAATGTGCAGGCACTCTTCTGGCTCTTGGGATGGATCAATGAACAGATGAGCATAGACTTCTTCATATGTCCGTTGAGTAGAAATAATGCATTAAAGTAGGGGACACACAAAACACTCAAAAATGGCAATAATTTGCTTTATTTAGTAGTTGTCAACTCTTTGATGCTCTCCAAGTAACTGCTAGATAAGTAGAACTGCCATTTTCATACACTTTCAGAGAGCTCTCATTTACATAGTACTTAACCATAAGCCAAGCAGGGTTCTAAGTGCTCTACATAGGTGTCTATACTCCTGTAATCCTCACCAAAGCCTAGGAGGCAGGCTGTTAAATCTATTTACAAGGAAGAGAACCCTGATGTTTAGAAAGGAAATGAAGCCATTTCCAAGGCTGTGGAGCTTGTAAATAGCAGAGCTGGGATCTGGACTCAGAGAGTTTGGTTGCAGAGACCACTGCTCTTCACCACAATGCCTTAGGGTAATGAAATTAGAATCATTTTAAACTAATTTAAAAAGTTTCAGTTCGTGCATTAAAAGGGTTTGATGCCAAACTGTGTATTAGATAGGGTTATTATGCCCTCTGGTGGAAAACCAAAGAAAGGAAAGAAAAGGAGGGATAGTGAAGCAGAATGAGAAAACTACAAATTCATGGACATTCTCAGCCCTTGGAAAGTTTATAGGCTTATGAAAGTGGCAGGAAAATCTTCCAGGAACAAGACATAAGAATTCTGAGCGAGACTCTGAACAATGAACATGACGCAGATCCCTGGCACACAGTCTACACACAGCAAAGTCTCCAGAGTGACAACTGTGCCAAAAAATTATAAGGCAAAATTTCAGGAGATAAATAACAAATTTAGAAGTTGTACTAGAAATAATTTCAGTTAAGCAAGTATTTATCAACATGTCACAAAGCATAAACATGAAGCTGTTGCACACTATTGTGCAGGAATGAATTACTAACAGGAAATGTGACATTTCCTTCTTCATACTGCTAGAATTTTCAGGATTCATGAATTCTTGGGTCATGCTCTCCTAAGGTACTTATAGGCTGCCTCTGTACCCTGTACCCTTCATCCTTTCAGCAAATGCAGGTGCAGAATAAGACATTATTTCTTTGTTTACCAGACTATACACTCAAGTGATTAAAGCCAATAGACCTTAAACATTAAGCCAACTAGTGCAATATGGCAACCACCTGGCATTTTATATGAAGTCGGATACTGATGCTTTGCCTGTGCTCAGGTAGCAGAGGAGGGTGGGAAGTGTTGCCCTCTTATTCCTTTCTCTTCTCCTCAGTCCCAGCAGTGATAAGCACTTTGTTCCCTGGAGGCCAGGAGGTACTCAGAAAGACTCTATTAATTCCTAGCGTTCCCTGGAATGGTGAGAAAACATTGCCCACAACCACGCTCTCTGGTCCTTTTGGGATTTCTCAGGAAGATGGTGACAGCATTAAATGAGTAATTGGGTACCCATACTACTTTTATGTTTCTTTCTTTCTTTCCTTTTTTCTTTTTGAAAGAGACAGAGAACAAGTGCAACGGGGAGGGGCAGAGGGAAAAGGATAGATAGAATCTTAACACGCTCCATGCTCAGGGCAGAGCCTG
This sequence comes from Canis lupus baileyi, assembly GCF_048164855.1. NCBI lineage: Eukaryota > Metazoa > Chordata > Mammalia > Carnivora > Canidae > Canis > Canis lupus. Next base: position 44,018,114 of record NC_132838.1, read on the forward strand.
ATGCAGGACTCTATCGTGACCTGAGCCGAAATCAACAGTTGGGCCCCCAACCAACTGAGCCACCCAACCAATGGAGCCACCTAGGTGCCCCTAGTGCATCCATATTCTGAGAATCTGAAACTTCATGTGCATATTAACTTATCTAGAGAGAAAGAATATGATCCAATATGCTCTAAAAATAGAAAATCGATCCTTCCATAGGCTGACCCACTGGCTTTACTGTTATCGACCTTTTTATCTTTGTATAATCCATTAACCCCTCATTTAGCATACTTTTAACTCCTCCTCTGGAAAGAAAAAATTTGTGCTTAAAAATACTGAAATATTTTTAATCGAAATTTTTTTTTAATGTTTTTAAAAAGTAAATTTACATTTAAAAACTAGTAGTATTCCTTAAAAATAAATGTGTCCTGAAGTTAGGTCAACAATACACGTACTTCTTTGGGTTGTCACAATCTGTAATATCATTTCATTCTCTTCTGCCACATAATTCTGAAATCTTTAAAAAACAATTTCCAGTGGATTTTTCCTAACTCCTGTCATGAAATATATACCATTTTTCCTATTGTGTGAAGAAAATGAGTGATGAGAATTTCTTTTCTTCACAGTAGAAAAGGGAATTCTGAGGCCATCAGCATTCCCACTTGGAATTCACAGAGTGGTTTTCTAGTGTAACTCTCCTACAGAGCTTACCACTGCTCCAGAAATCACACAAGCTCCTTGACTAGTTCTTTTCTGAATTAATCACAGGGCATAGTAAAATATACTGCATATTTGGAAACAAAAAAAAGGAGGAAGGGGCGGGAACAAGAAAAAAGGTGATTCTTATCATCTCCGAAGAGTTTTTCAATATTTCCTTTGTTCTGATCCTCTTGTTAGAAGTAGTTTTCCTTCCATTCTCTTACTGTATTTTGCTTACTTTGTATTTGTTTAATTTTGTTTCAATTATGGCTAATTTAGGTTTTTTTTTTTTTCTTTCTCCTTACCCTCTAGACTTTCTCAGCTGGATTTCATACCAGAGTCACAGAATATGAATTACTTGAGTGATTATTTTCTCAATTTCCACAAGGAAGTTTCATAACTAGTGCTGTTCTAAATGCCTAGGAGAAATGTTAATTTAATGTATAAAATAGATGTCTTAGGTCATTAAAGCTCAATTCTCTCCTGGAACCCTGGTTGAAAAAGACTGCATTTGACATTACCCACCATACTGCCTTGCACAAAGAAGGTACTCAATAAATGTTTTTAATAAACAGATAAATGAATAATGGTAAACTTCCATGAGATTTGAAGTCATACAAACTTTTATTTAATCTATGCTTTAACAAAATTACTTTCTAGTAATAAAAGGACTTTCTCCGCTTACCTACTGATGATAAAAAAACAGCTTCTAAATTCTTAAGAGTAAAAAATATAGGTTATGGAACATTTAACATGAGATTATTCTCACCTTATCAAAATTATAGTATTATTTAGGAAGGACTTCCTTTTTTTTTTTTTTTTTTTTTTTTTTTTAGAAATCATAAACATCCAGCTATTTGTATTAATACTTTGGCCAAAATAAAAAAATTACAATAGCTACAGTTATTATGTGCCAGTTATTACATCAAGTCTTTACCTATATTCTTTAATGTAATCATTATGTTTTGTTTTGTTTTGTTTTTTTTAATCATTATGTTTAGATCAGGTAAGTGTTATTGCCTTCCCAAAAACATGAAAACTAAAGCTCGTAGACATTAAAAACTTGCCCAACGTTAATACTAAGTGGAAATTTAGGATTCCAAACCAAAACTGTCTGTTACTGTTCTTTCCATTTTGGGACACAGCTATCCTACAGGTGCTTTGGACAAATAAAAGTTTATGTTTATCTAATATATGGCAATGTGGCCTCTTCGGTTTATGGGTGGAGTTCTCGCCTACATATCAGCAACATGCAAGATCTATATTAACAAAATGCAATGAATGTTTACCCATCAGCGCTTAAACAAGAAAAGGGATGGTTCCTTCCTCTTCACTTTTACCTGAATGACAGTAACTTCTTTTCACCATCTATTCTATAATCCTTTTGAAACTAAATGACAAGGTGCAGCTAGACTCTTGAATTCTTCATTCCTATCTATGTCTGATATGTAAAAGAGTATTGGACCAAAAAATAAACCTTAATAACAAAAGCAAAGAGGGCATTAACAAAATAGTATTTTACAAACCTTCAATTCTAAGTTCTCTCAAAGCTCAGAAAGAAAGGAAAAGCTTCTTCTTGAGGAAAGTGAGCAAACACGCTTTTGGGAAAGGGTCACAGCAGGTTCTGTTAAAGTTCAATGGCACTCCACTGACTCCCAGAGAAGTCAGCATTCTTGAATCCATACAGTTCCTGCCTTCATACATTCCACAAATATGTATTTAGCATTTTCTGAGTGATGGGATACCAAGATCTAATAATAGCAGTTACCTGTCAATTTAGGAGTAAAGATGGGGCAAACGTCAGATGAGGAGCAACTTACTGCAAAACCTTAAGTAGTAGGATTTCTGAAAAAAATGATCCAAGTCGATTTAGACCTCTGTTCTTTCATTTTCTAGCAATGCCCTCTCATCTTCATACCTAGAACTTGACTTATTTTTAGAATGTATAGTAGATCTGGGTATAGTAGATCTGGGTATTAGGGTTTTATACTGTGACCCGTTTAGGTTATGAAGCCAGAAAAAAACTCATCTGATACCTAATTTGTTATATGATCTTAGACCAACATAGTCCAATAGAAATGTAATGAGAGCCACATATATAATTTAAAATTTTCTAGATGTTACACTAGAAATTAATTTTCATAGAATTTTATTTAACCCAGTATATCCAATATATTATTATTTATTTCAACAAGTAGTCAAAATAAAAATTGTTAGAGGTTTTGCTTTTCCTCATATCAAGTATATCTGGTGCATATTTTGCATTTAGAGTAAATCTCAATTTGGATTTGGATGAGCCACATTTCAAGTTTCAGTAGCCACATGCTGCTACTGCACTGAACAGTACAGACCTAGACTTCGAATATCAGTAATGGATAAGAATGTTGAAGATAAGCGAGACCTGTTCTTGATACTCGAGACCCAAGAGTGAATAGTTTATATCTACCTACCCTAGTTTAACACTCTGTTATAGACTTTATTTTATAATATGACAACACAAACTGCACAGAGGAACAGCAATATTGTTTCATCCATTTTTATATTAAACTTCTCATGAATGAGCAAACTCAAAAGTATGGTGTTATAAGAGCACCATCTTGTGGTATTGTGTTGTTTACCTTGCTGAGCAGAATTTGGGGAAAAGGGAACAATGCCAAATGATCTGGATAAGATTATGAGTTTAAGAAACTACTTAATGGTACTAAGGAACTATCATTGTTTTATTTCATATGTAGTCTTTTTGGCAGGTCCTCAAGATGTATGAACTGGACATGACAAACTTCCCAGCTAGAAGACTTGGAAATGCTAAGCTTTGGATGTGAAATCACTTCAACATGAACCTTGGCTAAAGGCAAACTAGGATTTAGTGCTAATATGCTAGTATTTGCTTCAGGGAAATCTATGGCTGACACTAAGAATATTCGCAAAAGACGGGATGCATACAAACATTGAGATTTTAACAGAAACATTGAAATATAAGTGTTCTTAAGGGACAAAAGAACAATTGCTACAGCACTGGGAAACCTGAACTTTCTTCATTAGAATAAAGGCCTCAGGGAAGCAGCACTGGCCACTAAATGGTGGCTCCCACTGATCAGATCTAGATCAGACCACATTTGACCAAGGTCAGCTGATTAAGGTACCCTCTGAATGTAATCAAAGACTTCTTTTTATTTCTTTTTTCCAATGCTCCTAGAAAGATTTGGCCACTTTGCATTAGTTATCTGTGACTGCGTAACAAATCACCCCCAAAGTTACAAGCTTAAAACACTAAACATTTATTGCCTCACAGTTTTGGTGGGGAGGGGTCAAGAACCTGGGAGCAGTTTAGTTGCATGATTCAGGTTGCATTCAGCACATTGGCAGGGACTATAGTTGTCTGAAGGCTTGATTGGAACTACAGGATTTGCTTTCAAGAAGACTCAGCCTTAACAATTGGCAGGAAGCCTCAATTCTTCACTTGGGACTTTTCAAAGACTTAGGTGTCCCATGATGTGGGGCTTTGCAGAAGCTGCTCACAATTGACCTTCCCCAAAAGAAGGTAAAAATCACAATGTCTTCTATAAGCTAGTCTTAGAAGTGACAAGCCATCTCTTCTGCTGTTTTCTATTAGTCACATAGACCAAACCTGATACAGTACAGCAAATCAAAGGTGCAAATATCAAGAAGTTAAAATCACTGTGGGGGCATTTTCATGGCTACCATTGTCTGCCTTCTGGTCCCCAACAATTCATATCCTTCTCACATGAGTTGACTTTTCCTCTCCTCAAACTCTCAAAAGTCTATTATGGCTTCAGCTGAAAATCCAGAATCTCATTACCTTAATCTGGTCTTGGTTGTAGATGAGGCTCCTTAAGGTATATTCCTGAAATACAATTCTTCAAGTACAGTTTTTTTCAATCTAAGGATCTGTGAACTAAAGGGACAATTTATCTGTCTCCCAAATATCCAATACAGAATGGTGGCACAGGCAAAGGAATATCTTAAGTTTAGGAAAAAATCAAAGAGGCCCACTCTTGTTATTTTTATTTAACACTGTACTAGAGGTTCTAGCCAGGCAATTAGACAAGAAAAATAAATAGAAATCACCCAGATTATGTACTGGAGATTCTACCCATGGCATTTAGACAAGAAAAATAAATAGAAATAATCCAGATTTTAAAGGAATTATATACTGCAATCATGTATTGCTGGTGGGAATTTACAGTAAAGCAGCTGCGGTGAAAAATAGCTCTTTAAAAAAATTAGACAGGGATCCCTGGGTGGCGCAGTGGTTTAGCGCCTGCCTTTGGCCCAGGGCGCGATCCTGGAGACCCGGGATCGAATCCCACGTCAGGCTCCCGGTGCATGGAGCCTGCTTCTCCCTCTGCCTGTGTCTCTGCCTCTCTCTCTCTCTCTCTGTGACTATCATAAATAAATAAAAATTTAAAAAAAATTAAAATAAAAAAAAATAAAAATAAAAAAATTAGACATAGAATTACCATGTGACTCAGCAATTCCATTCCTAGGTAAACCCAAGGTAATAAAAAAAACTGTTCAGACAAAAACTTGTATATAAATGTTCATAAAAACATTATTCATAATAGCCAAAAAGCAGAAACAACCCAATGTCTATCAAGTAGTGAATAAACAAACTGTGGTATAGCCTTATAGTGGACTATCAAACAAAATAGTTATAGCTAATTAAATAACAAATCGGGATAAAATGAAATCATAAAATACTGAATCCAAAAAGAGCAGATACAGAGAAAAATGGAAATAGATGAGACAAATAGAAAATAAATATCAAGATGGTAAAATCTAACTTAACCATATCAATAATCATATTAAATGAAAATAGCCTAATTATCCCAATTAAAAGGCAGAGATTATTGAGTTTAAAAAAAAAAAAAACTCAACTATATGATGCCCAGAAGAAGCACATTTAAATACAAAGATAAAAAATATGTTAAAAGTGGATGGAAGGGACATACTATGCCAACATTAATTAAAACAACAACAAAGGGGATCCCTGGGTGGCGCAGCGGTTTGGCGCCTGCCTTTGGCCCAGGGCGCGATCCTGGAGACCCGGGATCGAATCCCACATCGGGCTCCCGGTGCATGGAGCCTGCTTCTCCCTCTGCCTGTGTCTCTGCCTCTCTCTCTCACTGTGTGCCTATCATAAATAAATTTAAAAAATTAAAAAAAAAAAAAAAAAAACAACAACAAAAAGCTGGAGTGCCTATTTTAATATTAGTCAATGTAGATTCCATAGCAAAGATATTACCAAGAATTTAAAAAGTCATTTTAAAATGACAAAGGGAGCATTTTACCAAAAAGGCATAACAATCTTATATGTTTATGTAGCTGATAACAAAGCTGCAAAATACATAAAGCAAAAACTGATAATTTTCAAAAATAGACGAATCCATAATTAAGGTTGGAGATTTCAATACTCATCTCTTAATAATAGTACAAGTAGATAGAAATCAGAAAGAATATATAAAATATGAAATACTATTAGCCAAGTTGACCTAATCAATTAACATTTATAAGAACAGCAAAATTTATCATTCTTTCAAGTAGACATGATACATTTACCTAGAAAGATCATATTCTAGGCCATAAAATATTTGTCAATAAAGATTCAAGTCACATGACATACCTTCTTGGACAACAATGAATCAGAAATCAATAAAAGAAAGATATCTGGAAAATTCTGAAATACTGAGAAACCAAATAGCATACTTTAAATAATCTGTGGATCAAAATACATACCAGAAAGAAAATTATAAAGCGTTTGTAAATAAACAAAATTAAAATACCAGAATTTGTGATATACTGCTCAGACAAAACTTGGAGGGAAATTTATAGCACTAACCACCTATAAAAGAAAAGATCGTATCAATGACCTCAGCTGGCACCTTAAGAACCTAGCAAAAGAAGACCAAACAGAAGAAAGTAAACAAAAACAAATGAACAATAACAACAAAAATATGGAAAAGAGAAAGAAAACTTATAAAATAACTAATTATTTGGAAAGATCAATCTACGTGATAAACCTCTTACCAGACTTATCAGTAGAAGGAACAAGACACAAGCAACTGTCAGCAATGAGATAAATGTATATATCACTACCAATTTTACAAATAGTAAAAGGATAATATGGTAATATTGTGACCAATTTATTCCAATAAATTCAGTAACTGAAATTAATAGGAAAGGCATACATTACTAAAGCTCATCCAGGAAGAAATGGATATATTGAATAACTTACTGAAAAAAGTATTTAAGCCTTTCTACAAAAACAAAAACAAAAACAAAAACAAAAACAAAACTACTTCCAGATTCAGACAGCTTCCTTGGAGAATTCTAACAAAGAGTAAAAGAAAAATTATCAATTCTACACAAATGTTCAGAAAATTGAAAAGCAGAGAATATGTCCCAAAGACATTGTAAAAAAAAAAAAACTACAGCTCAATATCCCTCATGAATATAATGCAAAAATTCTTATTATGTAGCAAAATACCCAAAAAGGATAACACATCATGAACAAGTGGAGTTAATCGCAGGAATGCAGAGTTGCTTTAACACATGAAATCAATAATTCATATTAAAAAATTCAAAGAGAATAACTATATGAATATATCAATCAATGGAGGAAAAACATTTGACAAACCCAACATCCAGTCTTCATAAAAACTTTCAACAAACTAGGAATAGAAAGAAGCTTCCTCAATTTGATAAGGAGGATCTATAAAAAACCCAACAACTAACATCACTCTGAATGCTTTCCCCCTAACATCTGAACAAGATGAGGATGTCTCTTTTTTTATTTTTACTTTTTAAGATTTTCTTTATTCATTCATGAGAGGCAGAGAGAGGCAAAGACACAGGCAGAGGGAGAGGCAGGCTCCCTGTGGAGCCCCAATGCGGACTCCATACCAGGACCCCGGGATCACGCCCTGAGCTGAAGGCAGACATTCAACCACTGAGTCACCCAAGCGCCCCTTCTTTTTTTATTTCTATTGAACATTTTACTGGAGGTCTTAGCCAGCATATGGCAAGAAAAAGAAAGAAAAGACACATAGACTGCAATGGAAGAAATAAAACTGTATATCCAGAAGACAAAATCATCTACATTGAAAATCAGATGGGACTCTCAATTATAACTGAGTTTAGAAGGTTGTAGGACACAAGATTGACCAACTACATTTCAATATAGTAACAGTTAACAATTGAAATTAAAAATGCCACTTAAAATATAAATGACTTTATAGGTATATATCTGACAGAAGATGTGTAAGACATGTACAATTAAAAGATAAAACATTGTTGGGCAGCCGGGGTGGCTCAGCGGTTTAGCGCAAGCCTTCAGCCCAGGGCGTGATCCTGGAGTCCCGGGATTGAGTCCCACATTAAGGTTCCTTGCATGGAGCCTGCTTCTCCCTCTGCCTCTCTCTCTCTGTGTCTCTCATGAATAAATAAATAAAATCTTTAAAAATAAATAAATAAATAAATAAAGATAAAACATTAAGAGAAAATTTTAAAGACATTAATAATAGAGCTATGTTCAAGGGTTGAAAAACTCAAGATGTCAACTCTCTAATAAGATTAAGAGATTCATTACAATCCCAATCAAAATTCTATCATGTTTTTGTAGAAACTGGCAAGGTTATAAAATATATGTAGACATACAAAGGACCTAGGATAGATATCTTAAAAAATAAACTTTTCTGAAAGAAAAGAAAAAGCATAATGTCACTCATGATTTCAAGACTTATTTTAAAGCTAGTTATCAAGTTAGTGTGGATTTGAAGCTCCAGAGACAAATAGATCAATTAAACAGAGTCCTGAAATTGTTCAAAAATGATTTTTACCAAAATGCAAAGGCATTTCAATAGAGATAGGGTAGTCCTGTCAACAAATGGTGCTGGAACAGGGGGATACTTATTTTGGCCCATACCTATATTCAAAACTTAACTACATCATAGACCTAAATGTGAAATTGAAAACTATAAAACTTCTAGAAGTATAGGAAAAAGATCTATATGCTTTTAGGTTAGGTACATTTTAGATATAACACCAAAAACATGATACATAAAAGACACATAATTGGATAATTTGGACTCCATCAAAAATAAAAACTCCAAGACAGTTAAGAAAGTCACACCCTGATACAACACTGCTACCCAGAATATAGACTTTCAAATAACCATAATAAAACGACAACAAAATAACTCAAATCATTTGACTATATACTTCACCAAAGATAATTTATGGAAAGCAAATAACATGAAAAGATGTTAAACATAATTAGTTATTAGGGAGATGTAAATTAATAGTGATATACTACTACACAACTATTAGAATGACTCAAGTTACTTAGACTGACTAAAGTGTTGTTGAGAACATGAAGTAAATACAACTATCACTGCTGGTGAATGTAAAATGTATAGCAACTTTGGAAAGCATTTTGGTACTTTCTTAAACACACACTTACCTATATAACCCAAGCATTCTACTACTTTTTACTCAAGAGAAATGAAAGCATACCACTTATCTTACTTATAAAGACTTGTATACGATTTACAGCATCTTCATTTGTTATAGCAAAAAACAGGGTGGGGGTGTGAGGCAAATGTTAGGTCAATGTATGAACAAAGGTATATCCAAGATACTGCTAAAAAAAGGAGATACTCGTACACACAAAATGGACATATCTCAAAATGGTGAGATTAGTCAGAGTACATGCTTTATGTACTCTTAACATCACTAATCCATTTATATAAATTCCTATAAATTCTAGAAAAGGCAAGCTAATCAACAGTGACAGATCAATGAGATCATCTGGGGACTGATAGGGATTACAAATGGACAGGAAATTTTGGGATACTTACAATATTCATTACCTTAATTGTAGTGATGGCTTCACCCATGTATATACATTAAAATGCCAAATTATACTTTGAATGTTGACTGTTTTGTCAATTTTACCTCAATAGTTGCTTATGTCCCTGTTAATTTATGGGCATTTTAATTGGACAAGACACACCCATATATCCATTTAAGACAATTCTTCTATTTTAGGCTTCTGCTGAGATGAAGGGCAAAAGCCTTGAGTCTTTGAAGTTCTATTGAGGATGAGGCCCACTCTTAAACCTTTTAGGATTTTTGCCTGAGTTCAAATTTTTTAAATTTCTCCATAATCCTAACTAAAACCAAAACATACTCAAGTTTAGAATTAAGGAATAAAAATGTATGTACACTTATCTTGGACTCTTATCAGCACAGATGTTCTGAATGCAAAGATAGCATTCTATTTTATATATTTTTAACCTTCCTAGTATCTTTATGTGGCCATTTAACTCATAGTTTTAATTGGTTTAGTAATAATTGAATTAACATATTAGTATTTTTCAAAGTATTACTTGGTCTTGCATTGAATCATCCTGAGATACTTATTTCAAGACCCAATTCCACTACTAAAATATTGGAAGTGGGGAGGATACTGGGATCAGAATGGAACTGGGAATGTCACTAGTTTCCCAGATGAGCAGACACAAGTGGAGCCAACTCTGTCTTCACATATACAAATGCAGTCTCCTACAGTTTCCTAATTTAGCAGTTTCTAAGATTAAGAATTTTATCAAAGTAAAAAGTTCACATTACTGATTAAGCTTGTAATAATTTTATTCATAACAGGTACAAAATTTACATTTACATGTATATATATTCAAGTGATCTTTATTTTCTTACTTTGACATAAAAAATACAATTTTTACATATGTACAAAAATATTAAAATATAGACATTACAAAAAGAAAAAAAAAAAACAAGATTTCACAAGGGGTACATTTTGGGAAATAGAGACACACTGAAAAAGAGGTTAAAGAGAGATGACAAAACATTTAAATAGGCTCCAGAAGTTATTTTGATAAATACTAATTTGGTAAGGAGAATAAAATGTCTCAAAGGCTAATTAGGTGTTAAACAAGATATATTTAAGATTATCTAGGTAAAATTACATGGCCTTCCTTTACCATAAAAATTAAATCAATTTAATTTATCCCTGTATCACAAATATCAGATAACGAATTAGTTTTCCTTTTTTCTTAAAATTTAAATTTTCTGATTCATGCTGAGAATTTTTAACTTTTTCACATTAAATTGTAAAATACTTTAAGAGGCTATATATTCTCTTTACTCACCAGGGCATAAATTCTGTACTACATTGATTTCAACACAAAACTGGAAATCACAATACATTTTTAAATTAAAACCTAACATTTCCTAACTAACCTTCATGATCAGGTACAATTGATTTATTAACAAGACATCACAATCGTCGTAAATTCTTCTTGCTTTTCTTAGTACCAGGCAGAGGACCGGTTTTATAATTGGTTTTTAGGGGTTTGCCATTTGAACATTCTTTGGTGGCATGATAATTACATAGGCACCTTGTACAATAATCAAACCCACAGCCTTCTCGTTTACAGATCGCCCGCTGTAAATAGCAATCATATTTTGCTGGTGAGTTACAGCGAATACAGGCTTTAAGGCTTTCATTCTCTTTCAAAGTCTTGGCAACCTAGAAAGAAGAAAATCCATAAACAAATTTTAGTGAGACTAAATGTAATTTAGTTAGAAAAAATAAGAAGGGTACCTCTGAACCTTCACCAATACATGAAGAAAGGACTCATGTCACACATAAGACAACTCCTGCTCTTAAGTAGCTCAGTGTTCAATGAATGACATAATATCACTTAACTGGTCTAGTGGCCATTTCCTAATGCTACTTTTAAATATGTTCTATTTCATGAATGCTATTTACACATCAATGCCTTATTTAAATGCCATCTTTACTGTGAAGTCTTCCTAGTGTCACTCTGGAGTTGGCTGCTCTTTCACCTCTAGTTCTCTCTTTTTAAGAAGTACCTACCACATTGTATGGAATTTATTTTTATGTAGCCATTGTCCATTTTAGATTGGAAAGCTATGAAAGGTGCCATATTTTTCTTATCCACAAATTTCCTAACAGCAGATGCTCAATGTTTTTTGAAGTCATATATTAGTCACTACATGAACAGTTAAGACTTTTTAAAAAGTTCTTATTTATTTATTCACGAGAGACACAGAGGCAGAGACAAAGGCCAAGGGAAAAGTAGGCTCCCCGTGAGGAGCCTGATGCAGGACTCAATCCCAGGACCCCAGGATTACGCCCCGAGCCAAAGGCAGATAGATGCTCAACCACTGAGCCACCCAGGTGACCTGAACACTTAAGAAAATTAAACCTCACTATACGTCACTTATACTTACTGACCAACATGAAGGCAGTCAGCAGTCAACATTTTACTTCAAATATGTATTCTTAGATAAGATCAGTTTTTTAAAATTAAGCTTGAGAAATTATCCATGTGTTAAGTAGAACTTCTAATACACATTACCCAATGATTTGAAGATACAATAGGAAGGCTTCAATTTCTGAGAGTTGGCCTTTGTGTTGTTTAGTTCTGTTCCTCAGATACCAAAGGCAGCAATTGTAAAATGTATATTGAACAGTTTGGTATAAGAAATTTTAAAATCAAGGTTTTCTTAGTATTTCCAAATTAGATCTTAACATCACTGAACTGTCATAATGTCAAACGGTATCTATTTTCTACACAGAAAGATGTACTTTATATACTTTCCTAGTTTGATTACTTGAATTACAAATGGTTTCTTGGTGGCCAACATTTTTGAGAGTAGAATGAAAGGGACAGAAGATAAAATCTACATTAATAATTTCCTATAGTCTTAAATAAATCACTTTAATGCTCAGTATCTTGTAATTTATTAACAAACAAAAAGTTACCTCAGAGAATTCATTATGTCGACTGTAAGAATCTTTCTGATCACCTGGATTGGATAACTTGGTTTGAGCACCTTTTTTAGGGTAAGTCTGGGCTGCTGATTTTTGAACAGAAGCTAATGCGGTTCTGAACATAACATATTCTCTTGTTGAAGCATGTGGTGAAAACTTAATGCTCTTTTCCTAAAAAAAAAAAAAAAAAAACTTTAATAGCACTTAAAAAAAATTTCACCTTTATTCTCCACAATCAGGCATTTTTATTGTTTGTACATGTAAAAAAGAGGCAAATGAGAATGTAAAAGATTTCTCTGTACATCCAATTTACCCACAAATGCTTTAAATACAGCTACACACAATTCACATAGATAATACTGACAGAAATTGCAAACCAGACATTATGAGAAAGCACTTTAAATACTTAGTCTACATAGTGTTTAGTACATGTACTAATGCCAAAACAAAGTCATTCTTTTCACCACCAGTAAATGGCAATAGTCATGTTTAAGTGTCATAGCAGTGTCATGGATGGATTCAAAACCACCTTTTAGATTAGAAAACTTTCCATTAATACCACCTTATCAAAATAAAGAAACTGAACTTGGAGAATTTAACCAATATTTGACTAAAGTTATACAGAAAATAAGTAGCAGGACCAAAATTTAGACCCATGTCTGACAACTGCTAGGCTTGAAACTTCAAACATGTATTGATACTCTCAGAAACATCTTCAAAATTACCAAGTATTTTGGAAGGGAAATGAATTCCCTTCTGCATTAAGAATCAATATTTTGATAATTTAACTGAAAAAACATAGATGTCAATGAAGATTAACTATATGCTCAACTCTCATTATTAAAGAACTGACCAATTTTCCCTTTTGTACTTCCGGACATTCCATTTCCAGGAAAAACCCAAGAAATAAATTACTTAGGTGGTATTCTTTTCCCTTTATCTTTGAATTTTGTTTAAACAGTTGTCATGAAAAGCAGAAGTGCTTTGTGAATTTAAAGGATTTCCAGTTTTTTGTCCTATTTTTCCCTATTTGTAAAAGTAAAGAGCACTAGGTGTTATATTTTAAAATGAAAATATCAACTCCAAAGACTTACAGTAACTCTTTGTATTGCTTTATTGTACAACTGCAATGCCCTCTTATCATCTTCTAGAATCTTCTTCCAAGTTGTGCTCACTCTAGACACACTGGAAAAGTAAAAGATTATGAAGGAAACAATTAAAGCATCACAAAGAGCTAAGAGGAATGAATATGCTTCAGAAACATTAACAGTGCAAGAAACATTTCTATTAGCAGTGCTTCTCAAACCTGGTTACATATTAGAATTGCCTGGGATGCTTAAGATTTAAGGATATCCCATGCCTAGTCATTTGAGTTTAACTGGCTTAAAATGAGGGCCAGGGTTGTTTTTAAAAGTTCCCTATGAAGTCATTCTAAGTGCATCCAGGCTTAAGAACCATTGCTTTGTACTTCATTTTTTCCAAATATCTGCAAGTATCAAGTAAGTAGTCGCCCCCATTGTATATATGACACATGTGAACCATTCAATATCAAAAAAATTTGTATGCAAATTTCAAAGTCTTGTAGGACACAATGCTATCAGTAGACATCAACTTCAAGAATCCATTTTGTTAGCGAAAAAAATGTATCAATAATCCTCCACGAAGCCAACAATAAAAATCTACACTAACCTGTTTTGCTTTAGCTGTATTTCATAAAGACCAGTGTGAAGAGTAACACTTGCTTTCTCTAAAAAATTTTTCAAAAAGCTCAAAATGAATCTGATTGAGTGGTATCTAACCCAATAGTCTGTATAATTATCTTAAATCTGTCACCTCATCCTAACTGATCTTTGGTGGAATGAGGAAGGGTAGTATGAGGTGTCTAAGAGTTATAATCAGATCCATTTGTGAGTTTCCATATTTTCATCACTGTCAAACCAAAGAGAGCCCTACATTAAAAATGGCCTAAAACATCAGCAACTATTTCATAAAGTATGGTAGAAGTCATAAAGCCTACTGATTCTATATGCCAGAATGAGGCTACTGTTTAATAATTAAGCATGTATGATATAGCTTACATACTATAACTTTTCAAACCAAAAGGAACAAAAATCCTAATTTAACAAAAATAGCTTCCTAATAGTATAAATATGAAATGTGAAATAACTGGATTAAATGCTTACTTTAAAAAGTTTCTTTCACCTCAGTGGCATCGAAGTGGTCAAATACCAGACATCAGGCAGTCATTACCTCAATTAAACAATGCAAGACTATTCTATTACGTCTTTGTATGAGCTGGTTGTGCTAAGCCATCTAGCAAAAATGTTCAGTGCATTTACTAATACTCAAGGTAATCATACTTACTTGATTAAGTCCATATCATTGAGCTGTGTTAAAATATTTGCTAAGAGATGTCGGAGTCCTCTTCGAAAGAGTTCACTGAGAATATCTACACATTCCAAGCCCATTTTCCTGCCAATTAAATTTGGTAGTTTGAATTTTTCACTAGATATAAATTCCTTTAGTTTCTCCCAGTCTATTTTAGGATTCCGTTTGGCATTCTTTTTTAATGTTGAACAAACCATTTTTGCAAGATGAAAAGCTGGCAGCAAGTTCTTGCTGGGATATTGGTCTGGGCTTTGCATCTGTAAGCAAGACTGTGGACTGTCACTGAAATTTTCCAACAGAAGGCTACTCTCTTCATGTTCACTGAAGCCACTTCGCTTGGAAAATGAAGAATAGCCACTGTCTTCATAAGGTCCACTGGTCTCTAGTTCTTCTATCTCATTTGAACTATTAAGGATTTGTTGTACATGTTGATTTTCCTTGTTATAAAAGGGCTTGTTTTCATTTTCAGTTTCAAGTTCTACAATCCTGGGGCTCACAATTGGTGACCCAATTTCTGATAACCTTACATAGTCTTTAATGCAGTCTTTATAAGAACCTTCCAAATATGCAGGAGTATAGGAACTTAGTCTTCCACTGTCATCAGGCTTTAACAATTTAAGTCCAGAATGAATATGGTCATAGTTAAAATCACATTTCATTTTGACAGAAAGAGTGGAATTTTCTTCTTTACAACCTGTAAAACAACAAAAAAAATTTACTTAATGACAAAATCTTCACACATCTCTACTTCTTAGATTGGGATACAGAGAGGTAGAATTACTTTGCAATCTCTTAGCACTATGTATTGCCTACGGAGCTGGGAAATTATCCAAGTTTATTTACTAAGATGTGACCATGAATGAATAGTATTTAAATCTTTTAGTAATAAGCACATACATCTTACTCTTAAAAGGGTACTTAAAAAGATTGCTTTTAGAGTATAATTGTAACATTTGACTTCTAGAGTGTAGCTGATTGAGTAAAAAATATTGGAAAAAGGGACTATTTAATAAATATATGTACTTATGGAACAAATAAGGAAATAATACATCAGGTGGGGTCTGAAGTCAGAAATCCTTGAAGTAATAAATATTTGTATAAGACTTAGACATTACAAATTATTATAAGCCTTACAATAATTAATCAAGAAATTATAAGTAGGGATGCCTGGGTGGCTCAGTGGTTGAAGTGCTGATCTTTGGCTCAGGACATGATCCCAAGATCAAGTCCCACATCCAGCTCCCTGCAAGGGAGCCTGCTTTTCGCTCTGCCCAAGTCTGCCTCTCTCATGAATAAATAAATAAGATCTCAAAAAAAAAAAAAAAAAAAAATTTTTGATAAGCTTAGAAAAAGAACTGAAAGTCAATACATTTAAACACCTACAAGTTAAAATCTACCTGAATTCCCACAAGTCTCATCTCTTAAGTTTAATTTGGATCAGAGGTATATGCGAGTCTGATAAATATTTAAGGTGTTTGTCTACCCTGCTGGATAGTGAACTCAAGCACAGGAACATCTCCCTTATCTTGCCTAATATGTGCTAGAAATAGAAACTCTGAAATCTTCAATTACTGAAGGAAGATTTCTCATGACTAATTAACCAAAAAGCCAGAAGAATAGTTCAGCTACCAATGAGACGATGTGGTAAAAATAGAACAACACTATAATCAGCATTAAGACAAGATAGAAGAGGGTGGTTGGGCAGCAGGTGTGCATTACTGTTCAGTTGTTTTAAATAACTGAAGATAATATACTTGCTATCTATGATAAGTAGCATAAAAGGGAAAAACAAATAATGATACTACTAACAAACCATGCAATTATTTCTGGATATCATTCATTAGAATTTACATTTCAGAGAATTCAAAATTAAGCTTCAAAAAACCCAAACACCTATTTAGGGTTATATTACCACCCCCACAGCCTAAGAAATCAGCTATTACTGAACAGGCAGCATTTAAAAATATCTTTATAGCCATGTTTCTCAATCTCTGCCTTACTAACATTTTAGATTGGATAATTGTTGTTGGGGGCTAGCCTGTGCACTTTAGGATGTTCAGCAGGCTCTATCCATTTGATGACATTAGCAGCCCCACTCCCTATAGCACAATAAAAAAACGTTTCTAGTCACCAGTCATTGACAAATGTTGGGCTGGGGGAGGCAGCGGTGTCAAAATCACCATTCCTCAGTTGAGAACCACTGTTTTAAAGAATTACTAGGATTTTGTCAGGCAATCGAGGCTGGAAAAAACATTCATTTGAAGGTTAACTTGAGCAAAAGCACAATTCTGGGAAGGAATATAGTAAATGGGTTCAAGAAAATCACTTAGTATTATTGAAGGCAGAGTATATGAATAGTATATACCTCAAATGCATTTCAGACCTACTATTCCCTCTGCAAGCCAATCATAGGTAGTTAATTTATCCTGTCAGTGTATGTACCAGTCTGTTTAGTCTATACTAAATATTGGTACTCTATGTTAATTTTATAGTTTTTATTTAGAACAAAACCTTTAAGTACTAAAAGAGAGTTACCTGTAGGTAGGCAAGTCTCTTGAACACATTGAAAGACATAGTAGATACTCCAGGACTACACTAAACCTTGGACTAGTCCTAAAAACTAGTTTCAAACTAAGTTCAAGGTCATAAAAAGCAAATAAACACGTATTTTCTAACACCAACATTAAACATAACTCTAGAACACATTTTTCTGAGTGGTTCCCTTCCACCCACATTAAAAAAATCCAAATGACTGTTTTGATTTTTTGCCTCTCAAGAATTATGTACAATTCACATATGGTCACATTTTGAGAATAAAGAAGTTGAAGCCACCTACAAAGACACATCTTTATTTGGCTGCCTAAAGGGAAGAGGCTCGAAACTGTACTTTAGAAACTGTTAATTCTTTTCAAAGGCATTCTTTCTCTGCTCATCTTTAGAACCCAGTTACTCAGAAACTATGCTGTAGAACCCTTTCATTCAATACCACTCTGAATATGAACAGCTCTTTAAAATTTAGACTTAATGATGGTTCAAACATCTTATAATTGCTTAGAAGTTTACAATTCCAATTTGTTTTCAGACACTTGGTCCTCATTACCTTCCGATGTAGGGAGACAGATATTACTTTATTTTTACAAATGACGACACTGAATGAAGTAGCTCGCCCACATTTTGGCAGTTAAGAGTCAGATTACTCTTCCTGACTATAAATCAGTGCTCATTCCACTGCCTCACTTGTAAGTGAGATAAAAGTATAGGCTCATGGACTTTGGGTTATAACCCAATACTGCATTACTTATGTTGTTGCTGACATCGTTTCAGCTTTCACTAAGTTCATGTCCACTTATAATATATCCATTGTTTTATTTTTGGAGCATTTCTTATTTTCTGGCATGACAAGATGCTCCAGGCTCATCTTGTATTTTTCCTATTCCAGCCCTGGAATCACTTATTTCTTCAAGGAACTCTGGTTCCTTTTATTGGTTCCAAAATCTGGATGATGGTGGATTTAGCTTTAAAATGTAAAATTATGTTATATACTTCAAAGTTGGAGAGGCAGAATGGTCTGTAGACTCTTAGGGTAGATTGGATTTATTCATTGTGTAATAAAGAGCCTTGAAGGGTTCGGGAGTTGAGATATCCGGTTTACATTTTCAAAAGATCATTGGCAGCTGTAGAGAACGGACTGTAGGAAGGTACAAGTGGAAAGAGAAAGGCTAGTTAGCAGTGTATTATCACAGGCGTCCAGAGAATTGGGTAAACTGATATTGGGATGACTGCAGTGGAAATGAAGATAACTGGGTGGGTCTAAGATCTATTTAAGGAGAGTCAACAGAACTTGCTGATGCTTTGGATGTGAATGAAGAAAGGTGGAGTAAAAAAAAATATCCTGGGGTTTAAGTCTTGAGTATATAAGGTATAAAGTGTTACTTGCTGAATCAGGGAAAACTAAAGCAGTAAACTTTTAAAGCCTCCATTTTCTCATCTATAAAATGGGGTTAAAAACAAAACTGAACTAAATGCATGGCAGTCCCATCACACATACGGTATTTTTATCACATTTTTAAACCAAATCCTTTCATTGCAAATCACGAACATTTCAGAAGTAGTAAAATACATTCTACACGGTATATACTTCTAAATATATATATATATATATAAAACATATATATATATTTAAAGTATCATATGCCTTTTCTAGGAATCAGACCCAACTCCAAGTAAAAATATTAGCTTTTTCACAGCTTTGTGACATAAAATATTCAATTAGTTCCTTTCACTTTTTCTAAAATGTAGATACTAGTATCTACCTTATGTTGTTGGTGAAGATTCAACATAGTGCATTTTCTGAACCTCATTTACCAACCCACCATCCAATCACGAAAAGGTGGTATTATGGTCAACTGAACAACTGACCTTCCATCTAACTTTCCAAGTCAGGGCCGACATTCCATATTAAAATACCACAGCTAAATAAGCTACAATGCCTAAAAATTTTTACAACTATCCCAACGTTTAATGATTAAGTTCTACAATCTGCAATACCTCCAAGATAATCACCATGTGCCCAACGTTAGGCGTGGCTATTCCTTAAGAGTTTGAGACACCCCCTCCCCCAGGCTTGCAGCCATAAACTGCCAATCAACCATAATCTCTAAGAGAAAATTTTAGAAAGCTTGTCTTCAAAACTGCTCGGATGCAATAAGCTTTTAATCTTATTTTCTCAAATTGTAAACAGAGAATAAAATTCATGGAGATAGCAAGTATTCTGAGGAGCAAGATGGTAATACTAGACGAATGTAATTAAATAAAACACTGCTTCTTAAAGCCATCAAGCTTCAGAGCTTCATGAGGAGCTTCTGGAAATAGACTTAACCTGTTAAAAAACTTTTTTCCTCAACTCTTCTAGACTCCTTTTCTAATCAAAGGGGCATCTTTCATTGATTCCCAAATATCACACACTCGAATTGCTAGTTTGAAGGAAAAAAAAAAGGTATTTCTGAGGCAAAATAAATGCATTTGGATCTCTTTTCAGATAGCAACAAAGAGGATGAAAATAACCGTTTGAGTGCCTTCCACTCTATCCGAGTTTGGGAATAAAGGACGATCTAGTTCTTCAGAAGCACAGGAAAAAAGAATAACCAATTCTTCAGTTCTCAGAAAATCAGCTACAGAAGGGCAAATGCACGGTTTTGTATTAAAAAGTGCTTGACCACCCCCCCCCCCCTTGACCCCAGGCCTTCTCAAGGAGTACTGGGCCAAGGGAGAAATGGAGGAATAAAAGAATGTTTTTGTTTGAACATCCTAGTACAGCTTGGCCCGACAAGGGGGTCCCTCCATTTGGCGGGAGTGGGTAGGGGTAAGACCATGGAAACCCTGAGGGGTCGGGGAGGTGGCCCCTCAGGGCGCGGGCCGTGTGGAGGAGGCGGGAGATAAGCCAGCAGGATCTCCCGCGCCCGCCAGCAAGAGTGAGGCAGCGAAAACCCGGGCAAATGGCCTGCGGACCTGAGGGTGCGGGGCGAACACGGACAAGGCGCGAGGGAGTGGGGCGCAGGCACCTGGCCGGGCCCCGGGGCCCCGCGGCTCGCGAGCCCTGTCAGAGCCCAGGCCCCGGGGTGGGGGAGGGGAGGGGGCCTTTGGCGCCTCTTCAAGCGGGGTGGGGACAAGGATAGGTAGATCCTGCAAGGGCAAGAGGGCGCCCCGAAAGGCCGGGACCTACACCTCCGCCGGGGCTGGCGCGCGGGCTCGGCGTGGGAGATGGGACCCGCGCCCGCCACCCCGCCTCAGCGCTCCTGGCCTTCCCTCCCCCGGCCCCCGGAGCCGGAGCCGCCGCCGCCGCCGCCCGCCCGCCCGCCCGCCCGCCGCCGGGTCCCGCCCGGCCCGGCCCGGCCCGGCCCCGCGTGGGTCGCACGCCCGGACCCCGGAGGGGGGTCGGTTCGGTCGCAGCCGCCCTCCACCCTCGCACCCCGTTCGGGTAACGCGTGCCCCCCGCACCCACTCCTCACTCACTGTCGGAGGGGCGAGGGCGCCCGGCGGCTGTCAGGGCGCTGTAGCTGCAGCGGCAGGAACCGGAGGGGAGCCGTGGGGAGCAGCGGCAGGGGCGCTGGCTCATGCCAGTGGAAGTGGGGTCGGCCTCAGGTGCGGAGACAACTACACAGCAGAGGACCCGGCCGGCCGCCTCACAGGGCTTAGCTCCTAAAAGGCGCCAGCTGGTATTTTAAAATCTTTGAATTTGGTGCCCAAATCCGTACGGCCCAATGGGGTGCGTTGCTTGCACGCGCGCTCCAATCGGAAGGCGGTGGGAGGGGACGTCCTCATCCACGCCCAATCGGAGGCTGCCGAGGCGGGGCCGAGCCCTGAGGTCCAAGCTCCCTCCTTCTCCCAGGCTCCGCGCGTCCGGAAAGATGCTGAGGCCAGGGGCGGGCCAGGGGCGGGCCAGGGGCGGGCCTGGGGGGCGGGCCTGGGGGGGGCCTCCGAGCGCGGGGAGGCCGCGGCCCGGCCGCACGTGGAGGTGGCCTACCACGCATGCGTGAACCCGCCAAGCTTCCTTCCGTCCTGGGAACGGGTCTCCTGCCAGTCCTAGTTTCATCCTGAGGGCAGCTCCGGCTTCTGTCTGAAGATCTCCAGTGGGTACAAAGAGTAGCCGAGTTTCTTCGATCAGCACACGAGTGGGTGTCTGGGGAGCGGCGACTCCGGTCGTCCGGGAATCCAGACTTTCCGGAAGACAAGCCCGCCCCCCAGCCCGGCTTAGCCCGCCTCTCTAGGATTTAGGCGCGCTCCTCGCTCCCTCTCAGATTCGCCCCTCCCTCTGCCCTCTGCGTCTGCGCAGGCGCTGGTGGCGGGCGGTGGCTGCGGAGTTGGCGGGGTGGCGCCTGCGCGCTGCGGGCCCCAGCGTTTCTCCCCGTGGCGGGGGGCGGGCCGCGGTGGGGGCTGCGCGAGGCTTCCGGCGCGCGCGGCGGGTCCTGCGGGGGCGGCGGCGGCCGCTGCAGACGTGGGGCCGCGCTTTCCCGCGGCGGGGCGGGTTGGGATGGCGGGACAGTCACTTCTTTCTTGTAAACGTACTTACTTGTATGTTCAGCTCCAGTTCTCCAGCCACCACCGCTTTGTACGGACGTTAACTTTATTAAATCTGTATCTACGCTCAACAGGGTTTTTTTTGTTTATTTACTTCAGGGGCCCAGCGCAAGAGAAAGACCTGCTGCGAGATAAATACATTTATGAAACGTCCTGCCGTGGGAATCCCGATCCCCACACCCTAGGGCCGGAGGCTTCAAGCCAAGGGAATGGCGGGGGCCTGGGTCGGAGAACTCCTAGTCTTTGATGAGAGCTGGCACCGTGTGATTAGTCATACTGAATATTTCAGTCTGCACGTGCCTTCACGTGGTGACAGTACATTCCTTGCATTCAGCTTTTTGGCAACAGCCCAATGAAGCCAGGAGGTTTAAGTTCCAAGAATCTTTGTTTTCAGCGGCTCTCCCTTGCTGATAATCTGCAGGATTATTGAGAGCTAATAGTTGACTCACGGTAAGCGCTGAGTTAAATTGGTGGCAAGTCCTGATGAGGCAGGGCTGGGATCCGGATGAGCTCCGCAAGTGCCGGGTGGATCCGGTTTCTGTTGCAAAATTGTGATTCATGAGTTTATCGTGGTGTTTCGCATAATTTTTCATCTTTTAGAATGTTGATTTAAATTAGTATTTTTCTGGATTACTGAAATTTGGGCATCCTCGTAAACTTTGCACCCGAGTGATGGCGTTCTACTCGCTTGCCTTATCCTGGCCTTGGAGCTAGGTCCAGGAGATAGAAGGTTGAAAAGATAAAAGTTCTGTCCTGCAAAGAGTTCACATACCGACGGGAAAGAAATGAACGGTTCACAATTTTCGTGCAGGAAAGAGCAATATAAGACAAGATAATGGGATAGAGAGTGGGCGGTAGATGCATTGACTAATGACGTTGGGTCATCAGGAGGGTTTGGGAGCTTTGAACCAAGATCTGACTATTGAGTGGGCAGTGTAGAGGTCTGCGTAGTAAGCAGAGGGCAGAGAGGGCAAGTGCTTGGCTTGTTCCAGGGCTATATGGATGTCTACAGCGCGTTGAGCAAGTGCAAGAGTGGGAAACTAGGTAGGAGAGGTAGAAGCCAGATCCTGTGGGATTTCTGTATGTTTATACGTGGAGTTTAGAGTTTCTTTTGATTGCAGTGGTAGTTGGAGGGATTTCACCTAGGGAGTAATTTGTTGAATGAATGTTAAAACTATTAGCTTTTTTTCTTCTAGGTGTTTTGCAAATGAAGGCTTTAAGTCTCACAATAATCTTTGGCATTATTTTCATTTGATTGTGCTTAGAAGTGTAAGTTTATTCTCACAAAACTACAGCTACTAAGCAAAAATTCCAATCCCATTCCGCTGTATAAATCCGTGTACCTTCCTCTGTGTTATATTGAGGAATGACAGTATTTGCTGGAGGCAAAACTGTTTATAGTACATTTTCACATTACTTCCCCATTTGACCTTGGAGATCATCTTTATTCCCTTTTTATTTTCAGATGTAGACAAATGTATGATATTTGAGGGGAGGAAGGGTTTTCTTTAAATTAACTGAGCATATGGACTATATTGGCTTAAGAGGTATTCCCCAGCAGTTATTTTTTCAGGAAAAGGCTAAAATATATTATTGGAAAAATTAAAATTACTTTGGCAGTATAAGGTAATATACATAGCTAAGCATATTTTATTGCACAGAATAGTTTATGAAAGTCTTTTCAGCCTATTTAATGCTGATTTTAAGTGTTAGCGTTTTAATTGATGATTATGAAATATTTTTAACTGACAACTTGTGCAGTGGATTCATGACCACCTGTTAATTTCATTTTTGTTGAGAAACTTTGGGCCATTTTGAATTTTACTAGACATCAACAGATGCATGTATTTCTTTCCTCCTGCTCATCAGTATTGGGATTATTGAGTTTTTTTGGTGCAAAATGAAGCACAGAGAGTTGCCCTCTTGCAGTGGATTCTTATTGCAGACCTACAGCATGCAAGACATCATGGATTATCTCGAAGTAATTGGGACATGGCACCTGCCCTTGTGCTTACAATTTGGGACTGCCACCTTATAGACAGATGCTCAGTAAATAATTTTTGAATAAAAGCATCATGAGCATAGACGGGAGGAGAAAAAGGAGTATAAGATTTAGCAATAATGCAACACTGGATAAGTCAAATACATCTCATTACATTGGGAATTTTTAGAGAACAGAGGAGTTACTTTTATATGCTAGGATAAGGAAGTAATCTGTTAGACAGGGTTTCTCAACCTCAGCACTGTTGACATTTTGGGTCAGATAATATGTTGTTGTGGGGGACTACCCTGGGCATTGGAGGAACTGTGCATCCTTAGACTAACTCCTGTTGTCTCCAAACATTGCCAAATGTCCCCTAGAGGCAAGACTGCCCATAGATGAAAACCAGTGCTGTTGAGGATGTCTTTTGAGGGACTGGGGAAGAGGGTAGCATGGTACCAGGAACAGAATGGCGGAAAGCCTAAATTCAACTCAATTATCAGAAAAAAGTTAATTTGATGTAACGTAATGGGAGTGGGGAGTAAAATGGACTGCTATGAAATGATATTGGATATGGCTGTATTGTACGCACACTTAAAGAGTTGGAGTTTTATTTGGAAAGCAGTAGGAACGTATTAAGTTGTTGAGCAAAAGAATGACAAGATCAGAATCTTGGTTTTTAGGAAAATGAATCTGGCGGTTACATATGTGTAACCTGAATTATAAAGTAGATAGAGAGGATGCCAGGAGAAGTCGGGGATCATAAAAGTAGTCCAGGGGTGAAGTAATGCTGGACAACAGTAGTGGTAATAGAATCAATGAGGATAAGAGTATTTAGCAATAAACTGCATGTGAGGAAAAGGAATCAAAGACAAATTTTCTTTTTAGAGGACTACATTTTAGATTTGAGAGAATAGTAGTGCCATTAAAGAAATGGAAATTACACATTGAGAAATGGGTTAGAGGAATATGACAAGTTAAATTTTAAACAGTGATTGTCTGTTTATGCATCTTCGAAATTGCTTTTCCAGCTGAATGAATTTTGATTAACTGCTGTTGTAGGCCACTTCGAAATTAAACTCTATTGTTTTTTTCTGAACAATACATCAGATTTGTAGACAAAATACTTAGTTATAATTGCCTTTTAGAATCTCACCTTTAGAGAGCCTTTAGAATAGGTTTTGTAGCATATTGTTAGGTCCTGGGGAAACAAGAATTAAGAAAACATTTTGTCCATTAATGAGACAATGTGAGAAGTCTGGCAACATGCTTATTCTATTCCGACTCACTCTTTCCCGTTTCCTTATTAAACACAATCTTGAGATAGGAGTGAACCAATAAGGTTATTACCTTGCTATAAATGTTGTCATCCTGGTATAGTATTGTGCATACCAATGAAGAGCAGTTAATTTTGCCTAGCGGCTACGGTGCCCCTTAGGTTGGACTTTGAAGTCTGTCTGTTGAGCTAAGCCAAGAGTCTGTTCTAGGTAGGGAGGGCAGCACAAGCAAGGGCAGACAGGAGCAACAATGCATGGCTTATAATGAAGATAACTGAATAGATGCACTGTTTGTGCAGACAGCTGCAAATCCCAAGGCTCTTACAATGTTAGACTTGGGGTTCCAGTAGCTTTGTGCCAAGACTGTGTTGCTCTACCCTTACCTTTCCCTAGGTACCAAAAATTATATCCATTAATCTAGGAGTAACTGATATAGATTTGTGAGTGAAGTGGAATCTAATGTCAGTTCACAGACCAGAATCTGACAATCACCCAATTACCCTGGTATCTGTTCATAATACACCTACTGATACGTATCTTACGTTGTTAGAACTACCTAGGTCTTCTGATGATTTCTAACCAGCTGTGATGTTCTAATGGACAGGAAGTTTAAAAATTGATCAAAAGCTCTTTTCCACCTCACACCTTTTCCCATGGGGCCAGGAGTAAGGGAGTGGGGGGGGGGGGGTAATAACTTTTAATATCTTCCTCTTGTTTACAGAATGAAATCCAACATTCAAGACCCCTCATAATCTCAATCCAGCTTCTCTATTACCTATGAGAAGAGTAAGATAAATTACGTAATAGTATGTTGTAATATTTAGTAATGTGCAAAAGAAACAAACTGGCAGATGCAGGCTTGCATGGGTGGAACAGAATATGGCCTAATGAGGTCTTTCTCTCTTGAGCTGGATGGGTCACTGGAAGCCATTTCATCAAACGTTCTTGTGAAGGTAAAGGGGCTTTCATAAGCAGAGAGTGATTTTTCTCAAAATTCTCTGATGTATTTGATAACCTCTGGCCAGCTTTAAAATTCTAAGAATAAATTAGCAAGATAAAATTACTCTGAAAGTTAGCACAAGCTAGGGCCCTAAAGGAAATTTGGCTAATACAAGTTGACTTAAGGGAAAAAACACATTACCCCACAACAGTATAAATTTATGTAGTATAGGGATCCCTGGGTGGCGCAGCGGTTTGGCACCTGCCTTTGGCCCAGGGCGCGATCCTGGAGACCCGGGATTGAATGCCACGTCAGGCTCCCGGTGCATGGAGCCTGCTTCTTCTCCCTGTGCCTATGTCTCTGCCTCTCTCTCTCTCTCTCTGTATGACTATCATAAATAAAAAATAAAAAATTTATGTAGTATATATGCTTACAAGGATTCAGATTACTGTAGATACCAACAAATAGAGAAAGGCATGGAATTGGAGGAGTGAACTGTTTCATAATTTTTTAACACTTCAGTCATAGAACCTTAATTAAATCATTTTATTTCTCTGGAAATCCTGCCTCGTTGTAACTATTATAAATTCGATGTTTATTCATTATCTACCAGGTAGAGCTCTTCTCATAATTGTAGTCTTTAGTATCTCTCATGTTTTCAAAAACTTGAGTCATTGAGAGCAGCATTTCCAGCTTTTCTCTCACTACTTTATGGGATAAGGGACTTTTCCTGCATTTTCTTCCTTCCTTTCCCCTCCCCTTCTCCCATTCCCTTCCCTAGTTAAACAAGGTGACTTTACTACTCTTTCTTGCAGTGAAGGATCACACACATCGGTGAAGAATGGCGGGGGAGGGGGGTCCTCCTGTTTCTTTATATCAAGTACAGTAAGGACTTCAGTACTCACTCTGGCCCTCCATCCGCACCACAGTCTTTTACTGCTGTGCAGCCTCAGGCGGGCTTTCTCACGCTTCCTTCCCTTATAGGACTCAATTCTCTGGAGTCCGTCTTCTCACAAAAGAGCTGATATTAACTAGGAATTCCTGTTCAAATTCATGGTATGCTTTCTGTCTCTTAACCAGACTTTGATTAATATAACATTTATTATCATGTTACTATTATTTTATGTTTGAAGTTTTTCATAAGTTAAACCAAATTTGTGATCATTTGTTAAACATTTTACATAAAATACAGTTTTTGTATGTGTACTTCTCATAGGAAGAGTCCAAAATATATAACCAGAGTAATGATTGTACTGTTGTATATTTTTTACTAATATACTGAGATTTATATAAATTATGCCTTAAAAGTACATACACTACTTCCAACTGAGTTAACTCCTGTTTTTTAAGAGATTACTATTATTTACACACAGTATGATTTGCTAGACAAGTCTTTAATAATTAATTTAAACTTTTTTGGAAATAATTTCTACTAAAGATTCATAGTCAGCATAGTCCTTCAAGGACTGTACAAGTTCATCCAGTAAATACTCCCCTTGCATAAAAGTTTCAAGATCATGAAGTGACTTGTTTATTCTGTGATCTGTGACCCGATTCTGTGGAAAATTGTATGTTCTTATTTTCTCTGACCTTCCTTTAGTTCCAACCTATATAAAAAGATATGAGATACAGTTAGATTCAGAGCAACTAAACCTACAAATTTAACTTATCTGGAGATTAAGCTCTTGATTTATAATTTGACACACAATGTAAGAACCAAGTTTTAAACATTTTGAATCCTCAAATAACATGGAAGCATTAATAAATAAAGAATACTGGGGCTTTAAAGGCCAACAGAGTTGTATGTAGCATTTGATCTTTTTGCCATTTCAGTGCTCTATGGCTTCATGCATTTATTTCAACTTTAAACTTTAGTTTCCTATCTATAAAAAACAGCCAAATAATACCTACTACACCGTGATGATGTACACATTCAGCCTAGCATAGGGATGGTATTCAAATGGTAGCTAAATATATACATTTATATTTGTCACTGGAAGTATTGACAGCGATGAATTCCCGTAAAAAGGAACTAATCAAGGGTGCTGTAGTTACAAAATTAAATACCAAACACGAAGAAAGTAAGTTGTTTGCTTTCCAACTTTCTTCCATAATTTTCAAAGAATTAAAAAATGAGGATTCTATATATCCTTTTTTAGTAACTTTGATTAAAAGTCTGAGAAAAACAAGCCCCTGAATATAGAAACCAGGGCAGAAATTTAAGATTACTATAAAACAATTATAACCTTCAGTTCAGCTACTTGAATTGTTTCCTTATTTTAACAAATATATTGAAACAATTTTAACATATATAAGAACTGGGTTATCTAAAAATATTTTATACTTTAGAGCATTTTTTTATATTCTTTACCTGAATCTTTCTAGCACTGTATCTTTTACTTGTTTCTTCTTCTAGATACATGCTGTACAGTTTTGCACGTAGCTTTTTCATAGCCATCTCTCTATTTTTCAGTTGAGATCTCTCTTGTTGGCATTCAGAAACAACACCTGAATAGTGTTATGAGAATTAAAGAGTTTTAATAGGAAAATCTTCTTCATTTATTATCAAGGAATATTCTTTTTCCTTCTTTTTCTTCTTCCTTTATGAGGAGAAAAAAATAGAACTCTAATAAAAAAGGGAAAACTATAAACAAATAACTTTTATAGAGTTCTGAGAAAAATGAACATTTAGGCTTGATATGCTATAGTGCAAAATATATTCATACTGAAGGCATACTGAACAATATGCATCTAATCATTCAATTTGGATTGTTTTCCCATACCCTTAGCTGGCCACCATGATTTTTTTAAAGTAGTAATTACTCATCACAGAAACAAAAATTTAAAAAGGTAATCCTACTACCAGAGATAGTCACTATCCATATTTTTATGAGGACTTTCATCCATTTTTTTTCCTATTCCTGTTTATATACTATGTATTACATAGACATCATCTTAGAGTTTAACTTGAGGCTTTCCTAATATTTAAGAAAAAAAAAAAAAAAGGAAAACCAAAAACTCCTACCATCCATATGCCGATCCATGCGTATTTGAGATTGGTCACAGTAAGAGATTTTTATAATCTTTCTAGGTGACTGAGGTTTGCTATCTATATGCTCTTTATAAATCATGTAAATCACATGTAAATCACTGCAGTAATGACTGTAAAGTATGTTTAGTTCTACCTGATAGTATATTGAAGACATAAAAAATATCTAGATGTAGCTCCACTGCCTATCTATAATCAGAACTGCTGGACATTTATGGGTGGACTTAATGAAGCAGCAGCCCTGGAAGTTAAGTGCAGCACTTCACCTGTGAGCATGTTTCTGGGTAGCAAGTCCAAGCTTTCATTTTCTTGAGAAACTGAGGAGTCCATGTCCCCCTCCCTTCAAAGAAGGCTAAAAACTAGTGATTTAGAGCATTTTCTGACAAAGAAGAACCCATGATAATGACTTCATTCTGAGGATTTTGGATTTTCTTATTATTTTCTTTTTTAATTTTGAGTTGGCTCCATACCAACATGGGGCTTGAACTCAGAACCCTGAGATCAAGAGTCACATGCTCTACTGACTGAGCCAGCCTGGCGCCCCGGATTTTCTTTTAATAGTGATATTTACTAAATATAAACTTTAGGAAGCTACCTGGAAGGACTATCTTTTCTTCATGGTCACCAGTATGGAAATTCTCTGGGCTTAGATCCCTCCATCTTCCTGGCTTTGCAATTATCCCGCAGATTCATCTAAGGATTCTAAATAAAGTATTTAATAATAATCCTTAGGAGTGTATATCTGGTAGTTGAAGATCTATTACAGTGGAAAATTAGTCAAGTTATTCAGAATTTGATTTCTTTCTTCAAAGTTTTATGTTGAAGGCCTAAGTGCGTACCTGTTGGAAGATGAACTATCCGGACAGCACTGTCCGTGGTATTTACATGCTGTCCTCCAGCTCCACTGGCTCGTTTAGTGTCAATTCTTAAATCTTTTGGGTTAATCACCAGATTAATCTATACACAAGAGGAAATACTGGGATTTAAAAATATCACATGTATATGAGCTATTCAAAGGCAAGAACTATCCATTTATACATACATGTCACATATAGAATATAAGATAAGATTAAAAAGGTTTAATTTTAAGAATATAAAGTAGATGGAAGGGTAAAAAGTCTCATTTTTGGAAGAGTACTGGATCAAAATATAATAAAAAACGGAAACCCTCCAAATCCTCAAAAACTAGACTTCTCTGTAAATTATCCTCCTTACCTCACGACAGAAGAACTTTGTTAATATCAGAAATGTGAATATAGGAACTTAGGTGAGCTTTTGTGGATTATTTCTGAGTTTAAAAAGGATTTAACACAGGAAAAAAAACAATGCTATCTTAGGAACTAAGGGTAGGCTTATTGTTTCATTTTAAATAAAGGAGTTAAATATATCTGGAGACAGAGGAGAGGCACATGGAAACGGCACAGAGCAAAGCCAAGAAGTCATACATACACTAGGATGTGACACCAGTGTAATGCTCGTCCCATCTGAAGCACTAGATTTATTTATTTTATTATTATTTTTTTTTAATTTTTATTTATTTGTGATAGTCACAGAGAGAGAGAGAGAATGAGGCAGAGACACAGGCAGAGGGAGAAGCAGGCTCCATGCACCGGGAGCCCGACGTGGGATTCGATCCCGGGTCTCCAGGATCACGCCCTGGGCCAAAGGCAGGCGCCAAACCACTGCGCCACCCAGGGATCCCTGAAGCACTAGATTTAAAAAGCTGTCTCATGAACAGCTGTGGACCACTCTGTGACACATCTACAACCCTGGAAGCAGGACTTCTACCATTCACAGGCCCTACATGTATCCTGTCTCCATGTGGCTCCATCATGCAGTTGCTAGAAGCATTAGAAGCATTAGGTACAGACTTCACCCCATCTTTTTCTGTAAACTACTTCTGTCTCCAAGATGCTTAAACAACAGTGACTGGTATCTAGTGTGGCTCCTGCCATTTATTCTACTTCACATTCTTCCTTAACTGTTCTGTTCTTCCTCTAGGGTTCACACAAAAATTAGATCTAAAAAATGGAACTTAGAGTCAAATAGCACCTTTCTCCAAAATTAATAGAAACCCTCAATTAAACTTCCTTCTTCACGAATCATTCATGCTTCATCCTGAAAAACAAGTCCTATATTTCCTGTCACCTTCAGCAGAAGGAATGAAAGCAAACAATTCTTTTTTTTTTTTTACAAACATTATATAGACTAAGAATTTGTTTATGAGAATGAAGTATACTCATTATGAACATTGTAACAATATATTCCCATTTTAATGTTAAGTAGTTACTCTTGTTAAAACAGCATTCTTGATATTAACACTCTTGGAAAGTCAAGACAAAGCAAAAATCATTGTGAAAAGTAATTAGTATTAAACTCTATTTAAAGTAGGTAGATTCTCCTATAGAGATGATCTCAGAATAACTACTTTAAGTTTAGTGTGGAGAAAAACAAATAATGCAACATTAGGTCTTTTTTTACATTACATTACATTAGGTCCTTTGTTACATCTATTGTGAAATCATACTTTTTGGACGAAGGTAACAGATTCTTCACAAAACCTAAAATATGTGATGAAGGCCAAATGATAAGAAAAGGACTTTAATATTGAATATCAGTTCAATAAAGTGATCAGGGAGCAAGGCACTGTGCTGGGCCCAGGATTCCAAGGAGAGGAGACTGATGCCTTACCTCAGTCGGTTGGGGTAAGATTGCTACAGTCATGGTGCTAGTATGGATGCGGCCTTGCTTCTCTGTCTTTGGCACTCTTTGTACTCTGTGCACACCTCCTTCAAATTTCATGTGTTTATAGGCTTCTAAACCCCCAATGCTAGCAGATGCATGTCTAAGGCCACCTTGAAAATATTAGAAGAACAGAAGTATTATTCTTGCGATATATGAACAATTGACCATCACTTCTACCACCTTGCAATATATTTAAAAGAACTACAAAACAATATAAGCATACAGAATGTAAAAGGTATTGAAAACTTTAGCAAGTCCATGATATTCAGTGTTTTAATACTTAATACCTTTATTACTAATAATCACTACACAAAGTATTTATGGTATTAATCAACTGCTTCAATAACATGTCTAAAAGACCACTTTTAAAAACCATTAATCATTTAGTCGTGAGTAGTGAATGACTAACATTGGTCACTTCAAAATTGGTATGTTTGCATTCAAAATTACTGAGTAAATGATGAGCATAAGATCAGGTAAGCTTCCTTACCGATAAATTATAAAGTTTAGTCATGGTCTTTCCACCCTTATGCTAGGACACATATGGATAAATTAAATCTGTACTTTTCCCAAAACAAATTAAACAGTTTACCTATTTCACTTGGAAAATATTCCAGGGTTTCAAAATGCCATCTTTTAAAAGCAGCATATTGCTGATACATATCAAACATCTCTGAAGTAAACAACATTGCCTCCTGACCCCCAACTCCTGCAGTTACCTCCAGGATCAAATCATTCTTATCTGTTTCTTCTGAGGGAACCAAAAGTAAGATAATCTGTAAATACAAAAATATCACCCCTCCTAGAATTAGGAATTATTTAAAACTTAACAAAAAAATAACTAAATGATTAGATGCAGGATTTTTAAAAATATTTTATTTATTTATTTATTCATGAGAGACACAGAGAGAGGCAGAGACACATGCAGAGGGAGAAGCAGGCTCCACGCAGGGAGCCTGACGTGGGACTCGATTCCGGGACTCCAGGATCAAGCCCTGGGCTGAAGGCAGGCGGTCAACTGCTGAGCCACCCAGAGACCCTCTAGATGCAGAATTTTATTTTATTTTATTTTGTTCGATGCAGGATTTTAAATATTTAATTTACCTAAAGTTTCCCTAAACAAATATTTCCAATTGCTCTTCAACTGTCTTGCTAATGAGAACCATATAGTAATGCACAACTTCTATAAAATATTAGTGTTTCAATTATAAATGCTATAAGGTTCAGCTGAAACTTACAGTTTGGGTTTGTTTCTTTTGGTGTTCATGTAAACTTTTTTTTTTTTTTTTTAAAGATTTTATTTATTTATTCACGAGAGACACACAGAGAGAGGCAGAGACACAGGCAGAGGGAGAAGCAGGCTCCATGCAGGAAGCCCGATGTGGGACTCGATCCTGGGTCTCCAGGATCACACCCTGGGCTGAAGGCACACGCTTAACCGCTGAGCCACCCAGGCGTCCCTCATGTAAATCTTCTCTTTAGAAGATTCTAACTGTATCCTCTTGAAATCTATAGCCTAGTATGGCAGTAAAGAAAAGAAAAAAAAATAAACTCAAATTGTATCTTTTTAAGTTTCTTTAATTTGGAAGATAAATTTATAATCCTGGAACTGAAAAAGCCCTAAGAAATGATAGATGATCTGGCCCTCTTCCCTCATTTTACATGTCAAGGAAAATGAGGCGGAGACTGAATGACTTGCTAAAGGGAAAAGTGTTTGTTGGCAGAGAGGCATAAAAACTCAAATCCTGCTGCCTAGATCAGTCCTCCTTCCTTTCAGTGTGTACTAATTAAGGGACACGGAATAAAAGCTTCTTAGATTAGGTAAATTAAATAAGAAAAGTTACCAATATTTATTGGTCCCTTAAATTATGACAGGCACTACGCTAAGCACTTTATATACTTTAATTCTTAAATCAGTCTTGGCAAGTAGTATTAATGGATCTACTTAAGATGTGAAAACTCAGTTTAAGCTTAGTTTAGTTATTTGATCTAGCTGCCCTGAAACATACAACTAGAAAGTGGAAGAACTAGAACTTGAACCCAGGTCTGCCTGAATTTTGAAATATCATACTTCATGTTGGTTGGGATTTATGGTTGATACTACCTTTCTATATCTCTGGCTATAACATGATCATTCAAATCTTGAGTAAATGATTGAATTTACGTGTTTGTTAATTAACACTATTCAATGAATAGAAACCTTTAATACATATGTGCTTCTATTTCACAAAAAAATTAGAAAATGGGTAGAAGTTAAATTACATGAGACTTTTCACTTCATAGTAGAACCTTCCCTCTGGAATGGTTGGTAAGGATATTAACTTTTGATGAGTCCATATCTGACTAGATAAAAGACAGAATCTTTAAGCACCCCCTTTTCTGGCCCCTTACTCACATACCATGTCCTTTTACTTATATCCTCAGAGATAACTATTATAAATCTTTAAGCTCTGGTTTCCAGAATGAACAAAGAGTGGTTCTAATTTAATATAATGATTACTTTTCATCTAATGCCTATATATTCTCCTAGATGTAAAACCAAAGCCTTATAATTCAGTTCTAAAAGCCCAAAGGCCTACTCTAGGTCTTGAACTCTAATAGTGTCAGGGATAAAAGGTACAGAAATATTCCTGCTGCCAAGGAGCTTACAATCTACTACTTCTCCATAACCTCTTCTATCCATCATCTACCCCACTCTCACCTCTCTTAAAATACCTAAAGAGTGGGAAAACAATACTGATGTTTATTTCACTACTTCTCTGAAAAATCTTATCAATATAACAGTCACTTCCCGCCCCCCACAGCTCTCCAATCCTTTTAGTATGAAAAAAAGGGTCACATGGAGTATGCTTTTTCCTGCTTTAAAAAACCCTATAATTCTAAATACTAACAAGCTAGTTAGTTCTTGAGTTGTTTTTATAAACTTCTAATAAAATTCATTAAAAGTAATAGCACAAGTGCTTTATTCTTTGCACAGATACCATACCTGGTGCTTCAACTGAGTTATTTCTTTTTGACATGAGGTTATTTCATTCTCTGCAAGTTTCCTTAAATCTTCATTTTCATCTGAGAATGTGAAAATAAAACAGTAGGTTAGGTTTCCTTAATGTCAAATTGCCAACATAATTCAAGATCATTTTATTATTACTGTAGCTAAAGGGAAAAATAAAATGTCTTTCTTGTCTTTTTAATAACTGCCATTAATTAAAAGTAGCATTTTATACATTAGTGTTTATTAGCGTGTAACTTTAAACAAACCTTTTTCTGATGACAGAAGTAGAAAATAAAAAAGAATTTACAAGAAAAATAAAGAAGCTATTAAACTATTCTATAACTCTCCCTCCATGAAATATTCATATTAACAAATATGCTTTTAGTTTTCCAACTTAGACTATATAAAAACAAATACATCCAGTAGTTAGAACAGAAGAGGAACAGAAAGCTCCATCAGTTAAACTACAATTGAATTAAAAAACTGAAAGTTACTTATTATCTCTTTAACAAACACATTATATTTCATTAATATAAATATTCACCCAAACATTTAGATCCTTCTAATATTCACAGAATGTCTGCATGAAGTACTCCCCCAACTCGCTTTACTCGCTTATTTCATCTTTTGAGTTTTCATTTTTACCCTATAAAATATGCCGTCTCATCCCTCTACCCTATGGACAACATGCAACCTACAAAAAGGAGAGAAGGGAAATTTTTTTAGCTCTTACAAATAGCTCTCTTTGTTGAGATTGGACCTTTACAAAGTATCAGTTTATATGTTTGTTCATTTATGAGGAACCAACTATGCTGGGAACTAATATGTAAGACCTGCCCTCAAGGCAGAGTTTTAGATAATTTTAGTTTCTTTCTATTTTTCTTAGGGAGAAAAACAAAGAATAACAACCTAAAACACTAGGTGGTTAAATATTAAAATGATAGCACACTAAAGATTGTTTTTTGTTTATTTTGGGGAAGGGCAGAAAAAGGAGAGGTAAGGACAACACAAACCATGAGATAAGCAATGATGGGAAGTGTTGGTGGGAAGGCAGGAAATTATTCTGGCACGAATTTGGCATGGAAGAAATTTGCTGAAATGGCAAACGTGTTGAAGTAGAAAAAGGAAAAATGAATTCTAGTCGTAGTTCAACCACTAAAGGTTCTCTTAGGGCAACATATCCAACCTCTCTGAATCTCCATTATCTTGAGAAAAATGAAGGACTGGGCTGGATGACCTCTAAGGTGCCTTTCAGTTCTGAAATGCAGTTCTTCTGTAAGGCTAAGGAGACTGGAACTAAAGTCACAGTAATTTAATTTTAATACTACATTTCATTTAACCCAGTATAACCAAAATATTATCATTTCAACATGTACTTTAAAAATATTAAAAATTATTTTGTATATTAGGTCTTTGAAATCTGTTTTTACCCTCACAGCACATCTCAACTCAAACTAGCTATGTTACAGGTGCTCATTAGCCATTTGTGGCTAATGGCTTTAGAGTTTGGACTGAGGAGTTACTCCTAGGCCATGGAACTACACTAGTTTTTTCATTCAATATTATTAATCAACATGTTGACAGGCCACTATCACATGCCTGCCTTCTCCTCTGCCTACTAGTATATTTATGTTTTCCCCACTATAAGAGGGTCTTTGTCTCTTCCAGCCCTTCAAGTAGCCACTTGTCACCCCCTCTTTTCCTGCTCAAACTCCTGGAGATTAAATGCCATGTCTATTATTTCTCGTTAATTCTCATTTACTTCTCCAGCTGTTATATCTGATTTCATAATAATACCATTTTTATTAAAATCACCCATGACAAAATTGCCAAATCTACAGGCTTACTTCAGCCTGAGTTGAAAAGGTGAGCCCTTTCTAGGGTATCAACAATTCCCTACTTGAAATTCTAATTGGTCTTTACTGCTTCATTTCTCTTGTTCAAGGTCCCAAAGTTCTGCCTGTTTTTTTTTTATCTTTTATAGCTTCCTCCTCTGCCTGCTCCTCAAATACTATGTATTTCTGCTTTTGTTAGTGTCCTATTTCTGTCTCTACAAATTCTTCCTGAGCATTCTCATCTGCTCCCAAGCTTTACTTTGTCAAGTATATGCTGATTATTCAGGCTTAGTTTTAACCCTTAAATCCACTTGATTTTAAGCTTGGTCTAAGCTATGAAACCAATTTAATTTTTCCCCAAAAGTATTTTTCCCAATATGCGTAATTAATCCCCCCCCCCCCGCCCTTTCTGGGCATCCACCTTTTCTCTTAAATAACTTCATTTAGACTCTCTCTCACCTAAACTACCGCATTGATGTTCTGTTTTCCATGGCATCTGCAATCTCGTTACAGCTTGACTTTGAAACTACCACAAATCAAGCTTTCCTAGCAAGAAAGCCATTTCTATCATTCACTCCCCCATCTAAAAGCTTCCACTGGCTCTCTTCTGCCAACAGGATAAAATCAACTTTTTAAATTTTTAAAAGATTATTTATTTATTCATGGGGGGGGGGGCAGAGACACAAGCAGAGGGAGAAGCAGGCTCCACGCAGGGAGCCCGACGTGGGACTCGATTCCGGGACTCCAGGATCACACCCTGGGCTGAAGGCAGCGCGCTAAACCGCTGAGCCACCTCAGCGTCCCAAAATCAACTTTCTAAAATTAGTATTCACATCTCTCCCCCTACTCTCCTTAGAAAATGTCTCAACCTGCCACTCCTGATAACCTCTCCTCTTCCTTGGTTAACAAAGAGTACAGTGATTAAAGATTTGGAGTCAGCCCAGTCTAAACTCCACATTCCTCGAAAGCTGTTTGGCCTGAGTAGTTATTTTACCTCGATTTCTCATGTTCCTCTCCTGGCCCATGAGGCTAATAGTACCTACTTCATAGTTTGATGTGTGAACTGGATGAGTTAATACGTGAAAACAGTTACGCAAAGGCCAGAGTGTGGTAAAAGATCAATAGCGGTTAAATAAACTATTATTAATATCCTGTAGCGTGGCCCTTTATCCCTGCACGAGGCCTTCCCAACAAGTTCTCCTTGCTCCCCCCAGGTGTCTATTCGGATATCTCGTCTCATTTTGCGGCTCTAGTACTAATTTTCTCTCCCCGAAGAGACTGTGACCCTCTCTAGAGCCATACTAGCCAAAGCGCGGTCCCCGGGAGTTTGTAGAAATGCAGAAACTTAGGACCCATTAGTAGTCGAATGCACACCGATCACTTTAGGAAACCCGTTAAAAGCGCATCTTTTTAGGTCTCCGACTCTGAGTCCAAAGTCTGGTTTTAGCGTGCACCTCTCTTGAATATCGCAGATGGCCCCTTTACCACAACTCTAAGAAACACTGGTCTCAAGCCCTTATTTGGGGACAGTCCCTTGTGTGTCCTTGGTGAGCTGAAGATCTGCTGACAGTAGGCTATCAATACACTGAAATCCTGTACAAGGGGGCGGAACATTGTGTCCAGTGAGCACAGGGTTCACACAGGCGACGATGAGGTGAGAACGCACACAGTGACGCCTCCACCTCCGATCTAAACCAAAAAAAAAAAAAAGAATTCCAAATGAGTAAAGAACTAACTCGGGAGGTGTGAACACCTGACCAGCGGCTTAGCGGGAAAGACCAACGAAGAGCCCAGAACTTGCCCGTCCCCCTGGGCCCGGCCCTCACCGCGTAGCAACTGCTCGGTCTCCTGTAGCTCCCGCTCCTTCTCGCTCAGCAGTTGGGCCGCCGCCAGCAGCTCAGCCCCCCTGACCTGCAGCCGGGCTCCGGAGCCTGCCTGGCGCTCCAGGAAGGTCCGCAAGGGCCCGCCTCGGGCGAACAGCTCCTCCAGCGGCAGGCTCCCGCAGTTTAGGTGCCGGCGGGCGGGGCTGACCAGCCGGCGGGCCCACAGAGGACGCACAGCACTCCATAGAAACCGGGACCGCATCGCTAAGGGGGCAACCTGGGACGTCTACCAAAGCCGGAAGTTTCGGACAGCGAGTCTCGCGACACCTCGCGGAGTTTGGAAACCGGCGAGAACTGGGCGGGCCCCGCCCCCGCCCGGCGCGCGCGCCAGTTTTAAAGGGCCTCCCGAAAGCTTGGGTGGGAACTTCCCGGCCGGCATTTAAATACCGCGGGATTCGCAGAGGCCGGAAGGGGGCGGGGCGGGAAGTGGTGGGAGTGGGTCCCGGGACCGTCGGCCTCTTTAGAAGCCGGGTCGGAAACGCCTCTCTGAGTCTCCTCGGGCGCTGTGCTGTCCTGGAAGGCGGAGGCTGCAGCCTGCCACGCGGTTTTCTGACGTCGAGGCTGTAGTTCCCGAGCCCCGAGTGAGGACTCGGCAGGGGAGGGAGGGGAGCTGAGGACACAGCCCCGGAAGTCCTCCAGCGCCAGCCGCGCTTTTCGTCTCCGAGAGCGAGCTGTAGGCTGGGCATCGCCGTGTGTACGTGCGGCTACGGCTCTTCCTTTTTCTCTGCTCGTGCCTCTTTTCGACGGTGGGTAAGGCTCGTGTTAATGAGGGCGGGACTAGCGCCAGGAGAGTGATTTCCCCAGATCCGCTTTCCTGCCCCCTTAGGTGCCACGTCATTTACTCGCTTTCAAACTTCCTTCCTTCCTCAGCGAGTCTGCTGCCCATCCATCCTCACTCCTAGTTACCGTTAGCTACCTTGGAAAGGGATTGAGTGATTCCTCAATCGGTAACCAGTAAACCACAGCGCAGCGAGCCTCAGAGTCCCGCCTTCGGTAGCCCAACCTCCTCCATCTCTCTCCAAAAACCTTGAGCTAGCGGATTGGTGCCTGGGATACTGTGGTTTGTTTGTATAATGCTCTGCACCTTTCAAAAGAGCTTTTCAGAGCCACCCGAGGGACGGATATAAAGGAATAAATAAAACCAAGACAGTCCTGGGGATGCAAAGGCTGACTCAGCCTGGGAACTCCCACTACCTAACTGCTTTGCGCAGGATGTTCTAAATGTTTTCACTGTTGAGAGAGCTGAAATACTGTAAACTCGTGGGGTTTTGTTTGTTTGTTTGGTTTGTTTTTTTTTTTAATCAAGTGGTATATACGGGAGCCTTTTACAAGGTTAGGTCATCCCTAAGTCGTCTAATCAAAACTATTAAGGTGAAGTAAAATTCTTGTAAAGTGAGCTTGCATTGTCTCAATTCATTCCTTAGGTCTACAGACAAATGCAAAGTGGAGGAATGAGATGACTCCAAATTATATAGAGCAGAAAATAGGTATTGCTACTTAAAAGCTCCAAGTAATTACCTCAATTATTGGTTTCACTTTGTGTATTCAAGCCACATTACTTAATAAAATTGTT
Source organism: Canis lupus baileyi (assembly GCF_048164855.1). Lineage (NCBI taxonomy): Eukaryota > Metazoa > Chordata > Mammalia > Carnivora > Canidae > Canis > Canis lupus. The sequence goes on from NC_132838.1 coordinate 44,058,377, forward strand.
TGAGATAGTGGTTGAAACCCATTTTATTTTAATTCTGATCCGAGTGTAGAACAGGACTGAGCAGGCCATTTTTTAACTTTATTGGAATCAGTTATTTCCCAAATCTAAACTCCACTTTGAATTTTTTTTTTTAAACCATAGAAATGGCGGGAGTCATTTGAACTCAACACGATTAATCTCTCTCAGCTGAGTTCTCAGAACAAGTTATTTCAAGAATATACTTTATTATTTATAAAGGTGAAAAAGTGTGAGAAGCGATAACTTTATGGAACACTGTAAAGAATCCAGCCAGAAATTATATTCCCTAAGATGCATAAGCAATTTAAGTAATATAAATAAGTGTACTTTTTACTCTGTTACACCAATGAGGAAACAGTAACTTGCTCTACAGATACAATGGTGAATTCTTTATTAATTCAAAACATTTTAAAAAAGTGTAATGCATGTGCATCTTACAATAATATCCATAGGTTTCCACAATATAGTCAAATGAAAACAACTGTAGTTTGATTTACTTTGAAAACTCAAAAAAAAAAAATAGTTTGAGACTTCTGAATTTCCTTACATTACTGTCATGCTCAAATTTGAGTATTACATATTGAAGATTCTAGCATTTTCAGAAAGTCTATTATTTGTACAGAGGTAAAAAGATAACATAGATTCAAGGGCGGGGAAATAAAAACCCAAAACAACTTAAATTGGAGGAAATATAATCTAGATTATCTATTCAATTTATAAGTACCTACAGTATTCTGACAGTGCCAAATAACCAAGCATGTGTCTCAAGTTGCATTCATGCATTCACAACTCCTTTATGGTCCACTAATATTAGCAGACTACAAAATATGGATATATAGATTAAGTACAATGAACATGGTAGTAAAAAATTGCACACATTCGATATGATAAATTTTACAAAACTAAACACATTGAAATTATTTTTATATTTAGCAAACACCCTAAAATCATATGCAAGAAGTTGTATATATGACAAATAGGTTAGAGCAAGGGGGAAAAAAATCAAGTCTTTCACATTATTTCAATAATCAGTGTTCATTGTTCTGTTGAGGACAATATGGAAAAGCACTCAGCAAAAAATAATAGATTTAAATTACCTCTTCTGACAATTAAAATCTTTACTATCCAAGGGATGTAGAGGATAAAGTAAAGATAGTTCAAGGCAGAAAATTCACTTTCACCTCCATTAAGTGAATATTTAAGCTATAGTTTTGGAGTTTTATTTTCCCATTTCAATTTCTAGTTTATTGTATTTTCTTCATGGTATATGTTAGCAGTCATTTAATGGAACCTAATAGCAGTGCTGAGGATTCTGCTTAGAATTTTTTTAGCTCAGTGTTAATGTCCAGTATCTTTACCTCTAATTTGATCTCTTAATAATGTATTGCTTTACAGTGGTGAAACCTAATAAACACTACCTCAACCAGATGGTCAAGGTCAATAGTAACAGTGGTAAGTCATGATGATGGTATGTACCTTTGATATAAATAGCACTTTACTTCTGTGGTCTTCCAGAAACTGGTAACACCTGTCTAATCGTGGGAAAAACATCAAATTCCAATTAAGGGACATTTTACAAAGTACTAGACCAGTATTCTTCAATACTGTCAGGGTCATCAAAAACAAAACAAAAAAAAATTTGAGAAACTGTTGCAGCTCAGAGGAACTTAAGACAGGATGACTAAATGTTGTATGTATCTTGAATGAAATCCTTGAACAGAAAAAAGACATTAAAAGCTGAGGAAATCTGAATAAAGTGTGGACTTAATGCATCAATATTGGTTCATTAGTTGTGACAAGTGTCACAATGGGTGTGCAGTATATGGAACCTCTCTGTATTATCTTTGCAACTTTTCTGTGAATCTAAAACTATTCTAAAATAAAAGGTTTAATGAAAAATTTTATGAACACACAACCACTTTTTTTCTTTTAATTTCATATTTTCATGGTAAAATTGTTTTAAAAATCATACCAGAATGCTTTCTATTCCATGCCAATATCAATGTTTTCTAATAGTCTCTCATAACTTAGTTTTAGCTTTACTTCCACATATTTATTTGCCAAATTACTTGATGTTTATATTCTTCCTATCCTTGGGAATGTTTTTTATTTCCTTTGGAAATAAAATTTTCAAATGATTTATTTTTTATTTATCTTATTTAAGCATTTATTTTAAGCCTACAATATTATATACACATTTGCATACACACATCTATATATTTATATCCATGTATGTGTGTCATTGAAAAAAATCTACTTCTTGGTTGTAGGTCCAGTGTGATGTTCATGAACTGCAGACTGAATTTGAATCATATTAATGAACAAAGCAGTAACAGATTCATATGGTCCTCCGTCTTGAAATAAGCATGGTTGTATTTGTTTGAATAATTAAATCATTTTCAAAGTATACTTCCAAAAGAAGAGAAAAGTGCATTAAGGTGGCATTTAATTCCTATATTTTTGAAGTGAGAATAATTATTGAACTGGAGAATTTTGATAATAATAAATATATGTCACACTTTATGCTTTCCATGTTGACCTCTTTTAATTCTCATGGCCACCTTGTAAATGGAGTATCCCTACTTGAAGATGAGGAAACAAGCTCAGAGAGGTTCAATATAATGTTTGCCCAAAGTCACATGAGACAGAAAGGTAACCTGATTTCAAATTTATAAGTAAAGCCTGGTATTTGGGAACGACAATCTCAGTCTGCGCACTATCATGTGTTTCAAAGATACTATAAGAATGTTACAGGGAAGATCAGCAGCCATGTTTTTGGTATCAGTTTTATTGATAAATATTTGCAGTAGTAACAAGTGAGGAATAACTAAAACTTTTACAGATTTAATACTGTTTTCTCAGGAGAACAAGCATTTTATATTGGTCAGAAATTTAAAAAGAACTGACAAGAGCATGCAAATATAAATGTTTGCATAATATATTTTGAAAATTAGGGTCATATGCTGTTAATATAAATACACAGGAAAGAGAATTTTCCGGAACTATCCTTACCACCTTTCGAAATAATTTGCCATTGTTTCCAAAGTTTTTAAAATTCATGTTTGTTAGGGTTCTATCTATAGGCATTTTAGGCCTAAGAAATTTTAGGTGGCTATTGAAAGAGTTCTTATTTTCCTGTTTTCTGATTGTATTTAACATTTCTTCCTTCTTTATTTATTCCTCAAAGCATCTGATAGATTGTATTTTTTGCAAATGTAACTTGTAACAAATTACGATATGACATTTTTTTTCAATATGTTAAAAGTGTATAGAAAAAAATGGATACGTTCAAAACTAAGAATCAGGTATTATCTTAAGTCAGCTTAATGGGGTGAAATTGTATTTTTGCCCCTAATATATAAACATTATTTACCTATTTCTATAGTCCTTTTGCAAAACTGAACTATTAGGTAAATATATGATATGCATTTCATTCTGTAAGAACTTAGGCAGCATTAAAGGACACTAGTAAACACCCCATGCACCATGACCAAATATCAGAGCTGGTCATCCTATGTACATATTTTAAGGTCTTAAAAAAAAAAACAAAAAAAAACAAAAAAAAAAACACATTACGGTCTTGATTTTTACACTCCATAACGTTGATATCAAAATTGTGTTTTGCTATTGTTGTTCATATGCCAGTGCACCCATTGTGCTTAGAGCTGCCCTATAACACTGTTGGAACATCAATATTACCATTGAGTAACATAATAACAATTATTTAGCGTAAAGAAGAAGAAGTGTCATCCATCCATTATTAGTGTGATCTATGTACAAGATCCATCTCTGAAGAAATCTGGCTCTCCAATTTGTTATATATATTTATATATAATCTATACCCTCTACTTCTCTTTCAATGATAGACACTCTGAATTTAGGCACTATAGAAAGAGCATTAATCTCTTTCTGTGTGCATTAGCTGATTCTAACAGTACACAAAGATATCCTGACAATCTAAAACACAAAATGTACCCTTCTAAAGTGCTAATTTGTCCCCAGGGAGGAATATATTCACTAGGAAAAATCAAATTCTACCATAACAAATATTGTGCTCTTGGAATGGTAGCATAGACACCAGTTGAGGGCATTTTGTGTGTTTATTACAGCTCTGTAATTAAAACAGAAAGAGTTATACTATACTTTAAAAATTGGTAGAGTTGCAAATATACAGACATACTCTTAGATAGAAACTTTAAACAATTTAATTTTGAAATTAAATGAGAAACCTCCCCTCCCCCCCAAATAGGAATTTAGCGCAGAAGTGCTTCCATAACATGGTTACCAACATCCAATGTGTAAATCTGCTCTAGAATCATTCTCAGCCCAACTTCCAAACCAGGTTTCGAAAGGATATACTAACTTCAAAGTCTGTATTCTACAAATGCCCAGGTTAGAGATTAGGACTCTTTATAAGGGCCCTTATCTTTTACATTTGGTAAAATATTAAAGGTATTGTCAAACAGACAATTCATCTAATAGTCCAAAGTATCTTATAAAGATAACTTATGGCTAGCAGGTCACCATCATTTATAGTAACAACAAGAATATAAAGTCGACATTTAAAAAGATTGATGCATGCAGTGTATCATAGTATATTACATATTTTCTATTCATGTGCACCAATTTATTGTGCCTCAAACATAGCAACAAGTATAATATTACAACATATATGTGTATACATCATAGAAGCATGATAAACTCAATTCTAATCAAGAAGAAATTAAATAATTTAGGAACAATAGAACTTCACAATAGAAGTGATGATTCTTTTAGGTTTTTCTTCACTCTTTTGGAAAAAAATAGGACTTTTGTAAACATCTTCATAGCTATCTTTTTTTCAACATATTACTGAAAACTACTCAAATAGTAAATATCTAATTGACATGGATAAAGTATGTCTTAACACACTAACACTTTCAGACAAAAACAGGCATTTGTTAAAAGAAATTATTATAAATATTTTCTATCTTGTATTCTAACTACATTTTCATAAATAATGTATTTAAAAGTGCTGAATATGGTAGGATAGTCAGCAACGCCAGTGTAAACAGAACATTTTGTTTTCTACTCTGCAAACTTTTTTTAATCCCATTTTGTCAAACACTGCAACAGTTAAAATATTTGCATAGGGAATAGATAATAGCCCTTTTAACCATATCTCCTGAATTCTATATAAATTAGAAAATCAAATTCACTTAAAAAAACAATTCTTGAAATGTCTTAAGTTTTATGGAAAAAGAAACTTACGATGCCAACCTTTCAAGTAAAATAAATTTTAAAAAGAAAACCCCAAACTTGTTTCTTTTAAAAATGTATAATAAATTAAAAAATGAGAGGTAGTTAAAAAATGACAAAAACCTATAATTTTAATATCATCCTTAATATAAGGCCAGTATTCTCAGTGGATATAAATATTTTTAAAACTTTCACTTTAGGTGACTCAATACTATATTTATTAAGTTAAAAAAATAGCCTCCAGGGGATATTAATATTCAAATGTAACACCTTGATATAAATATGACACTGACTTTTGTGTGTGCATGATAGGATACTGTTTTCTTGAGTGTCAAAAGTACATGCCAATGTCAGGCAAGTATTCTGTCTTAAAGATTTACCAGTACTTATAAAAAATAATATGGCAGCTAAAGATTTGAGCACTGTACTGCCTTTCAGTTATGGATGAGTATTAATAGTTTGGTTTTAACATTTTTAAAATAAGTCATTCTGAAGATACTATGAAAACAGTTAAGGTCTGAAGTAGAGGATTATCTTCTTCATAACCCTTACAAAACTTCACTTGGTTAAAAACTTAGCTTTTCATTAGATTTTGCTTTCAAGGAAAATATGCCACAGGACAGATGCTATTCATCAAAATGTTTTATATGCTACATGTAGGCATTCCTTTATTAAATCCTATTTTTTTTTAATATCCCAAAACTAAGTTATCGAGCTTAGTAATTTTTTTCTTGCTAAAGTACATACTTTACACAACCGTTTTAGAACTGGAGAGCCAGTCTTTAATAAGTTAATTACAGTATTGGACATCTGATATATACATAGATTTTCTTCTATTACAATTAAAAACAATTATCACTCTTTGATTTGTCATTGAGATAGAATATCTTCAAATTGTTTTGTGCTTTTTTTCTCTTTTCTTCTTCTTATTTGTTGTTTACATAGCAAACTATTCTGTAAAGAAAATGCCACAGTTTTGGCAGTGAACAACCAGAGGAAATTCCCCCATTAGGATTTCCCAACAAACAGAGATAAATAGCTCTTTTTCCATGTACAGAAATATTGGCTTCAAAATGAGTGTACTGAACACAGTATATAGCATGTTGAATACCATTGTTACAACTTAAAAATTGGCTTTCTCTGTCTTAGATTATATTTAAAAATGCAAACCACAGCCAATTTTTTTGGCAATTATTTCTATAAGACCATATTGCACAAAAGTCCTTAAATACAGATATAAGTTATGCCATTGGATTAAATATTACAACAGCTACGTGGCAAATGAAGCAGTTTTACTTTGCACATGCAGTCTCTGGGGATACACTAGGAGACTGTTCATAGGACTACAAATACAGTTTGCTTGCAAGTAGAATGAGTGTTGAATAAAACAAACTTAATTTGGCAATTCGTTGTTTTTATGTGGTATTTTCTCCAAACTTAACCAGGATCACCTTGATAAAAATGGAGACAAAGACCATATGGTTGTATTTTCACAGTAGCCTGAGGAATGCTAAACTGGAGTTCTCCAGGAACTCAGTTTCTGGTGTTATTTAACTACTTGTATTTCCCATCCCAGCCCTCCAAAATGATTTTTTTTTTTTTTTTTTTTTTTAGTGAAAATTAAGATTCAGAAGTAGAGCTGGCAGTACTTTCAACAAAGGACTTATAAATTTGAGAGTTCAAAAACCTTGGGAAAGAATCTCTGTGCATTAAGGTATATATCTGAAGTTGGGCATCTTCATACATGTGAGGATTAGGATCCAACAGATTTCTATTGATCACCTCTCTAACTCGAGAATCGAGACTCACCTAAAAAGAAATAAGAGCAGATACATTAAATAACATTTTTTTTCCAAAAGATCTCAATTAAGTAAATACTGGTTTGTGACATTTCAAAGAAACTTCAAAGAGTTAAATTCAACTGCCTAAAATCTTGAGGTTACCTTTTCTTTTCTTTTCTTTTTTTTTTTTTTTTTTTGAGGTTACCTTTTCCAAGGCTGCATAACCTTGCATACTTTTCTTCTTCAAAAGTTAAATTAAAAGAAACAAAAAACAACTTGTCTTTAAAACCAAAAATTCAGTTCACAGATATCCTGGCTCATTTGGATTTTTCTTGTCTATGCATTCAACTCAGGGGGTTTTGATCCATTTCTGTTCATTGAGGCACCAGAAAATCCCTAGCCAGAATACAAATTTTTATCCTTTTATGTGACTGCTGAGGTGACTCTCTTGATGGGATAAGGTAAAAATCTAGCAGAGAGTAGTTCTTTGGCAAAAATTAGCATGATACTGAGTGCTGATTCCTGATGGTTTTTTTTTTATTATTATTTTTTTATCCATTTATTTGAGAAAGAATGCATGAGACAGCATGAGTGGGTGGGAGGAGCAGAGGGAGAGGGAGAAGCAGGCTCCCCGCTGAGCAGGGAGCCCGATGCGGGGCTCGATCCCAGGACCCTGGGATCATGACCTGAGCTGAAGGCAGACACTTAACCGACTGAGCCACCCAGGCACCCCCTCCTGATGGTTTTATATCCCAGCAAATCCTACAGCATCAAAGTAAGAAACCAGGAATGTAAAATGGTACAGAAGAGCAAAACCACAGCAGGCATTCTCCATGTCTTCTGTGTATTAAAGAGTAAGTAGAACAGTTGCTTGAAGTGGAGTCTTTGAAAGGAGAAATGTAAGTAGGAATTCAGAATACCCATACAAGTAATCAGTACAGTATTATTTAAAAAGCGTAAATAAGTAAAATTCTGCAAATGATAGCTTTTTGTTTTGTTTTCCCTCACTAAATGCTGATCCTGTTGGAGCTGGTAGGACTTCTGGAAAGGGAACTGGGGAAAAATAAGTAGTAATAAAGGAATGCTTGGGCAACAGAAGTAAGCTCTGCTCTGAAGTGACATGCTAGCAAATCCTAAGAGGCCAGCCATCCCCAACTTGTCCTGATCGGTCTCATTCCTCACTGTTGAACATGGACTAGAGCATTGTGATCCATATTATCTGTCTCATGAGGTACCCAAGACTATACAAACCTTTCATATTTATAGGTAAACGTTTTGTCATAAGTATTTCACGAAAGCCTTTTTGGTTCCGGCTTCTTTTCCCACCTGCTGTTTGGATTAAGCCTGGGGTCTAAGTCCTAATGACTGAAGTGGCTCATATTCCATCAGATGTTGCTAGATTCTTGAGCTCTGTGATCCCTATTCCATTGGTTTGATTGCTACACCCCAGAGATGGTTGCTATGGGAGGGAGATAGTGATCCAGACTAAATTTCTGTGGCTTAGCTAGACCAACATTACAGAAAAAATTACAGAAAAAATTAAAAGTCTCTTGGCTGAACTACATATTGTCTTAAAGGAATTCTTAAAAAAAAAAAAGTACCAGAAATGGATCATTTAGGTTTTATTCTGTGTTACTGCCATTTGAGGTCATCATCAAGTACAAAATAATTTAAAAAATACAGAATTTTTTTCTAAGCTTTTTTTTTTTTTTCTAAGCTTTTTATTTAAAAATATTGTTTATCTCTCTACTCAACAGGAATATTTTGACACTGGAGTTTAAGCCAATTTTATACTGACAAGTGGTGTTATTTGGTAAGATTTCATCTTACCAAATACATTAAACTTTTTGTAGATGTTTTTGCTCTTACTTTCACACTTGAAAATTTTTTGTTTCAATGGAGGAGGAAATGTTACATTAGCAATAAAGAAAGAAAATCATTTATTTCTTAAATAACAGCATAATTAAATATAGTATAATTGTTTGTAGCTAGAACCATATTAGTTACCTGGAGACAGAAATAAAATACCTTGAATTATTAAATGTCTTGAGTCCTCATTGTATAATTTTACTTTTTGCAAATTAAAAACAGAGGTGGAAGATCATAGAGAAAGTAATACCATCCAACATTTAGTAACCTGTAACAAAAACTCATTTGTGATTTCTATTTAAAACATAAAATATTTACCTTAATATCTGCTTGTTTGGAAAGGCTGTCAGTCAAAAGAAGTGTAGAGAGGTCAAATAACAAGGATAAACCCCACAGGTATAATAATCTATAATTTCATCTGGTGGCATCTTTGTGCTTCAGATTGTGGAACATCTATAATACAAATTAGTGGGGGTGGATCCCAGTATGGGCCTGAGCCATAGTCATCATTGGATTCAAGCACAACCAGATGGCTCATAATCCCATCTAATCTGAGGTCCAAGGCTTAAGGGACAAAGAAGTTTCCCATAAATAACTCCTCCTAAGGGAAGAGAAAGTTGAGAAGCACAAGACAAGACCTACCATTGGGCAATGGGAATACTGGTAGTACACAGTCCTCATAAACACATCTAGGTAGGGGAAGAGAGGATACAATGCAGCAGTCACAGCATTTAAAAAAAAAGAAGTACTCCTGTGGGATGGGGCACCAGACAGCTCTTACGGATTGGGCAGCATTCACCCAGCAGTTGTAGCAGTGCTGGAAACAGAGGCTGTGTTGGAGAGGTGGCAAGTGAAGTTTAAGAGTTTCATATGACTTTGTGATAGACTTCAGGGACTTGGAAGCATTCAGTCACACAGGGAGCAGGAGACCAGGGAAGAAGAAAAGCAAGTGACTTGTAAACATACAAATATCCACCAGCAACTTCACAAACTAGTTGGGAGGAAAATGCCATGATTGCTGAAGGTTCAACAAAGGTGGAGGTGGTGTGGAGGGGATTAAGACGGAATTCTTGCTAGTGTGGCTTGGGAAAACCTGGCTCAAACTGAGTGATACACCTGCTTCATCTTGTTACATTTCCTACCCAGTAGAGGAAAACATTGAAATAGGTGAACATTGCCAGAGGTTGCACACTACATTTGACCCTGCATTTCTGTTCTATCCATCAAGATGCAATGGAAATCTTGACTTTGTGGATATTTGGGGCAGAATTTTACTGAAAATGATGAATTTTCAATGGAAGTCTTTTTCCCTTGTGGAAACCCTCCTAAAATTAATCAGATTAATTCCTTAAACAATTCTTTAGATATCGTGATTATGTTTTTTCCTCCATTTTTCCATTTTATTTTTAATTTTATCGAAGTTGCTTTATTTAGGATTCTTTTTGAAGTAAAATTCTGATTTTTTTCCCTTTATAAGTTCATATTAAATTTTACCAATGACAGCTTCTGCACTGGAGATGTTCTTTTTAACTAAATTTAGTTTTCTCATGATGTTTTATAAAGAATATCTGATTCTCCCATCAGTTTTAACAAATTTATACCATGTGTATAAATTTGTGTATAAATATGACTTTTAGTCCTATTACTTTGTGTTGATTATTTTCTACTGAAAATAGTTATAAATTGCAAATAAGACTATTGGAATTTATCTCTTGGAACAAAGATCACTGGTAGGATAAAGTGCAGCAAATATATTCCTGGTAGGGCTCAAATGTTTCTCTTGCCTGCCTGAGAGACAGTTCAGGCATATAGTTATGATTGCTATTTCTTTTTGTCTCAAGCTCTAAGAATGGGTTTATAGAAATCTATAGAAGTTTCTTGAAGAAATTACAAGGCAATGGGCTTACCAGTCAACATATTACAGTTGTAAGGGCATCGCATTTGGAATCAGAAGACCTTGGGCTGTGTTCTCTCTTTCAGATATAGTTCTGTTGTCCTAAAGCAGTTGTTTCACCTCTGAGAATCCATTCATTTCCTTTGCTATAAAATGGTGCCCTCTGTCTTAGTGGCTAAAGGATTCTTGTGAGACTTATATTGTAATAATATATGTGAAACCATTTTGTCAATAACAGAGTTTAAGCCCAAAAGTGCTATTAATGATAATAATTAACCTTAAGTTTCATGACACCTTTTTGATCAAGCACACTGTCTTCAAAACTTTCTATCAACTTGAATTTTGCCTTCTCAGAGTGACCCTACCTAACGACCCCTATTGTAAACACCCTTGACCTCCACCCCCTTTCATGTTTATCACAATTTTTAGTTACTTGCTTATGACATGATTTCTGTCTTCCCAGAATGTAAGCTCTGTAAAAGATTGGCCAGTGTTTTTCTTGTTCATCAACATATTCCCAGCATCTAAGCCAGTATCTGGCTCATAGGAAACAGTCAAATATTTTTTGAATGATCATATGCATGCATAAAGAAATGAATCCAGGAGAATACAGTCAAATGAGTCTTGTTTAGAAAAACTAATTTAAATCATTGAAACCGCTAAATTCACATAATTTTGCTTGGAGAGGCACATACTTGCACACACAGAATCTGCATGTCTATCACATACACATTATTTTTAGATAATTTTGGAATTTAGATAGGTTTACTGTTTTTTTTTTTCCTCCCAGATAGCAACTTGAAAATTCAGAATGAAATCAGAAGAAGCAAACGACTCCTACTACTAATCAAATCACCATGGGAAAGAGCCTGAAAGTGAGAGACTTAATGAGTTTTTGAACTTTTTCTATGCCATTCTACAAAATGAGGCTGAGGCTAGAGAGCACTAAAGTGAGTTGCTTAGTGTCATAAGGATGGTAAGTCGTAGTAGGCTGGATTAGGACAATGCCAGCAATGAACAATGATAAGGAAGTACAGTGATAAGGACAATGCCATCACTAAAGAGATTTGCAGGAAACTGAACACAGTTTTCTTCACTTATGTCTTACATTTGTTGCAAGATTCATAATTATTTATTCATTCAATAGATCAATCCTGTTTATAGTAGGTAATGGCTTTTAATAGTTTTTTTTGAGACTTTATTTTTAAAATAATCTTTACAACCCAACATGGGGCTCAAACTTAGTTCAAGCATTGCATGCTCTACCAACTGAGCCAGTAACCCCAAATGGACTTTTTATTAGTAAAAAGTTGTTTATTTTGCTGGGTTTATCCTTTCAATATTTAACAAATATAAGCTGCCATCAGTATCTGCTATTTGCAACAAGATTACTATTAATCTTAAATTCCTCTTTACTACCCCCATTTTCTCTTTGAGAACATCACATATAAAATTTACTTTTGAAAAAATGCTATTCTTTGTTTCTAGTTGTTTTTTTAATTCCAAATTTGGCCCCTTCCCTCTTGAAATGTACGCTATACCAAGAAATGGAAGTTATATTGTCTCCTGATTACAAACATCTATTTTATAACGTAATGCTCAAATTATTAAAAATGCCTAAAACATGCTCTTCAAATAATGAAATGTAATTTCAAGCACACTTGCTTCATGAAGAAAATAAGTTCTCTCTATATAAATAATTTCAAGAATGTAGGCTTTCTCTGTGTTTAGCCAAGAGGAGCATGATAACTCAGTCAAATTAAGATAAAACAAGAGTCTAGGGAAGAAAGATGAGGTTCTAGTTAAGAATGGAATCCATAAAAAAAAAAAAAGATGGAATCCATGACAATTTTTAGTTAATTAGACATTATTTTTATAAATGATTCAAATATTCATGTTTAAAAATATTCTGAATAAGTAGGAACAATAGAGTTTCAGAGGTAGAAAGGCCAGATTGGCCCCAAACGGGAAATGGGTCCCAACTCCAATTAGTTCGTAGAGGCTGCTTTGAATATTGTGTTGAAAGAAATTCTCAGGTTAATTCTGGGAATAGCAGTGAGAACCATGACTGATTAGCCATGTCACTTGGTGGAGAGAATGCACTAAGTAGCACAGGAGCCTTACCACTATCATTCTGGATTGGTTTACTATTCTTTGTTTCCCTTTTTATCTTTATTTTTGTAAACAAATTGACTAACAAATTAGAGAAGTGAACTAATTTATCCCAGGCCACACAATCAGGTTGAAGCAGAGCCAGAACCAGTATCCCATGCACTTGAATGATTGGTTCAGTGTTCTTAGTACTATATAGGCAGGGCTGTCTTCATGTGACATGTATTTTCTCCAGTGTCAGAAAACAAAATTTGAAGGGTGACTACTGAAATTTATATGCTAATAAAATCCAGGTAGAATTGGTTAGATGCTCAGGTTCCAGATAGTCTACAAACCTGAAGAATGTATTTCTGATGTTAGAACCACAAAGTGGCGTCAGTAATAAATGCATTGAGGCTATGAATACTTTTTCTATATTAATGAGGGGAATAAAAAATAAAACAATCTTTGTGTATCCAATTCCAGGTTTTTCATTTTGTAGAGACAGTACTACTGGAGTAGTCTGGAATGCCAATAGTAATTATTACTTAACAAAATTTTTAAAGCTTAATTAGATATACCTCATTAGAAGTGAAATAGTTTATATAGCCTTCCAAACATAGAGATTGCTAAAGTAGACATGGATTCATTTTACAGATTGCAAAGTGAGGAGTATAAGGCAGTTATTGGGGCCACATCCCTGATTGAATGAGGCACCAGTGAGCACAGCCTATTTCTAGAGAACTATAAATGTCTGCACACACAGAAGAGGAGTGTGGAGCAGAAGGTAGCAGGTCAGGATGTTAAATGTGCAGAAACAGAAAAGATAAAAAGAGGGTGGTATGGAGAACGGAAGGATTCAAGAACCTCTAAATTCCAATGCTTTAAAGCATGTCTGGAGCTCTGTCATTCAGCACTCCAGAGGCCTGGCTACACAACTAATTCCTCCCTCATCAATTGCTTTTAACTCTGGCAGCTGGAGCATTTCTCAGGATCAAAAAAAATTTTTTAAGTTAATGGAAAAGTGTTAATTTGGTTGCTTGAAATGTTCCTTATTTATTAGGTACATTTCGGCAATGGCAAAAATAGAGCACACTTTGAATAACAGGATAATTGGAATGAATAAATGAATGAATGAATAAATAAAATTGTTATTATCCATCTTTCCCCTAAAATAGTAATGGCTCATAAAGGCCCATTCTTCAGTTCTATAAAAAATATCATAAGCATCAACAAACATGGGAAGCATTTTTTTTTTTTAAACCTCCTGTTACAGAGGTTTTCAAACTAGTAATACACCTGGAAAGCTTGTTAAAAGTCCAGATTCCTGGGCTCTATTTCCAAAAATTCAGATTCGGAAGTCCTAGGTAGGCCTCAAGGATGTGCTTGTTAAACAAACACTCCAGGTGATTCTCACACAGGCGATCTGGGACCACACTTTGAGAAACACTGCCCCACAGGAATTCTTCTTGTCCACTTTAGGGTGAGTCACTGTATTCACCAAATTATACTTAACAGGCTTTGTAATGTTCTGAAAAGCAAATAGCCTACCACACAATTCAGCAAGAGATAAATGATCAAAGCATGCAGAAACCTAGCCTTCAAACCTATGTTCAGGTAGATTCTCGAAATAAAATCTCACTTATCTATCTAGGGAAGGCTTCTAGCCTCTCCACAGAGCCCCATGCATTACCCAATGTAGACAGAAGTCCCTTTGGATTCACCCTTGGTCTTAGGAAGCCCACATTAATATTTTCCAGATTTTTACCTCTTTTGGTGATAGTATAGAAATGTAATCTTCATAGATCATTCTGGCCTTTTCTTCAATGACTTTTTTGTTCTGCTCTTTCTTTAAGTCTTCACAAGCAAGCCAGAAAAGTAGGTTCTCTTCACTGTATTCTGTTCGGAGAAACTCTCTGAAAAGGTTTCTTCCTGCTGGGGCCTTCATCATCTTGTCAAAATTTTGAGACCAGGACAAGACTTCATCTGAAGTAGGATTTTGACTGCAAAGACAGAATTGGGCCATAATCAAAGGCAACTTGGACCTAAAAATTCTTAGTCCAGGTAGGGGAGAAAAGATAGAAACGGCTATTTACTTGCTGCCATCTAGTGGCCACTGCCCATTACTTTGGCCAGATCTGGCAAGTGTCAGGACGAGGCTTAGTTATTTCTGGGTAATAAGAAAAATTCATTTTGGCCCAAATGTGTGTTACAGAGCAAAGCATTCAAATAGCAAGGGGCTATGTACACTATGCACATGGTTATCTCAAATTTGTAACGAAGCCTGGAAATGTTCAGACCTTAATGTATTGCAAATTGACAAAGACAGCCTATGCATTAATTTGAAAGGCAAACTGCATTTTTTTGTTTGCATCTGATGTATATTTATGCATTTATTTCTATTTTTTGATGTAGATTTTACTGTTAAAGCTATAAGGTACACATTCCCTTGTCTTCTCTGATAGCTACTTTTTCATTTGTCACTAGATCTGAAATATAAATACATTGTGTGTACTTGTTACATATTTTCCTAGGCTCTAGCATTACTATATTTGAATATTATGAATGAAGTATTACACATGAATGGCGTATGAGATTTAAAAATCGCAGGGCCTTTATAATGACACTGAGGACTTTCTAGATCTTTATATTCAAATTTTCAGTGACTATGTTCATGCAGAAAGCACCAGTTATTACTCCCTTTGCTTATACATCAAAGACACGGAAAAGAGAAGCTTGGAGATTCTCACAGTAAATTGGTCCTGATCTTCCTTTCCTGTCCATTGGTTTATTTAAGAATTTTCCAACCTCCTCAAAGTTAAAAGTAGAACTACCCTGTGATCCAGCAATTACACAAGTAGGTGTTTATCCAAATAATACAAAAATACTAATTCAAAGGGATACATGCACCCCAATATTAATGGCATATCTACAATAGCCAAATTATGGGAAAAAAGTAATGAATGAATAAGGAAAATATGATTTATATATATAAATCACACACACACAAACACAAATGGAGTATTACTCAGCAATGACATTGGATGGAATTAGAGGGTATTATGCTAAGTGAAATAAGTCAGAGAAACACCATATGATTTCACTTCTATATGGAATTTAATAAGCAATAAAAATTAACAAAGGAGAAAGAGAGGCAAACCAAGAAACAAGACTCTTATCTCTAGAGAACAAACTAATGATCACCAGAAGGGAGGTGGGTGGGGAAATGGGACTAGGTGATGGGGGTTAAGGAGTACACTTTTTGTGGTGAGCACTGGGTGATATATGAAAGTGTCGAATCACTGTATTGTACACCTAAAATTAATGCTATGCTGTATGTTAAATGGAATTTAAATAAAAACATTTTAAAAAAGGAAAAGAAATAATTTTCCAACCTGAAATACACTTGGTGAAAGAAATATTTGTATTTTATTTTTTATTTTTTGACTAAGCATTTTAAATAGATGTTACTATTCCAAAATATCTGAACTTCCTCATTCATTTAAAAAATTTTAAGATGGAAAAATTACCATGAAGCACCAACATTAAGATTTTTTCATAGGAAGCAGAAAAACAAAGTACCTATAATTATACAAGTAATCTACTTGTATTTTAATTTTGTTCTATAGATATTACAATGAGAAGTTGATTTTCATTTTGGAGAAAATACTTGATTAGAGTCTGTTCTGATGGAAAATGGAAGAGGGACTAGCTGAGTGCCCTTTCTGACCAACTTTGGTAATTATGTATCTTTTTGTGTGTATTTTAGACTCTGATAAACAGCAAAATGCAGAAAAAATATTCATGGAAAAGAGAAGAATTAGGACAATCGGGGGCTAATTCATTTTAACATTAATTCCTTTTTAAAAGAGAAAGATAAATTCAGGCAGTGTTTTAGCTGATAGCTGAACACAGTTAATAGAAAAACTGATGAAAAGCAGTTGCCATCACAAAATAAGATCTCCCAGACTGAGAATACATTCATTTCACAAGACCATCTTGAGGGGTACCAGGACACGAGATACTTGAGCATGGAGTAGATGTAAATGGTGTACAAATACAGGACACAAGTACAAGGTAAAACACACTTACCATTCCTCTAGGACTTGGATACTCTCCATTTTTGTGGTATGTGTGGGTCTTCCTGCATTTTCCCCTCTTTCTTCATTCCTAACAGTGAGGCTGCAAGGTAGTATAATACTTTATTGTGTCTAGGGAAAACCAATATTTAAAGAAAAGAAAAAAAAATGGCAGAAACTATTTCATAGAAGAATTTTATTCTTAACTATGTGAGAATATATAAAGTACACAAAGAGTGATGCCATTTTTAAATGGGGAAGCCTATATTAATTAAATGAAAATAATTATTTAGCAAAATAATGAAGTAAATAATCTCAAAAATGGGTACTGTTATACGTTCTGTCTTCATCCTTACATAATTTGAATTACTTAAGATCTCCCAAGATACACAATTATATGCTTTAATATTTGATATACAACATCATTGTTACTCTCTGGAGTAATGTCATTTTGACTTTTGGTTAGTTCCATTCACTGTTTTCTATTTATTTTCCCCCACTAATAGCTAAGAAGATAAAATGTTTCAGAATCTAAAACAAAATTTGCTCAATTCACATCATCATTTTCTGCATCCTAGGTGTTCTGTCCTGGATACCATCAATCCTCCATCCACTCAAGTTCGAACTACTGGATTTATATTTGACTTTGTCATTGTCCTTCCCTCCCGTTTAGTCAGTTGTTAATGTCTTGAGAGGGGCAGGCCAGCCACTGTGAGGGTATGGGTAGGAGCATTGGTCAGAGGGGTCTCTGTGTCTCTAGAATGTAAATTTTAAAATTCTGCAGGATTTTAGTTCTGCTTTAGTAACCCAGAACACAAATTGTCCGATTCAGGAAAACTGCTGCTGAGCAGCACTATAGGGTGGAACACTCAAGGTTCCAGATGTAAACGAGACATAATGAGGGAGGTTATGGGCAATACTGTGAAACGGTATTGGGATGACTCAATTTGAGCTACTGAATAGCAATTAGCAAACTGATCCCTCTTTCTAAAAGCCCTGAAGCTTCATGGGAGCCGGTCAGAGACAAAAAGTTCAGATAACATGCCTTTCACTTGTTGGACATTCATTTATTCAATGAGGGGAAATGGAAACTATTATTTCCTAGTGCCTATTATGTGCCAGGCGCTGTCCCTTTTATTGTGCCCATTTTATAGATGAGCAAACAGAGCCACAGAGATGTCTAGTAGGTTGGCCCAACATTGGACACTAAATATGTTGTACGGTTGTAATTTGAATCCCATTCTATCACACAACTCTGTACTCTTTATTGAGTACACGTTAAAAATTATGCTCTCTGATAGGCGTCGAGGCAATATACTACTTGTGTGAATGAATAAAAGGGGCACTAAATATGGTTGTGGTGGAAAGAAGGGGGCTAGTGGGATGAGGATTCCAGCAAATCATTGTTAATTTGAGAAGTTCGGCAATGAAGTGGAGACATCGTCTCATTAATTCAATTTTTTTAAGATTTATTTCAGACAGTGTGTGCATGTGCACGTGAATGGGGGGAAGGGCAGAGGGAGAGAATCCTCAAGCAGATTCCAAGCTGAGTGTGGAGCTCAATGCAGGACTTGATCTCACAACTCATGATATCATGACCTGAGCCAAAACCAAGAGTTGGACGCTTAACTGAGCCACTCAGGCACTCAAATATTAATCCATTCTTTCATTCTCATAGGCAAGAGGAAGGAAAGAGAGAATGTTGCAAAGGGAAGAATCAAAGGAAGAGGGGCCAATCTGCAACTGAAAGAGACTAGATAGGAAAATCTACTTGGGAAAAGTAGACTACCCGGATAAAAGAGAACTCAATGGGAATTGCAAAGGTGGTGTGGCTAAAAGGATTCTGGGAAGCTGATTGTTACTTAAACACCCAGCAAACTGACTAGTGTTCAGCAGAGAAGCAGCTTATAATCAAGCAGCAGGTCCAGGCTTATAATCAATACTCAGAGCCTTCAGTGTGGGGAAGGGGGAAAACTGTGAGGTGGGATTCAGAGAGAGAGAGCAGCATAGTTGTTTATGTCTCTGCATGTGGAGACTGAATGTGTCTGCACTTGATGTAATCTAGAACACTTAGCCCTCAATGTGGCAACACGCTTAGGTCAGGGAGGTGAGAAGATCCATTAACTTCTCAAAGTACCTCTGAGTAGGAGTGCTTCTCTGGAAGTTGATGTATTTCTAGTAACTATGGGAAAGTGGGTGGGAGGAGGTAGGAATACACTAGTAACAATATCCTGTGAAATTTCCTGGGAGAAATTCATGATGCCAAAGTATATAAAATATGCAGCATTTTTGTAAATTCTGGAAAGATCATATTGAAATAGGAAATTAATACTTATCCTGCCAAGCTTTACTGAGCTTGTATGTGCATATGTGCACGCACATAGTAAAATACCATAAAAAGGCCAGAAAATGAGCCTGGTTTCACTGATTAAATAATAACCTCCTTGAGAATGTATTTCTGTTACATTTCCACAGTGTCCCACAGAGTATGCCATGCAAATGCAGCTGTACTTCACTTTATGCAACATCTTATTTAAAAAATTTGTTCTCAAAAAAATAAAAATAAAAAAATAAAAATAAAAAATTTGTTCTCCATTGCGTCTTTGCTGTAGAGTAACAAATCTGGGATCCACATGCATGATTCACAAGTTTCTGAACAGGAATTCTGGCTCTTAGATCTGTTTCTGTGATATTTACAAACATCTCAAATGCCACCATATTAGAGTGATCATCATGAAATATTGGGTTGTGTTTATATCTTTCATTTCTACAGATGGTAAAATATGGACACACATTTGTACCAAAACTGCTTATGATGGATATTCAATAACTGCTAACTGTTCACTGCTCCATTTCTTGATCTAATATCGGATACAACACTGCCCTGTAGAAAGAAACTGACTTTCAGCAATTGTCAAGCATTCTTTTAATTAACTTTCCTTTACTACTATTCTTAAAAAATTGGTTTCAGAGTTCCAATGATCAAGAACCACTGATAATGCCACTTTAAGATGAAGAAAAATGGATAAAATGATAAAGGAGTTGGTACTAGACTGTTTGCCAACCATGTCTTAGAAATGATAAATGTCTGTCCTCAGTTTCACTTGGTTTTGCTCTAAGTAATATAGTGGAGCTTTTTTTTTAAGGTAATAAATGACAGGAAATATTTGCTCTAGATAAGTACACATACACACTGATAGATCAGTATAGATAGATGATGGATCTACTCATGTGCTTGAGAAAAGCTTTAGAAGTAAATCAAGTTTAACAGTTATGAGGGGGTCGGGTGGAAATATGGTTTTTTTTCACTTTTACAATGTTTACAACATTTTTTTTTTAAAGATTTTATTTGTTTATTCATGAGAGACACAGAGAGAGAGACAGAGACACAGGCAGAGGGAGAAGCAGGCTCCATGCAGGGAGCCAGATGTGGGACTGGATCCCAAGATCTGGGATCACGCCCTGAGCCAAAGGCAGACACTCAACCGCTGAGCCACCCAGCCGTCCCTGTTTACAACATTCTTAACCAACAATTCTGCTTTTTAAACAACTAAAGCTATAAAGAGAATGCATGTACAATGCTCACTGTAGGAGTCTTGATCAAAGCTTAAGTATTTTATAGAAGACAGTGCCAATAATCTAGGCTAAGTATATTAAAATAAGCATTTAAAATTCCATTAGAAATCTTCTAGAGTGGCAACTTTGAGAAGGGAGAAATACATTTGGTACATTTCAGAAAATAAGGAAATCTGCCTTCTTTGTTTAGGGGTGAATTGTTGGTTTGTTTACAGGGGAGTCAGGCTAGTGGGGTGGGTAAACATTACCTGCTGCTTGTTGCAGAGCTTACCTACTGATTCATTATCATGAATGTGTGTAGGGCCTATTTTAGAAAACAGTCTACTTTTGTAGGAAAAACAACTAATTCTTAGGGAGAGCCCTTGAAATAGTTGTCAATAAGATGAAAACTTTACAGTAGCTATTGGAACTCTAGGATAGAGGCCGATCACAAAACCACATATTTTTATACAAAACCTCAACTTAAGAATTCATATGATGCTTGAACTTAATTCTATGACTTCAAGGCTGGAGAAAGATTCACTGTCATTGGTAAAGACAGATACTATTCAATATCTTAAAATTCTCACAGTAGATCAGTTTTTCTTTTTTTATTTAATAGCTTCTACCTCAAATTTTCCAGTGCAAAAATGGAATCAACATCCTTCAGGCTCTGAAAAAGAACTGGTAGGTTATTCTTTAAATCTTTCATTTTTGTTTTTCTCAGTGAAAATACCATGATAAAATAATACTACCGCTTTATTTAGGAGTCAACAACAATTTATAAATATGTATGAGACACCTGGTTCATGCAATGTAGCCTGGGATGGAATTCAAGATGAGTATGACAGCCTCTGAAACTGAAAAGCTCTGACAAGTAAATAATCACACAGCACTCAATGAGAGCTAAAATAGTGGTGTGCATATAGTGTTTCTTAGGTAGTTGGAGTGTCTATGCATTTGCATGAAAGACTTGAGGAGGCTTCGCAGAGGAGGTAATGATTAAACTGAGCTGAACAAAGAACAGGTGTTTAAGATGGAGACCAGGACAAAGGGAATTCCAAGCAGAGAGGGGATGTCACATGTAAGAGGCTCAAGAGTTGTAAAAAGCCATGATATGAATGTAGGTCAAAATGGGCAGATCAGATGTTTCAGGGTGGGAGCAATAAATGAGAATAGGCAGTGAGGTGTGTTATGTAATGGGCCAAGAAAACAACAAGGTGCTCTCCAAATGTAAAATATACCTTTATAATGACTTTAGCTTTCCATGCTTTATTTTCCTCCACTCATAATGGGGATAATGTTAAGATCCACTATACACACAGTTGTAAAGCAAAAACCAAAAACTTGAGACAAAGAGGCAAATTATTGCACATGCTTAATCAAATATAAGGGCAAATGAATCTCATATTAAAATGACAATTCCAGGTTTATTAAAGACCTTTTAATTTCACCGTGAGGAAATAAAAGCCTTACGCTCTGCCATTATTGTAAGTAAACACTTTCTTATACATTACCTTACTACTACTTCCTCACAACAATCCTGTAAGGTAAGGAGGGAAGTTGTTATTCATCATTCCCACTTTATTTCAGAGGAAGCAGTCCCCGAGTTTGATTTACACCATCCCCACAACTACAACACTTCAGGGCTGGCCTTGAACTCTCATCTTCTGATTTCTGGTCTCCTGTTCATCTTCATGATTCAATGCCACTTCTCTTTATATAAAAGAATTAATTGTAGTATTTTTACCTTTTTAGTTATTTACAGAGATTAACTGCTTTTATTTATTTATTTATGTATTTATTTATGTATTTATTTATGTATTTATTTATGTATTTATTTATGTATTTATTTATTTATTTATAAAGCTCTTATTTATTCATGAGAGACACAGAAAGAGAGGCAGAGACACAGGCAGAGGGAGAAGCAGGCTCCCTGTGGGGAAGCCGATGCAGGACTTGATCCCAGGACCCTGGGATCACGACCGAGCCAAAGGCAGATGCTCAACCACTGAGTCACCCAGGTGCCCCAGATTGATCGCTCTTAGATGTCTGGAAGGGGAAAATCTTTAAGATAAACTGGTTGACTGAGTACAAATGCCTCCTCTCTTGGCATTGTCCCACGGCTATCAGGCTAAAGGAGTTACAGCCCAGAGGGCTAAATATACAGTAGATAGTGCCAAGAAGCAATTTCTCAATTTCCTCCCTGGAATTTGAGATGACCAAGAAGGAGCTGTTACAGAGGGTTTTGACAGGGAAGCCTAGATGAGGAAGAGAAGAGGAGATGCTGGTCATGACTGCAGATCAGGTGTTGCTCCGGCAAAGAGCCTCCTCGGAGTACAAGTTGCTCCCATCAGCAGAATAACTTTCAGCAGAAGGAAATGTAGAAAGGAAAATGGCATTAATGTGTTGCTTAGAAAAGAAAATGGAAAAGGCACCAGAAGGTGGGCCAGTAACCATATGCCATCCACAATTTCTCACATATATGAATCAGCCATAGTGAAACCTCTGACTTCAGCCTCATCAGTTTTATGTATACGTTTTGATGAAACAGCTTGGTTTTGAATGGGGTATGTGGGGATGGAAATGGTAGCTAGAAATTTGTATCTGGAAATGTTATACAATACTTGTCCCAAAAAAGTAAAAACACTGCCTCGTAAATATTCTTCCTTTTGTAACCACGTATAATAATCATATGTGAAACAGAATCGTGTCATAAAACAAGTATTTTATTTGGCTTAAGTTTTTATTTAATAAACTTCTCCAAAATAAAATAATCTGCTGTTAAAAATATGTCCACTAGATGGCTGTGTTGCCTTTATAAATATAATTTTTAATCAAATTTGAATAAAAAAACTGAAAAAGTTTCTGGGAGTAATTACCCTTATTTGGAAAAATATTCTTCTACATGTGGAGTTTTGATAATTATATCTTTCTAAGGAACTGGAGGAGAGTCATTCAGTTTTTCTGTGAGTAAAATAATCAAACTCGAAGGGGATATGTTTAATCTCAGGAGGTGCACATAACTGCACCAATTTTTCCTTTTAGTATTTATTTATTTTTTTTGTTTTGTTTTGTTTTTTGTTTTTTTTTTTGTTTTTTTTTTTTTTCCTTTTAGTATTTAGAAAATGTTCTGGATAGCCCCCAGCCCCGAGTCATTTAATTCAGAATACTTAAAAAAAAAAAAAAAAAAAAAGGCAGGCATAATCCTATTAACATTATATTTACCCTTTACCCTTTCCTTTTTTTTTTTTAAGATTTTATTTATTCATGAGAGACACAGAGATGGAGGCAGAGACATAGGCAGAGGGAGAAGCAGGCTCTCTGCGGGGAGCCCAATGCAGGGCTCCCAGGACCCTGGGATCAGGACTTAAGCCAAAGGCTGATGCTCAACCATTGAGCCACCCAGGTGCCCCTATTGTTACTCTTTCCAGTAAGTTGATTGAAACTCTATTGTCTCTTGCTGGGGTAGTATGGAACTTAAGTCACATGTTCTTAAGATAAATTAATTTGGCAAGGTTTCTATCTAGCAACAGACAAGAAATTTTTATTGGCAATTCTTGAAAAGAGCCATTGTGAGAATAGATTTCCAAACGATTTTCATTCCAGTTTGGGTTATATGTAAGTAATTATGTCTTTTTTTGATGCATGGAAGCTGAAGACAAATTTCTTTATTCATCCTTTCTCTCTTTGCTAATAATCCCTCTATACATGCTTGTGTTTAAAAAGATGGGTTTCAAAAATTCCCTTTTTCCATTAGTATTGCATTTTTATTTCAAACTCCACATCATGTATTTTAGGTTCATTGACACATCAATTTTATTTAGGATGCCAACTGCTGACAAGTTATTACATAGTTAAAATCTGGATCCATTATGTAAAGCTTATTTTTAGTTAAATAACCGAAGTTTTTTATTTGGCACAAACAAGGTTTCTTTTTTATTTTTTTATTTTTTAAAATTATTTTTTATTTTTTTTTATTTTTTATTTATTTTATTTTTTTTTATTTTTTAACGAACAAGGTTTCTTCCCCCCACCCCTTAAAATTAAAGAAGTACAGGACTGAATATTTAGATGTACTTTATATAATACATGCCCATCATCAGAATCTATTTCAGTTCTCAGGTTGATTGAAATCCTATTTTAAGCTCTAATCTTTTAACCCACTGTAATTTTTCCTGTAAGCCATAATTAAGTTAGTTGATGCTTTTGTGGGAAAGCAAATATCTTGGATGTGAAAAGGCCAAATGGACTTCTATTTGGTTAGTAGACACTGTGTTTAAAATGGCATGTAGTAGTCTAAGTCTTTAAATGCATCAGTTAAGTTGGAGTTTAGTGCCTGGTTTTAGGTAACTTGTGTGCCTGTCATCCAAAGCAGAGTGAAAGAGAATTCTAGCGGTTGATACTCAGAAAAGCATCTGACAGCTGGCAGAGTCACGTCTCCATCCCTCCATGCATTCCTTGCCTGCTTTGTTCTAGTTACTATGTGTGTGAATATGTATGGGATGAAGGAGGAAGCTTCCTTGAGAACAAAGATGACTGAAAGCAATAATCCTGATCTGTGGGGAAATTCAGGCCCAGGATACAAGGAACATATAGCTCTCTGGGAATCCTATGGCTGTGTGTCACATGCTCTAGGAATGCTGAGTTGTACCTGTCCTGGTGAATGTAACGGCTGGGGAGAAAGGGCCAGGGATAGAGAATGCAGGAACAGGCTCTGTTACCTTCACTGATAACATGTGACTAGAACACGCTAAGCACACAGTGGTCAAACCCTACAAAATCTAGTAATTTCTTCTCAGCTTGAGACTTGTGGGGGGATAGGGACAGGGCAGAAGTAATACCTATCAGTAAAAATGACTCAGGAGCACCTGGGTGGCTTAGCAGTTGAGCATCTGCCTTTGGCTCAGGGTGTGATCCCGGGGTCCTGAGATTGAGTCCCCCATCAGGCTTCCTGTGAGGAATCTGCTTCTCCCTCTGCCTATGTCTCTGCCTGCCTCTCTCTCTCTCTCTCTCTCTCTCTCTCATGAATGAATAAGTAAAATCTTTTTTTTTTTTTTTTTATGATAGTCACAGAGAGAGAGAGAGAGAGAGGCAGAGACACAGGCAGATGGAGAAGCAGGCTCCATGCACCGGGAGCCCGACGTGGGATTCAATCCCGGGTCTCCAGGATCGCGCCCTGGGCCAAAGGCAGGCGCCAAACCAGGGATCCCGAATAAGTAAAATCTTAAAAAAATAAATAAAGGATTATTTAGGAGACCCCTAGACCATACTGAAACCTACACTCACTGACTTATGTATGTTATTAATTACATCTTACAGATGAGGAAACTGAAGCTCAGAAAGATGAAGTCACTGGCCAAACGTTTCACAGTTGTATGTCATAGAACAAGGACACATTCAGGCCTTGTTCCAGCATTGCTGTTTCTTCCCTTCCCTGTGCTACCTCTTGTAAGTAGGCTTCAGATGAGGAAGATGTGTTAAAATTTGTATAGTCTTTAAATGGGGCAAAATGACATCTGTTTAGAATAAAACACGTGGAATCATTATTCTATTATTTATGGAATTAGTTGATTAAAATGGTCCTGTATTTTTAAATAATCTATGTTGCTTTATAGAAAAATTAGCAAGGGCAGAAATTTGCTTTCTACTTAGGAACCCACAGTCCCAGATGAACACTGATACATAGTATATTGACATCTGATACAAAGATACAAAATTTATAGCCTTGGAAATTACAATATTTCTACAACCCAATTAAGCAGACTTATATACTAAACTTCATATATAGAAGAAGTGGATTTTATTGTTGTATCTGACAAGGAACAGGTAATTCCCAAGTGAAGTCCTAAAATAGGCTTATTTTAATATATTGGTCTGTTGTGCCTAGACCATGAAAAAACTGAGCCAGGCCTAAAAGAAATAATAAAGTTTTAATGAGGGGGGGGAATAAAGAATTAATACTTATTTCAATCAGATGTAACTACTACAACATTTTGTAGATTGGGTAGGGGTAGCAAAAATGTCATATGCTTGGTTTTATTATTGACTTGGGGAGGCTAGAGGGGAAGTTCTTAAATATTATCCAGAGAGTTAATGAATTTGACCTGGATATGAAAGAGCTGAATTTAATGTTTTAGAAAGTGAATAATTTTGCTTTAAGTCAAGAAGGGAGTTCCTGCTTTCCTCAGATTGAACCTCCACCTGAGATCAGCGTACCTCACAGCCTTTGAAGAGGGGTGCACTCATGGTTTCCTCCGTCAGCAGTTCTCTCTCTAAATTCTACCTCCTTGTGCACTTTTTTTAAAAAAGATTTATTTATTTACTTTGATGGGAGGGGCAGAGGGAGAGGGAATCCCAAGCAGACTCTGCACTGAGCATGGAGCCTGATGTGGGGCTTGATCTCATGACCCTGAGACCACAACCTGAGCTGAAACCAAGAGTCAGATGCCCAACCCACTGTGCTACTCAGGTGCCCCCTCTTTGTGCACTTTGAAGAGAAGCTTGATTCTCACAGAGCTCAACTGAGAAGCTTCCAGCTGGGCAGGTGACAAGACATTCTATGATTCTCATCATGCTAGGCCTCCCTGGTGTACTAGGTACTGGCACCATCAGTCATTGCCTTCTTTTGTGTTACCCTCAGATTGTCCCTTCTCGGCATTCCATGTATGCAGCACTTCCACTGCTTTCTCTTTCAAGGTTGGAATTTCCTGAGGTGTCCATCCTTAGCTCACATCATCATTCCACAGCTAACTCCTGGGTGCCTTAAGCAGAGCAAGTCCAGCTCACCACCTGTCCTGCCCTATACAACCCTCCAACTCCAGCGTCCTCCCATGTGATGGGGCCACCAGCCCAGCCATCAGCCCAGCCACAGGGGCAAGCAATGTAGAGTTATACTCCCCTCCCCTTTCTCTAGTGCAAACTGTTGGTAGCAGAGCCAATGTCTCTTGAATTGATCACCTCTCCATTCCTTTTATCATCTTTTTATTTGGGACCCCAACGTCTCTCACAAAAGCTGTTAGAAAATCTCCTGATACTCCCCTTGTTTTTTGTCTTGTCCTCTCACATACTTTCCACTGCCTCCAGAAGGATATACTTAAAACAGACAATGGACTTTGTCTCCTTCTTTGCTTAATACTTTTCAGTCACTTCTATCCAAAACAGTATGAAGTCCTGACTCCTTAATAGGGCACTAAAGGTATTTATTGCTTGTCAACTACCTATCTCTTCAACCTTCTATTTTGTTCTATTTTGACTTTATATCCTAGTAATAGTAAAGAGATTTTAGTGCTCTTTCCCAGAACCCCTGCCCCTCTCTACTACTAATTACAACTAGTGCTACCAGTATCCTACTACTATCAGTGCTAACATACACACATGCAGGAGTCCGAAGGAGAATGAAGGAAGATGATGCATAAGAAATCTGGTGCTGCCTAATCAGCATCACTTGCCACATAATTATACAAAGGCCTCAGAGATATGCTTGTTATTTTTTTTTTTTAAGATTTTATTTATTTATTCATGATAGTCACACAGAGAGAGACAGAGAGGCAGAGACACAGGCAGAGGGAGAAGCAGGCTCCATGTAGGGAGCCCGACGTTGGATTCGATCCCGGGTCTCCAGGATCGCGCCCTGGGCCAAAGGCAGGTACCGCTGCGCCACCCAGGGATCCCTGCTTGTTATTTTTTAAAATGTTTTTTTGTGACACAAATTTTCATATTTTATAAAGCAGACTCAAATAGAAAATCCAAATTCAGTCATTCATTTAACGCCTTAGTATTAAACATCTACTATGTGCCAAATAATATGTTATGTCAATTTATTTTACTTTAAAGTAACTTTAGTATATGTTTACAGAAATGTTCAGTACCAATTGACCACTATGAACTTTTATGAATTCAACTATTAAATCCACATAGTAAATTTTAAAGGTATTAACCCCAAAAAACAAAAACAGATGTTAAACAGGAGAATCACTAGTATGAAAACCAGTAGGGTGAGGTGGGCAGTCAAACTGGCCCTTCATGTGTTCAGCTTTGTTCAGGGCAGAGGGAGGCATGGCGATGGGTATGAACAGCACCAGCCCAATGCCAAGGTCATCTTAAACATCTGCCACATCCTGGCCCATCCAGACCCAGGTGGCCCTCACCACATTACCACATACAGTGAGTCAGCAGATTAGAGAGCTGCTCGTGATCCTGACCCAGAAGTGACTTCAAGTCAACTGGGGCACCTGGGCCAATTCACATGCCTGTGCAGGGCCCTGTTCTAGAGTGTACTTCCAACCACTATACCTACAGTATATTTTGTATCAGCCTCTGGGCTTCTTTGCTAGAGCGAGGCTCCTCTCTCTCCCACTGTGAGGATACTCCTCATTTCTTTGGAACTCCCATTCCACGTCAAACATGCTTCTGTGTTCTCAGCCTTCTGTAGCCCATGTTCCTGCTCTGGCCCTACCTGGCACCCAGCTCTCTGTTGGCAGTGCCTCTCTCAGGCAGCTCCTCCCACAATCCCCTCAGGGCAAGGTGGGGGCTGGCAGTCCTCTTCCACATTCTGTGAGGCTTAGGGCATCTGACTTTCCCCTTTTCTTCTTCTCCATATCCTCTTATAGCTTTGTGATTCCTTACCAGGTTCCTCATACCAGACTCTCTTTCTGACTCTCCACTCAGGGGAATCATACCCTCGGTATCCCCAGCAGCCAGCAGGACACTTTCATGGTTCCTCACCAAACCAGCTGGCTGTGAGCTACCTTTCCTTCTAAGCTGCCCCTTGCCTCCTTCTGACTTGAATTAATTTAATTTTCTTTTTCCAGCCCTTCTCTGGCTCACTCTTTCTATTTTCTAAATGAGACTGGGCATAACATTTTCATACATTATTCTGTTTTATACACATACATCTTTCCATTGATGATCTAAACACTGCCACGTGATACTCAAAAACCTTCACAGTAAACACAGAGTCAAAAAGAGTATCAATGGCATGCCTTCAATGGAAAAGGATCAAGGCATTCTAATTCTTGCAGTTTCCAATAGATAGCACTCTGGTCATACATAACACAGACTTGGCAGAGACAGTTTGAATACCAAGCTTTCTAGAGGGTGACCGCTCTGGATTCAACGGCTTATTGAGAATTTATTCTCTGTCTATGTAGAGGCAGGGAAAATATAGTGAAAGCCAATGAAGTACAACTATATCAGGCAATAGTAGGCATTCAATAAATTCAATAAATTGTAAAGAAGGTCCATGGTCCTAATGTCCACTTTTTGATTTTGTGGATATGGTGTGGGAAACTAGGGTTTGTTTTAGTAGATGGCTTTTGATTGTGCGAGTTTTAGGTTTATGCAAGTCACAGAAACTTTTGAGGAAATTCACCTATGCCATGGTGAGATGAGTTTCAAAACTGTAGAACTGTTTGTAAGTGATACTTATGATGATGGAGTACTTCGGCAGCCTAAGGCACATAACTTACGCTCCCATGTGAGATGAATCAGGTCTCTGAGTAGGACAGGTACAGTGTTTATCACTGGAGCCTCAGATGAAATGATTCACCTTGCATGTGTTAGCAGATTTATTTCCAGGGGATGGTTTCCTCACCATGGAGCAGATGCGTATTTTGTTTTTTCTTTTGAAAAATAATCTTTGGCTTTTGAAGCATGTATTGTATTATTTTCATGGCACACAGCTAAAATGTGACAGCATCAGAGGATAAAATAGGACATGATTTTTGCCCTGTTTTGAATTCAGAAACTGGGGTACTTGTTAAGAATAGAGGGAGGGGCAGCCAAAAGCATGTTTATGAAGTGTTTAATGTTTACTTAGATCTATCCCATGGTCTAGGAATTCTGCGAAGTCATGTATCTAAAAGGGAGAGAATGAATTTTAGCTTTCCACAGGGCTAATTTCAGTTGTGGTGGGACAACTTCTCCTGAGGAGAATGAAGAATATCCAATGCAGTGGGCCAAATCTTGTTAACAGTGGTGTATGAGACTGTTAATTCAATCTGAAAACTAAGAAGCTTTGGAAATGGTTCATATCAAACCTGGAAATGAAAAGTTTGGAAGTGTCATCTTCAAGTGGACAGAACAATGGACTGGATATTAAGAGACTTGCATTTTAGTTTCACTTCTGTCACTAATGAGCTTCTTGAAGGTAGGCAAGCTTCAGTTTCCTTATTTGGAACATCAGACACAGCATTTTCCAGACATCATTTTCTAACAAGGCCATTTTTTCTTCCAGCCAAAAGCATGGCGTGCCTGAGTAGTGCAGTCGGTTAAGTGTCCAACTTTTGGGTTTGGCTCAGGTAGTGATCTCAGGGTCGTGAGATCCAGCCCCGTGTTGGGCTCCATGTGGAGTCTGCTTAAGACAGTCTCTCCCTCTCCCTCTGCTCTTCCCCTACCCTCTCTCTCAAATAATCTTTAAAAAAAAAAAAAAAAAAGCTTATACCTAAGTCTAATATGTAAAATAGCTAGACAGAGCCATTCCTTTGGAAACTAGAAGCAGAGAGCCCAGGGCTGCAGATCCCAGCCCCAGACCCCCCTGGAGTCATCCCCTCACCTCCACCACACGGCATAAGAAGTCAATAGGACCATTCTGGAGAGATGAGAGCTGATGTCTCTTGAGTTCTGATTTTTCATGGTTGACCATGGAAATCTGTCTTGCTTGATAGGACACAACCAGGAAAACAAGAAATCAAAAAAGGGATGGATTAGCACCTAAAGATTTCTTTGAAAAACATTTTAACATAACCTCTGATGTTAGGAGAGAGCTCATGGGACAATTTGGAAATAGACATAAATTTTGAAGGCTCTACTTTCCATTTCCTTCTTGAGGCACTTTGCTTTCAGGAGCCCAAAGCAGTTTCTACTTTGAGATGGCACACAGTGTGCCATCTACAGTGCATTGTGTGGCAGGGGCCTCACTGCCCTCTACTGTCCTAGAGATGGCAGTTTGGTGGAGAGCCCACAACTTTCAAAGACTTCTTTCTCATCAAGAAAAGGGAAGAGGGTTAATTACCTCTGTATGAATCCAGACATAAAAGGAATATTAAGTTTTCATAGTGGCAGCCTTGAACTTTTAGACAAGTGGTCTTGACAAAATCCTCTTTCCTTCTGGTCAGTACTAAGCATAGTCCCACATATAGAAGGACTTGTAAGTTTATACAGGGTTTATATTGTGGCCAAAACTCAGACCTCCGTGATTCATTCATGTTACAACAACTAACATGCTCTAAACCACATTCCCTTGTTTTCTCCCCTTGAAATGTAAGGCTGTGGGGAGAAAAGAGAAGTAGACTGATCTGAAGACAGAAGTGTTTCCTTGAAAGGAACAGAGAACAGATTGGCTTAACAAGTCATTACAGATTAAGTCTCAGCTTTTTAGACTTTGGAAGGAAACCGTGGAAATATTCAGCAGTTTTGTACTTAATCTCTGTATCATCCCCCACCCCCAAAAGCACAGTGGTCATTTTATTACGACACAGTTAAGTTTAAATATGGGAGAGGAGCTGATGCTGAACTATGAAAGATAAATGCAAATTTGAGGGAAACACTATGATGTTGAAAAGATCCATAACATTGAAGGCCAGGGTGAGGTTTTGTATTTATTACTCGATATAGAAATTTACTTTCCTAGCATTTTATTTCCTTAAAAGGAGGAGAAATCAGCTACGTGACAACTGCTCCTTTTTACAAATGATAGTTACTTCCTATTTTGATTTCTAACTTTATTTTGGTCCCTAAGTTTAACATTTTTTAGTGTTTCTTTCTATTCTGCTCCTCTGACCTAGCCTGGAAAATTTGAAGAACATTTATTTCTTTTGTTTTCCCACTCTAATAAGGCTTTAAATATTTTTTCTTAAACCCAAAATAGAAAAATGATATTTTCAAAATGCATTTATTAAGGAGATTCTCATTTGCAATGAGATAACACTGTCACAATTAGAATCCATAGTTCAAGACGATTTTATTCTCATTTTTTTCAAGTTGTTTACATTAGAA
This sequence comes from Canis lupus baileyi, assembly GCF_048164855.1. Taxonomy (NCBI): domain Eukaryota; kingdom Metazoa; phylum Chordata; class Mammalia; order Carnivora; family Canidae; genus Canis; species Canis lupus. The sequence goes on from NC_132838.1 coordinate 44,090,899, forward strand.
ATTACCTCTGATTTATCATATATGGAAGAGTTTATACATTTATAGACTGTGTGCTTTATGGCTTAGACTCAGGCACCCATGACTCATTGCTAAAAAACACAGTTCTCGACAAGGACACTTAAGTCTAGAACTCAGAGCCCTCATCCAGTGCACCAAATGTTTTAAGCTCAAATAGGCATCAACTCAGAGGTGTGGAGAGTTCATGCAGCTTCCAAAAGCTGTTTTGTTTTCCATCCATAGTCCGTTTTCTGTGACAATCTCATGCTCATGAGCTCATACTGAATGTTTTGTTAGTGTGTTCTTTAAGATTAATAAAAGCAAGTCTCACTAAATATATGCAGGAGAGGGAAAAAAAAGGAAATGTCGCCAAATAGGTGTTTGACAAGCAAATGAATATAGCGCAACACAACTTCCATACTCCTTATCTGTTTTGATGTTATAATCCTGAAGCAATTCAGAAATAAATTTTGGCAGGTAAATAAAATCATATACTGATTCCTGGAACATAGCCATAGTACAAATGAGAAATAGAAACATAATCTCCAACACTATGTAACAATATATTTGGGATGTCTCTTATAGAATCTAAAATAAACTAGCTTTCCTTTTGAAGATTAGTTTTTATATTATATTCATAAGTAGATCTTTAAAAAATACATATACATTATTTCAAGCGAGCTCCTCTTTAAGGAGATTTTATTTTCTCCAATATGAAGTGTTCTATCCAGTGAGCTAATTAATGCAAGAGAGAGAATGAGAGCGAAAGAAAGAGAGAGAGCACGAAGGCAGAGGTGGGAAGGTACAGAGGGAGAGAGAATCCCAAGCAGACTCCATACTGAGTGCAGAGCCTGATGCAGGGCTCAATCTCATGACCCTGAGATCATGACCTGAACCAAAACCAAGAGTAGGACGCTTAACTGACTGTGTCACCCAGGTGCCCCCAGTGAGCTATCTCTTAGATGCATACAATGTGTCAGGCACTGTTTTCAGCCTGTGTTTTATTTCATTTAATGTACAACAACCTGATGAAGTAGGGATTCTTATGACTGTAATTTGATATATGAGGAATTTGAGGACATTAAAATAACCTGTTGAAAGTCAAACAGATAGCGAGCATGAGTCAGGCAGTCTGACTTCCAAACCACCATATTAAGGCATTACGCTTTACTTCATGGATTCAGACCAAAGTTAAATGATCTCTTTAGGAGTGATAAAGGAAAAAATATTCACAATTTTATTGAAATATTTCCTTCTTCTAGAACTCTATTTCCTCCACCTGAAATAGTGAAGGCTTAAAAATGAAAGAAAAGGAGTCACTTATGACTTTCCTTAACAAAGAATCATCATCTGGGAAGCAGTTTTGATATTTATAAAAACTAAACCTTCCAAGTTACTAAAATGTCTGATGGTTTTTTGGAAATGAAGGTTCCTAGAAGGGATAGAGCTTGTTCAACACCAACACTACCACTAAAGCGTAGCACGTTTCATCTATTTTGGCCACAGTGATAGAATATTATGCCACCAAATAATACCAATAACTGTAGAGATCATATACAAGAAGATGATTCAAGCCTTTGGGCCTTTCTTCAGAGTTTTGACATAAGTCAGGGAGATCCAGAAGACCACTAACTAATTCAGAAGATCCACTTGTGAATTGGATTTTTTTTTAAACCATTTTATTTATTTATTCATGAGAGACACAGAGAGAGAAGCAGAGACACAGGCAGAGGGAGAAGCAGGCTCCCTGCGGGGAGCTCAATGTAGGACTCGATCCCAGGACCCCGGGGTCACCGCCTGTGCCAAAAGCAGATGCTCAACCACTGAGCCACCCAGGCCCAGGAGGCCCAGAGGTGTCCCTGTGAATTGGATCTTAAAGGATCCCAAAACTTATGGTTCTACGGAAAATTTTCATTAAGTCCTGCATCCCTCTGGAGAATCTCATCCATATAAATCTTAGGACTGTGAGTCATTGATTTTCTTACTGGAAGGCACTTGGGGAATTTGGAACTGGAGCAGGTTTTCTGAGGTGCCTGCATCATGGACATTTAGTACTACACAGGACCTTGGGAATCAGCTTGTCTAACTTCATCATTTTGCCAATGAGGAAACCAAATAGCAGAGTTTAAAACTGTGTATGATGTTACAGAACGTGTCAGTGATAAAATCACAAAGGAAAGCATGTTTGCCAGCTGTAAGTTCAGAAACTAGTTGACTGACTTTATGCCCATCATAGCCCTGGCCTTTTAGATTTGTGGATATGGGTCTGTGGTACTTCTTTCTCTGTCCTTTTTCAGGTGTCTGTGGCTGAGAGTGCCACCCTGACTCACAGTTTTGTGGCTCTGTAACTGAATGATCAATATCCTGTGAAACAGCATATAACTAAAACACGACATTGAATGCGATGTACAGTACTGCTAGATATTATCTTAATGTCCCTGTACCTTCTGGAACCCTGGAGAATATTGTGTATGTTTAAATAAGTATATAACCATAATCTTATTTTTACCATCTCTTTAAGATGTGTGGATAGAGAAAAACAGGATATCAAATAAGTTTTCATTGTTTACCTTACTCTCAATTTAAATGTAGTTTCTGGGGAAATATTCTATTTCCAATGATGGTCTCCAATAATTCCTACTTGTGAAGGAGGAAAAGGAGATCCCAAGAATGAACATGCAGATTCACTGTAGTCAGCCCCCAGCTAGCTCAGGGGTGCTATCCTACAGAGAGTGCCACATACCAGGAGCAGCTGCAGCAACAGCACCAGCAGAAGCAACACGTGTTGTTGGGCCTCTGGTTTCCAGGCGCTTGGGACACAGCAGGTGTTCCTTCATTTTGTGACTGCTGTCTTTTTCGCATTTCAGCTACTTTCGTACCCAACTGGCTGAAAGAAGAGAGAAAACAAAAGGTATGAAAAAACTAAAAGAAAGATACATTGCTTAGGCTGAAGGGAACGTAATTTAATTGGGATGGGAGATAAATTAAGAGAAAGAAAAAAAAAAACAAATAACTTTAGCAGTCAAATTAAAAATTCTCAAAAAAAATTTTTTTTTATGGGGTGATGGGTGGCTCAGTTGGTTGAGTATCTCCTTCAGCTCAGGTCATGATCCCAGGACCCAGGGATCTGGCCCTCATCCCTGCTAAGCAGGGAGCCTGCTTCACCGCCCCCCCCCCACCTGCCACTCCCCCAGCTTGTATGCTCTGTTGCTCGCTCTCGCGCGCACGCTCTCTCTCTCTCTGTCAAATAAATAAATAAAATCTTTAAAAATTTTAGGAGACTATCTTACAAACTTCAGGGACAAACTTCCACCACTATCTGCTACGTAAAATTATCATAACAACGTTGCCGTGCAGGAACGGCACGGGTAGCCGTGGGTAGCTACCCTGGGTAGCTCAGCAGTTGAGCACCTGCCTTTGGTTCAGGTAGTGATCCCTGGGTCCTGGGATCCAGTGCCCCATCGGGCTCCCCACGGGGAGCCTGCTTCTCCTTCTGCCTCTGCCTCTCTCTGTGTGTCTGTTATGAATAAATAATTAAATCTTAAAAAAAAACAAAAAACAAAACCCCCCCCAACATTGCCACATAATCAAAATCAGTTGGTAAGGTAAATAAGACAAGGTTGGAAGATTTATGTTTAACTTCTTTCTTTACTCAAGAATGATTTCATCCGGGATCCCTGGGTGGCGCAGCGGTTTGGCGCCTGCCTTTGGCCCAGGGCGCGATCCTGGAGACCCGGGATCGAATCCCACGTCAGGCTCCCGGTGCATGGAGCCTGCTTCTCCCTCTGCCTGTGTCTCTGCCTCTCTCTCTCTCTCTCTCTCTCTCTGTGACTGTCATTCATAAATAAATAAATAAATAAATAAATAAATAAATAAATAAATATTAAAAAAAAAAAAAAAGAATGATTTCATCCACTTTCCTTGGTGAACACTTTTAAATGACTGTAGCAGGGGTACATAACTTGTTTCTCCACTGGTGTTTACAGTCAGGTTCACTGAGTTTTACAAAGCAGGTTGCAAAGTTTCTAACTATGTAACATTGTGAGGAAGATCAAGTGTGTTTTGGTGTTCTCTTAGCTTCTTTCAAGGCACTGCATCTTCTTCTTGGTATGTTTGACTTTTCCCTCCAGGGGCTGGAGCCTGATCATATATTGGCAAAGTGCCTTTTTCTCTGTTACATGTCCCAGTCGCAAAGACAACACCTCCCTTCCCTCCACCACCTCAGATCTGTTTTCATTCAGTAGGGAAATGTGGAAAGATAAAAAGTCACCAAATCCAGGGAAATTACTTTGGTGGGATATACATATCATGGCAAATGAGAAAAATATTGAGGTACAGGATGTGCTGATACCTGTGACCTTACAAAGGTGGCCAAATGAGTTGTCACCTATTTTACCTGACCCATCCTGACCTAGGACTTTGTTGAGGATAAAAAAATAAAGCTTTATTTGAGTAAAAGAATATCAAATATAGCATGACTTAATAGAAAAAGAAATGAATTCTACTACATGATGTTTTTCATAAATATGCCATGTATGTAAATCACATACATACAATGTCATGTGTAACTGACAGCAATACTTATTAAAACCATAATGTACTTTGATTATTTTGGTATTGTGAGCTCATGCTTCAAAAATTATGTCTTCAAGCACTAATTTTTCTAAATTGGAGAATAAAATATGTATTAAAAACATTCTATGTTCATCATGTAAGGGATATAGTCAAAAAATTTTTCAGGGCACCTGGGTGGCTCAGCCGTTGAGCATCTGTCTTTGGCTCAGGGTGTGATCCCCAATCCCAGGACTGAGTCCCACATCAGGCTCCCTGTGGGGAGCCTGTCTCTCCCTCTCTCTGTGTGTCTCTCATAAATAAATAAAATCTTTAAAAAATTTTTTTCATGGGCAAATGCTTGTATGTTCTTGTAGCATTTCTAGTTAGGTTATCAGGTATAAAACCTACTTCAGTCAGAAGAAAACAAAGTCAGAGACAAATATCAAAGCACTGAAATTGATAAAGTATGATATTGAACTTAATGACTAGCTAAAGTAAGATCTCATGTTTCTCTGTTTACTAAGTCTAGGAATAAATTTAAGATGACATAAATTAGGGAAATAGAAGGGTTGTCCTTCCCTCCACTAACACTGTTTTTATATGCATCACAATGTCCCCAGATTGTTCAATCTAAGAGTCCTTTTATCAAAATCTCCAAGCCAATCAGTACCTGTGACACAGTGATCACTCCATCCTCTTTGAAATGCTTTCTTCTCCTGCCTTCCTGGGTACCACACTCACCTGTTTGCTTTCTAGACTGTGAGTCACATCACAGTCTATTTTGTTTTTTCCTTCATCTCTCCCATCTCATACTCTCTCCCTACAACTCTCCTCTGTCATTTTTTTTATGAACTCATTAGACTTTTACTGGACCTATCTATTGCCTGTTCAGAATCTCAAATTTAGAAGTCCAGTAAAAATGATTTTCCTGAATTCAGGATTCATAGATCCAACTACCTACCTGATGTCTCCCCTTGACTTTCTCAACTTGCCATCGCAGACACGTTTCAATCTGACGCTCTTTCTTCCTCCACCAACCTGTTCCTCCCACAATTCTTCCACTTTCAGAAAATGAAAAGCCTTACCTATTTACTCAGACCAAAGAAGAAAAAAACAAAAACGAAAACCTGTGGAATCATCCTGGACTCCTCTCTTTCATTCAGACCCTCACAGTAAATCGGTAAATGCAAGCCCTATTAACTGTTCCCTTCCACTCCCTTCTGTTTTTCACTACTCCTCATCTCATTCTACTACTCATTCACTACTTCTCTCTATTCCATGCCGTTCTTGTCTCAACACAGCAGCCAAAGTGCACAAGCATAAGTAGATGATTTCAGCAAAGATTCTTCCACCCAAATCCGCTCTAAATCTTCCAGAGGCTTCCCATCTTATTCGGAGTCAAAGCCAATGTCTGGTCCTTCATCATTCATTTCTCTGAATGCATCTCCTTTTCTCTCCTCCTCACTTACTCTGTTTAACCACAATGGCTTCCTTGCTTTTCCTCAACCATGCCTGGTACAATCATGTGTCAGGGCCTTTGCACTGACAAAGGCCTTACTCCTATGTTACATTCTCAGTGGAACCTTCCTTGCTACCTTATTTAAAAACACACCTCCCTTCTCAAGCATGACCTATTCACCCTTGTCTAATCAACTAGAAAATAAGTTCCATGAAAGTAAAGAGTTTTGTTATTTTGTTCATTGTTGTAATAATGCCTGGTACATAGCAGATAACACAAAAATGTGTGTTGATTGGTGAATTTTATAAGCAATTTCATTAATGATAAGAAAAAGACAGTCAACTATCACACCTAACACTGAATATTATTAATTTCCTAGCCATTGCAATCAAGTAAGAAAAAGTAAATAAGGATTGGAAAGGAAAACACAAATTTTAATATTTATAGTGATATGGTTGTCTACAAAGAAATTCCAAGAGATTCAATAAAGATATTAGAGATAGTTCAAGAAGGATACCAAGTCAAGCTTCAAAAATCAACATATTTCTAATATACTACCAAAAACTAATTAGAATATATCCAAGAAAGAAAGGCATCATTCAAATGAATTACAAAAAATGAAAAAGCAACTGACAATATTTCTAACACAAGTTGTTTGAGAACTTTATGAAAATATTACAAAACTTTATCAAAAAATATAGGATACACCTGGATAGAGAAAGTTATTTTCTCAAGTGAGGAAATGAAATATCTTCAAAATGTTAACTGTCCCATATTATCCCATAAATTCAATATGAGTGTAATAAAAATTCTAATTGAATCTCATAGAACTCAACAAAGGGATTCTAAAATTTACATGGAACTCTCATGAATAAATAAATAAATAAATAATCTTAAAAAAAGAAAAAATAAAATAAAATTTACATTGAAGAATAAAGGGCAGAAATTAACCAAGATATTTCTGAAAACAAGAACAAGGGGGATAGTTTATCAATGACATAAAATAATTTTGACAACATGTCATTGGCATGGGAATACATAAATAGATCAGTACTATGGAATTTGTATAGAGTTGAGACACAGAGTCAGGCACATATGCAATCATGCTTCAGTTAGAGGACGCCTCCGTTATCATTCAGAAAAAAAATTCAGTACATAGTGTTGATACATTAGATTTCTATATGATAATTACATCTCTTAAGTTATAACACATGCACACAAATAAACTTCAGATGAATTAGGGTTGGATGTTACAAACAATTACAAAACTCTGACAAGAAAATATAGAAAAATGCTTTTATAGTTTCAGGGTGGGAAAAGGATTTATGAGCCCAAGCCAGAAAGGAAAATATTATTTTTGATATAGTCTAGTTTATCAAAAACCTTTGAACAAATAAGGATCACATAAAGTGAAAAATAAGAACCAGACTAGAGGATACAAAGGATTATTACCTGTAAAATATAAGTAACACATCACAACTGAAAAATACAAATAACCTAATAGAAAAATGGGCAAAGGAGATGTGCAGGCAATTTACAGAGGAGGAAAATACAAATGCCCCAAATTAGATTAATATATACTCAGAACTAGTAATCAGGGAAATTCAAATAAAACAATTATTCCATAGCTAATTTCCCCACAGTTAAAAAGTCACAGGGCACCAATTTTGAGAGAGGATGTGGGTAAACAAAAAGCTCTCAAACAATCATTTTGAAGAATAATACTGGCTACATAACAAAGTAGCTAACAAATTCCACTCTCATGTTTATACATTGGAGAAGCTTTGACATATGTATATGAAGATATTAAATACAATATTTTTAATTCCTTAAATGGGACAATCTGTATTTTCATCCTTTCAAGAATGAATAAAAATGGGGATCTCGTTATAGGATGCTCTATAAAACAACACTTAAGATGAATAACTTAGATCTACAGGATTCAACAGGGAGATTGTAAAATAACATTGAATGGAAAAATAGCTGCAAAATATTTTTAAAAAAACAGCTTGTATTATTAATGTAATTTTGTAAGTATACAAAACAATACCTTTTATTTACTTCTGGATAATATATATAGTAAAGTAATAAAACATGAACTAGATCCATGACTACTGGGGTATAATGATGGAAATGTGATTGGAAAAGAAGGGATTTTTAACTTTATCTGATAATTTCTTTTACAAAGACCTGAAGCAATAACAAATTATTAATATTTGTTTAATTGGAGAACTGCACCCAGGAGTATTTGTTTTATTATCTTTTGTACTTTCTGTATTTAATTTTTTGTCTTGAGAAACACCCCGCACCCCCACCCCCCACACACATAAATACAATACAGCTTTTTACCAGACAGAGGTCCTTATCTATATCTTATCCCACCAGTTTGCAGGAAGATTTAATCACCTTCTTGAGAATTAAATACCTTCATTTTGTCACTGTTAAATACCCAATTTTGGAAAATTTATAGAGAAATGCCCTGTTGGGTGCAATGTCATGGTATAAAACGCTGAAGAGGAGTTCAAATAATTGTTAGATTTGTAGGACTTTTCAGTTTCCTAAGTCCTTTGGCTCATTAGGAAAAAATCACAGGCTAATGCCTTCTTTGTGCTTTTCTGAGGTAATTGTGTGTGTTGTGTCATAAGCATTTTCCTTCTGGCAAAAAAAAAAAAAAAATTACTACTCACTGATTTTTCCTCTGTAAGTACCCATACCATTTGGAGCAGGTTGCTTCTATTTCTCTGATTGATCTGTATGTATCCTGGAATATCAGCAGTTCCATATTTATATTCAGTATTATTATCAACTGTGTTTGGAGTCTAACTTTCTCCTGTGCTGCCTGGCATATAACTATATATAAGAAAAACAGTCTGTTGTCATATTTTGCTACATAGCTGCACTGTTCAAAGAATTATACACAAGGTGGGGAAGAAAAACTTTCTAGAGAGCTACTTAGTGACACACAGTGGGGAAGAAAAATTTTCTAGAGAGCTACTTAGTGACAGCACTCTCTCTGGGTGAATGGGCATAGGGAACAGCGGCTATTCACATCCCGGAAACCTTACTTGCATCTACTTCCTGTGTGTCCTTCTAAACAATGGTGCTTAAGAAAAGTCACTGGAGTTTATCTGTAAATACAGAAGGGAAAATCTGTGTAACTGTTATAGTTTTCTTCTGTAGAGTTAATGGATTCTAATTTTAAGCAAAACAAATTTTTTTTAATGTCATAAAGGAAAAAAGAAAAAAAATTTTACAAAAGAGTGCATAACCAAGGGCTAAAACTCAAACACTTTCGATAATGTGGAGGCCAATTCTCTTTTCTTCCATTCAAACTCCCTAGGGAAATAGACTGTCAAGAAACTGTTTAATTTCACAGGATAAAGGAGAATGAGGTGGGGAAATTGGTTTCTCCCTTACAGAGAAGTACATACTTGTGCACGAAATTGGGACTTCATACTCTGAGCTGTGTGGCCCTGGAAGGGCCCATGACCCAGGGACATAGCAAGGCTGGGAGCACGTGTAGTGAGTGGTCTCCCAGACTGCTCCTCTCATACTGGCCACCTTGGAAAACATTTCATTTAGTTTTTATAGTGAGGTGCTGGGAAAGCTGTTATGGAATAAAGATTAATCCTTAGCATTATCACTTCCCCCCCTCAAAGCTTAGGCAAATTTACTAGCGAGGTAAACCCATAAATCTGAGGTAGTGATGAGGGAGGTCTTTTTTGTTGTTGTTGGGCATTAGTTGTATCTTCCAAGAAGCAAGAAGGACATCTGATCTCATTTCTTTCTTTCTCTCTCTCTTTTTTTTAATCTCATTTCCACCTGGTCACAGTTTTACTCCACATTGCTTTTTTTTCCCTTGTGCAGGATCACATACAATGATCAAAACCATCTTTACACAACAGAAGTAAAAATCAACAAGTGGGACTACCTCCAAATATATAAAAGCTTTTGCATGGCAACAGAAATAATCACCAAAATGAAAAGGCAACCTACAGAATGAGACAAAGTATTTGCAAACCATGTATCTCATAAAGGGGTTAATTTCCAAGATATATAAAGACCTCATGTAACTCAATAAAAAAATTAACAAAACAGTAAAAAAAAATGAGCAGAGAAACTGAATAGGCATTTTTCCAAAGATGACATTCAAATGTCCAGCACTTACATATAAAGATGCTCAACATTACTAGTTACCACGGAAACGCAAATCTAAACCACAAGGAGATATCACTTCATACCTGTTACATTGTCTATTAACAAAAAGTCAAAAAATAAGTATTGTTGAGGATGTGGAGAAAAGGGAAGTCATGCACTGTTGGTGGGAATACAAATTGATTTAGCCGCTATGGAAAACAGTATAGAGGTTCTTCAAAAAATTAAAACTAGAATTACCATCTGATCCAGCAATCCCACTTCTGGATATATGACCAAAGCAAATAAAAAAGGATATAGAAAAGATACCTGAACTCTCATGTTCATTGTAGTTGCATTATTCATGCTACCCAAGATATGGAAACCAACCTAAATATTTGTCAATGGATGATAGATAAAGAAAATGTGTGTGTGCATCTATAATATAGATGGAATCTATATTATAGATGGAATATAATATAGATGGAATATAATATAGATGGAATATAATATTCTACTCATCTATATTCTGTATGAATTCTATGCATATATGTATATATATATATGTGTAAAATGGAATATTATTCATCCATGAGAAAGAAGGAAATATTGCCATTTGTAACAACATGTCTAGGCAGACAGAAAAACAAATATTGTATGCTGCTATTTATATGTGGGATCTAAAAAAGCTGAACTTGTAGAAACAGAGTAGAATGGTAGTTCAGGGACTGAAGGTGGAAGAACTGGAGAGATGCTGGTCAAAGGATGCAAAATTACAGTTAGAACATGAGTAAGTTCTACATCAGTTGTAAGTAAGTTCAACATCAGTTGCACTGATCTAATTATTAACAATACCGTATTATATACTTCAAAGTTGCTAAGTTACTAGACCTTAAATCTTCTCACCACGTAGAAGAAATGATAATTATGTGACATGGTGAAGGTATGAGCTAATGCTACAGTGGTAATCATATCGCAATATATAAATGTATCAAACCAACACTTGTACACTTTACACTTACACAATGTTATATGTCAATTATATCTCAAATAAAAATCTTTACAGTTTGAGTAATGAACAAAATAAAACAAGATGAAATTTAAAAGATAAATATAAGGATATGAGCTTGGATCTAAAAAAAACTTCATAAGATGAGGATGAGAGAAAGCATGGCTTACAAGGAACACATGAAAAATTCTAGGTGATTAACTGGACAATAAATTCAGTATTAATCAATAGTACGATGTAAATAAAATAGGTAATGAAAACTTAGAATGCAGTAATGGAAGCATGCTTTCTAAAACAGGTTTTCTAAAGCTGATGATGGGTCTTATCTGGGCTGGTCGAATGGTTATGTTTAATTCTGGCCAGAAGTTAAGAAAGAAATTGCAATATGTTCAGAAGACTAGAAGGAGGAGAAAAAAAAAAACACTCAAAAATGTCTCATAAGAATACTACTTTTAGAACAAAGGTGTTTGCGCTAATGAAGAAGACAGACAATCCGAATCATACTCTTCTAATATTTGAAGTGATGTCGTGTAGGAGAGTATATAGATCTGCTTTGTAAGATCCCAATGTTAGGAGATGGATTGACGAATAGAAGCAATTAAGTCTCTTGTTTCCATATATGGAAAGTCTGTCTGATACTCAGATGAGACCTTCATTTACCCGTGAGGTTGGTATCAAGCCAAGTATTCTTGAGCATTCAAATAGAGGCTGGACAACTGTTTGAAAAAGGTTGAGGCTGATGTACAGAGGCCTCAATTTTACATGGATGGTTAGACTGAGAAAATATCTTTTTTTTTTTTTTAAGTAGGCTCCATGTGCAGCATGGACACCGACACAGGGCTTGAGCTCAAGACCCTGAGATCAAGACCTGAGCTGAGCTAAGAGTTGGATGCTTATCCAACTGAGCCACGAAGGCACCCCAGATTGAGAGAATATCTTAGTTCTAGAGTTACTACTCTTGAAATGAGCTGCCCAAGCTAACTACTCTCTTCAAAATACAATCAGGAGGAAGAGAACCCCTGTTTTTATCAATTTCTACATTCTTAGAGAGCCTATTGTCAGTTCTTGAGACTAATACTATTCACCTTTTTTGTTTATATATTGTTTCCCAATAAAATCATAAAACTCTTAAGAGGAAGGAGATAGATAAATAGATAGATAGATAGATAGATACCTCAAATATGTTGGCCTTCCTGGAATCTAGCAGTAATTTTTATCATTAGTAGATGCACATAAATATTGACTATTTTGATGGTGAGTATGCAGATTCCTCAGATTACTTTTTAAAAAATCTACTTTCCCAAGGCAGAGATTTCAAATTTTTTACCTATAATTCCTACAGCTCTAAGAAATGCTGTCAAGTTTGAACAGTGCTCTTTATCCTTTCCCAAAGTGTCCCTTTGGGATTGATAATAATAGAACACATCAGTACACCGTTATTACTGTACAGGTCATCAAATGGATTGAATATGTAAAATACTCAGAACAAATCTTCATACATATAGTAAGCACTCAATAAGTGACAGCTCTCTCAAGATAGTACTGGAGAGAGCTGTTCCTAATGTTGCCAGAAAGCTGATATGGTACACTGTTTTCAGGCTACAGATGTTGAAGATTTCCATCACTATCTTCTTGCTGAGAGACCATTTCTCATAGGGTGGGTGGTCAAATTTTTGTAGAATCTTCAAATTTGGGTAGAATCTTCCTATCTCAGGGATCTACACAAAGACTTACTCAGTGAAGAAAGAAGACTAATAGTTTGGTTTTTCATTTTACCACTAACACTGTAATTTTTATCACATGTAAATGCACTGAGTCTCAAGTGACTCACAGTACCCACAATCAACTCCTTATCCAACAATCAAACTTCATTATAATTGCAGCCATCTTCTCATGTTTAGTGAAAGCATTCAGTTTTGCCATATAGTTGTTGATTCAGTGTTTAGCCCCAAAAAGGTATTTGCTAAATAAGCCAAATTTGTAAGGCCTTCTTCAGCACTGGGGTGGACAAGGAAGCAATTCACTATGTACAGATATTTATTCCTGGTTGTGATGTATTTTCTCTGGGAAGGAAAACAACTCACTCCTCAATTTAAAATTTCTGATAACTACTCTGCTTCAGCTAAGCCAGCATTTGTCTGTGTGACAGAGCAAGCCTTCAGTGTCATTTCCCATATCATGACATGTTTATCTAAAAAGATTTGTATCCTGGGGTGCCTGGGTGGCTCAGTCTGTTAAGCATCTGCCTTTGGCTCAGGTCACAATCCCGGGGGGCCTGAGATCAAGCCCTGCATCGGGCTCCTTACTCAACATGGAGCCTGCTTCTCCCTCTACCTCTGACTGCTGTGTGCTCTCTCAGTCAAATAAATAAGTAAAATCTTTAAAAATAAATAAATAAAAAGATATGAAAAAACAAAAAGAGCTGTATCCTAACTAGTTTTTGCTTTTTGGGGGGGCCTGGGAGGCTATTTTTTTGTGTATGCTGTTTTCAAAAACATCATTTTAGGATTACATTAAAACTACCAAGAATTCAAGAAGTAATCCCTGTTCACTCAGAGTGAAAACTCCTAAGAATAGAATTCTGGTCAATACTTTGGGTGGTTAGGTCTGACTCCATCAGTGAGTATGTCCATGGGTTTCTTTTCCTAGGTGATATATACAGCTTGCCTTGTCCTGGCCAGGTGGCAGTGAGTAAAGTTACTTAAACTCTGCCATTGTTTGTAAAATGAGGAAATAGTATTTACTTCACTCAGTGGTTGTAAGGAGGGGAAAGCATGACCATTGACCTTAGCAGTGTGTCAAGTGAACAGCACTCACTAATCTGTAATCAGAATCACAATACTTGTTCTTTTTTTTTTTTTTTTAAGATTTTATTTATTTATTCAAGAGAGAGAGGCAGAGACACAGGCAGAGGGAGAAGCAGGCTCCATGCAGGGAGCCCAACGGGACTGGATCCCCGGTTTCCAGGATCACGCCCTGGGCTGAAGGCAGCACTAAACCGCTGACCCACCCGGGCTGCCCACAATACTTGTTATTATACTCCTAGACAACTTCTGTCTTCATATTTACATGAAGATTTTTCTTCAAAATTTTAAGATGGGGCTTTAAATGTAACTGAAGGGTGACTGAGTGAGTGACTTGGTAATTGCTAAGGTTCTTATATCGAGTTAAAACCTTGGCCTTTGCCATTCACAGTGTGGTCCATGGATCAGCAGCATCCCATCCCCTGGGAGGTTGTTAGAATTGAGGATCTCAAGCCCCACTTCAGACTTATTGGATCTGGTTCTACATTTTAACAAGATTCCCTGATGATCTGTATAACTACTAAGGCCTGAGAAGCATGGTTTCAGGCCGTGCTAAGTTGTGAACTTGAGGCACTGTGATTGCTGTGTAGAGGAGATATATCTGTAAGTCAGAAAGACACAGCATCTTCTAGTTAAACCACAAAGTGGGATGAAAAATCAAAAAGAGCTTGCTGAAATAATACCCTTTCAATGCTCATCTCACTTATCATTCCCTCTGTCTTCTACCCATTTGGGCAGAAATAAGTGCTTCCCTCTCAGTGCTGACACGTACGGTGCACCTACCACTCTGAGTTGTAATTAGTGGGCAAAACTGTTTCATTACTGAATTCTGACATCCTAAAGACCTTCACTGTTTTTTGGTATCACTAGCACCTCACAGAGGTGCTTTTTCCTGGCAGGCTCTGACAAACCAGCCTATGGGAAAGTACCTAGCACTGCTTGACCTTCTTTCATCTGCAATTTCATACTGTTTTAGAGTTTTGCCATTTGTGAGTTTTTCCTACAAGAGTATGAGCTCTTTGAGGGCAGAGGCTGGGCCAGTCATCTTGGTAATTTTGATACACATGAAAGAGTAATTATGTGTCTCAATTAAGCTCCCACCAAGAACTGAAATTTTGTGAAATGGAACAAGTATTCCACTCCATATACAATCATCTATTTTGGTCAGAGGAAAAAAATTAATGAGGAGAAATGTCTCTCATAAGTTTTATCCCATCTTTTTTCTTCCTAAAATGTTGATACCTACTACTGTTTATGTATTTTGGAAACTAATATAAGCCAGTATTTATTTTTACACAAAAATTTAAAGATCAGTGATTTCAATGTTAGTATCATCAACAGGATAGTGGTGAAAAGCACCGTATTTTCCAGGAAAATTCATCACATATGAATAAGCTTGAGAACCAGTGAGCTCAGTCAACATGTGTTAAAGGAGAGAAGCAAAACAAAGAGGTGTCTTTCCAGCATAGGTGAGTGGACAGGCTCCCCAACAGAAGCCAGATTTGCTCAGTTAATATGAAAGGGCAGTCACTCAATTACTTAGCAATAACAGAAAATCGAAAATCCAATACAGATGAAGTAGGGCTTTTAAAAAAATCCACTTTTTACCTGACTTATTCAGGCTTTGCTTTAGTTGAAAACAGCAGCATTAGCTTAGGGTGAATGTTTTAGAAATGGGACTAAATCTTTGCCATAAGCACTGCATGGTGACAATAAGAATCCTTAGCATGGCTATTACTTTCATTGTGCCATTCTAGAAAATACCATTGATTAATATGGAGTCATCATGTGTTTACTTAGGGAAGTACTGACAGCACTTTCATTTATGTGACATACTCAGTTTGGGAATCACTGAAGTGCTTTTCAGAGAGGAGACATGCTTATTATTTCAATTCACATAAAAAAGATAAGAAGTTAAGGGGTCCCTGGGTGGCTCAGTTGGTTGAGCATCTGACTTTGACTCAGTTCATGATCTCAGGATCCTGGGATCGTTCCCTGCATCAGGCTCACTGCTCAGTGGAGAGTCTGCTTCTCTTTCTCCCTCTGTTCCTCCCCTGCTCCTGTGATCTCTGTCTCTCAGATAAATAAAATCTTAAAAAAAAAAAAGCATGTTAACATAAGAAAAAAAAAAAAAGACAAACTATAAACAGAAAAAAAAATCAGTAGAGATAATAAAACCACGTTTGAAAAGGGTATGCCAGAGACTGTTTCTCCTAATAGTAATTGTTCCCATAATTATTTAAGATTGTTACACAAACAAGGATAATTGCTATGGAAATTCAATACAGAGCAATGTCTATATAAACACATTAAATGGGAATAAAGGGATTAATACTATGTGGAAGCACCACCAGAAGAGAACTAAAACACAAAATATATCCCATTTATGTTTGTGTTTAACATAATATCCCTATATACTATTCAAATCTTTTTCTCCAACCAAACCAATGTTACCTCTGATTCTCTCCTGCACTTCCTAATAGTTTCTATATTGAAGAACAGCTTAACTCTGCCACTTTCTCAGATACAGTCAGCAAATGAGATAATGTACTATCTATTCTTTCCAAAGCTACATTCTATGTATATTGTGTTACACTAATAGACATCTATAAAAAGAGAACAGTTAAAGATACAATTCAGTAACCAGGAAACTTTTTCAAAAGCTCACCTGTGCTCTATTCAAGGTAAAAATTCGTGGAAGAGGATTTATGGTCACCTTTTCCCTGTAGCACATTATTAGGTCTATTTAATCAACACAGTTACTTCCCTTCACTCTGCCTTTAACATATGCATTTTCAGCACACTGGTCCTGTTAGAAAATTCATCTCACCTCACCTCAAGTTTCTTGGTGGTTGCTGTTGTTGTTGTTGTTTTTGCTTTAATAAATTCACCAAACTCCAGGAAATACACAAGTGATGAAATCAATTCAGTCAGCACTCTTTACTCACACAGCAAAACATTTTTACTCATTCCAAGAAGAGTGGGCAGCAGTTACTAGAACAGCTAAGTATGATGAGGGAATAAAGGCTCTCCCAAAGCCCCTGACACAGCTATTCCCAACCTCCCACCAAGTACCCTCTGAAATATAGAAAAGAGAAAAGAAGGGACAGGTTTTATTGGGGGGGGGGGGGCCAGTGGGGAAGCACAGTTATTCTCCAGCCTCAGATAGTCACAAAAGAGCACTGATAATGAGAGCATCTCCATTGGTTTGGTTTTTAGTAAAGAATACGCTGAGGAAAGCAGCAGATATTAGCAGTAATATCCAGAACATAATCAGGTAAAATGGACACGGTAGATATCTACTTCAAAGTTTTAGGGCTGTTGTAAAGATATTAAATGATAACTTCATACAAAGAAATATATGTATATATGTATAAGTGATACTATATATATACACTATATATAGTATATATATATACACCCGTATGTACATATATACATGTGTATGGCATACGTGTAGTTTATACGGTATGTGTGTGTATGTGTGGACAGAGAGGGAGAAGCACAGTCATGGGCACAAAGTAAGTACTCAATTATCATTAGCTCTTTACATTGTCATAACACTGTCATAATTCCTACTTTACTTCCAACCCTTTCCCATCCCACTAATCTTCTGGATTTGAAGAGTGAATCTCACACTATTGGTAGTGAAGGACTAGGGTGTTTTTTTGTTCTGTTTTGTTCTTTACAATATTATCAGTGGTTACTTACTTCCTTCTTCTTCTCCACTTCCCTCCCTTCTCTCTTTCCTTCCTTCCTATTAAATTTGAGGACCCACGTGGGGCTTGAACTGACAACCCCAAGACCAAGAGTTGCAGGCTTTACCAACTGAGCTAGCCAGGTGTCCCTGTTTTGTTTTTTGTTTTTAAATTTCCAATCAGCCATGGAGCAATACTTTGGCCAAACACAATAAAAATAAATAATAAAAGATTCAATACAGAGCACTGATTAGTTTTTACTATTAGATTTTTTTTTAAAGATTTATTTATTTATTTATTTATTTATTTATTTATGATAGACAGAGAGAGAGAGAGGCAGAGACACAGGAGGAATGAGAAGCAGGCTCCACACCAGGAGCCCGATGCGGGACTCGATCCCGGGACTCCAGGATCGCGCCCTGGGCCAAAGGCAGGTGCCAAACCGCTGAGCCACCCAGGGATCCCCACTATTAGATTTAATAGACATAAAAATTACTTTGTCAAATTTGCTCTAAACATTTCTAAAAGCTTACTCTCAATTTCAGTATTTACTTTGTTATGGACCAATAACAAATGTTTTGCAAATCAGCACAGGAATCACATGCAATCACACATCGAGTAGCAATGTTCTAACACTTAATTGTCTGCACCCGGTATCAGAACTAGTATTGTTAGGGAGGATGTATTCTATTACAATAGTTGAAAGTTTAAATTAAAGCTCTATCTCTTACTCCGTGAGCAAGTTACCTAACCGTTTTGAGCTTTAGGTCATGCAACTATGAAATCAGGATAATAATATTACCTAATAATTCATCAAAATGTTTGAGATTAAATGAAAAGACCCTTGTAATAAGCACAGTGCCGGGCGCACAGTAGCTCTCAATTTGGTAATTACACTGTGGTAATTACACTGATTTGCATGCTTTTGTCCTTTCTATATGAAATGTTTTGAAGATAAGTGTACTGTTAAATTATTAACATGTATGTTTAGTATCAAAGGCAGTGCCCTACTGTCATTAGTTGCTCAGTTAATGCTGACAGTAATGATTTGTCATAGAGGAACAGAAATATTGTCACACTTAGGAATGTGAAAATGTATAAACAATTCACATGCGGCTGGAAAAAATGCTACTACATTGCTCTATTCCACATAATTCACAAGCCATTAAAATACTAAAAAAATAAAACATACTGCAGTTACAGATCTCAGCAAAAGTCAGCCTCATGAAATAGGGCTTCTGACATTATGTTGCTGAGTTATGGAGAAATGGATCATATAATTTAATGCAAGTGAGATGCAGATAACTATTTTTAAAAAAATTTAGAGTATTTTTTTGAGAGCAGTATTAGGTTTACAACAGAATTGAGAGGGAGAGTTGAGAGAGATTTCCCATATATTCCCCCACTACACACATATATCTTCCCCGTTATCATCATTCACTAGAATGACGTATATTATACTGACAAATCATAAGCACCTGAAATCCACTGTTTACCTTAGGGCTCACTCTTAATGTTGAACACTCTATGGATTTGGACAAATGGGTAATGACATATATCCGTCACTGAAATACCGTAAGAGAATGCTCATTACCATAAAAATCCTTTGTGCTTTGCCTAGTCGTCTCCCCTGTCATTGCCCACCTCTGGCAACCACTCATCTTTTCATTGTCCCCATAGTTTTGCCTCTTGCAGAATGTTTTATAGTGCAAAGCATACAATATGTAGCCATTTCAGATTGGCATCTTTCACTTAGTGATACACATTTAAAGTTCCTCCATGGCTTTTCATGGCTTGATAGCTCATTTTTTCTTAGAGCTTAATAATATTCCATTGTCTGGATGTATGACAGTTTCTTCATTCATCTACTGAAAGACATCTCAGTTGCTTCCAAGTTTCGGCAATTATGAATAAAGCTACTATAAACATCATGTGCAGGTTTTTATGTCTATATAAGTATTCAATTTCTTTGGGTAGATATGAAGGAGTGTGATTGCTGAATCATATGTTAAGAATATGTTTAGTTTTGTCA
The DNA here is from genome assembly GCF_048164855.1 of Canis lupus baileyi. NCBI lineage: Eukaryota > Metazoa > Chordata > Mammalia > Carnivora > Canidae > Canis > Canis lupus. The sequence continues at coordinate 44,110,586 of NC_132838.1, forward strand.
GAAGCTGCCAAAGTGTCTTCCAAAGTGGCTGTGCCATTACACACTCAGATTTTTTTTTTTTTTGAGCAGTTTTTACATACATTCTCACGCAGCCCTCAAAACAAACCAGTGAGGTAGATATTGCCATTTTATATACATGAAAACTGAAACCAGACAGATTAGTCCCTGGTATCGAGCTAATGCCCAGTACAGGTTTAAACTTAAGACTGCCTATTTCCAAAGCCTATGATCCTTCTTTCTTTGTTAATAATACCTATGCAACATGCTCTAGCACAAATTTCTAGGGCAAAGCTCTGATAGGATCTGAGAAGTGATCATAACCTGAAGTAACAGCCCTCAGGTAAATCTCTTTGTCAGGCAATAGATATATTCCAGATGCTCCAGAAAGGCTGGATAGCTCAGTCAATCCATGATGCACTGCCAATATTTTGTGATTGTCTGCACTTCCATTTTTTTCCAAAGTAGCTTGAAATCATCAGAGTTAAATTATTTTATTCAGTGAAGAAGCCTATAAAAGTCAGCATTTGTTTAAAATACCTGTTGGAAATACTTATTCTTTATACAAATAAATGTATAATACTTGGTTTCGATTTTATATGAACTGTGAAAAATTCGATCCAAAATTAAAAAGATTGTGATTTGCAATTGAAGGTTTACAAATCCAGAAAATCAATGAACATGCATACATTAAGTTCCTATTATATATAGCTCATATCAGTCTAAAGATAGTGTCTTGTTTTTCATCTTAATGGCCCATCAGTTTTCATTAAGTCAGAGTGCAGTGGGAGTTTGTAGGTTGGTTTGCAATAAAAGGGCATCCCCCTTCACTACAAATACATTTCCCAAGGGGCTTCTAAAATATTTTAGAAGACAACATACATGTCATTTCATTACAACTACCATAAGGAATGGTATCACTCCTCTCCTGTGAAACCATCAATTCTGCTCAGCCCTCTCTTCTGTTTCTCTTCCTCTTCAAGCCCTATCCAGAAGAGGCAGTTCCTGGCTTTATCCAAACAGGCATGCTCCACTTGGGAAAATGTTATTAGCATCTGCTACTCTTCCAGACTTATCTTGAGGTGCCACAAACATGCCTGCAATACTTTGAGGATATTCTGTGAAATTTTCAAAGAGGGTTTAAGCAGTCAGGGTCCCAGGAGATAACTGGGGGACAGTCAGGTTTAAAGAGTCTTTTATGATGGGCTGTTCACAAAAGGGTGTGGGGGCAAAAAAGGGAAATCCCAAGGGACAAGGCAGTACTCTGGAAAACAGGGGACAGGTATAAGTAATATAGGTGATGTTATGGCTCCTAGTCATACAGATACAAGGAGAGAAAATAGTTATGAGGAGAGGGACAGAAAGGGTTACGTGGGGAGACGCCTTCTGACCAAAGCTGTGGTCTGAGGTTGACTAAGAGAAGCAGGCAGCAGGTGACCATGCTGGAAGTAAATATCCCAACTTCTGCCTTCCCTTTGACCTCTTGGAAGAGGTCCATATTGGCCAAACTCTTCAATGTAGGCCATACTGATTCGTCCCTTAGGACATAGGAGGCTACAGAGAGAGTATTCTAGGGAGACAAATTTTGGCTGTCCACCATTAAGAGTTGCTCTGTTGGTCCACATTCATGTGGGTCCTATGTACTCACTGACTGATGAAAGGGGTTCGGTTCAATGATTTTAATGAATGCTGCTAAGTACGACATCCAGACCAAAACTAAGAAATGAGACTCAAACCTACCTCAAGAGATGAATTAGAATTCAGATATATTTTAAGATTATTAACAAGAGTGTTTCTTGTCACTCTTGAAATATAAAAAGGAATTTTTTTTCAATATCTAAAAATATTCTTGAGGACATGAACCTTACTATCCGTAAGAAAAAAGCTATCCCTATTTGTAATACAAATTTACACAATCTTCCATTTCCAAAGCTGATAGTGTTTTCTGTGGCTTGTTGGGTAACAATTGACTGCTGGCTGTTCATTTACACAAAAGTTGGCCCAACCAGAAATCAGCAGTGTTTTGTTGATCTCAAGTCAGTGTTTCTGAGTTTTAACAGGCAGACAAAATCGATTCCACCTGAGTAGTATTCTTCCTAATAATCTGTCCCTTTCATTTTGTTTGGCTCTGCATCCCTTGTTTTAACTCATCACATAAAATCGGCTATTTAGAACACTATTCATTCTCAACAGCTTCCTTACTACCGAAGTCCCTGTCAAAGCAGAATGGATGTCAGAAACATTTGGAACTCTCTAGTTAACATACTGAAATGGCTATGGAGTAAAATGGAAAAAAAATGTTTCCTTAGTTCTATAACTGGCAGGAAAAAGACTGCCCTCCCAGTTGCTAGGTATTTAGATGTTACAAACAGGATACAGTTTTTAGGAATTCTTCCTTAGCCTTAGTAAATTGGATGTTGTCAGTAGTCTATAGTCTCACCAGTAATTGGGTTGGTGAATATTTTAAAAAGGATTTTTGTATGCACAGCAGTTCATGGTTGGTATCAAAGACAGATTGTTTATTAGATGATTGATTGTTTGACTTTCATATGGAAACTTCAGTTCGGGAAAGGAACTAAAGCCCATTCTTTGAGTTTGCTTTTTAAGTACACTATTAAGAGGGAAGAAGCTTGAGGAAGCAGGGGCCATCTTCTACTCTCGTGCTAGTGCAATTCAGCATGAAACTGTGAGCTGCCCTGCCCTTGGGTGCTGATGAAAAGAGAGCAAAACTGGGCTGATGATTTTAACAGCATGAATTTACAAAATGGCAAATAAGTAACAATATAAATAAATGAATTCATACATTTTATTCTGTGCTATATTTAAAAATTATTTGCATAGTTAAAGAAAACCCAAACAACTATTTACATAGTTCAAATTAGGGAACCTAGTCTTAAATAAACCAAAAATAATTTGATTCCTTATTTTGCAAAACTCCATTCTTCTTTGTCATTCACAGGTAAACTCAGTTCAATATTGATACTACTATTTACAGACCAAAAAATGGAAATTTAGTACAGAATAAAAGTGAAAAGGGTTCTTTTAAATGGTATTATAAGAAATGAATAGTTATTTAGAAAGAAATAATGTTCACGGAATCTTCCAACCAAATACCAGAATATACTCTAAATATATTCCAGACATAGATGCAAACATTGAAAATATACATATATTACAAGACAATATGGGTGAATTTCTTTATAATATGGGAAAAGGGAAAATCTTGCAAACCATGATCAAATTTTAGAAAAAATAAAAAGACTTTGCATGGCAAGAAACAAAACAAAACAAAACAAAAACACACCACTATAAGCATCAATAGACAAATGCTGAAATGGAAGAAATTTTTGTTTTAAATTTGTAGCTTAGAGGGTAGAAGAAGCAACTATGGCAATCGGAAATGCAGAGTACAAATACTGAGAGTTGTGAAGATTATCAAAGAGTATTTGCTCTAGGCATGGTTACAATCTGCTGATATAAAAAGCTCTTTTAAACAGAAGAAAAGACCAGAAGCCTAATAAAAAGGGGACAAAAAATGTATATAGATGGTCCTATACTAAAAAGATGTAATTGCATTTTAATGTAAGAAAACATAAATACAAATCATATTACTTTGATATACCACTATTCAAATATCAGATTTATGAATCAAAAGCTTGACAACATATCCTGTCGGAAAAGCTGTAGAGAAAGAACTACTTTCCATATACTACTGCAGGGAAAACAAAATTGTTCAACCATTATAGAGGGCAATTTGGCAATATTTAACAAAAGTACATATGTGTTTGTCCTTTAATATAGCTAATCTAAATCCAAAAACTCAATCCCAAAACTCTACCATGTCAATCTCTACAAAGATTCATCTCCATAAATATGACACAGCACATGCACATGGTTATACATTAAATCATAATTTGCAGTAATAAAAGATTGGAAATGAACAAAATGTCTCTGAATGTGTGGGTTGATTAACTGAAATAATTGAAGTCAACGAAGAAAGAGAGAAGACAAATTACCAATATCAAGAATGAAAAAAAGTGATATGACAGATCCAATAGATATTTAAAAAATAAGGGAATTCTATTAACAACTTTATGCCAATAATGGACAGCTTAGATCGAAAGGACTAATTCCTTGAAAGACATAAGAACAAGAAACGGAAAATCTAAATGTTCCTACAATTATGAAAGCAGAGAATTCATGACTTTAAAACTTCCCCCCAAAATTAGGCCCAAATATTTGCATAATCCACTCACAAATTTAAAGAAATTTTTTCTTCTCTTAATGGTAGTTGGACTTTGTTTTGGCAGGTCAGTAAACTACTTGTAGATAAGCATGATCTGCTGAAGGCCCCTTCAATGCAAGCTTTGCTAGTGTGGATCTTGAAGAGCCATGTCTCCAAGTGTAGTTCAGCTCTCCTACTAAGGCCTGACTCCACCACAGTCCCCACTAGATGCACACCAGGGGATTACTGTGGACTATCCATCTCCTCTGGCCAGTTGGAGCTTAAGTGCCCTCCGACCAAACTGTAAGCCCTGGGAGCTGTTTCTTGCTACTCTTGCCTCCTTTTTGCTTGATTTTGTAAAATTTTACCTTATGCATTCGTGGCCTAGTACCCAGCAAAAACTCAAGACCCTACACAGATTTCTGCAGTTTTTTATCAGAAAACTTCCCTCCTCTCTAGGCTCTTTCCTACAAATTCCAGTCTCCATTTCCTCCAAGATAAGACTGTATCTCTAATTAGATATTTTATCTGAATTCCGATGGTGAGTAAACATTTTGTCTTACTGACAATGAATCAATGAATATCTCATGAAGCTAAGAAAGCTAGTTTTCTTCATCAGTTTTTAGGGCATAAAGAGTAGTTAATAGCTTTCATCACAAATTTTTTTAAAATGTCTTTTTTTTTAAGTGCTGAAACAGGTGAAGGCCTATGTCACAATCAGATTTCTGGGAGACAAACATCTTCTAGTTTCTTTTAAAATTTTAACTAATGGATCATTCCTACAGGCAAGCTTGCAGAAGAAAAAGCTGGCCAAGTGGTGAGTCTGTTTTTATGGAAATAGGGTCATTAGTACTAATCTTTGAGGGAAACGATTCATTAATTCTTGGACTATACTGATGGGGGAGGAGAGAAGGAGAAACAAATAAGAAACAAAACCAGTAAATATTACTCCAGGGCTAGATCTTGGAATTGAAACCTAAGAGCAGCTAAAATTAAATGTAAACCCAAAGAGCCACATTTTAACAAAGAAAAACCTTAAGATTTTTAAGCTAAAATTGTCAGGTCTTAAGTTAAAATTGTTTGAATTTGTTAATGCTGCAGACTATAAAATGACATGCTTTTCTTGACCTGTTTTTCTTGAAATGACCATATTATAAACTGTAATGTAGCTTTCCAGATTAAGGGGTAATTTTTAAAGACACACACACACACACACACACACACACAAATACTGAGAATTATCATTGTAAACCTCATTATCATGAAAGAGGAATGTTGAAAGTATTGATGTAGAACATTCAGGTATGGGGTATGACCTTGGGTTGTGAGAATGCAGTGATGAATAACTCCTTGGAAATCAGATGAATGACTGATATGTTTATTTCTAGAGGGAAGAGATGGCCGCATTGCAGAGAACTGGTCTTCTGGCATGTAAGGTGGTAGAAGGGTTTGGCTGTACAAGGACAGGAGTACCAGCCTGGAGCTTTATCAATGCTCAACAGAGACAGCAATGGTTATGTTCTCTACAGATGGCCCAGCTGGGCCTTGCTCCTGGACATTTAGCTATAGAGCCTCTCATTGACCCTCTCAGAAATCTGTGAGCTGGGCAGCCGGGTGCCTCAGTGGTTTAGCACTGCCTTCAGCCCAGGGCCTGATCCTGGAGACTTGGGGTGGAGTCCCACATAGGGCTTCTTGCATGGAGCCTGCCTCTCTGTGTGTGTGTGTCTCTCATGAATAAATAAAATCTTAAAAAAAAAAAAAATCTGTGAGTTACTTAAAAGCCCTTAGCAAATTTGTTTTATTGAAGTGTAGATTCTGTATCTAATTGGATTTAAGTACACAGGTGGTCAGTGACAATCAGAAAGTGGTCATATAGATGGTCAAGGACCTCAGATTGACTGGAAGGGGTGTGGTACAGAGGAGAGGTAAGGCAGGGGGGACAACTAGCTTCAACATCTCTTTCCAAAGTTTGGTTGTGAGGGGAGAGGAATGGTAGAGAACAGCTAGAAATGGTAGGATGTAGAGTCAAGGGAGGAAATTTTTATTTTTAAAGATGGAAGTGATTTAAGGTGTCTGAGAAGGCTGGAAGGTAACATAAAGGACAGGTGGAGCCTGCCTTAGTTCAGCTAGAAGCTGTGCCTCCTTTAATGTAATAGGTTATGCAGGTACTGTCGATTGAGCAGCTTCTTTGACTCCAGAGTAACTAGAAGTATATAAATATTTGCTCTGGAAGACTCTTACCTGGTATAGGAAGAAGGAACTGAAAAATGCCATAGGATATTCCAAATAGTGGAACACAGCAGTGACATTCATTAAAGCATATAGAAAAAGACTCAAAATCTTAGGTGCATTATATTTAACTGAATACTTTTGTATGCTTCTTCATTTATATTTGTGGGGAATATAACCATGTTATAAAAATTTAATTTCTTTTTAGAAAGAAAAAGTCAATGCATAGGCTTCAGATTTCACAATGCTTTTCATAATTCTCTGTGTCTGTGTGTGTTTAATTTATGCCCAGTCTTTTTTATGTATGTATTTTTACATAGTTGATAGATGGCATAGGGCATACTGTTGGTTTTATTTATCATAATCATGTTTCTTACACAGTATTCACAGGCATCATTTTAATAGGATAATTTTTAATTGCCATAATTTAACCTAGCCTTTTCTCTATACCTAAACTCAATCATTGCATCGACTTGAATTATAGCTCTGCAAAGGAGCTTAGGGATTATCCATGCCACATCCTTTGTACAGAGGAGAAAACCAAGATGCAAAAGAGCTGAGTAAATCTCACCAGGGTCATAGAGCAGATGAGCAGCAAGGTCAAGACCAGACCCTGAGGCCAAAACATGGACAGCAGGCTAGCAGAACTGATTGGAACTACAATACTCTGGCTCAGTGCTTCTCAAAATTCTAGTCTAAAGTGTGTATTACTGGTCTACACTGAGATCAGGGGCTTGCAGAAGAATAAGGAAAACAATGCACTGATTTATATTCTGTGACTGATCACTGGCTATCAGCTCACATACCAGCATCAGTCCACAGATTATGCTTTGAGTAGTACAGCTCTAATTGAAAGAAAAATCACTCACAAAATGTCTGGTTCCCTCTGTAGCTAGCAATGGCATTTGTAAATAATACATTGGGTGTTTCATAGCCACGTTTATGCATTATTCTTACATTTTCTTCCTTAACAAAATCAAGTAAGTGCCTAAGACATTGACCTTTTGGAACAAAAAGCACATACCCAATCTGCACGTATAAGCATATGTTTACTGTGCAGGCTTACATGATTTTATTTCAAGGGATTCACATATGAAGATGCAGGGTAAAGGAGATGGGATGTCCTTTTAACCTGATCAATTTTATTTATTTATTTGTTTGTTTGTTTATTTATTTATTTATTTACGAATGAGAGAGAGAGCACAAGCAGCAGGAGGGGCAGAAGGAGAGGGAGAAGTAAGCTCCTGCTTAGCAAGGAGCCTGATGCTGGGCTCAATCCCAGGATCCCAGGATCATGACCTGAGCCTAAGGCAGACACTTAACTGATGGAGCCCCCCCAGGCACACCTTAGCCTCTCAATTTTACTGTTTGATAAGTCAGGAGAGTTCTTTGGGATCCATGTTCTCCTGTTTTCGTCTAAGAGAAACAACCTTCATTCAGCCCCTGAAGGATAATTACGTCCCTGCTAACTCACAGTCTTTAGTCATTCCTGACCACTACACTAAAATAATTGCTTCAAGAATTTTTATGGATTGAACCACAAAATGCACCATGGCAATTGTATCCTGTTGCTCCCCACCCCCACTCCCCAAAAGGAGAAAATGACTATATATAGTCATTTTATATACACATGTATATACGATAACATGATGCCGTGATTCATCATATTTAATGAGAATTGATTTTCAGAACTAATGACAAATTTGGGTTTAGTGCTTTTAAAAATATATTCTGTAACTACCAGGCTATCTGAAAGTTAATTCTAAGCATAAGAAAAATAACCATTGGATCACCAGGTAAAAAGGAACACCAGTGGTCATTGATTTCATTTCTCACTTTCTAAAAATCACCCAGTACATCAATTATACTGAAATTATGAATCCTGTTTTTAAGGATCTCTGGAGGAAGAAGCAATGCCACATTCACTGTGATGGATAATATATTTAGAGCTGCCCTGAAGGAAATGCAAACTCTTACAATGTCCCTTCCAGGATAGTTTGGAATGCTTAAGCATTATTATTACCATGGTTAATGCCAGCAGGCAATATTCTAAACACACTAAATATATTAAATCATTTAATTGAGAGGTAGGCACTATTACTTAGGCGGTAGGTAGATTTCTAGAGGAAGAAAAATCTACCAATGTTGGAGACACTAAACTTTTAAAAAGTAATTTAGGAAGTGCAACCAAAATATTCTTAATACATGAAAGTATCAAAGAAGTAACAGAACTCTGAGGGTAAAAGTAGTGAGAATTCAGATATAAAAGTGTTCATCATTTATGAGAATGGCCTCCCCAATTTCTTGGTCAATGCTGAGATAAAGTGGTTTGGGAGACATAATACAATTGTATTTTAAAATACTGAAATCTAAGCTACTGAACTGTATTCTGAGGAAAATTGTGAGAACAGAAGATGATCTCTTTACATGGCAGATGCAGATTTGGAAGGCAAAACCAGCTCAGATCAAGGCCATGTATCGTTGAACAGGCTGACTCCGTATAACCATTTGTACCACAGTGGAAACACTGATCAACTTACATTGTGAAGATACTAGTTACTCATTTCATCTCTTGCTTGGATTCAGTATTCACCAAGTAATCTTCTCATTTTGACTTTTCACATAATTAATGCTATAGGGGAGCAATGCTAGCAGTAATATTTCATAATATGAATTAATAAACTGGCAATGTAATTTATACATTTTGTGTCTTGTGATCTGATAGTAAAAATTCATTCATTACATTACCTTTGGGTATTGAATTACGTGTATTTTCCCCCATTCTTAAGAAAAAAATTTTGTGTGTTTTTTACAAAGGTTGAAGATGTTTATTGCAGAAAATTTAGGAAACAAAGATATTCACAATAATGAAAAATATTCCATAACCTAGAAACAACTTTTAACTATTTGCATGTGTGTGTGTGTCCACAAATACACATATCCTCTGGTCTTTCATAATGCAAACATATGCACATACTACTCAGTTGCAAACACATGCTACCTTTCAAAGAAAAGGAAAGATGCCTCAGATGCAGAGCTGAGCAGCATGAAGTGTTAGTCCTAGCCCTTGAGATCTAATCAAGAACTTCCAACATTTTACAGAATTTTTATGGAAGAGTAATTTTTTTTTTGAATTTCCATCTCTGCCCTCCCAGTTTTTTTTGTTTTAAGATTTTATTTATTTATTCATGAGAGACACAGAGAGAGGCAGAGATACAAGCAGAGGGAGAAGCAGGCTCCGTGCAAGGTGCCCAATGTGGGACTTGATCCTGGGTCCTCACCCTGAGCAGAAAGCAGACACTAAACCACTGAGCCATTCAGGCATCCCAGCCCTCCCAGTTTGTTTTTTTTTTTTAAAGATTTTTTATTTATTTGAGACACACAGAGAGAGAGAGAGAGGTTGAGGGAGAAGCAGAGGGAGAAGCAGGCTCCATGCAGGGAGCCCGATGCAGGACTCGATTCCAGGTCTCCAGGATCACACCCTGGGCTGAAGGCAGCGCTAAACCGCTAAGCCACCAGGGCTGCCCTCACAGTTTTGAAGAGAAATGTCTACAGTCGTTCTTCTTTGCCTGTCCTGACATTGGATGTTGGATATACGAGAGACAGGTACCTGTCTCTTCATCTTACAGGTGGAGTGCTCAGCAAGCTCTACTTAAGGAAACTATGCCTAAGCGGCATGGCACCTGGATCTGATTTAGAGGAGAGTCTGAGCTTTGAGCTACTGATGTCATGGGAGGACACTTTTGAGAAACCTGAAATGGCTCCCAATGATCCCTGCCTCCCTTTAGCCACCAGATTATAATTCTCTCTTCTGGACTATGGGTTGGACTTACTGACTCACTGTTAAGGAACAGAATATGGCAAAAGTGATGAGATATCGTTTCTGAGGTTAGGTTATAAAAAGACTGTGGCTTGTCTTGGACCTCTGTCTCATCCCTCACTCTGCCATTTTGTGGCAGATCCCATATGGTAAGGAACTGATGTGTGCAGCCAACAGCCCAAGAGGACTAGCAGGCTTCTGGAACACCCATGTGACTGAGTTTGGAAGACTTTTCCTCAGCTGAGCCTCAAGATCACTGAAGCCCCCAGGTGATGCCTTCTTAGCAGCCTCATGAGAGAATTTATGCTAGAAGCACCCAGATAAACTGTGCCCAGATTCCTGACTCACATAAACTGATGAGTTTCACTACTTACTAAGTCTTGGGGTGACAAATTTTATGTAACAGTAAATAACTAGTCTAGGTGCTGAATACAATATAAAACTGAACCCAGATTTTATTATAGTCATTAAATATTTCATATGCATTAAACCTGACCTATTATCCCTGTTGACAAATACATGTATTTTTATTTCCAATGTCTAATTGTTTCCTTTTCATAAATTTATTTTTATTTTATGAATGAGATGTTTTATGTTTTATACACACTCTAAAGACATCATTCTTATTTTAAAGTTTCTGTTTTGTTCTCTCAGATGTCAGTCTCTCAATTTGCTGGCATTATTGTATCTTTCATGATACTTGTCTTTCTTGGTCTTCCTTGACTGTCTACTCGTCTTGGTATGTGAGATTCCCATCTGTTTGCCCATCTGCAGATGCTTCTGTTGACTGTGGGGTGCAGAGTATGCCATACTGGGCATGAGGTGCATCCAGGTAGCTTATCTTTGGAGTACATGGTTTACCCATTTATATTTCAGATTACAAGCCATCTGGGATAGTACCAGGTTTTTTTGAGACATCTTTGCTGCTTTAGCCTGGGGTAAACACTGCAGCTGCCCACAGATTATTATAAGGGGAACAAGAATGAAAAACAATTCAGTTGTTCCACATGTAGTTTCAATTGCTCATCTAATGATTTTCCCAGAAACACATCCTGCCCTACGTATTTTGACTATGTGTTTGCAGAAGCTCTAGAACTGTTCCCACCTATAAAAAGAGTTTTCTCATTTTTGGACTCTGGTTTCCTCTTGTTTTGTTTCTTTCAGGAATGCCTCAAAATGAGACATTAAGCCAATAGTATTCTCTTTCCCCCTCCTTTGTTTCCCCCTCATTGTTGTTAAGGATGTATCATAAAACACATACTTGTATTTATATTTATATATACATATATTTCTTTCTTAAGGGACTTGGGAAGGCAGAAATAGATTTACGTGCTTATCTTGCCAACTGAATCCAATTAGTAAAAACATTTATATTCTTGAAATTGAATCCTAAATAATATTTCATCTAAAAAGAGAAAGTCCATTTTTAATAAAACTGAAAACCATGGTTCTAAACTAACTGTAATGTTGGTGATTAAGTGGTTGAAAGGAACAGTTTGGAAGTGGTCCAGTCATTTGGTGAATGCTGCTTCTGCCATCAACATTAAAGAAGTATGGTACTTTTGTGTAAAAAAGTGATATTAAGAAAATTTGGGTCAATGTATACAAAAAAGTGTGATTCTAAAATTGATACAGATGATTACACCATCTTTTTTTCAAGGCAATTATCCACACTGATGATCTATTTAAACTTGGATCTTCTTTCACTAGCCACTCATTTTACAGTCTGCTAAAGAAAAAAAGATTTTAGTATTTTATACATGTAATATAAGTATATAAATTATAATTACATTATTTTTAATTTTTATATCATGCTGGTTAAAATATGTAGGCTTAGTCTATTAAATGTGTAATGAAACCTTTCTTCCAGATAAAACATAAAGTGTTAATAAATCTTTTCCAGGCATCAACATATAGTCCACATAATCTTTAAGATTCTCTTGGCAGTACCATCTTACTGTTGACCTACTTTGATTAACTTAAGGACTGAAGAGTATATGAAGCTTTCAAAATAATCACTTATTATTTCCAGGTTAAATTTTCCTTTTCACAAATGTTATTTGCTCTACTGTGTTAGAGAAATAAATTTAGATTAAAGAAAAATTGTCAATTTATGAAAAAGAAAAAATAGGGATGCTGATAATAACTTCATCATTAAGGGTATTTACTTCTACAACAGAAAGAGGTAAAAATATACACTTCACTCCCTAGTTGCTAATGTCTACAACACCATTTAACAACAGTCTGTATAGTAATAAATACAAGATTTAGACAAGGATAAAAATATTTATGAAGACTAAACAATTTAAACATTTTTAAGTATTTTAAAGAAATGTTAGTATTTCTAATTACCTAATTCTATAGGTCAGAAAGTTACAAAGAAAAAGAAGTTTGCTTTATAAAAAGGATCTGGAATAGATTCCTACTAACTAATCTCACTGGAAAATGATATTCAAAAGTTGAGGCTGCCTAGGGATACAATTGTCTAAAAGTACAACTGACTGTACAATGTCTTCCATTGGTGTATTGAGATACAGAATTTCATCCTTGAAAAATATGATAATTTTTGATAACTGTCTCATATAATTTCATCAAGTGTAAACCCTTGAATATTTTTAAGGAAATATCATCATTAATGGTTGAGCTAATATTCCCATAGGTATGTATTATGCAAAGATACAATACTTAAAATCCATAATTTAAGCATATTCTAGTACAAATACTTGAGTTCAAAATATTGCTTCCATTGAATAATATTCTGTAAACTTTGGGGGAATTAAAAAATGAGTATCAATTTTCAATCAGTATTTGGCAAACGCATATTTAGATCAAACCATGAGCTCCTTACATGAACAAGAAAAAGTGCATTAGGGAAGGTGATGGAAATACGATGTCTAGATGCAGCTGGAAATATCTTAAGACTGATATTTACTACTACAAGAAAATTTTAATTTGAGCCAATCATTAAGAAATTTCCAAGAGATCAATGAACTTTTTTGTATTCTTTTAAAAATGTAGACATAATTCATCTTTTAACCCATCTAGAGAAGTGCTATGTTAGAATTTTCCAAGGTGTATGACTGTCCACTTCAGATAAATCTTCTTTGCCTGTACAAAATGCGGTGTTGCTGATCAATCTAAATATTGAGACGCATGGGGTGCCTGGGTGGTTCAGTCAGTTAAGCATCCAATTCTTGATTTTGGCTCAGGTCATGAGATCAGCTGTGCTGTGGGCTCTGGACTGGTCATGGAGCCTGCTTAAGAGTCTCCTACTTCCTCTGCCCCTGCCCTACTGCACGTGTGTGTGCACGCTCTAAAAAAAAAATAAGTAAATATTGTGGTGCAACTTTAACTTCATGATTTTCATGGCAGTAGTTGAAGTCTTAGAGGTCTTCATTTCTTTCAGACGGTCAAAAGTATTCTTGCTGATTGGTTTTAATGCTAAAGTTGTTATCATTATCAGTTTTAAGATCTAAGACACCACAATACTTTGGTATCATATTCTAAAAATGAATATCCAAAATAAATAAATAAATAAATAAATAAATAAATAAATAAATAAATAAAATGAATATCCATTAATTTGTTTTGTCATAGAGTATTTTCTTGTCTTCACCCACCTCTAACTCCATCTTTATTCACTTTGCCTTTCAAATAAAGAATGTACAATTATACATGGCTTGGAGCAGAATGGGCTTGGGAATCACAGAATTAAAGTGACACAGTCCACTTTTAAAAAATACCTCTAAGCTACAAAGTCAAGTGAGACTTAGAAATGCTAGAGGTCAGAACATTGCTCACAAATTATCCCAGTACAATTTAGCTTATGAATGTTTTGGAATTATACAAACAGCATCTGATGACTCATATAACTTGTACCTTAAATGTGTTTTGCTGTTGTGCATTCCTTTTAGACCAAGTACCCCCTGAGGAACAAAGTGTTACAGAAGCAGTTATGGTTTCAATTTCCTTCTATGATTTGCTTTCATTTGAAAACCAGTAAAAGGGGGAACATGAACTAACTCCTGGCATCAGAGCTCTAGAATACTAAATTTTCACTTTCCTATAGGAGAGAGAGAGTCCTACCAAGGACTACAGATAACGAGGAAACCAAGAAATAGGAAGATGTTAGGAAATGTTATTACCAATAGTAATTAGTCTTACTATGTACTTGAAACATTTTTTTAATTAAAAAAATATTTTACATGCGATGTGTCATTTGATTCCAGATTTTAGGCTGGTGTTGTTCAACATGGATATTTTTCATGGCACATTCCTGCTATTTACAGGCAGATGAACTCCATTCCTGCTATTTACAAGCAGATGAACTCCATTTTAGATTATTAGGGTCATATGACCTGTTTCTTTCTGAATCTCTGAAACTCACTGTTCTCCAGGGATGTCTTTCACTGGTACCCAAAATGGTGATCATTTTTTTAAGTCAGTGAAGTACATGGACTTTAGGATTGGTTTGGTTCATCTTTCTTTTTCCACAAGGAGAAAGTTCACGTTATCTTCCACAAAATCTTATCTACTATGCAAGGGACCCAACTCCTGATTATGACCATTCCTTGCCTTTTTTCAAGGATGAGGAGTAAACAAGGGGACAAGTGGTAGGGATACTGCAACACATCTGAGTAAGGTAATTAAAGGATAAGATAAATGGTACACATACTTTACACAGTGCACAGAGAAAAGGAGAACAGAGAGAGGCCCAGAAGGGTACCAACTCAACACAATCTTGGTTTAGTAGACAAGGGGATAAATATACAACAAATTTCCATTTAGCTTTCTGGAGAGAAACTCAAAGTAATCTAGTAAGAAGATCACTGGTCTTGTAGCCAGAAGACTTGGGCTTCAGCCCTACCTATATTAAATCACTGGGTCACCTTTAACAAGTGCCTTAAATTCATTGAGTCTTTCTTTCTGTATCTGTGAAATAAGGATAAAGTCCTCTAATACCTCCCGGGTTGTCTTCAAGCCCAAATACTGTAATATGTATAGAAGTGTATTATATATACATATGATTATTTCTACCTGGTATCATCAAGGATGAGGTTTTTCTGTATGTACTCTTCTACACTATGTTACAGACATCCATGATTCTGTAGGTAAACTATAATATTCAAGTGATTCAAGCATTTAAAATTGGTGACTGGAGGAAATAAAATCTCCTTTATTTGAGAACAACTTCTAGTCCTCTGCTTCTCTCCATCTAATTTCTATGTTTTCATCATGACACTTATTATTTGAAAGTCAAATACAGAAAATTCAGAGCATTGAACAACTTTAGGAAGTATGGTTCTGTGTCACTAGGAAATAGATGAGCTTCCACTTAGTAACTGTTTCTCTTGTAGCTCTTAGAATTGTTTTCAATGTATTGAATAAATTGGAAGTTGCACAAGTAATCAATGGGAGAAGGGCAAAAATCTCAGAATTTAATTTTCCAGTCCCTTTTCTTTCTTTTCCCTTCCTCATCCATCCCCAGTGGGGGGATTTTATTTTTTTTTTAAAGATTATTTATTTATTTATTCATAGAGACACAGAGAGAGAGAGAGGCAGAGACACAGGCAGAGGGAGAAGCAGGCTCCATGCAGAGAGCCCGACACGGGACTCAATCCAGGGTCTCCAGGATCACGCCCTGGGCTGCAGGTGGTGCTAAACCACTGCGCCACCGGGGCTGCCCTAGTGGGGGGATTTTATACCTTTTTTTCAAATAGAATATCCAGTTTTGTTGTAAGTTAAATTTCTAAAAAACATTTTTGAATCAGGATTTTCAATCTAAAACTTTTTTAAGGGATGCCTGGGAGGCTCAGTGGTTGAGTATCTGCCTTTGATTCAGGGCATGATCCCAGGGTCTGGGATAGAGTCCCATATCGGGCTCCTTCATGGAGGCTGCTTCTCCCTCTGCCTTCGTCTCTGCCTTCCCCTCTCTCTATCTCTCATGGATAAATAAATAAAATCTTTAAAAAAATAAAATTTTTAAAAAGAATTTTAAATCTTTTTTATGATAACCACATTCAGGAGCACCTGGGTGGCTCAGTCAGTTAAGTGTCCAACTCTTGGTTTCAGATCAGGTCATGATGTCAGGGTCATGAGATCAAGCCCCACATTGGACTCTGCACTCAGCGTGGAGTCTGCTTGTCCTTCTCCCTCCTTCTCTATTTCTTTCCACCCTCCACCCCTATGCCCACTGAGTGCGTGCTCTCTCTCATAAATAATCTTTTTAAAATATTACCACATTAAGGAGGGCAGGTGATATGATGAACACTGGGTATTATATGCAACTGATAAATTACTGAACGCTACATCTGAAACTAATGATATACTATATGTTGGTTAATTGAATTTAAATTAAAAAATAATTACCACATTCAACAAGTAGGTTCTATAGTTACAACATTCACATATAATGTTGTGGCTAACATAATCTTCATAAATTAAATAAGATAAACATTTATCTCCAAAAACAATTTTAATAATAATGCAAAATCTCAAGCATGTCCATTAGGAGTTTAATATTTGTTTGCTATGTTTTTGTGGGAATTTCTGAAACAGTCATCACATATTTCTAGAATATGCATATTATTTTTATTAATCCATTATGAATATACTATTTATTTTTATGTATGAATTCCTGTGCTTGCACTAATATGCCTGTCAAAGGGTGTGAAAATAATGAAGTTAACAGCATGATTTTTTATTAAACTATCACTGAAGATCTAAGCAGAAAGCTGGATCAATTATTCAATAAATATATTGAGTTCATGATGTCAGTGTTCAAATCAGAGCACCATGTACTCAAATTCTTTTCAATGGAATTCTGACAAAATTTTGGTAAAATATCACTGGCCAACTCTTATTTCTCATTTGCACTTTTTTCCAGGGTAAAAAGACTGAGATGACTATTATAACTTTTCTTTTCTAAAATTTTATTGTGGCAAAATATACAAACATAAAATTTACGATCTAAGCCATTTTTAGGTGTACAGTTCAATAGTATCAAATACTTTTTTTAAGATTTTTATTTATTTATTCATGAGAGACACATAGAGAGAGAGGCAGAAGACACAAGCAGAGAGAGAAGTAGGCTCCATGCAGGGATCCTGACACGGGACTCGATCCCAGGACTCCAGGATCATGCCCTGGGCCAAAGGCAGGCGCTAAACTGCTGAGCCACCCAGGGATCCCCTAGTAGTATCAAATACATTCAGAATGTGCTACCCTTCTCCACCATCCATCTCTAGAACAATTTTCGCCTTGTAGACTTGCAATTCTACACCCATAAAAGAGTAACTCTCCATTCTTCCTTTCCCCCCCAGCCCTTGACAACCACTATCCTACTTTCTGCCTCTGTGATTCTGGCTACTAGTAATCCTCATATTTTTTGGGGGTGGGGGGTGGGGAGAGAATATTTGGGGAAAAAACAAATTTAAGAGACTTATTCTCTAAGGGCATATACGTAATATTTTCAAATATCAGGTTCAGTCGTTGGCAGATCACTCAAGGATTCTGAGTAGCAGAGGGAGAAAATCATTGTTTCATAACAAGTACTTTGATATTAAAGAGAATCTATTTAAGTAATTTAAGAATGTGTATCTTGGCCACCATGTGATAGATATTAAAAAACAGAAGCAGCAAAAAGAATACAACATGAAAAAAATAGAAGTATTTCTGAAGTAGTATTGTTCATGATTTTAAATATTTCTACTTTGTGTTCGGTAAAATGCTACAATTTAATGAACTATTTTGAAATTGAATACCGGATGTATTTACTCTAGGAAAATCTATCCATTTAATAATTGAATCTGTAGTATAGCAGGGTTTTGAATTATATATGCTAGTCTATATAAATACTGAATTCAATTCCTAAAACTACTCCAAATGATTCTCAAATAAGTATTTTAAGAGGAAGGATCTCAAATTGGTTAACAGAATCCATTTCTCCAATTTTTGGCAGATTATGAAAAAATGATCTAATTATATATTATTCATTTTGGCTGAATCGTAAAAGTAGGATGCATAACTCTCCATATGTGAAGGCACTTGATTATTTAGTCTATAAGAAATATTTGTAGCTTGGTTTTGCAAATAACTACAAATAATACTTAGCATCCAAACTGTTTTCAGTTGACAATTTGAATGCATCAGCTTCAGTTCTCGAAAACACAGAGTTTGTCTTATAATACAGTCATCCAGCTAACGCTTCTATGTCCTGGGTGAATGCTAAATCCAAGAAATTTAAGGGAAAAATAAGACAGAGTAGAGTCTTCAGGCAGTTAATGGTCTTGTGGGAAGAAAAACACAAATACAGGATTCAGAATGCCACAGTATAAGGGCTTTGATGGAGATATGAACAAAGTATTACTGGAATCCAGAGGAGAGGACTGGAGTGGCTTCTCAAGTCATGACATTTCAGCTGGGTGTTAAGAATGGGGGAAGTAGGGTGCACCTTGGGTGGCTCAGCTGGTTAAGTTGCAGGCTCCTAATTTCAGTTAAGGTCATTTCAGGGTTCTGGGATTGAGCCCTGCATTGGCTTGGTGCTCAGTGTAGAGTCTATTAGTCCCTCCCTCTGTTCTTCCCCTCACTCTTTCTCTCTCTCATAAATAAAATCTTAAAAAAAAAAAAAATGAGGGAAGAGGGCTAACAAGTCCATCAGGTAGGAGAGACATCATATGCAAAAGCATAGGGTATAAAAGGACAAAAAGTGTTGGGGAAAAGTGCATTCAGTGAGTCTGAAGACAGGCTCTGACTCTTATCTGCTGTGCAATATAGAAATGTTAGTCAGCCTCTCTGGGCTGTCTCCACTTGAAAAAAAAAAGGAATGACAAGACTTAACTCACTACCTTATCGTGAGGATTCTGTGATGCACATAAAAGGCCGGCAAAGTGTTTGCTCTGCACTTAAACACTCAGTAAGCAAGAGTGGCTGCAAAACAGAGATCGTGAGTGTCAATCTGGGTTCACTTCCTTAACACAGTAAGTCAGCCTTTTAATCTCACTGGGTTTCCTCTGCCTTCTCCCTAACAGGAGAATCAAACTAGATGACGATCTCAAGTCTCTTTCAGCTTACAGATTATTACATTATAGTTCTATGGCCATTATGGCCATTGTCACATAAGTAATAGTCCACATTGACCTCTAAAATGTAAGGTATTTTGTTTTTCTTTCTTTTTTTTTTAATTTTTATTTATTTATGATAGTCACAGAGAGAGAGAGAGAGAGGCAGAGACACAGGCAGAGGGAGAAGCAGGCTCCATGCACCGGGAGCCCGACGTGGGATTCGATCCCGGGTTTCCAGGATCGCTCCCTGGGCCAAAGGCAGGCGCCAAACCGCTGCGCCACCCAGGGATTCCGTATTTTGTTTTTCTAGAAGGAAAACGTCCCATTAGAAAACTTGAGCTGCCAAATTGGATGAACAAAAGAGTCACAGTATTGGCCTCCATGTCTTCAGGTTGAATGCTTCATTTAAAACTAAAAAATCTCCAACTTTCATGTTTAATTTCAGATAAACGAACTTTTCTTGAAGAGTTTCAGGAAGATGGTAGAAGGCATCTGAAAAACATGGCCAAAGGTAGAGACTGCACTTCTTTATCACAGGGCCTCTTCCTCTAAAAATAACATTGGTGATAGCAGAAGGATCCAGAACCTGTTTGTTGTGTGACTGTTTCGACTCAGTGTCTTGTTGGATTGTAACTTAAGAATGAAATGTAATAGCTTAACCAGCACTTTGACTTATTTGTTCTTGACACATAATGGAAAAAGCAGTGAACTAATCAGCCGTTATTTTGTGGCTCTTGATAAAATATGTATTTTGACTGCATGAGAAAATGGTAAAATATTTCTTAAGAACAAAAAGCAAGGAAAAATGACCTGTAGATTTAAATGTTCATTACATTCCTTTCTTCTTCTTTAATCCTAACATTTACCGAACAACTATCATGTGCCCAGTAGCATTTAGAAAACAGCAATCCAGAGACAAGTTTTTACATGAATTTTTGTATCCAGGAGTAAGAGGACATCAAGGGGATGAAGGACAGTTACTTAATGGAGTTTAGGTCCCCAAGTGTTAAAAGACTGCTGAAGTGTGGGAATAACAGTTTAAGTACTCATAAATATTAGACATTATTGCTAGATATTTTAAGTTACCTAATTTAGAGGCACCTGGGTGGCTCAGCAGTTGAGTGTCTGCCTTAGGCTCAGGTTGTGATCTTGGGGTGCTGGGATCGAGTCTTGCATTGAGCTCCCCACAGGAAGCCTGCTTCTCCCTCTGCCTGTGTCTCTGCCTCTCTCTGTGTCTCATGAATAAACACATTAATCTTTAAAAAATATCTTACCTAATTTATTCTTTATAATTCTGTCCAGTAGTCTCCGCTTCCATTAACCTCCGATTTAAATAATTTAAGCAACTACCTATGCTCTAAGCACTGGAATTAATGATTTGAACCTGGTCTGATGGACTGCAGAGCTCACACCCATCCTACTACTACTTATTCTACTAGCAAGCATTAGGTGGTTATGCAGTAGTATCTACCAGCAAGATATCAGATTCATTGCCTGGCATCCCATCAGATGCAGCAACCTGTCTTTGTACTTCAAAGGCATTTTTGCTCCTTCACAGCCCTCTATTAAGGGAAGTGATAAGCCTTATCACCTCACTCCTTCTAGAAGTCCTAACAGCAGACACCAGATGATGCTGGGAGAGTCAGATGGGACACCAGTAGGGAGGATAGAAAACGTAGCCTGCCAGAGACATAGTTTGTCTCTGATTTTTCTTTAGGGGTCAAAGTAAAATCATGAATATAATATATCCATATGTACATAAATAGACATGAACATACAGAAAGACTAGTTCTAGAGTTGTTACATTCCCAGGAATGTGATTTGGACTAAGAAGGAGTAGAATAATAATTTGTTGTACTAGAACTCTTTTTTGGATATAAATCATTAGTCTTTCCCAAAGAAAAAAATGTTTCTAAGTTCCATACTGAAGTCATAGCCACATCACTCTGTATGTAACCTATTTCCATTTTTATTTTGGATTGAAGCATACCCAAACAGAAGTTAACATTCTCATTTCTTAATATTCAGATCAAAGGGGAAAAAAGAATCAAACAACTGGTTGGCATACGCTCACGAGTTCGAAGAATTTCTTACGTGTCAATCTGGTTAATCAGTTCTTCAGAGAAGGAAAAAACGAGGGTAGGTGAATGATACAGTACTTGGAACATGATTAATTGAATCACACATTCCTTCGTCTACGAAACGGCAGCTACAGAATGTAATAGATGTATACTGGAGTCAGACTCTGTCCAGAACCCAGCAAGTAGATAATGAAAATCGGTAGGACAGATCTCTATCTGAGTTGTCTTAAAATTATCCAGGGGTAGTTCATTGACTTTTGTGGGCCTATCTCACTCCCGTGGCTATAACACAATGTCATAGCCAGTGGTGGTCACTCCGAGTTCCCTCCAGTCCCCTATGTTTGTGGAAGAATCTAATCACAGTTGCCAAGCAAGGGCTGGCCTATGTGGATAGATCCAAAAATGTTTATTTGTCTGAATATTACTTTCTTTCAAATGCTA
This sequence comes from Canis lupus baileyi, assembly GCF_048164855.1. NCBI lineage: Eukaryota > Metazoa > Chordata > Mammalia > Carnivora > Canidae > Canis > Canis lupus. The sequence goes on from NC_132838.1 coordinate 44,132,441, forward strand.
ATAAGGGCTAAGCCCAAAACGTTTTGGTGCCTTCCTCAAATAAAGGAAAAGTACAATGCAAACATTAGGCATTCTGTTTTCATTGTGCACGGGTCTTGCTTTATGCATTCTCTCTTAAAATATTTATTTTTGGGGATGCCTGGGTGGCTCAGCTGTTGAGCTCAGGGCATGATCCCGGAGTCTTGGGATCAAGTCCCACATGGGGCTCCCCGCAGGGAGTCTGCTTCTTCCTCTGCCTATATCTCTGCCTCTCTCTCTGTGCCTCTCGCAAATAAATAAATAAAATCTTTAAAAATATATATTTATTTTTGGCTGCTGCCCTGATACTCAGTAACTGGCACTTGGTAAAATCCCTGCCATAATTGTCGAATGAGTAAAATGAACTGTGCAATGAGCTTTCTCACCGCAAATCATTATTCAAGTATACAGCCATCTCAGACTGGTGATAATCTGGTGAGCAATGAGTATGGCTAATGTGTGGAGAATTTCTTGCAGATACAGACATAGTCCTTGTCAGTCACTCTTCCCCCAGGTCTGTTAACTAAAAACCAGGGTGCTCCAACAAACCACAAAACATACAGGAGGATACAACAGTTGAGCAATGACCTATGGTGGATTCTAACACCGAGTTAGTAGTTCTCCGAGCAACAGGAGATTGTTTTAGGACTGATAGCTGGAGATACGACATTTCTTTACGATGACATCTTTACTAGTAGGAACTTCTTTATTCCCTTTGTGTTTATATTTTATTTAAAATAGGCCATAAAATAGTATCACCCGTTGACAGAGGGCATGGCAGGAGAGTTCTATTTCCATGCCTTCCTGCAGAAGACAGGGCGGGGAGAAGGCCTGCTCCGGCCCACTGGCTCTCCAGGCCGGCAGAGCCACGTGTCCTCTCAAGTGCGGCTACTACCCTCTTCTCCTAGCAACCGTATTATGTTAAAGTACGGTTGCTGAGGTTGCCAGGATATTCTTCTATTCTTGTTCTCCATGACCAAACCAAAGGGAAGAGAAAGTATAAACCAAACTCGAGGTGAAGACACAGGGAGAGGGACCCAGAAAAACAAAGGGCCCTCCTCTTATTACAAGGAAATAAGCTGAGCAACTTACTTTGTGGTTGATGCTTTAGATAAATATACAGTTTCTTTTCTTTTGGATGAAATCAGAAAAAAAAAAAGTAGCAAATTTTAAAGGCAACCTGCAAAATAATGGCTATTCAACAATTTTAAGATGAAATGTGCTTCTTTATCATTATTCACTGAGAGTCACTTTTTCCCAATAAGGGAAGAGAGACAAACATTTTAAAACTGTCAGAGTGACCTGAGAGATTCTAAACTATAATTACCATCCTGTTTAACATATAATACTTTTGAAGTAGATGCCACATTTCACCAAACCTAAGACCTCACTGATTGTAAAGCACAAGTACATATCGAGTTCTGAAAATGTTAACGTATGAAAAAAAAGACACACCTGTATATAGAATTGTGGAAACATGGTATATTATTTCATTTGGTATTTCAATCAATTCAGAGATAAAATAACTTCTTTATTTAAGGAAAGGAGGTAAATTTTCTCAGGATTACAGAGCTAACAGGCGGTAGAGACAGACATCAGATCTACATCTGTTTGACTATTCATTATGCCATGTTGGCTCTTCAGTTCCTTGCACAGATAATAAATAAAAATAGTTACCAACCAACATGTTTGCTTGTTGAAGTATTTGTCATACTCCTGGTAATTCACTAGGTATCATTAGCCCTGTTTTATAAATGAGAAAAACCAGACCCAGAAAGATGGAATGACTCGCTCAAGGTCACATAATTAGTAAGTGGCAGAGCCAAGAGAGAAACCTAAGATAAATGACTCTTAAGCCAGAACATGTTTGACTAAGATCAGACATTAACCAACTACTGGACCTGAAATTAGTTCATGGACATAAAGATTATTCAGAGAAATACACAAGAAGAGCTATTGTACATGTCAGATGGATTTGTTGGTTTATTCAACAAATATTTATTGAATGGCTACTTTGAGCTAGGCTGTTTTAGTACCTGGAATACAGAAATTAATAAGACATAAAAATCACACAGGACTTCTAAGTACTATAGAGAGAAACAAGGTGGAGAGAAGCAAGGGGGAGGGGGCTTGCAATTTAGATAGTGGCCAAAGAATGTGTCCCTGAAAAGGTGATATCTAAACAAAGATAAAGGAGATAAGGAAGTGAGCCACATGGATATCTGTGGGAAGACCATTCTAGGCAGGAGGAACAAAGGATTTGAATTAGGAATGTTCTGGCCCATTGCATGAACTGCTAAGAGGCTGTATGGCTGGGGCATAGTAGCAAGGGAGGAGTGGAAATGATGACTTTAGAGGGATATGAAGGTCTGAAGGAGAGGAGGCTGTGGACATATCACATGGGGCCTAAAGGGCATTTTAAGGATTCTGGGTTCTTTCTACTCAAGTTGCAAAATAATAACCTCAGGCAGAGAAGCCTCAAGGAATTTGGAATCTGGTCAACTTCAATGAATCTGTCTGAGGCATCCCAAGTAGTCTACTTCACAGAGTCCAATTTAATCTTGGGTCACCTAGTGAACAGATGTGACTCTATATCCACCTTATACTATATACCATTGCCTATTCCAGAAAGTGTTGACAGGTAAGACTTCAGCTTTATGGACAGCTAATAAATCTATGGTGGGTCTTTTTTTTTTTTTTTAAGAGGTGGGGGTTTTTTAGTTTGTTTTTAAAGATTTTATTTATTTATTCATGAAAGACAGAGAGAGAGAGAGAGAGAGAGAGAGAGAGAGAGGCAGAGACACAGGCAGAGGGAGAAGCAGGCTTCATGCAGGGAGCCTGATGTGGGACTCCATCTGGGGTCTCCAGGATCAGGCCCTGGGCTGAAGGCGGCACTAAACCGCTGAGCCACCCGGGCTGCCCTATGGTGGGTCTTTTTTTTTTTTTTTTTTTTTTTTTTTTTTTTTTTTTTTTTTTTTTTAATTTTTTATTCATTTATGATAGTCACAGAGAGAGAGCGAGAGAGAGAGGCAGAGAGAGAAGCAGGCTCCATACACCGGGAGCCTGATGTGGGATTCGATCCCGGGTCTCCAGGATCACGCCCTGGGCCAAAGGCAGGCGCCAAACCGCTGCACCACCCAGGGATCCCCTATGGTGGGTCTTTAGAGAAAAGTTCTTTCACCTCCCCCATCCCAGCCCCAGCAAAAATTAGTCCCCACTTTCAATAAGCTTATAACTTAGCTATGAGTCCATTCAAGTCTGTGCCAAGTGTTCCCTTGTGGAAGAGCAAGCATGGAATTATGCCAGGGGTAGCCAGAGATAGTCTTATTAAAAGCAATAGGTGGGCAGCCCGGGTGGCGCCAGCGGTTTAGCGCCACCTTCAGCTGGGGGCGTGATCCTGGAGACCTGGGATCGAGTCCCACATCGGGTTCCCCACATGGGGTTCCCCGCACAGGGCCTGCTTCTCCCTCTGCCTGTGTCTCTGCCTCTTTCCTCTCTCTCTGTCTCTACTAAATAAATAAAATCTTAAAAATAAAATAAAATAAAATAAAATAAAATAAAATAAAATAAAATAAAAGCAATAGGTAGGGTGAAGTTTTCTAAGTGGATAAAAGCAGGTAAAACATTTCATTCAGAGGCAACAGTGTGAGCAACAACAAGGAGGCTTATAATAGCACGGCTTACTTTTTAAAGATTCATTCATTTGTCCATCCATCCACCCATTCATTCATTCAGTGTGACTGGGGCATAAGGTGCCTGAGAAGTAATAGCAACTGGAGAAAACCAGGAAGGGAAGAATCATGCAGAGGGCCATGCAGACTATTTGGATTTTGTCTGTAGGTGAAGGGGAGACATGGCATGCTTTCTGAGTGTAAAGTAGCAACAGAAGTCATATGTTGGTCATTCTGACACCAGTGTGCAGAACAGATGGGATGATGTGAAAATGCAGGCAGGAGGCTACTGCAATAGTCCAGGCAAGATGATGATGGTGAATGGGGAGAAAAGAAATGGAGAAACAGGACAGAGGTAAGAAGTACTCGAGAAGTAAAATAAGCCTAGGTAAGGGATAGATTAGTTAGGAGCAGTGTGAGTGTGAGTTCAAGGTCAACTCCTGGTGTTCTAGCACAAGTGACTATGTAGATGCCACCCTCTGATAAGAATATGGGAAGGAAACAGTTTTGCTCATGGGGAAGACAAGAATACAAATGTCACTGTTGTGATGCAGGCAGTTTTAGTGAAGGGACAGGTCACTGAGGTGGCCAGATAAGGATTTGTGAAGGTCTCAGGACTTTAGCTTAGACCATAAAAGATGGTCAGGATTTAGAAAAGTGAAGGGAAACATGTACAGCATTCCAGGCAGAAAGGAGTCTGAGCAAAGGCATAAAAGTGGCAGCATAGAAACCATTTTCTGCAGGGTAAGTATGCTGGTCTTTGCGAGTAAGGAGAGTGGTAGAAGAAAGGAGAAAAAGAGATTGGTCCTCACAGGACATGGAGTCTTCATCTAAAATCTTCCTTTTGGGGGAGAGAACTCACTATTGAGTGAGACACTGAGGTCTACTATGAATCAGCAATCCTAGATGACAAATGGAAGCCTCCAGAAATATTCTGATGATACTGATGTGCTCCTCCATGAATATTACAAGTTTTTGTCATGCTAGGATTCATGAGTTCACTGAGCCCCTTTGTATAGCCCCTTTGTAGCTATAGCTAGAACGTTGATCTCCTGAATCCCATCTCAAGATTAAATGGACATTCTGACAATTCTGTATTCACAGCCATGGGTACCATGTTTTCTCCCAACACCTAATATTATAGTTATATTTGAAGTGTCAAGGACAAGTGTAACACTTTACTTAAGCTGATTTCATTTCACCATGAAGCCTTTAATTGTTCCTTGAAGTTAAACCAAATAAATTCTACAATGAGTTTTTCATATTATTTGCATAAGACAATTACAAGCACAAAATAAGCTATCTACAGTCTATACTATCCTTCCTATCATCAGGCACTAGGATAATCACATTTTAATTTTATCCAAACATCACATAACTTTAAAAAGTAGTATTTTAAAGCCCGAGCTGTGAAAATATCACTTGCTCTGTTGAGCCTTAAATTATTGCAAGTGGTGATGGAATACTTGTAACGTCTTCTCAAGTCTGTCATTGAAACACAAATAAAATAGCAACCAGGGCATTAGCTAGACTTACTTATTTTTCCAGGAACACATTCAGATTTCTTTCCTTCATTTCCCCTTGGCAACAATCAAACCCCTAACAACTCTTGATAATTTATCATTTCTTGCTTCAGTGCCATCCTTGAAAACAAAGCCATCCTGTGATTCTGTATATGTCATTATGAACTGAGACAAATCATAGGTAAAAGGGGCACTCAGATTGCTCGAAATGAGTTCTTCCAGGAAATATTGCTTGCTTCTCCTATAATATAATTGGAAGCTTTGAGTACATGTCAGTTATAGGGCAATCTGCTAAACACCTGTCCAAAGGAAGAAAAAAAAAAAGTACCACATCCTTCCTTGTAATTTTAAGCTGCCTCTGCCTCTTCTCTTTTACAGTTTTATCCATTTTTATTCATTTCACTCCCATGCTGGCTCTGCACATTATACAGCTTCCATACATAATTTTTCCAAGAGCTTAGACACAATAAAACCGCATTCCTATCTTACTGCCTAAATAAGGCATTTCAGGAACTCATTCCTTTTGGTTTCTACCTCTGTTAAATGTGATCTACATTTTCTGATGTACCTCAGAATTCTTCAACTCCAGTTAATTATGCTTTAAATTCTCTGAAATGTACCTCCGAGCATAGAACACCAGGAAGCAAGTTTGGCAGGCAAATGCAAGAAACAGCTAAGGGATGAAGATAAAACAGGCAGCTCATTCCTGGGAAAATCCTGGAGGGAAGTCAGATTTGTAGCCTAAGAAAAATGAGCTCACTCCCCCTTATGCCCAGAACTTTGGATGCTATCAGTCATAGATTTTCTTGAAGGAGAGAAGGCAGGAGAATGCTGTCTCCTTCCTCTGACCTCTCGTTCGAGTATTTTCTGACTTGCAATGAATACGTTTGTAGTAGTACAGTATGTTAGTTTGAAATGAACTGATAACAAGTCAACTTTTGAAAGAATCAAGGTCTAGAAAATTCCCATTATATTCCAATCTGATATAGCCACTGTGTCTTTGGTATACTCCCATTTAGTGTCACTTATTTGTACCTAATAATACCAGTGAAAGAACATATATATAAAGAATATATGTGTGTGTGTGTGTGTCTGTGTGTGTGTGTGTGTGTGTGTGTGTATGGAATATACAGAGAATATAAATAATATACATATATTTTTATAGCTCTGCTTTAAAAAAGATCACAAGTGCTTTCCAAATGATTCCCTCTATGAGTCTATTAAAAAAAAAATCAAAGATCACACATATGCGGCTCATGAGGCAGGCATTTTTGTGTACTTTGTTCTCTAATAAATCTGAATCTCCCAAAATAGTGCCTGGAACACAGTTAATGCTCAATAAGTGTTTGTTAAAAAAGAAACTTAAAAAAGAAAGAAAGAAACTTTACCAGATGAGCAATGCACAAAAATTCTGTCTCTCCATCATTCATGATCCATTTTTCTTACAACTTTTCCCCAAAATCACTCATTCCATGTTCCCAGATTATTCCTATAAAAGCCAAATGCAGTGCAGAGTTAGAAACACACAACAAAATATCATGGGTTCGGATATAGTTTCTGCTCTGTAGTTTGAAAGGTTTGCAGTTAAACATGGCTTTCTTTCATTTTTATTATTCAAGCTTCAGTCTCCTATTTCCCTATTTTTGAATGACAGTTCACTATTCTGCCTTTGAATAAAAGAAAATCTTCCTTATTTCATTTTGTATTCAAAAGACTGCCTTCCCAAGGAGTTTGTGAGGTATCAGATTTTTCTTTTTTACACTAATTTCTATTTTTTAAACTTGCATTCTTACTCAGTTGAGACTATGATAACTTACTTTTGCTCATTACACAAAGGCAACACTTTCTAGATCGGACATCCCTATGTGGAATGATTTAACAAATTATAATTAGGAAACTCTTTGTTTACTTGTCTTAACCAAACATTTCATCAATGGACTAGGTAATACAGTTAATATTATGATTAAAACTTCTCATTCAGCATACAAGGAAAATTAGATTGAAAATTTTTATTCTATCTTCTAAGCTGCAAATACCGTTTGTCATTTTGGATGCCTCCAGTAAACCCATTAGAGAAAACCCAATTTGTAATAGTTGTCCTCTGACATCTTTCTTCTGGCTATGAGTTAAAATATTAGTGATGAGGAGATGAGGGGAAAAAAGAACCCATTATTTCTGTGGACTCAGATAGTTTCAAGGTGCCTTTTGAGCTTATTATACTCTGTGGTTCTAAAATCCCTTGCCTGCCTATAACCTTGGGGAAATTCCACTACCTTGGAACTGCTAACTTCACCCTGGAGTCTGGAGGCAAAGCTCAAAATAGGGCTAAATAATCAAAATTTTTTCCAAGCACCAGGCTGACCTTGAATAAATGAATGAATGAAAGAAAAAACAAATATTATATATTTGCTTATGTTTTGATACAGAAACATTTAAAAATTTTCAAGAATGAATAAAACGAGTGCTCCAGAGAAGTCTATGGTATTTTCCCTGAAACTTCTCCATTGATAATTTTGCTTCTCACTGCCAACAAACTCTGTCCTCCCTACACCTAAAATAAATGTTTAAAGAAAGTCTTCCTTGGCTCTGCTCCCCACCTAAGGCTGCTGTTACCTCTCCTCAGTCCCCTACCACTCAGTCCCCTCCATACTTCTTTCAAACAACCTCAAGAGCTGCTTCCTGGGGCACCTGCGTGGCTCAAGCGGTTAAGGGTCTGCCTTGGCTCAGGTCATGATCCCAGGGTCCTGGGATCGAATCTACCTCAGGCTTCCTGCCCCGAGGGGAGTCGGCTTCTCCCTCTTCCTGCTGCTCCCCCATTTGTGATGGCTCTGTCTCTGTCAAATAGATAAATAAAATCTTTAAAAAAAAAAAAAAAAGCTGCTTCCTATTTCCTCTCCCTCTAAGGGTCTTCCCTCACCTGGCACATCTGCTTTTCTATTTGTATGTCAGTGACTTGATTTACACCTGAGGCAATTTTGATGCATTCTTTTCTACCATACACATGCTGTGCCTTCCTCACCCATAGGTGCGCATACCCATTGACACCAATAGGGGTTTTATTGTCAGGAGCTATCCTAAAGGAATTGTACCTAATAGCTAATTGCTCTGAGAAAGAGTCTTACACCACATTATTTGTGCTAAAATAGCATAAGATACTTCTGAAAGATACTTTTCAAGATGTAAATGGGTGATATTAAATAATCTTATCCAAAAAGCGAGAAATGATAATTTTGCCACAGTGGTGGGCCCTATTGATGCTCTTCGTCCCTTAGAAACCTGATCAATGAATATTCACGAACTTACTGTTCGTATTAGTGCCCTGGCTCCTTGTGAGTAGAAAGGAAAATGTACAGAGAACCTGTGCTCTTCTTTCAAACCTCAGTGTTCTTAAAATTCCCAGTACAAAATATGTCATTATCACAATCATCCTTCTCTTCTCAGCTACCATTTTAGGGAGCGCTTACCCTTCCCAGCAATAGCTCCGTTTAGCGAGAGCATGGAACTGGGCTCTTCCCCATCCACAAAACATTCATGCCTTCAACATACTGAGCACCTATTCTGTTCTTGGCATCGCTCAGTGTACTAGTTTACATTCTGCTGTATGGGAAAAAGGAGACTAATAATAATTTAAGAGAGCAGTAAACGCTATGAATTAAACAAAGCAGATTCCTGTTAGAGAGGAACAACATTAGGCAGGGAGTCCAGAAAAGATCTCTTTGAAGAGGTGACATCTGAACTGGAACTTGAATGATGAAAAGAATAGGGAGTTTAGGCAGAGGGAGTGGCAAATGCAGAGGACAGGAGGTTGTAAGGTGCTTCTTTCCCTCCCTCCCTCCCAGTCCCACTCTGCTCTCTCCCATCTAGCATACCTTCCTCTTTCTTTTTTTTTTTAAGATTTTATTTATTTTTTTATTCATGAGACACACAGAGTAAGAGAGAGAGGCAGAGACACTGGCAGAGGGAGAAGCAGGCTTCATGCAGGGAGCCTGATGTGGGACTGGATCCCAGGATCCCAGGATCACACCCTGGGCCAAAGGCAGGTGCTAAACCAGAGCCACCCAGGGATGCCCAGATACCTTCCTCTTTAATGCTGTCCTAAATGCTGATTTTTCAGAGTCAGGAGTATTCAGATGCCCAGCTAGTCTTTCACAGACTTAATACCACATACTTGATCTTGCATGGTTTTAAAAAAGAAAGAAAATTCAAAGCAAGCCTGTATCTTCAAGCAGAAACACTGTTGCCCTCATTGTCTAATATGTCACTTTACCTTATTTAAGAATCAATGGTGGGGGAAGGGGGACACCTGGGTGGCTCAGTGGTTGAGCATCTACCTTCTGCTCAGGGGGGGATCCTGGGATCCAGTCCCGCATCAGGCTCCCTCAGCCTATGTCTCTGCCTCTCTCTGTGTGTCTCTCATGAATAAATAAATAAAACCTTAAAAAAAAAGAATCAGTGGGATATACTCTGCATGCAATTTAGTGCCAGGAAATAAAACAACTTCTGAAAAACTATTTTCTTTCATTAAACAATGAGTTATAGGTAACCTGTCCTGCAACCCTTTCGTTTTGGCTACTGGAACCTCCCAAGTAAAGCCAACTGCTCCTGTTTTAAGAGCAGTCTTGTCTATGTTTTATGGTATGTGCACCCCTCCCCCCATTTATTTCTCTTTGTGCCCTCTTATCTCTATTTTGTTTCACTTTCATTGCCCTATGTGAAAGTGCTTTTATTTAAGCTGCTTCAGACCTTTCAGAAATAGATGATGTATAAATCATTAATCACAAGTGCCTTCTGGACAATCACAAGCAACTTCCTCATTGCAAAATCTCACGTGCTGCCTTGGTCCTAGGCTTACCCTCCCTGCTACTCAACATGACTCCGCTGCTCTTCCTTCATAAACCTGTCTCCCTTTCCCAATCTTTTGGGGAAGATTACTATAAATATAAATAGAGTTGGTTAAAACCAACTCCACTTCCTTGGTTTCATGGCATACTACAGTGTCTTCATTCTCCTCTTAATACTTTTTTTTCCATTCTGACCCATCTTATGTATGAATGTGTGTGTGTGTTTGTGCATGCATGCGTGTGTGCACTGATCTTAGTTTCCTTCTTTGCCCTCATGCGCATTCAATGCAGATATACGTTAGGATTCTATTCCAAGCTTTCACTGCTCTCTACCCTTTTTTTCTTGGCAATCATCTACTACTGTCACTTCTAAGTAAAAGATTTTCAAACTGTACTTCTAGCCCCGGCATCTCTCCTGAGTTCACATTCCAAATTCCCTGGAACCATTTGAACCTCAGTCAGAATGAAGCCCTGCAGTTCTTTTACCGGCCCATTCCTTAAATCTCCTCTAAAACATCTTTGCCAAGTGTGTGTCCACCAAGCATTTGATAGCAAACTCACTTTGCCTTTCAAAGCAACCCATCTAACTAGCCGGTTTTGACTGTTAAAAAGTTATTTCCAATAGGATGGCAAAATATATTTCTATGACACATGCCCATCAGTTCTAATGCAATTCTTTTTTTTAATATATTAATTTGTTTATTTGAGGGGTGGGGTGGGGGGAGGGAGCAGAGGGACAGAATCTCAAGCAGATTCCCCACTGAGCACAGAGTTCAAAGTAGAGTTCAATGGCAGGTTGATGAGACCATGGCCTGAGCCGAAATCAAGAGTCAGATGCTTAGCTGACTGAGCATCCCAGGTACCCCTAATGCCATTCCTGAGAGTAACATTAAGAGCTAGGACACACTGAATACCAAACATGTGCCAGGGCCACTCCACATATTGTCTCTTTACGACTCTTCCATGTGGTTTTATTATTCTCATTATAATATCACTGGGGCAATTTTTAATTAATCTACTTATTCACATGACTCTTCTCCAAATGGTGAAATACACGTATTCTCTAGGGGAACCACTCTATTCCAGGTTCAGGAGGTACAAATTCCTTGGATCACTTCTTCCATGATCTACTGGATTTTGTTAATTTCTGTGTTGCAAACCTTCAACCATGGTGTCCAGAAGGAAAGAAATTCAAAATAACAATCCAGCTGTGGTATGAATATGCATAACAGAACTGTCACCAGCTTCATTCTAGACACTGTTTGCCTAGGTTGACATAGCCTAAGGGCAGACCTGTTGCTTCCTACAGAATCAACTAGGCTTTTAACCAACAGCCTGCTCAGTCAATATCTGCTAGAACTCTGATACATACATCAAACTCTCAAACTGAACTCAGCTTATTTCCTTCCTATCCTCTTCATCAGGTTTTCTTCACATCTCAGAGACACCTGTATTACCCAGACACACAGGCTCAAGTCCTCCAGGCTGGCTTTGAGGTTCCTTTTACATCTTCTAAATCTCATCAGTGACTGAGTCCTGAGGCTCAGAGTAGAATATGTTCTCACAATGTCATCTTCCCACTGCCTCAGGTTGGACCTTTCTCTTTCCCAGTCCAGGCTCAGCTTCTCCTACCTGGACAGCTAAATTTGTGTTCCTATTTCCCTCTAGATCCTCTCTGTAGCATAGATCTGATGAAGACAGCTCTTACCTGCACAGTGCTGTGGCACTCTGTGCCTGGCTTCTCACACCAATCTCCATGCCCACCAGGACCTGTCTTCTCTCTGGCCTTAATGACCTGTGATTTCTTACATGTACTATATACCGGAAAACTGTGCCATAAAGTATTTTTCGAATGTTCCTAGTTCCGTACCTTTATTTACATTATCTTTGAGCCTGGAAGACCTTTGTTTGCCTGTCAAAATTCTATCTTTCAATAACTTGAGGAAATGTCACAAACTCTATGACAGTTTTGCCAGATCCTGGGTCTAGCCATCAAAAATTAATCTAAAGTGCCTGAGTCCTCACAGCACTTTGTTTCTCTCCTAGAATAGAAAAACAATAGCAATTTACATACATATTTCTTTCTTCAACTGGTCTTTAGGCTCCTTACATCTTAGCTATGGCTTATTTAATTTTCCTATTATAGGCTACAGAGTAGGGCTCTAATTCGTTTCGTTAATTACAAATAAAGAGCTAGGAAATAAAAAAGGTGAAATTGATGACTAGCTGAACCTAAAGAAAACTTGGCGAGCTAATGCAAACACTTGGAAAATCAGACCCACAGAGGCCATATTTACAGTTGCAACAAAAGATCATTATTTCTGCCTGCCTCTGATTTCATTTTTCAATTGTGGGCTCTACCCTCAAGCACATGAACTCTTCCTTCTTCCCTGAGATCTAACCAGGCTAGAACTCCCAGGGCTAGGGGTCAGAGGCCAGGACATTAAATGCCAAAGTTGATTTTGGTTCTAACTAACAGCATCACTGAGTAACTACTTTCAGTGAGCCTACTAAGTCATAAATCCACATTCCCTTAAAAATAATCTCAATAAAATGAGCAAATAATCTTCTCCAAGTACACTTGTCACTCCCTCCACCCCTGCCCAAAATCTTAATAGTTTAGCCATTAAGCCACAGCACTGCCCACTGCTCAATAAAACAAATCTTAGCATGTGCATTTATTCATTGTTGGTATTTTATTTTATTTTATTTTATTTTATTTATTTTTCATTGCTGGTATTTTAAATCAAAATGTAAATAAAGGTCTCTTTATATCATGAAAATACTGATTTTATGTAAAATGGACTTAGAAGTAGTTACATTTAAAAAGAAAAATTTGGAGATTTTTAATAGATGGAAGTGAATTTTGGTATTGCCTACAAGAATGCTTAACTATTCAACATAACCTACATCAGGTCAAGAAAAGTGCTTCACATTTTTTCCTTCCTGGAATTAACATTTATTTAATGAAATTCTACATCATAAGACACCACTTGCATTACTCAGATGTTCAGTGAATGAAATTACTGAATTAATGAAAAAAAATTACCTTCTTAAGATTAGGTCACATGAATTCACGAAATTGGAAGTGGTTATATAATATAGCAGGATTATATAATAATGTATTGAATGATATTATACTTTAAGAAATAATGAGTTTTTAGCTAATAGTTTTGTTTGCTGAGCCCTGTCTTCCTTGTACTTGACTTTCCTTCTTATCTCATTGGTTTTTGCCCTTGTATTCTAAGATATGTGTCTTTTCCTCCTAAACACTTGGCTATGATTACACAGGCATCAGGTCAGTTGTTTCTTGCTATCAACCAATGAACAAAAAGGGGAAACACACACATACACTCCAACACTGTCATATAAAATTCCCTTTTCAAAATATTAAACTTTGAAGACAGTACCAATGTATAAGGATTCTTTGTTTTTAGCATTAAAAATGATAAATAAATACATCCTTCAACTAAATCCAGCATTTGTGTAAATATAGGTGGGTCATTAGGCATTGGATTTACTAAAGATAATTTAGTCTAAAATATTTCTTCAACAGCAAAAACCCAGATTACTGGACATGAGCAAATTAAGAAAACATGGGCTCCAATAGCTTGAATCAAAATGGACAATATTATTTATCATAAACTAGCAGAGATATGAAAATCAGGCCAGTTTATTCCTGACCACCAGAAGAAACTAAAACAAAAAGACTGCTGTTTTCATTTCTTCTCCTGACAGATTTAATATTTTAGTTCTTGATACATTTTAAATCTCAGGCAAAAATTATGGAATGATCCTAAAAATTATATAAAATAACACCTGTTTTCTATAAAATGCTAGATATACAAAAAGAATTGCTACTCTTTTCTTTTCGATTTACCTAGAATAATACTTATATTACCAATTATACTAATAATACAAAGAGAGAAAACGGTTAAGTCAAATGTCAAGTTTCACCCACACAGTAGGTAAAGATAATACTCCACTTCAGAATGGAATATTCAATACTCTAATTTACATTAGCGTATTTAATGCTCCAAAATACAGCATTCAGTTAGTCATAAGTCTGTAAGTTATCCAGGTCACTGTATTGCTGTATTGCATGTCTATGCCTTAATGCCCCCATAAAAGATAATTGGTTTTTCTTTTGTTTTTATGTAAGTCTTGATCATATTAAACTCATAGGGCACAGGAAAACGCTGCATGGTATGGTAGTGCTGAGTAGAAATAAATTGAGAAAGAAATAGGTTCAAAACTCAAATTATCACATATGGTTACTTATTAACAGCCTAGCTACAGGTTTAATGACAAGCAAGTTAAATTTAGTGGCTGAAATGAGGGTGTAGCTTATCTTCAAGTTCATTCATTCATAATGTCAATGTCTTTCATTATTATGTATAGGTAAATTAACTGTTCACATTTTTCTAGAGAGGATTTGAAGTCTTTCCCCTGATTTTATAAATAATATCAAGTCTTCCTAGAACAGGATACAACTAGTTGCTAGGTTAAGAAATTACCCTAATGATTTCAACAAGTAGATGTTGAAGATGGTTTCCTTTCTCCAAAATCAAATGTAATTATTTTCCTTAATCTGAAAAGAGTATTCTGGATTTCTGATCAATTTGCTACATTACAAAAAGATTGTTATCAAAGAAGAAATTAGAGTAGTATCAGGAGAAAATTTTATATTTTTATTGCACAGAAAGTGTGAATCCTAAGGAAGAGTAAGGATATCACTCTCTGATTTCCTTCGCTCACCCTTCCCCCAACATTTTAATATACCTTAAATTATATTTTAATGATCATGCAGGGTAAATTTTTTCAAGTGAGGCAGAAAGGGCATAGTATAAATGTATGTAGACTTTTTTTTTATTTTAATGAGTGAGAAACAGGAGTCGAGGTGGATTCACAAAAAGCATTAAGCCTCTAGTCTTTTGTTGTCTGGGTGTGGAGGTGGCTGTTAAATCATCCACCAATGAGAGCCACTTCCTGCTTTCCCTTCTCCTTATCTAAGTCTCTCCTTAGTTGCTTTCATTTGGGGTAGAGACGTCTACACTTTGAGGTCAATCCGCCTAAAACTGCTGAATCCTAAGGAGATTCTTACTCATTACTTCCACCTTGTATTTAGTTATGACTTGCAAACAAGAATGATCAATGCTCACTAGATAGAAGCAAAATACTAATTGAAGAATTTTATATGTGAAGTCCTTGTAGAATGGGGCCATGTTTAATTAATTTTTGCATCCAAAAATCTTATCATAGAACCTGACGCGTAGTAGGTGCTCAAGAGTATTTACGAATGAATGGATGTTTATTTAACTGGTTGGTTAAACAAGCTGGTCAGGAAAAGATAAGCCAGCAAACAGAGGACAACTTCAACATTAATAAAGACCCATAAGTGAAGACAAATACTGGCCAGAAATTAAAATCCCTTCAACGACTTACCATTTACATGATGCTTCTTGGATTAATTTAAATTATTTAACTCTAGTGCAGTATCTAACACTTGCATAGTGATTGCCAGTATTTGAAGCATTTTTGCAGACATAATTTCATTTAATCCTTCCACATTTTGGGGTATACAGCATCAGGTCTTCAATTTTATAGATGATAATACAAGGCTCAGCAAGCTTAAAGCTACAACTCCAGTTATTTGAATCCCAAATCTGGGCTCATTCTACAAAATTACATTCTCTGGTTTAAAAAAGTCTCTTTCCACACAGTTTTCCAGAGTGGCTGCACCAGTTCACATTCCCACCAACAGTGCAAGAGGGTTCCCCTTTCTCCACATCCTCTCCAACATGTGTTGTTTTCCTGCCTTGTTAATTTTCTCCTTTCTCACTGGTGTGAGGTGGTATCTCATTGTGGTTCTGATTTGTATTTCCCTGATGGCAAGTGATGCGGAGCATTTTCTCATATGCATGTTGGCCATGTCTATGTCTTCCTCTGTGAGATTTCTGTTCATGTCTTTTGCCCATTTCATGATTGGATTGTTTGTTTCTTTGCTGTTGAGTTTAATAAGTTAGGAGAGACTCCTAACTCTGGGAAACGAACAAGGGGTTGTGGAAAGGGAGGTGGGCGGGGGGTGGGGTAATGGGCACTGAGGGGGGCACTTGATGGGATGAGCACTGGGTGTTATGCTTTATGTTGGCAAACTGAACTCCAATAAAAAAAATTATAGTAAAAAAATAAAATAAAATATAAAAGTCTCTTTCTTCTAAGGGTGATTTTCCACATTTTTTTTCACATCCTCTAAATTAAATCACAGATTACCACTTTTCATATAGCAGACTTTCAAATATTTGATTTTGATTAACTGAAGCTTGAATAAGTGGAAGAAGTGAGAGAAACAGGGTGGAGACATGGGTTTGTCTTCCTAGAACTAAAACTGACTCATAAAATCTCTAGATTAGATAGTCTTTCATGCTACACCAAAAACAAGCCCCTGCCTTTCACTGAGACTAGAAGTAAATAGAGACAGTGTTATCAATTTTAACAAAAGGGTTTTCCCTGGATTTAACTCACTATACCACTGGGAAGACCTGAGATAATTGAAGAAATGAAATAAACACTTACCTGCTCATTTCATTTATGTCATAATTTCCCTTGGGTTGTGTCTGTTTTATTGTAATGTCACGGCTCTTGAATTATAACCTTTGTATTTCAATAGACAATCAGCAGTACTACGAAAAGCCTGTGACCTAATACAAGGAAGTAAATATTTGCTTTGTGAACCACATTCATTGTCTATAATAAAATTACATTTATTGACACAGATTAAAAAAAAACTCAAACACAAAGTTTAAGAAATTCAGAGAGATTTTAGATGTTTATTACTCAAGCTAGAATTTCAAGTATGAATCATTTATACAATTTAATGAAAAAGTCTGCACATCTAGTAAAGAGTAGAGCAAGAATCAAATCCAGTTCTCTTTGAAACAAGATTTCCTGTTCCACCACAACTTCCTGCTTGTCCTAGTAGGGCCTCCCATTCATTATAAATTCCAAGTTCACTGATGCTAAATTACTGAGGTTTTACTATATTTGATAAACTGGAACCAGAGGTCATACAACAGTTTACCCTAAGTAGTTTCTTAACTAAGGGACTTTGCAGATTTTTCCAACTAAATACTCAAGCTTTGGAAACCAAATGTGTCAAAAGTTATAGAATTTAAAAAGTCAAAACCAGGAGCTTATAAGAATGCTGAATCATGTGAAACACTATAGATACAGAACTAATTAAGAGACTAGATTAGATTCTCACTTTTTAAATATTTAAATTTTACCTCCAGCTGAAAATCTGAGATAAGATTCTGATCTGATACGGTTTTATAATTCAATTTAGTTGATTGCATTCTGATGAGAAATTTCAATGAATGCCCTGCGGAGGACCTCCACCTACTTTTATATTTCTTTTTAAATTTCCTTTATCTCAGGAAAACCCAAAAGTTCTCCTACGGTTTAGGCAACTAACAAAAATATATAATCCATGAAAATCCAGGATCTAATCATGTAGTAAGGTATGACTGTGTGCGCAGAGTACCTGAACAGAAAAACAGCAGACCCTAACTATTTAGTGACTCTAGGCTTCTAAAAGGGACATGACACTTTGGAAAGCCCAGGTACAAAGGCAGGTGGCAGTACGTTATGGACACCACAGCAGCCCTAATCCGTGGCTGATCCATCTCCAGACTTTGGTGATGTTTGCTCCACTCCAGCTGAGCTGGAATCTGGTTCAGCCACAATGATCTCTGTAGCCTCTGCCACATGCACTCTTTGTCACTAAGCATTTCCTTTCTTTGTTTACTCCTGCTATTTTTAAAAATTAACATTAGCACTTAAATAAATAAGAAAAATATAGCAGAATACCAATAGAAAAATGTGCAAAAGACTTGAACAAGTCATCCCTAAAGACCAAAAAAAAATTTTAAATAAAGGACATGTCAAAAAAAAGTTATCAGCATTATTAGTAACAAAAAATACCATTTTCACCTATCAAGTTAGGAAAGATTTTTCAAAGGATGATTATTACGTGGGTAAGAACTAGAGGCTCTGCTAAACATCAAGCCTACACACAAAAAAATGCTAAACAGATAGGTAGACAAAAGCCAGGCCTAAGGATGTATATCACTTAAAATAGTAAAATGTGGGAAAGAACATAAAAATCTAAAAATAAAACAATGACTACATAAATTAAGACATCCACACATTGAATTATTTTCCAATTACTAAATTGTATTAAAAATATCAATTTTTAAATATATCTTGGGAAATATCAAAGAAAGGTTAATTTTTTAAAAAGCAAGTATGAGGTTCTACAATACGATTCTAATTTTTTAAAAAATAGTACACATTATGCATCATGGTAAACTACACTGTAACTTCAATGGCAATTCTTTAGGCATTGGGAAAAATTATAAGCTCTCAGGTACATGCCAGGCACATGTTCAGCACATTATATACATTGTATTACATTTATGCTTACAAACATCTTAGGCGGTGGGCCTTTACCCCTGTTGAATATCTGAGGAAACTCAGACTCAGAACAGGTAAGTAACTTAACCATAGTGACAAAGCTCTTACATGGAAAAGCCAGGACATAAGCTAAGGTCAGCTTGACCCAAAGTTCCTATTCATCACATCCATGTCTGCCCACATAATTTTAATTTTCTATCTCATATATTTTTATGTGTACTAGGGGATCTAAAATAAGCATATAGTACCATTATAATTTGAAAAAAAACTAAGAATATAAATGTTATATTAAAAATTGCATATTCACAAAGTGACAATTCTAAAAATTGCTTCCTTCAAAAACCTAGGACCATGAACAGGATCTTTAGGATCTCAAACTAGTGTACCTGGTAATGAGCATGAGCACTCCTTTTAATAAATGTAATGCCAAAGGCTTTCATGAGCCATATCAATTCTGCAACATTCATTCATTTAAGAAAGATTTATTTAACACCTGCCTTTTGCCAGATACTGTGCTAGGTGCTGGCACAAAAGCAGGAGAACCAGTCTAAATGACTTTCTTTGGATATTAGCAAAGTCTTTGAGGGACAAGTGGAGAGGGAAAGAGAAAGGGAATATAAGACTGTCAGTCTAACACTGAAAGTCCTGGCTACATACACGTAAGGAATTTTTTTAAGCTTTCCATAAAAACTTAAAATACTCCTGAGGATCCAGGACATCCCCCAGTAAATGTCCTACAATTTGAAGCCTCTATAATGCATTCATACTTTAATTGTACTAGTCAGATGAACGAAAATGCTTTTAAATATCACATAGTATTATTCTCCTCCACAGGCTATACATTTGCCTTTCTGGGTGGTACAGTAATTTGATTTTTAAGTAAGCAGACCTGGACTCTCAGAAAAAGAGTTCTTAGCAGAAATGGAGTTGGATAGATTTATATCTCTCTTGGCTCCATACCTCTTTGTCCATATGCCCACCTTCCACTTCTCCAGAAAAGCCCATGTCTTTCAGCAAACTTCTATAGCAAAGGCCATTGTCTCTACAACTATAGATTAACAAGTAAAATGCTTTCTTACATTTTAGCTTATGAGTCAACGAAATTTTTTTATCAATTTAGATTTAGATCATTTACTTTTATTTGGCATTTATAAGAAGATGAAATAAGTTAGGATACATATATTATAAATAAATATATATTTCTTCTTGTCTACAAAGCCCCAGGTCCTAGTTATAGGAAATGTTATGTTGTGGTTTTTTGAAGATTTTATTTATTTATTCACGAAAGACCCAGAGAGAAAGCCAGAGACATAGGCAGAGAGAGAAGCAGGCTCCCTTGTAGGGACTTGATCCCAGGACCCCAGAATCATGACCTGAGCAAAGGCAGATGTTCAACCACTGAGCCACCCAGATGCCCCTAAGGAATATTATTATTAAGAAAAAGGATCAGAAGTCCATATGGATGATAGTAATTTAGACTTTCAACATTGAGTTCAGATAAATTTGGACCCTGTAGGGAGATCCCTAAAAGCAAAGAGATACCTATTTGAGAAGGAAAAACTGGCATGCCTTAGAATTGAACAGGGACAACAAATTAACTCTCCTTGTTAATTCCCTTCCCTGGGGACTAAACACCAAGGAATCATTGAGAAACCAGAGCAAAAAAAGGTCCAAATTGGTACAACAGATACCTTATGTTGTTTGTAAATTAGGTGGTTTTCTTAGTCTTTCAGACTTCAAATTTAGGAGGGTGGATGACTGCCCATAGTTCTGAGATCAGGTGTCACTGCCATGGAGATTCATCCTATTTAATAAATGATACCATCCAATCTTCTCATAATAAATACTTGTTTTATCATCTCCAAAAATCATAAACTACCCTCCTATGGTTTCTCTAAATATAGTTTTTTAAGATCATAAAAATACTGAGTAAATCTACTCTCCCATGAGTGTGCTAATTACTGTTTTAGTTCATGGTAACATAAGAAATGGCTTAATAACAGCAACTTAACTGGAGGAGGTCAAACTGCTCTCATTCATTTAAACTAATGAGCACAAATCACCTTTGCATTTGATATTAGTGCTCTAATGCATATATCGTGGATACCTGCTACTATTAACTCCCAAAGACTCTAGAAACAAATACAATTTAAAGCGTTTCAGTTTTCAAAATTACTTAACACACATAGTTCCTAGGAGCTATGCGACCAGGAGGAAAACCTTATTTCCCACTACAACAGTAAAAAAGAATAAAAAAAAAAAAAAAAAAAAACCCAAACTGTTTCTCATTTCTCCAATTAAATGGTTTCAGGAGGATTCATTACCCGGAAAACCGGTATGGATGAACGCCGGAAATGCAGATGACATCCAGTCTCAGAAATGTTTATTCTAAGTGGGAACCAAACTATAAGATTCCTCTCTGTGATTGATGATCGCCTTCCCATGATAGAAATAATCTCCCTGTAAAATAATCTAAAAAAGAAAGAAAGGGGGAAAAAAAAAAAAAAAAAAACTATGGGAAGCTAGCAAAGTTCTCTAGACAAACCTGCCAGAGACTCTTTCAAAGAGGGAGGCATTTATTGAAGAGTCAGGGAGGTTAGGGAAACTATGCCAGGAGCCAGGGCAGTCTTCCCCGAGAGACCAGGAGTGTCCCAGGTGAGCGGTCCCGGGCTCGGGCTCGGGCTCGGGCTCGGGCTCGGGCTGGAGGCGGAGGGCGCAGGGCGGGTCCCCGCGGCGGGCACCTTCCCGGCCCCGCGACCCCCTCGCCGCCCGCCGGACCCAGCGCCTCCCGAGGCCGGCGCGGGGCTGCCCGGGACGCGCTGCCCACGGCCTCGGGGTCGCGAGGAGCATCTCCCCGCCCGCGGCTCCCGAGGCCAGCGCTGTCCCTCCGCCATCCTCAAGTCCTCCGACATTTTTCACCGAGACAGGGAGGTAGGGAGCAGAGGAAACGACGGCGCGTCTGCAGCCAGACTGTGCCGCAGCACCGGGCGAGGCGAGGCGAGGCGAGGCGAGGCGAGGAGGAAGGAGGCTGGCGAGGGGGCAGCCTTTAAACTGTGCTTCCACCGGCGATGAAAAGAGTCCTCAGCCCCGGCAGGGGACGTCTCGGATACACCCACCAGGGCAGCGCCTAAGGGGGCGGGTGGGCGCTCCTCCTCCGGGTCCCCCCGAAGCCAAGCACACTAGAACTCCCCTTCCTACGACTAACGGGAGGGGAGGAACAAAAGAGACCCCCACGCCCTGCACACACACACGCACACACACACGCGCGCGCGCGCACACTCAGCTCACCGACGCTCTAGGTATGCATTTCTGCAATCCCTTCGGCTTCCACCTTCCCCACCTGGTGGGTGCATTTACCCAAAGGTAAAGGAAGAAAGAAAAAGAAAACAACAAACCCCAGCACCCCGAGGTGATCGGTCGGTGGGGCACCGTTAATGTCACATGCGGTTTTCTAACAAACCACCGCGGAAACCCGGCCGGACCGCGCGCCCCCGCGGGGTCCCCGCCGCCCCCGGCCTCGCCGCCGCGCACCCGACCGCGGGCTCCCGGGGCGGCCGCAGCTGGAGGGCGGAGGGGGGAGGGCGGAGGGCGGCCCGCGCGGCGGCGGCGGCGGCGGCGGCGGCGGCGGCGGCAGCGACGCGGGATCCAACTTCCCGGAGCGGCGGCGCGGCCCCCGCTCCCTCCCTCCCGCCGCGCCCGCAGCCACCGCGCCGGGGCTCCGGCGGGGCACTCTCCGCCCCCTCTCTCCTTCGCCGCCCCCAGCCACCACCTTTTAAAAATTCATCCGTCGGAGCCAAGCAGACATTTTGATGTCATTCACTTAGCACCGCTCGGGTCCAGAGGCGGCATCTTACCCCGTGGCCTGGAGGTGTGGGCAGCGCACCGAGGGGTCCGGGGGCGCGAGGCTGGGCTGCTCGGTCCTCTAGCGGAGCCGGTTCGCTGCCATCCGCCCAACTTCAGCACCCAGCGGGCGAGGAGAGAGGGAGCGAGGCGAGGATGGAGGGGAGAGGGGAAGGGGAGGAGGGAGGGTGGGCGGGGAGGGAGCGGGAGCCGCTCGGCAGCGCGCATGCGCCCCGCGGGCGGGCGCAGCCCCTCGCCCGGCTCGGCCCGCGGGGCCGCTTCTCCTCCCCGCGCGCGGCCGCGTGAGTCACGGCCCCGCCCCCGCCCCCGCCCCCGCCCCCCCCCGGCGGCCCGGCCCCCGCGCGCTCGCCTCGGCGGGGCGCCCTCGGGGCGAGGGGCTCGGGGGGCTCGGGGGGCTCGGCGGGAGCCTCGCGGCGCTGGGAGCCTCTTGCGCGGGGAGGCTCCGGCGCCTGGGCTCCTTCCCCCACGTTCGCCCGCAGCCCGCGCGCGGTGTTTTCTCGTGCGCTCCTGGAGCCCGCTGGAAACCAGCGCTGGGCTTTAAGCAGGGCGGGGGGGGGAGCTGCGGCAGCGGGGTCCCAGGGAAGCAGTCCCCGCGCGGGGCTTCCAGAAAGAGTGGAGTTAAGCAAGTTTTGCACACCAAAGGAGTCCACCCTGTGAAGAGTTCTTTACTGACGTCCTCATCCAAAAATCTGACCCTTTTCCCCGTAAGAATGATTTCAGATCTGGTCTGGATGGGGGGGGGGGGGCATATGTTCTGTCCCAGGGGTCTGGACCGCGGCCGCCCGAGTTTGGAGTGAGAGGAGCCGATGACAAGGCAGGAGTCGCGAATTAACTCACGGAGGCGTTGATGCTAGGGGCCTGGAGCATCCTTCGGGGACAGCTCGGTAGCTCTCGGGTCTGATAATTGTTCCATTCGCAAGCGGAACCCAGCTTGGTAGTGAAGAAGCTTTCGGATGCTTAATGCATCGTGAGCGCTAGATTGCATCTCCGATGATTAAATTTGAAGTGTTTGTGAGGGCGAATTAGGGAAGCGGGTGTCTCTCCTCAGATGTGACATCTGTGGGAAGAGGAGTGAGTTCCTGGCTGGAATGATTAGGCTTTTTTTTCTTATACCTACTTAAAACTGTTTATTCGTAAATACATATGATTTCCCATGGCTTGTATGCGCCCCTGCATTCAAACGGTGTTATTCTTATTTCAGGCTCCCTTACTGAAGAACACCCTCCTGGCCTCCCCCGCCCCCCTCTATCTAAGTGGGTTAAATATACGTCTTAGGGTTTGCTCCAGGCCTCCTTTCTCTGGCCACATCATGGCTTTAAGTACTAGTGCACTTCAAAGTGTATCTCCTGGACCAGCATTGATGTCTGTGAATTGTTCCTTACTAGTCTCTAATGAGAGAAAAGTACAGAAATGGAGAGTAACATTTAGAAACTTTCATGGCATGCCTTGGCATCCAAGCACAGTAGTCAGTTGTGCTTTGGAAGTCTTCTTTTATTTGCAATGAATTTTTGTTGGATTTTTGCAGTAGTATTGGTCCATGATGTAAAAAAAATAAATTTTTTTAAAAAGTGGGTTTTTTTCAAAATTAAAATTGAAAAAAAAAAGTTTTATGGTTTGGGTAGCCCCAAACCCTGTATCACTCCCAGACTTATATCTTTGGTCCTGGTCTGATAGAATGCTTTTATGGTGTTTCAACTACTTTTATGGCTCCATTTGAGGAATAATTATACTAGTAAATATTTATTGAACCATTACTGTGTGTTAGGTTCCGATCTAAATGTTTTACATACATATGTTTCTTATTTTCTCTACAAGGTAGAGGCTATTCTTATGTTTCACAGACATCTCAGAAGCAGAACTCTAGATATCCACCCCCTCCAAACCTGTTCCTTTTCAAATTGTTCCACTCAGTTACTGTAGTCAAAATTTAGAAGCTATCTTTGTTTTGTCTCTCTCTCTCTCTCTCTCTTTTTTTTTTTACCTCACATCTAATTAATTAGCAAGTCACCTTGTCTCAACCTCCAACACATATCCCCAGTTCATCCACATCTCTCCCTCTGCATTGTGATAACCATAGTCCAAGCTTCTATCATCTCTCACAGGAACTACCTACAAAAGGCAGCAGTTAGTCTCTCTTCCACAACCCCAAAACAACACATTCTCTAAACAACATCTGAGTGATCTTTTAAAAACATAATCACATCAATTGAGGCGCCTAGGTGGCTCAGTTGTTAGATGTCAGACTCTTGATTTCAGCTCGGGTCTCCATCTCAGGGGTCATGAGTTCAAGCCCTGCGTTGGGCTCCTTACTGAGCATGGAGCCAATTAAAAAAAGAAATTTAAAAACATAGTCACATCATGTCATGCTGCTGCTTAAAAATCTCGAATGAGTTTTCACTGTACTTTAAATACGACCTCTAATCCTTACCACTGCCAAGAAGGTTCTACGTAACCTTGTCCTAGATTACTTCTCTTACACCATGCTCCTGTAGACCATAGCTATGTGGTGTGTACCTATTTCTTTTACTTTCTTGAATAAGTCTGACTTATAGTACTTGCTGTCCTTTCTCCCCTTAGTCCTCTGCCCCCAGATCTTTGGAGTAGGTTCCTTGATATCCTAAAGGTCTCTGTTAATGTATCACCAACTCAGGCTTTACCTAACCACTCAATGTAATCTTCCCCAGAGTTCTTCTCTCTTGGGTTCTCTTGCTTTGTTTTCTTTCAAATACTTTTCACTATCTGAGTTGGCTTGTATTTGTTTACTTGTTTATTTTTGTATAAAGATTTTATTTATTTATTCACGAGAGACACAGAAAGAGAGGCAGAGACACAGGCAGAGGGAGGAGAAGCAGACTCCATGCAAGGAGCCCAATGTGGGACTCGATCCTGGGAATCCGGGATCAGGCCCTGAGCCAAAGGCAGAAGCTCAACCGCTGAGCCACCCAGGCGTCCCTGTTTACTTGTTTATTATCTCCTTCTCCTCCTCTAGAATAAAGTATCTCAAGAGTTTTGCCTGCACTTTTCACTGTTTTATCTCTAGTGCTCAGAACAAGATTTGGCACACTGTATATACTCAGGATTTAGCGGATGAATTCATGATTGAGTGAATAAATAACACACTTAGCAAAAGCATTCCTCATTTCTTTTTTCTGGTGCTTCTTCTTGGATCCTCATTGCTGCCTATCAGAATCTGTTGTTTCCCAGAAGACCGCAGATAGACTGCATTGTTTCCGCTGCCCACTCTATCAAAGATGGCTCCTTGCAATGTCACACATTTAAACTAGATGCCAGAGTCCTGTTCTTAGAACCAACTTTATGACAAGCATCATCAACAAGAAAAGAGATCTTTTACTTCCATGGGCTTCTCTAAAATATAATAATGGCTGTCTGGGCAACATTTTGCACCTGTAACAACTTGGATATTCTGTCCATAATTTACTTGCTGAAGTCAAATGCAACTTCTTGGTGACTTTCTAGGTATAATTTGTGGTGAAATCCTTTACACATTATTAATTAGAATGCTCAATGACAGTGTTGTAGGAACTGGATATGTTGCCTACACTCTGAGTGTTGAAGAGATGGGTGCAAGTAACCACAGCTTTAATGACCTTCACCTCATAGAGTTTGATCACTTGCAATCTATGTGTACATCTGGGTCTCAGGAAATATTTGCAACAGCAATGCATTAAACAATGACTCGGTGAAAAAATCCATTCAATAAACTTTATTAATGTCTGCCATATGCCTGGTATTAAGTCTTCAAATTTTTTGCAAAAACTGTAAATGTTATATAAAATTATTATATAAAAAAAAAAAAAATAAATAAATAAATAAAATTATTATATATGAGTCAGAAATGGATTTCGGTTCATTTCAGCCATGGAGATGCCTTCTCTTTGTACAGAATTTAAGAGCTCCTTGGGCTTATCGTTATCAAGCAGCTGTGTGGTAACTATGAAAAGAAGTGTTTGATCATGATCATTTCCATACCATTACGAATGCATTTTTCAAGTAGAATCTGGATACAGCAGCAGATTTTGGTATAATGACTTCATAGTAAGGCAGACAGGAGATCTGCAAGTAAGATATTTGCAGACAGAAAATATTGGAAAAGGACAGAGCATCAAATGTTTACAGTACATTTACTCATAATTAGGGGTCTTTTTCATCTTTAGGACACCTGAAATCTACCTCAGTGAGTTTGGTAACATTGGATGGTTATTTCAGGAAGAAATTATGTGGCATCTTTACATTTCATTCTCTCTTTTCCAACATGTTCATTTATTTAAAAGCAATGGTTTTACCTTTGAAAAGCAGAGGGAAAAGGAAGAGATTTGCTTCAATCTAGGAAACCCTGACTGTTCTGTCTAGGCAAACTTCATCAGAGTAGAGCCAGAAAGACAGTTAAAATGTGACTGCTTAGACATGCTTTTTTCTTTAGTTTTGGTAAACAGAGCTTACCATGTTTCTTCAATTGGTTTCAATCAAGCCTTAGAGACACATTCTTCTCAGAAAACTTTTTAGATGGAAACAGTCTGATTCCCAGATGTATAAAGTGAGATATAATTAGAGTTTCACATTTTACATGTACATTTTTATAAATCATGAGTTATTAACGTTTCTTTAACTTATCAGCATCAAACTTAAAAGGCTTAATATTACTCTGTTAGAATGGCATTAGTGCTTTATACCTCAACATAATTGGATGAAGTCCATGGAAACAGATATAAAAACCTTCATGTGATTTTTATCAGTTAATGCTCAATTTTGTACATCATAAATTCCTGCAGTGGTTTGACAAAATAAACTTGAGTCTCGGTCACCCAAGTACTTTATAAAAGTGCTCATTTGATGGGCCCCGCATATTCACGTTCTCTTTGGTTCAACAGATCTCTTATATGGTGTTGAACAACAGTACTCTGCTTCTCCATGGAAAATAGCAACATATTTATCTCAACTAGAAAACATGATGATATTCAATTATTACAGTCAGATTCTTTGTGAATGGAGAAAGATTTCAGAGTTTAGTGGTCTACGTTATATTATCTTGAGATTTTGGGAAGATTCTAAGTGGTAGTAGCTGGATTGTAGAGCAGGCTTTGGCTTTGTCAGAACTTCCTCCAGTGTTTGATGGAAGGAAGGTGGGGAAGGTTGATTTTGCAGTAGTTTCTCACATCTTTACTATGTTTTGATCGATGCAAATTCAGAGATGCATAAAATTAATGAATGTCTTCATGTATGTGTGTACTGTGTACATGACCTACAAGAGCCCAGGTAACTAATTTTTGAGTCTCATATTGCAACATACTTAAGTTGCAAATCAGAAAATCTATATTCACATTGTCAAAGCTTTGCTAAAGGCTTTGTGGTTTCTTGATTTCCTGTGAACTAGTTTCACAGTGTGACAATGTTAAAGTAGTATATGAAAATCTTTCGTAGTCTCACCTAAGTCTTCACATTTGAATTTTAGTGGAATTTACTTAATACTGTGAATGATTGCCCATCCAGTCTCATCTGTCCATTAATTCAGTCACCCACTCACTCAAAGAGCAATTAGGGAGTGTCTGTCCTGGCATCATCGTGGGAAATAGAAATACCATGGAAAATAATGTTCCTATCCTTGACATGAGTTTATAATCAAAGTGAGATAGGCTCTACATACATGAAGTAACCAGAAGAAATCAATGAGAACACTTGAGATAATGTGGTATTATTTTTTCTTTCCAGGAGGTAGGGCAGAGAATGATGAAAAAGGAAATTGCATGTTTTATAATCAGAACTCTCAACTGTAAAGCATAGAAATTGCGAATGATCAAAGTGGCCCATTGAAGTACACACTGGGAACTTTCTTTGTATTCCATGGAGCTAGTTTTGAATGGCCTTGCAGATTTGTAATAAGAATTCAAGGAAGGAGGGATTTAAAATATAATATTCAAATAGGAAGTTGCTTGTTAAGTTCTAAGTTGCAGCCATTTAGAAATTATTCAGCACCTTCAGTATGCAAAGCATTGTGCAGGCCTCTGGGAAGATTGCAAGGTGAGTCATAAGGAACACAGTAGTGAGTAGTGTAGAGTCTAGAGATCACTCTCAGCTCATCGCTTAGAGCTGACTGTGGCCCTTGGGGAGCCCTGCAAAGAATGGGAATTATTTGCATATGTTGAGATGCATGGAGGGGCATTTGGGTTGGAAATCACAATGTGGTATCATGATTTTGTATTGGTTCAGAATAACAGGATATGCATGGGAAAACTTGATTAGTATGGCTTAGTGATTTAATAAAGTTACTGAATTTTAAATGTAGGCTGAGGTGACATCCAGAGGTGGGGGTGGGGAGTAAAGTCTCTAGTATTGCAAATTGATTTCACCTCCATACCAAGTCTAATCACTTGCTACTACTGTGTTGCACAGGATTCTGAAGCCAAATCTGATATTAAACATGAAAGATGATTGTGATTATTAACAATGTCTGATATGCTGTTGGTACATTTGTCTAGTATTTAAAATCACTATTTTAGTTAATAGGGAGTCAAATGATTTTGAAAAAGGGGAATTGTATATATTCAGGACAATAGTTCTTGAGAAGCTCTCAAACTGTTACTTTTTTCTCCAAAATTGGTATTCTGAGAACAATGACTTCACTTGGTAAATAAGTTGGGGTAATAGAAATTGATCTATAAATTTCTTTCTTGGGATTTGATAAATATACTGCCATATGAAAGGCTCCTTGATTACAAAAAGTCAGAATGGCTACTAAACACATGAGAAGATTCTCTTTCACACACACACACACACATTATTTACACTCATGCACACATATATTTGGTATCAATCTCAATTTTATTGATTCTGTGATCTAAAATTTAAATAAAGTTAACTTTAGTTTTAGTTCTAGTTAGTCATAAAGTCATAAACAGAATCTTCCTCAAACATAAGTGTATCTAACTTCTATTTTTTTACCATTCATTTGGGCAACATATACTGGACATCTATTATGTGGCTACGTGGCAGGTACTGTTCCTGGTACTGGAGATCCAGCAAGAAAGAAAACGAAAAAAAATCGCTACCCATTTGGGACCTATATTATAGTGATGGAGACAAAAATCAAGGTAAATACATAAAATATATAGTAAATTAGATGATTTTAAGATCTAAGGGAAAAAACTAAGTCAGGAAAAGGGGAGAGTATGTGTGCTTATGAGTTGCAAAGGGTTCTGAAAATATACATGTGGAAGGAAAGAAGGCCTCACCAAGAAGGTATATTTGAGTCAAGATGTGGGGGTTGAGCCCTGTGTTGGGCTCCCCACTCAGTGGGGAATCTGCTTGTCACTCTCCCTCTGCCCTGGCCCCTCCTCATGCTGTCTCTCTCTCAGATAAATATGTGAAGGAAACAAGAGATTAAGTTAGTGGCTTTCTGGAGACAGAATATTCCAGCAGAGGAAAGAGCTACTGCAAAGGCCCTTAGGTGAGAGTATGTCAATCATAGTCCCGGGACAGCAGTGGACAAATGGAGGGAGTTGTAAGAGATGATGTGAGAGAGAGAAAAGAAGGTAATCCTGCACTGCTTTGTAGCTCAGCATGTTGGCATGTTCACTGGGTGAATTAGAAAGCCATTGGAAGGTTTCTAATGGAGTGTCTATGCAAGAAGCTACAGCCTTCAAGAAGATTACATGCATTGTGTATATAACATAACCTTATAAAGAGCTGCTAAAGATCAATAAGAAAAAGACAACAACCAGGTAAGAACTGGAGCAAAATGAGAAGCGCATCTCTCTGACTCCTAGGCTGAGGATATAGGGGAAGGGGATGGACCAGAAGCCAGGAGTGCTCTTGGGCTGATATTACAGTCAAGCTGGAGGAGGAATGGTGGAGGTAAGGGCTGGAATCACAGCTCTGGGAGTATCAAGCAGAAGGCAAACACTCAATACATTTTCAAAGTCGAGTTTACAGGATTTGCTGACTGTTTGGATGTGTGGTATAAAAGAATCTAAGAAATCAAGGATGACTCCACTGGTTTTGGCCTGATCACAGAAACGTTCCTTTAATAACGATGTGTTTGACTTCCTGTTTCCAGAGCCCTCCTATCCCCACAGCTGAGACCAATAAATTAATATAAACAGACTTAACCAACAGTCTTGGCAGGACCTCTTGGTCCAAAAAACAAGAGGGATTCCAGAAAGGGGCAGTGCAGAGGCATCTATCAGTCTCTTATGCTGGTGCAGCTCTGACTTTGAATCCTGAACCTGTGCTTCAGATCTTGTCTTTTGCTGTGTCCCTTTGGCCTCTGAATGCCCACTTCTGTCATCTGGGATAGGAATGTCGCTCTTTACTCAGATACTTAAGTGCAATGAGGTTCTGCTCTAGTACCTTACCACCTGATACCTGCTTCCCAAATCCTCGATGCCAACCACCTGCCTGTCTGGTTTTCCATCTGTTTCCTGTTGCCAAATCCACTGCCACAGAGCTCTGCCTGGATGCCAGGACATCTGCCTGTTGCCTTGGGTTGGACCTCTCTAATGCTAACAACTTGCCCTGCCAGCCTGGACCTTTGCCTGTTACCTGCTGTCATCATCCCCTAGAGCTCTGTGGCTTTTTCCGTGTGTTCAGTTCTTTCCAGTTCTTAAGATAATTCATTCATTTAAGGATTCACTCATTCATACCTGCATTAATGCATTCAAATGAACATTTACTGAGTGCTAATTTTGAGTCATTTATCTGAGACTGTAGATGAAAGGTGAATAATGTGTAGGCTCTATTCTCTATGTCCTAGAGAAGCTCCTAGAATCTAGAAGGACATGGGCTAATGAGGGAGACAGACATGTAAACAATATTTACAGTGAATTGTGATAATTGCTCTCAATCTCTAATCATCTTTTAAAAATTGAGACATTTTACGGCTACACAAAAAGCATGGTACAGTGTTTTACAGCATGGAATTGGAATTAATCTGATCAAGGCTAGAGTTTCAGCTCTCCCACTCAGTAGCTGAGTGACACTGGCAAGTTAATTTACCTCTTTACTTCAGTTTCTTCGTCTTTGAAATGGGAATAATAACTAGATGCCTTATAGGGTTGTTGTGAGAATTACATAAGATATTCATCTAAAGTGCTTTATCATTGCTGCTGACACATACCAAAGCATAATGTTTTAGCACATCTTCATTTTCTTCTTCCTCCTCCTTCCTCCCTGGCAGTCTAAGTGGGTGCGACAGGAATACAGAAGAATTGTTGTCATGAGGGGGAACTTCTCTGATCCCAGGGGCCTGGGTCAGGAGTCCAGGGCTCTCAGAGTGCCCTGTACAGATTTGAGTCATAACGTTCTTTAGGAATTGCCTATGTATTGGATCATCTCCCTCATAAGACTTGCCTCTTGCGGGCAGGTACTTTGCTTGCTCACACTGTAGCCCCAGCATCATACACAGTGCCATGTAGGAAAAAGTGCCCAATAAATATTTAAAAAAAAAAAAAAAAAAAAAAAAGAATGACAAGGTTTCCCAGTGGTGGTGGTAGTGCCTATTAAATTAAATTTGAAAGGAGGAATTCATCACATGAAGTTAGAATTAGAGCGTTTCCAGCATTCAGGAGAGTGTGAGCAGTGTGCTGAGATGGGAGACCCTTAATGTATTCAAAAAACCTCAGGTCATATGTTGGAGTCATCTATCTCTCTGTCTATGCATCGCGTGAGCTTTTGAATTTTGAAAGGTGGGCAGGAGCTAGATCAAAAAGGACCTTATATGTATAATAATGAAAGAGTTTGGACCTTTCTCTGGGATGCAGAGCACAGAATGCTATGATGTAGGGCACTCGAGGCTTTCCTTACCTTCCTTTCTCAGACTTCTCTCCCTGACCAACAGGGTCTGCTCCAGCCGCACCAAAATGTTTGTCCCACCCTCCCCTACCCCTGCAACACCACAGTGCTTCTGTTTCTTGCTTTGTTTCTTTGCTTATGCTGTTTCACTGCCTGGAATGTCCCCATCGTTCCCTATTACCAACACCCCTCAGTGGACCCGTCCCCTAATGATTATTCATTCTGTAGCCCAGGACTCACCAGCTCCAGAAAATCTCTGGGACTCTCACCCAGTCATTAAAGTTCACATCCATTGAGCACTTACCCTGTGTCAAGTATCCTGTTCACTTTGTGCCTATAATTTGATTTATCCATACAACAACCCTATAAAATAGGTACTACTATCCTTTTTTAAATTGAGCAAACCAAGATACTTTCTCATTTTTGGATTTATTTTACATTTTGTAGATTCACAAAAAGCTTAAATTATCTCAGGTTAAAGACTGGCTGAGCTATGACACTTGATGTAGGGGCTACAATCCCCGCTATCTTTGAACTTGAACATTACACTTCACTGCTTGACAGGGTCATGTGACCTTTCCATGTCAATGTAACTTTTTTTAGCAGTATCAATTTGACAGAATATTGTTGCATAGTTTCCATTTTACAGTTACAGTTTTAAACCTTTCTGTGTCAAATCCCTTTTTCCCATTCCTTGATGATATTTTGGGCAGATTCCATAATTATCTGGTCACTTTCCATTATTAAGCTCACTCCAGCCCAGTTTAAAATTTTAATTTATTTTTTTTCAAAACTCTTTTTATTTCCATTGCAGGATAGGCTCTTGGCACAAGGGACTTGGAATGAAGTTTGGGCACACTCTGCTCTGTTACTCCCTCCCCCACCTCCTCTAGCCAGGCCTTAGCTCCACTGGGTCGGAGGGAGTCAGGGACGAGAGATGTAGAGAAAAGGGCAAACATGTCTTTATTTAACTGGTTTTGGCCACAGTTCTCTCCTTGTTGGCTGTTTGTGCTTTGGAAACAGACACTAATGGACTACTGGCGTTTTCATTTATATGGCATGTGTCCATATGCTGGCTGGCTGTGAGCACACGCATGAGTTCTTAGGAGGGCTGTGCAAGGGCTTCCATTGTTCAGCCCCTTATACCTGGGATCCAGCTGCTTGCTGTTCCAGCACTGTGGTCACACTGGTTTCTGTCACTGGCAGTCTCCCCATGGACTTTTGTTGCTAAAGTCTTCTCACCAAGTGGGCAGTCCTCTTGGCTGGGACTCCAGCAAGTTGACTCAAAAACAGGTTAGGTTTCCTGATGTCCACACATGTGTGAATTTCATGAGAAATTCACACAACCTTGCTATTCTAGGGGGTAGAAAATGCAAGAGACCACACTGCCACCATACCTCTCTGCTCTGCCATCCATTCATCCATCCATCCAGTCATGGCACTGATAAGTAAATCTACAACCCAAGCAGATGCCTATTCAGAGCACTGAAGGAGATGCTCCTTTTGTGGCAAACATGCCTAGTTTATTGCTTTTGTCTTAAAAATATTTTATGTATAAAATACATTATTCATGATAAAGTTTAATAAACACTAAAAAACAACCACCATGTATTTATCATTTTGAGAATTAAAACATTTCCCAGTACCTCAGAATTATGAGTATATTTGGACTCTGGATTTTGTGTTAATTCATTTTTATACATTAAAAACATATAATTTTAGTATATGTATATTATATTTATTTTCTATTACTGATATAACAAATTATCACAATCTTGCAGCTTAAAACAATATAAGTGAATTATCTTATAATTTTGTGGGTTTGGAATCTGATGTGGGTCTCGCCAGGCTATAAAATCAAGGTGTTGACAGGGCTGCATTCCTTTCTAGATGCTCTAGGAGAGAACCCATCTCTCACTTTTCTAGTTTCCAGAGACGACTCACATTCCTTGGCTCTTGATGTTCCGCCTTTAAAGCCAACGATGTTGCATTTTTCTGACCTTTTTAAATCACACTTCATCTTCCTTTAAGTGACTTTGTTACTTAGTTTCCCTTCAGTTACAGCTGGAAGGGATTCTCTGCCTTTAAGGCTCCATGTAATCAGATTGGACCCACCTGGATAATCTTCCCATCTCAAGGTCCTTAAACACAATTTCAAAGGTGTGTGTGTGTTTGTGTGTGTTTACCACGTAAGGTAACATATTCACAGGGTCTGAGGATTATATATGAGGTTAACATCTTGTGAGGGAGCATTATTTTACCTACCACATATATATATTGCTAAAACATATTTTCTAAGTTTTGCTTGTTTACACACTTTACATAAACAGAATTAATAGGTATTTTTTTCTGTGACTTACTTTTTTTTACTTATATTCGATTTTGGGTTCATCCATGTTGATGCATGAGCTGTATTTATTTTCATTACTACACAGTATTCTATTTTATGAATATGCCATACCATGATATAATGAATAAATATACCATTTGTATATCTGTTCTAATGTTAATAGACATTTCAATAGTTTCAAATTTTGAGCTATTAAGAACATTGCTGATATGAATATTCTTAGAAATATTTCCTGTGATTTGTGTGAGCACATATTTCTTTAGTTATATTTAGATGTGAAATTAAAGGCATTTCACATATTTCATTTTCCATATTTGCTCCTGAGAAGCCACTGTCACTCTATTAATCATTTTACTTTTATATTATCTATCTTTTCTCTCTGAGTTCTCTTAAGCTCCTCTTTTTGTCTTTATTCCCTCTGTAGATTTCTTTTATTTACATGCTTGGAATTTGTTGGGTTCTTAAAGCTGAGAAAGACTAAAAGCAATTATGATAATTATTTCCTCCCAAAAGTTAGGGGAATAAAACAAGATAATCTGAAGACAAGCAGAGGAAGAAATTACTAAAATGTAAGCAGAACGAATTGAACCAGAATAAATAATAAAGTAAAACAGATTTTTTGAAAAGCTGATAAAATCAATAAACCATCAGTACAATTAATAAATAAAGGTGAATAAAGTGCAAACACTCAAAATAAGGAATAACAAGGAGGAAATAACTATCAGAACAGAAGGAAGTTGTATAAGTCACAAAATATTAATTTTTTTAGAGGGAGCAGGGATGGGGGTGAGGGGGTAGGAGGGGCAGAGGAGAGAGTGAATCTCATGTGGGCTCCATTCAGCTCAGCTCTCTGGGAGCCCACCTTTATGCTCAATCTCATGACCCTAAGATCATGACCAAGCTGAAACCAAGAGTCAGATGCTTATCCAACTGAGTCACTCAGGTACCCCACAATAGATTAGTTTCTACTATTTCTTCAACTTTTCTTCCTCTCATTTTCCCCCACGTCTCCTGGAAACTCAATTTCGTGTTTGTAAAATTAGTTAACATTGCTTACATTTTCTATTCAGTTTCTTTGATTCTTTTATTTCCTCCCTCATTATTTTTTGATAATTTGCATCAGTCAACCTGTGTGTAAATTCACTGCACTTTTTTTCTGCAGTGTTCATTGGGCTATTAAGCCTATCTAATGTACTTTTGATTTCAGGTGGTGTATTTTTCAGCTCCAGAATTTCTAGTGTATCTTTATTTTTGTGGTTTCCATTTATTTGTTGAGATTTACCATGTTTACCCATTCTTTACCTTTTGCTATAATTTATATGCATTAGTATTTTCAAAGTCCTCCTCATCTGCTAGATACAGTATCTTGATATTGCAGGTCCTTTTTCCTTGAATCTTTGTACCTTTTGTAATGCTTAATTTCATATCAGAAGTATATAAAATAATAGTGGAGATGAAGTTATACCTTTTTTGGATAGTACTTTTCCAGACAGTGAGAGCTATTTCCTATGTCTGGCAGCTAAAATGAGGGGATAACCAACTTTAATAACATTGGGATTATCTATCTCCTTTTAGCCCAATCCCTCCACCACCATGTGAATCTCACTGATTTTGCCCTAGTCCAGTGTCATTTGGGCCGTGCTGTTGAGCTGCAAGGCCCAAGGTTCCAGGCCTTGTGAGAATGTCAAGTTGCATGGGTTCATTCTGCATTTTAAGCCTAGCTTTCCTTCTCTTTCTTTCCACAAAATTAGTAGTTACAGTCAGGAAGAATTGTCAGATTAAGAAAATTATTAAGAAAAAAATGTAATGTCAAATCAATGCAATAAGTTTCTACCTTAAAAAGCTAAAAAAAAAAAAAGAAAAGAAAAGAAAAGAAAAGAAAAGAAAAGAAAAGAAAAATGAACCAAAAGTAAGAAGAAAAGAAATAATAAAGTTTAGAGAGGAAATCTAGGAAAGAGAAAACAAAGAATACCTACAAAGGCAAGAGCAAGTATTTTGAATTCATCAATAATATCAATAAACCTCTACTACTAAGTCTTTAACAATGAAAAATGAGAGGAAATATAATAACAAAAATTGATAGGGAAAATTGATAGGTACCATTTCAGTTCCCACAGCAATTAAAAAGATAATGAAGGAATATTATGAATGATGTTTTCCAGTAAATTTGATAGCTTTGATGAAATGGTCAAAATCATTGAAAGACAGAAAATAATCATGCATAAGGAGAAACAGAAAATCTGAATCTTCCTATATTATATAAAGGAATTTAATTTGTAATTAAAATATTTCCTACAAGAAAAACTCTGCCCAGGTGGCTCATTGGTGACTTTTATAAATGCTAAAAAAAAGAAATAATTCCAAATTTATATGAGTACCATCAGAAAATAGAGGAAGACAACACTTTCTGACTAATTTTATGAGTCTAGAATAACCCTTCTTTTGACCCAAAAGGAAAATTATATTTAAAAAGACAATCATAGGGATGCCTGGGTGGCTCAGCAGTTGTGTCTGTCTTAGGCTCAGGGCGTGATCCCTGGTCTGTGGATAAGTCCCACATTGGGCTCCCTGCGAGGAGCCTGTTCTCCCTGTCTGTATCCTTGCCTCTTTCTCTGTGTCTCTCATGAATAAATAAATAAAATCTTTAAAAAAAGGCAATTATATACCAATAGCACTCATTTAAATATAAACAAAGTTCTTAACAATGTAATTGATATATCCAATCTATCAATACATAAAAGGATTGTGCACATCATAAATACTGGGTCTATTTCAGGAATGCAAGTTTGCTTTAACATTAGAAAAATAAACATAACTCACTATATTATCAGAATAAAGAAGAGTAAAACAAATAATCATCTAAATAAGTTGCAAAGAAAGTATTTCGCAAAATGTAACACCCATTCATGATAAAAAACTCTTAGCAAACAGGAAACAATTAAGTACTTCCTCAATGTGATGAGGAGAGCCTGACAAACACAGTGAATTATATGTAATGATGAAATATTAAATGCTTTCCCTGAAGATCAGAAACAAAACAAGGAAATTCACTCCTGCCAGTTTTATTTAATATTCCACTGGAGGTTCTACTTAGTGCAATAAGTGATTAAAAAAATGAAAGGCACTGAAAAATGAAAGCCATGAGGTTTGGAAAGAGGAAACAATGTTTATGTTTATTTGTTGATGACAGGATTCTGTACATAGTAAATTTAGAGGAAAAAAATTAAAAATCAACTAGAATTAATAAGTGTATTTGGCAAGGTATGAGGATGCAAAATCATTTTTGGAAAAGTACTTGTATTGTATTTTGAATGCAATTTTTATAAATTTCATATAAAAATACAAAGGACTGAGAATACACAAACCAATCTTGAAAAAGAAGAGTTCCAAGATTTACAATGCCTGATTTTTTTCTTTTAAAGATTTTATTTCCTTATTCATGAGAGACAGAGACATAGGCAGAGGGAGAAGCAGGCTCCCTCCAGACCACCTGATGCAGGACTTGATCCCAGGACCCCTGGATTGTGACCTGAGCCAAAGGCAGATGCTCAAACACTGAGCCACACAAGTATCTCTATAACACCTGACTTAAAACTTAGTATAAAGATACAATAATGAAGACATACTATTTGCTTAAGAATAGTCAGTCAGGGGCACTTGGATGGCTCAGTCCATTAAGCTTCTGCCTTGGGCTTAGCTCATGATCCTGGAGTCCCTGATCCAGCCTCACATCAGTCTCCCTGCTCAGTGGGGAGTCTGCTTCTCCTTCTGCCCCTCCCCTTGCTTCTTCTTTCTCATTCACTCATTCCTAAATAAATAAATAAGTAAATAAATAAATACAATCTTTAAAAAAAAATTAGTCAATGACATGGAATGAAGAATCCAGAAACAGATCTACATTTTTACAGTTAAATAAATTTCAGTAGAATTGCCAATGCAATTCAGTGGGGGAGAGGAATAGTGTAAAATGTACTATGCCAGATATTCATATTGAAAAAGAAAAGAAGCTTGACTATCAACGTCAGTCCATATTTTAAAAAATTATATGAAATAGATAATCCTAAAAGCTAAAATTACACGGTTGCTAGTTTTATGGATCTACAAAACTTAGTAATCTTTTGTATGAAAACAGAAATGATAAATTGCACATCATCAAGACTTCTTTTTATCAAAAGTCACAGTACAAAAATGAAAATTCAAGTCATAGTTGGGAAGAAAATATTCAAATGCATATATCTGACATATATGTCTATCTAGAATCTATATCAAAAACTCCCAAATATCTATAAGAAAAACAACCTGATTAAAATGGATAAATTATTTGAACAGAATCTTTATAAAGAAATATTATAAGTAGTCAATAAGCACACAAAAATGTATGAATGTCATTAGTCATCTGGGAAATGTAAATTGAAACCACAATGCAGTTTATAACTGCTAACGAATGTAAATCAGCATATGACCACAAGAAAAGGTAAAATGAAAAATTCTGAAATTGTCAGATTTTGAAAAGGATTTTGAGTCAAAGGGACTCACATACATTGCTGGTGTATAAAATGGTACAACCAGTTTGGAAAACTCAATTCTTTATAAAGCAAAACATACTTATCCCCAAGACTCAATAATTCCATATTGGATATTTACCCAAGGGAAATGAAAACCTATTTGCAGGAAGGTTCATGAATGCCATAGCAGAATTATGCATAATAATCACAAATTGGAAAAAATATTTCCTCAATAGAAGAGTGAATAAGTGGTATGTTCATAGACTAAAGCACTAAAAATAAAATAATTAATAAAATGACTACAAGATATTAATGCATGCAACAACATGGATAAAACTCTAAAAACATTTTATCAAGTGAAAGAAGCCAGTCTCATGTGGTTCTATTTTTATGAATTTCAAGAACAGTGGTTACTTCTGCTGCAATTTGAAAAATTTGACTCTCATGTTTTTTTGGTAGGTAGATATCAGTGTTATGCACTTTTTTGAATGTAGCTTTTAGCATTATAAAATGACCTTTATTTGACTTGTTTATTATTTTTTTTACTTCATTCCTTCTACCTCAAGATATTGTTCACAACATTATTTTTGCATTGCCTTGCATATCTTTGCTTATTCTTAAATTTTTAACTTTACCAAAACCCTTTGTTTTAGGTATGACAAAGTATTGGGTTTTGCTGTGTAAGTAATCTGAATGTTTTAATAAGTGATTTAAGCTCATTTACATTTACTTAATCATTGATATTGTTGGTTTCAGTTTGTTATCTTGTTTTATAATATATTTTCTATATGGCTTAATATTTCAACTAAAAATAAGTGTCCTTTTTAAAGCTTTTCTGTTGATAATTCTTTCAGGATATAGGAAGTTGTGATTCAAATTTTGTAGTTTTATTTATACTATTTTTATTTATTTATTTTTTTTAAGATTTATATATTTATTTATTCAGAGAGACACAGAGAGAGAATGAGAGGCAGAGACACAAGCAGAGGGAGAAGCAGGCCCCATGCAGAGAGCCCGACGTGGGACTCCATTCAGGGTCTCCAGGATCACACCCTGGGCTGCAGGCGGCGCTAAACCGCTGCGCCACTGGGGCTGCCCTATACTATTTTTATATTACTCTTAATCATCTCTCTTTTTAGATTCTGTTTGTATCTAAGACTAAAGTTAGTTTCTGCTTTGCCTTGACCTTCCAAGTTTAATCTTGAGCATTATTTTGGTGTTAATCTCTATTCTCCAAATTACTTAAACTTCTACTGCCTTAATTATCCTAAAATATACTGTTAAGTCTTATGTATATTTCAAGTCTTACATATACTTCAGCTTCTATTACTTAACTTATTAGCTTCAGATAATATTCTTTTGCCTCTAATTAAGTCATCTGTGGTAATCTGTGGGCTTATTTCATTATCTATGATATTTCTAAGTTGTAATTTTTGTTAATGTTAATGATTAAACATGTAAAAACTCTATTTTTTTACCCTTATTCCTGTGTTTCAGTCTTAGTTCTATCAAGTTAAATATTTGCTAAACTTTCTACAAATATTTTGTGTTTGAACCTCATTCTTTTGTAGATTCATCATGAAGTGATTATAGGAATGATATTCCTTGAGATCTTCCATATTTATAGCTGTTTGCCTTTGGCTTTTATGTTGAAGACAGGTTTGGCTATAACATAAAATTCTTGTCTCACATTTTCTTTCCTTTAAAATCTTTTTTTTTTTTTTAAGTTGCTACATTCTTTTTCTAACATAGAAGTTGCTTTGGAGAGTTCTCATATTAATTTGAGAGTTGTTCTCTTATAAGTGATTTTGACTTATTGTTTGGAAACTAAAGGGATCCCCTCCTTTATAAAAAAAAAACAGTAATTTTGGCTTACAGTATGGCCTGAAGTTGATCATTTCTGGTCAATTTTCTCAGGTACACAGTGTGCTCTGTTCTTTACTATTCTATTTCAGGAAATATTTTCCAATCATGGTTTTAAATATTTGTTTTTTCCATTACTTTGGTTTTCCTCTTTGAAGACTTCAATTATATATGTGGTTTTCTTATTTTCTGTCTTCAATGTCTATCACATTTCCTATACCCATTTCCTATGGTCGCTACAATAAATTATCACAAATTTTGTGAGTTAAAACCACACAAATTTATAATTTTAGAGTTCTGGATGTCAGAAGTTGAGACTAGCTGGTTTCTGTTCCATCTGGAAGCTATAAAGAGTCTATTTCCATCTTTTCCAGCCTCTCAAAGCTTCTTGCATTCTATGGCTCATGGGCTCCCATCACTGTGACTTCTGCTTCTGATGTCACGTATTCTCTGACTTTGACACTCCTGCTTCAGTCCCATAAATACTCTTATGATTGTAATGTATCCATCTGAGTAATCCAGGATAATTTCCCCATTTCAACATCTCTAACTTAATCACAACAGCAGGGTTCTTTTACTATGCAAGGCAATATTTTTACAGGTTCCTGGGATTAGGATGTAAACATCTTTGGTGGAGGGCATTATTCTGCCTACTACACACACATTTTTCAAATCCTGGATTTTTAAAAATCATTTTCTTTATTTCTGTATGATTTCCCCTCAATTTTCTTCTTTCTTGTTCCTATTTCCCCTACTGTGTCTTTTTTAGTATTTCTTTACTCTCATGCTTTTCTAATTTAGCGTTATTTTACAACATATTATTTTATTTTTTCCTAATTTTTTATTGATACTTAATATCAGTGAGGGTGACAAAACATGAGAGACACCTAACTCTGGGAAATGAACAAGGAGTAGTTGAAGAGGAAATGGGTGGGGGGTTGGGGTGACTGGGTGATGGGCACTGAGGGGGGTACTTGGCGGGATGAGCATTGGGTGTTATGCTATATATTGGCAAATTGAACTCCAATAAAAAAAATTACGAAAAACCATAAAAAATTTCTTCTGAGATTTTCTATTTCTCGTGCTGTTTTTATCAAAGCTTTAATTGTTGTCTAATACTGAAATATTACATTGCAGTTTTCATCTACTGTGACCTCATTTTTCTAGTGAGTTCTTACTGTTTGTCTTATTTATTAAGGTCTCATTTATCTTTCCATTGTAATGATTTCGTGTGACATTAGAGTTTTCTGTTGTCGTTTCTTATGTTTGCATAAGGAACAAAATAAGGTGAGATTTCCTGGGATATTAGGAGAAATGCAGATTCGGGTGGCTTTCTATGAATCACAGTCTAAGAATTTCTTTTTTGGTTTTTACCAGGAAAGATTAAATATGTACTCTCTCTCTGTTAGCCATTTGTTTGTTTCTCAAAACTTTGTCTAGCATAGAAAGAATTTCTACTTCTTGTCCCTGAGGTTCATAAGCCTTGTCTTCCAAAGTACTTCATATTTCTTAGGGTTCCTTTCTGTGAGCCCCTCAAAAATCCTCCCTTCTACTGTCTGCCTCTTTCTCTATTTTTTTTTCAAATATTTTATGTATGTATGTATGTATGTATGTATGTATGTATATATGTATTTGAGAAAGAGAGAGAGTGCCTGCCTGCAAGCATGAGCCAGGGAAGGCAGAGGGAGAAGGAGACAGAGAAGCACACTCCCTGCTGAGCACAGAGCTTGATCCCAGGACCCCAAGAACATGGCCTGAACTGACATCATCAGAAGTCTGTTGCCCAACCAAGCCACTCAGAAGCCCCTGTACTGGTTTTTCTATCTGGTTTTCTGGAGATGTTTGGGAGGTTTAAAGCAACTGCATTGCTGACATGGTGTTACAGAAATCCTGACATGCATTTCAAGAGAATCACTATAGTTACTGTGTTGAGATTAGACTATAGGAGAATGATAAGGAAGCAGGGAGAGTAATTGCTTCACCACTGAAGTAACCTAAGTGATAGATGAAGATCACTTGGATGATGATTATCAAAGTTCAATTCTGGATGTTTTCTGAAGGCAGAGCTGTAAGATTCACTGATGGATTGGAGGTTGGATGTCAAGGAAGAAAAGGAGGTAGAACATTTGGAGGGAAATAGTTGTCCTTAACTGGGATGTAGAAATTGTGGCTACATCAGACTGAGTGATTGAGTGTCACGTTAGGTTAGGGTTAGGCTGTGCTGCAATAGTAAGCCATGAACTCAATTTCCTGCATAAGGAATAAGATGGCAGCAAGCTGACTTCCTTCATCCTGTAGCTCTGCCACAGGAGTACTTTATCTTCACTTTTGTCAGAGGAGGATAAAGGGAGCTGAAGGACCATGCAGGTGGTGACAGGTGCTGTTGCTTCTCCTTTCTCTCTCTATTTTTCCTCTTCTTCCACCTCTTCTTCTTCCTCCTCCTTCTCCATTTCTATTTAGTTTCCCCCCCAAATTGAAAGTACCATTCATTGCTTCTGTTGGCATCCTATTTGCCAAAACTCAGTTACACAGATCCCACCTACATGCAAATCAACTGGAAAATTAATTTGCTGCTTACGTGATTTTCCTTTCACTGAATTCCTGCTTGAATACTTTATTATTTGCTCACTGTACTATGTGTAGGAATTCTTGATACACTTTGATAAATAATTTTTTGTATGTTATATATGTTTCAAATATCTCCATTGTCCAAAGCCTGCTTTTTAAACTTGCTTATAGTTACTTTTGTCATTTGTGATGTTTTAATTTTGCAGTATATTTTTCTTTATGATTTGAGCAGCCTATATCTTGCTTAACAAATTTCTTCTTGTCTTGACGTGCTAAAGATATTCTACATTTATTTCAAAGAGTTTTAAACTACTTACCTTGTTTTTTATCCTTGCTTATTTAAATTCATCTTGGGATCATATTTTATTTTCCTATCTGACCTAATTCATGATGCCATTCCTGTCACAGAGGAAGCTTTCCTTTCAGTGCAGGTTTACTTGTTTGTTTGTTTGTTTTCATTGTTTCCAATTTTATTTCCACTGATATATTTGTCTTTCTCTGTGCAATAAAATATTTAGTTGCCATAACTTCAAAATAACCCACAATTCCTCATTTTGTTGTTTATTCTTTAATTTCTTATTTTCTATTTTCATATGCTTATTTTAAATATGCACTTTAATACCAGTTTGTCAATTTTTAGCAGAAATCT
The DNA here is from genome assembly GCF_048164855.1 of Canis lupus baileyi. Classification (NCBI taxonomy): domain Eukaryota; kingdom Metazoa; phylum Chordata; class Mammalia; order Carnivora; family Canidae; genus Canis; species Canis lupus. The sequence goes on from NC_132838.1 coordinate 44,176,569, forward strand.
TGCTACATTGAGTTGAATTACATTGATTTACAGATAAATTTAGATAGACATGAACTATATACCATATTGAATCCCCTGTTTTACATTTGCTTATCTATTTGTATTTTATGCCTTTAGATAATATTTTCAAATTTTGTCCCTATAGGTTTTATTCATTGTTAATTTGGTTATTTCTAGGCTACTTGTACACACTTATTTCTATTGGGACTAGGCTTTTTTATTTCATATTTTCTTTTTAGGTTCCAATATTTACAGGACCATTATTTTATTGTGTATGTTGTATATGCATGTATCTAATTACTTGCTGGACTGTTAAAAATTATATTTTATCCAAAATATTTGGTTTTTGGTAGAGATTATAATTTTTGCTAATAATTTCTTTATTCAGTTACTTTCTGTAAATAAACAGTTTAGAAAAGTTCCTGATACAGTAAGGGCTTAATAAATGTTAGTATTATAATTGTTTTCATTACTATTTTTTAATTTTTGGTACGCAAATGCACTCACTACCTGCAAACAATGACACATTTTCCTATTTTATTTCACGTTAATATTTCATTTATTCTTCTGTTTTATTGTGTTAGTTTGGAATATTGTAAGTAATGGTAGAAATGTATATATATTTTAATATGAGGCAACTTTTGCTGCCAAGGCTGGCAAATTCTTTTATCAGGTTAGGAAGTTAACTTCTATTGGTTATGAGCTTTGAAACAATCATGAATATGAGTTGATTTTAAAGAATGTTACTTTGGTTTTTTTTAAAGATTTATTTATTTTAGAGAGAGAGAGAGACAGCATGGACAAGAGAGAGCAGAGAGAGGAGCAGAGGGGGGAGGAGAGAAGAATCCTCAAGCAGACTCCCTACTGAGCATGGAGCTGGTCGTGGGGTGGGATCCCAAAACCCTGAGATCACAAACTGAGCTGAAACCAGGAGTCCACTGCTTAACTGACTGAGCCACCCAGGTACCCATGGAGTGTTACTTTTGCATCTACTTTTTAAAAAAGATTTTATTTTGTTTATTTTAGGGAGAGAGAGAGAGAGAGCGTGTGTGAGCAGGAAGAGGAGAAGCAGATTCCCCTCTGAAGTGCAGAGCCAGATGCAATGCAAGGGGGGCTCCATCCCAGAACCCTGAGATCATGACCTGAGATGAAATATTTTGAAGTCACTGTGAGGTTATTTGGAACTTTAAGTACTGGAAGATGGGAAGAGGTGAATGTTGAAAAACCAAAGGGGCAAACCAGGTAGAGAATGTACATCGGCTCACTCAACACCAATTCCAGCTCCTCCCCACCCTTCTTGAGCTCATCTCCCAGTACTGCAGTGTCTGGAAGTGAAATTTGTGTATTAACATACCAAAAGGAAAAAATGAACATTTTCAATAGATGCAAAAGTAGGGGCACTTGGGTGGCTCAGTCAGTTAAAATAAAGGCAAGCATAGCCTTCAAAATGCTACTGCCTAACATAATGGATCCATTCCTACATCAACAAAAACAACCTTCTTTCTGAAAGCAATTGCACAAAGTCTCATCAGATTCTGCATTAATTTCTGGTTTATGTTCATTCTTCTATTGGTTCATAACTCAGCAGCATCTTTTTTTTTTTCAGCAGCATCTTGATATCCTGTAATCTCTGCACTAAAATATCATTACCATCATTACCCACACATCCTGTATAATATCATTGGTAAGAATAGAGAGTGGGAAAAAAACCCAGAGTCATATACAAATAAGAATATAGCAGCACGATGCAAAAATGTAGGTGATGTTGTAGTCATCATTTATAAATGTCACAAAGTCATATATGATATAGAATAATTTCTTTCTTAACTACTCATTTCACATTTCCTTTGCTTTTGACCAATACCTTCACTGAACAGTTTCTTTAGTTGACAGGTGACTTGAAATTTATTCCTGGGAATTTTGAACTCTTGATGATCCTGCCTGTACTAGGCTGCTGAATTATGTCCTTCTCTTGTACAATCACATGTGGGTGAACTACTAGGGATCCAGTAGGATTCCCTAAATAATATGCATTCTCCTCCTTGTCTCCAACCATACATCAGCACTCCTATCTCCCCTTAATAGTAAGAATCACATACCTGAGACAACACAACAATGAATATAGTAGTTTGACACTCTTCCTACTTGAAGGAATTTTCATTCCCACTGTCCTTCAGGACCACGTTAAATGGAAAACAGAGAGCCATGATAATCCAATTTTCTGTGGATATCATGAAGAAGCATCTGTAAACCAGGCTTAACATTTTTCCTTCTCAGTCATCCAGTCAGAGGGAATTCCGAATAAGGCTCAGGTGTTTGCTGAGGACTAAGTGATGTGCAGCAGGAACAGGCATCCTGGAATGTGAATATCCGCTTGATGTTACTGTGTAGTAAAGACCTACCAAAGCCTGAGAAAATATGTACCCCTTCCCCTTGGCATGTCTGTTGGGCATGTCTCTAGTTGGTGGATTGGATGATCCACTTGATAATATTCTGCTCAGGTCACTTAATTAGTTGGTGTCCCTTTCTCTAAGGCCAATCCCTATCAGAACTTAATAGCAAGCCCAAAACTGTTCTCAAAAAGAGAAAAGTTACTTGTTAGGACAGGCATGGTTTCTTCCCCAGCTTCTACTGTGATTTTTGCATTTAAGGCCTCCCCCAAGATTCTTACAGCCATTTGTTCAGTCACAGATAATTTGAGCACTGTTGAGTCCATTGATTGTCATAGGTTAAATGGCTGCTTATTTTGTACTGTCCTTATTGAAAAGTATTCTAATCCTTTACCCTTGAATATGGAACAGCTTATTCATTTGCTTGATTGATAACATATGACAGAAGTGATACACAGCCAACTCTGAGCTCAATCTTTTCTTTTAAATTTATTTTTAATTTTTAAAAAAGATTTTAATTATTCATGGGAGACGCAGAGAGAGAGAGACACAGGCAGAGGGAAAAGCAGGCTCCCTGTGGGAGCCCAATGCCGGACTCAGTCCCAGGATCCCAGGATCATGCTCTGAGCCAAAGGCAGATGCTCAACTACTAAGCCACCTAGGCTCTCTGAGCTTAGCCTCTTAAAGGCCTGACAGACTCCACTTTTTGTAGTTGAAACCCTAAGCAGGCTTGTGAGAAATTTGACCACCCTGGATCTGTCATGCTGTGGGGAAGCTCAAGTTACATGGAATGATCATAGGAAGTTTACATACGTAAGGGGGAGTTCTTTCCTGGAAGCTGGAGAAGATGGATGAAAATAAAACCTTGAATATCAGCTCCAGAGGTTATTTGTATGAAATAGCAAATAATAAAATAAAATAGGATATAATGAAAGATACAGTTTAGCATATTCATTACCATACATGTTGTATCTAAAAATAAAACCCAACAATACATTTAGACATATTCCTGTTCAAAATATCTATACCCACTTATCAGGAGATGATAGAAGTATTTGTGTATGATGGACACTTAGAAACAGCATTATTTTGATTTCCTTTATTTATGGCCAATGAGAACTCCAGGAGATGTACTATTGTTGATCAAAAAATCCAAGCACTCCTCTTTGCAGAGAATGCTTTGGATTTTAGTAGTCAGTAGACTTCTTATCACAGCCACTTGCTCTCAGATATGCTTTTGAAGGATGTGTGTGTGTGTGTGTGTGTGTGTACCCACATATTTCTTAGGATTTCTCAGATACCACATTTAGCTGTGGAGCAGAATCCCTTTATCACTTAAATGCTTTCCTCCTTGCAACTGAGAGGGAGTAAATGATGAAAAGCTCTCACTTGAGAGGTTCTTGCTTTTGCTCTGCAGGGCTTGTGGTCACACTTAACAAAAAGAATTGAGATGGAACTTCCTGACTGATAACACCCTTTCCTTAGTGTCAATTACGGGTCTATTGGGTGTTCCCGTTCTCCTGGGCATGGTTAGGTGCACTCTAACAGAACCCAGGAGGTCATTGTAGATTGTGCTCCATCACCCCATTTTGTGGATAAAGTCCCTCAGATTCAGATACAACTTAACCATTTGTTTTAGGCAAACATTACTGATGTTTACGTTTTTTGTGGCTGTTCATTTTCACCGTCGTTAGTAAGACCACACATGTTATCTAGGGACTCCAAAGTTTATGAAGTGTCAAGATATCTTTCCTTCTCATTTGTAGCAATAAGTCTAGTTGACCCAAGAGCGCTATGCTTGCCTTTATTTTAATTTTTAGGTCGGCTATTTCTGCCTATTTTCTTTGTTTTTCGGTGAATGTTCTGTCGATTACTTCCCACTATTACTTGAAGAATTGTTAGTAGAGGACATTATTAGGATCTCCTGGGCAATGAATGTTTACAACCTATTGATAATTGGTTATGTTTTAAACTCTTCTGTTACCAATTAGAAGTCAGTCTCCCCCTTTTGAAAGTTAGAGCTGCTCAAGCATCCCTCCCCCTATTACTCAAATGACTTGTGTGTGAGTGTGTGTTTTGGCAAAGGAGATTTTCTCTGTATATTTTGCAGGATTAGTATCAGTTTAATCCTCCAGAAGGAGACAGAAATGAAGCAACCCACTCCCGTTTCCATATCACAGACATACATCCTTTCCACAACTTTGGCCTGTCTATTTCAATGCTTCTGAGTGGGAGAGGTTTGTTGGTGAGTGTGGCTGTTGGAAACAGATAAGACAAGAAACTTAAAGATAAATTGGCAATCCTTTGTCTAAGTGACTCTCATTTGAAGAAGAGAAAAAAAAAAAAAGGAAAATCTTCCATTACTCCTTATTTTAGAACATTTTTAAAACTGAAGTATGGCTGACACAAAATGTTACATTAGTTGCACAGTGATTCTGCAACTCCATACATTATTTTTAGAACCTTTAATGGAATGCTATTAAGAAATGAGGAATATTTGTTTTAATAGTCATCGAACTATTGAATGTAATTTAGAGTGTATTTTCCCATAAGTTATTTTTCTTTCCATACTGGTATGAGTTAGGAAATTAGGAAACAGCAAATTAATATATACTTTTATGGAGAATAAGTTATTAAAATAAAAAAGATTGTTTGGAAGAAGCTTTATCTTAATATTAGGAATGGGTCATCTGCATGTCTAAACCGTATACAAAATTTAATATTTTAAAATCACTGGATGTCTGAATTATAGATTAATTACTAAGCAATATACATATTTTTAGAACACTTCACTTATGTTTAAACTATGATAATTCTTGCCCTGTCATGCCCAACTCTTAAAAATGAATCTCTTAATAAGCTCTTAAAAAATAAATCCCAGTTTTTATACTTTGAGAAAAATAAAATAAGAATATGAAGATAGGCATGAATTTGAGAGGACTAAGTATTAAGATAGACAAATATTTTTATTTGTATCTTACAAAGTCATGTGGACCAGATGACACTATTAAGGTATTTTAAAACAAAGCTACATTTTTAATAAGCAGACATGTACTTTATCTTTCTTTTAAGATTTTATTTATTTATTCATGAGAGACACACACAGAGAGAGAGGCAGAGACACAGGCAGAGTGAGAAGCAGGCTCCATGCAGGGAGTCTGACATGGGACTTGATCCTGGGTCTCCAGGATCACACCGTGGGCTGCAGGCGGCGCTAAACCACTGAGCCACCGGGGCTGCCCAGACCTGTACTTTACACTTGATCTTAGCCAAAAGGCCAAGAAGCAATGCAGACATGTACTTTGATCAAGAAAACAATACAAAGAGAAAGTCCTTCATCTAATCTTTTTTTTTCATCTAATCTTTTTAAGAGTCTCTCATAGAACTAGAAGAGTGTTATATATTATTTAAATCAGGTGAATATGAAACTTTTATTAAAGAGATTAGTAATATCTGGACATTGAATGTATTTTCTGCTGCTATCAACTTGGTTTGAAATATTCCATGAATTATTGCACACTTAAAATGAAAACCGTATATTTCATCCAAACATTGCTGAATCTGGCTCTAGAGTATATTACAAATGAAAAAAATGCAAATAAGTTTATTCTTTCCTATAAAACACATTTGAAAATATTGATCTAAGGATATAAAGATTTAAAGATCACCTTAGGGATCCCTGGGTGGCGCAGCGGTTTGGCGCCTGCCTTTGGCCCAGGGCGCGATCCTGGAGACCCGGGATCGAATCCCACGTCGGGCTCCCGGTGCATGGAGCCTGCTTCTCCCTCTGCCTGTGTCTCTGCCTCTCTCTCTCTCTCTCTCTGTGACTATCATAAAATAAATAAATAAAAATTAAAAAAAAAAAATAAAGATCACCTTAGAAAATAAAAGACCAGAAATGGACATTTAGAAACATTAATATTAACTATTTTACTTAATTTGGTTTTTACAAATAAATTGCAATTAGTCATTAGGGAAATGCGAATCAAAATCATAATGAAACCTCACACCAACTAGGATGGCTAAATGATAATAATAATAAAAAATAAAATAGCAAATATTGGTAAGAATATAAAGAAATTGGAACCCACATACACCATTAATGGGAATATAAAATGGTACAGTCACTGTGGAACATTTGATGGTTCTTCAGAAAGCTAAATATAGAATTGTCAAATGGGGGTGCCTGGATGGCTCAGACAATTAAGTGCCTGCCTCTTGATTTTGGTTCAGGATTTTTGATTTTGGCTCAGGTCTTGATCTCAGGGTCCTGAAATCAAGCCTTGCATTGGGCTCATGTTCAGCACAGAGTATGCTTGTCCTTCTCCCTCTGATCCCATCTCCCTGCTCTCTCTTTCTCTAATCAATCTTTCTATCTTAAAAAAAAAATAATAAATAAATAAATAATTTAAAAAAGGGATGCCTGGATGGCTTAGCAGTTAAGCGTCTGCCTTTGGCTTAGGATGTGATTGTTCCCGGGGTCCTGGGATCGAGTCCTGCATCAGGCTCCCTAGAGGGAACCTGCTTATCTCTATGCCTCTGTCTCTGCATCTCTCATGATTAAATGCATAAAGAAAGAATTATCAAACGACCCAGCAATTTCACTTGCATGTGTATACCCCAAAGAGTTAAAAACAGGGGCTCAGACATTTGTAGGACAATATTCTTTGTAGCATTACTCGCAAAAGACAGAAGGTGGAAGCAAGCCAAGTGTCTATCAACAGATGAATGGAAAAATGAAATATGGTACACACATAAGGTGGAATATTATTCAGTCATAAAAATGAATGAAATTTGGATACATTCTACCACATGGATGAATCTTGGAAACGTTGTACTAAGTGAAATAAACCAGACACAAAATGACAAAATATTGTATGGTTCTGCTCCAGTGAAATATCTAGAGATGGAAAGACTGGGTATTTCCAGTGAAATACCTAGAGTAGAGGTTAGCAGGGGTTGGAGGAGGGAGGAATAGGAATGATTGTTTAATGGGTACTATTTGGAGCGACAGAAAAGCTTTGGAAACAATGAGGATGGTTATGCACCATTGTGAATTTAATGCCACTGAATTGTATATTTAAAAATAGTTAATGTGGCAAACATTATGCTATCTTTTACTCCAATAAAAGGTTTAAAAATAAATTGGCTATTTTTATGTTTAGAATACTTTTGTAAATGTTAATTTTTAAAGAAGAAAACAACATGAGAACGTAGGGCTGAAAACTAAGGCTTGACCTCAGTTGAGATTTAATTTCTGTAAAGGTGCTATTCTCCTTTATGTGTGCTAATGCTTTCAAAGCTCTGCTATTCTCACATATAGCACAAACGTTCCTTTGAAATGTTTAACTGGATTCCAGCTAAAGATAGTCTAAACGTGAGACTAAATTGTGTATCTCCAAAGCTGTGCTCATGTTCTTGATTCCTGCCTCTTCCAAATAATTCTCACAACATAGAAAAAAAAAACCGATAGTGAACATTTAACACCAATGAAGTCTTGTTTTAGTAACTTTAAACACTAGAATATTTCTTTTGTAATGAGATCTTAAATGTCCAATGATTGGTGAGTACTTAAAAATTAATGAAATATAAAAGCAGGAAAGAGTTGAAAGAAAAGTTTCTTCCAAATTATCTGCATAATCAGAATAAGTAATAAAACAGATAATTTTAAATGGATGATAATACAGAAATAAATTATCTTTATGATTGGTTGTGGTTTTGGATTTCCCTTTGAACAGGAGTGGGTTTGATGGTCTGAGAGTGTTCACTCTTTCAAATAAACTAATGGAACCAAGTGGAAGAATGTTAGTCTTCCCATCCCACATTTGTATCTAGAATCATTTTTTACTTAGCTTCCCAATGAACAGTACATAAGTTAATCCAGTTTGCAGTCACTGGTAATGAATTGTTCAGTCCACATCACTGCTTGCTTTTTCTATTGCTTTCTACCTTCTATTCTTTCCAATCTTCCTTTCTTGAGTGCTTCTCCACCAACAGCTGAAGTTAGGATATTCCCAAAGTCCTGATAAAAAGTGCTCACTGCTAAGGTCCAAGCTTCAGTACCTCGGTCTTTTTCCCCCTACAATATTGCTTTGGGCTGCTTTTCCTTCTGCCCATCACCTTATTCTATTTCAGGAGGGTTGATTCTAACCACTCAGTTTGGATTATGTCAGCTCCATTGATTGTTTGGCTGTCATTTCAATTTTCACCAAGAGTGATGCAAGACTAAGGAGTGGTGGTGGGTTGAGGCACAAATGAAACAGCTGGACCTCTAGTCTTAGGCTCCTAATCGCCTGCCTTCATGAAATAGCTTTCTAATTGATTTTGTGCTCTTCCCACTTGAAACCACACTTAATATTGTCCCAGAAAGGATTGCTCAAAATGCAAATGTGATAATGCCCTCTGTTTAAAAATAATTTTATAAATCTCTGTACTGGCTTATCTTCTTTATGCATTTTACTTAATAAAATAGGAAAGTAATGGAGGGATAGGAGTTACCTAACTATGATGTGTCTACTATTCTAAACAGAACCACTTTCCTTCCACAATTAAACTTCCTGGTCCTAAGGTATTATTACATGGAAAAATCAGGTGGACATGCAGGTTACTATCAAGCCACAACTAGTATCAACTATGCTGAACTTATCTTGATTTCTATCTTATATGATCTCTACTTATTGGACAATCAATGTAAGTAGAGCAGGCCAAGAGGAAGATCTTGAATTTTGGAAGGATTTCATGTAATAACTCCAAAGACTTAACTTTTCTCCTTCTAGAATTTCCATAGATTTCTTCTACTAATTGTGAGATCTGTAGAAAGATCGAAAACTTGAAGCTTTCCCTAGTGTGCTTTTCAGAAAAGAGGCAGCCTCTTTTGGCTGTAACAAAAAAAATATGTGGCCTAACCTTGCCTAATAGAGTTGAACCTTGAACAACGTGGGTTTGAACTTAGCAGGTCCAGTTATGTGTAGCTTCTTTTTTTTCCCCAATAAATAACAGTGCAACACTGTAAATATATTTCTCTTCTTTATGATTTTCTGTTTTTTTTTAAATAAAGATTTTATTTATTTATATATAGAGAGTGCACAAGCAGGGAGAGGGGAGGAGGCAGAAGGAGAGGGACAAGCAGACTTCCCACTGAGTAGGGAGCCAGACCCAGGACCCTGGGATCATGACCTAAGTCAAAGTCAGACCTCCATACTCCCTCTAAGTGCACAGAAGAGTTGAAAAATCCTTTTTGCTTCCTACTTTGTGGAATGAAGGGGAAAAAAAACCTGTATGGCTGTGAATAGATCGGGAATAGCAGTAAAACAACCCTAGAGGCTGGTAATATGAAATTGTCTTTTAAGACTGCTGGTGACTTGGTGTGCTGGCTAGGTGGCTGGAGAGTCTTCAGTGATTAGTGGTGAAAAATATTAGTGGCCTGGATCATTTTGTGCAGCAAATCTGCATATTTATAGGAGTTGGTTTAGAAATTATAGCAATTTAATACATTATTGATTTTTATAAACATTATAAATTAATATAAATATCTTGTGCTATATGTTTGTTTTGCTGGCATGCACTTGTTGAAAATTAAGCACTTAGTCACAGAAACATCTGGGCAAGAGCGTGGATGACTCAGGATAAACTCATCACCGTTATTGAAATTTAAAGAGCATGGCTTCCTGACAATGAGTCATGAACATCACATTCTTACACAAAGGGCAGGGGTCTCAACCACTTATCTACCCTCTCGTCCATCCTCTGAGTTCTATCCCACCCCTATATTGTTTGGATTAATTCACAGATTTACTTGTAAAAAATGTCATTTTTATCAAGGTTTTTTTTCCCCGCTTGCATTAATATTATGACTTTATACAGTAATAACCACAGAACATACTTTTCCTCTTACAAATGATACTGATAAAAAAAAAAACAAATGATACTGATAGTTATGAGATAAGAAAATTATGAATAATAACATGGAATAGTCTTTTTGGATATTGATTACCCCAGAAATTCAAAAAAAAAAAAATGAAAAACAACAGGCATTTTCACTTAAACTAATCTTGTCTGTCTCAAAAAAAAAAAAAAAAAAAAACTATCGCTACCATATCTAAGCCGTAGTTTCACAGTGATGATTAATATTTATTTATTTGTTTTTGTTTTTTACTTTTTTTGATGATTAAGATTACATGGGTTCTTTTTGGATTAAGTAAAATAAAGGACTGTGTAAATATGTCTTTTAGAAACTCTTACCTTAAATATGTTTTTAATTATATGGCACTCATGGGCTTACAGTGTTCAGATCCCATTTAAATCAAAGAGTTTCTAGTAAAGGATTATAGCACTTATATTCCAAAGAGTCCTGGATTTTTTTTTTCTTCATTTCTTTTTAAGGCTTGTCACTATTTGGCACAGACTGAAACTTTGATGCACATATAAGGTTTCGTTTTCCCTTTAATGTTTTAGTTTATGATCCATTTTGTAGATTGAAGATGACATTCTGGGGTTGAAAAGTAGTGAAGTTTTTTTTCTAGAAAGAAAATTCTCCAGCCTGGAGCAGCCATTTGGAAATTATTTAATCACTCTAAGAATAACCTTAAAAACATACGGTTATTTTTCAAATGGTATTCCCAGAAGTAAGCAGCCAATTTCACACTAAGAATAACCATTCTAGGATTGACATTACTTCAGTATCAGAAACACAAAGTACTACTGAGCCATGACAGTTTCTATTAACCAATGATTTTAGAGAAATCTAAGTAATTTTCCATGTGTTGTCTGATGCTGGGAAGGTTGGCTGCTGTATGTCTATAAAATTCAACTACGTCCAGAGTGAAATATGAATGTATTAAGCTGATTTAATACTATCTCTGAATTCTAGTAAAATGGTGTACTATTAATTCCTTAAAAATATAAGGAAAAATAGAAATAAAAATGTAAGAAAAATTGAACCTTTGGCAAGTCTACTATTAAAAGTGTAAAAACATTAGCCTGGTCAGAATTCTGAAAATTGTAATACATAAAAAACTTAAACATGAAAGAATTTGCAGCTGAATTTTGCATATGATCATACTTTATTGGCAAATAAAAATATTTTGCATATATAATTATTAGAGTAATTTTCTAGTAATTTTCTAGTATTATTGGGGATTTACCATATATCCACTCTGTAGTGCTTTCGTTAGTATACTTTCCCTTTCAATTAATATTGGAAGGTAGACTCTGTCAGTGGGTCTGTGTAGTTTTATCTTCTGTTCTTTTTGTTCCCCAGTTGATTTATTCAAGGGTTTCCTGATTCTAACCTGAGGATGCTCAGGAAGCAGCATCTTGATGACCTGGTACACATGGATCATAGGCTCAACACCTGAGATCTTGTTTGCATTTTGGGTTTCATTGTCAACTTTTCAAGTTGTCATGGCTTCTGACCAATTGGCCAAAATAATGATGACCACTAACATTTTAAAAACATCAGTCCAGATTAACTAAGAAAAAAGCTACTACTGAATTTCCAGATTTTAAATTAAGTAGCTATTATTTTTATGACCATAATACATAAATTCTATAGTTCATTAATTCATCAAACATTGACTTATTTTATACTACTGTGTCCATACTGTGTGAGACAGTGGAGATACAAAAACTAGTATTAACAGACATGGTTTTTGCCATTACAGAACATAATATTGGGAGTTGGAGAGGATAAAGAGCACAGAAACAGTCATTCAGATAACCACACATACTGGTATAAAAGTGCACCTCTGACAAATAAATACCAGAAGGGGTTATCCACACTAAAAGGAGAATTTGAATCATGGGATGTAACCTAGCTAGCAGGGACAAGAAAGGATGCTTTGAGAAGATAATGTTTGACCTGAAATCTATAGGAAGAATTTGAGTTAACTGGGCAAAATGTGGGACAGATTCAAAGAGATGAACAAGTGTAAATGTCCTGTGGCATGAAGGAGCATGGCAAGTAGGAGGAATTGAAAGAAAGCTGAAGTAAATAGCTACAGAAGAGAGTCTGGAACAGCATGATGTTGGGGTTTTAGGTGGGATCCACCTATTGCAAGTCTTCCTAGTTCAAGTTAAAGTATTTTTGTCTTGGTCTTTAAAATAATAGATCCTAAATGGAAAGGTCTTAATTAGATAGGGGAGGGTGACATGGTTGGATACACTTCTTTTTTTTTTTTTTTTTTTTTTACAAAATCACATTTGAGAGAGACCAGAGCAGATGTTGCCACTGTCAGTGATTTAATATAGTGGTCTAGTTGAAAGATATTGGTAGCTTTTACATCTAGTTGATGGAAGGTCTATGCTTCATTAAGCACAAATGTGAACTGTAGAAGTTTTATTTTCTCCTCTTACTCCCTTCAAATACACTCTGTCAGATCTTGTTTTGCCATCCTTTGGTGACATCTGAACAGACCCATATCTGTTGGACACTTTCCATCATTGGGTCCAGTTCATGACAGGCCCATGTCAAACCTCCAACTTATGTCACTTTCAGACTCTCTCCACTTTCTCCCAGCATCATCCAGGCTTTGGCCTGAAGAATGTTCAGTGATGACAGGGTATGGCCTGTGCTTTCACTCTCTCCTTTCTGTTGTCCCTTCTTCTTTGACATATTGAGATCTAGGGAGAAGATAAGAGAAAAGGAATCAAATACCTTTCTTTTATCTGATGACCATGACCTTCTCTCTTGACCATTATTGTTTCTCTGTAAATTCCAGTGGGCTGAAGACATTCCTTTCGTGGCAAATTTCTAACTGCCACTGTCCTTGGTGGCACCACATGGGTTCTCTCCATGGCATTTGGAGGGCCTCCTCATGCTTGGCTGCTTGGCTGCCCTTACCCCACTTCCCATGTCCCATCCATACCTTCTGGCTGCTGGCTCTTCCTCGCCCTGCTGCCATTCCCCGCTGTATCAGGTGCTGGCTGGATGACTCACATCCAAGTAACTTCCATGTTGTTTACTGGGCCCATGGGACACTTACTCATCCTTACTCAAACAAATGTTGGAATTCAAAACAAATGTGGTTGCATCTCTGAAGTGACATCTCTTCCCAGTTTTTTTCCTCTTCACTCAAGTAGTCATAAGCAACAGATAAACAAGTCTACCAGAAAAAAAGAAGCTAATGAAAACCCATTCTTTGGTCTCTTCACCTGATTTTCTGGGCAAAGTGATGGTTCTGGGGATGGAGGATGATCTGTAGTTCCCTAAACTGCAGAAATCTCCTCTAATCATAACTTCTACTATTCTCCTGAATCCTCTTCCTTCATGGCCATATATCTGCTTTTATAGACTGGAGGGAGACAATAGGATCATGCTTGGGGGCTCCAGCAGTTTTGAATACTTAATAAGCCCCAGTGGAGGTGTCTGGACCCCATATGCTTTCTGGTGCCTTTAGAATGTAAAGTAGGCTTTACTTTATATTTCTAACTTAGTTCCTGCTTTGCTCTATTGCAAAGGGAAACAGCATACTTGTACTCCTTTTTGGCTTGGATTATGGTGTGAAAGGAGGTATAGATGATATTCTGGGCCAGAAAAATACAGGATAAAATACACAGGGCTTGGTGATGGATTAGACATTCAGGATGAAGGAGAAGGAAAGGAAACTGATGACTCAGATTTCTGTTTTATACTGCTCAGCGCGTGGTGGTGAGAGAGAAAAAAAACACACACAGAAAGGACAACTCCCTTTCACCCCACCTTGCCTCACAGAAAGAGGAACCAAGATGATAAAATGATGCGTGTTCAGCTTGAGAAGATATCAAATAGACAAGCCCAGAACTCAGAGGAGATGTCTGGGCTGGAGATACACACCTGGAAGTCACCTGTTGTAGATGATAATGGAAGCCATGAGTATGGTTGGAATTGCTAGGGAGAATTGATGGGGGAAGGGGTAGCCCCAGTGGTGCTGCGGTTTAGCGCCGCTTGCAGCCCAGGGCGTGATCCTGGGGACCCTGGATTGATTGAGTCCCACATCAGGCTCTCTGCATGGAGCCTGCTTCTCCCTCTGCCTGTGTTTCTGCCTCTCTCTCTGTGTCTCTATGAATAAATAAATAAAATCTTTAAAAAAAATTGATGGGGAGGAGAGTATAGTACACACATATACACATATATGTAATATATGCTCAAAATCACACATGTAGAGGAGGCATGTGAACACAAACATCTATAGAAACACACAGAAATTAGAATGATTTCTAGTGAAGTTTGCAAATTGCAGTCATCATGTCATCTGGTACAGGTAGACAATGTGCTATCATTGTCTACCTGTCTTTCTCTATCAAATGTGATATGGTTTGTCCTAGAAACCCAAGTAACCTGTCAATGTGTCCACTGGTTCCTACAGATCTGGAAGCGCATAAACTTCATTTAACAACAAGCAATTTCAACTTGATTATTTGCTTTTGAATACAGTGCTCACAAAGTAGAAGTGGGGGTGGGGTGGGGAAGAGAACTGTGTGCCTTGTAAAATGAGGGTGGATCATAAATCTAGCTTTTCTGGGATGCTAAGATGCATACAGTGGAGAGGAGGTCTTCACACCTACCTCAGGACAGGGCCCTGGTAGGAGCAGCATTGTGCCTGGCTCAGGTGTTGTTGAGAATATTTAAAGTGCTTTTTTTTTTTTTAAGATTTTATTTATTTATTTATTCATGAGAGACACACAGAGAGAGGCAGAGACACAGGCAGAGGGAGAAGCAGGCTCCACACAGGGAGCCTGACGTGGGACTCGATCCTGTGTCTCCAGGATCATGCCCTGGGCCAAAGGCAGGTGCTAAACCGCTGAGCCACCCAGGGATCCCCCAGATGACAACATTAAGGCCTAATGGTCCATCCAGGAGGGAGAGATCCCATGGCGGCGATGATGGGAGGGAGATGCAGAGGTTGTGGCTACAGCAAAGGAGATGCTGAACAAGATTGGGGACCCTGGGCAGCCCGGATGGCTCAGCGGTTTAGCGCCTGCCTTCTGCCCAGGGCGTGATCCTGGAGACCCAGGACTGAGTCCCACGTTGGGCTCCCTGCATGGAGCCTGCTTCTCCCTCTGCCTGTGTCTCTGCCTCTCTCTGTGTGTCTCTCATGAATAAATAAAAAATAAAATCTTAAAAAAAAATAAAAATAAAAAGTAAAAGATTGGGGACCCTGATGGTGAACTTGGGGCATAAGAATCGGATTTCTATAGCAGTAATCCAGAATGGAGAATGTTCTGACACCTGAGAAATTTTGATCATTGCTAGAACACCTTTTTCTCCTAAATTAATGATTTTTTAAAAATCAGAGTCAAATAGCCAAAAGCACCTGTTAAAAATGTAAGAAAAGGTGTAACAATGAATGATAATGGCAGCAACATACAAAATCAATGCTGTTTATTCACATATTCTCTCATACCAAGTGCAAGGTTCCCTCTCAGCACTAATGAGTGGAGGCTGAGTTTTCCTCCCAGAGGCCCCCCAGATGGCTGACTCCCAGCACTGACTCTGGAGCCCCACTGCAGAGTAACCACACCTGTGATCCATCAGGAGACCCGAACTTACTCAGGTGCTCAAATGTAAATGCAAAGTGCTCCAACGGTAGCCAAGTACAGAAACTTTGTCTCAAAAATCTGGACTGTCTAGAGGGTGTTGTTGTTTGGTGCATTATGAATAATCTTCTCTTACTTTGGTAAAGAAATAACTTACTGTAATTTCATCAGTCTTCTGCTTGAGTCATTCAAGGCTCTAATAAAGTAGGTCACTTTGCTTCAGAGCACACTGCACTTTATTCTGCATGTTCAAGTGATTTTAGGACTCCTCAGACATGGCTGAATCCATATTATATATCTATCTTCTCTCTCCCTTAGTGTAAAAGAGTTCTCAAGATTAGAAAATAGGTATTTGCTCCAGTGGTTTTCAGTTTTTTGTGAGGAGAAGCTTCTGAAAGAGGTCAATTACATGTTTTGCTCAAAATACCCAAACTAATGGCAGAGGTTTATTTTTGAAGCTATCAGGCTTGTTTTTGTCTTTGTGATATTTTACATTGTTATGAAATGATTTGATTTTGGCATGCGATAGTCTCATTAGGAGCAGTTTATCCTCTTAAAATTGATGGCTTAGTTTTCTTGGCCTCCACTTACTGTATTCAGTTATGGGAGTGAGCCACCATTATAGAGTCCTAAAACATCCATCAGGGAGATATGGGTGGAACATGTCAGTCTCAGTAGAGCCAGGTGCTCAGGTGTGACAGTTTTCTAGGTAGTTTTGGTTACTCAGGTGACAAAGGAAGACATGAATTGTTACAATCCTTCTTTACTGCCCTTGGGTGATCACATCATAGAACCTAACATAGAAGTGAAATTCTCCTGGCTCTCTACCTTCAACATTATTGTTGGGTCACAAAACATTAAAAATTCTTCTAGAGAGTACATTTTCCCAATTCACACAAAATAAGTGGGGACAAATTATTCTGTTTCCAAGTGATAAGAATGAGCTTCTATTCTTTTTTTTTTAAAGATTTTATTTATTTATTCATGAGAGACACACAGAGAGAGACAGGCAGAGACACAGGTAGAGGGAGAAGCAGGCTCCATGCAGGGAGCCTGATGTGGGACTTGATCCTAGGACTCCAGGATCACGCTCTGGGCTAAAGGCAGGCGCTAAACTGCTGCGCCACCCAGGGACCCCTGAACTTCTATTCTTTTTAAAGATTTTATTTATTCATGAGATACACAGAGAGAGGCAGAGACATAGGCAGAAGGAGAAACAGACTCCCTGTGGGGAACTCAGTGTGGGTGATCTCCCAGGACCCCGAGATCATGACCTGAGCCAAAGGCAGATGCTCAACCCCTGAGCCACCCAAGTGCCCCCAAAATGAGCTTTTAAATAGAAACCAACATCAAGACTTTTTTTCTC
The DNA here is from genome assembly GCF_048164855.1 of Canis lupus baileyi. Taxonomy (NCBI): domain Eukaryota; kingdom Metazoa; phylum Chordata; class Mammalia; order Carnivora; family Canidae; genus Canis; species Canis lupus. The sequence continues at coordinate 44,193,840 of NC_132838.1, forward strand.
ATTCACTCCACCCCCCAAAATAATAGCGATAACAATCATTGCAAGAGCTACCACTTAGTGAGCACTTAGTGTATACCAGGCTCTGTGCTAAATCCCTGACTTGCATTATCTCTACCCTGTACAATAGTCTTAGGACATAGGTATTATTATTATTGTTACTGTTACCATTATTCCATTTCATATAAGAGGGATCTGAGACTCAAGGGGGTTGGATGATTTTTTCTAAAAATTGCACAATGATTGTGTGTAGACTGGGATTCCAAACCCGTTCCGTATAGTGTGGAAAGATGGCACACTCTGGTGTGCCTGCTTACTTGTTTGCTTCCTTCCTTTCTTTTAGAGAGAGAGGAAGAGAGAGGGTGCACACACACACATACACACACATACATGGCGGTGGAGGGGGGAAGCAATGGTGAGGGGGTAGAAGGTGAAAGACAGGAACAAGAGGACTCTGGGCTCGGTGTGGAGGCTGAGCTCAGTGTGAAGCCCAATGCTGAGCCTGATGTGGGTCTTGATCTCGTGACCCGAGCCGAAATCAAGAGTTGATTGTTTAACAACTGAGCCACCCAGGAGCTCCTGGTGTGGTCTTTCTTGCTTGCTTTCTTTCAGATTTTATTTATTAATTTGAGGGAAAGAGAGAGAGCATGAGCAGGGGGGAGGGGTAGAGGGAGAGGGAGAAGCAGACTTCCTCACTGAGCACAGAGCCCAACAATGTGGGGCTTGATCCTAGGACCCTGGGATCATGATCTGAGCTGAAGGCAGATGCTTAACCTGCTGAGTCACCCAGGCACCCAGGTGCAGTGTTTCTTAAACAAAGTTGTGCAGACATGAACAAGTGAGATGATGAGGGCTGGATGGAATAATTAATCTCAATCTAAGATGACTGTCATCCAACTCATGAAATCTATTGGATGCCCATGGAAATAAGCTGTGTTCAATTTATTTTGTTATAATTTTGGTGGAGAAATGAGATGTTTAAGGAAGAAAGGGGATCACAGGAAAAAAATAAGTAAGCAATGTTATTTCCAAGAGTTCTGGATTTATGTTGGGACAACTACATTCATTAAGTGACCTTAGACCAATTAACTACATTGTCTGTAATGTCTCATTTGTTGAATATAGGGAACTAATTGTAATACCCACTTTCCTACTATACACATGGCAATAAAATAATAAGAAATAAAACAAAACAAATAGAAAAAACAATTCCATGTGACATGGAAGTCCATAAATATTTACTGAGCATCTACTATGGACCAGGCATTGCTGGGACACAACAATGTACAAGACACAACAATTACTTCCCTTGTAGGATTTGTATTCCAATAGTCATAAATGAATAAGAAGCATATTAATAAATAAGACAAATGGTGTTTCGGGCAATAGTAAGTAGAACGGAGAAAAGTAAGGAATGTTCTTGTGGAGGGTGCAATTTTAAATACGGTATTTACAGAAGGTCTCACTGGGAAGGTGAACTTTGGGCAAAATGTAAGGGAAGAGTAAGCCATGCAGTGTTACCCACTTGCTTATTCTCTATTGGTGGTACTAATGTCAAAGGAAATTACCCAGTGAAAATAGCTAATTCATTGAATACAGGGTGATATAGATTGATACGAAATTAACAATGAACCACTTAGGAAGAAGGACAAAGCATCAGCATTTGGTGCTACATATTAAGCTAGGGGTATAGGGAGCCACGAACAAGACCCTAGTCTTACTTTTTCTTACAGGATGGCCTCCAAGAAAATAGACCATGGAGTGGTCTAATATGCTATGGAGTGAAGAGTGCCGCAATGGGGGTGATGATAGGAGTTGAAAAAGAAAGATCCCTAGCAGTCCTAGGGAGTCTTGCTGAAAGGTGATTGCTAACTGGGTAAAAGGATGGGGGACAAGGAAGGAAGGGCATTTTCTGTCGTGTGAATATCACATGCAAAGGCTAGAGATGAAGGAAGTAAGTCACATTTGGGGGACTAGAAATACATTAGTATGTACGGATAAAGGGGTGAGGAGAAGAGAGAGGACTATTCTATGTAAATCAGTATTTGCTGTGCTGCATTCCTGGAAATGCTGTGCCCTTCCATATGTATAAAGATGTTTTCCAGAAGGCAGAGGTAGACACCTGTCCACAGAGATCAACACCCCAATGCATCAGCAGTAACTAAGCAGTCCTCCAACCCTTTTTAAACTCTATTAGTAGTTTTAGCTGATTACAACTTGCATAAATTTGAAAGTCTGTGCAAATGAGGTAAATAGAAGCTTAAGTTTGGTTAGTAATCTTTTGTAGTAATTTTTAAAAGGAAAATATTTTATTAAAACATAATCTCAAATATTAATTATTGATACTCAAGAACATTCTCTGGTAGATAGGCAGTGCTCATCATTCATACTGATGTGCTGCGAATGGATTATTGGTGTTCTGAGATACCCACTCCTATTCTAGGGAGAGACCAGGTGGGATACCGGGAAGCTCCAGCTGCAAATATCCTGCTGTGTAGGGCACACACAGAACTGTGCTGTACAAATACTTATTATTTTCTCTGAATGTCATGATGTGTAATGGATGGGAAGCCCTATGGTAAGGTGCTCATCTTGACTTTATTGTCAGTGTTTTTTCCCATTATCTGTGCAGTTTTGATCTTCAGATACCAATGTGTCTTCTACTCAAGAGGACTATACCCATTCAATCCAGAAAGCCAGCATGTACTTCAAAAGCAAATATACTTTAGCAAGCCATTATAAAATATTTCGTCCTTAGTAATTCCTGTTTCATTAAGACGAGAAGAATTACCATACAATCACACTATTACATGATTATCACATAATTACTGAACATACATTATGTTTCAGGCTTCTGATGATTTGTGGGGTTGACATATTAATCACCACCGAGGACACACAAATTACTGTAAAGAGGTTTAAATTCTAGCATTACCACTCACCAGCTGTGTGATCTTGTCATGTTACTTAACATCTCTGTGCCTCAATTTCCTAATTTGTGAAATAGGGAATACTTATCATATGTAACTCATTAGCTGGCTGACAAAAATGAAAAACCTTATTAGTTAATTGATAAAAAAGAAGAAACTCATGTATTTGTTGTGAGGACTACATGCATTATTACATCTGTGGGGTTCAGAGTAGTACCAGTCATGAAATAGGTGCTATAAAAATATTAGCTAATATTTTTATTTTCAGGATTCCCAAGGTAGATGGAGAGGCTGGGTTGATTAGATATTTCTGCCTGGTGAGGGATTCAGTGATGCAGGGAATTTGTCTAAAATGATTCTGGAATGTTTGTGGTGCCATTTCCAGGGGTGTCTTGAGCAGAATGTTCATGTACATTATTTCACCTCCCCTAATTATTGATCATTTTATAAGCCTGAAATGGGCTACTCTTTGGATTTTGAGCAATCCAATACCCTTCAAATACATTCTTGTTCTGTGTAAGTTAGTCTGAATTTGTTGTTGTTGTTGTTTGTAGACCAAAGCTCTGACTAGCATGTCCCCATTTGGATGTTTAGGAAAAAGGTTCAGAAGGATTATGAATCTTGCTCAGGTTCTGGAAGCTAGTGAATAATAGAGAAGGAGTTCTAGAGCATCCTCACCTATGGTTTCATTAAGTCTTCTATTAAATAATCAATACATTTGTTTAATAAATTTTTATATGGGTTTGTTGATATTTAAGAGGAAGGTTTAAAAACTTTTTTGAGCACTATAGGCAATTACCAATTGAATACTGAAATATTTAATGACACTATATTTTGAAGATTCCCATTGAAGTACTCTGCCTCATATTATGATCTCAATGTCTGTCATTGTTCATTTGGAGTACCCACAGTTGTACAAAGCTCAAAGTAAAACAAATTTCAAACTACATTATAATGTATGCAATTAAGATTAAGTGGTGAAGTATAAATGATGACACTTTATGGTACTGACTTTGTTAAATGATAAAAATAAGCTATGATTTAAATAATTAACAGGATGTTCTAGAGAAAATTGTTATAGAAACCAGCATAAACCGAGGCAAACTATTGATATACCCTTCAGAGAATGATGATGTTATGAATTTAGTTGCCCAGGTCCCTGATTCTGTGATATTTCTTTAATCTGAACTACCAAAGTTATTGTGTCAACTCATGAACCTCAGAGAGTGACATTATAATTTCTTCAGGCTTGTACAATATCTTGGAGAAATGATTTGGCCTGTGGGCTTGGATAATGATGGTTGGGTATCAAAGCAGTTTGGGACTCAAGATGCCAAACCAAATCATAAATTCAGAGAGTAAGTAGAAATTAAAACTGAATTACTAAGCCAGAGACGCAAGCCACAGTTGAGTATAAAGTCAGGAATGAAGGATGCCACAGTCTTCGATCAAAAAAAAAAATGAGAAATGAGGAAGATCAAAGGAGGTTTTGGGGAGACGAGCGTAGAGACAAGAGCAGAGGCAGTGAGGTGTGTATCTGGGCTTTCTCAATGCCTGGATGCCAAAGACGGTGACCTTCCACCTTGGGTCTCACATTAACTACTCTGTGACAACACCTGTGAGATTCTGCTGAGGCATTTCTGGGTAGATATATCCAACCTTTTTGTGTGGTTAAAGGCCACTTAGCCAATCCAATGATAGCTGAACTAATTCAGTAAGTTATGACCTCTTGACCTTTGAAAGCAGAGAAAATAATTCTCTTTTGCACTCATCTTCAGCTTTGATTTTTAAAATTAATTTATGTACAAGATAAAAAATGAAACAGAACAGAAAGGCTTATAATGAAAAACAATAGTCCTCTGTAAACTGTCAACATGCTCAGTGTCATTTGCCACAGGAAATGAATATAAATGGTTTCTGTATTTATTTGTTCTGTGATTACTTATATTACTTGAATTATTAATATAACTACTAGATTTAAAAGAATAGGATTTAGTTGACACTCTACTTCTCTTTTCCTATCCTTTCATTGTAATTTTTGATATCATTCTTCTGCTAGCTACATTTATGCATTAAAGGAATGTGTTCTTTCTTACTCCAGCCAATGTAAGCATTTTCTTTTGACAGCCTCTATCACCCTGGAAGATGCTGCTGTTGAAACCTCTACCTTTGTCTTTGTCTATAGTTTTCACCCCTCCCACTTTGTGTCTGCTGCACCTTTATTTCTACATTTTTAAGGTCATAACATGCATATTGTGTTCTGCAACCACAAGAAAGATTTCATATGTGTACATAGGTTGACTCAAAAAAGTTTAAAATGTACTGGTGAGTCTATTCTGTTTGTTCCTTTAGAGGATTTCTTTAATCTCTTGTTTTCTTACACATGTCTGGCGATCTTGAGTTGTTTGTCCATGTTACGAATTGAGAACTTGGTTAAATTTGAAGGAAACTGGTCTGTGTTTCTCTCTTGTTGTGTGTGTAAGGCATTTTTCTACTTGATTTTTCACTGAGTAGGAAATATTACTCTGTGCTCTCTGTATGGAAAGAGCTTATCAACCACACTTACTAACTTGAGGATGAGAAGGAGAGAAGCTAGTTTTTAGAATGGTGTCCCCAACAGAATGGCAGAATGAGAAGGCTTTCTTCTGGAGTTCCAGAAGCCACCCTGTCAACCGTGTATTTCCATAGTAGTTTGGTAAATTTATTTAAAGTTCTTATGTGTTTGCTAGTGTAAAATCTGTCCTTCCTAGGAGTAGGAAAAGAAGGAAGTTGCTTAAGATATTCCTCTTTTATAGAAATAAAATAGAAAAGTGGTTGCTGGATGGGGGTAGCAGGAAAAATAGGAAAAGGTTAGTAAAGGGGTACAAATTCTCAGTTACAAAATGACTAAGGTCTGAGGAGCAAATGTAGCAGAGTGACTATAGTTGATGACATATACACAAACAGTAAATATTGAAATGATGGTTGTGTCAATTAACTCCATGGAAGGATCCTTTTACAATGTAAATATGTGTATCAGATCATCACACTGAATACTAAATATCTTACAGTTTTGTCAATTCTACCTAGATATAACTGAAAAAGAAAAAAGACGTAATTTCTGAAGATATTTCCATATTCTACTCCTTTCTCCTTTTTGTCCTGGCCAATCTTGAGTCTGGAAGCTCTCTGAAATACGACTTGAGAGATAAGTTCCCTCCTTTGCTGTCATCCTCCTCTGCATATTTTGCAGTGCTGTTTTTAATCTGTCAACAGGTTTCCATTCTGTTTCTGTCTTTTGGAAATTTGTTAAAAATCTCTTCTCTTTGGATAGACCATTTTCTCTGATGTAGTGGGTTTATTTATGTATTATCATTTCACTGGGGGTATTGGAAGGGGTGGAGATAAACAGGGAAGTTAGGTCTGAATCAGGAAACCAACAATGACTTTTTTGGCACCTCTTTGGAAAGATCTCACAAACTCTCCTCAAATTAAAAAGAAAAGAAATTAGGTTGCTATATTTATAGCGCTTTGAAATATGCATGAAGCTACTTACATTTTTAATATTATTCATCAAGGACATAGAGCAAGATCCTAACCTGATGTAAGTGAGGCATCAGTTTTCTCTGTCAAGTGAATCCCTGCAAATTTCTGGAAGATCTGAGTAACGGGGACATTTGGATTCTATAGTAAATTCTAGTATTTCCCATGGGCACATAGGAGGCTGTGTTTGCTTTATAGTTTTTGTCTGTGGAGGAAAAAGAATAAGTGAGAAAACCCCAAATAAATTCAAAACGTCAAAGTAAGCCATGAAGAAAATATTTCACTGGAAATCTTTAAAACTCAGATTCTCCTGTTTCCCTCCTGGCTAATTTTGAAATATGGATAGGTCTCAGAGACAAGTCATGTGACCATGAGTTGAGAATAGAGACCAGGCTACCACCTGAGTTTACAAGGTGAGGAGGAGACAGCAGGGAGCCAGGTTTCAGCAGCAAAAAGGTTTAAAATAAGATCAAATATTTTTCTAAAAAAAAAAAAAAAGCAGAAATAGGGAAGGACTCTTAGGTGCAAAACAGATGAAGGTTCAGGAATGTAGGCATTATTGAATAAGCTAACCACAGATTTCATGATTCCCCTTAATGTGAAGGTTTGGGTCAAAAACTGAAAATCAGGGCAGCCCCGTGGCTCAGCAGTTTAGCGCCACATTTGGGTGTGATCCTGGAGACCCCGGATGTAGGGCTCCCTGCATGGGGCCTGCTTTTCCCTCTGCCTGTGTCTGTGCCTCTCTCTGTGTGTCTCTCACAAATAAATAAAATCTTAAAAACAAAACAAAACTGAAAATCATTCCTTGAGAGTTGATTTGTTAATTTACTTAATCATCCACTTATTAACTCTACAAGTATTTATTGAATGACTGTTGGGATACTTATACTGAGAAAGGGGGGAAATTTAGACTTAGTTTCTGTTCATGGAGATATTAAGATCTAATGTAGGTCCCAGTAACTAAAAAGGCAGTAGGTTTCCCCAAAATTTACCTAGAGCCCAAGAAAATCAAGGTAAGTCAACAGTTTTGCCATGATTAATGTTCTCATCTATGCCAATTACAATTAAGTAATTTATGAGATTTTTAAAACACAAATGTTGGCATAAATGAAATAAATACATTAGAATACTCTAATGTATTAATGTACTCTAATGTATGGTCAGTGTTAAGCACCAATTAAAAATCAACTCACAGGCACCTAAGTAGCTCAGTAGGTTAAGCATCTGACTTGATTTCACTCAGGTCATGATCTCAGGGTTGTGAGATCCAGCCAGTGTCTGGCTCTGCACTCAATGGGGAGTCTGCTTGAGATTCTTTCTCTCCCCCTCTCTCTCTGCTCCTCTCCACTGCAAACATGTACTCTTTGTTGCTAAAATAAATAAAAATCTTTAAAAAATAATTCAGTAACATAATATTCTCAGCGATATTCAGGTACAAATAATGTAGGTTCTCAAATTCTACAAAGAGAAGCTATGGTTAATTTTTGATATTTTAATGGTACCAAGGAGTTTTGGTGGGGCACATAAAGTTCATCTCATTTCCAACTGAGAAAATAGAAATGTGGTCATTATTCACTCTGGTCAGATTTCAGAATAAATGTGTTGAATTTTGATCAACACTTGCAGTCTCCCTTTCCCTCCTGATCATTACCTGAACGTCTGCTTGTAATTATGAGATTTGATAAGGTAAGTGGAAGAGCTAGTGTAGAGCCTAAAAATACTCTCTACCTTTAGAAATCAACCTGAAAACAGTTTGATAAAAAAGAGTGAATTGAGCATGCATTTAACAAGTTAAAGCTACATCAAAGGGACAGAAAGAAATCACCTGATAATAAAAATGTTGCTTTGATTGAAACTGGGCAAAAACCCAAAGGTACTGGAAGGATACTCTCAAACATACTGAATTGTTTCTGGATCAAATACTCATAAATCTAGGGTAAAAAGTAGATTTTTTTCTAGTAAATTGTGGGACTACATCAAAATGGGTCTCCTGTTGAGCTCCAGCATTGAGCCATTGTTCATAAAGTTTCTTTCTTTCCAATTAAAGAATAGATATAGACACATGTACTCATGTAAAATGGATTGATCTAATGTTAACCATGTCAAGAATTTCTCATCAGAAATTCTGAAGAAAAGTTATAGGTTTGTTCTTTCATGCAATTTTCTGTGACTACAAAGAAGCCATTTAACAGATTTCACTGAAATGCTTGTTAAAACAACTAAGTATTCTTAGGATATAATGATATCTATACTTAAACACAATGAAACTAATAGCCTACTGTGTTATATCTCTCTGAGGCCATCACGTATATTACTTTGTCAATGTTGGGAATTGGTTATTTAAGATATGTTTCCTTATTATGCTGTAGAATGCTGACACGAGAAATAAGATAGTTTTGTTCAGGACTGACACATAATAGGGGGAGTCAGTAAAGTCTTATAAAATAAAGCTGTCAAACTTTGATATATTGAGAAAACTAGTTTCTATGACAATAGTAATCCTATATGTAATCATGATTTGTGTCTAAGTGGCAGAGAATTTATACAATTCAGGGAATTTTGGTAACATGCTACAAGTTCACAAGCATTTATATTAGAGATAAAATGATGAAAATCTAATAGGTCAAAGTTGAGTACAGATTCAGATTGTTGGGGTCCTAGAGTTATGAGAGCTCAGAGGGCAGGCAAACTTTCTCCTGGGGAGACTGAGTTCCAGGTAGCTAGACAATTTATCACAGGAGAACCATGATAAGCCTGAATCCATAGCTGCATAGCATAGGGAGCAAGAAAATTCAGCAGTGCATAAAAATTAGTTTTACCTACAAATATGTCTGCATTCTGCAGCCCAAGTGGTGATAGCTAAAGAAATAGAGAAAATTAAATTCTAGTGTGGGAATTAAAGGGAACAGAGTGAACATTGCTTCACTGCAAGACTTTCTAAAAAATTCAATCTTGGTATCAGATGGATGCCAGGGCCAGTTAACAAAAACAGCAACAATAATAGATAACATTTTTTGATTGCTTAATCTTTGAAAAGACGCTATTAAATAGTTTGCTTGCAGTAGCTATTTTAGTCCTCATAGAGTCCTTCTGATATGCACTGTCATTTGATCCATTTTACAGATGAGGAAGCTGCAGGTAAGACAAGCCATATGAACTAGGAGTAGAGTGAGGACTCAGACTCAGGCTACTTGGCTCCAAATCCCATACCCCTGACCTCTGAGTAACAGTGCCTCATAAATGAGAAGTCTGAGCCATTTTAAGGGAGCTATAATACCTGAGGGAATTTGGCAGAGTGGGGAACTTTGTGGGAAAAGCCAGTAAACCAATAAAGGTTCACCAAGCATAGGAATTTACATAGGGAGATGGTAGCTTGATATTCTTATAGATACTTAGTACTCTACTTTCTCCTAGGCATAAGGCAGCATACAAGGGCACTTCTGTGTAACGAAGGGTAGTACCTTTATAAATACCAGATCCATTACTTATTGTCCTAAGACACTGATAGTCAACTGGTGTCCCCAAACAGTGGTGTACCTGTGTACCTCTTCAGTAGATGCCATAGGTTACCATTTCAACTCTTTTTTTTTTTTTTCAATTTTGTAAGTATACCACAAATAATACAGGGGAGTTGAGTTGAGGCTAGTTATAATTGTTTGAAGATATCCAGCTTATTAAATAATTTATAAATATTTATTTGGTGCTTATTGTGTCCAGACACTGATCTAGGTGTTTGATATACATTAGAAATAAAAACTCATGTTTTCCTCTATACTTGGAGCTTGTCTTCTGGTAGGGACAGACAACAAATAACATGTAACAAATTCATAAATCATATAGATTATTAGTAGGTGCTATGAAAAGAATTAATCAGAGTAAGGATGAGTTTAGAGTTGGAAAGTGTATTGTAATTTCAAATAATTTGGTCAGGGTAGAACTCATAGAAAAATAGCATTATCTGAACAATCATTTGAAAGAGAGGAGTAAGTTAGCCATGCAGACATGTTGGGGAAGAACAGTAGGAATATCCAATGCAAAGGTCTTAGATGTTTTATATGTTTTATATTTGTTCCATGTATGTGCCATATATGCCTGTGGGTTGGAATGGTAGTGTTTGTGGATGTTCTTTTCTCATTGCTTATATTTTCTCAATGAACTAAGAAACAGAGTCATCAGCTGAAAGTGAGAACATAGGAGAGGATAAGGAGGCTTGAAGAATGAAGAGAGTGGGTAAAATAGTCATCTGTTGGTGTGGAGATATTAATTGGGTAAGGCTACCATAACAAAGTGTCACAGGCTAGGAGGGTTAAAACACAGACATGTATTACCCCATAGCCCTGGAATCTAGAAGTCTGAGATCTAAGTCTTGAAAGGGTTGGTTTCTTCTGAGGCCTTTCTCTTTGGCTTGTAGATGGCCATCTTCTCCCCGGTCTTCACTCTGTGCCATCTGTAACCAAATTTCCTCTTTTCATATGGACTCTAGTCATATTGGATTAGGGCCCATCCTAATGACCCCATTTTAACTTAGTTACCTCTTTAATGATCTTATCTCCAAATAAAGTCACATCCTGGATACTGGAGGATAGGACTTCAACACACCAGTTTTGGGGGGAGACACAATTCGGTCTAGAACAATGGACTGGAGAAATAAATATAGTATGATATGCTGCCAGAAGAATCAGAGGTTAAGGGTTTTGAGAGTTTATATTTAAGCTTTAAATGATCTCTACCTTGCAGCTCCAAATATAGCATATCTCAATCTCTTACCAATACCTGAAAAGACAGACAAATGTGAAAACTGAAACAACAACATAAAAAACTAACACAACAACCAATAAGACAAAGAGGAGAAAGGAAGACACAGGAGGCACCCTGAAAGAACCTTAGCAACAGTGGGTTCTGGGTGTGGACTTTCTTAACTCAGAGAAACTAGACAATGCATGAGAGAAATGAATCAATCCCAGTGAAGCAAAACTGTACCAGATAAATTACCACAAGGGAGCGGATATTTGGATTCTGCACAGTAATTTACTCTTTAGGTATAAACTGATAAGATAATGGAAACATCGGCTACATAAGACTAGTAGTATCATGGACAGATCATACAAGAGGTCTGCTGAAGAACACCTCATTTCCATATGTTTTGCCTCATTCAAGGATGAAAACAGGAATACAATCATATGGAGTTATAGTGCAGGAAAAAGGGAAGGAGTATCATCATGAAAACACAGAGGGAGAGATAAATCTGGAAGTTAGCATTAAATCATTGAAAAGAAAACCTCAAAAAAATTTTTAAAAAGAAAAAAAAGGAAAGAAACCTCATGGAGAATGAAAAAAAATCTTATTAAAATGCAAAAAGACATCATTCCAACCAAATAGAATCAGCAAGTCCTAAAGAGAGACTGGGCAGTCATTACAGTTCCATGGGATATGATGAAAGAGATACTTGAGACAAAGATTCGAAGTAAAATTGTCGAATAATAATTCACCCTGAATTGAGCAAGGGTCAGAGCTAAAATAGCGGAGAACAGGATTAGAAATTTGGAGGATAAAATTCAGAAGTGCTTTGAGAATGCAGGGATAGATGACAAAAAGATGGAAATGAAAGAAGTGACCTTATTGCTGAATAAAAAATATCAAAAATTAGGGCACCTGGGTGGCTCAGTGGTTGAGCGTCTGCCTTTGGCTCAGGTCATGATCCCGGCGTCCTGGTATTGAGTCCCACATCGGGCTCCTTGCAGGGAGCCTGCTTCTCCCTCTGCCTGTAGCTCTGCCTCTCTCATGAATAAATAAATAAATAAATCTTTAAAAAAAAAAGAAGAAAAATATCAAAAATTAGTAGGACAATCATCAAAACTTTAACCAGTTAAAACCACCTTGCATGTGGCTTGAAAGGCTTACCACATTGAAAGGCTTACCACATTTCAGGCAGTGGCACTGAGGACATGTTCACACCACAACATATCCTGGGGCTGCAGAAAGGAAACAACGACAAAATAAATCGGGCAACTCCCTCCAGTACCACAAGCCCTTTAGAAACATCCGTTCAGAAAAAAAGAGATAATCTATCAAAATGTCTGATGCAACACTAAGTGCCAAAGATATGGAGCATATTTTGCAAGGTTTTAATTTGATGTAATAATCGTATAATCAGCCAATTTGGCTTATAAAGGGAGATAAAAACATATTCAAATACAAAATGATTCTTTAAAATGACATCTCTATGATATTTTTGAAAAAAAAAATCAGTTCATAACACATCAGTTGACAGACATGAAATAAACCTGAAGCTGAGTGACAGACTGAAGAAATAAAGAAGATAAAAATAAATAAATTGTAATACTAAGTGAAATGAGGAGGAATATGGAAATGGAATGAAGTAAAAATATTTTCTATACAAAAATAAAAATGGGGGCGCCTGGGTCAGTCAGTTAAGCCTCTGCCTTCAACTCAGGTCATGATTGATCTCAGGGTCCTGGGATCCAGCCCTAGGTTGGGCTGGGGTGGGGGGGGGGAGCTAGCTTCCCCCTCTCCCTCTGCCCTTCCCCTTGCTCATGCTCTCTTTCTCTCTCTCTCAAATAAATAAAATCTATTAAAAATTAAAATGAAGGCATTTACAATATGTAATATTAAAAAATCACATAACAATTGCTGTGTAATACCTCAGATATATTATAAAAGACCAGTATATTAAATAAGAAAAACTTGAAATCTTTAAAGGTTTGCACTAGTAGAATGGAATTTAGTATCTTCTGAAACACTGCAGATTATATAAGTAAAATAAAACTTTTAGAAAAGTCCACATAGTAAAGAAAACAAAGGAAACAGCAAGAACATAAAATAGTATCATAGAAGCCAGACCAAACCTAGGAACTCTAATTGAGCTGAGAACAAAGATTGAACGTGCTGTTTGAGATACATAAGTCTTTATAAACAGCACCATTAAACGACACCCCTCTAGATATTTTGTGGCAATTTTTAAAGTCATAAAGATAAAGAAAAACATTTGAAAAACATATACAATTCAGAAGGTAAGTTTTTAATTTAAAAATGGAGCTCTTGGGGATCCCTGGGTGGCGCAGCGGTTTAGCGCCTGCCTTTGGCCCAGGGCGCGATCCTGGAGACCCGGGATCGAATCCCACGTCGGGCTCCCGGTGCATGGAGCCTGCTTCTCCCTCTGCCTGTGTCTCTGCCTCTCTCTCTCTCTCTGTGACTATCATAAATAAAAAAAAAAAAAAAAATTAAAAATGGAGCTCTTGGGTGAGGTAAAAGAAAAATCAAATTTATTAAGAGTGTCATATAAAAACATGTAAAAGCAGTTCAAATAAAAGAATAGGCAGTTTTATTAGGCAAATGGAGGATTTATAATATTGGAATCATATATGTAGAATTCCAGGTAAAAAAGCATTAAATGGCTGGAAAGTATTAAGCAGAACAGAGAAAAATTAAAGACTTTAATGTAAAAATAGAAGTGTAAAGGACTAAAATAAAATTTTAGTCAATGATTATGTAATCTTGCAGGGGGCAGTGCCTCTCAGCTTGTTGCAAAGACAAAAACTTTAAAGGGAATTTAAATTTTTAAGGCTCAAAAATTCCACCCTCTACATGTTTATAGAAATAGACAAATCAACAATATAATTAAAAGGTAATAGCAAATCTGGGGAAATATTTGCCATGTTTATGACAGACAAATGATGGAAGTTTTTAATATTAAACTCTTAAAAATGATAAAAATTATTGTACCACTCAAGAGGGGAAATGAGTAAATCATAAAATGAGGCAAAGAATAAGAGAAATGGAAGCAGCAAATAAATGTGAAAAAGTTTAACGCAATTAGAGATCAAAGAGATGCAAAATAAAATAACCCTGTTTTTCACCTACTAAATTGACAAATGGTCTTTGTTTTTGTCATTTTGTTTTAAAAATAATAATGACATCTTTGAGTTCACAGGTAATTGAAAATTCTCATACCTTGTTGACTGGCATATAAATTAGCAATCTTTTTGAAAGCAATTTGTTAACTTCTATCAAAAGCCTTAAAATATTCATTTCCTTTGATTTGGTAATTTCACTTCTGGGAATTTATTCTAGGGGGAAAAGTATTTATTCACACAACAATGTGTTATGAGAGTTTGGCACAGATGTATTTATGTTAGAAGAAAAGTTTTTTTCCTACTGTATTTTACTAAAGACAAATCTTTGAGTGGAATACTTTGCAGCCATTAAAGTTTATATTTCTGAAATATATGTAATGGCAGGAAATTCCTGTGATATAATATTAAAGAAAAAAGAACAAAGTAATAAATCTTCTTTACCCAAATTTTATTTTTAAAGTGTATTTGTGGAAATAAAGGGAGAATAAAAGGAAAAAATAACAATGATAGTTTGGGATGGTAGACTTATTAGTGATTTTCATCTTACTGTTTTTTTTGTTTTGTTTTTTTAAAGATTTTATTTATTTAGAGCACGAGTGGAGTAGAGGGGCAGAGAGGGAGCAAAGACTTTATGCAGGGCAGGGAGCCTGACTGGGGGTTGGATCCCAGGACCCTGAGGTCTTGACCTGAGCTGAAGACAGACACTTAACCAACTGGGCCACCTAGGTGCCAATTATTTTGTTGTCTTACATATTTTCAAAATTAACTATATTCATAAATTAATTTTATAATAAAATGTGATTTTAAAATATCCACTGTTGAAAGGAAAATAATTTGGGATTTTTTTCTCTTTAGCTTGGATTATGTGAATCTTTGTTTAATCCAAAGTTTTAGTTCTGATTCATCAGCTAGAATTATCTATCCTTCTATTTTGACACACGTAAAAGAAATATATTAAATTTTTTGTTAACATTTTTTTAATCTCTTGGACTATAAGCCCCTCAATTATAGGTATCCTATTTTATTGTTTTATATTTTTTAAAAAATTTTTTATTTTTATTTATTTGAGAGATTATGCATATGGGAGAATAAGCATATAGGGAGAAGGAGAAGAAGATTCCCTGCTGAGCAGAGAGCCTGATGCAGGGATTGATCCCAGGACCTGGAGATCATAACCTGAGCCAAAGGCAGGCACTTGACTGACTGAGTCACCCAGGAACCCCTAGGTATCCTACTTTATTAATATTAAAAACACAAAATGCTTAGCTAGCAAGTTATTTTTAACATATATATAATGCTTATTAAATATTTGTTGAATTGTATGGATTTATTCCAGTTTGATTAGAGAGATGGAAATTTACAGAAAGAGTAGTAAGTGGTTCACAAAATTATCCAATAATAAGAAACACTTTGTGTGTTTTAATTGTGTATCTTTTTAGCTAGACAACTTGAATGTTCATGTGCTCAGGAAATTTGATCTGATCTTGTTTTATATTCTTTTATGTTTCATAGCCATTGATATATTTCCAAATAATTTATAGAAAACCTTTGATATACACTTCTTTAATAAATACAGGATTTGGAATAAATTTATAACACTTTAAAAATACTGTGGATATGGACTTCTGGGCATGCTCAGTGGGTTAAGTGCTTGACTGAGCACATTGAGCTCCTGCTTCTCCCTTTCTGTCTGCTTCTCTCTCTCCATCTGCTCCCCACTCAACATCCCTCCGCCACGTACTCTCTCTCTCAAATAAATAGATTAAATCTTAAAAAAATACAACAGATACATATTTAAAATCCCAGCATGCTTGAGTTGAGGAATGTTCTGATAGAAACTGCCATGAATTTCCACTAACTAAAATGTTTATAGTCAGTACATTTTATTAGTTTTCTTATATACAAAATGCAATTTCTCCTTTCTACAAAGAAATGGTGTTATTTTTTTTCTCCTTTGGAATTCTAAAAGTGGGAAAATAACAAGTTAGTGTGTATTATAGAAACTGGTTAACTGTGCTATCATTGGGACTCAGGGTGCACATGGTAGTTATGCCTAGGGCAGGGAGTAATAAGCATGAACTACTTTAAAACCACCTGAAGGGACTTTGGAGCTATAGTTAGTGAATCCTCTGAGGAGTCAGTCTTGTATTTATTCTTTTACTATGGTCAACCAAGTGATTTTTTTTTTTTTAACCAAGTGATTTTTTAAAAGCCTCTTTGGTACTGTGTTGTGATGGGTGTACATTTAAAATAACAGATCCTTAAATACAGAGAACAAACTGATGGTTGTCAGAGGGGAGTGTGTAGGGGGATGGGAGAAAAAAGTAAAAGGGAATGGGGATATAGACTTCCAGTAAAGGCATGAGTAAGTCACGGGGATGAAAGGTACAGCATAGGGAATACAGTCAATGATATTGTAATCATGCTGTGTGGTGACAGATGGCAGCTACACGTGGGATAAGCATAATATAATGTACAGATTTGTCAAATCACTATGTTGTACACCTGAAACTAATGTCATGTTCTGTGTCAACTACACTTGGATTAGAAAAAAAAGGAAAAAATCTAATTGAGCAGAATAAATAAATAAAAATGGTGAAAATGGCTAAATGTACGATGACCATATGGTTCACGTCTATTATCCTGGAGTAATTATTAGTAGCATTTCTTCTAATTCTCCAGAGTTGAAGATAGTTTTTATCATTGTCCTAACTGTAAGGTGCATTGAAAATGTCAAGGAAGTGATAAAACCCGAGGGTGTTCTCTGTGGCCTTCATGCACACTTGTCCCTGGCAGCTGTTCCACCCACTGTCAAACATGACATAGTTCCAAACTCTTCCTCTTCATCCTTTAGATAAAATCCAGGCTGTTCATACAATGGCTGCTAATCTATGTGAAAAATCCCTCTCTTCCCATTTCCAGAACCAGCTGAGCTTCGACAAATCTCCTTCCTCCTGTTAAAGTCTCATAAAACATTCCATCCCCTTCCCCAATTTAGAATGCTTCTTACTTAACTCCTTCAGAGGCTTGCATGCTGGACATTTTCAAACAGTCTTGTCCAGATAGTGCTCTGTTTGATTTTCTTCCTCAAATAGGAAATAAACTTTAGAATTCAGACCTAAGGTAGGAGAGAGTATCCTTCTATCTTTTGTGGTCAATGGAGACTAATGGAGTGGGGAAATGTTTTAACTGAGTTTAAATGAGTGAATCGTTTAGAGAATGAAGAATAAATTTTACACACTTAAAACTTACCAGGTATCAGTGTCCACCCAGATTTTCCTTCATATACCAAGGCTGAAAATATCGTAAGACAGAATTGGAAGCTGGGGACGTCTGGGTGGCTCAGCGGTTGAGCTTCTGCCTTCAGCCCAGGGTGTGATCCTGGAGACCCAGGTTCGAGTCCCACATCGGGCTTCCTGGGGGAGCCTGCTTCTCCCTCTGCCTGTGTCTCTGCCTCTCTCTTCGCTCTCTCTGAATGAATAAATAAATAAAAATCTTTTTAAAAAAAAGAACAAAAAAGAATTGGAAGCTGAATAATTCCTTGGGAGGGCAGATATTTAAGTAAGTGTCCAATTAAAGTGTATATAAAGCCAGCAAGTGTGGAAAGTCTCATTCTAGGAGGGATTTCAGTTTGCTCCAAAGTGTTTTTGAGTATTACTATAGATTCCTAAAACCTACATCCATTCTAATTCATGTAGTGACAAGATTTTACTTCAGACGGACTCTTTAAACTAAAAAAATCCTTTTCTTTGTATAGTGAAAGAGCCAAAAATTTCAAAGAAATATTTCAAGAACCCTTTGACTTCCTATAATCTGACACGGACATTCTCACAAATAACAAATATAAATATTCTCTCTAAGGTGTAATACAAACGCAATATAATCATCAAAGTATTTGAGTTCTAAGCTGCTCTTAGATTGCTTTTAGCAATCAGGTTGAACACGTTTATCATTTTAAATTTCATTTGACCCCTAAATGCATCCTTTTGCTCTCTTTAGAGTCAGTGTATGTTTCAATGCTAAGAGTAGAGTTCTTTTTAGTTATGAAAGAAGTAAAGTAGTGTATTTATTTTTCTCTCTTTCAAGTCTGGGATTTGAGTGCAGTTATAGAGCACTGAGTCTAACCAGTCTATGCTTTGGGTAATACCTTAGATAAAGGGACCCAAATCCCAAATGAACCAGTGGTACACTAGCAATGTTTAACGCTTTTTTGAAAAAAAAAAAAAAAAGTGAGGGGTGGTTGAGGGGAGGAATTGGTTTGTAGTGTTTGCAAATTCCCATTTTATAAATACTACCACCATGAACATTTCAAGTGACCTATGTGATGGTACCGAAAGTAGCATCGGAAAGAGATGTGCAGTTGGACATCACTTACAGTTTTTCATTATACAGTCATAATAGATAGGAATAACCTTAAGAGCTTGGACAAAAATAAAATATAGGAAACTAATGAGGAAGTGTTGAATTTTAGATATTTTTTCTTTTGTTTTAGTATAATTCATTTAATTGAAAGTTTACATAACTTAACAATGGCTATGTTAATAATTGGTTTGTAAAATTCCTCAAAATATAACAGTAGGCTCCTATGATCTGGTGAGAGCAGGCTTCAGTACAATAGTTGCTTTTGTGTATTTATTCCTTTGTTTTTTAAAAAATGGTCCCATGGATTAGTGCTCTATGCACATAACCTTGGAAATTGTTAGAAATGCAGTCTCCAGTCCCATCTCACACCTACCAAGTCAGATTCTTCATTTTAGCAAGATCTTTGGGTAATTACTCATATTAAACTTTGGGAAATACTAGAAATGCTACTTTAACTCCAGGCCAGACTAAGATTAGGGAAGTGTTTGATTAAGAGGAGTGTATTGCTGGCACAAGTTTTAAAGTTAAGGGAATATCATTTTAAAACATGTGACTGGAAAACTCAATTAGAATATAAATCTTGAAAGGCAGGGAGAAAGTGGAATTGGGATAAAGATGAGAATAGTGGTGTATATGTACATAATCCACATAACTTTCAACCTAACACAATTAAAAAGATACTTAAGGGGTACAGGCACAGGAAATGCCTAATAATGTAACAAAGAATGTGTCATGCATTTATTTTTTTCCACAATGAAGAGATAGAGTTTTAAGTTGGACATCAACAATAAAATTATAAAGAGCTATTCTCTAGTCACACATACCAAAGAGACCTGCACTTGGAAAATAGAAACACTTGAAAAGATAAAAGGGCACAAAGATGGTCCAAAGGTACTATTGAAGGTAACATTCTAGAATTGAGGTATAGGAATCCTGATATTACAAACAATTTTGGAGGAAGCTATCCATAAAAATTTCAGTAATCAGATGGATAAAGGGATGATTAGGTAGATCCAGTCAGCTTCTTCCCCACCCCTCTCAGTGCTTGTTCAGTGGCTCTGGAACAGAGTGCTCATGATGGCGACAGGGACTGAGGTTCTCTCTGAACTCTACAGCTTGAGCTGCCCTTGATAAAAAGATAGTCTGTTACTGCTTCTGCTTAGTATCTGACCTTCCAAAACAGAGAGCAACACTAAGTCCCCAGTGTGGCACTAATGCTTGGGGGGACCAGCCAGCAACATGGTGGCTGATTGGTACAGCAAACTATTTCCACCATGGTGAGGCACAGAGTCATCTTCACTGAATAAGACCTGTTTTCTTAATATGAATTTGTCTTCCCTGCCTGTAATTCTACTGTTAGCACCATGTTCTGTAGACTCACAAAATGCCTTATCTATAGTTATGATATCCCACATAGCATTGTTTCTGATCAAAGAACTCATTTTGTAGCAAAGGAAATAAAATAGTTGGTTCACACTAATGAAATTAACTGGTTTGATGACATACCCTATCATGTAGAAGCGGATGGTCTACTTCAACAATGGAATGGCTAATTGAGGTCTCAGTTACAGTATGGTTTAGAGGAACACAGCTTTGAAAGAAGAAGCTTTTATCTTATAGGACACAATGTGTTGTTTAAATTGGAGAACATGTGATGTTTTCTCCCAAAGTCAGGACACGAGTCAGCGAATCAAGACATAGAAGTGGAGTAGCTATATAACATATATTATATTGACCAGTACATGAATATACATATTACATTGACAATATGTGGATTACATATTATCTTAGTCAGGTCAAGGTAAGGTAAAAATACCGTAGACTGGATGATTTAAACAATAAACATTTATTTCTCAAGTCCAAGATCAAGGCGCTGGTAGATTTGGTGTCTTCCTAGTTCAAAAATGGCCATTTTCTTGTTGTGTCCTCACATAGTGGAAGGAGTGAGAGAGCTCTCTGGGGTCTCTTTTATGTAAGGGCACTAATCTCATTCATGAAAGCTCTACTGTTGTGATTTAATTACCTACCAAAGGCTCCACCTCTAAATATTATTACATTGAGGATTAGATTTTAACATATGATTGAGGGCGACACAAATCAATATAGCATATATATTGAATACATACAATCTTTTTAAAAAAAACATTTATTGATTGATTATTTTAGAGAGAAGGTGAGTGAGAGAGAACATAAGTGGGGAGAGGGGAAGAGGGAGAGGAAGGGAAATCTTCAAGCAGACTCCCTATTGAGCATGGAGCCTGACAAGGGGCTCCATCCCAGGACCTGAGATCATGACCTGAGCCGAAATTGAGTCAGACGCTTAGACCAACTGAGCGACCCAGACACCCCTGAATACGTATAATCTTATCTATTTTAAAATTTATATATCTCATATTTTATATATTTTATAAATACATAGCAAAGTTCCACTAGGTGACAAAACAATGGTTCAACTGAATTGGAAGATGAGACTGCCATCATCATAGGCTCCTCAGGTCAGTGAAGCAACAGGAAAAATGAGGGGGATGGATACTCAAATGTTCAAAGTGATTAATTCCAATTACCAGGGGGAAATTAAGTTATTGCCATACAGTAGAGGCAAAAAGGATGGTATCTAGAAATCAAGGAAGCTTCTGGGGTTCCTCTTCATCCCATCCATTAATAAAGTTAATGGAAAACAACAACAACCAAAGCAAGAAAGGATGATTGAGACTCAGATCCTTTAGGAATGAAATTTTTGGTTACTCTTCCAGGTAAGGAACTTAGAGGAGCTTAGGATTGACTTAGGGCAAAATGAAAACAGAATGGGGAACGAAATAAGGACCTGATAGCTGTCAACTACTGCCTTGGGGCCATTACAGAAAGAAACACTGCCTATCCTTCCATGTTCTGAGATGATCACGAAGCTTCCCACCAAGAAATGGGTCTGTCTGCAGTTGCGTCTTGCCTACATGGCTTTTACGAACCATATGCAAGATTTTCAGAGCACTGACATGGAAAAGTTGCTCTACAGAACTGGGGCTCCAGAAACTTGTACAAAAATGTTGATATCTGGCCGCTGCTATTACTACAGTAATAAACATTTCTTCTTTGAAAAAAAAAAGACTGTATAGCAATGCATATTTTCTCCTTGCTTGTTCATGTTTATATGTCTATTGCTATGTCTATGTGTATACGTATTGTCTATTTTTACTTCTCTGTCTCCTTTGTGGTGTTATTTTAAAGAATTTTATTAGATTTGAGCTTTGCAATTTAGTCTTTAGGTAATAGGATATTTAATGGGACTATAACTAAGTATGTGGAATGATTAATATAGCCAGTGGTGGATACAGCAGCTGTTGAGACTGTGTCTTTCCATTTTGGGGAAAGAATGAGAGCTTCCTTACTAGTATGAAAGAAATTTCCATCTTGTTAGGTAGAAATGGAGTTGTGTTGTTGTTCTTGTATGGAGACTCAAAGGTGCGTTGAGGTATGTGTATGATTACTGAGTGGCCAAAGGGGTGGACTGTGCCAGTTATTCATTCATTGCTTCTCAGCTTCATACTAATCCTTGTTTGCCCTGTTTTGTGATGATGGAATTAGCCCCTGCAGATTATATGTACCCTTTGCCAGCTGGCTTGATATTATTAGGCTTCCCTGAGAAGATGCTGAGGGACACTGTCAGGCAGAGAGAGTAGGAAGAGACTCTCTGCTTCCATGTTCTGTTTTCCTTGGGGCACAGAGGAGACCAGTGTGAAGTGGGCACAGAAGCATGTACTATAGCTGAATGCCTTTTGCCTTTAACTGAAGACACCACCTAGCAAACTTGTTTATGACCATGAACTGCATTTGCAGTCCAGTGGCAGCATCCTCCAGCAAGTTTCTTGATCACCACAAAGACAAAACATTTTGGTGGTTTCACTATTTCACCATGAGTGCTCTCATCAAACTTCTTCATCACAGTGGCAACCAGCATGTAGCAACCACTCCATCCACTCCACAGGTCTGAAATTCAGCCTGCAGCCCTCCTAAATTCCTGCCTGGTTCCTTCCTCATTCCCTTCTCCCTCAGCCCTCAGGGACTAACCATCCTGTAGCTGCTACCCTGTACACTTTAGTAACCACCTTTTGACTAGTTAGACAATATATTTCCCCTGTTCCAATTCCTAGTGAGATGGCTGTGTCCTGAATGGATCCTCACGGATGCATAACTTTATTATTTTTGAAACATTTTTTCCTTGTGTAAGAACTTCACACAATAGTCCATGTCATTTACTCTAATATTTATTATGCTAAGGCTTAGGCCTAAGTGAAGTTCTCATGCTACTCTTTGGGTTTACACATTTTCAGCGAATCCTTTTGATGAGTTGAAGAACTATTGTGTATGTATTTACATGCACACATCCATTTTGTGGCACTATTTAATATCATTACTGTTTTAAACTTCTCCTTCTAGTACTTATTATCTAGGATTGTTGTAATGGTTTATACTTAGGAGGCTTAAAACAATAGGAGTTTATCCTTTCACAGTTTTGGAGGCTAAAAGTTTGAAATCAAGGTGTTGGCAGGTCTGTGCTCTCTGACAAATCAGTAGGGGAATCCTTCTATGCCTCTTCCTAGCTTCTAGTGGTTTGTCAGAAATCACTGGTGTTCCTTGATTTGTGTCTCATCTCTGCTTTCATCATCACACGATGTTCTCCTGGTGTGTCTGTCTTCACACAGCCATCTTTTTTTAAGGACACAGTCACATCAGGTTAACGACACACTCTACTCCAACATGCCTTCATTCTAATCAGTTACATCTACAAGAACTCTGTTTCCAAACCCCAAGGTCACATTCAGACGAAGTAGGGGTTAGAACTTCATCATTTTTTAAAGAACTCAATTCAACTTGTAATATGTCCATAACCTGAGATGTGTGTTGCTTTTTAAAAAATATTTTATTTATTTATGAGAGAGAGAGAGAGAGCAAGCACGAGTGGAAAGAGAGGCAGAGGGAGAAGGAAAAGCAGACTCTCCTTTGAGCAAGGGAGCCTGATGCTGGACGGACCCTGGGATCATGACCTGAATCGAAGGCAGAGGCTTAACCACTGAGCCACCCAGGTGCCCCGAAATGTATGTTCCTGATATACTACTAAATAAGAAAGTAGGATAGAAAATGTGCATAATGCCATTTTTCTAAAAGAAAAATATCTGTATTTTCATAAATAGAAAAATGTCTATCATAATATGCCCTCAAATGATAATACTAGTTATCTCTGGGTTGAAGAATAGTGGGATTTTAAAAAATTTGCCTATCTAAAAAAAAAAATAAACCTGCCTATCTCTATTTTCTAATTTTTCAATAGTAAATTGGGATTACTTCTGGTATAAAATATTTTTATTTAAAAGAATTAAAACTATTGTAATAAATAATGCATTTGTAGAATAGCCTATTTTCTAGGTTTTAAAAACACTTTGTATTTTAAAATCCAATGTTTTAGGCAATGTGCTGGTAGCAATAAATAGTTGTAGAATGGGAAAGGCAATATTGGCTTGGTTGTAGACCTGTGTATTCAGTTCAGTCTATGGAATATATTACTGGGTTGTGGTGAGGAATGATAGTCCAGATTCTTGGTGGGAGTAGGGGTCAGGGTGTGATTGATGATCTGTTTTCTTGTGCCATATGACTCAACTATATAAATATGGGTGTGGCAAAATTGCTATCATATGTGCCAAAATGATGCTTCAGGGTGACTGAATTAGACCTCGACAATGAGATATGAAGGGATATCTGTAATCCAAGTTTCTTGTAAGTAAGTGATTTTTAGCCATAAAGAAGTTCATGAATTTGTGTTTCTTTCTTGCAGTATTTCAAGAAAAAATTATTATTAATGGAGTTGTTTCAAAGTGTTGTAAGAGTCACGGCCAATGAAGGCATTTACTTTTCAATTTCTGGATTCTAGATTTACATGGCCTTTGATTTGCATAGGTCATGGGATTTCAGTAAACCTGGTTCATCTATATTAAGATGCCATAAATCCTGTGAGCAAAGAATTTCTGTCCTTTCAAATGATTCCTTCTGAATAAGGGAAGGGTTGGCAAAGAGTCATTTGACTGTAAAGTAGGAGAGCATACTACAACTCTAAGGAAATTCAATGGGAATGATATTAATCCCTATATCTGGAGTATTCGGCAAGAGTTCACTAAGAGTTAACATAAATAGTTTTTGGGCATTTAACAAAGGTCCTTTAGATGGACACTTCACCATTAGGAGTTTGGTTATGGAAGTTAGCTAAAGAAGACTAAAATCAGTTGAACAAGTAAATATTTGGATCAAATCTGCATGTGATGATTAGTTTGACAGAGTCCATAATGCTTCTTGATGCTCTCTAGGGAAACATCAGGGGATGTTGTTTACTTGCTTTTGATATTCTTTCATGAAGAGACAGAGCTTAATGTTGTTGGAGGGCGTCATCAAGAGGATGTGACCACTGGTTGACCTGTAAGCTGGACCCAGGCAATTGGAGACTCCTCACCTCCTCCTCTGTCCTTGGAATGTACATCCTACTCACTATTCCTACACCAGAATTTGTTTCAAGGATGCAGCCTTGAGAGAGTAATGTGTTGTTGAGACCATCTGGACTGGGTATGTGATTTAACCTTGTTGAAGCCTCTATATACATTTTAAGATTCTGGTGGGCAGGTATGAAGATCTAGTCATCCCACGGCTAACCGAGACAAACCTCATAATGTATGTTCTCTTGCTGGTTAAAACTGCCACCTACTAATCTGATGTGGTCTTTCTTTGTCTCTTTTTGCCCTCAGGGCGGGCCACAGAGTAGCTGTTGTCCTCTGTACCCACCACCCCCATGAGACCTTCTGCAGTGCACCATCTTAGGACTGAATTCATTTTGCTGATGTTTCCCAACCTTTGTTAAGCAAATGTGCAATGATGCCTATTCTGTGCCAGATCCTATATGTGAAACTGAGAATATGGTAGTGGCAGGACAGACGCTGTGCTGTCCGCACTGAACTTAGTGGATAGAGACAGTCATTGAATGTTTAAATCAGTTTTTTTTTAAAAAACATTTTATTTATGTATTCATGAGAGTAACAAAGAGAGAGAGGCAGAGACATAGGCAGAGGGAGAAGCAGGATCCATGCAGGGAGCCCGATGTGGGACTTGATCCTGGGACTCCAGGATCACGCCTTGAGCCAAAGGCTGATGCTTAACCGCTGAGCCATCCAGGCGTCCCTAAATCAGTTTTTAAAACCAATTCAGTAAATAGTCATTGAACATTTGTTATGTACCTACTACTGTTTAGCTGTCAATGATAAAGAGGTGAAAGGAAAAAACTGATAAAATCTCTGTCTCCAGACTGATTCCTAATTGATATAAAATCATAAACACAGATACATACTAAAAGAAAAATTGTACTGTCAAGGACAACATATATCCAGGAGATGTAAGCTAGGTCAGCAGTTGAAGGTCTTTTGTACTGTGGTGTCTAAGCAAGGCCCTGAGAGATAAGAGGGAGTTAACCAGGCAAGCAGCATGAGCACAAGAAAACAATTCTGGTGAAGAAAACACATTTTAAGAACCTGGGCTAATTACCATATAATTGTGGGAAAAAGCCCTGAAATATGAAAATTCAAAAGTGATTAAAAGTCCTAGCAATTAATTCTAAATCCCTGACCAATTAAAATTAATTAAATGACCATGGAGCTAATTTCTCTTGGGCTTCTTCCAACATTCAGTTTATGCTAAAAAACAATTTCTGTATTCAAAAATGAATAGTCAACAGGGAATTCTGATCAAGGATAGGCAAGTGAAGAAGTTTATATTTAGGATAAACTCAGTGCTAACATATTCCATATATGTAGGCAGAAAATGAAAATACAATTTAAAAGTTTTACATTTTAAATTTGAATACAGAAAGTAATAAGAACATTAATAATTGTTAGATTTAAAAATATGTCTGATGATCCTTTCAAGTGTTTATTATATTGTAATCTTAAAATTTCCTATATTAGTTTCACATGGTTTGTTTTCCTCTAAATATATTTGTTTGTTTTTTTCCTCTAAAAATACTTAATGGCCTAGGACACCAAAAATGATTAGTAAAATAGAGATATAAGGGGTAACTAAAATATTTCATCAAGAGGACAGTGCAGTGGATCACTTAATAAATTAGTAAATTTCAAAATGTACTAACAGCTCTGTCTACCTCTGTTGGTCGTGACTTGAGTCTGACCAATAACATGCCCCACTTCCTTTGCCACAGTGATCGTCCAGGTGATTGGTGTGTCATTCAAACAAGATCAGCCACTGTTACTACATGTATACACATGAAGTTAGAGAGGGTCATTTTTCCTTTATGGTTGTAAGATCAAAATATAGACCATATTTTATAGTACATGAGTTAAATCTATCGAAAAACAAAGAAATCACAAGAGAAAGTAGAGCTGAGGCATGGAAAATGGTGTAGAGTCTTCCAGACAACATTTGAGCACCAGAAGCCAGCAGAGCCTGAAGCCAACATGGAACTTGTCAGTTCTACAAGCCAACACAATTTGCTTGTTTATATGTTTATATTTAATCTAGTTTAAATTGGGTTTCTGATTATTAAAAGCAAGCTGAAAAAATTTGATAGGTGAGATACTCCAGATCTCACCAGAAACAGAGCCACTGGGGCACCTCAGTGGCTCAGTGGTTTAATGTCTGCCTTAGGCTCAGGGCATGATCCTGGGGTCCTGGGATGGAGTCCTGCAATAGGCTCCCGGAAGGGAGCCTATTTCTCCCTCTGTCTATGTCTCTGCCTCTCTTTCTGTGTCTCTCATGAATAAATAAAAATTTAAAAAAATCTTTAAAAAAAAAGAAACAGAAACTATAGAAACTATTTAACTCTTCAGGGAAGTAGAAATCTTCCCAATTCAATTTAATGCTAAAATTTCTGCAGTTTTCCCCAAACACATGCCATATTACAAATGAA
This sequence comes from Canis lupus baileyi, assembly GCF_048164855.1. Classification (NCBI taxonomy): domain Eukaryota; kingdom Metazoa; phylum Chordata; class Mammalia; order Carnivora; family Canidae; genus Canis; species Canis lupus. The sequence continues at coordinate 44,221,478 of NC_132838.1, forward strand.
CCACATGAATATAACATGAATAATATTACATGTTAGTAAATCAGGCACTGTAAGAATAATTCAACACTTCTAATGGATTTTTTTTCAGTAATTCCACACTACAAAGCTTATTGACATAGTTCATCACACTTATATCCAAGGGAAAAGTTTTCGATCATCTTGATAAACTAAGCTATATTAAGTACAACTGCATTCTGAATGAGCAAAAAATGTTATTATATAGACTGAGAAATTTTCCACAGTATAAGAAATAGCTGTCTTAAATTGATGGATAGCCTTATATTTATTTATTAACAATTTATTTATTCATGATAGACATAGAGAGAGAGAGAGAGAGAGAGGCAGAGACACAGGCAGAGGGAGAAGCAGGCTCCATGCAGGGAGCCCGATGTGGGATTCGATCCCGGGTCTCCAGGATCGCGCCCTGGGCCAAAGGCAGGCGCCAAACCGCTGAACCACCCAGAGATCCCGGATAGCCTTATATTTAATGTAGAATAACTAAAAGCATTTGCATTCAATTTTGGAACAAGAAATGTTTTACAAATTACAGCACATTGACTTAGACCAGGAAACAAAACAAGAATAGAAAAGATGAGAATGAGTATTATTAGTTTCAGAAAGCATGATAAAATAGATGAAAGTACAAAATAGCCAAACCAAAAAATATTTGATTGAAAAAGAAATATACAAGTGAAAAATACAACTGACTCTCTAACAACGTGGGAGTTAAGGACACCAGCCCACCTACACTTGCACAGTCAAAAATCCATTGTATGAATTTTTTTTTTTTTTATTTTTTTAATTTTTTTTTTATTGGTGTTCAATTTACTAACATACAGAATAACACCCAGTGCCCGTCACCCATTCACTCCCACCCCCCGCCCTCCTCCCCTTCAACCACCCCTAGTTCGTTTCCCAGAGTTAGCAGTCTTTACGTTCTGTCTCCCTTTCTGATATTTCCCACACATTTCTTCCCCCTTCCCTTATTTTCCCTTTCACTATTATTTATATTCCCCAAATGAATGAGAACATATAATGTTTGTCCTTCTCCGACTGACTTACTTCACTCAGCATAATACCCTCCAGTTCCATCCACGTTGAAGCAAATGGTGGGTATTTGTCATTTCTAATAGCTGAGTAATATTCCATTGTATACATAAACCACATCTTCTTTATCCATTCATCTTTCGTTGGACACCGAGGCTCCTTCCACAGTTTGGCTATCGTGGCCATTGCTGCTAGAGACATCGGGGTGCAGGTGTCCCGGCGTTTCATTGCATTTGTATCTTTGGGGTAAATCCCCAACAGTGCAATTGCTGGGTCGTAGGGCAGGTATATTTTTAACTGTTTGAGGAACCTCCACACAGTTTTCCAGAGTGGCTGCACCAGTTCACATTCCCACCAACAGTGTAAGAGGGTTCCCTTTTCTCCACATCCTCTCCAACATTTGTTGTTTCCTGCCTTGTTAATTTTCCCCATTCTCACTGGTGTGAGGTGGTATCTCATTGTAGTTTTGATTTGTATTTCCCTGATGGCAAGTGATGCAGAGCATTTTCTCATATGCATGTTGGCCATATCTATGTCTTCCTCTGTGAGATTTCTGTTCATGTCTTTTGCCCATTTCATGATTGGATTGTTTGTTTCTTTGGTGTTAAGTTTAATAAGTTCTTTATAGATCTTGGAAACTAGCCCTTTATCTGATATGTCATTTGCAAATATCTTCTCCCATTCTGTAGGTTGTCTTTGAGTTTTGTTGACTGTATCCTTTGCTGTGCAAAAGCTTCTTATCTTGATGAAGTCCCAATAGTTCATTTTTGCTTTTGTTTCTTTTGCCTTCGTGGATGTATCTTGCAAGAAGTTACTATGGCCGAGTTCAAAAAGGGTGTTGCCTGTGTTCTTCTCTAGGATTTTGATGGAATCTTGTCTCACATTTAGATCTTTCATCCATTTTGAGTTTATCTTTGTGTATGGTGAAAGAGAGTGGTCTAGTTTCATTCTTCTGCATGTGGATGTCCAATTTTCCCAGCACCATTTATTGAAGAGACTGTCTTTCTTCCAATGGATAGTCTTTCCTCCTTTATCGAATATTAGTTGCCCATAAAGTTCAGGGTCCACTTCTGGATTCTCTATTCTGTTCCACTGATCTATGTGTCTGTTTTTGTGCCAGTACCACACTGTCTTGATGACCACAGCTTTGTAGTACAACCTGAAATCTGGCATTGTGATGCCCCCAGATATGGTTTTCTTTTTTAAAATTCCCCTGGCTATTCGGGGTCTTTTCTGATTCCACACAAATCTTAAAATAATGTGTTCTAACTCTCTGAAGAAAGTCCATGGTATTTTGATAGGGATTGCATTAAACGTGTATATTGCCCTGGGTAACATTGACATTTTTACAATATTAATTCTGCCAATCCATGAGCATGGAATATTTTTCCATCTCTTTGTGTCTTCCTCAATTTCTTTCAGAAGTGTTCTATAGTTTTGAGGGTATAGATCCTTTACATCTTTGGTGAGGTTTATTCCTAGGTATCTTATGCTTTTGGGTGCAATTGTAAATGGGATTGACTCCTTAATTTCTCTTTCTTCAGTCTCATTGTTAGTGTATAGAAATGCCACTGACTTCTGGGCATTGATTTTGTATCCTGCCACGCTACCGAATTGCTGTATGAGTTCTAGCAATCTTGGGGTGGAGACTTTTGGGTTTTCTATGTAGAGTATCATGTCATCGGCGAAGAGGGAGAGTTTGACTTCTTCTTTGCCAATTTGAATGCCTTTAATGTCTTTTTGTTGTCTGATTGCTGAGGCTAGGACTTCCAGTACTATGTTGAACAGCAGTGGTGAGAGTGGACATCCCTGTCTTGTTCCTGATCTTAGGGGAAAGGCTCCCAGTGCTTCCCCATTGAGAATGATATTTGCTGTGGGCTTTTCATAGATGGCTTTTAAGATGTCGAGGAATGTTCCCTCTATTCCTACACTCTGAAGAGTTTTGATCAGGAATGGATGCTGTATTTTGTCAAATGCTTTCTCTGCATCTAATGAGAGGATCATATGGTTCTTGGTTTTTCTCTTGCTGATATGATGAATCACATTGATTGTTTTACGGGTGTTGAACCAGCCTTGTGTCCCAGGGATAAATCCTACTTGGTCATGGTGAATAATTTTCTTAATGTATTGTTGGATCCTATTGGCCAGTATCTTGTTGAGAATTTTTGCATCCATGTTCATCAGGGATATTGGTCTGTAATTCTCCTTTTTGGCGGGGTCTTTGTCTGGCTTTGGAATTAAGGTGATGCTGGCTTCATAGAACGAATTTGGAAGTACTCCATCTCTTTCTATCTTTCCAAACAGCTTTAGGAGAATAGGTATGATTTCTTCTTTAAACGTTTGATAAAATTCTCCTGGGAAGCCATCTGGCCCTGGACTCTTGTGTCTTGGGAGGTTTTTGATGACTGCTTCAATTTCCTCCCTGGTTATTGGCCTGTTCAGGTTTTCTATTTCTTCCTGTTCCAGTTTTGGTAGTTTGTGGCTTTCCAGGAATGCGTCCATTTCTTCTAGATTGCCTAATTTATTGGCGTATAGCTGTTCATAATATGTTTTTAAAATCGTTTGTATTTCCTTGGTGTTGGTAGTGATCTCTCCTTTCTCATTCATGATTTTATTAATTTGAGTCTTCTCTCTCTTCTTTTTAATAAGGCTGGCTAATGGTTTATCTATCTTATTCATTCTTTCAAAGAACCAACTCCTGGTTCTGTTGATCTGTTCCACAGTTCTTCTGGTCTCGATTTCGTTGAGTTCTGCTCGAATCTTTATTAACTCCCTTCTTCTCTTGGGTGTAGGATCTATTTGCTGTTTTTTCTCTAGCTCCTTTATGTGTAAGGTTAGCTTTTGTATTTGAGTTCTTTCCAGTTTTTGAATGGATGCTTGTATTGCGATGTATTTCCCCCTTAGGACTGCTTTTGCTGCATCCCAAAGATTTTGAACGGTTGTATCTTCATTCTCATTAGTTTCCATGAATCTTTTTAATTCTTCCTTAATTTCTTGGTTGACCCTTTTATCTTTTAGCAGGATGGTCCTTAACCTCCATGTGTTTGAGGTCCTTCCAAACTTCTTGTTGTGATTTAGTTCTAATTTCAAGGCATTATGGTCCGAGAATATGCAGGGGACAATCCCAATCTTTTGGTATCGGTTCAGACCCGATTTGTGACCCAATATGTGGTCTATTCTGGAGAAAGTTCCATGTGCGCTTGAGAAGAATGTGTATTCGGTTGAGTTTGGATGTAAAGTTGTGTAGATATCTGTGAAATCCATCTGGTCCAGTGTATCATTTAAAGCTTTCGTTTCTTTGGAGATGTTTTGCTTAGAAGACCTATCGAGTATAGAAAGAGCTAGATTGAAGTCACCAAGTATAAGTGTATTATTATCTAAGTATTTCTTCACTTTGGTTAATAATTGATTTATATATTTGGCAGCTCCCACATTCGGAGCGTATATATTGAGGATTGTTAAGTCCTCTTGTTGAATAGATCCTTTAAGTATGATATAGTGTCCCTCTTCATCTCTCACTACAGTCTTTGGGGTAAATTTTAGTTTATCTGATATAAGGATGGCTACCCCTGCTTTCTTTTGAGGACCATTCGAATGGTAAATGGTTCTCCAACCTTTTATTTTCAGGCTGTAGGTGTCCTTCTGTCTAAAATGAGTCTCTTGTAGACAGCAAATAGATGGGTCCTGCTTTTTTATCCAGTCTGAAACCCTGCGCCTTTTGATGGGGTCATTAAGCCCGTTCACATTCAGAGTTACTATTGAGAGGTATGAGTTTAGTGTCATCATGATATCTATTCAGTCTTTGTATTTGTGGACTGTTCCACTGAACTTCTTCTTAAAGGGGAATTTTAAGAGGCCCCCTTAAAATTTCTTGCAGAGCTGGTTTGGAGGTCACATATTCTTTTAGTTGCTGCCTGTCTTGGAAGCTCTTTCTCTCTCCTTCCATTTTGAATGAGAGCCTTGCTGGATAAAGTATTCTTGGTTGCATGCTCTTCTCATTTAGGACCCTGAATATATCCTGCCAGCCCTTTCTGGCCTGCCAGGTCTCTGTGGAAAGGTCTGCTGTTACCCTAATACTCCTCCCCATAAAAGTCAGGGATTTCTTGTCTCTTGCTGCTTTAAGGATCTTCTCTTTATCTTTGGAATTTGCAAGCTTCACAATTAAATGTCGAGGTGTTGAACGGTTTTTATTGATTTTAGGGGGGGATCTCTCTATTTCCTGGATCTGAATGCCTGTTTCCCTTCCCAGATTAGGAAAGTTTTCAGCTAGAATTTGTTCAAATACATATTCTGGCCCTCTGTCCCTTTCGGCGCCCTCGGGAACCCCAATTAAACGTAGGTTTTTCTTTCTCAGGCTGTCGTTTATTTCCCTTAATCTATCTTCATGGTCTTTTAATTGTTTGTCTCTTTTTTCCTCAGTTTCCCTCTTTGCTATCAACTTGTCTTCTAGGTCACTCACTCGTTCTTCCACCTCGTTAACCCTCGTCGTTAGGACTTCTAGTTTGGATTGCATCTCATTCAATTGATTTTTAATTTCTGCCTGATTAGCTCTAAATTCTGCAGTCATGAAGTGTCTTGAGTCCTTTATACTTTTTTCTAGAGCCACCAGTAGCTGTATAATAGTGCTTCTGAATTGGCTTTCTGACATTGAATTGTAATCCAGATTTTGTAACTCTGTGGGAGAGAGGACTGTTTCTGATTCTTTCTTTTGAGGTGAGGTTTTCCTTCTAGTCATTTTGCTCAGTGCAGAGTGGCCAAAAGCAAGTTGTATTGGGAAAAAGAGAAAAAGAGAGGAGAGAAAGAAGGAAAGAAAAGAGAAAGAGAAAAAAAGGGAAGAAAAAGAAAAAAAAACCGAAAAAAAAAAAAAGGGAAGAAAAAGAGAAAGAAAAAGAAAGGAGGAAAAAAAGGGGGTGGGGGAAGGATACAAATCAAAAAGCAAAATAAAACAAAAACAAAAACAAAAACAAACAAAAAAAGAACCACCGGGGAGTATCTTCTGATTCTGTGTACTTTAAGTCCCTTGGCTTCTCCTGGAAGTTGTCCGTCTAGCTGGTGTTCTGGGGGAGGGGCCTGTTGTGCTGATTTTCAGGTGTTAGCACTTGGGGGAGCTGCTGTGCCCCTGCCTGGTGCAGGGCTCGGTGGGGGTTGTTTACCCCGTGAGGCCGCAGGAGGAACAGCCCCAGTGGCGGGGCAGCTCTGGAAACCTGGAGTCAGCTCCGGCAGGAACTCCGTCTGCAGGGCCTGGAGGCTCCGGGGCGGGGCCGCTGATCTGCTCAGTTGGGGCAGGAGCGTCCTCGCTGTCCTGGGCCCTCCCGGCCTCTGCCTGTCCCGGGGGAGGCCGGATCCTGGGCTGTGTCCCGGCGCCCTGTGCTCCGGAGCCTGCGCTGGTGGATTCGCGCTCCCGGCCCGCAGCCCCCTCCGCGGAGCCGCCGCCCGAGCCCCTCCGAGCTGCTCCTGGAACCGCGCAGCCCCCTCCGCACGGAGCCTCTTCCTCTGCCCGAGCCCCTCCGAGCTGCTCCCGCCCCGCAGCCCCCTCCGCGGAGCCGCCGCCCGAGCCCCCCGAGCTGCTCCGGGTCCCGCCGGGTCCCGCCGTGCGCGCTGCAGCCCTTAGGGAGCTCGGCGCACTCTCCCGGGGCGCAGTTGCTCTGTTACTGTCCCGGGGAGCCCGCGGGCATCCTCGCCCTCCTGGGTCCTGCTCCAGCTCCCCGCGAGCCCCTTTCCCCCGGGAAGGTCGGTGCAGCTCCTGCTCCTCCGGGACGGGGCTCTCCTGTCCTGGGGACACTCGCCCCGGCCTCAGCCCGGCTCCTCGCGGGGCCCCTCCCCCTTGGAGGCCTTTGTTCCTTTATTTCTTTTTCCCCGTCTTCCTACCTTGATAGAAGCGCGAACTCTTCTCACTGTCGCATTCCAGCTGGTCTCTCTTTAAATCTCAGGCCGAATTCATAGATTTTCAGGATAATTTGAAGGTTTTCTAGGTAGTTTGGTGGAGACAGGTGATTTGGAGACCCTACTCCTCCGCCATCTTGCTCCTCCCCCCCATTGTATGAATTTTAACTCGTCCAAAACTCTACTAATAGACTACTGTTGACAGAAAGTCTTATTGATAACATAAACCATCCACTAACACATAGTTTATATATTATATATGCCATATACTGTATCCTTATAATAAAGAAAGCTAAAGAAAATGTTAAGAAAAAACATAAGGCAGAGAAAATATTGTACTGTATTTACTGGAAAAATATCTGCATATAAGTGAACGCATTCAGTTCAAACCCATGTTGTTCAAGAGTCAACTGTAGACAACATTAAACAGTAAAAAGGTAGAATGAAAGAAGAGATAGTTTTCACAATAAAATTTATTTGATAGATTTCCCAGAAATAGAATCTTTTAAAAGTTTGTAGGAAGTTGAATTTTGTCTACTCTATATTAAGCTGCTTATTGAACTTTCATAACTGGACGTAGGTCGTGGCAGACTGATTTCATGAATAGCTCATATCAATGGCCTTCCTGAATTCACATTGTATTTTGCACCATATTTTGGTACCTGATTCTTGGCGCAGCCGTGGGTCTCGGTGGCCAGTGGGAAGTTAGTCAATGTGATACACTATTAAGCTGAGGAGGCTCTTACACATGAGGACTTGCCCTCTTGAGTCACTGTTCTTATTCTTTCCTGCTTCTCTGTAATTACGATGAACACATGCTTCGGTCAGCATGAATGATGTGAGAGACACATGCATGTCAGGGACAACTGGAAGGCAGCGCAAACGTCCCAACAAGGTCATGCTAGACCGTTCTATAGCCTCCCCACCTCAGAATCCATGAGAGTGCTCATCTGTGATCCTGGTCTCCTACTACTCAAGCTAACTGGGAGGCATGGCTGAGCTCAGCCGCAACCAGAGAGTAACCTAGCTGACCTGAACACTTGTAAGGAATAATAATTTCTTAGTGTTGAAGGTCACTAAGTTTGGTGTGTTTTCTCATACAGCAACGGCTATTTTAAACATGGATTAATAGGTTAGAAAAGACACAACTTTAGGTCTTTGGGGGAAAGATTGATTATCTCATAAGTGGTAACTGGTTGATGATGTTAAAAATAAACAGGTGAGCCAATAAAATTAGAAGCTCCCTTCTGAAACCATATTAAACGGAGATGAAGCAAAGATTTTGGAACTACAGAGAGCCTTCTTTGCAAGCATGAATTTACAGTGGGAAAATAAATAAAAGTAAATGATACAGTAGTATAATGAAAAAGATTATGTTTGACTAAGATATGAAATGAAAAATCTTTTACTCTATAAAACTCCTTAGGAAAAAACTGATCTTTGTTTTGAAGGATGCTCTGAAGCCCTTTCTCCATTCAGCCTGCAGATGAGACTCACCAATAGGCTAACAAGGACAGGGAAAGCCTGGAAACGTATACAGCAAATGATAACAGATTATTTCTGGGTGGCAGGATTAAGATTATTTTTCTTCACATCTCTCTGTATTTCTAAATTGTTTTATAAGGAACATGCTTTGCTTTTTGCTACATCCCCTGGTTTTTTAATATGTACCACTTTCATTGTTCAGTTGCAAATATTTTCTATTGTATATTGGTATTTTCTCTTTAACCCACAAATTATTTAGGAGTTTTTTGTTTGTTTTTTAGTTTGAAATGTTTTTGGAGTAGGAAGAGGCTTATTGTTGCCTTCTAATTTTCTTAGGATGAGTCAGAGAACAACCTGTATGGTGATCATTATTGGGCCTTGTTGAAACATTATTAGCAATCTTGCATGTAGATGATTTGAAGTAGTTTTTTTTTTAAGGGGGAGTGATGGCATAGGAAGCTCTCTTTCTATTGGATTAATAGATATTGATTATTAGTTATTAATTGTGTTGCTCAAATCTTCCATACTTTTCACAACTTTTGTCTGGTTGCTCACACCTCTGAGAGTGGTGTGCCAATACCTCTTGAAAAGGACTGTGGAGTTGTTAAACTCTCATTGAAATTCTATCAGTTTTATCCATATTTTAATGTATATACATATGGATAATTGTTATACAGTCAATTTTCAACTATGAAACATTTATTCCTCATTCTTTAACTCTTTAATATCTACTTTCTTATTCTTACCTGATTATTTTCCTGAAAAAATAGAGACCATCAGAATAGTCTCCACATTCTTTCTCCACCATATCTGCCAAACCACCTGCTATGGTTCCCACCTTCTTTCTTGTCCAGAGAGTGATTGCCCATCTCTTCAAGAGCTGATAATCATTCCATTAAAGAACATACAGACTTGTCCCTACAAATGTTTCTTTTCTTCATCATTAATTTCTTCCTACACACTGGGTCATTAACATCAATATATAAACATCGCGGCGCCTGGGTGGCTGAGTGGCTGAGTGCCTATCTTTGGCTCTGGTCATGATCCCGGGGTCCTGGGATCGAGTTCCACATAGGGCTCCCCACAGGAGTCTGCTTCTCTCTCTGCCTGTCTCTGCCTCTCTCTGTGTGTCTCTCATGAATAAATAAATAAAATTATTTTATTAAATAAAATATTTATTTTTATTAAGATTATTTTTCTTCACATCTCTGTATTTCTAAATTGTTTGATAAGGAACATGCTTTGTTTCTTTTAAATTAAAAAACCCTTCCTTAATACTCAACTCTCTTAATTAAACTTTGTATTTCTCTTTTAGCATTCACAGCAAAGCATGCCATGAAAAATATGTCAATTCTTAGTCTTAAAACTTGGACTGGGGTCTAAAACTATTTAAACCATATCGTGGCTGCCAATGGAGGAGGCATGAAATGAATGCAGATAACCAACCAACAATGCCCAATACACTCATCAATGTCCCTTCAGTCCTATCTTAACAACCTTAATAGAAGTTCTAGCCAGTCTCAGCCAATCCAGAAGTCCTTAAATGCCATCATGTAGATAATTTCCCTCTTTCCTAGGATTCTTCTCCACCTAAGAGTATTTAATATCCGTAGTTTGACCTCCAAAGGAGTGGGTACTTAAGGATTCTTCCCCTTTTACCTGTTTCTCAGTTAGAAACTAAATTTCAACCTGAAACTCACATGGCTCTGGTTGGGGTGGAGTTGTGGTCCATAGAAACTAAGATGACTTAAGTTCAAAATACTCTTTGTTTTCTTCATAACCACCAGTATCTTGTTATTCCTAAAGGGAATTATCTTCTTTGAAATGAAATCAGTATGGTGGGCCCCTCTTTTTGCTACCATTTTGGGTTAGATATAATAGGGTCTTTCTAGGCTTGGTGTTTGACTGATTCACAGGTAGCCTTGAGTTCTATTCTCTTGGAAAGAGAGAAAGGTATAAATCAATGGATGCCTCCTCTCTCTGATTTTCCACTTTCCGTTATTCAGTGGCAATATTTCTTCCTAAAATACATACAGGCAGCACACTTTGTCAACACAAGAGTTCATTTTCTTTCAAAGACTACCAAATCCAATTTATGTGAGGGAAGCATATTCTTTCTGCTAATATAAGTTTCCTGCAAAGATGATAAGCTGATCTTAGTCTGTAAATATACATTTTTTCTTTCTGGGCTTGATTTTCATTAAAAAGGCTTCTTACCTTAATCAATGAAGGCATCACTCCAACAAAGAAAAGTTTCCTTCTAGAATATATGCTTCTTTCCTAATAAACGAGTGGTATAGACATATGTGGAGCTGGGGGTAAAAAAGAGTTGGGGAATTTTTTAGCTTATTTTGTCCTAACAGTAGGTGTAAGTCTGTCCCATCCTGAAACATTCCAGCTGCTTTCCAAGTCTCATAAAGATTGTCTCTCATCTCTCCCATTTTGAAGACCGTGGCCATTTCTGGTTTTTCTGTTCTCACTGATGGAAGAAATAGAAGCACCATCAATCTGATGGACTTTTCAGGGTTCATTGAGTTCTCGTAGGGATCTTGGTGAGGTGTAATGATGGAATGTACCTTTTGGAGTCACACAGAATTGGGTTCAAAATTTGATTTCTTCACTTCCTGTCTGAATGATCTGAGTAAAATTATTTAATCTCTGTCTCTATAGAGACAGGTAAATCTTATAGACTGTGGGAGAATTACACCTTATAGGGTTTTTGTAAGGGATTAATGAAAAACAGATGTAAGGCAACTAGCACAGTACTCATTGCATAACAATTACTACATACACATTATTTCATTTTTCTTCTGCTGCGTATCTCCAGATGCAAGTGCTGGACTCCTATAAGATTATGGTAAGACATCATTCAGATGACTTGGAAAGCCTCCAGGCCTTTTCTCTTTTTATTGCCCCTTTGATTTTCATGTCTTCTCTCACAAGTGATACAACCAAGTGATATCTGCGAGGGGCCAGACTTTTGCACTCTACATGGACAGCCTACAACTTTTTCCGAGTCCTTAAACTAGGAGGGTAGGAAATACATTTGAAACACCAGCCAGCACTAGGCCATCTCTTCAAGGCACTCACTCAAGTAGAACAAAATTGCACTAAGGAAGGAAACTCTATTTTGCATTTTCCTCAAGGGGCCTCTGCTATGGCATCATTTACAGAACTTTCTGTATCCAAGTCTTTCTGTTTACAGAACAGAATACATTTCTGGGAAATCCAAATTTTCTTTTCAATCTTTTTAGGCAGGCTAATTTATCCCCAATCCCAAAGGCTTAATAAACACTTGACAACTCACAAGCCTAGAGAGGCACCTGCATGCTGTCGTTGCATATTACCAGTTGGCATCTGGGAGAACCACCCTGCACAGCTGCTCCCTCTGTCACAGGCAACCCAGCTGGCTCCAGGCTCCTCCACCAAGGGCAGGAGTGGGGCTGTCTTTTTATTTTCTTGCCCTAGATAGGATTGCTTATCCGCAAAACAGAGTTGAAGGACGAAGTGGCTTCCTTCTTTGTCAATATTCTTCTATTCCTGCCTTGGAAGTAGCCACTCGCTTCAATAGTTGCTCTAGAGGAAATATGTTAATGATATTGTTGGAGCCATCATTGCCTTTTAGAGCAAGTGTGTGGGATTATTTCTAGCTTTAAGAATGAGCAATCCACCTTTCTGACAGTGTCTGTAGGTAGTAATCAAAAAAAGATTCTAATTAGTTATGGTGTGCTCATGCTCTTGTCTTTGGACTTCTAGCATATAATAAAATGTAAATTTTATGCCTGTTTGAAAAATAAGGATATTTTTACTTTTTAATTGTCCTTGGTGTATTAGTTTCCTGGGGGAGGTTATAACCAGTTCTCATGGACTTGGTGCTTAAAACAACAGAAAGTTATTCTTTCACAGTTTTGGAACTCAGAATCTGAAATCAAGGTGTCAGCAGGATTATACTCCCTTCAGAGCCTCTAGGAGAGGATCCTTTCTTGTCTCTACCAACTTCTGGTGGCTTCTGGCATTCCTTAGCTTTGGCTGCATCACTGTAATCTGTTTCCATCTTCATAGAGGTGTGTGTGTGTGTATGTCATCTTCCTATACCTTTTTTTGGGGGGAGAGGGGGTAGGGGAGGGGCAGAGAGAGAGGGAGAGAGAGAATCTCAAGCAGACTCCATGCCCAGCATGGAACCCAATGGATGGGCTTGATCCCACAACCCTGAGATCATGACCTGAGCCAAAATCAAGAGCCAGACGCTTGACTGGCTGAGCCATCCAAGTGCCCCTTCCTATGCCTCTTTTATAGGCAGGTGTGATGGTATTCAGGGCTCACCCGGGGAAATCCAAGATAGCTTCTCCATCTCACCACCCTCAACCTAATCACATCTGTGAAGTCCACTTTTCCATAGTGCCATCATTTACAGGTCCCAGGGAATAGGATCTGATATCTTTGGGGCCACTGTTCAGCCTCCCTACACTTGGTAAGTAGCACTGTTAAATAATGGTAAATACAACACTCAGGATTTTAAAGGGTGTATATGAAAACAATAATAAATTTAAATATGTCCTAAGGTAAATAACAAAAATGTGCATGAGGCCAGAGGAAAAATAGGTTTGTGAATGAGGCTATGAGGATGGTAAAGGAAGTAGAGAGAGACAGGAGAAGGGAACAGATTAGCTCTGAAAACATTCGAATCATTCCCATTGCTAAGGAAACCACTTCACAAATTCCTGCCTCTATCTCAGCTCCCAGCAGCTGCTCTACTTATAATTTGGCTTCCCTGAAGGACTTTAATTGCTAGGTGAAGAAAAGCCAAAGTGGCAAAGTTGGAGTGGAAGGAAAAATTTGGGTGACGTGAAATAACATAAAAACAAATTATTTAAGATAATTAGTAAAGCTGGTGCTTTTAAAAAGGAGGCTACTGCTCCTTTCTCTCTAAACATACCCTAATGATGGTAGCAAAGATGTCTGAAGTGACCTCTTAAAATGGGGGCTTTTACGTTTTCTATGCATGAAAAACATTTATTAAGCAACTTAGCCAGAAATGTCAAATGGACATTTTGTTTCTTAACCTTCTTTTCCTTCTGTTATGTCTTTTACTAATGGAAATCAAAATGAATGTGTTCTGAGCCCTCTTAAGTGCCTGTCTGAATGAATGGAAGATGATCGAAGTGTGCCTGTGGCTAGACTTTCACTTGTTCTATAGGAAGATAGTTTCACCTTGGACTTCGTACGTAGAGTTCTACAAAAGAACTTTTCCCTTCACTCTACCTTCTCATTTGCCTTTTTGTTTGTATGGCAGGAGATTACCTAAGTCAGTAACTTACCTCCTCTCCTACCGCTTCCAGCACTGCCACTGAAGTTTAAGCCTCTTCTCTCCAACAAAACATCTGTTTTGTTCCTTTTGGAATAATTTTTACAGAGTATGGGATAGTTAGATAAGTTAATGATTCCAAGCCATTTAAAGCTCTCCTTCGTGGATATATAATAACAGACAAAAAGCAACAATTACTCTCTTTTTTGAGTGGAAACTCAAGATGCCCTGGAGGGAACAACCACCCAATAATCCTCTCAGCTACAACTTTCAAATGTGTCTAGCTCAGCAGCATCCACTATAACTTTCTGCAGTAACGGAATATTTGTTCACCGATGGCACCACCAAGTATGAAAGCTGCTAGCCATTGGTTGCTATTAAGCACTTGAAATGTGGCCACTGTGACTGAGGAAATGAATTTTAAATTTTACTTAATTTCAACTAACTTAGAAAGTGATGTGTAGCTAGGAGCTACTATATCAGACAGAGTGGCTCTGGATGGACCACACTGGTATTATTTGGTTCATTCATATTCCACAATATTTCTAGCTATGTTGCCACTTTTTACCCATTGAAGGTAAAATAGGCAAAAATCTTTGCATTAAAAAATATTCAGGGGTGTCTGGGTGGCTCCATTGGTTAAGTGTCCAACTCTTGGTTTCAGCTCAGGTCATGATCTCAGGGTTCTGAGATTGAGCCTGCCCATCCGGCTCTGCATGAAGTTCGCTTGTCCCTCTCTCTCCCCGTCTGTCGCTCACTCCTCTCTCTCTGTCTCAAATAAATACAATCTTACAAAAATTTGAAGTTTGAAAAAAAAAAAACAAAATGCATTTGGAAGGGGATCTAGAATAGTACCGTGCATACACCTGACTTTTGAGTTATTTATGTAACAGATGAATGGTGGGAAAGTGGTTCTAATAATACATTAGAAATGATGTCACTATTTATTTAAATCAATACCTGGCTACTCATTGTACAACTAATACATCCTGATGATTAAACTTCACTTTCTAGTTTCTGAAGTTTTCCCTTTATCTCTATTACCTGCATAGACCACCCCCAGAAAAAGGATAGATACAGGCCAAGCACACAGTCTGCATCATGCTCTTGAGTCAAGTGTAGAATACAACTAGGTTCTAGAATGTTTGAGAAATTACCTGCTCTGGAAAAACACAGCTTGATTCCGTCATTTCAAGAGCTTCTGAAATTTTACTCTCATTGAAGAATCTTCCCAGATCAGTTGGAAATTCAGGCAGTGAGTGTGCCAATGCTACCTGTCCCTTATTCTGCAGCCTCTAGTCTCTCTGTGAATCTCTGTGTGACCATGACTTGTTTCCCTTCATGTCCCAAAAAAGGTCTATGACATGAACAGGTATTTGGTCTTCTGGTATTATGTCCTCATTCTGTTGTTCTTTGTCAGTGGAATAAGAGGTTCTACCAGAGGTTGCAAACTTCTAAAGGGAAGGGATTAGGCACCTAATCGGTTAAATTCATTATCAGCTTCTGCATCACGAAAGTGAAAACACAAATCACCTCACTTATTGCTGTTGCTGTGGGATGGTGAGTGGAGCTCTGAGCTACAGCAGAAGGAGAATCCCTTCCTTTAAAATTGACATCCATTAAATTATCATGTCCAACATTACTTGGAAAAAGTTTAAATATTTTGCAGATTCAAAGTGGAGAAAATAAAGGAAGGAATCTGGTGTTTAGTGATGAGCACAGCTGCTTCTGCAAACAGGCCGAGTCTGGAAAAGGATAGTGCTCCGCGGGGAAAGAGGCAAACATCAAAGAACCTGTGGCTCCTGCCATCATTCCCTTTGAAATTATTTTCCTGTTCGGCTATCCAAAAATCAAATATTTCCAATCTGAATGTATTGGTTTGCTGTGTATTCCTCCTTGGTTCATTTTCACTGTAAATTATAAAATTGACAGCATATGTTGCTTATTTTAAATTGTGAGTCTGAGCCAGGGGTGAAAAATAAAAGCAGAAATAAAGCATTTTTAAGTAAACTCAGACCCGCTTTTTTTACATTTAGTAAATCACTCCAGGTTTCTATCCCCCATTAGAACTGTCTGCTATTTTCCCTCAACAATCCTGCATTTGGGAGGTTATCCTCAGATAACAGGTGCTCCTGAGCTTCAGAAACTAGCTGTTTGGTTCTCGCTTTAGTTCTAATCAAAGAAGTGAAAATGAATGGTAACTGCTGTTCCACTTTAGAATTCTGAGGGTAATTTATAAAAAGCACTTTCTATAAGAAATACAATGAGACCACCAATAATTTTGTGAATGACCTGAAGAGGCTGTTTTATAAATATATATATATATTTATCTCTTTTGCCCAAGTAATTAAGGGCAATTGACCTTTAAAACTCAGCATTTGTGTACGGAAAAAAATAATGACAATAACCTGAGTTTTATTTAAAAAATAAAGAATTCTAGGACTCAAGTGGATTAACATAAATCTTATAGTAAAGAAAACATTCATTTAAAGTTATTACTGTAGACAAAATTAATAAAATCCAATTAAATCTTGCTTTCAATTTTGCATTACTACATATTTACATATGTGCATATATGTTTAAATATACACATATGCATATATGTTATATATAATATATTATACATATGGTAACATATAATATGTATTAGTTTTCTAGGACTACCATAAAAAAGTACCACAGACTGGGTGGTCCAAGCAACAGAAATGTATTTTTTCACGATCCTAAAGCCTGGAAGTTTGGGATCAAAGTGTTAGCAGGGTTCGTTTCTTTCAGACCTTTATCCTTGGCTTGTAGATGGTCATCTTCTCCCTAGTTCTTCACATGTTCTTCCCTCTACACATGGCTGATCCTAATCTCTTCTTATAGGGACATTAGTCATACTGGATTAGGGTTCAAACTAATGACCTTTATTTATTTATTTTTTAATTTAAATTTTACTTAGTTAACATACAGTGCAATATTGGTTTTTGGAGTAGAATTCAGTGATTCATCATGTACATACAACACCCACGGCTCATCACGTCTTTAATACCCTTTGCCCTTCTATCCCATCCCCTAACGACCTCATTTTAACTTAATTATCTCCTTAAAGAATCTATCTCCAAATATAGTCCCATTTTGAGGTACTGGAAGTAAGGACTCCAACATGCGAATTTGGAGAGAAGCAATAGTTTAGCTTATGCATATATTTCTGTAAAATTTAATTAACTTGAATTTTTAAAAATTTTCTTAAGAGTTTACTTATTTTTTTATGTCTCTCTGTCATACTCAATCATTACTTATCTCCAGATGCTGTCACTGTTGTCAATTGCTTATTTTTTCAGAGAGATAGTATATATTTATGCATATATATGTATGTATGTGTTTGTATAAATGTTATGTGTGTAACTAAATGAAAACAAGCAGAATGCAGAGCAGTGTGCATGGCATGTTCTCATTGCACTTGGAAAATGTAATATACATGCATATATATGAGTATATATGTATTTTTTGCCATGGTTTTATTATTTAAAAAAATCTTTAAATCTTTCATACATTTGGAATTCACTTCAAGTTGGATCTCATGATCTCAATACTGTGTTTTGAGTAATCTGTCTTTCCTCCATTATTTGATACCTTATTTTTACCATTTACTAAATTCTCATACTCATTTGGATCTTATTATGTTTTGCTTCTGCCTAGTTGCTGAGAGAGGACTGTCCTTGACTCTCCCTGGTAGCTCTCTCTGCATTGCATCACTCTAGTTAGGATCCATGGCTTCCTATCCTCCCAGGGAGAAGGGTCAGTATGGTTTCAACCTCCTACAAGATCTTCACGTGCTTCTGGTATTAACATGCAGCTGTCTGGGCAGATGGTTTCTACATGAACCCTATGATGATGGAGAGCAGCAGTGTGGCAGAGTCCCACTGCTGGGTTCCATGAGAAAGTCAACCTGTGCCCAGTCCCAGTGTGTCTCCATGGGGTAGGGAGAGACTGTGAACACCTGTGCCTTCTTCCTGTGGGTTCTCCTTCACACTTGGTGAGGCTTGTAGCATTGCCCCAGCCCTTCTGACCCCATTGATAGGTGGTATTAAGAATTTTGTTATTGTCACTATATATTTTAACATATGCTACAGTTGGTCTTACTTTATTATTATTCTTTTTTAGATTTTTCTTTCTATTTTTGCTTATTTTCTTCTACAGTTCCAAGAACATGTTTCAAGTTCCAAGCATGTTGTTATTTTTGAAATTGTTTTGCTTTATAGACTACTTCAGATGTTTATTCTTTCTGGAGATGAGGCAGCTTAAGGACTTGGGACTGACTCTTGTTAGGCAAAAAGTAAAAATGATAGGCTATGGCTGGAGCTGCCCTGCTCGATAGTGAAGTAGTGAGGACCGTATTTGGAGCCATGGAGCCATGTGTTCTTGTAGAGATAATGGCACAAAGATATGAGTGTCTGGGGACCAAATGTGGACCTGTGACAGGGAGATAGCATGGACTTATTCTAAAAGGCAACTCAGTGAACAGTGCTACTTAGAGGGGAAATGTGACCATAAGGGGAGGTGGGTGGTTTCCAGAGTCCAACTTCCAAAGAAGTGGCCATAAGTTGCCAACCAAAGGCAAGGCACTGCCCTCTTTGAGGTGATGTGTCTGCAATGGGAGTTTTCTGTTTTCTTAATCCAAATCCATTCCCACATCCTCAACCTCAGCTCTTATACACTTTGCTGTTTGCACTGGGGAAACTGGGATGTTGGGACAAAATGGTGCAGCCTTATAGTGTTTGTAGACTTGTATTTAGGGGTTGGTGACCTCTCAGGTCAGCTTACATGGGATATTCTTGAAAGTTCAAGGATCTCCTCAGACAGAAGCATTTGTCTGATGTTCTGTTTTCAGCCATGAGGCAGACATTACCCTTTGCCATTTTTCATGGAGATGCTGAAATACTGTAAGAGGATAAGGAAAGTGGACAAGGGTCTTTTCATCCACTAGTGTGATCATACTCTGAGCAATAGTAGGCTTTATGTTAGAAACTTTCAAATGATAATTTTGGTCTTCAAATCTTTTTTAAACTTGGCTGTTTGATTTATCAATTAGTAAGAACTAGCTAAACTATATGGATTTGTTGATTTAGCATTGCATTTTGCAATACAAATGACCAAATTGGCCACAGAAGATATAAAGGTATATAGAAGGTATAAAGAGACAGCTTATTATAGAAAAAATTATTTTTACAAGAGAGCAGTAAAGAGGATGATTGCAATGTTTTAAAAAAATTTAAGGAAATGGAAAAAACAATGAACATTTCAAAATCTTTATATAAGATTAGAAAACATTGATACCAAAGCCTAACAAAAAGGAAACACAGAATAAAACTTTAGTCCAGGTTAACTATACGTATTGATGCAAAAACCCCGTATCTTTGTAAGCATATGTACTAACATATTGGAAGGATATTCTACATGAATACATCTGTAATAGAACAGATAAGACTATGCAATATCAAGAAATCTATGAATAAATTTCATATTAATAGATCAAAATAAGAAAGCCAGAGATACATGAGTTAAAATTTACTGAAATAGGGAAAAAATACTTCTTAACATGATCATTTATACTTTATTTTAAATTGTATACCTATTATCTAAATTTATATTTGTTTTATAGTTTACTGAATGGATTAAACAAAAAAATTCTTTTAACTGCCATGACTCTTCTGTCAATCATAGGTCAAAAATAATTTCAGCATTTAGAAAATATTTTGAACTAAATGAAAGCAAAAATATTATGTACCAAAGCTTACTAATGTAGCTAAACTAGTACTTATAAGGAAACTTATAGTCTTAACTATTTATTTTAGAAAAAGCCTTCTTAAGGACAGAAGGAATGCAAAAGAAATAATGATAATAAAGTTACAATTGAGAATCAAAAAGACAAAAGAATATTTCAAAGAAAAATACATTTCACAGGTTTTTGGCAAGATTGATCACAATACCATGAGAGAAGTCAGAAATAATAATTATTGTTGTTTTTTAAGGAGTGATGTAAGAGCCACAGTTTAGATGCAGTGCATACTGAAAGAATAATATAGAATATCAGAGTAGCTCTATTGGCTGAAATTTAAAAACTTAGGGTAATTACATTTCTACCAGAATGCTGAATTGTCTTGTATCATTAGAGAAACTAAATTATTAATTGAAAACATTCACATACATACTCATATGGACAAACAAGACAAATATGACACATGGCAAACACAGTTTTACAGATAAATTATTCCTAAGTTTCGAGGAATAGACACTTAGATTTTAAAAAATTGCAATTCTAAGAAAAGTGACCTTGTAATGACAGCTGTAAGTCAGATATGGTGGGGTGTTTATAGCAGGGAAGTCAGCAAACGCTACAAGTCAGGGCTTTGAAGTCAATCAGTTATTAATTGTTTACCAGCATTCCACTAGGTGGGAAGACATTTGTCACTACATATTTTATTATAATAAAAAAGTATGATATTTATATGCAAATTAACAAGTAGATCAATGGCATAGAATACAGAGACCAGTGATAAATATAAATGTTATGTGAGAAATCACAGCTGCAAATATAAATATATGTAAGAAATTAAGATGTGAAAAAGTTGGTATTTCATTTCACTTGCAAAAAAATGGCTTATTAAATAGGTGACACTAACATAATGGCCATTCTTCAGCGAAATCCAAGACAGACTCCAATTTTTTACCACATACAAAAATAAATCCAACTTAGATGAAAAGTTTACATATACAAAATAAAATGATAAAAATGTTAGAAGAAAAATTTAAGAGTATTTGTATGAGATTTGGTCAGATCAGGAAAAGAATTCAAGAAGAAAAGATTTGACTACCTCAAAGTTTTAAATTTATATGGCAAAGGTTAGCTAAGCAAAGTTAAGAAAAAAGAGAACCTTAAAAAAATATTTGTTACACAAAGGCTTGTTATCTTTAGCAGAAACTTATAAAGAAAAGATGAAACCAACTCTGTAGTAAAAAGTGAGTAAATTATATAAATAGGCAAATAACAAAAGAAAAAATACAAATATCCAGTAAGGTCATGAAAATGTACATAAATCAAATGCAGTCAACGAAATACAACTAAAGTAATTCTTAAATATCATTTTCAAACTTTCAACCAAAATTGAAGGGGCTGAAAATATCAATGCTTGTGGGATCTGGGGAAATTAGTTTTTCTGCAAATATTATGGGAGGTAAATGTCTCCAGTTTTTTTGAAAAGTAATTTGATGATAGTTACCAAAGGTAAATATACACATGCCTTTTTATGGAGAGACAGTTTTCCAAGGGTCTCTTTTATATCTGTACTTTTAAAAAGCAGATGCACTGATTGCCTTGTTCCAAACTATCTCTTCCCCAAAGTTTTATGGAAAAATAATTGACATACATCACTATAGAAGTTTAAGGCACAGAGCACATATATGGTGAAATTATTTCCACAGTAAGTTCAGCTAACATCCTCTTTCTCATCTAGATACACAAGAAGAGAAAGAAAAAAGAGGAAGATATTTTCTCCTTGTGATATGGGACACTAGGATTTACCATCTTAATAGCTTTCTTATATATCATACAGCAGGGTTAGCTAGTCATGATGTAGTACTGTACGGCCCTAGTACTTATTTATCTTAGAATTGCCCTCTTGTTCCCCCTCCCTCTGCCTCTAGTAACAAGTGTAAGCTCTTTCTCATTGAGCTTTTCTTTTTTTTTTTCTTTTCTTTTCTTTCTTCTTTCTTTTTCTTCTTTTTAAATTTAGATTTCACATGTAAGTGGAGATCATGCAATATTTGTCTTTCTCTGTCTGACTTACTATGCTTAACAACACAATGCCTTCAAGGGCCATCTGTGTCATCACAGATGGCAAGATTTCATTCCCCCTTTTTTTTATGGGTGAACAGTATTCCTATATGTGTGTGTGTGTGTGTGTGTGTGTGTGTATCACTTATTTATCCATTCAACCAGCAATGGGCACTTAGGTTGTTTCCATGTCCTTGCTGTTATAAATAATGCAGCGGTGAACTGGGAGGTGCAGATATCTCTTCGTATCAGCATGTCAGTGTTTTTGTTTCCCTTGGATATATTCCTGGAAGTGCCATTTTTTCATGAGCTTTCCATCTATCTTCTTTGGAGAATTGTCTATTCAGGCCCATTGCCCATTTTTAAATTGTGTTATTATTATTACTATTATTATTATTATTATTATTTTGCTATTGAGTTAAATAATGTCTTCATATATTTTGAATGTTAACTCCTTATGAGATAGATGGTTTGCAAATATTTTTTCTCATTCTGTAGGTTGTCTTTTCACTTTGCTGACTTTTTGTTTTGTTGTTTGTTTTTAAGCTGTGCTGAAGCTTTTTATTTTTTATTTTTTTTGTGTGCTGAAGCTTTTTAGTTTGATGTAATCGCACTTGCTTAGTTTTGATTTTGTTCCTTGTTCCTCATTTATTTATTTAAAAGATGTTACTTATTTATTTGTGTGTGTGTGTGTGTGAGAGAGAGAGAGAGAGAGAAAGAGAGAGTGTAACAAACGGGGGAAGGGAAGAGGGAGAAGCAGACTCGGATGAAGGCAGACGCTCAGTTGACTGAGTCACCCAGGCACCCCTTGTTCCTTGTGCTTTAAGTGTCGTGTTTAAACTACCTTTTCAAGGATGACTTGCACAGTAAAGAACCTGGGAAGATAAGAAGTTGTGTCTTCCTCTGGAGCAAAGAGCAGATGTATTTACTGACTGTCATATACTATTCGAGATCCTTAAGTTTATATACCTCTTTTGTAACCTACCTCACTGTGGGTGCTTGATCCTCTTTCCATCACTCTTTGGGAATTGGAACTTAGGACACTGGTGTGAATATTGGTCGTAAGGATACTACTATTACTACAAGTAATAAATTTCCTTTGTCTCTTACCCACAAGACTTATGTCATTTGTTAGATTCATGAAAATGTGGTAGACTACTTTGTTAACTTGGAAGTAGGGTAAAAATCTCAGTTCTTGACACTTCTGCAGTTTAGCGATCACATTTTTAAGAATCTATGTTAAAAAAATTAAAGGATTAACACATAATTATAAGAAAGAAACCTGGCAAAGATTTGAATCTAGATCTGCAGCCATATTGAAATCTATGCTTTAGTCATTACATTAAGCATTAAAATTATATATGACGTATTAAACATAAAGTCAGATCTCTTTCTTTTGAAATGTAATTTTCCTGCATAAAGAAGCAAGTTGCAAAGCAAGGAGTTGATCCTGTTTATCATAACTCAAAATGAAATGAAACCTGTGGAAGTGTATGTGTGTGCGTGAGAACAAGGAAAGACGTAACCACTGATTATCCTTGCTAAACTGAGGGGTCAGGACTCAAGGGGACGCTGAGCTGACTGTTCTCTCATTTATTTCTTAGAATCACCTTCCTTTTCTCCTCAGCACCTGAGTAAAGACAAGAATTGCATACTGATGTGTAATGTTTTCATAGGTTGTATTCTTCTGGGATTTTAATGCTATTTTTATGGTCCTTAGGCAGAAACTACCAGTGCTTTTCTTTTTTACTCCAATATTCTTTTTCACCTTCTTTGTTAACATAATTTCAATAATGAAGTAAAAATGTGCCCTCAAATCATGTATTTTCCTTCTTTTTTCCTTTCTTCCTTTTTTGCTTTTCCTTACAGCTAGATATAGGCTTTTAACTAACTTCCAGGTATGAGAGTCAAGTAAAAGGGAGTATCATAGAGCTCGCACTGACACAATTTCCCATCCTTCCCTCTGCGCTCTGAAATTACTAAGGGACAACCAATTTTAGCTTAGCTTCAGGCTTCCTTACATTAGAAAGAAATAAAATTAGGTTTTATATAAGCCAATACTAGATTCTTTAAAAATTTTTTTTGATATGTGTAATTATTTTTAAAAATTTTATTTATTTGAGAGAGAGAGAGAGAGAGAAAGAGAGAGAAAGGGAGTGCTAGAGAACGCAAGTGGGGGGAATGGCAGAGGGAGAGGGAGAAGCAGAGTGCTTGTGGTGAGCACTCTGTGGGACTCAATCCCAGGACCCCGGTATCATGACTTGAGCCCAAGGCAGATGCTTAACCTACTGAGCTGTCCAGAAGCCCCTGATATATGTAATTAAATCTTACCCTAATACAAAGCCTTGGCAGACAGCATGTAGTGGTTCTTCCTCATGGAACATAAAGCCAGAATATTGCTCGTTCCCTGGGTCACTGGCAATTATTTTTGTGTTTAATATACTTTGTGGTTGTTGTCTCAGTCCCAATTTGTTTTTTCTGGGCCAGCCCTAATGGAAACATCCACCCTGATGGCTCTGAATCCAGAAAGAAATTTTTTAGCACAAAGCTTCATAAAATTTCATATGATGGTGATTTTTCATCTCTTCACTGTCTCTGTGATAGCAATTTAACTTGGTGTTAAAGTCCTTCTTTTTATGTTCTGCCAATTATTTCCTAAGAATGTTTTAATTTTCTGGTTGCAAATGGCTTGTCTTAGGGGGGTCGAGACTGGGGGGCCCCAGTCAAGGCCATGTCCCCAAGGTCATAATGTGTGGAACTGGGCCAAACCTTTGCATCAGCTCCTGTTGGTCTGGCATCTCTATAAGAAATTTGGTGGTCCACTTAACAGTACAGTTCCTGGTCAGTACTCACTAAGAAGTTTAAAACATTTTCTCAATTTAGTTAACTGGCATAACATTGCACAAATCTGGTTTTCTGCCTGGAACATCCTGTACCAACCCATGCATTCCCCCCAAATTGAAATTCCAATCTCAGTGTGGTCTCCACGAGATCCCTCTTACTTTCTGGTGGTAGTCCAAAAACCACTGTTGTTCATGCTGGGTCCAGATTTTCCCTCTCTTCCTCTCTACAGAATCCAGGGAGACTTACTACACATGTGGCTCAGATCAAAGGTGCTGAGTTAAATCTGAAATCCAGCTGGGTAAAACACCTTGGCTTCAAAACTCCAATTTTACTCCCATTACCACCATTAAATATAACACTTGAAAACATGACCTGGGTGACTCAACCCCACTGTTGAAAGAAGAATGTCTTGGAAAGCAAGAGTAATTCCAAAATGACGCATAAAGGGAACACTCAGTCCCCAATAGTACTTAAAATCCCTTTTGTTTCCTTTCTCATATACCTGACTTACACCAAAGCTGCTCCTACGCCTGATATACTCCACTCCTAAATTTTTCTGCAACTGTCACCTTTGAGCACCTCACACTTTCCTCTCACCCTCTTAACCTTCCTCCAATTATTTCTCACAAAAGCCAACATGCCTAGTCTAGTAAGAAAGCCTCCCGCATACAATAGAGTGGAGGGAGAAAGAAGTCTGGGAACACTTACGGGTTAATAAATTTTATTCTGACATGGAACCAATTTGACAGTCATCCTTTTCACGTCAAATGAAGAATATATTTGTTTGATCAATCTTGAACTCTGTGGGTTTGAAGACACTAGCAGGTTCTGTGATTAGCTAACCATCTATGACCACAGTTTACCTAAACTGCAGAGAATCAGCTTCTGCATACCAGAGCAAAAGAAACCATTTCTCCTGCAAGGAAGCTAGAGTCAAGGCTATAGATACATAGTTATAAATATTTATTACCCATTTGCCTCCTTTTGATACCTGTTTGATGAATAGATGCCGAAGCCTCTGATCCCACTGATACAATGGAGGTATTGACAGGTGCATGTACATTACAGACATTTTTGGAAAGAAAAATAAATGGACTATTTCTCACGTCAGTAATAAGCTCCAACGACCATAATCAGATGTTCCACTACTAGAAACCACCAGGTCCCTTCTCAGTTCTTCAGTTTTACTCTCAATAAAAGATGGTAAAGCGCTACAATTTTCATTAAAGTCAGTGCCCATCAACCAGACCCCTCGCCAGAGAGCCAGAGAGAGAGAACTCTGTGAGCAACCTGATGCACAGCGAAGGGAACTAGGGATCATTCATAGAACTTTGATTTTTTTTATAAGTAAATGCTAGAAATGGACACTTTGTAGTTTTCTACTTCCTGAAAGATAAGTCAATAGACTAGAGAAAGAGCAGAGGTAAAACCAACCAAAGGCATGTGCAGGAGAGATGCTGTAAAATAAAAGGCAAAGAGTATAGTAGAGGATAGTTATTCTTTAGAAAAAATTTTAGTTGTACAATTTAAAAGGTGCCTCCCACCCTCTATCAGCTTAATTCAGAAAAACATAAACTACATGAAGTAAGAAATAGAGGACAAGATGATGAAACCATAGGTGACAAGTAGCTAAGAGGCACATATATATCGAAAAAGCAAGAAGTGAGTGAGGGGAACAAGTATTTGTGTGTAAGCAAGTAAGCTAGAGTGTACAGATGTAGCTTGTTATGGACGGAATTGTGTCCTCTCAAATTCTTATGCTGGAGCCCTATCTCCCATGTGGAGAAAAGCATTTCAGAAGGTAAATGAAGGTGAGTGAGGTCACAATGGATCTAATAAGACTGGTGTCCTTATAAGCAGAGGAGGAGACACCAGGAGTGTGTGTGCTCAGAGGAAAGGCTGTGTGAGGACATGGTGAAGAGGCAGCTGTCTGCAAGCCAGAAAGAAATTTAAAAATATTTAAAGACTACATATAAACTGTAAAGTTTACTGTTAAAAAAAGGCTCCTTATTAGCCAAAAGATTTCATGACAAGAGATCCACATTCTCATTTAGTATCAAACAAAATATTTTTTTAAAGATTTTATTTATTTATTTGAGAGAAAACAGGAGCAGGGGGAAGGGCAGAGGGAGAAGCAGGCTCCCCACTGAGCAGGGAGCCTGATCTGGGGCTCGATCCCCAGGCTCCAGGATTATGACTTGAGCCCAAAGCAGATGCAGAACTGACTGAGCCACTCAGGTGGCCCAATTTCAAGATTAAAGAAAGAGTCTTTTAAACCTGTGGTTCCTAAACTTTGTGCTGCAATGCCTTGGACACCACTATAAGCTCAGGCAGGGCACAGGGGGATATTTTACATTTTTAAATATTTATTTATTTATTTATTTATTTATTTATTTATTTATTTATGAGAGGGAGAGCACATGAGCACACAAGCAGGGGGAGGGGCGAAGAGAGAGAGAGAGAGAGAGAATCTTTACATAAATTCCTCACTGAGCACAGAGCCTCACAGGAGGCTCAATCCCAGAGCCCTGAGATCACCACCTGAGCTGAAACCAAGAGTTGGGTAGTTTAGCTGACTGAACCATCGAGGCTCACCCTAGGCTATTTAAAAGTTTTAAGGGAAACTGGGCTACTGGATATCTTTCAAATACTGTTTAAATTCCTTGCTTTAGGTAGTTCCTGGTTCCATTTTTAGATTGCACAACATTCCTTTTTTTGATGTCATATCTATGTGAACCTAGATTTTTGGTGGATGCTTTGGTCCAAAGCACATTCATACCATGTGAAAATCAGTGTGGGATAAGAAATGATACTGGAGGTGCCCAATCTGATTGCAAGGTTTGAGAAGATGTGTTGTGATCAACAAGCACACACATTCTGTTATTAAGCAATTGTGGTTATTATATAATTTAAAGAAAGTTATTAAGTAACAGTAGATTATTTAAGGGTGCCACAAACCAAGCAGAAAGGCTTTGAGTAAACAAGAAAGGAGAACACAAAATTGTTTATTATAAAAATAATACCAATTAGCTTATCTCAGACTTCTCCCATGAAAGTAAACTCCAGATGGCTAAAGAAGTCTGTATTCACATATAGCCAAATTAATCTCATTAATCTTCAAATATTTTGGTGAGGATATGTTCATTGTACATACATTGTATGTTCATTTCTTAGTTCTTAAATGTCTGCTATTGTTTGGTTGAAAAGAATCACTAAAAGATATTAGTAGAAGATGTATCTAAAGTAAACATGAAGTAAGTCAAAATTACTAAACAATAGGCGAGATCATTGTACCAATGTACTGAAAATCAATATTGAAAGCACAGTTTTTTATATGTGTATGGCTTCAAACCCGTTTGAGGGACAGATTACTTAAATTATCTTTTTAAATATTTATTTGAGAGAGAGAGAGAGAGAGAAAGAGAGAGAGTGCATTAATGGGGGCCACGAGGGGCAGAGGGAGAGAGAGAGAGAGCATCTCAAGCAGACTCCATGCTAGGCATGGAGCCTGATATGAGGCTCAATCCCAGGACCATGAGATCACTACCCGAGCTGAAACCAAGAGTTGGTAGCTTAACTGACTGCACCACCCAGGTGCCCCACAAATAATTTTAAAAGAAGGCAAAAAAAATTTAAAAGTTTTAAAAATAAAAATCTGTATCTATAACCCCACTTTTTAGATGGCACACACTAATATAAATAAATGCAAATATTTTATCTATTAAATGTCTATTAAAATCTATTTTTTCAAGTTTTGTTGACAGAATGCCATGTGACAATGCTTCTAGGGTGTTGAACTAGTTTTCCAATGTGTAAAGCCTTCCTGTGACATTTTATTTACACTCTTAGCTTATTTAGGAGATGAATTTTTAGAACTTATATAAAAGCAATTTTCAGTGGCATTAATACATGACAATTTATAACAAATTATAAATTGAAGGAAAAAGAATACAAATGAATATGATTTCATTTGTTTTTTGATATTCCAATGCCAGGCAGGTAGCACAAAAATATATGAACACCTGACTTTCATTCTTTAAGTGTTGATTTTAGTAATAGAGGTTTATGGAATAAAGATATTAACAGAAGTGCAAGTAAAAATTAATGTTTGTCCTAGCTGCTTTAAAGTGCTGGACTTATCTAGGCATACTTATAACATGTTTTCATGACTTTATACATAGCAAATTATAATTGGTTAGGCATATACACTTGACCTTTATTCTTATCAAACTCAATAATATGTTTTCTTGAGATTTCTGGGTTATTAATACCCACATTTCACTCAAAAAGTATCATGAACTAAAACAATTCTGGAATGTGTATATTTGTCTTAAGCTCAATGACAAATGTCAAAAACTATCACAAACAAAAAACTGCATAAGTAGCATGCTAAGATAATAATATAAATAATCTTCCTCAAGTTATTTTTTGGAAGGAGGCAGAAGTGAAACAATTCTAGCAGGTATGAATTCTTTTTTTTTAGTTTGGAAATAATGTAGTCTTGCTCATGGTAGAGGAATGTCAGCATTCCCTCAGAGTCTTTTCCCACCACCCCTTAATTTAAGAACAATTTAACTACTTTGATGGACAAATCAGGTTCCAAAACAAAAATCTTTAGAACCGTAAATAGCTGTCTGGGGTTCTGCTGTCCTGGTTTTTGCCGTGCCACACGATGCTGCTATAGGAAACACGTGGCTGCATGCTGCCCATTGCCATGTCCCGTTGACTGTCTTGCTTTCTTTTCTGAGCTGGAGGAAGAGATAAATACAGAGCTGGAAGGAGAATGCCTCACATACATTGCGGTTGCTGTGAATGAGAGAGTCCTGGATGTCACAGCCCTTTAACTACAGGCATGAGTGCATATTCAGACAGATTTCCATGACAAAGAAAGGTTGGGGGCAATATACATATCAAACTCCTTTCTGAAATATGATGGTTTAATGAAGCTCAGTTTCATGACAAATGTCTTCCTACTGTTTTGGAACAAAGGACAAAGAAACACTTTATAGATTTATATATATTTTGCTGCATCAACACATGTACCATTAAATAACACCCGCCTATCACAGAGTGCTTTAAATATATCTGCAGATATTTCTAAGAGGTTTTGTTTTATTTTTTGATGGAATAACAGTATAAGTCTTGTATCATAACAAAGGTATAGATGTGTGTGTGTGTGTATCTTTTACAAAGAACTGTGTGTTGACTGAATACATTTAAAAGAAAATGTATGGGCAGCTTGGGTGGCTGAGCAGTTTAGCGCTGCCTTTGGCCCAGGGCGCGATCCTGGAGACCCAGGATCTAGTCCTGCGGCAGGCTCCCTGCATGGAGCCTGCTTCTACCTGTGTCTCTGCCTCTCTCTCTCTGTCTCTCTCATGAGTAAATAAATAAAATCTTAAAAAAAAAAAAAGAAAATGTATTTTGAACCTGTTCTGCTATGACCAGATATAAAAGATCTTTATATTGCACTGTTGGCTTTTAAATTAAGTTTTTTAAATGCATAATAAATTCGTAACAACTTTAAAAAAAATGCTTAGGCAATTACCCCCACATGGTCCCCAAGACTTCCATGCTTTGTCATTGAAAAAACCATTCTTCATGGCAGAGTTGCAGAGACTTACAGACTCAGTCACACCCAGGGTAGAAATAGCCTCTTACCTGTGACCATGTAGACTCAGTCGTTAGGTGAAGTCTTTAGTCCTGATGACCACTTTCATCATGGGGAATTTATTATCAATTTTTTTGGTTGCAACCCTCAGACCAATTTTTGGCTAACTCAAAACAATAGAGGATTTTTTGTAAGGGAACTGGCCAAGAGACACTGGGCAGCCAGGTTTGGGAATGGGCAAGGGAGGCAGTGAGCAAGGAGGAGAGCCATGCTCTGAGCACAAACCATCTGTCTACAATGCTATCAGCACTGCTGATTTTGTTGCTGTAATCAGTGACTTCTATGTGCCTTTGCCCTCAGGACACTTACTCAAGGTTCCCAGTCCAGGAAGAATCACCAATTTGTTAACTTCGACTACAAGCCAGAGTTTATTGGGACAGGAAGGAGGAGGCTGCCTCTGACAAACGACACTATCCACAAGGTAAGGAGGTAAGCAGGGTGTTGATAGGCTGATAGCAGGCTGTGACACAGGGTAACCAAACATGACAGTGCTAACTGGAGTAGAGCATTGTGGTCTCTTAATGGTCCTGTTCACTGATGACAGTGTGCACTGTGTCCATCCATCAGAGGGATCTCCTGGAAAGGGAGGAGATGGATTCACTGTTGCTTTTTCTAGGAGGCTTTCATGCCAGTTTATCCACAAAGATAAACAACTAATTATAAGATGAAAAATAAAAATTTGCTTGTTACACATTTTTTCCCCAGTATTTGGTATTTGTTCTATCAGAAAGTAAGGCACCCAGTGGAAGTTAGACTGGCTGCTTTCCAGTGGCAATTTCCCTCACAAACTATTTTGATCTTCCCTTTAACCCAAATCCAACTAAGATATAATTAAAAACTAAGATACATAGAGGTCTACTCATAAATTTTCAAGGATTATTTGAAAGTCATTTCATTTCTGACTGAGTGGTTAACATTATGTGGACCAATGCTTTTCAAACTTTAATGTACCTAAGAATTATTGAAGGAATCTGTTAAAATGTAGATTCTAGTTCAGTCCCTCTGGTAATTCAGTAGATACTGTAATTCCATTGATCTTGAGTAGCAAGGTATGTCCATATAGACAAATGGATTCAGAAAACTGACCCAACTCAAGGTGACTGAAAATGAGGAGCTAGAGAAGGAGAGAAGGAGCCTTCTGAACCATTATAAGCATTCTTACCTCCATCTTGGAGGCTCTAGCAATCTGACTACTATGATCAGGTTTTTATTTTAGAAAAATAAGTCTGAAAGTTGTTTGGAGTATGTATGGGAGGGGAATTGGATCACAAGTAACTTAGACAAGTAATTGAGTCATCTTGCCAGAGATAGATTAAAGGCTACTGGTCCAATCTATAAGGAACACAAAATGTGACAGAAATACACTAATTTCTCATGCCAGGCAAGCCAGGCTTCCTGTGATCTTATTTATCACTGGCGAAATATAAAGTGATCCTGATGCAATCAAACTAGACTCTATGTTGTACATAAATAGCAGAGTAAGCTCTGCTTCTCTTAACTTCTGTCACAGTTGCTGTGGAGATGGAGGTGGATAGTGTGAGAAACAACAGCAGACCTTAGATTTGACCATGAGACCAACTACCTAGAAGCCTCTTGATGT
The DNA here is from genome assembly GCF_048164855.1 of Canis lupus baileyi. Lineage (NCBI taxonomy): Eukaryota > Metazoa > Chordata > Mammalia > Carnivora > Canidae > Canis > Canis lupus. Next base: position 44,253,129 of record NC_132838.1, read on the forward strand.
CTGATGCTTTTTGTATTACCACTAGTTTCCTTCTAAGTGGAAATAATGCATGGGGTAGTACTGTAATATGGACATGAACAGCATATTTTATCACCTAGATATGTCTTAACATATACCTCCAAGACATGGTCTGGCTTATGAAATTGATATGCCAAAAAACAAAAGATATTTAGTATGTCCAAGTGAGGTATCCCAACCCTTAGCAAATGTGAGTGACTAATGTTGCCCGGTGATGAATGAATAGGAAGACTTTGAAGTAAAACTGTAATTCCAAATAAGTAAAAAAATGCAGTGTACACTCAGTACATATACTAAATATAATAAATCCTTTTTGAACACAAAGAAAGAGAGAATTTTAATTAATATAAATTAGGCTCTTTCTGCAAATACAAATTCAGGGTTAAACCAATGTTTAGAGAGTATTTGCTTGGATGGCCTTGCATTAGCCCTTACAGGCGTGTTCACTGGTGAGATTATGAATACTTTTGCAAGAAGAAAGGAAATGATGAAGTAAATCAGATAATGAAAACAGATGGCTTAGTCTTCCTTACAGATCCTTCAGGGTGTAGAACACTGTAAGTAGGAGTGCCAAGGTAATACTTCTACTAAGATGGAGATAACTTTAGAAACAACTTTGGATGCTTTTCTCTTCTTGGTGATCTGATTCTTCTCCTTGTGTACTTCCTAGTATTTTTAGCCCTAATGAAGAATATGTATGTGTGTATGACTGATCCGTGAGTAGGAAGAGATTATGGTGTAGGAAAGTTACATCATTCAGGAAGAGAATGTAGAAACCTTTCTTGGGAAAAATAGAAAGGTGGAGAGAATTCATATAGCTGATACTATAGTGCTGTACTTCGTGTCACATTTGGGAGTATGGGGAGAGATTACTACAATATGTGCAGTAGGGCTACCCCAGTAGTTGAAGAGTAAAAATAGTTTGTTCAGGCAAGAGGTCTTCCATGCCCATTCATTATAAACTTCCTTGTGACCTAGGAGGGCTTGAGAAATTTTCAGTGGGGTAGGAAAAGAAGTTGAATTTGGAAATTGCAGAGCTATTATAGGGCTTCTGTAGATAAAAGCAATGTGACCTCAGAGCAGAGACACAGGCGCGGTGCCTAGGCAAGAACCAAATAGATGAGGTAGCCAAATCCATGGTATTCTGAGACAGGAAGAGGTCACTATGCCCTGAACTCACTGAAAGAGCAGAACAGTAGAGGTATTAGCTATTGGGTTCAGGAGTAGGTACCAGCAGGATGCCAGTGATCAGAAAAGAAAAGGATACTGTATTGAAAGGGTAAGCAGGGACCCTGAGCACAGGATGGTATTCTGCACATAGATCCAAGGGCCATACTCCCCTCTGCCATGATTAGGTACAACTATTCCCATTTAATCAGATGCCATTCTGAATTAGAACCTAATTTAAGGCTTAATTACTTTAAGGAAATGGTTGCGTCTTAAAAGTAAGTATGCCATACATTATTTTAAGTAAGGACTTGGTAATCTATTTTAGTTTTACTTGATTAAGAGCTAAACAAATGTGACATTTTAAGTTCCAATCCAAGAAGCTTTGTTTTATAACCTTCGTATTAAAAAAAAGTTCAATTTAAATTCACACTGTTCACTAGAGAAAGCTAAGAAGTGATCTTCTCCTAGTATGATGGTGGCTATATTGTTATGATCATGCCTACTGTGCATGGTAAAGACAAGTTATCCTTGTGAAATAAGATATATAATACTGAGAGATATAAAATTTTTCTTAACAAGTTTCTTAACAAGTTGGATTCTGGACAATGCTGCTGGCTTTATTTTCTTTCTCAGCACGTTGACTTGGATAATTTTTACATTAGGAAGGGTTTTAAATATTTTACAATATTTTAAGGGGAAATTTATTGCTTGTAATTTGTATGTTTCTGTGTGTAGGACTTTAATTTTTACAAGGGTATGGATGGTCCTAATGATACATGAGAATTGTGGATAAATGATTATCTTTCAGGGATTTTGTAAGGCTTCCTCTGAGCACACTGGAAAAACTCATTTGCTAAATGGATCCTCACTGTCCTAGGGGATGTTTACTCTGCTTTTTCATGGAAGTTCAGCCTGCTTACTTCCAGGGTTAACCTGATTTTTGATCATCTCTCCTAATCTTTCTTGTCATAGTGTAAAAACGTTCGTTAGAATTCTGTGAAAAGATCAAACTATTTTCAGGTTATTTATATTTTAGTATGTTATTTTCAAAGCTGATCTTTTAAGAGTCCTTTTTCTTTCTTTCTTTCCTTTTTTTAAGAGTCCTTTTTCTTATCGGTGAAAATAGGAGTTACTCATGGAAAAATAATTTAAAAAATGAGTGAAGCAGTTCTGGCCACGTTCATCTCTATTGTTCATGATTAATATTTTTCTTTAAAAAAACTGAAATGTAAAAAAAAAACCACTCAAAGAAATTGGGGGCGTTCTCTGTATTTACTTAGCTAGTATATTTGTAGAGAGAGTATGCTGTACACTGCCTTTGTTCCAACTCTTTTCCTGAGAGAAATAGTAAGGACATCTAATATAAATCAAATGATACGGAATTTAAAAGGCGATTGCTGAGATTTTGTTTTCTTTCAACAATGAATGAATATGCTTCTCCATGGAGGTGTCTCTGCCAATCATAATAGAAAATTTCTTGCAAATATGCAAAAGCTGTCTGTGCTGCATGTTATAAACATGTTGTAAATTATGCCAACTGCGTTTCTAGGCATCAACACCAGAAGGCACTAAAGCACTGCAGTTCATGTCTGCCTGCCAGTGGAGGTGGGGTAGTGTTCACAGCCCTGCTCTGCGCATAATGCTACACTGAGGGATTGATGCTCAGGGGTACATTGTAATGACATTTGATTTTAGGTAATGAAACACAGGGTATTTTCTTTCTGTGCATGAAAGGGGATGTCACAAGTGAGCTCAAGAATGTAGTTCATTCCCTTTTGCCTCTTTGAATTAGAATGGCAAAAATTCGTCTTTGGGTGTCTGAGTGGGAAGGAATGAAATAACTGGCTGTATCTGTTTAAATTAATTACTGGCCATAAACATCAGGAAAATGACAGGAAGAAAAGATCATCAGGTGGAAGCTCAGGGATAATTTAGGGAAACAATGGGTGAGGAAAATCATTTTTTACCACTCCCATCCAAATGTAAGAACTCTTTCTTATTTTTTCTGATGTTATTTTTTTTCCCTTTCAAAGTGATAAAATGGTGATTTGGAGATTGCATATTAGTATAAATAAAAGTTAAGAAAAGCAGATACTTTTATTTAATGCTGCTTCTTGAGTTAAAATAGAAAGAGAGAGGGTTTGTTGCTGTGGTATGGATGAAAAATGTGTGATGGGGAGCAATCCTAAAATTAGCCATAATTCCATAATTGCCTTAAAATTTTTCTACAGATGTATTTATTAGCAAGGCAACAAACACTTAGCAGAGTACTTCTGTTATAAATTATGCAAAAATTTCTTTATATAGTCCTGAATAGTATCAATTTTTTTTTTGCTTCTGACATTAAGTGAGGCTCTGTCATTGGAGGTATATCAAAAATCTCAGTGATCACCAATCACTAATGTTGATGGGCTATGCCCAGGCCCTGTGTGGAACTGGGCTCTCTGTTCTGTGGGTGTATCTAGAATTCTACAATCATATGATTTCATGACAATGAAAATCATTAGATAGCAGTACTGGAGATGCCATCAAGGATATGATGTATGTAACAGCTTTAAGATGTGAACACCCAGAAGTAGCTTTATTTCTTAATGACTGTATTGTATTGGACATTCTCAGAAAAAAGTTTGTTGAAGAACAAAATAAATTATAAAACTTCAAAAATGTATTATGATTATATTTTCTCTTTAGTAGATAAAATGAGAAAATGTAAAAACAAATTTGTTAAATCAAAATTAAATCATTGGATTTAATGAGGTGATTCTGTAAGAAATATGATAGTTGAAAAAAAAAGAAATATTATAGTTGAGAATCTCAAAGAAAACTGTATACAACAGATGATATATTTTAGATTTCCCTTGAAAAGGATACTAATACCTATCACTTCCATACTTATTATAATGAATTTATTCACATTTATCACCAACGATCTGAAAAAAAAAAACATCTAAACTTGGAGTATTTCAGTATTTCTATAAATAATCAGAAAAAAATAAGGCAAATTATTTAATTAAAAATAGGAAATGTTGTTTTGAGGCAATACATGTATCTGCAATGTTTCTGGAGAAGCTTATTGCTGGCAACACTGCAATTACTTTTGTTAAGATTAAAGCAACATAATTGCTAATTGATAATGAATACAGATATTCAAATTTATTTCTCAGTTCTTTTTTCCAAAAATGAAAACTTTGTATAACCACTTAAAAATTTACCAAGTTTCAGGAGATAATATTCAAGAAAATCATGTCTTACCTCTACCATTGATAAAGCCAAAAGAGCATTCTCAGTATTTTATCTCTTTTTGAGGGGAGGGGGCAGTTTCTAATCATAAGGCTTTGAAAAGACCGAAATTTTCAAAATGGCTTCAAGTTCACCATCTTGTATCATTGTGAAAACATCTAGAAATATGAAAGTAAATGGGCCTTAATACCAAATTAAATTTGCACAATTGCAATTTTTGTTTGAATCACTTGTTCTTTTATATTGTATATTGTTTTAATAGTTTGTGTATATACTTTGTAGTTTTATATGTAGGTTTAAAACTGTATTTAGTAGTTTCATATGTAGGCTTAATGAATATATTACTATGAATATATTCATTACAATATAGCAATATATTGCTAAAACAAATGCAAAACAATATGTTTTATTCTCATAAGCTAAGAGAGAACTTCAGGCCAATTATAAAGGTACCAAAATAAGCATCTTATATTTCATTTCTCCTTATTATTCTTCCATATAATGGCTTCATGATTTAAAATATCTTGAGTTTTATACCTTTATCAGAACATAGAATAACATAGATCTATGCATACTTATCTTTATAGTTTGCTGTTAGGACAAGAAAGGCATTAACAAATATCTGAGGTTGTTTGGTTGTTAAAACCTCTAGAAGATAAGTTATGAGAAAATCATAATAGACAATAAAAATTGTGTATGTGGGATTGTAAAAGTACCGTGTGCTGATTGTGCCACTGGAGCTCCAACATGTGGTATTGTAAAGAGGGAGTTTGAAATGGTGACTTCTAAATAAAAAGCTAAAGCAATCTAACCCTAGACAAATATCTAATCAGTATTTTAAGATTCTTTTCTTAATTTAGATAAGAGATTTGAGAATAGTATATGGACTATAAGGATGGATGTTAACTGGGACACCTGGGTGGCTTGGTCCGTTAAGTGACTGACGCTTGATATCTGCTCAGGTCATGATTTCAGGATCATGAGATCAAGCCCCACATGGTGCTCCATGCTGAACATGGAGCCTTATTAAGATTCTCTCTCTTTCCTTCTCCATCTACCCCACCTACCCCAGCCCCCAACTAGTGCATATGCTCCCACTCTCTCAAAATAAAAGGATGGATATTAGAAGGAAAGGATTACAGAGAAAAGATAAATAATGTAACAGACAGTGAAAATTTGAAAAACAGTCCAATATTTGTGATGGAATCCTAAGGAACTGGGCCTCCCAGATGACCTGGAATTATCGTGAGACTATTTTGCTAACTCTGCTAAGGAATCTGAAGCAAATAGACATTGATTAAAAGCTGGCAAAAAGTAAAGCTAAACATATTGCCGTATCTCAAATAATCTCTTATAAAGAAATTTTACAGTTGCATTCCTTTTAATCAAAGTTTGGTTACCTATTGTTTGTGAAGATGCCCTTTAGTGAAAGCTTGGCCACAAAATAAAAAAAAAAAATGAGAAACACAGGTAACAAATACAAATTGAAAACCCCATAGTTTTCAATACTACCAGTATTTTACATTATTATTTATAGTTTTCATTTTTGATAAACTACAAAAGCACAATTCCTAGAGCAGGGTCGGAATGAAGTCTACAGTTGATATAGAACACCTTTAAGTATGAGCTGCCTTAAACTGTGTCTGTGAAAATGTCATCAAAGTCTATGACAGCAATGGGACCATGATAGATATTCCATAAGGTCATCTCAATTCATCATGCCTCCTTCTTGTTTGTACTGAGTGACTCAAAATTATAAATTAATATGTGTTAAATAAATAATAAGTCAGATTTCCATAATTTACACATCAAGTTTAGTAATATGATGACATTAAATCATATTTTGTGATTTTTACCCACCTACACTAAAATGTCCTTTTATGTAGCCCTTTATCAATTTTCAATAATTTGCAAACTTTAACACCTTGAAACACCTTCCATATAATGGCTTCATTATATGAAATCCATTTTATTTGACATATTCTCCAGTTGCATCCCTTTGGTTACCATGTTTGCTTTTCTATTTTAATTTCATTCTTTTCTAATCTTACTTCTACTGTTTCCTTCTTTTTGCTTGCTCTGGGTTTATTTTGCTCTTCTTTTTCTACCATCTTGAGGAGGGAGCTTAGATCATTTCCCTGAGACTTCTCTTCTTTTCCAATGTATTACTACATTGGAATATTTTTACCCTAAGCCTAGCATGAGCTGCACCTTACAAGTTTTATAAGTCACATTTGGATTTTCATTCTGTTCAATGTACTTTAAAAATTTCCCTTGAGATCTCTTCTTTGACCCATGATTTAGAAATGTATTATTTAGTTTTCAAATCTTGTTAGATTTTCTTATTATCTAAATGTTATTGATTTCTAGTTTGATTCCATTGCTGTCAAATAAAACACTGTATAGTTTCAATTATTTTAAAATGTTGAAGTTTGGGAGGAGGGGCAAGATGGTGGAAGAGTAGGGTCCCCAAGTCACCTGTCCCCACCAAATTACCTAGATAACCTTCAAATCATCCTGAAAATCTACGAATTCGCCCTGAGATTTAAAGAGAGACCAGCTGGAATGCTACAGTGAGAAGAGTTCGCGCTTCTATCGAGGTAGGAAGACGGGGAAAAAGAAATAAAGAAACAAAAGGCCTCCGAGGGGGAGGGGCCCCGCGAGGAGCCGGGCTGAGGCCGGGGCGAGTGTCCCCAGGACAGGAGAGCCCCGTCCCGGAGACGCAGGAGCTGCACCGACCTTCCCGGGGGAAAGGGGCTCGCAGGGAGGTGGAGCAGGACCCAGAAGGGAGGGGATGCCCTCGGGCTCCCCGGGACAGTAACAGCAACTGCGCGCCCAGGAGAGTGCGCCGAGCTCCCTAAGGGCTGCAGCGCGCACGGCGGGACCCGGAGCAGCTCGGGGGGCTCGGGCGGCGGCTCCGCTGAGGGGGCTGCGGGCCGGGAGCGCGAATCCACCAGCGCAGGCTCCGGAGCACAGGGCGCCGGGACACAGCCCAGGATCCGGCCTCCCCCGGGACAGGCAGAGGCCGGGAGGGCCCAGGACAGCGAGGACGCTCCTGCCCCGAGCTGAGACCAGCGGCCCCGCCCTGGAGCCTCCAGGCCCTGCAGACGGAGTTCCTGCCGGAGCTGAATCCAGGTTTCCAGAGCTGCCCCGCCACTGGGGCTGTTCCTCCTGCGGCCTCACGGGGCAAACAACCCCCACTGAGCCCTGCACCAGGCAGGGGCACAGCAGCTCCCCCAAGGGCTAACACCTGAAAATCAGCACAACAGGCCCCTCCCCAGAAGACCAGCTAGAAGGACAAGTTCCAGGGGAAGTCAAGGGACTTAAAGTACACAGAATCAGAAGATACTCCCCCGTGTTGTTGTTGTTGTTGTTTGTTATTGTTGTTTTTTGTTTGTTTGTTTTCTTTTGTTTGTTTGTTAGGGTTTTGTTTTTGTTTTTGTTTTTGCTTTTTGATTTGCTTTTTGATTCCCCCACTCTTTTTTCTTTCTTTCTTTTTCTCTTTTTCTTCTTTTTTTTCTTCCTTTTATCTTTTTTCTTTTTCTCTTTTCTTTCCTTCTTTCTCTCCTCTCTTTTTCTCCTTTTCCCAATACAACTTGCTTTTGGCCACTCTGCACTGAGCAAAATGACTAGAAGGAAAACCTCACCTCAAAAGAAAGAATCAGAAACAGTCCTCTCTCCCACAGAGTTACAAACTCTGGATTACAATTCAATGTCAGAAAGCCAATTCAGAAGCACTAGTATACAGCTACTGGTGGCTCTAGAAAAAAGCATAAAGGACTCAAGACACTTCATGACTGCAGAATTTAGAGCTAATCAGGCAGAAATTAAAAATCAATTGAATGAGATGCAATCCAAACTAGAAGTCCTAACGACGAGGGTTAACGAGGTGGAAGAACGAGTGAGTGACATAGAAGACAAGTTGATGGCAAAGAGGGAAACTGAGGAAAAAAGAGACAAACAATTAAAAGACCATGAAGATAGATTAAGGGAAATAAATGACAGCCTGAGGAAGAAAAACCTACGTTTAATTGGTGTTCCCGAGGGTGCCGAAAGGGACAGAGGGCCAGAATATGTATTTGAACAAATCCTAGCTGAAAACTTTCCTAAACTGGGAAGGGAAACAGGCATTCAGATCCAAGAAATAGAGAGATCCCCCCCTAAAATCAATAAAAACCGTTCAACACCTCGACATTTAAAAAGTGAAGCTTGCAAATTCCTAAGATAAAGAGAAGATCCTTAAAGCGGCAAGAGACAAGAAATCCCTGACTTTTATGGGGAGGAGTATTAGGGTAACAGCAGACCTCTCCACAGAGACCTGGCAGGCCAGAAAGGGCTGGCAGGGTATATTCAGGGTCCTAAATGAGAAGAACATGCAACCAAGAATACTTTATCCAGCAAGGCTCTCATTCAAAATGGAAGGAGAGATAAAGAGTTTCCAAGACAGGCAGCAACTAAAAGAATATGTGACCTCCAAACCAGCTCTGCAAGAAATTTTAAGGGGGACTCTTAAAATTCCCCTTTAAGAAGAAGTTCAGTGGAACAGTCCACAAAAACAAAGACTGAATAGATATCATGATGACACTAAACTCATATCTCTCAATAGTAACTCTGAACGTGAATGGCCTTGATGACCCCATCAAATGGCTCAGGGTGTCAGAATGGATAAAAAAGCAGGACCCATCTATTTGCTGTCTACAAGAGACTCATTTTAGACAGAAGGACACCTACAACCTGAAAATAAAAGGTTGGAGAACCATTTACTATTCAAATGGTCCTCAAAAGAAAGCAGGGATAGCCATCCTTATAAACTAAAGCCATCAGATAAACTAAAATTTACCCCGAAGACTGTAGTGAGAGATGAAGAGGGACACTATATCATACTTAAAGGATCTATCCAACAAGAGGACTTAACAATCCTCAATATATATGCCCCGAATGTGGGAGCTGCCAAATATATCAATCAATTAATAACCAAAGTTAAGACATACTTAGATAATAATACACTTATACTTGGTGACTTCAATCTAGCACTTTCTACACTGATAGGTCTTCTAAACACAACATCTCCAAAGAAACGAGAGCTTTAAATGATACACTGGACCAGATGGATTTCACAGATATGTACAGAACTTTACATCCAAACTCAACTGAATACACATTCTTCTCAAGTGCACATGGAAGTTTCTCCAGAATAGACCACATACTGGGTCACAAATCGGGTCTGAACCGATACCAAAAGATTGGGATCGTCCCCTGCATATTCTCAGACCATAATGCCTTGAAATTAGAACTAAATTACAACAAGAAGTTTGGAAGGACTTCAAACACATGGAGGTTAAGTACCATCTTGCTAAAAGATGAAAGGGTCAATCAGGAAATTAAGGAAGAATTAAAAAGATTCATGGAAACTAATGAGAATGAAGATACAACCGTTCAAAGTCTTTGGGATGCAGCAAAAGCAGTCCTAAGGGGGAAATACACCCAATACAAGCATCCATCCAAAAAGTGGAAAGAACTCAAATGCAAAAGCTAACCTTACACCTAAAGGAGCTAGAGAAAAAACAGCAAATAGATCCTACACCCAGCAGAAGAAGAGAGTTAATAAAGATTCGAGTAGAACTCAATGAAATAGAGACCAGAAGAACTGTGGAACAGATCAACAAAACCAGGAGTTGGTTCTTTGAAAGAATGAATAAGATAGATAAACCATTAGCCAGCCTTATTAAAAAGAAGAAGACTCAAATTAATAAAATCATGAATGAGAAAGAGAGATCACTACCAACACCAGGGAAATACAAACGATTTTAAAAACATATTATGAACAGCTATACGCCAATAAATTAGACAATCTAGAAGAAATGAACGCATTTCTGGAAAGCCACAAATTACCAAAACTGGAACAGGAAGAAATAGAAAACCTGAACAAGCCAATAACCAGGGAGGAAATTGAAGCAGTCATCAAAAACCTCCCAAGATACAAAAGTCCAGGGCCAGATGGCTTCCCAGGGGAATTCTATCTTAACATTTAAAGAAGAAACCATACCTATTCTACTAAAGCTGTTTGGAAAGACAGAAAGAGATGGAGTACTTCCAAATTCGTTCTATGAGGCCAGCATCACCTTAATTCCAAAACCAGACAAAGACCCCACCAAAAAGGAAAATTATAGACCAATATCCCTGATGAACATGGATGCAAAAATTCTCAACAAGATACTAGCCAATAGGATCCAACAATACATTAAGAAAATTATTCACCATGACCAAGTAGGATTTATCCCCGGGACACAAGGCTGGTTCAACACTTGTAAAACAATCAATGTGATTCATCATATCAGCAAGAGAAAAACCAAGAAACATATGACCCTCTCAATAGATGCAGAGAAAGCATTTGACAAAATACAGCATCCATTCCTGATCAAAACTTTTCAGAGTGTAGGGATAGAGGGAACATTCCTCAACATCTTAAAAGCCATCTACGAAAAGCCCACAGCAAATATCATTCTCATTGGGGAATCACTCGGAGCCTTTCCCCTAAGATCAGGAACAAGACAGGGATGTCCACTCTCACCACCGCTATTCAACATAGTACTGGAAGTCCTAGCCTCAGCAATCAGACAACAAAAAGACATTAAAGGCATTCAAATTGGCAAAGAAGAAGTCAAACTCTCCCTCTTCGCCGATGACATGATACTCTACATAGAAAATCCAAAGGACTCCACCCCAAGATTGCTAGAACTCATACAGCAATTTGGTAGCGTGGCAGGATACAAAATCAATGCCCAGAAGTCAGTGGCATTTCTATACACTAACAATGAGACTGAAGAAAGAGAAATTAAGGAGTCAATCCCATTTACAATTGCACCCAAAAGCATAAGATATCTAGGAATAAACCTATAAATAAACCTATAAGTAAACCTATAAATAAAGAGGTAAAGGATCTATACACTAAAAACTATAGAACACTTCTGAAAGAAATTGAGAAGACACAAAGAGATGGAAAATATTCCATGCTCATGGATTGGCAGAATTAATATTGTGAAAATGTCAATGTAACACAGGGCAATATACACGTTTAATGCAATCCATTTTAAAATACTATGGACTTTCTTCAGAGAGTTAGAATAAATTATTTTAAGATTTGGAATCTCTGGAATCAGAGAAGACCCCGAATAGTCAGGGGAATTTTAAAAAAGAAAACCATAGCTGGGGGCATCACAATGCCAGATTTCAGGTTGTACTACAAAGCTGTGGTCATCAAGACAGTGTGGTACTGGCACAAAAAGAGACACATTGATCAATGGAACAGAATAGAGAATCCAGAAGTGGATTCACTCAACTCGATGGTCAACTAATATTCGATAAAGGAGGAAAGACTATCCATTGGAAGAAAGACAGTCTCTTCAATAAATGGTGCTGGGAAAATTGGACATCCACATGCAGAAGAATGAAACTAGACCACTCTCTTTCACCATACACAAAGATAAACTCAAAATGGATGAAAGATCTAAATGTGAGACAGGATTCCATCAAAATCCTAGAGGAGAACACAGGCAACACCCTTTTTGAACTCGGCCACAGTAATTTCTTGCAAGATACATCCACGAAGGCAAAAGAAACAAAAGCAAAAATGAGCTATTGGGACTTCATCAAGATAAGAAGCTTTTGCACAGCAAAGGATACAGTCAACAAAACTCAAAGACAACCTACACAATGGGAGAAGACATTTGCAAATGACCTATCAGATAAAGGGCTAGTTTCCAACATCTATAAAGAACTTATTAAACTCAACAGCAAAGAAACAAACAATCCAATCATGAAATGTGCAAAAGACATGAAGAGAAATCTCACAGAGGAAGACATAGACATGGCCAACATGCACATGAGAAAATGCTCTGCATCACTTGCCATCAGGGAAATACAAATCAAAACCACAATGAGATGCCACCTCACACCAGTGAGAATTGGGAAAATTAACAAGGCAGGAAACCACAAATGTTGGAGAGGATGCGGAGAAAAGGGAACCCTCTTACACTGTTGGTGGGAATGTGAACTGGTGCAGCCACTCTGGAAAACTGTGTGGAGGTTCCTCAAAGAGTTAAAAATAGACCTGCCCTACGACCCAGCAATTGCACTGCTGGGGATTTACCCCAAAGATACAGATGCAATGAAACACCGGGACACCTGCACCCCGAAGTTTCTAGCAGCAATGTCCACAATAGCCAAACTGTGGAAGGAGCCTCGGTGTCCATCGAAAGATGAATGGATAAAGAAGATGTGGTTTATGTATACAATGGAATATTACTCAGCCATTAGAAACGACAAATACCCACCATTTGCTTCAATGTGGATGGAACTGGAGGGTATTATGGTGAGTGAAGTAAGTGAGTGAAGTAAGTCAATCGGAGAAGGACAAACATTATATGGTCTCATTCATTTGGGGAATATAAATAATAGTGAAAGGGAATAGAAGGGAAGGGAGAAGAAATGGGTAGGAAATATTAGAAAGGGGGACAGAACATGAACACTCCTAACTCTGGGAACCGAACTAGGAGTGGTGCAAGGGGAGGAGAGCGGGGGCTGGGGGTGAATGGGTGACGGGCACTGAGGGGGGCACTTGACGGGATGAGCACTGGGTGTTATTCTGTATGTTGGCAAATTGAACACCAATAAAAAGAAATTTATTATTAAAAAATAAGTAAAATTTTGAAGTTTGTTTTATGGGTCAGAATATGAAGTCTAGAGATGTAGATCTCGAAGTAGATATATGTATATGTGTAATTCCATGGGCACTTGAAAATAATGTACATTATGTTACTCATGAGCAGAATATTCTATAATGTTCCTTAGAGTTTGTTTATTGATGGCCATTTTACCTTTTCTCTTATATCTAGTATGTTCTATATTTTGCTCACTTTCTGTCTAGTTGTTGAAGTCTTTGACTATAATTGTGGATTTATCTGCTTCTCCTTTACATTTTTTAGTTTTCACTTCACATATTTTGCAGCTCTATTGGTACCTAATATATAGAATAGCTGAGTCTTGCTAGTGGTTTGACCTTTTTTTTCATTGTATAATCCTCCCTCTCTCCTTGGAAGTTTTCTTTGTTTGTTGTTGTTTGTTGTTGCCATCGTTTTGGTCTGAAGTTCACTTGGTCTGATGTTAGGGCAGCCATCTCTGAATCCTTTGATTAATGATTACATGATATATCCTTTTCTTTTCTTTTCTTTTCTTTTCTTTTCTTTTCTTTTCTTTTCTTTTCTTTCTTTTCTTTCTTTTCTTTTTTCTTTTCTGTTCTTTCTTTTCTTTTCTTCTTTTTTTTTTATTAAAGATTTTATTTATTCATGAGAGACACAGAGAGAGAGGCAGAGACACAGGCAGAGGGAGAAGCAGGCTCCATGCAGGGAACCCGACGGGACTCAAACCGGGGTCTCCAGGATCACACCCTGAGCCAAAGGCAGGTGCTCAACCGCTGAGCCACCCAGGCATCCCTCCTTTGAGATTTTCAAAGGGCATCAGGGCATCATGAGTATCTGGACATTCCTGATTTGATTCCAGTATTATTTGCTGGTTCCAGAAGAGGCTATTGAGAGGTTAAAAAGCTGACCAGAGATTTTGCAAAGTTAAACAGTTAAGGATCCATAGTTGGTGTTCAGGGTTTGCCAAAGAAGTCTGGGACTCATAGAGTCAGGGAACCTATATCTTAGGCATAAAGATAAACCAGAAATAGGCTGGAATTAAGAGAAATTAACACCCTACTTCTAATCCTGTCAATCATGAGGTGATAAAAATACAAACAACTGACAATATATATAAACAGACTCCATGCAGGGAGTCCGATGTGGGACTCTATCCTGGGACTCCAGGATCACGCCCTGGGCTGAAGGTAGGCGCTCAACCACTGAGCTACCCAGGGCTCCCCTTGATATATCCTCTCAATATATATATTTATATTTGAAGCAAGTTTCCTGTAGACAGCATATAGTTTGATCTTGCTTCTTGATTTACTCTGGAAGCCTCTGTCTCTTAATTGGTGTGCTTAGGCCATTTCTGTTTGATATAGGTATTAATATGCTAAGACTTAAGTCTACCATTCTATTTTTTGTTTCTGTTCTCTATTTTTCATTTCTCTGTTTTTTCCTAACTTCCTAATGGTTACATGCAATTTTTTTAGAACTCCATTTTTATTTATTTAAAGTGTTTTAGATATCTTTAGTATCTATTTGTCTAGCTTTATAATTAGATGTTCTAAGTTATATCAATATCAATATTATATCAGTTGCGTATCACAGTTTATAAGAGTTGTCACTTTCCCAGTTTGAGTAACATATAATAAGCTTACCTTCCATTATATCACGTTATCATTCCCCTTTTATAAGATGCTTGTCTTAAATGTTTTCTCTCTTAATCCTTGACAGTATTTTTGCTTCCAAGCTCAAAAATAATTTAGAAAACTAAAGAAAAGGAAAGTATTGCTTTATCCATATGTTTACATATCTTTTTCTTTCTTCTGGATGCTCCCAAGTTCCTTATTTCATCATTTCCTTTTTGCTTAGATAATTTCCTTTATTTAGATTAAGTCAGATGGTAAAAAATTCTCTTCATTGTCTTCATTTGATAAGGTCTTAATCTCCCCTTCATTTCTGAAGGGTATTTTCTTTCAAAATTCATTCTTTTCTTTCAGCACCTGAAAAATATTTGTCACTTTTTTCTATCTCCCATAGTTTCTGGTGAGAAACCACTGTCATTCTAATTGTTTTGCTTCCAAAGGTAAAGTGTCATTTTTCTCTGACTGCTTTCAACATTTAAAAAAATTACAATGAGTCTTAGTGTGGATTTCTTTGGGTTTATCCTGTTTAGACTTTGTTTAGCTTCTTGAGTCTGTAGGCTTATGCCTCTTGCCAAATCTGAGAAGTTTCAATCATAATTTCTCTAATTTTTCAGAATTGGCCTCTTCTTTCCATGTGGAATTCCAATGACATAAATGTTAGATCTTTTGTTATTGTCCCACATGTGCCTGAGGCTCTGCTTATTTCTTTGAGCCTATTTTTTCCTTTTGTTTAGATTGTATAATTTTTGTTATTCTATCATCTACTGCTTCTTAGTTGAGTCCATTCACTCTTTTATTTTAGTTACTGCAGTTTTAAGTTTTAAAATTTTCATGTAATTCTTGTCAAAAATTCAGAAACAGTAAAAATGAAATCCATACACATAAGATACTATTTAATAAAAGCTCACTGTGCATATAAAAACAGTTCATGATCTGAGAGCTTTCAAATTCAAAACAAATAGATACGAATCTAAGAGGCATGATGTCATAGGATGGCTTATGAGGTGAAAATGAGAAAGCTGTTTATGGATTGGTTATTACAAAGAGGATTTCCAGACGGCAGAGTTTTGCTTTAAAGTAATTATCTTACACCATTTGTAGGAAGATGACTTAAATTTATTTTATGATTTTCAGAGACATTTGTAAGAAATAACCTGTTAAGTTTTGCTTGTGATTATGAAATAAGCTAGATTTAATTTTGATTATGTGGTTTATATGGTTTTGCCTATTTGGAGGATTTTCATCTCCATTTTATTTGATTTGATAGTCTTTATAGTTCTATTTCCTTTGCTGAAATTTACTTACTTGTTTGTTATTAATTTGTTTAAAGAGTTTTTATAATTGCTGATTGAAGCATTTTTATCAGGGTGGTTTTAAAATCCACCCTGTAAGATGATTTTAATATCTCTGTCATCTCACTGTTAGCATCTATTGATTGTCCTTTTTCACTATTTGGGAATTTTCTGGTTCTTGGTATGATGGACTTTGAAAATTGAAATCTGGACACATTTGTATTACATTATGAGCCTGGATCTTATTTCACTTTCCATCTTAATTGTCTTTTTCTGACACTGCTTTGTCAAGGGACAGCAAGCATTGCCTTATTACTGCCAGTTTGGGGGAATTTTGCCAAATTCCCTACCTGTTGATACTCCTTGTCCCACCTGCTGGGTGGGGTGAGTGTTACCATATCTTATGTGATCTCCACTGATACTGTGGGAGGGTAGTCTAGTTACTGCTGGCAATAGTGATAGATCTGATTTATATTAGGCTTCCTCTGACAACATCCCAATAGGGAGGAGCCTTACTACTTAGAGTGAGGGCAGAAGTCCAAGTTTGCCCCTTGCTCTGTAGTGATACTGTGGAGAAAGCCTGGTGACCAGCCAGCAGGGCGAGTGGTCCTGGCTTTCTCTTGGTTTCGTTTGACTGACACTGCTCTGGCAGGCATGTTGAGGTTCTTCCTTACAGCTTCATAAGAATGGAGGTCTAGGCTTCTTTCTTTGTTTCTGCTACATGAGTTGGGGGAGGCACAGATTTTTCTGAGTTTCTTGACTAAAAGAAAGTAGTTACTGTCTACAAGTTTTCTAAGTTGTCCCTCTTCTGGTCCTTTGGCAAGAGAAAGCAGATATTGTTTCTTTGATATGTTTCTCCCCCCACTGTTGGTGTTTCCATGTTGTTGGGCCCATCAGCTCTGGAAACAAACCAACAAGCAACCATGGAACTCACAACTATGTCATTTATTGGGTCCTGAGATTTCTGACCTGTTTTTTTCTCCATCTTTCAAAAAGTCTTACTGTTTTAAATAAAATATCCAGGATTTTCAGTTGTACTTAGCAGGAGGCATAAAAGAAAGTATGTCCCTCTCCATTCCTAGAAGTGCAAGTGTGTCTCAAACGCACCTTTGCTTTCTGTGTAACTGATGTCCTCAACTCACTGACTTTGCTACAACTATTTTAGCCTAAATTCTCTAGTCAGGATATGGGTAGTGCTCTACCACTGAGGTTCTCAAATGCCCCAGATAGCCATTTGGAAATACCTGGAGAAACTTTGGTTTTCACAACTGAAAGAGGGACCTTCTACTAGCATCTGGTGGGTAGAGGCTAGAGATGCCACTATACATTCCAAAATGCACAGGACATATCCTCTCAAAAAGAATTATATGGTTCAAAATATTAATTGTGATGAGGTCAAGAAATCCTGCTGTAATTTGCTGTCTCACTGGGTAAGCTAGTACCTATTTTCAGCAAATAATAGGTGGGGATCACCATTGTGAGAGAGCTACCTTGGGAAATAGAGTAGTTTTCAATTCAGGAGAGAGGATCGGCAGAAGCACTGGAGTCTAAGAGAGTTAGAATTGAAAATATGATTGTGTGAGAGGAAGCAGTAGTCTAATTATGTGGATTGTATGAATAAATAATAAGCACAGTGAGTAAGGCTGGGTAACAAAGGAGATTCTCACACATTGCTAGTGGAAATATAAATTGGTACAAACATTTTGGAAAGTTGCCTGACAGTATCTCATAAAGTTGAGGATGCACGTATACTATGACCTAGAATTCAAGGCCTAGGAATAAAGCTTAGAAACTTTTGCACGTTGGTATGAGGAAACTCATGAATAATGTATACAACAGCTTTTTTTGTAATAGCAAAAAACTGGGAACAACAAAATTTCCATTAATAATAGAATGCACTAGGTTATGGTCTATTCATACATATGAATGCGGTGGAAGAATGAAAATAAATGAATTATAGCCACATGTATTGCCACTGGAAATTTCACGAGCCTCAAAGTGAGAGAAAGAAGGCCATATAAGGTATGATTCTATTTATAAGAAATTCAAAAGCTAAAATATATTGTACAGTAGTAAGCAAAGATTTGGTAAAACTAAAACTAAAAAAGGCAAGAAATAATCTTTGTAATGCCGAGAGAGAGAAATACAGTAAAGAGAGAGGTATAGGTTTTTGAGGGTATGTGCAATGTTTATTTTTAATCTGTGTATTGTTTCCAAGATTATTTACTATAATTATTTTTATAATATATAATCATAAAATCATACATATACATTTGGTATATTACATATGAAATGTAACTATTTAAAGATGTTATATAAAGAATGTAAATAAAATGTGGTGTTAAGGAATAGTCATTCTTCAGAACAAGTATTTTTAAAAAAAGTACTAAGAAAAATAATTTATCAGTATACATTAGTAGTGTTCAAGTCAGAAGGGTGCCTAATCAGTTGAATAAGAGATTACAAAAAAATCATATACATGTCGCTTTATCTTGGGTAAAATAAGTCATGGTCCTTGCCCCTCAACCATTTAACTTAGCTGAACATCTAAATCCTTTTTTTTCTGAGTTATTTTAAAAGAATTCTGATAATTCCACCTTTATTGCAAGTTGATGATAAATGTCAGTATTCCGGTTATCAGAAAGACCAGTGGACTCAGTGCATTTACATTCTGGTTTATATCTCAGTCATACTAATCTCTAGTGCAGAACCAGCTCTCTATGGCTCCTTGGACCAGCAAAGATGAAGACCCTTCTTCAATACAGTAAGCTTACATATATTATCTTCTGCATTGTATCTTTTAAACTTCTGTTGTAATCTCTACTATTGCAATGTTCTGTAAAATATTATTACTTTACATTTGCAGAGAGATTTTTAATGCTTTCCAAGTGTTTTCATGTGAATTTTCATATTGGAACTTCATTATCACATGGTGAAATAAGCAGAAGAATTACTATTATTTACCTTGTTTAGATAAAGAATAATAGATCAAGGGACACATAGAATGGCTGTTTTGTAGATTAGCTGTGTACATGGCAACAGAGGGATTTTAAAAACAGTATAGTGACCAAAAAAAATAGAATGAGATGTGTGAGTACAACTCAATTTATATAAGATAAAAATAAATATGCCACAAACAACACCCTGTGTTTTAGAAAGAGATACATAAATACATTTATATAAATGAAACACATTACAATGGTTGTCTATGATAGAAGTGGTGTAAAAATATGAATTGGGAATAGTAGAGAAATGGGAATAAACAGAGCAAACAAGAAAAAGTTCAAAGATAGACAAAATTAAGATGTTTGGAACAAACTGCATTTAAAAAAAATTACTAACTACATTAAAATAGCCAGCATTAGGGATGCCTGGGTGGCTCAACAGTTGAGCATCTGCTTTTGACTCAGAGTGTGATCTCGAGTTCCGGGATCAAGTCCCACATCAGGCTCCCTGCATGGAGCCTGCTTCTCCCTCTGCCTGTGTCTCTGCCTCTCTCTCTCTCTCTGTCTCTCATGAATAAATAAAATCTTTAAAATAAATAAAATAAAATAAAATAAAATAAAATAAAATAAAATAAAATAAATAAAATAGCCAGCATTAGAAATCAGGTCTCCAGAATAAAATAGAAACTGAAAATACTATTCTTATTTTTAGTCTACTCTTACTACATACAAAGTGATGCAGTAATAATACTAGAGGGACTAAAATTCCAAAACATAATTTTTACTCTTGAAGAACTTAAACCATATTTGAGATAAAATATATAATTATAAGCAATATTCAGAAAAATATAATAATAGATTGAAATCATAGTTTATAGACTATAAAGTTGATGTCTCAATTTTGTGCCTATGAATTGCCAAATTACTGACTTAGACTAATATATATATGCTATATATCTATATGTATTCATCTATATAATATATACTAAAATATATCATTCATATAAATAATATGTATGGAATATCAATTATGTGCCAAATTTGAGATTCATCAGTCAACAAAACAGATGAAAATTCCTTACCCCTCTTGAAACTTATATTCTCTCTGGGATGTGAGACTATAAACAGTAAACATCATGAGCAAGTGAAGTGCTATGTATAAAGTAGTAAAACATAGTAAGTGCTTTGGAAAAAATAGAGCAATGTAAATGCTGAACATGGAGGTTTGGGGTGCAAATTTTTACATTAGGTGGTTAGGGTAGACCTCACTGAGAAGATAATATTTGAACGAAGATCCAGAGAAGATGAGGCAGTTAACCATGTGGCTATCTTTGAAAAGAATATGCCAGGCTAAAGGAGAGATAGTAAAATGCAGGAGGAGGTGGAGCAGATAGAACAATTTTGGGGAAAAGATCAGGTGTTCAATTTTGAACAGGTTAAGTTTGAGATGTCAGGTGTGCACGTGGAGATGTGGCACAGGCAATAGATAGGAGTATTTCAGGGGAGATGTGTAGGCCGGGGTACCATCTGGGAACCATTGACATGTTATTTTCCAAGCTATACCACGACATGAGCTCTCAAATGGAGTGTGTGTCGCCAGAGTAAAACAAAAGGAAACCTAGGATCCTGGAGGCCAAGAAAGTGCTAGAAGGGAATCGTTCATGGAATCAAACGCTGCTGACCTAGTAATGACAGAAAAAAACGAAATGATCAGACAAGACCTTTTTGTTTGTTTGTTTTCTGGTTTATTAGGGATGTGATTTTCAAATATATTTTTAAAAGAATTTCTTCAGGGCAGTTTCAGGTTCACAGCAAAGTGAGAACAAGGTATGGGGATTTCCCATATATACCCCCTCCCCCACACTGCTTAGCCTCCCCATTGTCAATATCCTACACAAGAGTGGTAGGCTTGTTACAATTGATGGACCTGTACTGACACATCATAAACACCTAAAGTTCACAATTTACACTAGGGTTCACTCTTGGTGTTATATGTAAGGTTTGGACAAATATATAATGACAAGTATTCATTCTTATAGTATACAGAGTATTTTCCCTGGTCTAAAAATCTTAAAAAGGAATTTTGAAAAGGTGTTATTATAAATGTGCTCATGATTTGAAGGAAAATGTGAACATACAAGTTGAGAAATAGAAGATTTGAAGGAAAATGTGAACATACAAGGTGAGAAATAGAAGATATAATAAAATATGCCAACTAGAATTTTTAGAGATGAAACATACAGTTCATCTTAAAACATTTAATGGATGGGATCCACAGCAGATAAAGGGCTGCAAAATAAAAGATCATTGGACTTCCGAACTCAATATTAAGGCTATCCAAACTGAAATAAGAAATTAATGACTAAAAAGAAATGAGCAAAGCCTCAGTGACCTGTGAGACATTATCAAGTGGTCTAATATAGATGCAATTAGTGTCTGGGAGAGAGAGGGAGGAGAGAGAGAGAAAGGAGAGGTTTTCACTGCTGCCCCATCATAGTGAGAAGCTCCTGCTGAGTGCTCTTTTCTGGAGTTGACTTGAGTCATGAATTAAATACTAATGTTCTGTATCCCCTAAATTTTAGGAGACTTTTGTTAGACTCCCTAAATGTCTCCTTGAAAGCTTTCTCACCAGATTTGAGACTGTGTGAAGGAGACACACACACACACACACACACACACACACACACACACACCAAGAGTTTTCTCCCAAGAATTTTTTCTATGGGCTTCATCTCAACCTTTCCTCAAGGTGGCTTAAGGGTCACATAACCAATTTTCCTCCATTTCATTGTCAAGTCCAGCATAGGTGGTTTAGCACTTTCCTATGGAATGTGAAAGTACTTACTGTCATTTTGTTCTAAGCCTTTTGAGAACCTTTCCAAACATTTAACATAATAACACAGCATTTATTGAAGGGTAAACAACTCCATGTCCTTAGATTAGGAATATGGCTAACATCATTAAATTTGTGGGTTATCGTTATTGTTGTTATAAATGTGCCTTGAGATTGTTACAAAAAGAGATGTGATAAAAATACATATAGATAATAATGGTTGGGCACCATCTTACACAAGCCACATAAGTAACTTTGATGATTACTAAAAATAAACATGAACTGATCAATCTTTGTGAATATTATGATGCTAAATAGAAGTATTTAAAAACTAAAATTATCTGTAATTTTTTTGGTAATCTTTGGTTTCAACTTTCATCACAGAAAAATGACCTTCTAAACCCTACAATCCATCATGTGCTTATTTCTAGCACTTTGTTCCTAGACTCCTTCTTTGCCTGGAATAACTTTCTTCAATTTTATTTTTCTATACAGTTAAATATTTCCCCTTCCTCAAGTTTAGATGTTAGCTCCAACTGTCCTATTAAAATTTTCCAGATTTCTCTCCTTACAGTTTTCTTTTATCTCTTAATTGCTATAAAATTTTAATTTGATCTAGGTAACTTGCCCTTACTATGAACTATGACATATATTTATGTTTCTGTATAGTTTAACTATACAGAGTTTCTAGAAAGAGGTGGGCACACAATAAGGGATAGGAAAGTGTGGTCAACTGAAATAGTGAGATGTGTGTTCGTAGACTTTCTTACTATTGGATGGCATCCTTGTTTTGATGGATTCGATATCCTTGGCTTCCCGTCCTTAAAACACAACATCTTCTTCATTTTGCAGCTTCAGATGTATGGTTTTTAAAAATTTTACAGCTAGAATAGATCCATCTCTCAAGAATGATTTCTTTTTTTTTAAGATTATTTATTTATTTATTTATTTATTTATTTATTTATTTATGACACAAAGGGGGGGGGGGAGAGAGAGAGAGAGAGACAGAGACAGAGACACAGGCAGAGAGAGAAGCAGGCTCCATGCAGGGACCCTGACGTGGGACTCGATCCAGGTCTCCAAGATCACACCCTGGGCCGAAGGCGGCGCTAAACCGCTAAACCACCCGGGCCACCCAAGCAAGAATGGTTTCAATTAAGATTTCAAAAGCTGTGCATGAACCAAAATAGTTATGCATTACTTTATGATAAAAATATTTTTCTCAAAGATTTTATTTATTTATTTATTTGAGAGAGAGAGAGAGAGAGAGTAGAGGGAGGAGCAGAGGGACCACCAGATTCCCTGTTGGGCGGGGAGTCCGACATGGGGCTCAATCTCAGGACCCTGAGATCATTACCTAAGCCAAAGTCAGACGCTTAACCAACTGAGTCACCCAGTTGCCCCTACAATAAAAATTGTGACAGCCAAAAAAGATTGTACAATTAGGTTTTCTGACTAACAGATTCTTTCCCTGAAAATGTGATAAGCCATTGTGATAAGCCAAATTATAATTATAAGGAAGCTTGGTGAATTGAGATCCAAATGAATTAGGTGGATTTACATCATTTTAGTATTTTGTGGCATTAGGCTAAGGGAGTCTAATGCATTCATTACCAAAAGTAGGATAAGCTGCCAAATGGACTGTGTTACTCTTGTTTTGGGGCCAAAACTATTTCTTTCTTGGGCAGTCAGGATAATGCTAATTGTTTTGCTTTGCTAATATTTCTTTTTATATCATATCTGTGCCAAGGAACAAACTTCCTTTAAATAATACATTTAATTAGGTACCAATCAAGTTTTGCAGGTCTTAGAGATATGCATTATTTTTAAGGTGAGTTCACATATCTCTGATCCATTATGTATTGACTTAAGAATTTAATGATAGGGACGCCTGGGTGGCTCAGCAGTTAAGTGTCTGCCTTCAGCCCAGGGCGTGATCCTGGAGACCTGGGATTGAGTCCCGCATCAGGCTTTCCTGCATGGAGCCTGCTTCTCTCTCTGCCTCTGTCTACGTCTCTGCCTCTCTCTGTGCTCTCTCTTTGATTGAGCATAAGCTAAATTGTATGAGCTTATGAAGAATCAATAAACTCAATTGTAGAACATAAAGATAATTAATGATTGTACAGAAACATGTATGTATCATGCATGCAAGGGTTTGTGACATTTGTGAGACACCTATCTTAGTTGTTTTCTCATGACTGATATATGCTATGCAATAGAACTTATTAATGAAGATAAAAAAGCAGTCAGAAAATGTGAGCGGCTCAGCAAAACACAGCAAAAGTGGTGAGACTTTCTACTTTCCCCTCCCTTTCCTTCTCCACAATATACTCTCAAAGAAAACCACTGCTAATAACTTCTTGTGGTTTCTTTTAGAAAACTCCGTGTGCTGTTCTGAACCTTGCCTTTAATTGTTTAATTTGTGGTATTGTAGTTCATGAGTGTTTTCCCTGAGGTCATTTGGAAGGCTTATAATTTACTTTCGTTCTTCTAGTGGTTGAGTTTATGTCATTATTTAATATACTGAACTACTTTTATTGTTTTACCTATTGTAGATGGGCTCCACTATCTTCCTGCTGGGGAAAAAAATGGGAAAATTATTCAATAATGTCTTTCTCTCGGTTTCCTTTTCTACTCTGGCTCACATTTTAGAGTGGGTTGTGTTCTTCATAGGCTTAATTCCCTCATGTCATCCCATTTATAGCTCAAAGTAATATATGCAATGCTCTGTTCTTGATTATCCAACTTTAAAGCTGCCTGTTGTCTTCCTAAAAAGGTAGATGAAGAAATTAAAGCACTTCAACCTTTTTCCATTTTTATGCTTTCTTCACCTTCATAATATGATTATTTAATTTCATATTTTCAAGAATTACCTTAGCTTGTTAACACATATTTGGGTATGCCTGGGTGGCTCAGAGGTTGAGCGTCTGTCTTTGGCTCAGGGGGGGCATGATCCCAGAGTCCCGGGATCGAGTCTCACATCAGGATCCTTGCATAGAGCCTGCTTCTCCCTCTGCCTGTGTCTCTGCCTCTCTCTCTGTCTCTCATGAATAAATAAATAAAGTCTTTAAAAAATAATGTTTGACACAGTTAAAGAGACAGAGTACTTTAAAAAAATAAAAATTCAGTGTTTCCCATTGATACATTTAGCAGGGTTTATATATATATATTTAAGTTGTCTCAATTCCATTACACATTTATTAAAATTTGAATCATGCTTGCTATAGTTCCTGAGAATGTTCATATATGGGAATGTTTCTCTGCCAGTTCTTTTTTTTGTTTTCTGCCAGCTCTTTATTAAATGACTAGTTATATAACCATGGGTCAAATTTTCTTTACCTCAACACTTAGTGGATATTGTTTCATTTTCTCTTAATTCTGGATGCTGCTATGAAGAAATCATAAGTTTGTCTGATTTTCTCTCTCTTGTAAAAACATCTTCCATCTCCAAAGATGCTTGAAGAGTTTTTTTCCTTTTCTTTTAAATTTAATAATGATCAGGAGATACCTGGGTGTCAATCCTTCTGTGTCATTTTCTCAAACTTGAAGCCTCTTTTGGTCTGCAGATATAGTTCTTTTTTGTTGCAAAATATTTTTATTGTTATATTTTGTAATGTATTTTCTGTTCCGTATTTTGAGTTCTTTAGGATTGCATATTTTATAAGATATACTTATAAAATTTTATAATCAACCCTACTTTTTTATGTTGATCTAACTGAATATCTATGACCTTCTCTATAAGTGCTTTAACTTTTGTCTACATCTTTTTAAATTAATTCATGTATTACTGTTATCCAGTGTTTTATTTTCCACTTTGTTTCTTGCTTTTTCTAATTTATTTATCATTTATTTAATGATATTCCTTTGATGTTCACTGTTTTTCTTTCTACTGAAATCTCAAATATATCACTTTTATAATTTTATTTTGTTTATATTTAAGGTAATATAAAAATCCAAGTTGTTCTATAAACATGAGAAGTGTTAAAATTGACATTTCCTCATATTTATTCCACAAAAAGTTTTTTCTTTGATCTAAAAAATTATTACTTTATATCAGGTAGAGCAAAATTAAGGATTTAATGTGAAAAAAGTAAGGATTTTGCCAAATTATTTAAAAGCAGCATTTGATGCTTAATCTAGGTTAATGATGACTAGAGAGTATATTGAAAGAAAAATATATTTATTAATATTAGTGAAGAAGTTTTCAAAATGGCATCATGGTGATGATCCTCATCTAAAATCTTAATTTCACCTCTACGATGTTGTCATAATTTTGCCTGGCTCTTGTTCAGAGGTGTTGAGAAAGCTCTATGCAACCTAAAATATTCTGAATCTAGGAATATTCCATGAAGGATTTCTTTCTAACGAAGCCACTGGTTGAATGCTAACCCCCATAAGTTTGACTCTCCATGCTAGAAAAAGTAATTGAGTGTTCAGAATTTGTTATTCAGAGAAATAAATGTATTTATTTAAATATTAAATGACTTTTATTACTTAATCTCTATAGGTGTATAAGACATGTATTTTGTACATGTTTTATTAACTGAAATATAGAGATGCACAATACCCACAGTTGAACTGTATCCAATAATTTGCAATATATTTGGGTGATATTCTTTAGCTGCTTTTAACTTTAGATGGAAAATATGTTAAACTAGCAAAATCCTTTTGTTTTTGCCATCTAGATAATTATGGCTGCAAATAACTATCATAGTAAGAATTAGTCAGGGGTTGAAGGAGGTATTATGATGAGTATTATAGTTTAAAATTCTATTATGAATTTTTCTCCATGATAGTCCAAATTATGAACTGCCTCAAAGCTCTAGGGTCTGAATAAGTAAATTTTTCATATGATTGATTAATGTCTATAAACAGCATATAAACAGTCTAATAATAAGTTTTTAAGCACCCAAAAAAGCAACAATAATATTTTATTGCCAAATGTATAAACTGGTCCACCTAGGATGAGTCAATCATTCTTTAAATGATTAGCCAGCAAGCCAAGACCGTAGAATGTAAAGCTTGTTCCAAAAATTAAAATAAGTGAAATCCATTTTAAAAACTACTCATGCTGAATTGTAAAAAGTAAATTTAAAATAACCAAACTGGGCAGCCTGGTGGCTCAGTGGTTTGGTGCCACCTTTGACCCGGGACGTGACCCTGGAGACCAGGGATAGAATCCCACATCGGACTCCCTGCGTGGAGTCTGCTTCTCCCTCTATCTGTGTCTCTGCCTCTCTTTCTCTCTCTGTCTCTCAAAAATAAATAAATAAATAAAATCTTAAAAAAAACCCCAAATTATGATACTCTTCATTGATTTCACTGAGTTTAAAAAGACCCCCAAGACATGATGACAGTGCAGTTCAAGAGATTTTGACACTTTTTATTGACCTAGTTGCTTTTAAATTACTGTTTTTCTTGACTCAATATAGTGAATGTCTCAGGCGCTTACTTAGAAGAGGTGATGTTTTCAGCTTACTGGCAGTTGGTGCCCATCTAAGATAAAAAATTAAGCATTAACACATGCTTAATTGTAGAACATAAATACAGCCATTTCTATTCCTAGGACTAAAATGCTTATTATATGGGTGTTATTATATCTATGAGTTATTAGTATATTAAATAAATCAAGTCTTAAACTGCTCAAATAGTATAATAATTGGCCTACTTAAATAGTCAAGTTGGGGTATCATTCTCATCAAGAGAGGGATTAATTAGAAGCACTAGAAATGATAGAATATCTTAAAATGTTACAATATATAAAGTCAGTGAGGTCAGTGACTAGTAAATTAACTGATCTCTTCTGGAATGTGGTCACTACACAGTCCTTTCTGAGGAAATTTTTACATCAAGCTAATTATAGGCTTATTGGGAAGAAGAAAACAGAAGGAGAATTTATGAAAATTCAAGATGTATGACAATTTAAGTATCAGGGTCAATGGATTAGCCTACTATAAATGTAAAAATCTGATATTGTAACCAAATCAAAAGAAAATTTTTCTAGACATAGAAAACTAATTGGTCTTTAAAAAATAATTTTGTTTCCTTTAATTGGTATGTTATAGTTCATTATCAGATGAAAGTGAACTCATTTTTTTTTAAGATTTTATTTATTTATTCATGAGAGACACAGAGAAAAAGAGAGGCAGAGACACAGGCAGAGGGAGAAGCAGGCTCCATGCAGGGAGCCTGACACGGGGCTTGATCCCAGGTCTCCAGGATCATGCCCTGGGCTGAAGGCAGTGCTAAACCGCTGAGCCACCCAGGCTGCCTGAAAGTAAGCTCATTTATAATCTGTTGAATGTTTGTTTTATAGTTTACACTTATCAGTGTTTGAAGTAGTCAATAAAATAATAGTATCTACTCTGATGTCATAGAGTCTGGATATAAATCTCAGTTACAGCACAATTAGGAAAAATTATCCCAAATTATCCAGATTTGAAAGAAGCAAGAAGGCCAATTGCTTGTAATTTTGATATCATTCTAGGGCATTTTCTAAATTAACCTGTAAAAACAGATTTTCCAACTCAGACATCATACCTCCTCAGAGGATCTTTGGAAATGAAATGTGTAGCACAGAATTTTTGAATAACACGCAATGGATAGAGATGTTGGTGATTTGCCATCATTAGGGGTAGAGATTAAGGCAGAGAAATGTGAACATTGTTATGGTTTTATAGCATGGTAGAGAAAACTTCGAAAGGTATTATGGCTTTATTACTCTGTAGAAATGTAGCCAATTTTTGAAAATATAATTTAGTATCTCATTCAAGCATTTCTTTCCTGTTTGATGATGTTTCTGAAACATTCTTTTACCCAAATCTTTTGTCTTTCCTATTGTTTCCATTATTAATGAACTAAAAAAAAACTTCGACATTATAGACATTTGTAAAAAACAAACATATCAGAAGCTTTGATAAATGTAAAAATAGTTCATCATGCCTTGTGACTCAGAGAGGAAGCAATCAAAGGAGAACTACCATTGTGTATACCACTGTTTTACTTTCCTGTGGCTGCCATATGGAAATGCTCCAAACTCGGTGCCTTCAAACAACCAGAATTTATTCTCTCACTATTCTGAAGGCTGAAAGTTCAAAATCAAGGTGTCAGTAAGATGATGTGGTCCCTGAAGTTCCTGCAGGAGAGTCCTTGCCTCTTTCTAGCTTCTGGTGTTGCTAGCATCCCTAGCACCAATTTCTGCCTCTGTTGTCTCTTGTGGTCTTCCTGTGTGGCTATGGCTTTGTGTTCCAATTTCTATCTTCTTATAAGGCCGCTAGACACTGGATGAGGGCCACTCTAATCCAGTATGAATTAATTTGAACTTAATTACATCTGCCAAGGTCCTATTTCCAAATGAATTTACATTGACAGGTTCTGGTGACTTAAGGATTCAACATATTTTGGGGGGAGCACACAATTCCAACCACACAGACACCCATTTGAGCTCATGCAATGTCTTCATTTCTATTATTCTAGATGAATTATGCTTTGTTCCTAACTAAAGGTAAACACTCTACATGTAAACAAGATCCCATCCTCCCTGGCTTATCAGTGACATCAGAAAAGAAAATTTACCTCTTTGTCTTATATCACCAGGTTTTCTCTCTCATTTGGATCATCAGCATTGGCATAGGAACACATGAAATTTATCTCCCTCTTAAAAACAAAGAAACAAAACCAAACAACCCACCTATCCTACCCCACATCTCCCTTCTGCCAGTATTCCATTTCTTTGCTCTTTTTATATCTAGACTGTAAACATAGATGGTTTGCTATAGTTCCTGCATTCTAATTCTCCTCTTACTCATTCTACCATCGCTTCCCTGGAATTTCTCTTGTCAGGGTCAAAATGACCTTTGTATTCCTAAATTCAATGGTTAATTCTTGGTCAACACCTCACTTTGACACTGCTGATCATGGATACCTCTTTGAAAGAGTGTTTTCTCTGCCTTCGGAACACTACAGTGGTATTTTCCTACTGATCTCACTGATTACTTCTCTTAGACTCTTCATCATTCCCTAGTCTTTACATATCTGAACTTCCTTGGGCTCAGTTTTGGTTCTTACAGCTTTACTGATGACATGAATCCCCAAGATGATACCCAGCCTCATGGCTTTAAATACTTTAAATCTTAAAACCTTTAAACACTTGTGCAGTTGATTCCCAAGTTCACATTTCCATCCTGACCCACTCTTTGAAGTTTTGGACTGGAGTATTTCACAACCCACTTGACATCTTGGATGTTGACATTTTTGATAGACCTATATTTTCCTTCTACTAAATGTAAACCATATGCATGCGGAAATTTTGGTCATTTGTTTTATTGTCTTGGTAATTATCTGATAGGCATAGGATGGGATAAAAATATGAGTTGACTGAATAAATAGACTTTCCTATTCATATCCTACCTAAGGGTAGCAGGCTGTAGATATATTTACAGAATGCAAAGAAAGCAACAAAAAATGTAGAGCCTGTGGTTTTCATAAACAGAGAATGCTGCTTTACCAAATGAAACTTTTTAGTGAAAACTGTTCTTTCCATGCCAGAAAAAATAAGGTTTGTTTAATTTCTTCATTGGGCTCACAGACTAATTGTCAGTCTGTTTATATTATTTGGACAGATTCCAGAATATTTGAGATATTATAAAAACATTTGAGAAATAATGTAACTGCTAATTGATAGTGTGAATACCCTTTAAAAAAATTAGTACCTGAAATAAGCAGATTTTCCTTTGATAGCTTTTTTAGTAGTATTGAGACCTATAGCAATTAAGAACAAATGCTTTACAGAAAGAACTGCTTTTTGTTTCTTTGCTTGCAAAATGCATTATTATCCTACAAACTTAATTTTGGATCCATTACTATCTGTCCTTTCAAAATTAGCTGCCAATTGGTATATTTGTGCTTATTATGGTAAATAACCCATTTTGCAAAATAAAATAAAATAGTATAAAATCTATTTCCCAGAAGCAAGGAGAGTAAACAAAATGCCACCACGATTGGGAACTACTAAATACTCAGTGGGGCAAAATAAGCTACAAAATGTCTTAAAACTTACTGCCTATTTTAAAGTAACTAAAGAATAAAACTTACGGCTATGCTTTTTTTGATGCCTACATTCAGCTAGAGGTGTGTTTTGGGGTAGCTACTGGCATCTTATCCCAGAATCTAGCAAGATTCTAAGCAGGTCATGGGCCTTCAGTGACTATTGATGAGACTGATCCATTTATAGGGAAAGCAAAGAAAGCATCCCACTGACACCATAATTAAGTCATTTCTCAATTTGTTCATAAAATAAACTCATTTTATTGATGGTAATGGTGAAAGGGAATGATAACACATTTTAATATATTTGTCACTGTATTAGGGGTAGAATTTATTCAAGTAGAGGGTGATTCATGGGATACATCAAAAGAATTTGAAGAAAGATTGGATGGAACAAAATTACCAGAAACATATTTGATATCATTTTAAAAATTGTCCTTAGAAAACAGTTGCTATCCAAGAAATGAGTATGGGATAAAAATTTTAAGGAATCACTAAAGACTATAGTAACTAGAAAAAGAGATAATACATTTGAAATATTTTAAATATATCTAGAAGGAGAAGAATTTAGAAGACAGTGGTGAGTCTCAGACTGAATTATGTAATGCTTTAGGATGTCTTTAATGAATTTGTTCACCAAAACTTTGGTGCTTCAACACAAAACATCATGTTTAATCTGCAAACCATCTGTTACAGTTGCAGTATAGCAGTTGTTGTGAAGAAGGCAGAAACAAGCAACCTTTCTCTCTCCGAAGTCTGAAGGAATGCTGTTATGTTCTGGTAAAAGTCACTACAACAGTCTTTCTGTGTGGAGTCTCTAAATAGTGCTTCGATGGTCTTTATGCATCATTCCACTTCTCGCAAGTTCCAGAGACAAGCATCACATTAAGTATATTTGGTACAGATGGAGACGTGGTATTCTTGGACTCTTAGAGGCCATGACCGAGTATAAATCATGCCATCTAAGGAGGCTGGAGACCAGCTTTTCATGCATCTGTTTACTTTAAAGTTGATGTTATTTGCCACTCAGTGCTAAGTTAAACAGTCTCTAGGGTTCTGGCTTTCTGCTTGTCCTCATAGGTTTGGGATGTTTCCGTTGGAAAGAGCTAGTGAGATCCACAAATCCTGAGGATGTGAACACCTGTAACTCCTTCTGTACATTCCTATTGTTTGCACTTACACCAATCATCAATTTGAGGTCATATCTCCCAGGGCAGGGTGAATTACTTAAGGAAAACACCATGACTCACCCACTTCTCTGACCTCAGCACTTTTTGCTGTGTCTGGGATTTCATAAGCACTCAACTGTTTGAAAAATAAAACTGGCTCCATAGTTTGTTGAACTATTCTTTTATTCCATATAGCTTATGAAAACATTAAATATGATTATGAGTGCTCTGATCCCTGCTTTCTAAGTCATCCTCTTCTGTCCCAAAGTGTTTCTTTTTTCACAGGTAAAAGTTAACTTAGCAAATAAAGCTGGAGAATAATGGACTTTAACTGCCTTTCATGATAAAGAAACCAGTGGTCCGGAACTTTGTCAAATGCCTCAGGTCCATTGCAAAACTCTGTTAACATTTTCTTCTATACTTTTTTTTTTTTTTCTACAGTGGTCCCTTGGCTAAGAATTTACTGCTTATGACATTTTAGTTCTAAAGTCTTGCCATATTTAGAGGACTCAGGCGTTATATCTAGGGTATTTTTGGAATTCTTGTAGAAGAGTTACAGCCACAGTACTGATTTTTCAATTTCATAATTTCACTGCTGTCTGCCTTTAAAAACTTTTTCACATATGCCATGCAATCTTCATAATTATTTGCATTTAGTTTTTCAGATAACCCCCTTTGACAACATTCTGAGCAATTATTCTGTTTCAAACGTGACATTCCTTCAGAGAAAATTTCATAATGGGAATTTTCTTACAAGCTTCCTCAGTAAAATCCAAAGCAAATAATTAGATTATGGTTGTTTTTGTGTCATTTCCTTTTGTGCCATGTTAATCAGGTCCTTTATTGATGGCCTGATTTCCAGCCTCATACAGAAAGAAAAACAATCCTCCCCCAGCCCCCCAACCGGCCTTTGGAGCTTCCATAGCATGCAATGTCCTCTGCAATTTCTTCTTTACTTTTTTTTTTTTTAAGATTTTATTTATTTACTCATGAGAGACACACACAGAGAGAGAGAGAGAGAGAGAGATAGAGGCAGAGACATAAGCAGAGGGAGAAGCAGGCTCCCTGTGAGGAGCTCTATGTGGGACTCAATCCCAGGACCCTGGGATCATGCCCTGAGCCAAAGGCAGACGCTCAACCGCTGAGCCACCCAGGCATTCCTCTTCTTTACTTCTGATGAAATTGCATGGGCCTTTCATGGTTATTCTCTAAAAGTGTCATAAAGCAAGTATTTCTTTTTCATTCAGAGACTACTTTGCCTTGGCCAGTTTGCTGAGTTTTGATTGAGTTTATGAGCTTTCTGATGAGGCACATAATGTAAAATTTTACATTTACATATGTAGTTTTAAAAAACCATCCTTTTTCTTGAAAATTATTCATTTGAACATGCATATCCTAACATCTCTTTCTGGTGTACTTATATTTTTTCTTTTTATTTTAATAATAGAGGGATTCAGTTTTTTTTAAGTCTTTTTTTTTCCCTGCCAGAAAAATTAGACTTAATTTTGTGTTGTCATTCCATAGGTTTTCAGTATGATACTAAAAGTATATTTCTGGTATACTTCTTTCATTTATATCCAGAATTCATTTTTCCCAGTAAATAGTTATTTGTTTGATTCAGTACTCCTTTATTCTGCATATAATAGAGGCTTGATGTCCTCACTGATATTCAAAACTGCCCAGACAAAGGAACCTTATCTCTGAAAATCATGGATTTCTCTCATTGGCTGTGTACATCTGAGTACCATTCTGGATGCTTTTGTAATAAGAGTAATAGCTACCATTTATTGAGGACTTGTCAAATGCCAGATAATGTGCTAATATGTTATAAACTTTCCCTAATTAAATTTTCACACTAACTTTATGGTAGTAGTAATATTTTATGTATTTTATAGTAAGGAAGATGGAA
This sequence comes from Canis lupus baileyi, assembly GCF_048164855.1. Taxonomy (NCBI): domain Eukaryota; kingdom Metazoa; phylum Chordata; class Mammalia; order Carnivora; family Canidae; genus Canis; species Canis lupus. The sequence goes on from NC_132838.1 coordinate 44,287,080, forward strand.
TTAATTTGAGTAACTTGACCTAGATCAATAGCAAGAAAAGAGGCAGGGATTTGAACTCATGGAGGTGGTCTTTGGCATCTCTGTACATAAGCTGCATGCTTGCTACATCATCCATTTATCTGAAGTATATCAAAACAGTGGATTAAATGATGTCTATTGTATTCTCTATTCACTGGCCACCCTTAGAAGGTTGGCTTTCTAGTATTTTCTGCCTTAGCAATTAGTGGCAATTTAAAAAATGAAGGTATTACTTCCCAATACTTTAAATACAAGTAACTCCTTTTTGTCATCAACTTTATAGACTCTCCAAAAGGATCATGATAATATTTTAAAATAATGATTGAATAAAATATGTGAAGGAAAAAAGCCACTAGGGAATTCAGTTATGCTGTTAAATGGATTTGCATTTTATTTATTGCCATAGTAGCTACATGCTTTCTAACTGCAAAAACTGCAGATCTGCTATTATTAATGAACTTATAGAGCAAATGACCTCCTATGTTTAATATTGGAGTCTCATATTTGCTTGCTTTCTTATTTTCTTGTCCTAAAACCATAGTTCCTACCTCAATTTTCTCTAAAAAACCTAAAAATAGCTACGTCTATGTGTAAATATATGGTAGGCAGAATGCTGTCCCTGGCAAAGATGTCTACATCCCAATCCCCATCACCTATGAACATGTTCATGTTATATGGCAAGAAGAATAAAATATGAAGATGGAGTGCAGCTGAACTTGAAAGGTAGAGATTATTTTGGATTATCTCTGTGGGCCCAATGTTGTCAAAGCAGTACTTAAAAGATGGGTAAAGGGAGGCAGAGGAGGGAGAGAAGCCAGATGTGTTGCCAGAAACAGGTCAGGATGGTGCAGTCCAGGCTCTGAAGAGGGAGGCAATGGCCCAGAGCCAAGGAATGAATGCAGGTGACCTTGAGAGGTGGGAAAGGCATGGAGGCATTCTTTCTTCTAGAAAGAATGTGGCTGTCAATGTTTTGATTTAGGCTCAGTGAGGAAACATTCCATACTTTTGACCTCCAGCACTGGAAGATAATGAATTTGTGCTGTTCTAGGCTTGTGGTAATTTGTTACAGTAGCAATAGAAAAAATATATATATTATTAATATTATATTAGTAGCAATTTTGTTTTTTAAATACCGTGCAACCATGGTTATTATGCAAGGAAGTCACTAGGAGTGATTTAAAGACAAGCCTTTACATTACCTTTGCTAGTACCATAATCAGGCATATACATGCGGTTATATATTAAGAAGCTAAAATCTTATCTACAGACACTCTAAATATTTTACACTAGTAAAAACAATATTTTCTGTTTCCTTGCAATAAGGAAAATGAACTCTTCTATTTTTGGAATATTCCTGACCCTCATTATCCCCTCCCTTGAACGTATGACTTTGGAACTTACCAGAAGCGATTAATCATGCTATTTTTCCTTCATAAAACCAAGATATTACAGGTGCAAAAACATTAAACACAAAACTCCTTCACACAGGCGACCCTGTCACTCAGAAACCTGCTTCCTTCTCTCCTGAAAGTTTTTTTTTTCTTTTTGTGTCATTTACCATTAATCTAAGCTGCCCTAGAAATCACTGATTTCTAAAGTATATACATAGATTTGTTGCCTTTACAAAGATAACTTCAAATTCTGTGGATCTTGGTGACAATTTATCCTTTCTGTGGAACAAAGACCCCTCAATTACCTGTAGATAATCTGTTCCCATTGAAATTATGTAGAGTACATATCTCCCCTTCTAAATCCCTGCAAAATTATAAAAATCAAGAGCTACTTCAAAATATATAAGTATGTGGCTTTCTCAAAATTGAATACTTTCTAAGATAAAAGCATGAATCATTTGTCATTTTCAAAAACACCTCAAGATTTTAACATCAATTATATGACCTGTGCTAGTGCCTTAATCTTGCTCCCAGCAAAATAAAAGAAGTTTTGCAAAGCTTTACTGAAAAATGTAGTTCTTTGATCGATTCAAAACACCCTTACCGATATCCTATTATGAGAACAGTCCTCGATCTCTGCCCTGGGAAAATTCATAGCTAGTGAGATAATATAGTGTGAATCTTTGTCCAGAAGACCACGGCATATATTTGAGGAGCATGCTACAAGAAAGTGCTAGGTCTACTTCAGAAAATCTGGCAGGATTTCGGAGCAGAGCTTATCACTGAAGGATGAATAAGAATTTGTTGTGGTAGGGATAGAGAAAAAGTATTCAGCAATGGAGAGCACCATTTCCTAGGGTGTGAAGTGCATGCTAGAGTAGTTGAGAGCAGATGAGATGCTGACAACAGGTGAAACTGAACAGAGAACCATTTCTTAACTTAGGTTTGGTTGCTCACTGCTCAAAAAGCAATACTTGAGAGCCATGTGAGAATGGAGCAGGAAAGGTTGTTTCACTTAGGAAGCTATCAACTTGGGAAGATGGAGGAATAATGTCTCAAAGACCATCTTCCCTGGCCAGGGGAAGCTGGAGGGTTTTGTTTTGGAGTGGCACAAGCAGACTCCCCTTTGAGCAGAATACAGAAGATTTTTATGCCCTAAAGGTCCTCTATTCATCACTCCCTTCCCACCAACCCCTGGCCACTGCTGACTTTTTTCACTATCTCCATTTTTTTTCTTTTCTAAAATATCACATAGTTGGAATCATACAATATGCAGCCTTTTCAGATTGGCTCTTTCCATTTGGTAATAAGCATTTAGGTTTCCTCTGTGTCTTCTCATGGTTTCACAGCTCATTTCTCTTTGGTGCTGAATAATATTCCATATTCTGCATGTACTGCAGTTTTTTGTTGTTTTGTTTTGTTTTTACCCATTCACCTGCTGATGGTCATTTTGGTTACTTTCATGTTTTGACAGTTATGAATAAAATTGCCATGACCATTTCTGTGAGGTTCTTGTATGAACATTTTTAACTCCTTTGTGTAAATACCAGAAGCTTTACTGGAGCTGTATCACATGGATAGAGAATGTTTAGTTTTGTAAGAAATCATCAAACTGTCTTCCAAAGTGCTGTACCATTTTTCACTTTCACCAACATGAGAGTTACTCCATATCCTCTCAATTCAGTGTTAGCGCTTCCGAGTTCCTTACAGGCTGGACTAAAAACTCACAATGCTTGTTTTCCACAGTGGCTTAGTTTATCAATTCTAAAGCAGATATTTATGGCCTGAGCAAATAAATAAATATTCTATGGAAAAGGAGACCCGGATTTCTAGCTATTAGAGAGAGTTTTACATTAAGGAAAGAAAGAAGGTTATAATAAATTCTGTGACATTGGATTAGAATCATAGGTTTCAGTGTAAACTCAATTTGTATATGATTGCACTAATATCTATATCTAGGTCCAGATGTAGCTATGAAAGTAGAAGCAGATGTGTTGGCATATGTATTTCTTAGCTATGTCCATATCACGGGGTGGGGGGAAAGCCAAGTACCTATAATGTCCCCAAATTAGAGGGACCATCCAGCAATACATACTGGTTTCTAAAAACTAATTTCCTATAAAAGGAGCCAGAAGTCCTTGGAGAAATCGCTGATTCTAGGGCCCACACAGTGCAATTAATTGAATTATGTCATTTCAAATTTTGTATGTTGAAGTCCCAACCCCCACCACCTCAGAAAGTCACCCTATTTGGAAATAAGGCCATTGCAGTGTAATTAGTTAAAATGAGGTCATTAGGGTGGGCCATAATGCAATATGACTGGTGTCATTATAAAAAGGGAGAATATTATGTGAAAATACAGAGACGTGTAGAGGCAAAATGAAGTGAAGAGACATGGGCTAGGAGTGGGAGATGGACCTCTACCAGCCAAGGATCAAGGCCTGGAACCAGATTCTCCCTTAAAGTCCCAGAAGGAACTGCCATGCTGACACCTTGATTTTGGAGTTTTAACCTCTAGAAGCATGAGACAATACATTTCTGTCGTTTAAGCCACAGAACCTATGGTACTTTGTTACAGCAGCTCTAGGAACTTAATATACTGAGGAAAAGTATAAGATGGACCTGGAATAGCTTGTTTAAAAAAAATAAGGAAATCTCAAAAAATGAGGGTATGTCAAAAGACACGAGGACCATTTTGAATACAGGACAATTTATACTTCAACCAAAAAATTAATTATAGCAAAAAACTACAACCCACTGAATATAAGAAAATAGTACATTTATACCAACACAAACAAATGACTGGAATAATTTAAGGGGCAAGTTCTTTTCTACAGAAGGATCCCAACTAAAACTCTACAAGAAATGACGGTATTAGGAAATCACTATTTGCCAAGAATTCTAGTAATATTTTTTAGGAAGAATAATCAGTAGATAATAAGTGAGAAGTCAATGGTATCATGGAAAATGGAAATTTGCACAGTCTTAAAGTGTGTTCCCACAAGAAACGTATTAATTACAACAGAAAAATAGTGGCTTTACAAGGGAGAAATTTGAAAGACACCACCTTAATGAACTGATCAAAGTTAATGTCAACAATAAGGGGAAAAAAATTTTTTTAAAGATTTTATTTATTTATTCATGAGAGACACAAAGAGAGGCAGAGACACAGGCATAGGGAGAAGCAGGCTCCCTGCAGGGAGCCCGATGTGGGGCTCGATCCCAGGACTCCAGGACCACCCCTGGGCTGAAGGTGGCGCTAATAATTCGAATATATATATATTTCTCTCTCTCTCTCTCTAATATATATATATTCACTACATAGGAGGAGGTGTTAAAGGAGAAAAGCTTTCATTGACTTCTGCAATTTCTTGGAGGAAATTCAGCAGATGACTTGTGAAAGTGTCTTCCCTATTGTGTTGTTTTGTGCCATAGAACACCTTGTGGGATTAGTGAGCAGATCCTTAAGGACAGAAAAAAGGTTGAGTGAAGGGGTGTATTGGATTCTCTCCTCCCTCAGTGTCTTGTTTCTAGAGATAGACCGAACAGAACAGATTTTCTTCTTCCCTTTGCCTTTTCAGACCCCTAAGGAGAGCATTTTGTTATTGACCTGATGGAACAGCAGTTTTGATCTATAATTCCTTTGAAACAGCTGTCAGGGTAACAGATTTGTACTCCTTTTTCCACTTGCCCTTCTGATACCTGAATTTAGCCAAGGAGGGTCTCACAGTTTATTTTAAAATGAAAAAATGAAACAAACCAAAACTGCAGGATGGAATCCATCAGAGACTTGACTGCTTCATGTAACTAATAAACTTGTTCCTGAAATCCAATCGTTCTTGTACACACTTGCTTCCAAGGTCATTTGGGGTTATTTGCTGCAATGCGTTTGGCATGGGTTACTCAGTGTGTGGTAAGGGAATAATGCTCCATGTAGCGTTACCAAAAGCAGGACTTGGTCACAGTTTTCTCTTTGACTCCCTATCTTATGCCTAGAAGACAAAGGATATTTTAAGTCACAAGATTGCAACATTGCTTTTTGAATTTTTAAGATGGTTATCAGATCAGATCCAACAGACTCTGTTTATACACGGCAAACATAAACTATGTAAAGATTTTTTATAAATGAGGCCCTTCTCCTAATTGGCTTCCTTTTCCAATCACCATAACCAGCCTCTTCCTATATAAAAAATGTATGACAAGAGTTTGTTTCTTCAAGAATTCTTCCTCTTCTTCCATTTTCTTACTCATCCTCGGACACTGAGTTTTTCAAACACTGCACGTTCCTAGCAATTCTGCACCATTTGGTGCATTTTCTATTTTATTTCTACGTGTGTTTCCCTTAATGTCTAAAGTTATATCATCTTAAGACATAAAAAATAAGAAAAAGTAGGTCTTTATCAAAAGAAAAAAAGTAAGTGTGTAAAGGTTTGAATTGTGGCCCCCAAGAAAAATATGTCCCCACATCTTAACCCCCAGAACCTGTAAATATGACCTTAGTTGGAAAAAGGGTCTCTGCAGGTGGGATTAAGTTAAAGATTTTGGGATATGACTTGTGAATTAGGTGTCCAATCCCCTTGTCAGGCTCCCCACTTGATGGAGTGTCTGCTTCTCCCTCTTCCTCTCCCCTTGCTTGTGCTCCCTCTCTTTCTCAAATAAATAAAACTTTTTTTTTTAAAGATGTCTTGAGGAAGCTCTCCATGGCTGTACATATAGGTCTACTTCACTTTTTATACTGCTGTTTGGTATTCCATAGTGTGTAAATCAGTTTGTTTATTCAATTTTTCCATTTCCCTGTTGAAACACTTATAGTGATTTATTATTACTCTATAACAAAAAGGTCAGTGTGCCTCCTTTATATAGGTAGGAGGTTTTTGCACCGGGGTGGAAGTGGATAGCGGTGTTTCAGGTTATGTGATATGTACATTTTAAATTGTAATATGTATGTGCCAAATTGCTTTGAAGAGTATATCAACTTAAACTCTGCTTTGCTGAATGGATTTGCTGTTGTGTGCCTTCTATTCTCTTCCTTCTTTGGAGCCATTGCATCCATTCTCGTGGCTTCAATGACCATTTATACTCACACTTATTCTCAAATCTATACTTCAAAATCTCTTTTCTGATAGACACTCTTATCCAACTGATGATTAGACACTGTCATTTTGAATTCCACAGAGAGTCTCTCCCTTTTCTAACTCTCTGCCAGTTGATCCAGCAAGTTATCATTTCAAGGTACATCCCTACCATCACAATGGGATCTAAGTCACCATCTTCTCTATTTTTTTTTCTTTTCCTTTTTTTTTAAGACTTCATTCATCCATTCATGACACACACACACACACACACACACACACAGAGAGAGAGAGAGAGAGGCAGAGACACAGGCAGAGGGAGAAGCAAGCTCCACGCAGGGAGCCCCACGTTGGACTCGATCCCGGGACTCCAGGATCAAGCCGGCACCGAAGGCAGGTGCTAAACCGCTGAGCTACCCAGGGATTCCCTTCTCTTACTGTTTCTGTGACAACATACCAATTGTTTCCCTTGAACCAAATCATTCTTCTGTCTTCTAGTTTTTATGATCTTAGTTCTGTTGTTTAATCAGGTGTGCTCTTTCACTGCTGGGTGTGACCTATATGGTTTCCTCCACCTGGAATGCCCTCATTCTCCCACTTCTTCTCTTGAATTGCTGTATTCTGATCTCAGCTTAAATTTGGGTTCTTCCAGGAAGTCTTAACAGACACTTGTGCGTACTTAAACCCGATCATTTTCTATGGTAGATGACCTGCCATGTGCTCTTTTAGCTCTTCTGGTATCCTTAAGATGATGTCCCTATCAGATATTCTATTTTGTCTACGCTTACAGAGAAACCACACTCTCTTGATTTTTCAGCTTTATAGAAAATCCTCAAATGCAGTAGTGTGAGTTTTCTAAGATTCTTCTTTTTTCCCAAAATTGTTTTGATTAATCAAATTTGTTTATGCTTTTATGCAAATTAGAGTATTGATTTTTCAATTTCTATGAAAAAAAAGCTGAGGTTTTGATTGGGATTATATTACATTTATGAATCAGTTAGGAGGGAATTGATATTTTAAAACTATTGAGTCTTCCAATCCATGAACATGGTGCATATTTCCATTCATTTATACCTTCTTTATTTCTCTCATCAATATTTCATGGTTTTCAGTAAGAAGTCTCACATAAACATTGTTAAATTTATCCAAAAGTATGTCATATTTTTATGCTATTACATATGGCTATGTTTTATTAATTTCAATATTTAATTTATCATTGTTTTAAAAAATGCAATTAATTTTCCAACATTTATTTGTATTCTGAAGACTTTTTAAAAAGTCATTTATTAATTATAGCAGCTTACTATTTTTTGAGATTTTCTAGATCAGAGAATTAGTTGTACTCTGTTGTCTATGATGCGTTGCTGAATATATGAGATGTTTTATCTTTTGGAAAAAACAAAAGAATCCTATTTATCGGCACTGTTCACTGAAAAGGCCTAGAAATTATAACTTGCCAAGAAGATGTGCATACCCATAGTGTCCAGAATTTGGCCTTCATTTTTTATAAAATAGAAAGTTCTTTTTTGATAAATGGCTGACTTAATATTTAAGGCAGGAAATAAATAAGATGAACCTAGAACATATTATCACATCTGACACTAAGAAAACTATCAAAGACCTCTTAGAAAAGGTCAGAAAATCTTGGATGCAAACTTGAAGAGGCCTATCCTAGTCCAACATGGGTTAATTTGAAGATACAACCATTCAAAATCCTTGGGAGACAGCAAAAGCAGTCCTAAAAGGGAAATACATTGCAATACAAGCATCCCTCAAAAAATTGGAAAAAAAAAAAACACCACATACACAAGCTAACCTCGCACCTAAAGGAACTGGAGGAGAAAGAACAGCAAATAAAATCTACACCAAGCAGAAGAAGAGAGTTAATACAGATTCAAGCAGAACTCAATGAAATAGAGACCAGAAGAACTGTAGAACAGACCAACAAAACCAGGAATTGGTTCTTTGAAAGAATTAATAAGATAGATAAACCATTAGCCAGCCTTATTAAAAACAAAAGAGAAAAGACTCAAATTAATAAAATCACGAATGAAAAAGGAGAGATCAACCAAAACCAAGGAAATATAAACAATTTTAAAAACATATTATTAGCAGCTATATGCCAATAAATTAGGCAATCTAGAATAAATGGACTCATTTCTGGAAAACTACAAACTACCAAACCTGGAACAGGAAGAAATAGAAAACCTGACCAGGCCGATAATCAGGGAGGAAATTGAAGCAGTCATCAAAAACCTCCCAAGACACAAAAGTCCAGGGCCAGATGCTTCCCAGGGGAATTCTATCAAACGTTTAAAGAAGAAACAATACCTACTACTAAAGCTGTTCTGAAAGACGGAAAGGGATGGAATACTTCCAAACTCACCCCACCAAAAAGGAGAATTATAGACCAATATCCCTGATGAACACAGATGCAAAAATTCTTAACAAGATACTAGCCAATACGATCCAACAGTACATTAAGAAGATTATTCACCATGGCCAAGTGGGATTTATCCCTGGGATGCAAGGCTGGTTCAACACTTGTAAAGCAATCAACATGATAGATCATGTCAACAAGCAAACAAACAAGAACAATATGATGCTCTCAATAGATGCAGAGAAAGCATTTGACAAAATACAGCATCCTTTCCTGATCAAAACTCTTCAGAGTGTAGGGATGGGATGAACATTCCTCAGCATCTTAAAAGCCATCTACAAAAAGCCCACAGCAAATATCATTCTCAATGGGGAAACACTGGGAGCCTTTCCCCTAAGATTAGGAACAGGGATGCCCACTCTCACCACTCCTATTCAACATAGTACTAGAAGTCTTAGCCTCACCAACCAGACAACAAAAAGAAATAAAAGGTATTCAAATTGGCAAAGAAGAAGTCAAACTCTCCCTCTTCACAGATGACATGACACTGTACATAGAAAACCCAAAAGCCTCCACCCCAAGATTGCTAGAACTCATACAGCAATTTGGCAATGTGGCAGGATACAAAATCAATGCCCAAAAGTCAGTGGCATTTCTATACACTAACAATGAGACTGAAGAAAGAGAAATTAAGGAGTCAATCTCAAAAGCATAAGATACCTAGGAATAAGCCTAACCAAAGAGGTAAAGGATCTATACCCTAAAAACTACAGAACACTTCTGAAAGCAATTGAGGAAGACACAAAGAGATGGAAAAAAAAATTCATGCTCAGGGATTGGAAGGATTAATATTGTGAAAATGTCAATGCTACCCAGGACAATTTACACGTTTAATGCAATCCATTTCAAAATCCATTTCAAAATCTCTGGGCTTTCTTCAGAGAGTTGGAACAAATCATCTTAAGATTTGTATGGAATCAGAAAAGACCCCGAATAGCCAGGGGAATATTGAAAAAAAAAAAGAGCTGGGGGAATCACAATGCCAGATTTCAAGTTGTACTACAAAGCTGTGATCACCAAGACAGTGTGGTACTGGCACAAAAACAGACACAGAGACCAATGGAACAGAATAGAGAAGCCAGAAATGGGCCCTCAACTTTATGGTCAACTAAAATTCGACAAAGCAGGAAAGACTATCCACTGGAAAAAGAACAGTCTCTTCAATAAATGGTGCTGGGAAAACTGGACAGCCACGTACAGAAGAATGAAACTAGACCATTCTCTTATGCCATACACAAAGATAAACTCAAAATGGATGAAAGATCTAAATGTGAGACAAGAATCCATCTCATCCTAGAGGAGAGCATAGGCAACAGCCTTTTTGACCTTGGCCATAGCAACTTCTTCCAAGATACATCTATGAAGGCAAGGGAAAAAAAAGCAAAAATGAACTATTGGGACTTCATCAAGATAAAAAGCTTCTGCACAGCAAAAGAAACAGTCAACAAAACTAAAAGACAACCTACAGAATGGGAGAAGATATTTGCAAATGACCTATCAGATAAAGGGCTAGTATCCAAGATCTATAAAGAACTTATTAAACTCAACAGCAAAGAAACAAACAATCCAATCATGAAATGGGCAAAAGACATGAACAGAAATTTCACCAAAGAAGACACAGACATGGCCAACAAACATATGAGAAAATGTTCCGCATCACTTGCCATCAGAGAAATACAAATCGAAACCACAATGAGATACCACCTCACACCTGTGACAATGGTGAAAATTAACAAGACAGGAAACCACAAATGTTGGAGAGGATGTGGAGAAAAGGGAACCCTCTTGCACTGTTGATGGGAATGTGAACTGGTACAACCACTCTGGAAAACTGTGTGGAGATTCCTCAAAGAGTTAAAAATAGATCTGCTCTATGACCCAGCCTTTGCACTGCTGGGGATTTACCCCAAAGATATAGATCCAGTGAAGCACCTGCACCCCAATGTTTATAGCAACAATGTCCACAATAGCCAAACTGTGGAAGGAGCCTCGGTGTCCATTGACAGATGAATGGGTAAAGAAGATGTGGTCTGTATATGAAATGGAATATTCCTCAGCCATTAGAAACGACAAATACCCATCATTTGTTTCAATGTGGATAGAACTGGAGGGTATTATGCTGAGTGAAGTAAGTCCATCGGAGAAGGACAAACATTATATGGTTTCATTCACTCAGGGAATATAAAAAATAGTGAAAGGGAATAAAGGGGAAAGGAGAGAAAATGAGTGGGAAATATCAGTGAGGGGGACAGAACATGAGAGACACCTAACTCTGGGAAACGGACAAGGGGTAGTGGAAAGGGAGGTGGGTGGGGGGTTGGGGTGACTGGGTGATGGGCACTGAGGGGGGCACTTGATGGGATGAGCACTGGGTGTTACACTATATGTTGGCAAATCGAACTCCAATAAAAAATAAACAAAAAAATCAAGAGAAAGAATACACAAATAACAAAAACATACATTATGCTTACATTAATAATTTTATAATTATTCTTTGAAAAAAGGACTGGTCATCACTGGGGGATTCAGAAAAACCATTTCATAGTTGTGGACAGTGGTAAATCAAGAGAAAGATAAAACATTTACTTTGATTTTTTAAATAAGTTTTTACAATTGGCCAAAAAATAGTAGAAAAGGGAAAGTTTCTTTTTAAAGAATTGTTGAAGAGAGTAAATGGAGAAGAGAGGATGACATTAGAATTTCACCCTATTGAACTAATGCTACGTTAAGGACTGCTAGCAGAAAAGGGGACAATGAATTATTCTTTGCATCCTGATTGCATAACATATACTTATGTATATATTGTTTTTTTTTTAAAAAGAGGATGAAACTGGATCTGATCAAATCTTTATATCGACTACTACTTAACAAGAAATAGGAAAATAAGATAAATTTAAGGGACAATGAAGACAATCTAAAGTGTAAGAAACTGTATGGGACAAATATTTTTTACTTTGAAGAAATAAATTGCAAGGAAAAATAGATGGAAAGGAAAGCTATAGATTAAAAGAGATATTAATAACTTATCAATCAGTCCCAATGTATGGATTTATTTTATTAATTTTAAAGGATTGTATAAAAGAATCCAAAGGCTATCCATGACATTTACAAATCAATTGGAAAATTTTAATACTGACTGGATATTACCATATTATGAGTTAATTACTGTTATTGTTTACGATTTGTGTTTTTGTTAAAAAAGAAACTTTATAAAATAGAGATGAAAATCCTTATACTTAGGGATGCCTGGGTGGCTCAGCAGTCGAGCATCTGCCTTTGGCTCAGGGTGTGATCCTGGGATCTGTGATCGAGTCCCGCATCAGGCTCCTTGCAGGAAGCCTGCTTCTCTCTCTGCCTGTGACTCTGCCTCTCTCTCTCTCTGTGTCTCTCATGAATAAATAAATAGAATCTTAAAAAAAAGAAAACCCTTATACTTACAGATACATAGATAATATTTATGAATAAAATTGTTCCAATGCCCTTGGTTTACCTCCAAGTAATAACAAATAGAAAATACGAAAGGGGTGGTAGAGGAGAGGGCAGGAGGGCTATGGGTTGATGTTTGTTTGACTTGGATGAAAAGTACATGAAAGTTCACACAATTCTGTCAACTTTTGTGTATTTAAAATTCTCTGTATTTAATTTTATGATGCGACTCTTGGTCAGAGGTACTTTATGACATGGCTAGTTGCATAAAAAATTCTACTGATTCAACATTTAAGTGTGATGTAGGGTCATTTACAGGAATAAATATTATAAGGCTTTTGCAACTTTCATAACAGCATAATGAAGACAAGCCTGCTCTCTTCTATTATTAATCAAGGAATAACAGCTTTTTCTTATGAAAATATAATTTTTCTTAAATGAATAATGCTGTGTGAAAAGAATAGTAATGCTAATTATTATATTTTAAATGATACTATGTATTTTATTTTTCCTAAAGTGATTCATAATAGACTGTAATGTGAAACATTTTGAAATTGCTGGTATTTTCTAAAAAATTACTTTCCAAGTAAAGTTTAATTCTAAACAATAAGCCCTGTTTATTGAAGTCAATGTATGTATACCATATTTATAATATATACTTTAAAGTAATATACCGTATTTATAATATATACTTTAAATTACAATATATACTTTAAAATAATTGAAAAAATAACTGTAAAATAGAATAAAGGCAGGTTCTTGCAGCATGGTTTACTTATGGCCTTAGGTTCCCCATCATAGGGGATAATAGGATACAAGATTTCAGGATAATAGCATACAAGACTTCTAATTTCTATTACTGCACCAAATTTGGAGAGTTTTTCATCCTATGTCTCCAACAATACTTGGATATGATAATACCTTGAAAGCAGGTGCCCAGTGAATATTTATGGAAATGAGATGTTAATATGTGTGCAAGTTTCTTCTTCTGTTTTTAAATGATAGACAAGAATTTCGTGATCTGAATATTCAGTGAGCTTTTGTTCTCTTATATGGAAACTCAGCGGTTGGAGGATTTTAAGGTTTATAAATTTCAGCACACTAATTTTAGAGATAAGGTTGAGGAAAATGGATCCAAAATTGTGTCTTGGTTAAGATGACATAGTAACGAGTGGAAAACAAGGACCAGAAACCACACCCTTACTTTTTGACCCAGAGCCTTTTCCCTTCTATTATGCTTTAAGTTTCAAGAAGCAAACCGATGAATGCAATGTTTTCTGCAGATAGCTATATTTACATATGAAAACATCTTTTACTCATCTTTAATTTCCTCAATGTGTCTACAAGGAGACATAAGAGCAACTTTTAACTTTTCAATCCAGAATATTTTCTTCATTTTGGCTCAGCGACTTGATATTGTCATGGAACAAGTAATTAGTGCATCAGTATAGAATATCAGTTATTACCAAGATTCTTTAGCAATAAAACTGAAAGGTATGCCCTTCTGTTGATAATCTTGGGATCTAGTCAATACAGGGGCATATACCTCAAGTTCTTTTACTAATCATAGGGAGATGATACACATTCACATTATAAGGGAGAAGTGGATATATAATGGGAATTAGAAATAAAAGACAAGTGGTATTATTTTGTTCACCAAATTGGTAAAGATGTAGTTCTTTTGAAACATGTGGGAAGGTTCATATTTGTGAGTCTGATTGTGAGTTGGTCAAGTATGCTATATATAATAACTATTAGCTTTGAACTGTTTTGAAATAATATCCTCATAGAAAGTCAGAATAGGTGGGCTTCATTTGCAACCTTCTCATCATGATGACATATATAATTTTCATTCATTTCTTTTGAGGTTTTAAAAAATGTGGATTTGCACTTGCTTTGCACCCAACAATATTTATAACTGATTTGAAACTCTAACTTCTACTGAAGTTAATAAATCTTTACATCTACATTATTATTTAGGCCCATTATCGCAATAACCTCATGAATTTTAGGTAATTTTAAACAATGCACTTTTCCAAAAGTTTTCTAAGGTTAAAGATGATTGTTGCATATGTCAGACTCTGGAGATGATCTGCACTAAATAGAACTATGTGCTGGAACTGTGTATTTGGGCATTCTTATAGGGAAGAATTGATATGTATTCCATCATAGAATTACTGGTGGAAACAAATACAGGTTTTTGAGAGACTTGGAAGAGGGTCAATAGGAAGACGATGATTATCAAATGGGAACTGTTAATGAGTAAATCATTACTAGTAACATGAAAAAAATAATGAAATTTTAAAAGGCCAGAAATATGGACAGATAGATTTCCTAAGTCAGAGACAGAGAGTAGAGATGAGCTGACCTCAACCTGAAGCTAATAGAAATACCTAGAAAAAATACTGTTATATCCAAGAAGCAAGCTTTTTTAGCTTAGTCTTTAGATTAGTTTTATCGTTTTTGCCAAAGATAGAGACCATGCAAATGACCTGGTAACTGATTTCTTGGGGTGTATTTCACTTTATTCTTTTCCAAAGCCAAATATTAAGATATTAATACAAGTTTAGGGATACTTATTCAAAATTGAGATGTAGAACAATTTGCACAGGTATAGAGGTTTTCCAGAATTATCTTTTTTTTTTCCAGAATTATCTTTAATTAAGACTGTTTACTTTGCAAATTCATACTTGCTATCAAACCAAATGAAATGCTTCAATGCCACTTTCTGATGTCCCTTCATCTTCATGTCTTCTATAACAAAATGCATGTCTGAATTGGTACAAGTCTAGCATTTTTATGATATGACTTACCTTTATTATTTAGAAATCTTTCTTGACAATTTAATGAAAATGCTTACTATCTTAGGTTCTTTTAATGCTTTTCAGATTTTTTGTACACAGTGTTCCATGTCAAGTATACTTTCGAATCTACTGTTTTCAAAGTGAGAATATCTCTTTTTGGACTGTCATAACTCATATTCAAATAAATCTTTGGCATTAAAGTCAGTTTTACCTGGAGGTTGTCTCATTTGTCTAAAGGTATCTTCCCACTGCACTTTTTTTTTCAATTGGTAAAGGGAAAAAAAGAAAAAACCCCCCACAAAACTATATTCCTGAGAGTTAATTATACTGGTGTCTAAAATCTTGTCAGTATCTAAACTGTAGGATATAAATAACTAAATTCAAAATGACATCTTGCATTTAAAGAATCATTTTTCATATTTAACACATGCATATGAGATTCAACTAAGGTTTTAGATATTTAGTTTTGGCTGTATATTTTCCTTGGGAAACTAGAAGCCTCTCTTAGGATTAATTTAATTATATGCCCCTTGTGTCTTGTGAAAATTAATTTGAAATTTTCATGCATATGTGAGTCCGAACACTACTTGAAATGAATGATTAGCTTTAAAATATCATTGCCCAGAAAGATGCTCAAAAGACATTTGGAGAAAATAGAACTGACACTCCATGGGATTTGGCTCTGTACCTGGGAGAGCAGAGGAGAGAGCCAAGGATGTTATATTCTTAACATTGGCAGAGGTTACAAGTTCATTTATTATAGAAGCGTTATTCTTTAACTGAAATTTTACATAACTATAGATATTTACATAGAAGTATTAACAGGGGACCCTTTCAAGAGTAACTTCTAGGAGTTTAAAAACAATACTGTAAGGAGATACTACCAAGAGTCTACCTAACTTGCAGAAATAGCCCCCACTGAATCCAAGATTAAGGCATGCATATCAAAAAAGATTTTAAAATATTAAGAGTTATAGAGAATGAGTGAAATTCATGGACTTGGATCCAGAAGGTGAGATTTGGGAAGGCAGAACTTTTAAAAACTTCATGTTTTATTCTATGGAAAATGACCAGGGATGCCTGGGTGGCTCAGCGGTTGAGTGTCTGCTTTTGTCTGAGGGCGTGATCCGGGAGTTCCGGGATTGAGTCCTACATCGGGCTCCCTGCATGGAGCCTTCTTCTCCCTCTGCCTATGTCTCTGCCTCCCTTTGTGTCTCTCATGAAGAAATAAATAAAATCTCAAAAAAAAAAAAAAAAAGAAAGAAAAGAAAAATGACCAGCAAACCAACATCCCCTGAGAACTTGTTAAAAATTTATATTTTTAGGTGCCCTCTCAAGACCTATTAAATCAGCATCGTTGGGATTGGAAGCCAGAAAAAGGTTTTTAACAAACACTCCAGGTAGTTATGATTCATTATAAAATTTGAAAACCACAGTTACAGAGAAGGTAAATTGAATTAGACATGAATCCTAATTTGTTTTTAACCAGATGACCTTAGATAAGTCACTCAGTCAGATTATATTTCTTCTGATTGAAAACTGTGATTAATATAGACATATTTATTGCCTTGACAGCCATGAAAATGATCAGTACGGTGGAATTCAACATACACAATTAAGATCATGAAGATTGAACACTTACTTATGGAAACAATGGAATGAGTTCAGGAAACTGATGTTAGGTCAATAGTGTCACAGAGCAACCAATAAATAGACACAGGGAACAAGGAATTCTGAAAGTTCTTATTTTAAAGGATACATTCTATGGGATTTCTTCCCCCAGGAACTAAAATAAATAAAGATGTGCAAGGTATTTGGCATGGCAAAAAGCAATTGAAGAATGAATCCTAGAGAATCTTTCTCATCTAAAAGCCTGGCTCTACCCTTTCCAACTATTCCTCCATCTCCAGAAAACGTATGAGATCATTAAATGGAAACCTGCTCTGCTTGTTCATATATTGTGCAAAATGCAGAGAACGCTATGTTAAAGATCTTTATTGTGCAGGGAAAGCAATGGACATCTAGACGATGTCTAGATGAAATTAAATCTGAGAACATCTAAGAGGGGCTGAAGCCAGTTCTGAATTTTAATCTGGCTCTGAGATTTCTCATTAGGGGTGTGGTGTGATAATGAAAGTAAATGCAACATGATGTGATAGCCTGCAATTTGTTAGGCTGCTGTTTACTTTTATCATGATTTGTCTATTCTCACTTTATTTACTTATTTGTTTGTTTTGAGAGAGGGAGTGGTGGGGAGGGGCAGAGGAAGAGGGAGAGAGAGAATCTTAAACAGGCTTCACACCCAGCATAGGCTCAACGCAGGGCTCAACATGAGATCATGACCTAATCCAAAATCAAGTCAGATGCTTAACTGAGCCACCCAGGTACCCCTATCTATTTTCATTTTAAACTAATGGCCACAAATCTCATATAGACAAATAATATGGTCAAGAAATCTATTTCCTAATAAGTCCATTGCAGATCATTTCATATCTTCTAATTTTTCCTTTAAATATCTATAGCCCTTCCTTCCCTGACTACCCATCAGTAAACAGGCCTCAAATGTCATTCGGAAAATACAGACTATCAGAATTGCAATTCCTCATCTTCTTACTACAGGATCTATCCACTCAACTATATCCAAACTTAGACTTTCTGCCTTCACTCCTGTAAGAAATGGATGAGATGAAATGTTCATGCTTCCAGAAGACCTATGTTTTATATCCCATTCCTTCTCATTTTCTCAAAAACTTCAATTGGTAATAACTTCTCTCTTCTTCATCTCTTTTCCCCTCTCTGCTGGATCATCCTCATCACCATACCAACATGCTCTGGGATTTCTCATCTTGATCTCACATCTCCAACACACCATTTGCATTCTTCCTTTTATACCAATGTTTCTAGAAAAACATGTCTATACTTTTTCAACTCCTAATTGTACTTTTAAAAATTTATAAAACAACATTCTTTAATTACACAACTAGTAGGAGTCATTTTTATGAAAACCAGAATACAGACAAAGAAGGAACAAATTAAACTCTCAATAATTCTAACACCCAGAAAAATTCAAACTTGAAATTTGGTATATGCTCTTTGTTTTCAAGCAATTTAATTTATAACTTTATCAAGTAATACATGTACATATGTTTTTTAAAGATTTTGTTTATTTATTCATGAGAGACACACAGAGAGAGAGGCAGAGACACAGGCAGAGGGAGAAGCAGGCTCCATGCAGGGAGCCCGACGTGGGACTCCATCCCTGGTCTGCAGGATCACACTCGGGCTGACTGCGGTGCTAAACTGCTAAGTCACTGGGGCTGCCCACATGTAAATTTTTTTTAAGAGCAAAGACACTAGGGCGAGAAAGTTTTTCATTTCCATTTTACCCCATTTTCTTCCTAGAGAAAACACTTTAACTTTCAGGGCAGAAGTTGAAGTCAGGCTGCATGATTTGCTCCAAAGCTCTGATCCTTGCCAGCTGAGTGACTTGGGTCAAGTCATTCAGCTCTGTACTTCAGTTGCCTCTTCTTCATAGAAGATATAGCAATATAACTTCTCAAAAGGGTTATTGTGGGGATAAAATTACCGGAATAGGATTTAACACATTTTATATAATACGTAGGTACTGATGCACTTGTTTTTGTTGTTACTATTAATTGCATAATTCTAAATGAATTATTCATATTACCATGTCTTGATTTTTTATATTAAGACAGAGACTACCTTGTATTATATTTTAGCTCTATTACCCTGTCAGATAAAACACACATTGCTCATCTCTCTCATCATCTCACAATGATGACCTGGTCACAATTTTTGCTTTAGTCAAAGAGTGTAATATGGGGCATATTATCCTTTAAATTTCTTTGTTGTTATTTGAGTGTAGTTTTAGGAACAAATGAAGGTAAACACATGTGTTCTATGCACCATATTGAACTGGAAAATTCCACTGAACCTTCAACCATTAGATCTAGCTTCTCATCCAGCAATGCATTTACACTGCTTAGGATTAAGTCACTAATGACTTTCATATTGGCAAATTCTCTGTCATCTTCATCTGACTTCTCAGCAGCAATAAGTACTTTCTCCTTACTAAAGCACTTTCCTCTCTTAGTTTCTGTGATATCATCTTCCTCTTAGCTCTTTCTCAGTCTCTGAATTGTTCCTTTTCCTCTGCTAGACACCAGTATTTTGGAATACCTGAGGGTTTTGTCCTGGACCTGTTCCCCTTCACATCTACATTCTCTCTCCCTAGACAATCTATGTAGCTCATATAGTTTAAACAGTACCTAATTGCTGATGCCTCATTTATTTCTCCCATGACCCGTCAGACATACATCAAATGGCCTAACTGATATCTCTAGGTATCTAATAGTTATCTTAAAACTAACATGACTAAAATATATACCTTGATCCCTCCCATTGCTGCATATACCTATGAAGCATTTAAATTAAAAACCATCATGCTCTTTATCACCCAGTTCATAAACCTAAGACCCAAGACTCATCCTTTTTTTAAAAGATTTTATTTTTAAGTAATCTCTATACTCAATGTGGGGCTCAAACTCACAACCCTGGGATCAAGAGTCACTTACTTTACTGACTGAGCCAACCAGGTGCTTCCCCACCCAGGATTCATTTTTGATTTCTTTCCTTTTCCTATTTTAGAAATAAGTGAGACATTCAAACCTGTCCATTATATATACTTTCTGGGACAGAACACTTTATAGTAGTGCAATCTGAAATTACCCCCATGTTTGTCACTGGCCAACTCCCTTAATTCCCAAAGCTACCTGATAGCAGGTTCTTTGCCTGAAATATCCAACACACAGAAAACATGTAAATTATACTCAGAAAATATTGTTTGAGAATGAATTAGTGAGTGGATTGATGGAAGCCATGTGTTGAAATTCCATATATTTGGAGTGTTTATATTTTTACACAAAATTCTTAATGGCCACAATTCTTTCAAGACTAAAATAATCTTTCAAAGTGGAATTTTTGAATTTCAAGTAGTTATGCAAAACACATATTTGTCCTAGTACCATAAGATCATGCATGGAAATAGCTGCTCTGGTTACCTTCTGCATAGTCACACAATTAGGTAATATGTGTGGATGTGAACAAATTAATAGTTTAAATCAAAGCAAATTCCATTTGGAACATTAAGTTTCTTCATTTATCTATCTACTAAATATATAGCTTACTTTTCATAATATAGAGACTATGGACTGATTCATTAAGAATAATATTAGGAAAGTAAATCTCACCTATTCAAAAAAATATACATAAGATGTAATTTTCTGGTAAGCACTTCAAAAGCTAACCCCTTGATAAGAAAACAATTGTATTTTAAGACTGTGAAAGGATAGCAATAAAATTCTGCTTGCAAGTTATATCTTCTTTTGTTTATTGCTTGCTGTGTTTTTCTGCTTTCAAAATAAAAGTGTTTCCTTCAAAAGGGAAATATTAATTGGCAAATCTAGTAACTCAAATCTATACTGGAAATAATAGCAAAGGATAATATAAATAGAGTACAAAATATGTGTTTCAGATGTGAGATTTTTAAGGTCAATTTTAATGCATTCTAACATTCCAGTGAGAGTAAGCCTACAGTTCTTAGTGGTCTAGTCTTCATAGCACTGTAGTCACCAGAGACTTTTAAAGGAAAAAAAAAAAGCATATTCAAGGACTAGAAATGTGCTTTTATGCCTTAGCTATCCTCAGACCTCTGCTACACAATTACAGAATATATTAAAATAGCTTCGTTTGGGATCCCTGGGTGGCGCAGCGGTTTAGTGCCTGCCTTTGGCCCAGGGCGCGATCCTGGAGACCTGGGATCAAGTCCCATGTCGGGCTCCTGGTGCATGGAGCCTGCTTCTCTCTCTGCCTCTCTCTCTCTCTCTGTGACTATCATAAATTAAAAAAAAAATAGCCTCGTTTAAGGAAATAACATAAGTATGCATAAAATCTCAAGATAAGCATTTAAAAATTCTATTTGTTCAAAAACCCAACATTACATTTTTAAAGTAGTGTCAGTATTGATGATTGATATACCTAAAGGTTATATTAGCTAGTTAGCTATTCAACTTTACATCTCTACTGGGAAAAAAAAGAACGTCATATTTGTATCACACACAATGTAGAAAAATTTCAATTCTGCATAATGATGTTTTAACAGAAATATCTGAAATTACTAACAACCTGAATTATGGGTGACACACATTGAATACTGTTTGTCATCCCTTCGTGCACCACCTTCGGTTTTTCATTTCATGTTTCACCATATGGTAGTGTTTATCCAAATGCTTGGATTAATAAATTACCACCTACATGTAGATAATGAGCTAGAATATAGCCAGAATACATAATTATAATATTTTCCATAAAAATTTTCTACTATATTTTAAAATTACTTTAAATCTTTATTTATGAAGGAAGAAGTTTTTCTAATGCAGATGGGTAATTCAAATGTGCACAGTATATGTCAATTCTGTTCTCTAGGTATTTTTCTCAACTTATCATTAGACTGATTCAATTAAAAAAATCCGTGTTCATGCATAATATTCTTTCAGGATCCTCCCTCATTTGGTTTATTTCTAGCACATTTTCTTTTTGTACATTGTATCTATACTAGAAAAATTTAAAAAAACAGTATGGAATTAACTTTCATTTTTCATCAGGGTAAACAAAAAGTAGAGTAACCCACTTAATGAGGAATATGCAAATTTGGGGACCTATTTCTCAGTATAATTG
Organism: Canis lupus baileyi; assembly: GCF_048164855.1. Taxonomy (NCBI): domain Eukaryota; kingdom Metazoa; phylum Chordata; class Mammalia; order Carnivora; family Canidae; genus Canis; species Canis lupus. The sequence continues at coordinate 44,308,987 of NC_132838.1, forward strand.
GAAACTGAATAAATTCATAAAACAATTGTTCAAATCACTCTCTTTTTCAAAATATTTACTTTTGATGTTTTGGCTTTTTTGTATTTTTGTTGTTTTCATATTTTTTTTAAAAAATTTTTATTTATTTATGATAGTCACAGAGAGAGAGAGAGAGAGAGAGAGGCAGAGACACAGGCAGAGGGAGAAGCAGGCTCCATGCACCGGGAGCCCGACGTGGGATTCGATCCCGGGTCTCCAGGATCGCGCCCTGGGCCAAAGGCAGGCGCCAAACCGCTGTGCCACTCAGGGATCCCTTGTTTTCATATTTATATTTGATAAGGAAAGGAGTGATAGATAAATTTTGAATTCTGGTTGATTTATATAATTTCTTGAGATTATATCTTCTAATACCTTTTTTTATTATAGAAACCTCAAATTTTTAAGATTCAGTGACATTTTATTCCTTTGTCACCCAAGATTATTCATGTTTATCTATTTACTCATTCATGTTCTTATATAAAGTTAACATTGTCACAAAACAATTGAAATAGCTTGTAATAATGGATAGAAGAGAGCAAGATAACAGAAGTGTATGAGAAAAAGATGACAGAAAAAAAATCAGAGGTATGAAATAAAACCAACCAGGAGTTCCTTTAGTTAATGTAATGCATGTAATGATGTCTCATTGTAGTCATTGACTGAGAGGTTCTAGTTTACTGTAAAGATACAACAACAATAATGATAATAATAAAAGGAACTGCTCAGAATTTTTTTTATTCTGTGCTAAACATTGATCTAAACTCTCTATATAATACATGTAATTTTTGCCTCAACTCTGAAATTATGCTCATTTTCTACATAATGAAACTGATGTTTAGAGAGCCTAAAACCTTGTCTAAATTAAAGATAATAAGTATAAAACCTAGAAATTCAAACTGGTTTCTATGAAGCTAAAGCTAAACCTATTAACCCTAGGCCCCATATTTAATTAATTTTTGCCAGCTTTATCTTCATTATATTCTATTTTTTTGTCTTCATTATAAACATCAAAGATCATTTGAACCCTAAGCAGGTTCATGATGCCTAATAGAACTGATCCATCTAACTTAGATTTACAACTCGTTATCCAAGAAACAGTAGTTCCTTCTATGACAGAATAAGGTTCTTAGGTATAGCTTAGTGCAGAGAAGTTTAGCTTAGCAGAAATCTCTTAGTGATGACAGGTTGAAGACATCAACATTCTAATTGGTTTCAATGAAAATAACGTGAGTTTGTGGAGTCTAAACAGTAAGTTAGAATTTTGGGGGTCCTCGGGATTTTCCATGAAGCTCATTATGTCAACTGTAAATAGTGACTGATTAATTTATTCTTCTCTTATCTGCATACTTTTTACCCTTCTCCCCCTATTTTGGTCTGGTTAGACTCCCTAGTAGCCTAGTCATAGAAAAAAGCACCACTATAAATCAATCACTTCATAGGAGAATGTCCTATATATTTATGACCATCGATATGTAAGATATCATCACTCAGTTTGTGGCATAATTGACTCTTCAAAATGCCATTCTTTTTTATTTTTTAAAGATTTTATTTACTTATTCATGAGAGACACAGAAAGAGAGAGGCAGAAACATAGGCAGAGGGAGAAATAGGCTCCTTGCAGGGATCCTGATGCGGTACTCGATCCCTGGACCCGGGATCATGCCCTGAGTTGAAGGCAGGTGCTCAACTGCTGAGCCACCCAGGCATCCCTCAAAATGCCATTTTATTCTAAGAAGCTAGCTGCTTCACGGAGATGGGGAACATGGTGAGAATAGTGAATTCCTTAAGCTATGATACTACTTCCACTCCTCCTTTGGTATAAAGTGAATTCACTTTTCATTTTAAGGATCCTAGTTCTAGGAACTGGAATAATTCTGGAAAATGGTTTATGTGCACCACTCTCTACCGTGAGAATTAAGGTCAGACTTATGTTCACATTATCTGAAGCTTTTCATGTTACACAAATTAAGTAAGCCTGTAGTGGGCCACCATGAATTCCAGTCCTAGGGACACTATGATCAGTTAGATAACATCAAAGTTTCCTGTTGGTCAAACCATCTTGTATGTTTTGATAATCACTTTGGATCTGCTACCCATTATGGTTCCTGGTCTATGGAAGTTGAATACTTCCACCTTGTCCTTGTCACTTTTGAATCTCATCATCCTCATTGGAGAGCCCACTTTAATAGGAAAAGCTCCCACTGCTGTTCCTGGCCAGCCTGGAGCTCCTCACAGATGCAGAGACACTCTGCTCCAATGTATCAAACCTCAAAGTTTCGATGAAGAAAATGTCTACAGGGATCTCGCAGGGTGTGAGTGAATGAGCAGATCTTACATAAAAAAGTCCACTCAGCATTTCAATTTTTCCGGCCCTTGATTATTTTCCTCTAGAATATACCAAGGAAGTTCTGGAATCTCAAGTTTATTTAGTGTGGACCATCTTTGGGTCTAGGTTTGAACAAGTTGATTAAGGAAATTGTTGGAGCATCCCTAGATGCTCAAACTAACAGAGTGAGTAGAGAATCTCTGTTTAGTGCAACTATATAAATATATTTAACCTGATTGAACATTATTCTCCTTCCGCCCTGATCTTACACCTTAGGTTATGTTCCCATACATCTTCTGTGGGTTTGTGTTAAAAACTGGAAAATCATGCAATTCTTTTGATGTATAGGGTGATGCCCAATTGGTCACACTTTGCCAGCATGCTGGAAGCCTGTTGGGACTTGGTTCTGGTTACAGGTATAGGAACAATATGTGTGGGTATGAGATCAGTAATTCCCTGCAAAGCACCCACTTCACTGGAGACACATACAGGTTTTCAGGCAAGGGAAGGTTAATCTTAGAAAGAGGAGTAGAAGTTGCTTCTAAAGGCAAATGAAGCTCAGCAGGGTTTAGGAGTTCAAAGTCTCCAACTTCATCACAATCTGCCCATAAATCTTTAGCCCAAATTTTTAGGTCTACAGATTTCCAATACCTGACACAACTTTAGAATGTCCATGAAATTGAGAATTCAGCTTTCATAGTAATTTAAGCATCTGGAGATTAGAATTAGGATTTCATTTTAAAAAATCTTGATCCTGAAGCTACAGGAAATAATATATTATTTTAGTGTACACATAAAAGTTCCTTGGCCCCCTATTTGAAACTCAAGCTTAGAATTTAGAAGGCTGAAATTATCATTTTCTTTCTTTAAGTTCTCTGTGCATTAGAAGCAAGCAATCACCTACATTATTCTCCATATTTTCCACTATAATATTTTATGGTAACAAATACTTGGTCACACACAGCCTGGCCTTCTGTTAGCATTTGATTATAGGTGATAATAAAAGTAATTCGTTTTGCCACTGCATGTTGTGGACTACCAGCATCTTGCTTACCAGTGACATTATTGCTCCTAAATGTAATCAGATCAGAGAACTAATTACACATTCCCATTGTAAGTTTCTGTTCACCAGAAGAACTTCTGATGCCAATAACAGTATCAGTCAGTGTTCTGTCAAAGAGGCAAACATCCACAAATATCAGAGAACAAGGGATTTGTTATGGGAATGAGATCTCACACAATTGTGGAAGAAGTTGGAAAATAGGATTTTTAAAAGACCTTTCAGAGGAATTGGAGATTCACAAGATAGTCATGAACCAGCCCTTTTTTCTGTAGTCAGCCACATCCAGGTACCAGACTTGGACCGTAAAAGACACATGATGGAGTTCTGGCAGCAGCATGTAAGCAACTCAGAGTTCCAAATAATTAACAATTTGCTTGCAGTTTTGACTATATGTACTGGCATTGTTCCATTGCTCACAATTATAAACTACTTAACATGTCATCATCTATCCATTTTGGCAGAAAGGAAGTTGCTTTGTGTAGAAAATATTTTTCAATTCTCATGTGGGAGTGAAATTATATAAATATTTATTTCAAAGGAAATGAGTAACCACAGATCAGTAGGTTCATTTCATTTCGCACTGGTATTTATTTCATTTTTTCCTTGCTGAGCTTAATTTAAAAAATCTTGTGTAGAGAAGTTCAGTGCAATTTAATCAGCAGGGAAATGCATTTATTATGGAGAAAGCATTAAGAAACAAAGAAAAAGACTGCTGGGAGAATTTATTTTAGTAATTCCACCCAGAGGGCTAAGGTTAAATATTCAATTTATACTCAACAGGGAGGAAGCAGTGAATAAAGGAGGTGGAGTGACTTAGTTAGCAAGATATTTTTGTGGTACAAATACTCCATGTGAAATAGTCATATTTGTTTGGAACTGGGACTGGAAAATACCAGCACAGAAAACAGAGCATTGGGGAAAAAAAATCTAGGTCCATTCTGCAGTTAGGAAAAGATAAACAGACCATCTTCAACCTGGTATTCTAAGATGTGAGCAAAATGTCATAAGAACAAAAAGAAGTGAACTCTTTGCCTAAGATAGATTGCAAAGAGTCTATCAAAGGGATAACATTAATTGGAACTTGGAGAATTAGTAAGCCTTTCCTTGCTACCACTTAAGGAGTGGACAGTGGTGTCCTAGGTATGGAGATCAGCAGGTTCAATATTATGGGGGTCATTGAAGATTCAGCAATGTGTTGGGAAGAGGGTAAATTAAGATTTAGAAACATTTTGCTGGTATGCAATAAATGGTATGATCTGGGAGATGAGCTGATGGTGTTGCAGAGAGGGGAGAAGGGATGAGAGGGCTGGTTCCATAATGATTTCTTAGGAGTGTCATGAAAAGGACTTTTGTAGACTAAACTAGGAGAGCTGGTTGGAGAAAAATTAATGAATATATCTAAAATAGTAAATGATCAAAATTTATAATATTTTAGGAAACTATAGCAACAAAGCAGAGAAAGGACAGGTTTTGGAAGAGAAAAAAATTGCTGGGGAAGATACAACTCTATCTGAAGCTTATGCAAGAATGAAAAATTGTGAAGATATATTAGAGAGAGGTGGGGGATGGGCATTTGGAGACATTTCAAAAGAAGGATGAGAGAGAGAATATTATGGCTTCTGAAGTTATAGAGAACTAGAGTTAAGTACAGAGTTATGGTACGTGAAAGATGTATAATTATATAAGACAGAAAAACCAGAATTAAATTAAGGTTATGTCACAAAAGGCTAACAGAATTGGAAGGCCAAGTATTTTGACTCTGAACTTCTCTTCAGAAGGAAGAAAGGAAGAAAAAAAAAGGAAAAAGAGAAAAGAAAGAAGGAAGGGAGAGAGAAAGAAAGAAAAAGAAAGGAAGAAAGAGAAAGGAAGAAAGAAAGAGACAAAGAAAGAATCAAATCATTGGAGAAATTTTGAGAATGTAAAATTGTCTTAAGTGTTAAGTGGTGATCACTGTTTCTGAAGGAATTGAGGAAAAGAAGCAGAACTTTTTTTCTGAAATGTATAAATGAAGGTATATCTCAAAAGAAATATACAAAGCAATTTGTAAAAGATATGATGCTTCTTTCACTTCAATTTAGAAGGATAATACAAACACAAATTCAACCATATATTTAAAGAAGTGCGCCTACTCTGAAACTATCCTTTCAATCTGACCAACTTGTTGATCCTTAATCATATTTTTTTCCATCACAGGATCAAATTACACACTGAACTTCTATTCAGTTATTTTCACTTAACATTATTTTGTTTATTCTCACCCATATCATAAAATATCCTTCAAAATAACATTTTAGTAATGTATAATATTTTATTTCATATGTGGATTATGATTTCTTGAACCTTTCTCAATTATTGGAACTTTGTGTTATCTCCTAGCTCTGGTATTATAAAAAACAGCTGATGAGCATCCAAATACAACAATCTAAAACCGTTTCTTAGAGGAATTTTCTTGAAGTGGAATTTCTGAGTCAAGGGATTAAATATATTTAAGTCTCTGGAAATATGATGTCCAATAGTCCTCCAAAAATACGTTAACACCTACAAGCCCTTTTGCAGTGTGTGAGAAGGCCTATATCACATGCATGCCAACTCTCAATATTAACATTTAAAAAATATTTATCAATTTGGAAAGCAAAATGGATATTTTCTTGATTTGTTTGTTGGAAATGCTTGTCATTTCTTAATATGCTTGTTTATCATTTATATTGATTGTATGTATTTTATCCAATTTTCTAAAAATTGCGTCTAATGTGAGCACCAGAGACATTCACACATTATTTTATGTACATCAGTAGCACAATATTTTTGAAATATATTGAGAAGTGTTCTGCAGGGAGAAGAGTACATTTGTGTTTAAAACATTTCATTTTTTAAAAAGTTACTTAAATTTGAATAACCAGTGGGACAAATTTAGAAATAGTTACTCAAAATATTTGGAATACAGATGTTGTTTATTACTGAACTGCATATATATGGCATGTTGATTATATGATATGTAAATATTAAATAATTTTATGAGTATATTTTTTGATATAGACTATCCGTATTCTTAAAAGATAGATTTGAAATACAAAGCATATGTTAGCAAATTTAAAAATTTAAAAATACAACTTACTGGGGAAGTTAGGAAGGCAGAGTGGTAGGGGGACCCTGGGCTTCCCTCATCCCTTGAACACAGGTAGATCAGCATCAAATAATTTTGAACAATAAGGAAGTTGATCTGAGGATTAAGAGAACAATATGCACAACTGGAGGGAGAGAACATGGTGGATGCAAGGTTCAAAGACATGAATTGCAGAAGAGAAATGCCACGGTGCATGAAGAGGAGGGAATTCTTTTTGTGGAGAGAAGTCAGGGAAAGAGGGAGAGAGTAGAAGACAGCACTGGGTAGGGTTCATGCAAGATACTGTGGTGTGGGGATCCCCTGGGTCTCACTAGGAGAGAACATTCCCCCTCCTGAAGTACATTTAGAAGAGGATATATTGCCTCTCCAAGGACAAAAGGCCCACTAGGTGCCATTAAGCAGCTGTTCAATAGCAGAGGACAGGGTAGCATGCAGAAGGCAGAAACCTGATCACAGGTTTTCACTGTGCATCACCATAGACTCAGGGCATCCATACAGGTGTGTGACTGTTTTTCTGAGACAGAATGGTGCCAAGTGCTGTGAGGCTCTCCTTCAGTGGAGGGGAGCAGATCCACCCCTTGCTGAGTCCTTGAAGACTTGAAGTTGTGAATCCCAGCTGCTGGGCAGAGATAAAATGTAGGGGAACTATAGCACCAGGCATGTGATGGCTGGGGCACAGATACGTTAAGGACAGGGAACTGGTGAAAGACTGGGACACAGGTGTGGGAGATTGCTTGCTTTTCTGTGATGGCCTTCTGAACAGCAGCCCCTGTGAATCCATCTCTTTAGGGACAAGAGAGCATGGTGACACCGTCTTCCACATACCCTGCCCACCAGCACCGTCAGACTTCAGAGAAACACAGCTCTCCCAATGGAGGTTAGAGTCACTTACACCAAACCCCACACTCCTGAGCCCAGCAGGGGCATCTTTGCTAGGAAAGGTCTGACTGATTCAGTGCAGTGAGCCTCTCTCTTAGGAGACCAACACCAGGCTCCTGTGTGTAACAACTACACTGATCATAGTGTGCTTCAAAATGTCAGTTTCAGTTCTGGTGGAAATAGAATCAAGCTGGCTTGCTCCTTTGCTTGTTTGCTTGCTTACTTGCTTTTATTTTTTATTTATTTTATTTTATTTTATTTTATTTTATTTTTATTTTCTTTTTGGAATTAGGCTTATTGTTTTTGTTCATTTGTTGGTCTTTTTGTTTCCTTTTCTTGTTCCTTAGATTGGGCTTTCTTTCTTTTTCTTTTTTTCTTTTTTCTTTTTTTTTTTTTTGAATTGGGTTTATAGTTTTTTGTCTGTTTTTTTTTGTTCCTCTTCCTTTTCTCTTTTCTTGGATCAGGCTTTGTTTTTTTTTTTTTTTTTTTTTTTTTTTTTTTTTTTCAGGCTTATCTTAAAAAACAAAATCAAAGAACACTAGTTAAAGGTCCAAACACTCCCCAATGCAAGTAAGGAGGAACTCTGCAAAGGATGGACCTCTGGAAAAGAACAGTTAAAACACCACAGCGGAGTACACACAGCACACACCAGAAACACTTCCTGAAGTGCCTGAAGTGCCCTGGACAATGTATGACCCCTTCTTAATATAGTATTACTCTCAGGAATAGGAAACAAAACAAGTTTTTATAACATACAAAGGACAGAAACCTAGACATAATGACAAGGTGGAATTCTTCCCAAAAGAAATATCAAGAATAAATCACAGCCAGGCATTTGCTCAAAACAGATATAAGCAATATATCTGAACAAGAATTTAGAACAGTCATAAGAATACTAGCTGGGCTTGGAAGAGGCATAGTAGACACCAGAGAAACCTTGGCTGCAGAGATGAAAGACCTAGAAAAGAGGCTGAAATAAAACATGCTATAAATGAGATGAAAAATTGACTGGATGTAATCACAAAGATGGAAGAAGCAGAAGAACAAATAGGTGATATAGATGATAAAATTATGGAAAATAATGAAGCTGAGAAGAAGAGGGAAAGAAATCTATTGATTGTTATTATAGACTTAGGGAACCCAGCAATTCCACAAAGTGCAATAATATCTCTATCATAGGAGTTCCAGAAGAAGAAGAGCAGGGAAAAGGGGTAGAAAGTTTATCTGAACAAATTACAACTGAGAACTTCCCAAATCTGGGGAAAGAAACAGGCATTTAAGTCCAAGAGGCATAGAAAATTCCCTTCAAAATCAAGAAAAACAGCTCAACATCAAGACATATCATAGTGAAACTTGCAAGATACAAAGATAAAGAAAATGCTGAAAGCAGTTAGGGACAAAAGATCCTTAACCTATTAGGGTAGACACATAAGGTAAAAAGCAGATCTGTCCACAGAAACTTGACAGGTGAGAAGAGAGTGACATGATACATTTAATGTGTGAAATGGGAAAAATATGCAGCCAAGAATACTATCTCCACAAGGCTGTCATTCAGAATAGAAGGAGAGATAGAGTTTCCAATACAAGCAAAAACTAAAGGAGTTTGTGAAAACTAAACCAACTCTGTGAAAAATATTAAAGGGAACTCTTTGAGCCATAAAGAGAAACAAAAAGCAATAAAAGACTAATTTTTAGACCCAAAGACACTTCCAGATTGAAAATGAGGTGGGTGAAGAACTATCTATCATGCTAATGGACATCAAACAAAAGCTAGAGTAGACATTCTATATCAGAGAAACAAGATTTTAAACCAAAGACTGTAATAAGAGATGAAGAAGGGCACTACATCATAATAAAGAGATCTATCCAAGAAGAAGATCAAACAATTATAAATATTTATGCCCCCAACTTGGGAGCAGCCAAATATATGAATCAATTAATAACAAATTTAAGGAAATTCGTTGGTAATAATTCATCGACTGATGAATGGATGAAGAAGATGTGATATATATATCTTCATAATATATATTATATATATAGATATATATATATATTTCGATGACTTATCACGTAGTCATCGAAATCTCTGAGTTTATTATGATACTGCAGCCTGTGTTGTTTCATCTAATCCATTGCTTAATTACTGTGTTGTTTTCCTATGAATGATTACATTGTAGTTAATATGTTAGCATGGCAATATTTTCAGATAGGTTTTTGTTTGTTGGCAGTTTGGGGGGGTTTGGGGGTGGTTGGTAATTTTTTGGAGTGTTTGCATGGAATCTCTTACTTTATAATGATGGAGCTGCTTTTTTTTGTCTTGTGATTTTTTTTTTTGAAGTGAGATTTAACTTTGTGTGTGAATAGTATATTATATCCATCTTGGGTGTCTTACTTGTACTGTATCACATCCTATACCTTCATTTAATTCTTAATAAAGTGTTTATTTGTTAAAAAAATATATTATGTAATATTACCCAGCCATTGAAGAGAATGAAATCTTGCCATTTATAATGACACAGATGGAATGAGAGATAAATATGCTAAGTGAAATAAATTAGTCAGAGAAAGACAAATACCTTTTGATTTCACTCATGTGGAATTTAAGAAACAAAACAGATGGACATAGTGGAAGGGAAAGAAAATTAAAATAAGATCAAAACAGGGAGGAAAACCAGAAGAAACTCTTAATTATAGGGAACAAACTGAAGGTTACTGGAGGGGAGATGGGTGGAGGTTGGGCTAAATGAGAGATGATTATTAAGGAGGGCATATGTTTTGATGAGCACTGGGTGTTGTATGTAAGTGTTGAATAAATTCTACTCCTGAAACCAATACTACACTATACGTTAACTAACTTGATTTTATTTATTTATTTTATTTTTATTTTTATTTTTTTAATATTTTTTTTTATTTATTCATTCATGAGAGACACAGAGAGAGAGAGAGGCAGAGACACAGGCAGAGGGAGAAGCAGGCTCCATGCACCGGAAGCCCGATGTGGGATTCGATCCCGCGTCTCCAGGATCGCGCCCTGGACCAAAGGCAGGCGCCAAACCGCTGCGCCACCCAGGGATCCCACTAACTTGATTTTAAATAAAATTTTGGAAGAAAAAAATAAAAATACAACTTCAATACTTTGTTTCTAAATTGCCAAATTGTATTAGCAAAAGATTTTTTAAAAGTAAGAGAAATAAGGTAAATGTGTCATAAATTCCTTTCCTAATGTAGGTGGAATCAAGAAATACAATTCTGTTCTTAACAGTGATAACAAATTATTTATAAAAACTTGAATGTTGATATTAATAGAGGTACTACAAGACTGTCTTCCAAAAAAAGCATATAAAATAAATTTAAAGCATATAAAAATAGCATATAAAATATAAAAAATATAAATATAAATATAAAATAGCATAAAGCATATAAAAAAAGCATATAAAATAAATTCACCTAAGTGAAACGTACAACATAGTATCTTAAAAACAAATAACAGGAAACAAAATAGAAAAATGTGAGTTAAAATAAATATGCATGCTATAAATTCCATAATTGCTAGAGCCAATGCTCATAAATTGAATTTAATATTATTTATTATGCTTCTCTATGGTATAGAGCTGTTGATTCACTATAGTCATTCGTTAGGAAAAAAAAAAAAAGGATGCCTGGGATGCTCAGTGGTTGAGCATCTGCCTTTGGCTCAGGTCATGATCTCGGGGTCCTAGGATAGAGTCCTGCATCAGGCTCCCCACAGGGAGCCTGCTTCTCCCTCTGCCTATGTCTCAGCCTCTCTCTCTGTATCTCTCATGAGTAAATAAATAAAATCCTTAAAAATGATGATTAGTACACCTGAAACTAATGTAACATTGTGTGTCAACTATACTTCAGTTTAAAAAAATGTTATGTTTCTCAAACATGTTAGGTGCATTTCCAAAAAACACCAATCACAGCAGAGCTTATGTGGAAAATAGGGTTGGTACTAGACCTCAGAGAAATTTATATGCAGCTTTTTAACCTCTAAAAAACATTAACAATCCTAAACAATATCCTAGAACAGATTAAACGACATTTTAAGATCACATAAAGAAAAATATCTAGTGATTTTTGTTCTAATTTGTTAGAGTAAATGTAGAAGTATATCATTAAAAAGAAAGAAGAAAAACAATGAGACATTGTGCATCTTCTAGTGAAATGATGCTGTTCAAGTCCATTCAATTCTACATTTATCTCCTAGTGTATAGGAATTGCAGGAGACCAAAATCATGTTAACTTCTTGAGGCTCTATCAATGAAGTCTAGAATTTGGAAACTAGTATAGAACAATGGACCTGATTTCTTCAACAAAAAATTCACAAGAATAAAAGAAAAAAGAATGGAAGACATGAGACAATATCAAAGAATTTCAACCAAATACATTGAATAAACCTTGTACTTCAATTATGTCAATTATTAAAAATAATTATGAAACAATTGGAGAAATTCACTTATTGGGTATTTGATGATATTAATGAATTATCATTTTCTCTTTAATTATGAAATTGAATTATGTTTAAAATCTGACTATATTTTTAGAAATTCAGATTGAAATGTCTACGCATGTAATTATACAATGTTTGGGACAAGTTTCAAGATGACTTGGTGAGAGGGAAATTGGTAAAGATACAGATAAAGCAAAATTGGCCACATTTTGACAACTATTGAAGCTTGGTGATGAATGCATGAGGTGTCATTAAATTTTACTATACACTTTTGTATGTGTTTGAAATTTACCATTAAGAAACTAAAGAAAAGCAAAAGAAGGAAGAATATTGGAAATGGCATGAATGAGAGTGCAAACTATTGAATTGTGGAGACAAGAGGAATTTTACCAACTACACACAATGCATTTTGCTTCCAAAGAGAGCAATATTTAAATTGAGCCAAGAGAAGGAAACTGGGGTAAATAGACATTATGTATAGTATTCATATGCAGCTTGCTTCATTTAGCTATGTTGAAATACTTTTCACTCAGCTGCTGTTACTTGGTTGCCTCGATTTGCTCATTATGAATGAAATAATTCATGGTGCAGAAACACACTTTAGGAGAATAGACTGCATGTAAGAAAAAAGCAGAGATGATGACAATTAAATTTGTATATAATTAAAATGAATTGAATTGGGCAGAGAGAATCATCCATTTCACCTTGACAAAATATACAGCCCTTATTCAGTATAAAAATCACAAACACGCATATCTTGTGTCTTATCATACTAATATATAAATGCAGATTATGTCCCAACCAATTTATTTTTCAGATATATTCCTATATGTTTTTTGATATTAATATTCCTTCCAGTAGCTTTTTAAATCAAACATTTCAATTTTTGAGTTATAACTTAATTTCCATGATCTAGAGGCTGTCTTTATTTTTCCATATAAAGCTCATGTATTACATAATGCTTGAGACTTCACATGTAAGAAAATTCTTTGTCATTTTTATACACAAATTATAATTTGAACCTACCTAAATTCCTGACAATTACACTTTTCTCTCAAAATTTTACAATATTGTCTTATTGTCTTCTGAAACTTAAGGTCGAAAAACTTCATTTTTGTACCTGTGAAGGTATCTTTCCTAATAGTTTTAGAATTTAAAAAGTTCAGCAGGCTATACTGTACATATTGCTTTTATTCACCTTACTTGTTATAGGAAGAGACAGTTTGATCACTGAATTTTGTGATTAATGATTTCAACCAATTTTCTTTTCTAGGAATTAGTTGCAATTAGTTGCAAGTTGAATTTTCATGATTTGTAAAAATTTATGCCTTTCCTTTTGCGATTATTTATCACTTTGTTCTTTATAATATTTATTCAATTTTTTATTTTTAAAGATTTTTTTATTCTAAATTTTTTGAAAGGTCAAATGTGTTATTTATTTTCTGAAAGAAACATCTACAAATACTTGGACATTAATTTTACCATTTAGTTTCAATTCATAATACAAGTTAAACAGCATGATATTAACACAGAGATTACACAAATGCAAACAATACAAAAAGTTATGTTTTGTATTTATCATGCGATAGAAAGCATAACTTGTATGGTCTAATAATGGGTCACGATGCTAGTGGTGGAAATGCTTCTTTAATTGTTATATTGAGCATAGATATACAAAGGTATGGAATAAATGAATTTGGGCCCAGTATAGTATTGAATTATGTCACATGAGTATAGTTTAAAAAATCACTTTATCAGTGAGTCAGTACTGTAGGTTTGCTAGTGTGAATTTATTAATTGACATATTCATTAATACCGATTTCTCAATACCTCTAGCAACCTGTTTGCCAATCACTAAATTTTGACTGGGAACCTTAATGCCCAGGATCCTTCTATCTATTGTTATTGTTAGAGATTTCCCATGTATAGTAATAATTACAGTATTTCCTTTTTATTGAAAAGAATATCCAAGTGAGTTTATTTTTTAACAAAATACATTTCTTAAAAATATAACCTTAGTACAAAAATGAATTAATTATGGTTCAATAGGAATTTACATTCTCTTTTTCCCAGAACTTCATACTCTATGAATTCTCTAATACAACTATGAGTATTTTATATTATTTCAATTGACAATTCACTTAAAGAAAATTCTTAGAATGTATTCTTATCTGCTTTGGGAAATGAAGGCAGTGTGGGTCTTCTGAAATGGATGTCAAATAGGGGTAACAATGTCCCCAGTTCTACCTCAGACTTGGATACTAGAGATTTTTGTGTGTTTGTACCATTTGTGCTTTCATCCAGTTAGAATCTGAATTTAAATTTGGCTCCAGTAATATTGACTATGATTTAAGAGACAATAATGAATTTCTGAATCTACATTTCTTCTTTTTAGAAATGTTCGTAGTCATCATATATCACAACGCATAATGGAAAGACTAGCAAATAAGCACTTAATGAACACTTATTTATTATTTCTGTTGTCATGGTTATTTATCAATAAGTTTATTCCTAATATAGGAATAAAATTTTTGAAACTGCGTAACTCTTTCCATTCTCTGCTCCAAACTAATCCATGTTACTATAACTTGAGAATTCTATTTCACTGCCCTACTTTATAACATTTCTCTGTCTTTTCATTCCATCTGTTTCCAATATGTTTCTCACATTTCTTTTGCTCAATATGTTTGATAACTGTTGATAAATAATTTTAAATGATGCTGGAGCAACTACACACTAAATGTCAACAGAGACAAAATACAGCAATTGTTAAGGACAGGTTGCGTTCATACTCTTTCATCACTGGATCTGGAGTTGCAAGAACACTACTATAAAATAGTGTCTATTATAATTTTATTTAACAAGGACAATGAACAAAGTCATAGCAACATATCCTGTTTCAAACTTTTTAGCATTTAAATCAGGAAAAAATATTTCTTAATCAGGCCACGTTACCCAATTGGGAAGTAACCTAATGGGCAATTGCCTGGATATTTGATACAAAAACAGATTGCAAAGACTGAGAGTTGAACTGGGAAATGCAACAAGGTAATTTATTTGATTCGTGATTTTCTCCTTAACTATTAAAGAGCAAATTATTCTGATGTTAAGCACTTGGTGAAGCTAAGTGATGCTTCGCTGTACATTGTTTGAAAAGGTAAATCTACCTAAGTGGGCAAATGAGTCTTTGCTGAGCCCACAGGGTGACTTGAACATTCTCACTGCTTTCCTAGCAAGAGGGAGGGGCTTCACTCTGCTGTACCTAGAAATTCAGACATACCTCCTACCATGTGCCCAGTGCGCTCTGTGGATGTAGTCTCAAACTTGCTTAGAAGCTTAAAAGGTGAAAGATTACATTCATTTGTAACATCCAGAGCGTTATGCTTTATGATGTAATCAATAGATTTACCATGAATCAAACACTTGATAAGAAGTATAGCAGAGCTATTAAGACAACAGGCTTGGGGCTCAGATAACTATGGTTCAGTGTTGGGACCCAACCCTTACTAGTTGTTTAACCCTGGGCAAAATGCTCAACCCCTCAAGCTCTCATTTTCCTTACTTGTTAGGGACATCGACTCCTACTTCATTAGTTGATGGTGAAAGTCAAGTGAAAAGTAACAATGAAATTCTCATAGGTCTTGGCACAGAACAAGTGCCTCTAAATAACAAGCTCTGTTTTTTCTAGATGTTTTAAATGTTTAAATAACAAACAACACAATGTATTTATTATCCTCACAAAACAGTTTCATGTATTTTCACTTACTTGCAGGAGTTGAGAACTCCTACATCTCCAAATCACATTCCAAACAATGGGAATAAGAAATGTTACTCAAAAAATAAATAAATAAATAAATAAAAAATAAAAAAAGGAAAGAAATGTTTATTAGTGCTAATGATGTTTAGTATTTTTTGATTTTTTTAAAAAGGTAAAGCATCTTGCTGAAGACATGACATGACTGTAATTAAGACTCAGTCTTTTAGGCATTTATTTTTGTTCTCGTTCTAGAACAGGAGTAATAGAGACAGGCAAAATAATATTCCTAATTAAGTTAATTACGTTTAGTCAGTTCATCATAAGGTGCATACATTTATCTCTGCACTGCATGAACCTCAAGGTTACTTACTGGAAATTACATGATTCTGATTCACAATTAAGAAATTGGGAGCAAAATACATTTAAAGTTTGCCTAGACACATTTTGCTTTGATTTGATTTTAATAGATGTCTGGCAAGAATAAAGCCATGGTCCTCTATTCACGCAACAATTTCTAACAGTCAATAGGACCATTTTGATATATTTCATTATCCTTATAAATTGGAAGGAGATGTTTGGACCTGCATGGAAATGCTGATGGCAGAGAGCTCAACACATCTGCATTGACTCATTCAGCTTCATTCACCATTCAGACTGTAGGAACCACCTTTTACTGGCAGTCTTGCCACTTTAGTTTCCATTTAAATTGGCATATTTATTCTAGAGAGGCATAGCATGCTTGCTCTGAAACTTGATATTTATCCTGTTTGTATTCTAACGTTTTTCCATGGTACAGGTAGGAGTACCTTCAGTATCACAGAATAGTGTATCAATTGTAGAGATGTTTTCAAGGGAGAAAGAAATAAAGTGAAATCATATAAATAAAAATCTCATAATGGTTGGCATATAGGAAGACCCCCCAAATGACAGCTACTATTATTTGAAGATATTTTTATTATTTAAATGGCAAACAATACATCTATATTATTCTTGCCAAACAAGTAATCTAATATTTCATTGCACTCACAAATAATTCGTATATAATAAATTGCAAAGATGCCCAAAGGGAAACATTACAGAGGATAAATTGACCATTGCCTTTTTCTTAGTCCTATTTGATAAAGAAATATGGGCCTTTAGGTTTGTTTTACTCTTTTTCTTTGTTTTGTTGGCTATAACCATACTAAAGGATTCCATTTTTTGAGCCTGACTTACTGAAGTGTAGTTCTTTACAAGATAAGACCAATTAACAAAGGAAAAGCTCATGAACAGATGCAACAATTCCTGACTGAATTTATAAACCATTTTTTTCTATATCATAAGGTTTGTTAATGAATCATTATTTATTGAGTGCCTTCAGAATGTTTATCTGTATCTTTGGCAATATATTTAATTCCAATTTGGCTATATGGTGCTGGAGTATGTTATGCAAAAGGAAATATTACTTTGGGTTAGGAGACATATTTTGGTCTTTCTCAGAGTTCTTTAGTTTCTTCCATCGTGAACCAGACGGAGCATATTTTCTATAAGACAAATGTGTTCTTTCATTTGTGGCCCAAGTCTAACGTATCATTAACTTCCTTTGAGCTATTATGTTGGTCTTTTCCAAAAGGAATAATTTATTACAAATAGGAGTAATTCATTCTTAATTAAGGTCATTAAATTACTAACATTTTAAATAGAAGTTAATAGATGCTTGAGTTGGCATTTTAAAAAGTGCACTATTAGTTGATTTTAAGTTAATGAACTCTATTAAAGAAGTGTAGCAGCAGCCAATTCAATTTAAATCTTTATTAGGGATTAATTCTTAGAGGGACTTGCCTAAATCTTCAGTTGCATGACCTGGAACATGTTGTTTAACCTTATGAACCTCATATTTCTTGTAAACAAATTGGTAAAAATAATAGTTTTCCTAAAATGGTAATTTTGAGTATTATACCAAATCAAATAATGTAAAGCGCTTTGCACAGGTGCCAAAATATACAGTCAATATATTATTTGCTGATGGCTAAAAAGTATCTTTAGTTTAGTCCTTTAAAAAATTTTCAGGTAATTCTCTGAGATAAATCTTACAATACTGCAAAAATAAGAAAGAGAAACAAAAAAACAAATAAATGTTATGGGAGCATGGGGTGGGGAAGGGATCTCTTCAAGCAGCTTCATGCTCTTTGATTACTTCAAGGCTCAGGGTAAGAGCAGGGGGTGGAAATAGAGTTCTATCTTGAGCTACATCATGTTTGAAGTGAGTTCCCATTGAACATTCTTACATACTGGAAACAAAAGCAACACAATAATGATAAAAATAGATCATAATGCAGATTCTAGTTATTACTGTGAAAAAAATATTTTTCAGTGATATCACTGGCTCAGACATGAAAGCTTCCATCGGTGAATCATCCTACATTTTGCTTTGTTAAGGATTAATCTTGCAGTTTTAACATACCATTGCCTATTTTTTTTTTTCTTCCAAAACTTCTTAGTGCAATTAAACTTTCAAGTTCCAGTGAAGGTGGCTGCAATTTCATTATTTTTATGTCTCATCAAATTATTTACCTTGCCGGCATTTACCACCCACTTTTCTTCTGGAATTTCAATTCAAATTCATTTTAAAGAACAAGTGAGTTGCCCTCACTGATGAGGAAAGAATGTTAGCAGGGAAACAGAAGAGAAAAACATGAAAAAC
Organism: Canis lupus baileyi; assembly: GCF_048164855.1. Lineage (NCBI taxonomy): Eukaryota > Metazoa > Chordata > Mammalia > Carnivora > Canidae > Canis > Canis lupus. Next base: position 44,327,308 of record NC_132838.1, read on the forward strand.
TCATTAGAAGAAGAGCATTTGTTTCTGTAATGCCATTTTGGATGTGATAAATTTGATGGGAAAGCACTGATGAAATATACAGGCATATAAATCCAATTTGTAGAAGAAGTAATGGCCATTTCCCCAAGGATTCTGAACTCCCATCTGCTGAATTATGGTACCACATTTGTCTTGCCTCTGCCAGGAAATTCACTTGCAAATGTTTGAAATACATTGATTTCAAGGTAGTCTCCTTTATTTGAGGAGGAGTGTCTTCTATTTTATTACATTTATTTTTGGTCTCTCACTCTGAAGTGGATTGAGGATGGTCTCCCTGGATATGATGCACAACCATAAATTAAGCAAGATGTCCAAATTCTCACGTTTCTTATTCCGCTTTCTTTCCTCTCTTTGCTACCCATTTCTGACTATTACCACCGCATGCCCAAAGGACACCTCAAGAAACAGTTTAAAATTACTAATCTAGGTGTTGTTATGGTAGAGACATTTGGGTGGTTTTAAAATCAGTGTGACTTCACATAATACTTTACCGCTTTACAATATTTAATGTTTAAGTTGCATAATTCTTGTAATAATTTACAAGGTTGTTACTTATGCTAAAAAGAATGCAGCAAATTTGTGATAAAAATTACAGTGATTGTATTTTCATGCAAATTCAGTAAATTATAACATATCCAGATGACTTCTCCTAACCAAGAGCAGTTTGAGGTTGTCAAGGAAGATGTGTGGGGTATGTCAAAAAGATGATCTCTGGATTCAAAAAGACCCAACACAAATGTACATTTCTTCATTTGACAGCCCTGTAAAACAATTCTATGTTCAAGTGGCAACTCTATAAAATGTCAGTAATGACTTTATCACAGGATTAAATGGGGCAGAGTATAAATTACTTCTCCTTTGAGAAAATGGCAAAATCCATAGAATTACCTTCTTGGTTTTATCTGTGGTTTCTAGAACGGTGACAATTGAATCATTCCTGGTGATATGACCATATAAGCATTAACTCCAAGTCAACAGAACCCCTAGCGAGTTTCTTCACATTATAATCCAGGTTCTAGTTATCACTGGAAAAAGGGACACAAGTAACAGTGGGACTTAAATACATGTACAAATCCTTGCTTTATTAAAATATCCCACTAAAATAATAACATGGTGGGGGAAGGGAAAGAATGAGCCACAAGTCTAAGAGTACGGGACAAGGGACTATAGCAAATGAGAAATATCAGTGAACATTCAGAGGTTGGGAAGCAGCTGTGTTAGCAAGAGGCTTTGCAGAGTCAAGAAAGCAGAAACAAGATAACTTGTTTCAGGGCAGAATCTTTGGAGGCTGATGAGTTAGATGCTCTAGCAACCTCAGGATGTGGCAAGGAGTAAGGAAAAACTAGGATGTTTGTTGTGCATCTCCTTAAGGATCCCAAAGTTTTTCTTCACCTGTGCTTATAAGCCTTCTCTCCCATGACAGCAGCACATGTATTCTCTGCATAATTAGAACTAGAAAGAGTAAGGACACAGTGAAGTCAAGACTAATGTATCTTATTAGAAACAGAAATTAGATTAAAGCTTATATACTTTAGATCACTTTCACTGTTTCACTTCCTAAGGATATTGAAATATTCTTCCATGGGAGAACTGAATATATCTACAGAGATGGCTTTTTGGCAGAAGTCCAGTGAAACTTCTGGGTCCTTGCTCAGTCTCCTTCAGTTAAGCCTAGCAGTTAACAAGGTCTTTCTCTAGTACAGAGATTATAACTGACTTTTTAGTGCCCGAAGAAGAGAGAAAAGAACTCTAAGGAAACAGACAAAACTAATAGAAAGGAAAGCATCAAAGAAATGATAATATTCTCTGAAAGAAAAAAAAAGAAAGAAAATCTTGCATCCATTAAACAACTGCTAGTTGCTCTTTTTTGGTTGTTATTGTTTTTTGAAAAGAAAAAAAGAATTCTTAAACATCACCCTCATTATGCATACAAAAGTAGAAACAAATAAAGGTAAAAAAAAAAAAAGAAAGGTCCTTTTAGAAAGAACAAGCAGAACAGGTAAAAAAAAAAAAAAAAAAAAAAACCATGGAGAAAAAAACCCCCAAGAAAATTGAAGGATCATCCCATGAAGGCCCAACATCCAAATAATAGGAATTCTAGAAAGAGAATTTTTCTGTAATGGATATGTCTCATCTAGACCTTCTATATCCATCATTATTGCGGATGGACTACTACCCATGCAGAGTTACAAATGGCTGACTTCTTGAGAAGCCTTAACTCCATTTTCAGGCTTCAAGGCAGCATTGGTGTTTTGGGTTATTTCTCTATTAACAGGTGTCCAAGTGAATCCCAGCATAAAAGACAGAGCTTCTATTCCCATCATTATGGGTCAACAGGGTTTCATACAATGGAACTAAACCCAGTTTCCCTAGAGCTCATTGCCACGATCAACAGAAGTCAACAAGACTCCCAGAACCTAGCTTTTCCTTTCTCCCCAAATCCAAAGCTTCCTTGCTATGATCTGTTTTTAATCCATAAGGATTTATAAATACTACTATATCATTTTTTTCTTTTTTTATATTCACCACCTCTATGTCATCTCTTAGCTCTTACACTAATCCCAATAAAGTTCTCCTATCCCCTGTTCTGTTCCTTTTCCCCATCACTTCACAAAATCTGGAGCCTTTTCCACTCTGCCCTCTGACTATCATGGTCCATGATTGGCAAAATCTCATGTATGCTCTTTCTTAAATATGACATGCTAAATGCTCTCCCTGTATGATTCTTGTAAAATAAGATTTTATTTATTTATTTGAGAGAGAGAGAGATCATGAGGAGGGAGGAGGGGCAGAGGGAGAAGCAGGCTCCCTGTGGGGAGCCTGATGCGGGACTGGATCCTAGGATCCTGGGATCATGACCTGAGCCAAAGGCAGACACTCAACCAATGAGCCACCCAGGTGTCCCCATGGTTGATTTCAAACCATTATTCTTACCTCTTACCTAAAATTTTCTATCTTTGAACTTTATTTATTTATTTATTTATTTATTTATTTATTTATTTATTATTATTTTTTAAAAAGATTTTTATTTATTCACGACAGACAGAGAGAGAGGCAGAGACACAGGCAGAGAGAGAAGCAGGCTCCATGCAGGGAGCCTGATGTGGGAATCGATCCGGGTCTCCAGGATCACACCCCATGCCGAAGGCGGTGCTAAACCGCTGAGCCACCAGGGCTGCCCTGAACATTGTCTCTTTAGATTGTACCATCAACATGGTTAATATCATCTAAGAGGCCCTTGTTTTATTCATTATTACTATTTTTGTTCACTGTCATTCTTACATTACTCCTGACTTTCTTCCTATTGATTTAAAGATACATCTAGATAATACTTCTAACAGCTTTGTCTCTTACTTCTTACGACTTCTCTCCTTTGAAAATATTCCTATTCATCCTATTCTAACTCTAGTGGTCAAATCCTAGAACTTGTCATTGTAACTTCAATCCCTTCATAATTACATAGACCTCTTGCTCACTACCACCACGTATCATTTCATCTGATTTCATCCAGTGCTCCAAAAATGCTTGAACCCAACTAGGATTTCTAATTCATTGATACTCCCTCATTTTCATTCCTTGACATTCTCTCTCTCTTCTTTACTCACCTAAATTCCATGATTCATCATTATAATCATTCCTATAACCTTACTTGTTCCTATTCTCCTCCCTGGATCTTTCTTGAGAAATCACAATGACAGCTGTATCAAACTTTCTTCCTGCATCATGCCTAGGGATGAATTAGCATGAAGATAAATTAGCAGAAGATAAATTCACTTTATTGTTCTCTTTTTCATCAGAACCAAAGAGGTACCTGAGTGGCTCAGTTAGCCAGACTTCCAACTCTTGGTTTTGGCTCGGGGTCATGATGTCTGGGTCATGGGATGGAGCCCCACTTCTGGCTCCCCACTCAGCAGGGAGTCTACTCAAGATTCTCCCTCTCCCTTCCCCCCCCCCCCCCACTCATGCACACTTTCTTTAAAAAAATAAATAAAATCTCTAAAAAAATCAAAACCAAAGATTCAGGTTATTCTTAAAAATTCTCAGGAATCATACCATGTTACTCCAGTATGGTTCATTTATTCTTACATTGTCCTAGAAAACATTTCACAACTTTCTTGCCCTCTGAACTTCTAATACCTCCACCTTTATCTTCATTATCAGATAATCACTTTGCTGCCTACTTTCCTTGGATAATGGAAGCAATCAATAGAGAATTTCTGCAGATTACTCTCTCTCCATCCTTCCACATCCTGTGTTCACTGATCCTATATTTTATTTCCAATTCATTCAACAGATTTATTAGGTACCTCTTAGTAAGTGAGGGCATAGAGATACAAACATGAACAGGCATGGTTCTAGCCTTCAGAAGAGTTCACAGCCTCATTGGTGGAACCAGCAGTCTTCCTGAAAAGGTGGATCCTCATTCTATCAGAGAAGAGATAACTTGATTACCTCTGTCTCTATTATTTGCTCAAGGTTTAGAACTAGCAAACTCCCTTTTTCAACTTTTATCCACCTGATGAAAGGAGAATTAGGTGGAGCATAATTATTCAAATTAGAAAGTATTAAGATCATCTTATAATCATAAAGGAAAAAAAAACATGGCACTGTTAATTACTGCAAATGATTAAGACTGCTGATTGAGAGATGAGTGCCTGCACTTAAGGGCTGGCCGTCCCATGATGATGGCATAGTGCCATCTGCTGGATGCCAATTCTGGATCATGATGTGATCTACCCAAAAAGTTTCAAGAGTTGTGTAATTATATTAACAGTTCTGCTTACGAATAATTTCTGATTTCTAAGCTACCCAAAGATTTAATCTTGTACAAGTGAGCAGAGATTCAATAGGAGAGAAGACATCCAGAGTCTCAAAATGAATGATTTTGAGAGCTGGAAGGGACTGTGGAGACCATCTGAGCCAAACAATATAGCCATATTACAGTTGATAAAACTGGGGTCCAGACACCTTGTATGACTGTTAAGACTCTCATGCTCCACTGAATGAGCTAGCTGACTAGACACTTTATATGACTTTTAAAGGTAATACTATGAGGGCTGGATGGAGCTGGATCTAGGAATCTTAATCAGTTATCTTTCTTCTACATCTATATTTTTTCCTTGTTTTCCAGTTAGCTGACGGATTATATAGTAGGCATTATTATTACATAGTATTATGTTATATAAATTGCATTTGTATTATATAAATTTTTATGGATGACGATGAGAGGTGTTCTAATCTAATTTTCTTCTTCATTTTACTGACAATAATTAGTTTAGAACACCTCCACTTTCCCTGACTCAGAGTCCAGTCATCTTCCTTTACTTAAATGTTGTTTTAAAAGATTATGTCAAGTGTAAAAATGGCTGGTTAATAAGAACACTAAACAAACAAACAAAAACTATGAGCTGATAGTTAAATTGCTACTTTAAATTTCTGGCAGTTTATATTAGCATTATATTTAGTTTTTTAAATAACAAATTATTATATTTTCAAAAAGCTGTGTTTTCTAACAAAAGCTAGAAAAAGCTTTGTTTTCCATTAATTTTTGGAAAAATTGCTTCTTGTTATTGCCAAATCCATGTTACAGTAACATTAAAAAACAGACAGATGCCTCTATATTTTTGTTGTTTAAGGACCAAGTTAATGAGATGGCTATCCTTAGAAATTTGGAAATATGCAGACACCTATCTTTCTTACTAGATCTTACTTGCAAATAGCCTGATGGAAATAGATTCAGATTCTATTTCAAATAATGCATCTTATGAGGCAATAAACATTATGAAAGGAAAATAAATGGAGTAATAACCATATATTTTATTTTATTTTTAACCATATATTTTAAACTAATATGTTTATATTAGTCAATAACTTGTAAAACATATATTCTTATTATTTTATACCATACTAATTATTTAATTTCAAACCAGTAACATCAATTTATTTATTCCACAATTGTTTTTGAATACCTTTCACATGTTGGGGACCTGCTGACAATGCTAGGTGCTACCATTACATAAATAAAAGTGCCCAACAAACTCACTGGGTAGGGATATAGCAGTATGTTGACCATAGGAAATCTCTTGATGTTTTCAGATTTTAGAAAACTTCCGAGTTGAAATGGGCCAGCTGTAGACCTCTAGAGCATGTCTGAGGTACAAAATGAATATGAGGGGAGTTTCCATCCCTCACTTTTTTCTCCTTTCTGCTTATCTCTAGCTATTGTTTTACCATATTAGTGACCAATAAAGGTTGTTTTCTCTAGATAAATCTGGATATAGTAATCCTATTGATAGCTTTCCTTCTATAAGATGGCAATTTTTGTTGTTGTCCAAGGTTTATTGAAGGTAGTATAGCACTGTAGCAGAAAGATGCAAATGGCTCCAACTGGTATCTTGAAATTCACCTCCACTGTGGGCTGAGAGACCTGCAAGCTGGACAGATGCCAAAGTTCAACACCTTCAACATCTCCTTGGTGTCACGATCTATTTCGAAGATCTCTTGATCTAGGACTGAGACCTCAGGAACACAATTACTTCTTTCTTCCCTCAACTCCATCTGCAGTTTGCTGGGGGTCTCTCTCACCCGGCCTCTGTGAATCAACCTGCTGCCTCATTGTGCAGCTTCTCACTGGCAGTAATGATGACCCCCATGCATACCGGCTTGTGGGTGTGGAAGTGGCTGCTCTGGCCCCTGTAGGACTTCTCAGTGATGACCTGTGACACCCTCTTCACGGTTTTGGTGCGCACATTGACAGGTCCCTGGTAAAAGAGCAATATAGATATTTTTATCTTCTGTAATGTTCTTTCAAGAGTCAGTGTGCTGCAGTATGTTACTCATTTTATTTTTAATTTTTTAAGAAAGATGTTATTTATCTGAGAGAGAGAGAGAGACTGGGAGTGGGAGAGAGTATGTGTGGGGGAAAGGGGCAAAGGGAGAAGCAGACTCCCTGATCCACAGGGGGCTGGATCCTAGACACTGAGATCATGATCTGAGCCAAAGGCAGGCCTTAACCCATTGAGCTACCCAGGAGACTCATTTTATTCATTAACTAGGAGCTCCATGAATACTTTTCTTGTGCCTGTTCTGCAAATTTATCCAAGATCAGATGTGTCCTTAACCAACCTTTTGCTTAAAATCTCCATTAAAATTTAAATGTTTCCTTCAAGTTGGTCCTCATAAGGTCACCTGTTAACTACTTACTGAGTTGGACACATAGCAGTTATAAAATTGTAAAGTAAGAGCTGGTTAAAAAGGGAAAGTAAAATCAAAATCAAAGGGTAAGGTAAACAACCATACTTAAATACACACAAGACTACTTTTTTTAAACTGTAAAATATTGAAATGATAATTTGCTAGGCAGACTTCTATATTTTGTTTTTATTGCTAAGTCAGTTCAAGATTCTAATAGAACGCCTCTTGACTGTAATAGAGATTAATGTGCAAACCTAATACTTAACTCCCCAGTGATAAGAAGGCAATTGAAAATAATGGTGGCTGAAAAAAATCACAGGCAGCTAATATCACTGACAACAATCAGAAGTTTTGTAAAATTGTATTTTTGTGAAGCAGACTGCTTGAAATATCCTCTAACAATATATATATTATTGAACTGATCAACTAAAAGAAAGATTCTTTAGATTAAATACAGATAATTCTTCAGTATAAGAGGGCGTGGAGTACAGTAGCTAAAAGCACAGACTTTTGAGCAAAATTATGAGATTTTGGTTCTGAGCTTTTACAGTTTCTGTGTGACCTAAATTGTTCTGTACCTCAGTTTCTCCATTAGTAAAAATTATAGAGTATTAATGCATATACTCCATGCTTCATAGCATTCTTGTGAAAACTAAGAATTGATTTACAGGAATCACTTACACTGATGATGCTTAGCAACTAGAAATCAATATAGGACAACAAGTTAAGTTATTAATGTGAATTGGAGCAAACAAAATATCCAATAGATTTATTTAATTTTATTCACCCTCAAATTTTTGCAGCAATATGGACTTTAGCAGCAATAAATGTTTCTATAATTGAGATGATTTTAACAACACAAGCAACAAAAAACAAACAAAACCATACAGGTAAGCCTTAATGATTTTAAATTCAAAAAGCTTGGAATTTATTCCTGCCAGTGTGTGGCTTTCAGTAAGTCATTTGACATCTTAGTAAAATGTACCAAAAAATGCTGATCTTTGTAAGAGGCATGTTCTAAAGAGGACATTAAATGATAAAAAATATTAGAAAGTGATTTCATCACTATAGAAAAATGCAAATATCATTATTAAGACTATACAAATATTACTTTGGTTAAATATATAGAAATTCCTCACTCAAATAAGAGATGGCTCCATTTCAGAGATTACCTTCAATGCTATTTAAAAATAATGTCTTCCATTTGAAGATAGTGAATTGAATCTACCCTTACTCTTGTCTCCAACAAATTAAATGGAAATGGCAATGAAATATTTATAAAGAGATGGGGACATAGCAATCTGAGAATGAGACAAAGGTCATTAACACTCAGAGATTTTGATAAATTTCTGAAAGATAGAAGATGGAATCAAATGACAATCTAAAGGTGAGACAGCAACATGGAGCAAACACAGAGAATGGCACATGAAAGCTCTTTTTGTCTCTGGATAAGAAAATCCAGAGTTTGCACTCAGGGTTGGAGGGGAAAAAGGTGATATAATAATGATAATTAATCAAAGGGCTAACAACATAAATACTTCCAAAGTCTCTTACCCTTCCTATCTCAAGCATGCAGCTGAATCATTTTGCCCACTTTAACCGGTACAGAATAATCACAGAAGCAACTTTCTCAAATTATACTCTGTTAACTCCTCATATCAGAGTTATTAAAATTCAATATCAATATCAGACATATCAGTCTTAGTAAAAATTTAGATAGCTTATTCCATTCTGTACCTACTCAATTGAATTTCTGGGGCAGGACATTGGAATATGTATTTTGAACAAGTTTTTTAAGTGGCTTTTCTGCTTCCCACTATATTTTGAGAATCATCACACTAAAGACAATGAACCACCTGACTTGTAGTGGCAAGATTTTCTTTAAAATGTGTGACGAAAGCCTATAGTTGTTTTTTTATTTTGACCGAGATGGAGTCACAGGAACCAGAATTACCCTCGCATTTGGAAACCAAACAGAAAAAAACACCAAAATTTTTGACAAGTTTTTCAGAAATTGGGCATGGCAGTATAAGATCATTGAGAGAGGAAATGCAAAGGAAGTGACCCCTGTGATTGTCTTGGTTTCCTGCCCACTTTACCCACTACAGAGCAGGGAGGCAAACCAACATGGAGCCCAGTAAGAGAGCAAGAATCTTTATAGATCTGTCCAGGGTCGATTCTTGGTCTCATGTAGGGCCAGAATGAGTTTGTTTTCCTACCTGATAGGGAAAACATATTCATGGGGTTCTGGGTGGAATACTCAGTAGGTTTTCTTGCCTCAGTAGTGGGGAAAAATTAGCCCTCGACTTAAGGCTTCTCTGGTCTCATCTAACAATGTTATAAAAAAGACTTGAAAGGATCAGGCAAATTCCAAGTCACTTAACTGCATTTTAGAACAAAGAGGAAAAATATTCATAGTAATACAAAAATGTCAATCACTCAGGAGTTAAAATTCAAAATGTGTGGCATCCAATAAAAATATTACCGTGCATGCAAGACACAGGGAAAGTGCCAGGGTAATTCAGTGGGGAGAAAAGAAATTTTTTTTCAGCAAATGGTGCTGAAACTATTTATAGCCATATGTTAAAATGTCAATCTCAATCCTTTACCTCAAACTTTGTACAAAAATTAACCCCAAATGGATCATTGTCTAAAAACTATAAAATTTGTAGACAAAACCAGAAGGATATAGTGATTTGGTTTTGGCAAAGATTTCTTAAACGTGATGCAGATTGATTTAAAAGATAATACAATGGGCTTCATCACAATGAAATATTTTTATTCTTCGAAGGATCCTGTTTTGAAAACGAAAAGGCAAAGCTATCAACTGGGAGAAAATATTTGCAAAATATTTAGCCAACAAAGGAATTTTATCTAGAATATATACAAAACTATGATGATTCAATAAAACAGTCCAATTAAAATGAGCACAAGATTTGGAGGGTTTCACGTGTGTGTGTGTGTGTGCATGCTCATATGCACATTTACAAATGATGTTGAGCATTTTTTCAGGTATAACTATATTCTTAACAGCAAACCCCTAAAAAACGTACAACATCATTAATCATTCAGGAAATGCAAATTAAAACCACAATAATATACTTCTGTACTCTCAGTAGAATGGCTTCAATCAAGAAGTTTACTAACACCAAATCTTGGTGAAGATGTGGAACAAGTGGTTCTCATTCACTACTGGTGATAATGTGAAACGATACAACCACATTGCAAAATAGTTTGGAAGTTTCATAAAAAGTTAAAATTTCACCCAGCATATGCCCCAGGCATTCCACTTCTATGTATTTACTTAAGGGAGAAAAGAGCTTGCATCCATACAAAAATGTGTATTTGAAGTTCATAGTAGTTTTACTTTTAAAAGCCAAGACCTGGAAACAACCCAATGTCCAACAAGTGACAGAATGAATAAAAAACTGTGATATATCCATGTAATGAAATACTACTCAGCAGAAAAGGAATGGATCATGGATAAGTGCTACAAAATAGATGCAACCCACAACACTTATGCTGAGTAAAAGAAGCAAGACAAAAAGTAAAAACTGTTTGTTTGTTTGTTTGTTTAGAGGAGAGAGAGAGAGAGATAGCACTCATGTATGTGGGATGGGGAGGGGCAGAGGGAGAGGTAGAGAGAATATTAAACAGACTCCATGCTCGACGCAGAGCTCCATGCTGGGCTCAATCTCATGACCCTGAGATCATGACCTGAGCTAAAATCAAGGATCAGAAGCTTAACTGACTGAGCCACTCAGGAGCCCCAATATATGATTCTGTTTACATAAAATTATAGAACATAAAAACTAATCCATGGTATCAGAAATCCTATCAATGATTGACTGGGGCTGGGGTAGGGGTAGGCGATGCAATTGCAAAGGAATATGTGAAAACTATTGAGGTTGATTGATAGTCTTAATTATCTTGATTGTAGTGATCATTTCTATGAGATATTCATATGTCAAAACTCATCAAATTTCCCCTGTGGATATGTAAGTTATTGCATTTCCCCCTAGGTTCCTTTCTAAGGCCAATGTACTTGTCCCTAAGCAACTAAGAATATTGGTTGCTGAAAGGTTACTGCTGTATTCTTCCCAGGGAACTTCTCTCTGGAGCAGAAAAATGCATGGCTCAAAGTTTTAACACCTGGGAGAGGATGGCAGATAGCCAGTAACTGGTTTATACAGAAGTGGGATGTCTCAGCCATCTTACTTCAGCTAGGATCAAATACAACCACACATAAGGGTCAGCTCTTTTGTAGATCCAATCCTTCATTTTTCACTTTTTTATAGTTTCTCTCTTGAGACCACTTCCCAATACTCCATGTAACTCCAAACTTCAGAGTCTATCACCATGGAACCCAAGCCAAGATATTTGTCTCAGGATTGGTGTAAGAAACAGATATTAAATAGAATTTTAGTTCTGCATCTTTTATAGGATGTCTGGCAATTATTGGTGGAAAATAGGGTATGAGTAGCTCTAGCGCATTGTCATAATATTTACCACTGGTAAAACGCAATGTGTAAATGGTGGAGGGGAATCACTGGCTGACACTCAGTATCTCTGGTGCTTGAGAGGTGTGATGGAAAGGGTTAACTATAAAGGCTATGAATTGGGAGGCAGTTACTGAGTATATTTGATTCATGGACTTCTTGAACAATGATGATGATTCACTGCTGGTCCAAGGCAAACTAAAAAATCCATAGTCTTTTTGCTATCGCTTAAGGAAAATCTCCTGTACCAGGATTGTGTCTGCCTCAATTTGGTACAACTCTGAAGGGTCATCCTAGCTCTGTAGCTCCTAGTAGGATGGGCTGAAGTCTCAGCTACCGCTGCATTGTCAGCTCCTGTTTCTGCTTGGTGTGGCCATGTTCACTTTCTTCCAACTGTATCTCCAAAGAGTATTCCCAAATGAGCCATCTGCATGTGACTTTCTGTAGTCTTTTTTTCCAAGGAACCCGATTCTAGGCCTGCCCATGCTCTTTAGAGCTAAACTGTCCCTTTTCCATCTACACCGAGTTCACCTTCTGTGTCCTTCAGTGTAGCCTTCCAATTCAGGAAGGTGGGCTCCTAGGGAAACAAAAAACAGGATTATATAACAGAAACAAAACTGGCCCAAGCCACCTCTATACAGCAACCAGGCTTCATTCTTAAACATGATTGATACTCAAAGATCTCTAGGCTCTTAAGGGCAGCAACAGTACAAAAACAAGGGAAGAGGAGGCTAAACATTCTAATTGGTATTTTTGGTCTAACAGCGATCTGTGTTTTAATCAGTTTTTCCCTTGATCACCTCTGAGATTGAGCAACTTTTTATATTCTTAAAGTCCAGTTGTGTGTTCTCTTCTGTTACTCCCTTGTATATATTATTTGATAATGTGTTGACTGCACTACACATACCTAATTAACCCCAGAGAAAGAAGATTTTGCTTGTTTGTATTGTTCTTGTTTTTTGTTGTTGTTGTTGTTTCGTCTTTTTACTTATTTACCTTTAGAGCTCACTTGGTTTGTTTTTCTCTCTTTTGCTTTATTTTGAACCAATGTTCTTTCTTTAAGGTTGTGTTCTTCATGTTATCATAGCATAGGATGAAATTTTTGATGAGAAGTTCTGATGAGAGCAGTGCCTTTTTTTTTGGAGTTTCAACTAAAAGCAGATTTCCAATGAGTAAAACAATTCAACCTCTCTATGTAATTCTACTAAATGTCTTCCCTTGGCTGTTCTATTTGAGGTCCTTAGTACATAACCAAATCATAATTAATATCAGCGCATATGCTACATATGCCATAAAATGTTCTTCATTAGATACATCTGAGTCCATCAGTGGTATTTAAAAAAGAGAGAAGGAGAGAGAAACAGAAACAGAAACAGAAACAGAAAGAGGCATTTGGGTAGAGTTTATAGGTGTAGGATTGTAAAACAATTTAGAAGTAGTCATTTGGGTACAAAGGATGTGCAAAATAATGATGACTATTAAATATGTCAGATCTAGTCCCCAACTAAGTATTAAGGGAAAAATTCAGTATCTCTAGAAAGGATGGATGGTCCCCTATAATTTATCTAATCTTTATTCCTCATTCAATATCATTGGGGAAGCCATTCATGCAATGAGGGGTCAGTCTTTGTATCACCTTGGCCTGTGATACAAGGTCACAGGCAGATCACTTTTTTAGGCAGATCACTTAACTTCTCAGAATCTCAACTTCTTTGTCTTGGAAATGAGGTTAGCTGTAATACCTGCTTTCTGGAGTAGTTGCTTAGATTAAATTTGTGAGAACAATGCCTACAACATAATAATGCTCTGTGTGGTAAGATATTGTTATCATTTTTAAAATTGCTATGAGGTACATATACTAATGTTTAGATATCAATTTTTAAAGCCGTTTAGAATGTTTAATTTTGGTGTACATGAAAGGGGGTGTTAAAATTAGTGACAAGTTTCATAGAAATCTTGTTTGGTTTTATTTATTCCACAGCTTAGTAAAATTAATATAAATCTAACACACCTGCTGAAAATTAGCTTTAACTCTATACTTGTAAACAGCATCATCCCAATTATCTTAGATAGATTACCACATTTAAGTAATGTGTTTTCTAATAAGATTTGTTCATGTAGACATTGTATTAAACTGGTTAAGAGATTAATTGTCTAGAGTTTACTAGAGAATAGCACAACAGAGACTACTGTGGTCTATGTTCATTATTTAAGCAAGTTCCAAATATGACTCAAAGCTTCTGTTAGGTTAGATTTAAAACTAGATCTAGATTTCAAGACATATTTTTAAAGATATTATTTTACCTAGTGAATTTTATTTGCCAAATTGTTTATTTCACTTGTTAAAATTGTTTGAAGTACTACTTTGAATATACTATATGTTATATATTATATATCTATTGTTGTATTTGGTTTGTAAATCTCCTATGGTGTCATTTATATAAAAGAATGTAGTTCAAACAAATGGTTTTTCTTTTAATTTTATACGGAAACATCTATTTTTGTGGACAGATCTTTGATTTGGGGTTGACATCCTTTTTGCAGCACATAATGTCAACTGAAGCTCCAATTTTCTTTTGTTTGTGGTTTGTATGGAATTTTTGTTTAGGGTTTCTGGTTTTCTTATACTGTGTTGGTTTCTCTGTTGACCTTCAGCTTTCTAAAATATGCTTTTTATTTTATTTTTTAAATTTCACTTTATTTTCTTTAGTAACTCATATAATTTCAGCACACTCTAAAATGACTACTTGAGACATCCATCTCCACACCCTTTTTATGAGATTTAGTTGAAGCAAAATTCAGTGGTGGTAAATAGATGTTTCAGACAGCTGCATTTGCAAAAAGTTTGAAAATAATTAGAGAAAAAAAAAGCAGCCTTTGGAAAAAATCTGCCCTTATTCTTCTCTTGTTTCTAAATCTCTCTATTTTTCAAGAAGTCTTTCACATCTGGAGTTACCCTTGGAAACAAAACTTCCTGAACTTTTACTCAATAATTTATTTCCTATATGCCCCTACTTCAAAGACCACCTTGACCACACTTTCCATACTTCTCTCTTGAATCTTAGATCCAACTCACCATTAGCTGGTTAATAAAGGAGAAAAAAATGTTTGTTGACCTTCAATGGAAGGAAGAGGCAAGGGATGAAAGAAGTCTCTGAATACAAACCATGAACTCCTTGGTTATAGGTATATACACTGGAGAGAAAATTTTGAGCAAAAAGGTGATATTATTAATACATTGATAAAGCTTTGAATAACAGTATAAACTGAAGTATCTTTGCTCTGGTAACAGACTGAGCCTGAGGACTAATAGAATGGAAGAAGTGTTGCAAAGGAGGACAAATGGCTTTCCTGGACAATTTTATACTATGCAATTTTTCTATGAGGGTATTTGCCATTACTGTCACCTACTTCATAATTTTTTCTTCTGTCATCTCACTCACAGGAAACTCTAGTCTTTGACACAGAACTTCACAATATTGCCCATGTGACATACACTAGAGTTTAGTGCATTGAGAGATCAGTGCAAAAGGATCAGTAGTATAATTCTTTATCAGATCTAGATAGCATGTCAGCTAAAATGGCCTGGCTTTTTGGTAGATTGGCCAATAAATTCTTTCTCTTTTCTCTTCCTGTGACTTTTTTATTATGTGTGGCCAACCAGAGGCTGTTAATAATGTCCCAAGAATTATATGTAGATTTTAGTGAGAAGCATAGACCCCACTTATGCTTATGGTTCAAAATGCACACCAAAATTGTAATTCCAGACATTATCTCAGCTAATTGTGTGTTTGTGCTTTGTTTTCTATTTATGTTACTTGAATATAAATATCTCAGAAAAACTATCAGGATGATTGTTAATAAGAAAGCTCCAAATTGGAAGTTTCTATGTTTATGGCTTTCTTAAGTTATACTAAAAAAAATCAATTTTTTATTTCCAAGACTTTATGCAAGTTGTTAAATGTGAAAACATTCCATTTATTGTGTAAAAAGATTTGGTTTGTATATGCCAAATGTTGTTGTTTTTCCTTTTAAGCTTTTGTAATGTTTAAATATATACTTGGTTGGAGATTGTGTTATTCTTTGAGTCCAGAAATGTTCATTAGCATCTTTGCAGGGAGTATAAGTAACCCTGCCATATGCATGTATTTAGTTTCAAGTGGAGAGGGCAAGAACATTTTCAGTGGATTAAAATTATTCTCTATGTCTCAGAAAATCTATGGCAGTAATTATGAGAAGATAGCATAATTATGCAAACCACTTAATGGATTTTCAAAATGGCAGGACACTTATCATTTATTTATTTTAAATATTATGATGCATTAATAAAATGAAAAAGGAATGTTTATTAACAACAGCAAGGCAGTAGGGTACAGAGGCAAAAGGTAGTGGTGAAAAAAATGTAGGTGATGTTTTGGTCCTCAGTCTGCTCAGTCTTATTTAAATTTTTTTTGGACTCCAGGGTATAAGATATGACATTTATTGGTCTTTCCTAACATGGTTCCAAAATGGTTCTTTCCAGAACTTTCACTGTAAAAGGAAGAAAAGGGAAAAATAGAGTGATAGAGACCTAGTAAAGGATGTGTTGATTGTTGGCTTAAGGCTAAATATCTAAAATTAGCCCATTGGAGATTCAGAAAGAGAGTTAATTGGGTTATATTAAGGCCCAAATGAGATTGGACACCAGGTATCTTTTCTAAAAGATTGTAAAATACTCTACCTTCCATTTGTTGGGGAGAAAACATTTTTCTTTACCCTTCAAGATTGTTTTGGCTAGTCTAATAATTAAATTGACATGAAAGAGATTAACAGGAGAAAAACAAATTTAATTATGTACATATGGAGGTACCACAAGATTCTGAGGCTCCCAAGCAATCAGGCAGTTGAGGCTCATACTGTCATCCAAAGCTAAAGAGAAAGGATTAAGGGTTTGGGACTTCAAAGAGTAGGAAGACAATTCACAGGAAGATGAAGAAGAGTAAATATTTGGTAAACAATGTTTGCAGGGCCACTCAGAAGCAATGGGACATAGAAATTTTAGCAAATAGACTTTGCTGGGTTCCTCCCTGTTTACCACACCTAGCTCATATTATAACAGTAGTTATCTATATGATAGTTCTTTTCCTGGAGCAGGTTCTCTATCTAAATTCTTTTATTTTTTTATTCTTTTATTATTTTTTAAGATTTTATTTATTTATTCATGAGAGACACAGAGAGCGAGAGAGAGTGAGGCAGAGACACAGGCAGAGGGAGAAGCAGGCTCCATGCAGGGAGTCCGATGTGGGACTTGATCCCGGGACCCCAGGGTCACACCCTGGGCTGAAGGCCGTGCTAAACCGCTGAGCCACCCAGGGATCCCCTCTATCTAAATTCTTTTAGGCAGCTTGAGTGAAGGTCAAGGATTCTTCCTAAGCCTTTTCTTTTCTTTTCTTTTTTTCTTTTCTTTTCTTTCCTTTTCTCTTTTCTTTTAATAATTGGCTTAAAATAATCCAATACCAAAGAGACATTTTGGGGTGGCAAATTTTGCTCCCCTATACTTTGATTTCATGCATTGGATTTATTGAGATAATCTGGGCTATGAAAGAATGATATCATCTCATCATCATTATTTAATCATCATGATTTTCCTTTATTGTTGATTATGTGCCATTCATAGCTCTTAGCACTTTGCAAGTATTAAAACATTTAATCTGGGGTGTCTGGGTGACTCAGTCAGTTAAGCGTCTGCCTTTGGCTCAGGTCATGATCCTGGGCTGGGATCAAGCCCTGCATCTGGCTCCCTGCTAAGCAGAGAATCTGCTTTTCCTTTTCTCTTCCCCTCTTCCTTTTCCCTTGCTCATGCTCTCTCTCTCTCTCTTTTTCTCTCTCAAATAAATAAAATATTTTAAAAAATTTGATCTTTACAAAAATGAGATAGTTGTGACACAGTGTCAATATTATTATTAATTTCTTTTTTGTATAGTTAATTTATTTTCGATTAATTTTTATATAAGTCCTTCACAATGTATTTTAATATTTGAATTGACTTTACAATATCTTAAAATATACTTAGTAGACAATTTTTTAAAAAGATTTTATTTATTTATTCATGAGAGACATACAGAGAGAGAGAGAGAGAGGGAGGGAGGGAGGCAGAGACACAGGCAGAGGGACAAGCAGGCTCCATGCAGGGAGCCCGATGTGGGACTCGATTCCGGGTCTCCAGGATCAGGCCCTGGGCTGAAGGCAGGCGCTAAACTGCTGAGCCACCCAGGGATCCCCTACTTAGTAGACTTTTGATCACTTTTACTGATTTCACAGACCACTTTTAAAAATTTCACATTTTTGTTGTTTAGATCATGATTTTTATTAATTTCTGTTTTTTTGTGGGATATTTAATTGACAGGATTTTATTTATGAGGAAGCATGGAAAACTTCTGCATCATTGGTTATGTCTAAGAATGTCCTTGCACATGGATAGTAGCTCAATTTATTTTTTATTTTTATTTTTTAAAGATGCCATCTATTCGTGAGAGACACAGAGAGGAGGCAGAGACAGGCAGAGGGAGAAGCAGCTCCCACCTGCCCCAGTAGCTCATTTTAAAACTGAATTTTTATAATAAGTATTGCCTACTTGGAATGTGTTCTAACATTTGTCACAGTAGATGAGTCATCAGATAGCCAATGGAGTTTTTAATTTTTTTTGTCTCTAAGTTATTTGTAACTACCTGCATGTTTGTAAACATTTTTCTTAATTTTATAAATTCAGAACCAAACATGTTGACATGGATATGTTATCATTAGTGTTGCTTGGTGCTCAGTGAGTTCTATCTTGAAGTTGCAAGCATTCTTTCAGGCTTTCATGTTGATATGTTCCTTACATTATGAAGCCTTGCATAAAAATTAATGTTTATTCTTTTATTGTTCTTCTATTTTTAGTTCCTAGCAGTGTACCTGATGTATTTGTTAAAGTCATTGAATTCTTGAATGAATTGTTCTAGCAGCTTGAGAGAATAATATTTAGTACTTTCAAATGGTAATGTGGGGTCTAAAGAACCATCAAGAAACTGAAATAAAAAATCAATTTAAGATGTTTATCTCTCCTGGCCACCTGGGTGGCTCAGTGATTGAGCATCTGCCTTAGGCTCAGGGTGTGATCCCGGGGTCCTGGGATCCAGTCCCATGTCAGGCCCCACAGGAAGTCTGCTTTTCCCTCTGCCTATGTCTCTGCCTCTCTCTGTGTCTCTCCTGAATAAACAATTAAAAAAAAAAGAGAAGTTTATTTCTCCTGTGAGAAGTATGTAGACCAGGTTAGAGTTATATTGTCAGAATGGTTGTCCATACATTATATATCATTAATAGTCAAAACTTCAACAATCATCAATCAATAGATTTTAACATCATCAGGAAGCCCTTGTAGCATTCATTTAGATGCTGCCAGGATTCTGACAATCATGTTTCTATTTCAAGTATTCTGGGCAGCTTTGTTAGAACTTAACTTGGACAAAAGGTGTTCAGCCTGCAAAAGCCTAAGCTAGCCTCTATAAGTTTTCATAAATGACAGAGAGATGCTGGAAAGAGATTATTATTTTACTGGACTTTGACCTAGAGCAGGAAGTTAGTTTCACAAAGGGAATTTCTAATGCTGTCAGATGATAAAATTGACAACTGGGTGCTTTGGTAGGACCTTTCAGTTGTTGTGGCTCGTCTGTTTATTTGATAATGATGCTCTATCTAGTTAATTTCTCCTGTTGCTATTGTTACAATTTATCAACATTAAATAAATATATATCTTTTGCTTGTGACTGTTGACATTTTTTATTTTGTTAAACAATCATCTTTACTCTTGTGCCATCTGCTCATATTGGAGGAGGAAAGTGAACAGTGGGTGTAAGTGGGAAAGAAAGGCAGAGAGAAAAATAATATAAAGTGAAAACTACTGGGGGAGTTTTGAGGGGTGGGGGCACAAAAAATTGAGAACATAAATGACTGAGTAAATAGCCAAAGAGAAGATAAAGGTGTTTGTTTTGTATGGTAGACACTTAAAAAGTGCAAATGCACTTTTTAAAAAAGATTATCTATTTATTAGAGATACAGAGAGAGAGAGAGAGAGAGAGAGAGTGAGAGACAGGCAGAGGGAGAAGCAGGCTCCATGCTGGGAGCCTGACGTGGGACTTGATACCAGGTCTCCAGGATCAGGATCACACCCTGGGCTGAAGGTGGCACTAAACCACTAAGCCACCGGGGCTGCCCTGCAAATGCACTTTGAAGAAAGAAAAATCTTCAGATAATTACTAAATAAAATTGGTTCAATGAAACACTACTCTTATTATCAAAATAAAAACCATTCCTGCTGACCCATGTACATTTTAGGTCTAAGAAATATATCCTCAGTAAAGAACTATTAATTTATCTTATTTTCCCCATGCTAATCATATTATATGGGGAAAGTAATCACATGGTGGATCTTTTCTGGGGAGGCTGAGTTAATCATCAAGTGTTCTCTAACCTCTGCCTTACAGGTAAAATGATGGTGTAGCAAGAGAAGTAACACATGCCAGAGATATAGCATGTAGGGATTGAGTCTGGTAACATTGCTTAATTTCATTTCCTTTTAAACAAGTCTAATTTGTATATGAATACAGTGTGCAATTACTCCCGTGGTTGACATGGGGAAGGGAGGTATTCACACTCAGAACACTATTACTGTTATTAAAATTTGTATAAAAGAGAATTAAAATATCAGTTTGTCTTTTATAATCAGAAGGATTTATAACCTTTTTTAAAAAAAGATTTTCTTTATTTATTCATAAGAGACACACACAGAGAAAGGCAGAGACACAGGCAGAGGGAGAAGCAGGTCCATGCAGGGAGCCCGACGTGGGACTCGATTCCCAGTCTCCAGGATCACGCCCTGGGCTGAAGTTGGCACTAAACCACTGAGCCACCCGGGCTTCCTGATTTATAACCTTTTAAAAATAGTATTCTTCTTACTGAATTTGGTCTTAAATACTTTAAAAATAATCACATACTTACATGTGTTAGGTCATTGATAATGGCATATTACTTTTATCCAAAAGAAGGGAAAATGAAATGCACTTTGATTTTTAGGAAATAGCACATGAGAGTATCATGGCAATATATGCTCCAAGATAGACCTGGAATTCCTAGAATCTGGGAGAGAGTTACTTTGTAAGTCCCCCAAATCTTGAGATATAAATCTATTGGAAGATAAGGGGAGGTGTAACAATGTAATCAGAGCACATAAAAAGAGGGCAGATGTTGCTGGGATTAAAGACCATGCACTGAGAGAAATAAAGAGACTCAAGATAACTGTACCTTCTGATGGAAGCTGGCCCAATTAAGAGGTGATGTGAATGCATATGGAGGAATAACAATACAGTCGACTGAACCCAGGTATCCTAAGTAGAACCCTACCATTCCTGAAACTAGTCAAGTATGGAGAGTTACCAAAATGGGGAACACCGAAGCAAGTTGGGAGTAGGGAGATGAAGAGTCAATTTTAGGTATGCTAAATTCTTGAGATGTGTATTATACAAGTAAGTGATGATTTCAAGAGGATAATTAATTGAATATAAGGAACTGGAATTCAGGGAGAGAGGATAAAAATATGTGAGTTTCTAGCACATAGATAAAATTTAATAAGTCTGGGACAAGGGTGAGTTGAATATGGTACTCATCCCCAGTGCAGAATTTAAGGGAATGGCACCAGTACCTCAGTAATCAAGATAAAGAGTCTTTTAACTTGTTATTTTAAAAATAAAAATAATATAAAAATCCATGATGAAAATAGCAAAAATAGCAAAATGTTAACGTGTCTCAATGGGACTGGTTGTGATTTACTTAAAGAATGAGTTTAGATAGAGAAGACAATTAATCCAAGGACTAAACTCTGAAGCATTTGAATTTTTTTTTTTTTTAAATCACTGAAGACCTGAGAAGGAACCAAGAAGTCAGGACAGAAAGAACTGGATGTGTTTCTAACTGTGAGGTGAAGGCCCAGGAGGGAGGTAGCATTTACCTGTGTCAGGAGATGAGAGAGGTTGAGAAATGTTCTCTAGGTTACAAATAAAATAAGAAATCATTCATGACCTTGATGAGAACTGATTCAGTGGAGTACTGGGGTCAAAAGCTTAACTGGAATGAAAGAAAGAGAGCATTGGGAGAGGTCAGGATAACACTTAGAGTGTTGTTTTTATTTTGTAGGTTGCACAATGTGACTTTTTTTTTTAAAGGTGTAAAACAATGATTTTGGGGACACCTGGGTGGCTCAGTGGTTAAGCATCTGCCTTCAGCTCAGGGCATGATCCTGCATTAGGCTCCCTGCAGGGAGCCTGCTTCTTGCTATGTCTATGTCTCTGCCTCTCTCTGTGTCTCTCATGAATAAACAAAATCTTAAAAAAAATTAAAAATGATGATTTTGTATATGTATACACTTTGAAATGATGATCATGATCAAGCTGATGTAACATATCGATTTCCTCACTAATTATCACTTTTTTGTGTATGCGTGGTGAGAACATTCAAGGTCCACTGCCTCAGCAAATTTCAAGTGTGCAATACAAGATTATTAATAGCAACCTCCATACTGTATACTACTAGGTCTCCAGAACTTATGCATCTTATAACTAAATGTTTGTACCCTTTAACTAACGTCGCCCCCATTCTCTCCTCAACCTCTAGAAGTCCCTGGAGACTGTTCAATTCTCTGGTCCTGTAGTTTGACTTTTGCAGATTCCACATATAAGCTTTGCTGTAAGGGATAACAGGGGAGGAATGACAACAAAAAGGGGATTTGAGATTAAAGAAGAGACTTCCTTCAATGATGGAGTTAACATTGTGTCAGTGAAATCACGAGACTTCTACAGGCAACACGGACAGTTGGTAATGTGGGGATATGGAATACAACTATGGGAGTAATAACCTTGAGTGGGTATTAGGGAATAGGGAGCTATTGTGCAGCAGAAGACCTGGCTTTATAAAGGAGCATGGGCCGTTCACTCATTGTAATAATAGGGAAGACAAAGTAATCCCTCAATCCTCACCAGAAATCCTTCTATATATCTTATTTACCAAGTTGAATATTTTAAGTCAACTTCTTTTTTCAAATGATCCATCCATCTGTCCTCCATACTCCATTTGACACAGTACAGAAGTCTATTTTTTATTAAAAATTAAGAAAAATAGAATCTATCAAATGTGAGCTCTCCTTGACTTTTAATCTCTGATCAAACATAATGGAGATAGTACTAATCCTTCTGTCCCCCTAAGAGAATCTACAGTGAAAGTTGTTTTTCCTTCTGAGGTCCATTTCTACCTATGCTATGGATTCCATCCCCTTTGGTCAGCACACACCTTGTTCCATCATGATTCCACTTCTTACCTGTATCTTTATGTTCCCAACTTTTCAAATCCCTCCCTTGCTCAGGTCAGTCCCACACAAAAGAAAATAAATACCTTCCTTAATCCTATATTACTTATAAAAAAATCCCTACATATTGCCTTTTTCCTTTGTAGCTGCTTCTTAAAGAATCTGCACTCATTATTTTCGTTTTTCATTTATTTTTTTAAAATTGAGGTATAACTGACTTCTAATATTATATGAGTTTCAAGTGTACAACACGCTGGTTCAATATTTGTATATATTGCAAAATTATCATCACAAAAAGTCTAGTTAACATTCATCACTGTATATAGTTACAAAAATTATTCTTTTTGTGATGAGGACTCTTAAAAATCTATTCTATTCTATTCTATTCTATTCTATTCTATTCTATTCATCTGTTCTAGTAATTTATAAAATACACAATACCGTATTATTGATTGTAATCTCCATGCTATACAATATATCCCTGCAACTTCTATGTTTTATAACTGGTAGTTTGTACCTTTTTGTATTGCGCCACCACACCATTCATACTTTGATCATTATCAGAGAAATTGTCATAATTATCATTTAATAATATTATTTGTTATTATTATTAATTAGTTAATAACAACACTATTAGTAGAATTGTGAACTACTTCAAGTATGCTGGAAAGTATAAATCAATAAAAGTAAGTTAACCCACAAAATAATACCCAAACTTAAGAATTCAATAACAAATGATAATCACCATTGTACCCCTCTTCACCTGTATTTCAGGCAAAAAACAGGCAACTCTTTTGAATTCATTATTTATCCATTTCATACACATTTTTTTATCTTTTAAGGCAAATCTGTGTATGCCCAGAAAATATTTTACTTTGCATGTCTCAACATTTTATATCAACTTTATCATACCCTGTGCATCCAACTGCAGCTTTTTCTTTTCTCTCAAGTTTGTGAGATTTGTCCTTGCAGATACATGTATCTTCTAGGTGTTCATTTTTACTGTCAAATAGCATTTTTTATAGGAATTCATGGATTGCATTCCAAATAAATGGATATTTGTGTCACTCCCATTTTTCTTTCAATCAAATATCTTGCAATGAATATGTTCAAATGTCTCCTCATAAACAAGTTGGGTGCTTCTCTAGTGCAATAGTTCTCAAAGTGTGATTTGGGGCCTGTGAGATCAAAGTTATTTTTATGAAATAATAAGGTATTATTATTTCTGCAGGGTAGAGTTTTCCATAGGCAACATGACATGTGCTATGAAAACAAATTGAATGTGGAGGCGAATATGAATACTATGGTTTTCTTCTAATAACACAGAAAGTAGAAAGATTTACAAAGATGTAGAACAATGCCTCCTTTTTACTGTTTTTGTTTTTTAAAAATGTAGCTATTTTATGAAAAATGTTATATATATTAATGTATGATTGGTTTACTTTTATTTTTTAAAATTGAATAATAATTGTTTAAAATTTTCTGTTTTTTTTAAAAGATTAAATTTGTTTATCTGGAAGAAAGATAAAGAGAACATGAGCAGGGGGAGGGTCAGAGGGAAAGGGAGAAGCAGACTCCCCTCCTGGTATGGGGCTCAATCCAAGGACCCTGAGATCATGAGTTGAGCCAAAGTCAGATGACTAACCAACTGAGCCATTGAAACACCCCTAAATCTTACGTTTTAATTTTTCATAAATTAAGGTTTTCCTTCCTTTGTGCTATTTCTTCAGAGTCACCCTCTACACAGTACAATCTCTAGCAACCATTGATTTGTTCTTCAATCTCTATTTCATCTTTTCAAGAATGTCCTGTAACTGCAATCACACATCATTTAACACATTAAATATTGACAAATATAATCCTTACAAACAAATGTTCTGTATGTCTATTATGCATAATAACCTGTAAGACTACAAAAAGCTTCTAATATAAAAACAGCCTGATAACTTTTGTTATGGTGTATAAATTTAATATTTGAATTGCTTTGCTTGAGGTATATGCATTACCACATCTCCTAGATGTTGCCTATTTCCTCTCAAAATCAGTATCATATGAGAAATAGTGCTGCTCCTAAGCCTTGGCAATATTTGGGATTGCTGCAGATGTTCAACTGCTGTCACTTTGTTGAGGGCAAACACGAGTCTACTTGTGGTTTGGATTAGCAGTTCTCTCATAATGAATATGATAGAATATTTTGTGATATACCTTTTGATCTTTATCTTCCTCTTCTGAGAACCGACTATATGTTAGATATAACAAAGTATTAAATTATGTGCTATAAAATTAATATTTTGATGTACAATTATCAGAACATTTTATATCTTAGAATAATTCTCTCTCACTATATGTGGACAGTCACTCTGTATGCCTTTTGGAACCATTTCCCAGGGTCCTTGCAGGAGTTTTATTATATTATTTCTATTATTATTATTATTATTTAAAATAACTTTTTTATTGGTGTTCAATTTACCAACATACAGAATAACACCCACTGCTCATCCCGTCAAGTGTCCCCCTCAGTGCCCAACACCCATTCACCCCCACCCCCCGCCCTCCTCCCCTTCCACCACCCCTAGTTCGTTTCCCAAAGTTAGGAGTCTTTATGTTCTGTCTCCCTTTCTGATATTTCCCACACATTTCTTCTCCCTTCCCTTCTAGTACCTTTCACTATTATTTATATTCCCCAAATGAATGAGAACATACACTGTTTGTCCTTCTCTGATTGACTTACTTCACTCAGCATAATACCCTCCAGTTCCATCCACGTTGAAGCAAATGGTGGGTATTTGTCATTTCTAATGGCTGAGTAATATTCCATTGTGTACATAAACCACATCTTCTTTATCCATTCATCTTTCGTTGGACACCGAGGCTCCTTCAACAGTTTGGCTATTGTGGCCATTGCTACTATAAACTTCGGGGTGCGGGTGTCCCGGCGTTCCATTGCATCTGTATCTTTGGGGTAAATCCTCAACGGTGCAATTGCTGGGTCATAGGGCAGGTCTATTTTTAACTCTTTGAGGAACCTCCACACAGTTTTCCAGAGTGGCTGCACCAGTTCACATTCCCACCAACAGTGTAAGAGGGTTCCCTTTTCTCTGCATCCTCTCCAACATTTGTGGTTTCCTGTCTTGTTAATTTTCCCCATTCTCACTGGTGTGAGGTGGTATCTCATTGTGGTTTTGATTTGTATTTCCCTGATGGCAAGTGATGCAGAGCATTTTCTCATGTGCGTGTTGGCCATGTCTCTGTCTTCCTCTGTGAGATTTCTGTTCATGTCTTTTGCCCATTTCATGATTGGATTGTTTGTTTCTTTGGTGTTGAGTTTAAGAAGTTCTTTATAGATCTTGGAAACTAGCCCTTTATCTGATAAATCATTTGCAAATGTCTTCTCCCATTCTGTAGGTTGTCTTTGAGTTTTGTTGACTGTATCCTTTGCTCTGCAAAAGCTTCTTATCTTGATGAAGTCCCAATAGTTCATTTTTGCTTTTGTTTCTTTTGCCTTCATGGATGTATCTTGCAAGAAGTTACTGTGGCCGAGTTCAAAAAGGGTGTTGCCTGTGTTCTTCTCTAGGATTTTGATGGAATCTTGTCTCACATTTAGATCTTTCATCCATTTTGAGTTTATCTTTGTGTATGGTGCAAGAGAGTGGTCTAGTTTCATTCTTCTGCATGTGGATGTCCAATTTTCCCAACACCATTTATTGAAGAGACTGTCTTTCTTCCAATGGATAGTCTTTCCTCCTTTGTCGAATATTAGTTGCCCATAAAGTTGAGGGTCCACTTCTGGGTTCTCTATTCTGTTCCACTGATCTATGTGTCTGTTTTTGTGCCAGCACCACACTGTCTTGATGACCACAGCTTTGTAGTACAACCTGAAATCTGGCATGGTGATGCCCCCAGATATGGTTTTCTTTTTTAAAACTTCCCTGGCTATTCAGGGTCTCTTCTGATTCCACACAAATCTTAAAATAATTTGTTCTAACTCTCTGAAGAAAGTCCATGGTATTTTGATAGGGATTGCATTAAACGTGTAAATTGCCCTGGGTAACATTGACATTTTCACAATATTAATTCTGCCAATCCATGAGCATGGAATATTTTTCCATCTCTTTGTGTCTTCCTCAATTTCTTTCAGAAGTGTTCTATAGTTTTGAGGGTATAGATCCTTTACCTCTTTGGTTAGGCTTATTCCTAGGTATCTTATGCTTTTGGGTGCAATAATCAATGGGATTGACTCCTTAATTTCTCTTTTCATTCTCATTGTTAGTGTATAGAAATGCCACTGATTTCTGGGCATTGATTTTGTATCCTGCCACGCTACCAAATTGCTGTATGAGTTCTAGCAATCTTGGGGTGGAGACTTTTGGGTTTTCTATGTAGAGTATCATGTCATCGGCGAAGAGGGAGAGTTTGACTTCTTCTTTGCCAATTTGAATGCCTTTAATGTCTTTTTGTTGTCTGATTGCTGAGGCTAGGACTTCCAGTACTATGTTGAACAGCAGTGGTGAGAGTGGACATCCCTGTCTTGTTCCTGATCTTAGGGGAAAGGCTCCCAGTGCTTCCCCATTGAGAATGATATTTGCTGTGGGCTTTTCGTAGATGGCTTTTAAGATGTGGAGGAATGTTCCCTCTCTCCCTACACTCTGAAGAGTTTTGATCAGGAATGGATGCTGTATTTTGTCAAATGCTTTCTCTGCATCTAATGAGAGGATCATATGGTTCTTGGTTTTTCTCTTGCTGATATGATGAATCACATTGATTGTTTTACGAGTGTTGAACCAGCCTTGTGTCCCGGGGATAAATCCTACTTGGTCATGGTGAATAATTTTCTTAAAGTACTGTTGGATCCTATTGGCTAGCATCTTTTTGAGAATTTTTGCATCTATGTTCATCAGGGATATTGGTCTGTAATTCTCCATTTTGGTGGGGTCTTTGTCTGGTTTTGGAATTAAGGTGATGCTGGCCTCATAGAACGAATTTGGAAGTACTCCATCTCTTTCTATCTTTCCAAACAGCTTCAGGAGAATAGGTATGGTTTCTTCTTTAAACGTTTGATAGAATTCGGGATCCCTGGGTGGCGCAGCGGTTTAGCGCCTGCCTTTGGCCCAGGGCGCGATCCTGGAGACCCGGGATCGAATCCCACATCGGGCTCCCGGTGCATGGAGCCTGTTTCTCCCTCTGCCTGTGTCTCTGCCTCTCTCGCTCTCTCTGTGTGACTATCATAAATAAATAAAAATTAAAAAAAAATAAAAAAATAAACGTTTGATAGAATTCCCCTGGGAAGCCATCTGGCCCTGGACTCTTGTGTCTTGAGAGGTTTTTGATGACTGCTTCAATTTCCTCCCTGGTTATTGGCCTGTTAAGGTTTTCTCTTTCTTCCTGTTCCAGTTTTGGTAGTTTGTGGCTTTCCAGGAATGCATTTCTTCTAGATTGCCTAATTTATTGGCGTATAGCTGTTCATAATATGTTCTTAAAATCGTTTGTATTTCCTTGGTGTTGGTAGTGATCTCTCCTTTCTCATTCATGATTTTATTAATTTGAGTCTTCTCTCTCTTCTTTTTAATAAGGCTGGCTAATGGTTTATCTATCTTATTCATTCTTTCAAAGAACCAACTCCTGGTTCTGTTGATCTGTTCCACAGTTCTTCTGGTCCTGATTTCATTGAGTTCTCCTCGAATCTTTATTAACTCTCTTCTTCTGCTGGGTGTAGGATCTATCTGCTGTTTTTTCTCTAGCTCCTTTATGTGTAAGGTTAACTTTTGTATTTGAGTTCTTTCCAGTTTTTGAATGGATGCTTGTATTGCGATGTATTTCCCCCTTAGGACTGCTTTTGCTGCATCCCAAAGATTTTGAATGGTTGTATCTTCATTCTCATTAGTTTTCATGAATCTTTTTAATTCTTCCTTAATATCCTGGTTGACGTTTTCATCTTTTAGCAGGATGGTCCTTAACCTCCACGTGTTTGAGGTCCTTCCAAACTTCTTGTTGTGATTCAGTTCTAATTTCAAGGCATTATGGTCTGAGAATATGCAGGGTACGATCCCAATCTTTTGGTATCGGTTCAGACCCGATTTGTGACCCAGTATGTGGTCTATTCTGGAGAAACTTCCATGTGCACTTGAGAAGAATGTGTATTCAGTTGAGTTTGGATGTAAAGTTCTGTACATACCTGTGAAATCCATCTGGTCCAGTGTATCATTTAAAGCTCTCATTTCTTTGGAGATGTTGTGTTTAAAAGACCTATCGAGTGTAGAAAGTGCTAGATTGAAGTCACCAAGTATAAGTGTATTGTTATCTAAGTATTTCTTCACTTTGGTTATTAATTGATTGATATATCTGGCAGCTCCAACATTCGGGCATATATATTGAGGATTGTTAAGTCCTCTTGTTGGATAGATCCTTTAAGTATGATATAGTGTCCCTCTTCATCTCTCACTACAGTCTTCGGGGTAAATTTTAGTTTATCTGATGTAAGGATGGCTACCCCTGCTTTCTTATGAGGACCATTCGAGTGGTAAATGGTTCTCCAACCTTTTATTTTCAGGTTGTAGGTGTCCTTCTGTCTAAAATGAGTCTCTTGTAGACAGAAAATAGATGGGTCCTTTTTTTATCCAATCTGAAACCCTGCGCCTTTTGATGGGGTCATTAAGCCCGTTCACGTTCAGAGTTACTATTGAGAGATATGAGTTTAGTGTCACCATGATATCTATTCAGTTCTTGTTTTTGTGGATTGTTCCACTGAACTTCTTCTTAAAGGGGAATTTTAAGAGTCCCCCTTAAAATTTCTTGCAGGGCTAGTTTGGAGGTCACATATTCTTTCAGTTTCTGCCTGTCTTGGAAGCTCTTTCTCTCTCCTTCCATTTTGAATGAGAGCCTTGCTGGATAAAGTATTCTTGGTTGCATGTTCTTCTCATTTAGGACCCTGAATATATCCTGCCAGCCCTTTCTGGCCTGCCAGGTCTCTGTGGAGAGGTCTGCTGTTACCCTAATACTCCTCCTCATAAAAGTCAGGGATTTCTTGTCTCTTGCCGCTTTAAGGATCTTCTCTTTATCTTTGGAATTTGCAAGCTTGACTATTAAATGTTGAGGTGTTGAATGGTTTTTATTGATTTTAGGGGGGTATCTCTCTATTTCCTGGATCTGAATGCCTGTTTCCCTTCCCAGATTAGGAACGTTTTCAGCTAGGATTTGTTCAAATACATATTCTGGCCCCTGTCTCTTTCAGTGCCCTCAGGAACCCCAATTAAACGTAAGTTTTTCTTGCTCAGGCTATCGTTTATTTCCCTTAATCTATCTTCATGGTCTTTTAATTGTTTGTCTCTTTTTTTCCTCAGTTTCCCTCTTTGCCAACAACTTGTCTTCTATGTCACTCACTCGTTCTTCTACCTCGTTAACCCTCGTCGTTAGGACTTCTAGTTTGGATTGCATCTCATTCAATTGATTTTTAATTTCTGCCTGATTAGCTCTAAATTCTGCAGTCATGAAGTCTCTTGAGTCCTTTATGCTTTTTTTCTAGAGCCACCAGTAGCTTTATAATCGTGCTTCTGAATTGGCTTTCTGACATTGAATTGTAATCCAGATTTTGTAACTCTGTGGGAGAGAGGACTGTTTCTGATTCTTTCTTTTGAGGTGAGGTTTTCCTTCTAGTCATTTTGCTCAGTGCAGAGTGGCCAAAAGCAAGTTGTATTGGGAAAAGGAGAAAAAGAGAGGAGAGAAAGAAAGAAAAGAGAAAAAGAAAAAAGTAAAAAAGGAAGAAAAAAAGAGAAGAAAAAGAGAAAGAAAAAGACAAGAAAGGAAAAAAAGGGTGGGGGAAGGAAACAAATCAAAAAGCAAAAACAACAACAACAACAACAACAACAACAAAAACCACGGGGGAGTATCTTCTGATTCTGTATACTTTAAGTCCCTTGACTTCCCCTGGAACTTGTCCCTCTAGTTGGTCTTCTGGCGGAGGGGCCTGTTGTGCTGATTTTCAGGTGTTAGCACTCGGGGGAGCTTCTCTGCCCCCTGCCTGGTGCAGGGCTCAGTGGGGGTTGTTTACCCTGTGAGGCCCCCGGAGGAACAACCCCAGTGGCTATGGCACCTCTGGAAACCTGGGTTCAGTCCACGCAGTAACTCTGGAGCTCTCCATCTGCAGGGCCTGGATGCTCCGGGGCAGGGCTGCTGATCTGCTCAGCTCGGGGCAGGAGCGTCCTTGCTGTCCTGCGCCTTGCAGGAGTTTTAAATTATGGAAGAATGCTCCCATATTGATAAATTTTCATTTATTTAAATCTATGATTTGTGCATATTGGTCTGCTATACTCAGAATCCAGTCCCAGGCATATTCTCTGGGCTCCTGAATGTATGAGTTGGCTAATTTCTGAAGTTCCTTCCAAGTACAGTCCAATTTCTCCCTTAGGAAAGCAGGAAACCTGACAGGTTATGGTGAAATATGACACTGTTATTGACAGTGATCAAGAAGAGAGGTAGGAGGCAGAACCTTGGGGTCAGAGGGCTCATGCTTTCCTGAAGTCATGAGGATCTCCATCACATTCAAGCAAGGGAAAGTGCTAGGCTTCTACAGCAAGTGTTACTCATTTCTGTTGGCACAGAGCATTAAAGGGAGCCCTGGAATTCAAGAGTTTTAAGTGCAACAAGCCAATTGCTCCTATTCCAAGTGTCAGGGTCCCTTTTTTTTCCAGGCAGGATCCTGACCTTGGCATACGGATTCATGATGTTTCAGATTGTTGGAGCTCTAATGCTGGAACTCTAATGTTAAGTGCTATATCTACCCTTCAGGTTTCTCTGCCTGCCAGGTAGAGTAGGGGAGAATGTCTTTACAAGCTAAAAGGAGACATTCTGATTCTTACCCTTTGTTTTGCCTACTATTTATATTCAGTCATTAGTTGAATTTTTTCTCAAAAATTATCATTTGCACTTATGAATAAATACCCAATGACTAGTCGCAATTTACCCCATAGTTGTCATTTGCCAGATATATGGTAGCTGCTAATGCAGTATCTTGAGCTGGAATAGTATTCAGGTTCACTGCCCCCCCAAATTTTAACACTTGCAATGCTACTGGATGACAAGTGATCCAAACCTAAGTTCTATATTTACCATCTACTTTCTCAGGTCACCTTTTTTTTTAAAGAGAGACAGACAGTGAGAGAGAGCACACACATTCGAGCAGTGGGGAGGGGCAGAGGAAGAGGGAGAGAGAGAATCTTAATCAGGCCCCATGCTCAGCACCAAGTCCCACATGAGGCTCGATCTCACAACCCTGAGATCATGACCTGAACCAAGATCAAGAGTAGGACCATTGAGTCACCCAGGCACTCCTCAAGTCATTTCTATAACCAACTAACACAAATTATTTGTGTTTTTAATTATTTTTTAAAGATTTATTTATTTATTTATGATAAAAATACACACACACACACACACACACACACACACAGAGGCAGAGACACAGGAGGAGGGAGAAGCAGGCTCCATGCCGGCAGCCCGACTTGGGACTTGATCCCAGGACTCCAGGATTGCGCCCTGGGCCAAAGGGAGGCGCTAAACCGCTGAGCCACCCAGGGATTCCCCAACTAACACAAATTAATTTCCCTGGGAAGCATGTGAGTAATTTATTAGGGAATACTTTTAAGATGATGTCTTGGGGAAAGGAAGGAGGTAGGAGTGAGGAGTGAAAGAAATTCAGTTCCAAAGCAGTCCAAGTGAAAATTTCCTGTCTCCAGCTTAAGCTAGAACTGTCCTTCAGAATTGAGTGAGGAGGCCAGGCTTTTATATCAGTGTCAGCTAGTCACTGGCTGCAAGGTATCCTGGGAGAGTGGCATGTTCTTGGACTTGACAGCTTTTTTCAGCTGAGGCTATTCCCAAAGCCATGTGAGAGCAGAGAGCTGTCTATTCTTGGTTCACCCACAGTTGGATCAACATGGCTTTGGTTCCAAAAGGAGGATCTAAATGGTGCATCACAATGTCCACCACACAAAGCTTTCAGATTTTTCTGTTCTGTTAAGTTAGTATACCACTTTTCTTACCACTTTGCTTAGTGTCTAAAATTTTACCTATTCTTCTCTCCTCTACAATTATCTTTTTATGAGTTTATTCCTTAAAAAAATACCACTTAAATGCAATTTCAGTAGGGTGTCAGTAGTATACAGAAGTAAACACATGTATGTAATATATTCTAAAACCCCCAAATCTGAAGTAGCATTCTGAGTGGGGCAGCATGAAAGACACTGCTCCTATTTCTAACACATGTTGTCTCAGCTTTTATTTCTTTTGTTCAGATCTATGTACTTATCCAGAGGCCTTTCTAGGATATAGCATCACCTTGGGTACATAAACAGGATAGGAGCTGCGCTTGGCAGAGTCCAAGTATTTATCACATTTTCTAGCTTCTAAGGTTGTCAAAGGAAATTGTTACAGTGACAGAGAAAGGTATGCCCCTCTGAAACACAGGGGATGGGGCGGTCCATGATGTAGTATCCCGGAAAACCTTTCCTCCTTAACCATGTGGCCTCCTGTCATTAACACATTCACACACACTCAATCTCTCTCTCTGTCTCTCTCTCTCTCTTCAGGTACAGGAATGGATTTGGATCAACAGGTGCAGAGAAACACTGTTCTGCTATTTAACTGCACTTTCTACTACCTGTTCTGGCATTCTGGGGAAATATTTATTATATCCATATTCAATTTAAAAATGAGGAAGCTCTAAGGCATCACCACACTTATATTTTAGAAAGTAGGTCCTTATCATTTCTAATTTTCCCCCAAAGTAATACAGTTAGTATGAGCTATAAAATTTAGAGCTGGGTCTGCAGCCTATTGTGAGAAAAGTCCACTTGGCTTTAGGCTGCAGTGTATCATTTTGTCAAAAATGCAGCTCTTATACGTATGATCTTCTGTGCTGTGTACCTTCATTTCAGATGAGGGCTCTTACTCAGTTCCCAATTCAATTGTATCTGCTTCGCTATGCTGCTGACAAGCTGGGTGGAGATGGTTTTCCCCAGGATTCTTTTCCAGTCAAAGTACTATCTAGAAATGAAGGAACACTCTCTGAACTCCACATAGCTGGAGTTGATTGCAGAATGAAGCTGCTTGATTTCCTCCCTGGAGGGAAAGAACAAATAATGATGAAACTGTCACTCAAAAATAAAGTGTTAAAATATTTCAGTTTCCTTTATTCTACAAAAGAGATCATTAACCTTAGTGGTAAATTGGCTATTTCACTGGTAAGGATTTTCAGATGGGTAAACTGAAACCAATGGAGGTTAAATCATATGTCCAAATTCACACAATTATTCAGTGACAGAGCTGGGAGAAAAGCCCCAATATTGTGGTCTCTAGAATTGGTGTCTTTCTAATATTAATTGAGCAATTACTGTCTGATTGTTTGCTTGTTATGGTAGATTGAATGATTGGTCATATTCTAATCACTCCCACTTTTTCTTAGTAATTTTTTCTTGTCTGTTATACTGACTTGCCCATTGTAAGTTTCTGCAAGTGTTGAAATAAGGAGACTTGCTCCCTCCCATTGCTGCTACGACAGCCTATCTACCCTATCATGATTTTTTAGGATGTCTATGAACAGTTTTTTTGCTCATTAGTTCCTGTTCTTTACCTGTATGCCATCTATTACTAATGAAACATGACTCCTATCTTTCAAGACCTTATCCCGCCAGTTCAGGTCCTACTATTACACATGTTCATGGCTCTGTGTGATGTATATGACTTTTAGAAACATTTTATATTACTCAGCAGCATTAATCTCAAATAATAATTATGTTTTATATTGATTATTAATCATTTGATTGACTGGTATTGATTATTTGATTGATTTTTTTCTTCATGTCTTCCTTCTTTAAACCTCCCTGAAAAAAAGTTTTATTTATTTATTAAAAAAAGATTTATTTATTTATGATAGGCACAGAGACAGAGAGAGAGAGAGAGAGAGAGGCAGAGACACAGGAGGAGGGAGAAGCAGGCTCCATGCCAGGAGCCCAACATGGGACTCGATCCCAGGACTCCAGGATCGCACCCTGGGCCAAAGGCAGGCGCTAAACTGCTGAGCCACCCAGGGATCACCTGAAAAAAAGTTTTAGATCTGTTTTTAAAACAGGTATTAAGAGGCACCTGGGTGGCTCAGTTGGTTAAGCATCTGCCTTTGGCTCAGGTCATGATCCCAGGTTCCTGGAACTGAGCCTCGTATTGGGTTCCCTGTTCAGTGGGGAGTCTGCTTCTCCCTATCCCTCTGCCCCCCCCCCCACTTATGCTATCTCTCTCTTTCTCAAATAAATAAATAAAATTCTAAATAAATTAAACAAAAAATAAAACAAGTATTAGAAGAATGGAGATGGCAACATAAGAGGCTCCTGAAGCTTCCTCCCTTAAATGCACTGGATATACAGTTATTCATGGTGCAATTTCCTCTGAGAGAAAACCAGACACTAGTTGAGTGACTCCTATGCATCAGGTGAATGAGAAACAACCCACACTGAAAAGAGTAGGAAAGGCTGAGACATTTTCACCATAAACCCCATCCCTGGCACAGTACCACACAAGTAGGAGAGGACCCTCGACTCCCAGCTTCTCTCTGAAGAGCAAAGCACTTGGACCTCATACCTTGTGCCTCAACTTCAAAGGCTCCTACCTGAGGGACAGGCTTCCTAAACACCTAGCTCTGAAAGCCAACAGGGCTTGTGTCCATGTGGCCCACACGACTATAGTAAACAAAGAAGTAGTTTTTAAATGGGGATAGGAGTATACCCTCACTGCTATACACCTGGGCTCAACACAGATGGAACAGGCAAAAACATCCATTTTCTAGTTTCTCCCAAGAAAGGACTTAATCTCATATATTCTCAGCTATAACTTCTAATTCACTTGCATGAAGGCATTGACTGCAATCTTCCCCTTTGGAACACTGATGGATCTTGGCACACCCTCAGCTACTGGGAGCCACTAAGAATAAGAATGGTGGCTCAGACAATCAATACGAGTCAAGAGACAAGCAGGAGCTTGGGCTAGGCTGATGAGGTTAATCTCCATCACAAAACCACCCTGTCAAAACTATAATGAGATTTCATCTCACATGGATTAGGATGCCTGTTATCAAAAAACAAAAGATGAATTCTGATGATGATGTAGAGAGAGGGCAACAGTTATACACTTTTGGAGGAAATGTGAGCTGGTATAACCACTATGGAAAACAATATGGAAGTTCCTCTAGAAATTAAAGGAAGAACCACATGTGATCTAGCAATCTCACTTCTGGGTAGATATCTAAATCAAATGAAGTCATTAACTCTAAGAGATACCTGCACTCCCACATTCATTGCAGCAATATTCACAAAATACAATATTTAATATTCACAATAGCCATGATATGGAAACATGTACGTGTCCATTGACTGATAATGCATGGATAAAGAAAATGAGAAAGAGAGAGGCTGGTTAAAAGAGACTAAATTTGGCAGTTCTTCATTATATCATTGAAATTGCTAAGACAGTA
Source organism: Canis lupus baileyi (assembly GCF_048164855.1). Taxonomy (NCBI): domain Eukaryota; kingdom Metazoa; phylum Chordata; class Mammalia; order Carnivora; family Canidae; genus Canis; species Canis lupus. Next base: position 44,363,921 of record NC_132838.1, read on the forward strand.
GAACTTAGGTGATCTCACCAAAAAGAAAAAAAGATAAATACATGGTGGGATGGATGTGCTACTAAATCAATGGTGGGAATCCCTTCACAATATATACATATATCAAATCATCACGTTGCATACCTTAAATATATTACAACTTTGTTAACTATACCTCAATGAAACTGAAAAAGTAAACATGGGCAAAAAAAAAGTCGGCATTGTCAGTGCCTAGCACAGTTCATGGTATGCAGAAGGTGAGCAATAAACTTTTGTTATGTAAGCGAATGATCCTGTTGTCTTTGTTTTATTTCACATATGTTATGTTAATAACTTATATTTTTAGAATTCAGGCCCAAATATTTTTTAAAAGATTTTATTTATTTGTTTTAGAGAGGGAGAGAGAGCACGAGTGGAGGGACGAACAGAGGGAGAGGGAGAGAGAGAGAGCAAGAGAATCCCAAGCAGACTCCTTGATAAGCACAAAGTGGGACATGGGGCTCTCTCTTAGGACCATGAAATCATGATCTGAGCTGAAATTAAGAGTCAGAGGCTTCACTGACTGAGCCATGCAGGCATCCCCAGGCCCCAAGATTTTTGTATTTTTCATTCTTTATTATTTGTGTCTATAATTACTTCTTTTAAAAAACACTTTATCTAACATTCTGTTTCCCCAAATTCTTTGGGAATATTGTTCAATAATCAGGAGAGAATACACTCTAAGAAACACAATATGGATTAAATTAATGTCACAGCAATGTTTTGCTAACAGCTCAGATTCTATGCTCTTGGGTTGGAGTAGGCAGGAGGGAGGAACAAAGTGTGTGTCATTGAGGAAGCTGTATATCCTTATAGTGACATTGAAATAGTCACAATCATTACTTTAACAGTATTTTAGTACGCTTTCTGTGCCAGGAATTTTATTGTTAGCATATCTTATTTAATGCAGGCTAACAATAACCATCAAGTTTGATATTTTCACCCACAATTTGCAAATGACATGAGTTGCCTAAGTCCATGCCACTAAGAACCATATAGGTACTCATATCCTGGTCTATCTTGTGCCAAAGTTTCAGTGATTCAACATCTCATACACATTTTGAAACAACTTCTTAAAGTAGTATTTAACCAAAAATTATAAAAATATGAGTTAATTAGTAAATTCAGTAATAGAAGTAATCAGAAGTAATTGTATTCCACAGTCTATATAAACCAAATATTTTTCTTCTCTGTTTTATTTTCTTTCACTCATATTTCTTTCAGGTCCCTGAAGACTGTGGAATATAAGGCTCAGTGTAGAAAAATGAGGGTTAGTGTATGAGTCTACTTGCAAGTTTCTTCATGTCTTGCCTTTATAAATCACTCTCTCTAAAAGCTTTTTTCTCAAGGGAGACTGAGAATTTATAGACTTATTTTCCAGTATTTCTACTGAAAATGTCTTCTACAAGACTCTTGCTTTGTGAATGGCTTTATTGCCACTCAAAAGAAATACTTTTTGATAGAAAACATCACATTTGTATGGATCACAGTTACTTAAAGTCTTTGATTAGAATTTAAGAGCCTGTTCAGTAAAGAAATGAAAAATGAATACGAGAAATAAAATTACAATATTTTACTCTTCTTTGAAATTCTGGACTTTGTTTTTTTATGTATTTATATGTAATTGAAAATTTTCAGTCCTTCTTTCGGTCATTCATTCAGCAGGTATGCATTTGTTCACTTTCGTGTAGACACTGTCCTAGGTATTGGTTATATGATGGCACATGAGACACAGACACACAATCCCTGCCCTCAAGAAACTTCTGTTCAATGATGAGAGTTAAAGAATAAAAACATGTCTATATAAACATATATAGTGTGATTTTAACCATTAAAAAATAAAGTGTTTGATGACAAAGAATTACAGAGAAGGACCACTTGATTTAGAGTAGAAAGGGAATGAAGCTTCAGTGAAGACACTATTTAAACCTGGAGATTAGAAATTAAGAAGCAGTCGGGGCAAGGTCTGGAGAACACGGCATCTGAGATTTTACAAGTACAAATGACTTACAGTGGAGAGTGTCACATTCTAGGAAGAGGGAGCATGACTCATGCCTGGTGATAAAGAGGAATAAGGACATAGGTGAGGCTGTAGATGTTGACATGGTTCTAATAATGTAAGCTTAGGAGTTTAAGATAAAGGTTAGATTTTATGCAAGTGCATGGTGAAAATATCTAAGTGCTTGAGGCAAGTAATGGTATGACCTCACTTATTTTTCATAAAAATTAGTCTTATGGAGAAAATAAAATGAAAGCAAAAGGATAGGAAAGCAAATGGGTAAGGGGTAGAATTTTCCGGACGATGGTGATGGATGGTGGCCTTGGAGGAGGAAGGAAATGGATATGTTTGAGTTAGGGGGAGAACAATTCTACTAAACAACAGAGTAGAATTAGACTACAGAATTTTAGGCATGGTAGTACCTGATTAAGTGGCATTTAGGTACAAAGATGTTTCTAGTGCCTTTTAGAAAACATGAAATAAGCTATTACCCATGTCCTTAATATGTAATATGTGGTTGTTCTAGTGCTAATTATTTTGTTAATGGTATATATAGTCTCTTTCTCTCTGTCTCTGTCTTTCATTCTGTCCACACTTTTGGTCTGTGACCTGTGGCAGGGGACTGGGACTAAAAGGAATCAATAATTTCAATCACTCATTTTTGTTGCTGTGCTTTCTATATAGGGTGAAGAATTAAAGACAATGCTATGTAGACAAATAAAACCTAAATAGATTTCAATTACTCATCCTATTTCTGATTTCCATATTTAAAAGAAAGAAAGAGACAAAATGAAGAAAAAGCAAGGACTAGCAGTTTGTCTTTTAGTTGTAGTGGAGTGTAGTGAAATAGCCAAGCTGTAGTGGTGCCATGAAAAAGGAATTTAAATGCATTTAAGCCTTTCTTCTTCATTTATTATACTTTAGCACTAAAGAAAATTTGTTGTATTCAGTTGAATTTAATTTGTCTTTTATTTTCATTGTGACATAAGTAGAAATGTTTTTTTATGAATTTATTTTTTATTGGTGTTCAATTTGCCAACATACAGAATAACACCCAGTACTCATCCCGTCAAGTGAGTAGAAATGTTTTTAAATAAAATGCAAGTAATCAACATATAAGTTTTTCTTCTAAAAACTGTAGTTGTTTTCATGAATTTTATTTCTACTAAAGATGCTCAGTTGGTATTTCTGGAGGCTCTTCTCATGTAAGACAGGTTTAGTCTTCAATTTCTGTGATTTCATTGGCATTGACAATGTGTGAAATCCAAGTAGAGTGTGAATATAAACACATTTGGCTTTTGTGTCAAAAGGGTAACATTTTCCCTTTAAAAATGTTTTGTGCTTTTTACCTGGACCTAACTTAATGGCTGTGTGTTAAATATTGTGAGACTGTTTCTGGCACATTAAAGAAAAACCCCAATAGGATATGATGCTTTTTTCAATTATTTGCTTAATATGTATTTAAAAACCTGAAATATGAGAACACTTATTCACAACTGATTCAACTGTGTGAGGAAATATCATATCAGATCCTAGACTGGGTTACTAATATAACAACAAAAGTTCATTAAGCCTGAATGGTTATTTCTGATCTGTCATCATTATAAGGTCATTATTTTGTATCTACTATTTTCTATCATTTTTGCAAAATGACAAAAATTCCCAATTTGTCTTATGTAACTTTTGGGTCATATTAAATTCAAAGACAGTGTTCTGTAAACCCTTCTCAATGATTATCTTACTATAGATGACTAAACTGGTAGGATATGAAACATGATACAAATCTTTTTGACTCCCAGTTAAAATTCAAATATATATATAATGGAATTTTATCAAATGTGGGTTTTTTGGTACAATAAAATGATCATATGCACATAATACTTATTTTATTAATGTGGTGAATAAATAACTTTTCAAATGATAGATCAACTGCATTCTTGGAATAAATTGAACTTGGCAGTGATTCATTAATTTGAATGCATTGTTAGATCTTATTTTCTAATATCACACATTGCTTAATAATTTTGCATATCTGTTTTTGAATGAAAATGGATATAATTATAATTTCTAGCACTCTGGCTTTGGTTTATTTTTTGTTTATTTTTTTTAACGATTTTATTTATTTATTCATGAGACACACAGAGAGAGAGACACACACACGGGCGGAGGGAGAAGCAGGCTCCATTCAGGAACCCCAATGTGGGACTCGATCCAGGTCTCCAGGATCATGCCCTGGGCTGAAGGCAGTGCTAAACCACTAGGCCACCGGGGCTGCCCGGCTTTGGTTTAAATACTACATTAGTTTTGTTTTTCTGCTCCCTAACTGATTTATATAAGATTAATTTTTTCCTAAGTGTTTAGTATAACTTACATAAAACTGTGGTAAGTTTGCTTGTTTCTTTTTGAGAGAGAGAGTGTGTGTATGTGAGCGGGGGTGGGATGGGGTGGGAAGGGCAGAAGAAGAGGGAGAGAGAAGCTTAAGCAGACTCCATGCGCAGCATGGAGCCCAGCTTGGAGCTCCATCTGATGATCCTGAGATCATGACCTGAGCCGAAATCAAAAGTTGGAAGCTTAAACAACTTAGCTACCCAGGTGCCCTCAAGCTCTCATATGTTTGAACTCCCCAGCATCTCCAGGACTTTTAGCATCACTTGGTTTATTTTTTCTTTCTTTCTTTTTTTTTTTTTTTAAAGATTTTATTTATTTATTTGACAGAGAGAGAGAGAGAGAAAGAGTGAGAGAGAGAGGGAGAGAGCATGCAGAGGGAAGAGGGAGAAACAGGCTTCCTGTAGATCAGGGAGCCTGACGCGGGGCTCTATCCCAGGACCACGGGATCATGGCCTGAGCCGAAGGTGGACGTTTAACTGACTGAGCCACCCAGGCATCCCAACATCACTTGGTTTCCTCTTGTTTCATCTGTGTCATCTGCCTGCCACACACTCAGCCTCCATGGACATCCGTCATGATAAAGTTTATGGAGGCAGCTAAAATCAAGAGAATGCAAGCAAAGGGCTTGTTCCTCCCAAAGAATGTAGATGACGAAGACGATAAAGTGCCAGAAGATGAAAAAGACATGGAAGGAAAAGTGAATGCCATCCATCAGAAGAAAGGCAGACGGTGCCACAATTCCAGGAAGAAGTGATATTTTCTCAGGAATAAAAGGCTACAGCTGCCATCCCTTTAGAGAACGCACCTGTCACCCCAGGCCAAAGGCAGAATCCACTTTGGCAACGAGGCCAGTCATTCTAGCCGAAGTCACAGTTTTCTCTACTCCCGTTTAGTCTTTTTTAGTTTGTTGCCTTTTCTTCATTTCTAGCTTTTTATTTTTTGTCCCTTATTATGTCTTCCTGTGGTGACTATACCCACCAGTATTCCTTGTAACATAGCCTTCACTTATGAAACTTTTTTGTCTTTTTCTTCAGTTCTTTCTGGAATTGTGTGAGTCCCCTTTGCATCATCTCATTGTTCACTTATAACTCCAAGTACTTTGACTATACTTACTATTTGTTTTCTGTGATGTTTCTTCACTGATGCAATTGTTGTGTTTGAGTTTCCTTTTAAATTCAGGTTGAAATATTTCATTACAACTTTCTGTTTGTGATGACAGTTTTCTGGTGAGTTTTCTTTGACTTCCAAGAGGCTTTGCTTAATGTATTTATTTTTTCTTGAAATGTCTTTATATGAATGCTACTGTTTAATTTTTATGTCATCAATATTTGAATGGATTGGATTTTCTAGACTGGCTTTTAGCAGAAGGATCTATGAAAGATAGGAAGGAGCTGCTTGGCCCTGGTTGCTTGGCCCAAAGGATGCCTACTTTGCTGATAAAATGATGAATAATTTCTTTAATGTATATTGTTTTTTTCTGTGGCCAGATTTTTTTCTGATCCTGTGATGCTGTGTTATTTCTGGAGGGCTTCTACCAATAGGTATTTCTTTCCTTCTCTTTACCTTTGACTCTTAAAGATGTTACCCCTATAGTCTAAGACAATCCTCTCTCTCTTGGAACTGGTGTTGACTTTGCTCTACCATCTTTGTCCTCTGCATACCTTTCATGCTTTGTTTCCTTCAATATTGCAAGGCTTTTTCTCTATCCTGATTGTTTTAGATCCGGAAAGTAGTGGAGTACTTTTGACTGGAGGGGATTTCTTGCTGATATTTCCTCGCTTTGCTCTCAATAGGGTATCTCAACAATTCCAGTTATTTTGATTGAGCTTGCTCACCAGCTTCCCCACTGTGGCTTCCCATGTCAATTTTGCTGGTTTTAATTGTTTGCCTCTAATCTGAATATAATTTAAAGTTGTGGACTATTTCTTTGTCATTTTCATTGAATTTAAATGTACTTGAGGTTTTATTAGTCTTCCATGTTTTTCTGTATAGACTTGCTCTCTTTTCTGTTTTCCAGTTTTGACTTTGAAGCAGTTAGTGGCCTAACTGTTGTCCTATTGCCTTTCTTTCTGGTCATTCTTAAATTATGTTTTGGTGGTCTATATTTTCATCAAATATCTCTAGTTTTTATCTATTTATCTATCACCTATCACTTTAGGGAAGGATTTTTTTTTATAATAAATTTATTTTTTATTGGTGTTCAATTTGCCAACATACAGAGTAACACCCAGTGCTCATCCCGTCAAGTGCCCCCCCAGTGCCCATCACCCATTCACCCCCATCCCCTGCCCTCCTCCCCTTCCACTACCCCTAGTTCCTTTCCCAAAGTTAGGAGTCTTTATGTTCTGTCTCCCTTTCTGATATTTCCCACACATTTCTTCTCCCTTCTTTAGGGAAGGATTGATTGAGCTTCTTTGTGTCTAAGAATTCACGTCTTTTATCCATTCTCAAAAATTTTCAACCGTTATTTCCTCAGACATTAGAGTATATTAGAAGAAAAAGCCTAGGATTGTCACAAAGTGGAACTTACACCTCTTTTCTCTTTTACTTAATCTTTGATTAAACGTTACATTTTCTTTCTCTTGTGTTTCTTAAATTGTTTTTTTTCATGTTATTTGCCTCTATATAATAAATTTTGGGATATTCCTTCAGATTGATTGTCTAGTTCACTAACTCTTTCCTAGGTGCCTTCAAATTTGCTACAAAGCACCTTTGTTGAGTATAAAATGTCATTTTTTTTTATAACTTAACAAAATTCTATATGGTTTTTTCAAATGTTCTTGGTCAAATTGTATAGGTTTTTATTCCTTTCTTGTTTGTTAATTTTCTGCCTTAATACTTCAACATGTTAAATTTTATTATTTCATATTATTTATCTGATAATGTCAAAATATGCTGTATTTCTGAGTTACAATATGCTGTTTGTTATTTCTTCTGATTCTCTCAAGGTATATTCTGTATCTGTTTTGTGTTTTTTCCATTATGAGCTCATGTATATTTAAATATAATCTTTAAAGATTTTTGTTGCTTTTCCCTAATGCTTGGATGCACATTTTCCAAGGGTTTCTGTTGTTGTTTGTCTTTTGTTTTTTAACCACAAAGCTGGTAAGAATTCCTGCTCTTAATTTAAATAGTATTTGGCTTGTGTTAGAGATTTTTTTGGGGGGGAAATAATTTTTAACTATCATCCAGAGCCAATGCTGATGATAGTCAGTATGCTCATAGTCTTCTACTAGAGAGTATATTCTAATTTATTCACTAAGTTTGTCACCATTACTTGTCCTTTCTTTATACAGGGGTTCACAGACCAAAAGTTCTACTTCACGCTACCTTTGGCTATTTTTTCCGACTTCTTTAAATGGACCACTAAAACCAAACTCTAAGCATATATGACTGTTTAGATGTCCCAGTCAAGAATCCAGAAGGGCAAACAGCATTTTCTTTGAGTATTTCCTTCCCCTTCCTTCCTTCCTTCCTTCCTTCCTTCCTTCCTTCCTTCCTTCCTTCCTTCCTCCTTCCTTCCTATTTCCCAAGTTGCACAGTATTTCTCATACTATTAAACTAAACTAGTGTTACATTTTAGAAGATTTTTGAATTATTTTATTCAGTAGTTTAGAGTCTTCCATACTGGAAAGATTTCTTTGGATAGAAATTTTACCTTAGTGTTGGAAACTCAACTCTATATTTACATGCTACCATTTTGATTCTTTAATAAGCTCATTTTTTGGTGAAATGAAGGAAGCATAAAATATATAAAACATGATTTCCTATGACATGCTTCTTCACTTATAATTTATATATTATCTTTTAGGAAAATTTTTAACACAGAGAGATAAACAGTAGGGCAGTTACGATATCTGCATTATACATAAGAATCCCAAACACTAAGAAATAAGGCAACAAGATTGCAGACCAATAGAAAGTCAGTCGTTGGCAACTATGTAACGAATTCCCTCTCTTCCCACACTTGAGTTTGATGTCCTTTTATTATCCCTCTATGGTCAGTTTTAAGGCCTATTTATTCTGTTTGGATTTTGTATCTAACATTTTTTTTTTCTATGTCCAACATTGTAGCAAAACTTATCTCTTATTCAAAACTGCTGACAGAAGCTAGTTTATACTTCTAGGCTTCTGTTATTTTAGAGGTTTAGCACTGAGAATAGAGTCTTACACAGTCTGGGGTGAAAGTAAGACGTCTCAATAATTGCTACTCTCAGCTTTTCACTTCTCATCTTGGAAATTGTAGGGTACTTAATTATGCTCTAATTGACACTGAAATATAAAAAAGCAAATAAAAAATTCATGATGACCTTTGAGAATAGGGCAGATAGAATGTGGTAAGTACATAGCATTGATTTCTAATCCAAATTGAAGGGTCATAGAGCACTGAAAATGGCTAATGTCATATATGGCTACAAATTATGACTTTTAAAAGAAAGCACACATCAAAGTAAGTTCTAGTGCTTTTTAAAAAATCTTGGTCTATGAACAATTATTAATATTAAATGGCAAATCAATGTAGGTAACAGCAAAGGACAGAACTATAGAGCCTCAAACATAGATTACATGTTTTTATAGTATGTGACAGAATTACTTTATGAGTTAGTGTTTCAAAGAGATTTTATGCCTACACAGATTCAAGGAGCTTATATAAAGAACATATATGAGTCTGACATTCTAAGTGAACACACATCAAAGACACAGGATTCCTGAAGCTACTTCTTGTCATAGGGCACATAGTGAACATGCTTTATCTGTATCCATACAAAAAAGATAAGCTAATTTTCAGATGTAGCTTAAAGGCAGGTTGTAAGGCTAGTACATCAGAACTTTCTCAGATTTTGCCTTCTCAACTTGTTCTCCTTCTCCTTGGAAAATGTAAAAATAACTTCAAATTAATTTCTTGTTTCACTTTGTTCTTGATACCTTTCTTTACATTTTAGAGATCTTGTGTCTATATTAATCTTAGCAAGATTCCCAACATAATTTTTATGCAGAAACTGGTTTGGTGACTGTTTCAAACCCTGGAAATTGTTTTATTTTGTTAATCTTTAATACTTAATGAAGAAATAAATGGGACTGATTTTTGAAGATTTTATTTATATATCCATGGAGACACAGAAAGGCAGAGACATAAGCAGAGGGAGAAGCAGCTCCCTGTGGGGAGCCCGATGTAGAACTCAATCCTAAGACCCCAGGATCATTCCCTGAGCTGAAGGCAGACAGAACCACTGAGCCACCCAGGTATCCCTGGGACTGTTATTGTACAACATTTTCCTCACTTTTCTTTCGCCCACCAGTCTCATCCCACTTGAAACCAATTTCCAGTGGGGTACATTCCTAATTCAGTTTCACACATTCATCACTGTGGATTTCATTTTATCATCCATTTCTTGTTAAAAGCAAACAGAAATAGGGGTGCCCAGGTGGCACAGTTGGTTAAGTGACCAACTCAGTTTCTGCTCAGATCATGATTTTGGGCTCCTTGCTCAGCGCCAAGCTTGAGATTCTCTCTCCCTCTCTGTCTGCCCTTCTCACTTGTGCTCTCTCTCAATTTCTAAAATAAAAAATAAATCTTTGAAAAAACAAACAAAACAGAAGTACCTCTATTGCCATCACCATACAATAAAATGATCATTCATTTCTTTAGTGATCAAATCCTTGCATGAACTGATTTCAACATAATTATTTATGGTGGCATCTCTTTTCCCTTCTGATACCCTTCTCTCCTTTATGATAGTGACCTTGGGCTTCTTAATATCTCTGAAGTATAGACAGATACTTGAAGCTGTGCTATTCCATTGATCTGATGTACCTTTAGTTAACTCCCTCTTTGCTTGGAATACTCCTAATCATGCATTCATATGGTTTCATTGTGAGAACTCTTGATTATCCAATATGATATTTATGTGGCACCCTGACTTTCCCTACAACACTTTTTTCAAGACATCATAATTCAGCATACCCTGCTTTTGTGTTACATATGATCTGTTATTTTGTCTCTCTTACTGTCTTATTGCACATTAGTGACATACTCTAGCACTTTCCAGCACAAAATAGAAACATAGTACAAGTCTGATGATGGGATTGTCCTCATTGATGACTTTATACTATGAAATGAAGAGGTTATGGTTGATTTAACAATTACCGGGGTACCTGGGTGGCTTAGTGGTTGAGTTTCTGCACAATTTCGGTCCTCAATATCAGATTTCATGTAATATGAAAATGCCAGGTTGTCCAAAGACAGCCCAAACTTTGATCACTCTGTAAGCAAAAGACAGAGGAGATATCTTTGTATTTCTAATATCAGCCCTGAAGCAAGAGACTCTCTTCGTTGTTCATGGATTGAAGTGGAATGTAGAAATGATGGGGGAAAGATCCAGGGAAATAAAAGATAATATCTTTATATTATTTGTGCTATAGTTTATCTCAAAGAGAATTCTAGATAAGTGGTTTGATGTTTGTCTACAAATGTTAGTGAGTATTTGAAGAACTCAATCAGGAATTATAGTAGAGGTAGCATAAATTTGCTTAATTTTGATAAGCACCATCAAACATGTTAGTATTCATTCAAGGAATAGAATAAAAGAATCTAACAAGCAATCTATTGGACATCGGACATTTTATCCAATAGATTACCCTTGGTCTCAGTGTTCAGAGTCCCTGCATCCCTCCATTTGATGGAAGTCCTCCCGTCAGATTTGATCATAAATCTGGCAATTCTGCTATTGGAATATGATTGCTCCTGCCTTCATATGTTTTCTTCTTAGGGTGTTAGATGAAATGCCTGGGCAAGAAAGAGAGAGACTTCCCTGTATCAGTGTGTGGCTTTGTCTGTGCCAACTTGTATTAAAACATAGCTTATTCTTGGCAGAATTTGGTTTAGGGATTACTCTCATTATAATTTATCACTTGGTAAAAAGTTTGTGGGGAAGGACAGTGCAATTCTCAACTGTCTCTACCGCTTGAAGAATATCAATATTTAAACAAAGAATCTGACATTTACCAAATGACTAAATTGACTAAGGTAAATATAGATGAGAGTTAAAACAGTAAAATTTCTTTTGGTTCTGCTGAGATAAAAGCCTTTCTAATTAATTGTTGAAAATGACCATTATTTAATAACAGAATCTTACAGTAAGTAGATCTATGATCTTGGTTATTCTGTATTGTACAGCTGATATATGCATACATATATGTATATATCTTCATGCATCCTTACACATGGTAATTGACTTTTTTTTAAAAGATTTTAATTTATCTTTTACAGATATCTTTGTCAAATCAATAGACCAACTGCTCTAGCTGTCCTGAACATTCTGTCTTCTGTTGCTGCAGTAAGTGGTGAAAGTTCTGTCCCCTTGCCAATTTGATACCCATCTATAGAGAGCGCTTTCAGTCTGCTTAGAAATCATCTTCTACCATTACAAAGGAGCACTTTATACTTTGTAAAATAGACTATTACATAAATTGTTAAAACAAACTACTATGCAGACAATATAAGGATATTCTTTGCACATTAGCAATTTTCCAGTTTGGAATTAGTGCCTGGAAACTTGAATATGTCCACTCTCTCTCTTCCTGGTTGCTATTACTATTATTGTCATTTAATGGCCATTTATATAAATATTGTGAAAACAGAATATACTTATTTGTAAAGCTAAGTATTTGCTATTCATTCATTCAGCAAATATTTACAGACATGTGATATGTAAAAGACAAACCTAAAGGTATAATAGTCTTTTACGGAGATAATTTTTACACTAATGAAAACAGCAACAAAAAATTTATCCGAGGTTTTTCTGGAGAAAATGAAGAATTGAGTCTTAAACACATCTGTTTTTGACTAAGCAAATCCTTCTTGAAAAAGGAAAACATGAAATCATAAATACTAGTCAGTTTTTAAGCTAGAAAAAAAACAGATTTCATTAAAAGGAAAATTTGAAACAATTCTCACAAACCTAAAATATTATTTGTTTTTTTTTTACGACACTATATTGTGAATTACTTTTATTAAACTAATAAGTAACCATAGATTAACTACTCCTATGGCTGAATGGAGCATGTCTGTTAACCAAAAAGGTTGACATGGTCTGTTAAGTGTTAAATTTAACTCTGATAGATTAAATAATAGGTTGTTTATATTGGGAATTCAATGTTTAAAAAGTCCCTAGGCATTCTCTTGCTGTCAGATTGCTTTATTTCTGATATACAAGGTTAACCTTTAGAATTGTAATATTTTTCTAAAGGTGTGCTTTGTTTGGGAAAAAATTATATTGAGCCATAACATTATTTTCATAAAGTTTAGACAAAATCTTGAAGAAAGTAAAGCTGGAAGTTTATAACATTGAATTTTATTTATGCTTTGACAGGTGCCTGCAGGATACCAAGTCTAATTATCTAACATGGAGTTGGTTCAGTGTCTCTGATACTTCAAAAGCAAGCTGTTGTTAGACATCACTGTTTTTGAAGTTTTGAGTTATCTGAATAAAATTAATAGCTGAGTAAATAAGCAACTGAATTATAAAAAGTATAAACAGAGGAAGGTCTACAGGCGAATAGATGATTTCCATTGTTACTTCTCCCATTTTAGATATTATAGAGTCACATTATCTTGCATATTTAAACACATTCAATTAACCAAGCAAAAGTAGTTATTCTGTTTCTTCAAATGAGGTTTGTGGCTAATGCAAACAAAGTACCTATGATAATGTGTAACGATTATATAGTTAGACAAAGGTGCTATGAAGACTTCAAACTTAAAGGCAGTTCTAAGTTAGACAATGATGTGGACTAAATATATTCACTTGGATTTTTGTTTTTGCTTTGTGAAATTAAATTAAAATCACTTACATGTCCTTTTTTATTTATTTAGAAAAACACAATTGAGGTAAAGCTTCAGATGAATTTTAAAGGAGGAATTTTATTTTATACGTATGTCTTAAATAACTTGATGATCCTTATGACCCTCCAAAAAACCATAAGGCTAGAAACATTCAGAGGAGAATTTCAAGTTGTGAAAGTATATGCATGATTTGTATGTTTAAGTTAAAGGGAAAGGGCTGACTTTGATTATAAAGATTTTAGAAAACCACACAATTTACCCAAACTTAGTTTTTTGATACATTAAGTATATTAGTTACTGGTTGCTATATAACAAACCATCTAAACTTCAGTGGCTTAAACAGTATGCATGTATTATTTTTTATGGGTCTTTTGGTAAGTGATTGGGCGCTCCTTTATACTCTGCAGTTGTAGTTGACAGGCAGCTGGTCTTGGGTGTCCTAAATTGGGACAGCTTGGACCATGAGATCTCTCCATGTGATCATTCATTCTCCAGTGTTGGCCACAATTTGTTGTCATGGTGGTAGTAACAGGGTTCCAGGAGAGTGAGCAAAAGTGCCCAAGTCCTTTTAAGACCTAGGCTTGAAACTGGTACACTGCCACTTTCATGGCATTTGATATACCAAACCAAGTTAAATTCAAATCATGAGGAAATAAGTTCTACCTATTGATGGAACTACAAAGTCACATTTCAAAGAGCATGAATACAAAGAAGGATGACAAATCTGGCCATTTTTTTCAGTCAATCTACATGAAGATATTATTGAAAAATAACAAAATGAGAAAGATGAAAAACACATTGATCAATGTTTCTCAGACTTTAATGTGAAAAAGAACTGTCTTAGATATTCATTAAAATGCAAATCCCTGGGCCATCTCCTCTAATATGGTTCTAAGTCTGGATGTAGTCTAGAGATAGTCAGATAGTCAGTCTAGAGATAGGAGAATACCTCACTCCCCAATGATGCTCATGGAGATGGTCTAATGATGAGAAATAAGAAATTAAATAATGGAGGAAGAACTTTGATCCCATAATAATGAGGAGAAAATAATGAAGCAGGTAAAAACTCCTCAAAGATTATTCTTTTCATTTGATACTGTGTTAGTTTTTAGCGCTTAAAGGGCTTCTATGTACATTATCTAAGACCCAATAAGCCTGTGAATCAGGTAGGAATGGGATACATTTTCTTATAGCCATCCAATGGCATTTATGAGACTTAAACATCAGTGTTCTATCATAATAATACAGTGATTTTAGGCTTGTGATTCAGGTGAGCAAACAGAGATGGTGAAGCTAAGAAAGAATCTATTGTATTTATTCTAATTTTGACCCAGTGTGTGAGCATTTGAAACAGGAAAGATTGTGCTTATTGAAAATTAATTTAGAGGAATCGATTAATTTGAATTTTTCTAATTCAAAAATGTAGGGAAAAATTTACATGGCTAGCAATGTCAAATTGTACCTTTAAGAAAAATGGGTAGTGATATTGGCAAGCTATAATATTTTAAAAGTATAATTATTATTATTGAAAAGTTCATTATCACATTTTTGCCCAGTTTTTATGGCATTAAATAGTATTTTATTTTGCATTTAACACAAAAGATTTGAATGGAGTATTTCATCATGTGGAGCTAAACTCAAGAACTACATTATGAGATATGCAGGCAAATTTCATGTAATTGGTGTATGAAGAGGTCACTAGAGCTATTCAAGGAGTCTCTTAAGAAAGTAAACATAAGCAAAAGTACATAGCAAAAAAATACCACACATAATTTGAAGTTGAAATATTGGTGAGGGCAGCCCCGGTGGCGCAGCGGTTTAGCGCCGCCTGCAGCCCAGGGCCTGATCCTGGAGACCTGGAATCGAGTCCCACAACAGGCTCCCTGCGTGGTGCCTGCTTCTTCCTCTGCCTGTGTCTCTGCCTCTCTTTCTAGCTGTGTCTCTATGAATAAATAAATAAAATCTTAAAAAAAAAAGAAATATTGTTGAGTTACTGAAGAATTCAACACTTTTTAATATTTAATTGTCAAAAGATATGTTCACTTGGTAAAAGTCTAAGGGTACCCAAATTTAAGCTAATTTTTGTTGCCAAAAGCAAATGAAAAACTGCCAGTGCTAAAGAGCACTATCTTTTTCAAAGTTAGTAAGCTAACTAGTTTAAATGAATCAGGATTAAAAACTAACAGATTTTAAAGAAGATGTGACATAAAAGTCAGAGTATTTGAATGGCTAAATGAAAAAAAATTACAATGAAATTGATCTTCCTATTACTGAGGAGACAAATTGGAGATTTAAAAAGTGATTCATACTCCTGATAATGAGCTAAGGAAGAATAACTAAAAATTAAGATGAATAATGGGGAGAATATGCAAAGAGGGAAATCTTGTTGGCTCAAGACAATGTCAGAGACAGATGGTTTTTTTTCCTTAAGGGAACAGTAGAGGACTTATAGACTATTTTCAGGTAAAATATTATGCTTATTTAGGTATTTTTTGCTCACGTAACTGTAAGTTTTGACAAGGTCTCTGAACCCTCTGCATCTCAGCATTTTACTTTCAGTTTGAAAATCCTGAGATCCCATTTTGATCAGAATTGTGTAAACTGCATTCTTCAGAGAAAATCTAATGATAAACTTATTGATGGGGCTTGACACATATTTCTCTGAGACTGGTTCAGTGGCCATTTTTTAACACCCTTGTTGAATTTTCCAGTCTCTCTATTATTTTAAAAGGCAGACCTCATCCTGTCTTGAGATGTTGTATTAGCTTGCTAGAGCTGCCATAATAAAGTACCACTGACAGGGTGGCTTAAACAGAAATTTGTTTTTCTGTTTCTATTTATTATTATTATTTTTTTCACAGTTCTGCAGGCTAGAAGTTCAGGATCAAGGTGTCTGAGGGTTTGGTTTCTCCTGAGGTCTCTCTCCTGGGCTTGCAGATGGCTGCTTTCTTGCTGTGTCCTCACGTGATACTTCCTCTGTGTGTACACATCCTTGGTGTCTTTCTGTGTGTCCTGAGTTCTTTTTATAAGGACACCAGTCCAATTTGATCAGGCCCCACCCTACTGACCTCATTTCATCTTAATCACCTCTTTAAAGCCCTATCTTCAAAAACTATTTCATCTGAGGTACTGAGGATGTTAGGGCTTCAACATATAAATTCTGGGGGCACAATTTGGCTCCACCTTAACCAGCTTGGGATGCTATAACTATAGATTAGGTGGCACAAGCACTTACTTGTCACAGTAACAGAGACTGGAAAGTTCATGTTTAAGTTTCTGGCAGATTTCTCGGTGTCTAGAGAAAGCCTGCTTCCTGGTTTACAGACAGCAGCTGTCCTCTCTTGATTAAACACCTAGGAGGCAGGTTGTTAGGTCATATGGTAAGTGTACACTTAAGTTTATAAGTAACCACTACATTGCTTCCCAAAGTGGTTGCCCCATTTCCCATTTCCATCCTCCATGGGTTCCAGTTACTCCACATCTTCATCAACATTTAGTATGATAAGCCTTTTTAATTTTAGACATTCCAATATATATGTGGTGATATATCCTTATAGTTTTAATTTGGACATTTTAAA
The DNA here is from genome assembly GCF_048164855.1 of Canis lupus baileyi. Taxonomy (NCBI): domain Eukaryota; kingdom Metazoa; phylum Chordata; class Mammalia; order Carnivora; family Canidae; genus Canis; species Canis lupus. The sequence continues at coordinate 44,380,749 of NC_132838.1, forward strand.
ATTTCTCTTTTGCCAAATATACATATTTTTGGTTAGTGTCCATTCAAATCTTTTGTCCATTTAATCAGGTATTTTTTTATTATTTTGTTTTCTTGTTATTGAGTTTTGGGAATTTTTCATATATATTGTGTAAGGCTTTTTTTCCCCTGAGATATATGTTTTGCAAATATTTTTCCCATTCTGGATCTCTCAACAGTATCTTTCAAAGAGCATAGGTTTTTAATTTCATTAAAGTCCTAACATCAAATGTTTCATTTTATACCAACTGATTTTAATGTCTTATCTAAGAAATATTTGTTTAACTCAGGACCACAAAAATCAAATTTGAACCTATTTGCATGACCATATATGCTTCTCTAATGTAGACTTTGATTTGGTAAAATATATTGATTGATTTTCAGATATTGAGCAAGCCTTGTTCCCTGGGATAGAAGCACATAAATGATATTCCTTTGCTAACAAAAAGTTGTTTGAGTAAAATATAATGACATCTGTCCATGGAACTGAGGGCAGAATCAATTGTACCATGGTAAAAATGCAGTTGAACCATTATTTATTTATTAAATTACCTAAACTGGCAAAATTGGTCTGAATGTTTAAAGGAAACGATCCAATTAAATCACATTGCAGATGGACTGATTTCCTGGACAGGATCTCAGCAGAGAAACTTAATCTCAGCTAGCGTAGTATGCCTATTATCATGAAGTGTTTTCTTACAGATATTGATTATTTTTTTCTACTATCTGTCACTGAGTTAGAAATTAGGACTCTGTACCTTTGAACTCCTGTACCTAAATATATTTTCACTCCCTTATGTTCCCCAGAAAATGCAACAGTATGCCTCCAATAAATAGATAAATTTTCATTATCTTTTAGTTATTTAATTTCTCCTTTTGAAAGACCTAATTAATTAATTAATAGTTAATTATATTTGATTTATGAATCTAAGAAAATAGAAATAGTTAATTGGAAGTGTTGGCATATTGCACAAAAAAAGGTTTGACATAACTTATTTAGCTAATACAAAATGACTTAGTTTTAAGCATGCAAATGAACTGTGTGATGATGAAATATGAATTTGGAAAAAATTGGGTTTCAGAAAACTATATGCAATATTTAATAAAATATCATTTTCTTTGGAAAATATTTCCATAGACCTTATTAAGCAGCAGATATAGGAAAAATGATTACTGAACTGTAATTCATAAAATTAGGTGAGTGCACTTAACATAAACCAGTGTTTGATGGGGTTGGTAATTTGAAGAATTTCCAGAGTCATAACCCTACCTTAGAAGAAGAGGTTACCAAGAAACAGAAAAAGAGGATATACCCATCACCTTACTGATTGAACAGTTGAGACAGGCAACAACTTTCTCCAATGCAGTGCTGGAGACTGGATAGCCCTGACATCGTGAACAGACTCATGAACAAATATGCAAATTAGCTACATTGGTCAATGGCACCCAGCACTGCCAGAAATCTTGCAATGTCAGGTCTCTTTCACTTCCTCAAACTTCTCTCCAGCTTCCACACACAATGATACCTAAAGATCTTGCTTCATGCTTCCCTGAACAAAATAGGTAAATAAACAGTAAATTCCATGTTTCCTCATCTCTCAAATTTCTACATCCTAATCTATTTCTGTTATTTATTATTTTTCTTTCTGGTTTTCCTCTTATTTACACAGATAGGTATGGCCCCTTTTCTGGAAGGCACCAATCCCTTCCTTCCTTTATTGTTTATCATTCTCTTTCACATTAGAAAAAACTTCATAACTTTAATTATGCCCACTTGCTCCTGTGACTTCAACTTCTCTCTCTTTTTGAGAAGACATTTCCATAAGTATTCAATATTCAAGAATTCTTGACTCAGTTCCCACTTGCTAACTCCCATTGCTTCTCAAACTACAGATAAGCTTCTGAATTGATTTGTTTAATATGCCATATTAATTTTCTCTCTCCATTCAGTCCAGTTTTTCCAATGAAATACATTTCAGATATAAAATACAGAGAAATATATAATACATATGTTAGCATACACATTGATAATTAGTGCCTCATGGCTGACTGCTTTTCAACTACATTGCCACATATGCACTACCCTCTTTTGTTATTTTAAATTTATTCCCAGAATTCGAATAATTTCATTTGCATATTTCTGTGCCTATCTAGAAATTAGGACTATCTTAAAGACATAACCATAATATTGCTTTCAGATTCAGATCCCGTAAATGAAACTGTGGCATCTAACAGGAAACCGAGATTCTCCAACAATTGGAATGGTGCTGTAAGAAGGATTAAAATGATTTACAGAACCCTAAATCTCAAAGCCCCCTGTTATGCTGCATTGAGTTTCTTTACCCTAAGCTGAGATTCCTTTGTATCTCATTCACTCGGGTAGTTAAACACTAGACAGAGCTCTGTTATAGAAGACTAATAATCCCAATTTGTAAAGTCACTAGGCCAGATCTTAGCTCTCCCTGAGAATTAAACAGAATTAGAATGGAGAAGAAAAAGTTAATACACTCAGAGACTTGATAATTAATGTTAGACTATCTCTCAGGTTATTGATAGGAATGGGTTTTGGGTGGCTCACTTAAAGGAATTTGAACATATTTTAGTTGAGGGTAAATTTGTTGATAATGAGTTCTCCAACCAGAGAGGTTACATTCAATTTATTCAAATGGACATTGATTCTAAGTTTCTGAGTTATTATACAAAATTGAATCTATCGTGGCTCATGTGAAAAGAGACTGCCAACCAGAAATTACTGGTATACAGGCAGGAATTAAAAATCTTCAGGGGATGGGAATATTGAAGCATGACATGCATCTCCTAATTATGTCCACTGAGAAGGCCCAAAAGAAATTCTTCTTGCCAAAAATTTAAGAAATACTTTGCTATTTGGTAAAGGAAACTTATTCTTTTTCTAATGGAAATACAGATGGGAGATAATGCTATTTTTTTATTATTTAAACTTTGTTAGTTAACATACAAACAAAGTTTCTGGAGTAGAATTCAGTGATTCGTCACTTCCATACAACACCCTGTGTTCATCACAACACACATCTAATCCACGTCACCCGTCACCCATCTAGCCCATTCCCCCCCCTTCATCAACCCTCAGCTTACTCTCTATCATCAAGAGTCACTTATGGCTTGTTTCTCCTCTCTCCTTTTTTTCTTTTCCCTTTTTCCATATGTTCACCTGATTTCTTTCTTAACTTCCACATATAAATGAGAAATACCATATGATCACACTTATATGTGGATAATGCCCCAAAGAGAAAGGGGCCCTTCCGAGTAGTCTACTGTCCTATGAATTGTGAAGTTTTCCTTCTGGCTGGTGGGAACAAGAATTAATCTATTGCCTCAAATCCTTTTGGTTGTCTCTTTCCATAGGCTCAGGTAGCTTCCACATACACCTATGCTCAATAGGATTCCACTGATCTCAAGAGGGACCTTTTGCAGGTTCACAGAGCTCTTTTTCTGTGGGTATTATTTCTCCTTCCCTGCCATCTGCCCTGTGAACTGTGGCCTCGGTCTCCCCAGACTCTCTGCAAAGTCTCTATCTTCTCCACTCAGAGTCTGAGGGGCTCTTTTCCCTATTCCCCCCATTCTTTGGCTTGGAAAGTCTCTCCAAGCAACAACCAGGGCATGGAAGAGCCTGTCTCATCTGTTTACCATTTCTGAGAGATCACTGCCTGATGTTAGTGTCTTAAGACTTGTTTTGTATATTTTGTGAAGTTTTGTTGTTGTTTCGAGGAGGAGGGGAAATTTGTTCTTGTTACTCCAGGTCAGAGGCAGAAGTTTCTATGGTTTATTTAAAAGTATGTTGATTTCCAAATATATGGAATTTCCCAGAGGTCTGTTATTAGCTTCTCCTTTAATTATGTTTTCATCTTTGAATACTTCCTATTACTTCATTTATTTTAAATTCTTAAGCTCTATTTTATCGCCAAATTGTGAAATATGATGTCTTGGTAAATGTTCCATGTGCACTGAAAATAATGTATATTCTGCTCTTGTTGGCTGGCGTGTTCTATGAATGTCAATGTGTTAATGTTCTCTAGAAAAACATAGCCAACAGATGACAAATATAAATAAGATACATATATATCTATACAGAGATAGATAGATAGATGATAGGTAGATAGATACTAGAGAAATAAATATATATCAGCAGGAAGAGTCTGCATGGAGTTTACTTTGAAAACAGAGATTTAGATGATGTCACACATAGCTATTCAGAGTTTACAGTTTGCATCAGGAAACCATGAATCCTTGGAGGTGAGTAAGTGGTAGGGACCTCTCCAACTCTGCAATAGTTGGTCACCTTGCACCAAATGGTAGAGGGAGCCCAAACACCAGATTGCAATCAACTCTTCATCTCTTGTTCTCTTCCTCTACTAAACTCAGGTGGGGGTGAGGAGGCAGGCAGAAATTATCAAGAGAAAAGTAACAGAGTATCTATGGAGAGAAATAGAAATGACATTACCCATTTCTTCTACTCAAGGTTTATTTGTGATAAGCTTTGGGCTGAATAAGAGATTTGATGTAGATCAGACTATACTTTCTAATATCTGAAAAGGGAATTGTTACCAATATCTGAAAGTGACCTAGAAGCGATGAAATCTACTTGTGTTATCATCTAGGTTCAGGGAAAGTAAACCCAACAGGCTGGATTTGAAGATAAACTGAGACAAAAAATTGCTTGTATCATACTCAATCCAATAGAGTCAATAAACCTGGAAATTGTTTATTTTTCCATTATATATTTAATAAATTTGCTATACCTTTATAATTTGATAGTGTTATTATTCTCTTACTATTATTAGGTTTTCAAAATCTTTTTCTGCTTATTGCTGGGAAGAAATAGAGAATAAGTAACAATCTCTGCTACAGTTACTATATTCCCATTAAAATACCAACCAAAGCTTAAGAAAATACACACAGTAATAAATATAATAATAATAATAATAATATAAAAATGAGGCTCAACAACAGTGTCTAAATGAAAATTGGCCACCAAATTTTTGCCAAAATCTGGGAGAACATAGCCATGGAGATAGATGAAGAAATACAATGAGTGAATGTACCATAAGCATTTTTCCCTCTGCCCCAGAGCAGTCCTCACAGTTTGAGAAAGGTCAGGAGATGGACTGGGGATTTCTCCCACTGTTGCCTAATGCCTTCAAGAATCAGAGAACTTGGATCTTCCCCTGCTTTGCTGCTTTATGTTGCTTTATGAAGTGACCAGAATTGGGTCCTGTACTTCTCAATCAGATGTCCAATCAGTATGTCATTTTTGGCATATAATAAGTGATTTTAAGTCCAGTGGGAAGTCAAGGAATTAGTTCACTCTATCTTGAAAATTCATCCCTGTAGTAAAGTTATTTGGATGAAGATGAATGAAACGTGTGGAAGCATTTCCTAAGACCTGTCTGTGACTTTGGCAGAAGGCATCCCTAGAGCTGCTAGTCAGACACCAGTCTAAACCAGATCATGCTTTTCTCCCTTTCTTTTTTTCTTTTTTCTTTCCTTTTATTTATTTTTTATTTTTTTTGCTTTTCTTTCTCCCTTTCTGCACCATCTTCTGTTTATTATTTACTATCAAGTATTATTATTTGGTATGCCATTATAAAAGCTATTTTAGGAAGAAGCAATCTTTTTTTGTCACCACACCTAGAAACTAACAATTTTAGAGGGCCTGAGATTAAAAATATTTGATAAAAACAGTGTATGTAGATTTTGAACTATGGTACAACTTCTAAATTGTATCATATAATATTTTTATTTGTATTTTTAAAAATATTTTTAAAGTATTAAAATTAAGGAAGTGTATTCATACTAATATAGCTGTTTCCTTTCCCTTTATTGGTCTTTATATTAAAATCTCACATATTAACTACAAGTAATACATGAATTTGCATGCTATTAAGAAGCCTTTCAGTTTTCATAACCAAGGGAGGTTAGACCATATCTCAGTTTTATTTTTTTTTTATTTTTTATTTTTTATTTTTTTTTAAATTTTTATTTATTTATTTATGATAGTCACACAGTGAGTGAGAGAGAGGCAGAGACATAGGCAGAGGGAGAAGCAGGCTCCATGCACTGGGAGCCCGACGTGGGATTCGATCCTGGGTCTCCAGGATCGCGCCCTGGGCCAAAGGCAGGCGCTAAACCGCTGCGCCACCCAGGGATCCCATATCTCAGTTTTACATATTTATTTTACTTTGTTGTAAGATCTAAATATTTTCCTTATTAATTTTGCTACTCAAATTCAAATGTTGAACTAAATATTAAAGTAGACATAGAATATATTTATTTGATCTAGAATAAATAAGGTACTTTTCAATATATTACCTTAACTCACTGTCTACACATTTCAAGTTTTTACTTTCCAATATTAATGATGATCCCTGACTGAAATGAAGAATTCTCTGTTGGTTAATGTCTGTTTGCATTTGATGAGATAAGTTAGGTTAAGACATGAAAGTAAAAAGAGAAGGTTTACATAAAATTGTTATTGATTGGAGTGCCTAGGTGGCTCAGTCAATTAAGCCGCTGACTCTAAATTTCAGCTTGGGTCATGAGTCCTGAGACAGCCTGTGGAGGCTCTCTGCTGAGTGTGGAGCTGCTTAAGATTCTCTCTCCCTCTCCTTCCCCCACCCCACATTGCACGCTCTCTCTCCAAAAATGAAATAAAAAATAAAATAGTTACTAATATATTAATGATGATTTCGGTAATTAAGCAGACATAAAATGACCACCACTGGCTTATTAAAATCTATTTGTGAAAACTCTAATGTTATGATAAATTCACAGTGAGAGAGAGAGGGGCTATTACTCCATGAAGTCTATGCCCTGTTTTGAGAGTAAGATTTTTTATACATACCCAACCCTGCGACAGAAAGAAAGAAAGAAAAAGAAGAAAGAAAGAAAGAAGAAAAGAAAGAAAGAAAGAAAGAAAGAAAGAAAGAAAGAAAGAAAGAAAGACAAGCAAGCTAAATTACAGGATAAAATTGAGTCTTTGCAAAGAATTATGTGGAAGCATCAACTGAAGGAAGAGACTGGAAATGAGGGGAACAGCGTCCACACCAGTGCAAACAGGAAGGTAGATTTGCCTGATAATTGCATTTAGGAGTCAAAGACTACTCCAAAATGGTGAATCTAGATGATTTGTGGAAAGATAATGTTATTGGTTGTTTTGAAAGATGAAGGCCTTGGGGCATTACTGACTGGTGTACCTTGGTGGCTCAGTCAGTTAAGGATCTGCTTTCAGCTGAGGTCATGATCCCAGAGTCCTGGGATCCAGCTCCACATTGGGATCTCTGCAACTTGGGGAGTCTGCTTCTTCCTCTCCCTCTGACTGCCACTCCCTCTGCTTATGAGCTCACTCACTCTATTTCTCTCCCTCTGTCAAATAGATAAATGAAGTCTAAAAAAAAAAAAAAAAAACAAGGAAATATGAAGGCCATATAAAAACAATCACCTGGTTTTAATTTGTTCTCTTCACCACATTTTAATGTGTATCATATTCACCTGGGAGGCTTGTCAAGCATTGGATTTCCTGGTTCAACACCCAGAGAGCTTATGCTATTAGGTCTTACCTCAACCATGGCAATCTGCATCTTTAATCAGCAACCCAAGACATCTAATGACAGTGGTACACAGACCTCACTTAGAGAAGTAGTATACATTCTGACAGAGTTCAAGGAAAGTCCAATGATCTGCTCTTTAAGTTACAAAGTTCATTTTGAGACTGGGTATTGGGAGGGTAGCTAAACAAATAATTTCATGGTTCTCTCCTATTCTTTTTTTTTTTAAGATTTTATTTATTCATTCATGAGAGACACACACACACACACAGAGAGAGAGAGAGAGAGGCAGAGACCACAGGCAGAGGGAGAAGCAGGCCCCATGCAGGGAACCTGATGTGGGACTCGACTCCGGGACTCCAGAATCATGCCCTGGGCCAAAGGCAGGCGCCAAACCTCTGAGCCACCCAGGGATTCCCGGTTCTCTCCTATTCTTATGTGTGTTTCCACAAGTCAATGTTGATCATTATTTAATAAATAATTTTAACTCATTCACATATTCAACTGCATTAACATAGATATGCAAATATTCCCTCATGTATCTACCCATATGTTTATAACCAGTTTTCCTCCATTAGTCCTAAATTTGTGACTTTCACTTTTCCTCTTTTTACCTAACTCTAGCCAATGGTTTCATAATTTTAATGGCCTTTTAAAAAAACTAGCTCCTAAATATATTTATCTTTTCTTCAAGTACTTCAGTACTTCAGATATATTTCCTTCAGATATTGCAGGAATCCAGGTAAAGATCATGTTATAGTCTTTTTTTTTTTAACCTGGTATTTGAATTAAATTTATTCAACAACCCAATTCATCTCTAACATAGGGGGTTTATACCAATGAAGTCTATTAACATATTAACAAGATATTTCAATGTTGGAGCCTAAACAAATAGCTGAAAAAAATTCAGAAAGAACTATTTCTCTGCTACGAGGCTCAAGTCAGACATTGCTAGGTTTAATTTTTCCTCCATGGCAGTAAAAGCATAATCTCTAAGGTCCTAGGTTCCATTATGTTTCCTTATCTATTTCAGATTATCATCCAATATCTCATTTCATAGTTATGGGAGTGAATTTATCTTTAACAAACCACATTTTCCATTTTTTTCTCCAATTTGCCAGTTAATAAAAAACAAATAAAAAAATTTTAATTTGCCATAACTTTATCTATTGTTAGAATTTGGACTTAGTAAATTTAGTCTCTGCCGCTTTAGGTATTTGACAAAGAAAACTTCTGACAGAATCTTAAAGTTGAAAAATACAAATGGGAGGATGAGCTGGAATTCAAGTGGTTATCAACTAGCAAGAAAAAACAAAATCCTACACTAAATAATCAGGAACAGGTGAATAGCTTCCTACATTCAGAGAGCTCCCAAGTCTATTATAGGTAAAGAAGAAAGGTAAGTAAAGAGTCAGGGAAAGAGCAGTGTTTCTAGTTTTCTCTAATTCTGTGAATTGCAGCTGAGATAAGGCACTTGGATTGCATTATTAAGGAATCTTCATAAAGTAGTTCTTGCTTCACTTAATTACTCTGAGGACTTTCCAAAAGATGAATAACACAACTTTATATGTGTTACACCACCTTCATTCAAATACTATTTACTGTACTGCAAGTACATGTATGTATATCTTCTAGATGTTGGGGTATAAATGCTCTTGTGCAGCCTGCATTCTAATGGAACTTAAAATTTGTTGTGGACACTGAGATGCATGGAATTCTTCCTGTGTCATATGTTGTGTTCCCCATTTTCTATGGTTCTTTGTGTCTTTTCACCTTCTTTCATTCCTTCTGTTGGATCATCAGGTTTTCTCTCTTCCTTCATTTTCTCTTTACTGATTTTGAATATTTTTCTTGTTCTTTCAGTGATTATCCATATCCTAGTGTGACCTTCTGTGTGCTGCATTGCTTTACTTTTCCTTACTACAGGGATTTTGTCTTTCTCACCTTAATTTGCTGTATGCTCCTTCCTCAACTGTATAAAACTTCCTCTCATCCCCAGTTATTTATGTAAAGATGCTGAGTATAGTTAGAATGTCTAGTGCAGGTCCCATAGTACCTGGAGGAGTTGAACAGAGAAGCAGTGAAATGATTAGCAAGAAATTTACAGTATTTGTTAAGGAAATCACAAATTCTTTGGAAGACCATTAGTACAGGAGTCATTTGATCATATTCCTGTTTTGTTTTAAATAGCTTTGGTTGCTATGCCAATAATTTATATGAGTCATGCAATGTTAGAGAATCACAAACTAAGTTGCAATAATCTCTTTTTCACTGATGCTAAGCATGCTGAGGGCAGGGATTTGGTCTGGTTTGATCCCTTTTGTGTCCTCAGCCCCTAGAATGATGCCTGAACCACAGAAAATGCTAAGATTTTTGAATGAATGTTAAGTATTATAAATCATAGATAATATTGGCTTTTACTGTGAGTGTGGCAGTGAGGATGGACAGAAGAGGATGAGATTGATAGAAAACTAAGAATAAACATGATAATACCTTACAACTGATTGGATGTAGATGTTTCTCGAGAGAAAAGAGTTTAAAGGTAATTTCTTAATTCTTGTTTTGGACAATTTGCTAAATATGCTATTAAGTGACAGAGAAAATGCTAGAGGATGGGAAACAAGAAGAAATCGGTTTACTACAGTTTGTTGTAGCTGTTGTCAAGATGCCTGAAAGACATTCAATGGAGAGAACCAGCAAGCACAGATGCTCTATAAAAATAACCAGAGACTAGGATAAATCCAGGAGTGATGGAAACCAAGGGATAACTGTCGCTTGAGAAAGAAGGAATAATCAATTGTTTCAAGTGCTGTTCTGGGAGCAAATGATAAATAAAAAATGTTAAAAGTCCCTTTTAGATTTTCTAATTCACATGCAATTGCTTGGTGAAAACATTTTAGTCCTGAGAACATTTTACAGAATTGGAACTGTCTTTATGGCAGGTTGAGGAGTTAGCGGAAGGTGAAGAGTGGAGATAGTGAGTGTTGTGTGTCTGCCACACTCACACATACACACACACGTTTGCATGTGAAAGGAGAAGATAAGGTGGGAGAGGTCTGAAGTGTATTAGTTAGTGTTATGTCAGAAAGCAGCCAGAGGAAAGGGTCTAAAAGTGTTACAACAGAATTTGGACAACAATGGAAAAGTGACCTGCATTCAAAAACAGAAGATAAGATGAGTTTTAAATATGAGGAAGGTCACCAAATTATTTAGAACAGGAAACAGAAATGGAGGAATATAAACAGAAGTGGGGCTACTCCTTTCTAATGCCTTCCCTGTTTCCAATGAAGCAGAGTAAGACTTAGGTAATATTAGTTAAATTGCTTATACTCTGGGGGCACCTAGGGCTCAGTGAGTTAAGTGTCTGTCTTCAGCTGGCTCCAGTCATGATCTCAGGGTCCCGGATGGAGCCCTGTGTAGTGGCTCCCTGTTGAGTGGGGAGGCTGCCCCTCCTTCTGCCCTTCCCTGCGCTCATGCTCTCTATAGCACGCTCTCTCAAATAAATAAATAAATAAATAAATAAATAAATAAATAAATAAATAAAATATTTAAAAGAAATTGCTTATACTCTGTTATGCTTCACCCTCCAGGACAAAGATTCATGAGTGTGGGGTTTTATTTGTGTTTTTCTCCATGGATGTATATACCTGGCATACAGTATAAGCAAATAAATATTTTTCTGAATGAATATTTGTGAATCTATTGGAAAGTTTGGGATGGAAATTTAAGGGCATAGAAGTTTCGGGATAGCAGAGGAATAAAGACACCTAAGAATATATGGAACTTTTCAAACTGTAATTGAAAGTGGGAAAAACAAGGGATCAAATTATAGAGTTCTGTGATTCTCTCACACAGTTAAAATTGCCTTATGTACAAATAATACCTTAACAGAAAAACTGATTTCTCTTCAAGGATTTCTGCTCCATTACATTTTCCAAAATTAAAGGATACAACTGCAATGAAAAATTTGGACTTAATACTCTAATAAAATGATGCTTCACTAGGTTTTTAAATGTAAGTAGGTAAAGTTCAACTCTGCCCCACTGTCTTTTTGTTTGTTTAAAAAATATTGTAGTTATTTATTCATGAGAGACACAGAGAGAGGCAGAGACATAGGCAGAGGGAGAAGAAGGCTCCTTGCAGGGAGCCTGATGTAGGACTCAATCCCAGGACCCTGGGATCATGTCCTGAGCCAAAGGCAGAGACTTAACAACTGAGCCACCCAGGCGTACCTCCCTACCTTCTTTAAAGAAAATTTTATATAATGAAATTCCATGAGACTCTTCTTAAACAACATGAATAATGGAGATTCAAAGTAATCCTTATAGTTATTATTCATGAAGCAATCATGAATTTTCCAGTCCTGTCTATAATTCTCAAGGATTAGGATGTTTTGGCTCATGTGCATTTTAATGATATTCTTTTCTATCACACATATCCCATTTTAGCCAATAAAGGTAGATTCTGTGTTACATAAATAGAAAGATAAAAATTAAGCCTGAAATGCAGAGCTTTCTTCTTTTTTCTTCTAGTAGCTCCCTCAGTTTTATTATTAATGCAACAGGAATCCTTTCCAGTGAATGAGAGCAAATGGTATAACAGCTTGGTATTTTTTAACACCCCAAATTTCCATTTAAATATTTAAAGTATCCTTCTTTGCAGCTTGAGTTAATATAATGCCTGTGGCACCAAAAGCTGTTCTACCTTAGGAATAGTAGGCATACTCTGACTCTTGATTCTCATTTGCAAAATAAAATTAATTGCACAACTGTCTGTCTCATGAGGTTCATATGGGGATGACAGAAGTGATACATTTTCCTTAACAAACACATATTGGATGTATATATAAGAGCTACATTAAAAAAAATCTGATTTGATACTCAAAAATCCTCTGGTACCAAAATTATCATCCTATTTTATAGATGAGAAAGGTAAAAAAATAAAAATAAAGCAATTTTCACAAAGCTACACTGATCATAATTTGACTTAACCCAAATGTGAATCTACCTCCAGATTCTGTGCTTTACCTTACTATTGTTTTCCATGAGCTCTGACTTTGGGTCCTGTAATGTGGATACACTCTTCAAAATCAAGAAGGGTATTTTTTGGCTGCTTAAACTGTCTTTTGAGTAGGGAAAATAAGGGAAAGTTATGTCAGATTTTGAGAAAGATAAGGTGATAATAAAATCATATCAACAGATTAGAAGAAGTAAATAATGATATGTCATGTTTATTTTTCTTATTAGTTTTATTCATAAGTAGAACTCTTTTCATAATAGAACATATTGACTTTGGTGGCAGCAAGATAGCAGACCAGAGGCATAGTTAGAAATCACCCAAATTATCCTCTACTTAAATCAAGGCAATTAAAATAGCAAGCAAACAAAAAATTACAAGCTTAACATTTATAACACTGCAGAGTGATAATGTACCTGAAAAAAGTCAAAATACCAGTAACAAGAAAGAAGAAAATAACAAGGCTACAACTTCATCTGTAATCATTTTAAACTTAAATGTTCCAAACACACCAAGTAAAAGAGATGATCAGATCAGATATAAAAACAAGATCCAACTGCATGCCGTTTACAAAACCCACTTGAAAAATAAAGATTTAGATACATTTGAAGTAAAAGGATGGAGAAATATACACTATACAAACACTAATCAAAAGAAAAATGGAGTAGAAATTTTGGAATAAAGTAGACCTCTAAATATCCCTATCTGAGATAAATAAGTTTCTGACCTATATCATAATCATTCTGCCTAAAGGACTTGACTTTACGTAACAGAATATTTATGAATCTCCAGCTATCAACATGTTTAATGGTAAGAGAATTAATACTTTTCCTAAGATCCATCCTAAGATGTGGAACAAGAGAAAGGTGTTTTCTAACATCTCTCCTATTCAAACTAGCATTGGAATCTTAGCCAGTGCAATAAGGCAAAAATAAAAAGCATCAGATTGAAAAGAAAGAAATACTGTATGTAAACTATACTTTGCTAAAAAAAGAAATAAAACTCTCTTTATTCACAGACAACATACTGTATATGTAGAAAATTCAAAAGAATCTACACACACACAGACCCATGATTTTAGAATTAGCAAGTGAGTTTCGTAAGTTCCTAAGATACAAAGTTAATATTAAAAAGTCAATAACTTGTTTCTCTATATTAGCAATGAACAACTGAATCTAAAATTTAAAAATCAATATTTTTTAAAGTAACAGAAAAAATGAAATAGTTAACTACAAATTTAGTGGATTATGTGCTGGAGAGATATATAGAGTAGAATCCTATATATTATCAAGATGCCATTTACCCCTGATTTGATCTATAAATTCAAAGCAATCTTTGTGGTAGATACTGACAGGGTGATTCTTTTCTTTTTCTTTTTTTTTAAATTTTTATTTATTTATGATAGTCACAGAGAGAGAGAGAGAGAGGCAGAGACACAGGCAGAGGGAGAAGCAGGCTCCATGCACCGGGAGCCTGACGTGGGATTCGATCCCGGGTCTCCAGGATCGCACCCTGGGCCAAAGGCAGGCGCCAAACAGCTGCGCCACCCAGGGATCCCCTGACAGGGTGATTCTAAAAGTACATTGGACAGACAATAGAAATAGAATAGCCATAATAATTCTGAGCTCACATGAACTGATCTCAGCATTCAAGCAGAATTCACATCACCTGATTTAAAATTTATTATAAAGCTGCCCTAATTGAGACAGTGTGGCATTGGAGAACACGGAGTTGATATATATATATCAGTATGTCAGAATAGAGAGATGGAAAACAGATACACAAGTATAGTCAACTGACTTTTGACAAAAGTGCAAAGACAGTGGAGACAGAAGTCAAGTGGTGCTATGACAATCAGACATCCATATGCAAAACAAAACAAAACAAAACAAAACTTTGACATATATCTCATATCATGTACCAAGATTAACCAAAAATGAATTATAAACCTAAAAGTAAAATGTAAAGCTACAAATGTCTAAAAGAAATTAAGGAGACAACCTACATGACCTTGGTTTTGGCACTTAGTTTTTACACACAACACCAAATGCATGATTCATTTTGAATGAGAAACAAGCCACCTCTTATAAGAATTGGGAAGAATAATGGATAAGCCTGTTTTTTAAACCAAGATTAAGAAATCTTTTGGCAGAGGAAGTAAAACTGTCAGTGTCAAAGTCTGGCAATTTATAGTGTGATACTGAAGAAACAGGGAGGCAACTTCAACAGTCAGCAGAAACATAGGATTTTGTTTTGCATACTCTTCAAAAGGGCATAGCTAAATTCAGTAAAACTTTCAAGAAAACATGGTTATGACAAAGGAGTAAGCAAGCAAGAAAAGCCTTTAGCTTGCCAAAAATTATTGCTGGTCGTTAATTTTCAAATATAGGGACAATTCGTAATATATGTGAATTTCTCATTCCCAGATTTTATACCGATTTTTAAAAAGATTTTATATATTTATTTGAGAGAGAGAGAGAGAGAGAGAGAGAGAGAGAGAGAGAAAACAGGGGGAGAAGCAGAGGGAGAGGGTAAAGGAGGGGGAAAGAATCTCAAGTAGTCTCCACACTGAGCCGGGAGCCCTACTTAAGGGTAGATCCCTGAACCCTGAAATCATGACCTGAGCTGAAATCAAGAGTCAGATCGTTAACCGGCTAAGCCACCCAGGCGCCCCTTATAGAGATTTGTGATACAACAGTATAAATTACAATACTTTGTAATTTACTAAGTAGCTTTTTATTACAATACAATAAAAAGCTACTTAGAGTTGGCTTAGTATTTAATCTGATGGATCTAATATCTCCTACAGGAGTTTAACTTAGTAGATAGCAGACACTATCTGATGAATTTCATCTTACTGATCAGAGAATTCATTGCCATTATCACAGCAAATTGAATGCTTCCTCAAAGATAACATCTGTTGGTGCTTTTGTTTTTGAAGATTTTTATTTATTTATGAGAGACACACAGAGAGAGGCAGAGACACAGGTAGAGGGAGAAGCAGGCTCCCTGCGGGGATCCCGATGCGGGACTCGATTCCAGGACTCCAGAATCCTGACCTGAGCCAAAGGCAGATGTTCAACCACTGAGCCACCCAGGCATCCCTGTTGGTGCTTTTTTAAACCATATTTTTATCTCCATCTAATTCCTGATTCTAATATATCAAATTCTTAGAATTTTGAGTGTAAACTGGATATATAATTTGCATAAATATCAATAAGAGTAAAAGAAAATGTTCATTCCTGTGACCTTAAATTAAAAAGAGAGAAGGATGGGAAGCCTGGGTGGCTCAACGGTTGAGCTCCTGTCCTCCGCCTAGGGTGTGATCCTGGAGTACCAGGATGGATCCCACATCAGGCTCTCAGCATGGAGCCTGCTTCTCTCACTGCCTATGTATCTGCCTCTCTCTCTCTTTCTCTGTGTGTGTTTCTCATGAATAAATAAATAATTTTTTTTAAAGTGAAGGAAATATTTTACTTATTCCGAGTTGTTTCCATTGATTTACTTTCATTATTGTTTTTATTTTATTGTCACCGTAGCAGACTGTTTAATTTGGTTGCTTTTGAATTCAATTTAATTAAGTCTGAAGCTCTGGCTGGGAATTGACTTTGATTCAGAAGGTCAAAGTATTTCTGCTTTGATAGTAACTAACATCCAGTGTATGCAAAAGAAAATTCTTTGCATAATTCGGTATTAAACTCAGAAACAATAAGAAAGATCAATGATTAGGGCTGAAAAAACAGCTTAAAAATATATGCAAAACAGATCAGAAAAACATAATCTCTGCCTAAGTGAATCTCAGTGAAGAAAACCATACCAGAACTTGGAAATGAGACTTTTAGTAAACTTTACAAATTAGGTAGAACAATCAGTTGTTTATTTAAACTTTATGCTCTACAGGAGAAATGTATCAAAATCTAAAATTTATATAACTCAGTGATGCTTGAAATGGTAAAGTTGAGACTCTAAATCAAATATGCTGTGTTTGAATGGCAACACAGTCTCTAGATACGTGACTTGGGCAAGTTTCTAAGCTTACTGAGGTAAGTTTTATTATCTGTAAAATAGGGATGATTATTCTGATTCACAATCCTTGGTGAAGTTTAAAGGAGGTAAAATATGTGAAATCTTTACTGGTAGAATAATCATGTAAATTATTGCCCAAATCAAAATGACTGTGAAAGGGAATGCTATTAATTAGTATGGTAGGAAGCTGGATGTAAACCAAGAGCCCTAATTATTTTTTTTAAGATTTTATTTATTTATTTGAAATTGAGTGAGAGAGAGAGAGAGAACAAGCAGGGCAGAAGGGTAAAGGGAGAAGCAGACTCCCCACTGAGTGGGAGCCCCACAGGGGGCTTGATCCCAGGACCCCAAGATCATGACCTGAGCTGAAGGCAGACACTTAACCGACTGAGCCACCCAGGCACCCCAAGGGCCCTAACTATTTTAAATTACCTGTCTTGTAATTCCAACATCTGTGTCCTTTCTGGGCCTTTCTTTACACTAGGGTTTTCTCTTGCCAATAGGTTCTGTGTAGTTTTCTCTTTTCTTCAGGACTGTAAAGATGTTGTGCTCTCTTTTCATTTTCATAGTTTCTGATAAAACATCTGTGATCCTTTGGATTGCTGTTCCCTTTATATAATACATCATTTTTTTCCTCTCTAAATTTTTTTTAAAGATTTTCTCTTGATCATTATAAGCAATATGCTGTTAGGTTTACCCTTAGCTGCTTGAATTTAGAATTTTGAATCCCACAGATTTGGGAATAATTCAGCTATTACTTCTTCAAATAATTTTTCTGCCTCATTCTCTCTATTATCTCCATATGAGGCTACAATGATGCAAGGTGAAAAGTTCTCACAGGTTCTGTCCTTTTGTTTGAGAGCTTTTAGTAGTTTCTTCCTCATGTTGAATTTCTATTAATATATTTTAAATTTATTTACCTTTCCTCTATTTTCTCCATTCTGCTAATATATCCATTACTTAAAATTTTTAAAATTTCAGGAAATATTTTTTCAATTCTAAAATTTTCATTTGGTACTTTTTAATGTATTCTATTATTCTGGTGAGGTTTATTTTATTAATCATTATAGAATATTTTTCCTTATCTTTGAACATAGCTAGACTTGCTGCTTTTTAAGTCCATTACTGGTAAATTCAAGGTCTGTATCATCTTATGCTTGACATTTACTAATTGTCTTTTCCTTAAGAATGAGTAACATATTCTTTTTTCTTGTTATGTTAAGTAATTTTGGATTATAATCCTGGATATTATGGATGCTTTGTTTTTGAGATTGTAGGCTCTACTATATTGCTACAAAAAATGCTGATGACTTTTATTAGGCAATTAACTTTATCTGAAACTGAAAACATTTTGTCTTTGGTACATGGTGGGTCTACTTTCAATTTAGACTTCTTGCTATCTGCCTCACTCATCATGATTTAGGATTCAGTCAGAGAACTAGTCAGACTTATATACGGGATGCCAGAAAGAGTAAGAAAGAGAAAGGCCAGTTTTTGGAATTCATCTTTCAGATTTAGTTAGAATTCTCATCACTGTACACAGATCTCACACAGAAGTAGATAAAACCATACCTGAACCTGGAAGCCCAGAACAGATGTCTACCGTATCGTTTTGACTTATTTTTGGGAAAAGCACACAATGTATTTGTATAGGTTTTTATTTAATTTTTTCTGTAAGAATAGCACAACAAAGACCCATTTAGCGTTTATCTATATTCAATGATTGTTAATTGTTTTTTTAATTTTATCTTTTTCTAAATAATGTATATTTTTAATATTATTTGGGGGCACATGACTGGCTCAATTGGTTAGGTGCTCAACTCCTGATTTTAGCTCAGGTCATGATCTCAGGATCGTGAGATTGAGCCATTCATTGGGCTCCGAGCTCAGTGTGGAGTCTGCTTAAGATTTTCTCCCTCTGCCTCAGGCTTTCCCCCTGCTTGTGCTCTCTCTCTGTCTGCCTCTCAAAATAAATAAATAAAAAAAATATATATATTAATACTATTTTTCCTGAAATGTTGGAGAATAAGATGCTGTTATTATGATCTTTGACCTTTAAATATTTCAACACATATACCCTATGAAAAATTAATTATTTTGCACAGCTATCATCTACATAACTATTTGGGAAACTTTATATAGATATGATGCCATTTACAATACATAATAATTATATGATTACATAATACATAATCTATATTCATATTTCACCACCTGCCTGATTATGTCCTTTATGCTTATCTCTTCTGTCTTTGTTCCTGGATTATTCTAATACAACTATTAATAATAATACTTTGCTAAAAAATAAAAAAAATTCTGGACAAATACACAGTAAACTGAATACCTGGACTATGGTCTAATTAAGCCAAAAGATCTTTGGTTTAATTACTTCGCTTGGCTACGTCACACCTTAAATTATTTCCCCAACATTCACTGCATCCATTTTCCTGCAGCTAACATGCTTTACCTAATTCTCAGAACTTGATCTAACTGTAGTGTTTCTTCCTAGATCACCAAGATTAGACTCTCAAATCAGTACTTAATTCTACTTCTTAGATCTCCAAGTCTACGAAGTTCGGACCTTGTGAGCTCCATCTTCTCATGAAACTCAAACATCTATTTCTTAATAAGAATTATTTGATCATTATAAATGCTCTTGGAGCCCCTAATAGGGACCCTTATATCAATGTTTAAGTGGATGTGAATCATAAGCAGGAGTATTGAACAATAAATTTATAATGCAATATGCATTAAGATCTCTTGGTTCCCAAATTTATAGTCTGAAAATGGATACTTAATTGTAGCAAATATAACTTTGTTAAAATATTTTTTTTCCTGCTTAAGTACAAAGACTAAATCCTACATTATCATGGCTACCAGAATGTTATGGATTCAATCTACCTATCCTCTATAATTACTCAGGAAATTTGATTTAAACCAAGTCTTCATTCAGTCAAATCAAATACACTTTCAAGAGGCAAAATCAGTTCTGAAACCTCACTACATATGGGGGCCTTCAGATAATTAATGGCTACGTTTACTTAAAAAGAATTTTCAAGACAACCCTTATATGCACCTTGTATTATTCATCATAATACTGTGTTTACCTCTTATGTTTCTATGGATTACATTATTTTTTTGTTTACATGGTATGCCTTAGCATTTCAAACATTAGACATCATGTAGTACATTACACAAAAATTATTCTTAATGCAGATTAAATAATATGCTTGGGGTACAAAACTATTTGCTGGCAGTACAAAGATTAGAACTCAGATTTCCTGACTCCTAGCATGGGTCTGCTCTACCACACCAGATCATTGGGTCCCTGTTAAATGATTTACCAAAAAGAGCAAGTTGGGTCTGGGGAAGATTTCTTCTGCCATTAAGTCTTTTGGAAAACTAAATATTTTTTCAAACTTTTGAAACCCTGAAAACAAATTGGCCTCAATTATTAAAAAGGACACAGATCATGAGTCTGCAGATAGTTTCAAATTTAAAGTATCTTTTAATTTATCAGTTTATATATTATAAAGATATCTTTGTCTGATATGGCAATGTGTTTCTGTTCATGATTTCAATTGTCAGATTTTTTTCATGACTTTCTTCAACACTGTTTCTAGTAGAATTTTCCTTTTCCCATCAATCTGCCTTGCATTAATATAATTATCAGAAACAAAGTATGTTTTTAAAAAATTATTCTGACCTGAGAGTAAGAGTACAGTACTTCTCTTCCAGAATATGCCAACTGCTTTATACACATTCTTGTATTTAAGAAAAAGATCTGTCCTGTGATTTCTTTGTAAGATGAGTGATAGGTAGAATAAGCTATGATTAAGTTTAGTCTAATAACCTAATTAAGATCTACATCTCTACAAACTAGAATAGCAGAGTTATGATGTTACAGAATATGTATACTGCAGATCCTCCAAATAAAAAATAAAAAAGTTAACCAAGGTTTATTAGCCTCATCCATATATCTTTTAGGTAAGGAATCTTCCTAGCATTTGCTCCAATTTTAGCACAATGTGCATTCCTTCTTTCCATCTTTCCTTCCTTCCTTCTTCCCTTTCTTCCTTGCTTATTTCCTTCCTTCCCTCACTTAGCAAGTTCATCAGTGGCATTTACTTTACAAACACTAACAAATCTATTATTGTATATATTACTGTATGTTAGAACCCATGACAGACACTAGAGATATGAAAAAAAGTCAAACAGAATCCCATCCCTAGAGAAGAGATAGACAAGGAACTGACGATTACAACAGCAGAGGTTTTAAGAATTGTTCAGGGTGCCATGGGAACATATACAGGCATAATTAACCCTAGGGAAGGAAGCACAATTGGAAATAAGAGGTGATGCTTGAACAGTCTTGAAAGACAAGTAAGAAATTAGTCTGGTAAAGAAAGCAAGAGGATCGCTCATGGGGAAAACTTGTTTTATAAAAGCATGGACACAGAGAGAGCATGATGTACCTTGGGAATACAGTGAGGGGGTTTTGCAAAGAGATAAAATGAATAAAATAAACAGGTATTTTCAACATGAAGATATTCAAAGAATTTTGACTTTCTCTTAAGCAATGGAAAGTTAAAATAATCTGTCATAAAATAGGCTCATTTATTATCAAAATTAAGGGAGAAAAGAGCCAATGTTTACTTACAGATTTCTGATGCAGGCAACCAGAATGGTTTGGGATGAAAGATACTGTATTTAAGTTGTGTATATCAATTGTAAGTAAAACATAGCCTGTTCTGAGGAATTCTCTAGATGGAAAGTAAAGTACTTTACTTTCTGAGTACTTTTTTTTTTTTAAGTAGTACTGGCCTCATTGTTATCCTTTCATGCCTTAACTGTGGCTCATTTGTCTTTTGGGTTTTACTGTATCATTCTTGCATAGAATAAAAATCGTTTCAAGAGTCTGAGTCTAAACATGAGCTATTTGAATTTTCAGTTGTCAGAGTTACAAGCAAGTGAAAGATGATCAAGATGGGAAGCACAGTTTGCTAATAATACTTATGACCGATTCATTATCGTAAATATGTATTTATGTATCATAAATATGTGCATGTGTGTGTGTGTGTGTGTGTGTGTGTGTGATTTGGGTGCTGGGGACACTGGTGAGAAATGATTTTTGGTTTCATGGTTCTGAAGTATACTGGGTGAGATACATATTAATCACATACATTAATATTGTCAATATTTATTTACAGATTCCATATTTGTGAATTTTCCTACTTGATAAATTTCTTGGTAGCCCTCAAATCCATACTCATTGCAATTTTGTATTTATTCATAGACGTGTGTGTGTGTGTGTGTAGAGCAGTGAGAAATGTTAGTGTTCTGATGTGCACATTCTAGGTTGAGGTAGAATAAAGCAACACTCTGCATTCTTGTTTCAGCTTTCCAACTGTAAATGAGTGCCCTTTTTTGTGGTCTACTTATTGCTATGTTTTTTGCATTTTTGTTCTTTTTATTGGTAATTTTGTTGTTTTTACAGTCCCCTAAGCCTAGTTATGAAGTACTAGTGTTCCTAAGCCCAAGAAAGTTGCAATATGTCTTACAGAGAAAATATATGTGAGAGATCGGCTTTATTTAGACATGACTTATAATGACGTTTGTCATGAGTTCAATGTTAATGAATCAATAATATATATTAAATGAGTTGCTATTAACCAGAAACACATAATAAAACAGTTATGTATTGATCAGGTGGGTAGTTGCACTAGAGGCTCACAAAAGAACCTAACCTTGTATTTTCCTTAGGAGCAATGGTTTTACTATTTGCTAATTCAGTGCCCACAGTAACTTCACAAAACATAGCTATCGTGGAGAATGAGAATCAACTTTGCATTAAAAATTACAAATAAGGTAAGTGCTTTTATTTTGTTTTCCTAACCTTTGGAGCTAAAAGGTTTAGCTGCTGATTAATTGCTGATTAAATTCTCTACTTTAGGATATTGTAGCCATATTATTTTTTGCTTTTAGATATTTGTTTCTCTGTTCCCTACACATTATTTTTCTTTCTGAAATTCTCATTTATATACTGTGGATTTTTATTTATGTGATTCATAATAGGTAAGTTTTGGCTCAGGGATAATTATTAGCGATGACTTTTTAAAACCATGTATTTGGGTGCATGGAAGTTCCTTTCAAGATCACCAAGGCAAAGCTGTAATTCTTGAGAGGAACACACTGAAACCCCCAGAGATGACGTAACTTTGAAGGTCAGTTTGTGGTTTTCCTAGGGCCAAACCTCATGCCTCTACATTGCACAAATCAATGGGTAGCACATCTTTCTGAGGTGCCAAACATCAGCCCTGACCAAGCCCAAGATCCTTGCTTCTGAAACCAGTGCTCTTCTTCTACGATAGGTGGTATGTGGAGCCACTCTACTGGGTTAATGCACATCACCCAGCTGTCATCCTCACACGAATCTGTAACATGCTATTCGACTTTCTTTGTGGAATCAGTACACAGATACATACATGCTGATGATTGTCAGTATGTAGAAAAAAATAGGGTTCTAAATTTCTGAACCACAAAATGAGCAGTCACAAATGAAAGAGCAAGTATGAGCATACCCTAAAAACCTGAAGCATTTCAAAAGTTCAACATGAATTTTAAATTTCTGCTTTCAGAAATTTTTGACTTTTAAATTTCATGCTTCAGCCATAGCAGTGATCAGAAAAATAAGCTATGCTTTTTGTCATGGTATGATGGGTGGTGATTTCCTGGAGTGCAAAAGATGATATTTTTCACAGATGAAACAATTATTTAAGCACTGAGTCCTATTTTTGTTTCAAATATTGTGCAATTAACTGTTAATCAGTTATGTATAATTCATGCCCTCTGAAAGAAGATAAAACATGGACACTAGAAGAATGTCGCAACAATTCACAGGTTTGATGTGCAGCAGGGAATTTAAATATCAATCCTGAAATGGAAAGCAAGCATTTAGACTTTTTCAAGTGCAAAAAGTAAGTGATTCATAAGGAAAAGAAAAAGTTATTTTAGGGAAAAAAATGAAAGCAGAAGAAAGGGGAGGAGTATGCTACATTCTTCAAGGTTAGAGAATACTGTTGAATATATATTTTTAAAAGGCCTAAAATTCAGTCTCAGAGAAAACATTCAACTAAGTCAATAATAATTACTGTAAGCTGGCAATTCCAAAAGCATTTCAGATTTAATGTGAAGCTGATAGTTTTCCTTTATCAGCTGGATTTTGCAAATGACATGCCGTCTTTGCAATGGTTCTTAAACTGCCAAATTGCAGGTGCCTCGAGCTCATCCTTATTGTTGTCTTTGAAGCCCAGTTCACATATGTGGCTGGAGTATTTGGCCGCTTGTATATCATTATTGAAGAATTGGAAAATACATAAAATCCTAACATCCAAAAAAAAAAATCCTAACATTCCTCAATTTGTTTGTATACTATTGTTTTATTTTTAGAGAGTATATTTAAATTAAAAGAATTTTTTGACCTGTCCCATAGAAACACTCCTAAGGAGAATGGATAAAGAGGATGTGAGATTATATATATATACACACACACACACATATACATATATGTATATATATTATTCAACCATAAAAAAGGATGACATCTTGTCATTTGCAAAAATATGGATGAAAATAGAGTATATTATACTAAGTGAAATAAATCAGATAGGGAAAGACAAATATCATATGATTTCACTTATATGTTGAAGCCAAGAAACAAGACAAATGAACAAACAAAACCCAGACCCATAAAGAACAGAGAACCAACTGTTGGTTACCAGAAGGGAGAGGAATGGGAGAATGGGCAAAATGAGGAAAAGAGAGTGGGATGTACAAACTTCCAGTTTTGGAATGAACAAGTCACAAAGATGAAAGATACAGCATAGAGAATATCATTGATGATATTGTTATAGTGTAATATGGTGACAGATGGTAGTTACACTGAACATAGCATAATGTTTAGGGTTGTCTAATCACTATTTTGTACATGTGAAACTAAGGTAACATTGTGTATTAACTGTACTTCAGTAAAATAAAAAAGAAATATATCAAGCACAAACATTCAATAATACCTAAATAAGCTCCAATTTATCAACTACTCTTTAAGAGGACATTCAGAGACAAAAGAAACTAAATTATCTAGAACTTATTTTCCCCTTAGAAATCACTTCTTTACCTTATTAATATAATTTGCCTGTATTTTGTTCTTCCTTTGTTCTTCCTAGATTATAATTGTTTTTTTCAAATTAATGTATTGTTGTGTGTTTTCATGTAGCTAGTGTTCTACTATAACAAGAAATTGAATAAAAATACAAAACTTCACATTGTTATTTATGGACAATAACCTAAGTTCTCTCTTTGGCATTGAATGCAATTAGATGCAATTACTTTTTTCAAGCAGGTATCATAGAACTAAAAACAAAAAACAAAAAGAACAAAACTTTATATTTTACACAAACCATTTATAATTCTTATAATAAGCTTTTCTACTGATACTCTATGGTCTCTTTGGCCTCTATATAATTGAAAAAGGACTTTTTAGTTTTTGAGAGAAAGAGAGAGAGCAAGCTGAGATGGGGACAGAGGGAGAGAGAGAGAATCTTAAGCAGGCTCCATTCCCAGCACGGAGCCTGACATGGGGCTCAATCTCATTACCCTGAGATCATGACCTGAGGCAAAATCAAGATTCAGACTCTTAATGGACTGAGCCACCCAGCGGCCCAGGAAAAGGGCTTTTGATGCTCATCTTTAGGCTATAAATTTTCCATGGGCAAGAACTGTCCAGATTACTGAATTTATACTTTTTCACTTTAATACTCAAAACTTAATAAATGTACAAGATTAAAAATTAAAGATCAAATTGGAGAGAAGGATAGATCTCTTAAAAATGTTTAAAACTATAGCACAAAACCCAACTACAAGTGGTTTAATCCATGAGGATGTTGATTTTTTGTCTCTTCATGATGATTAAAGGCAGGTGACTATAAGGGTTGGACTAACATCTCCACTGTCATTAATGTCTAGAGTCATTTTCTGATGTGCCATGTTCATTGGGTTGCTTTTGTATTAAAAAACCTTTTTGGGAGTGCCTGGGTGGCTTGGTCAGTTAAACCTCTGACTCTGGATTTTTACTCAGTTCATGGTCTCAGCATCATGACATTGTGAGATTGACCCCACGCCCACTGGGAATCTGTTTGGGATTCTCTCTCTCCCTCTGCACGTCCCCTCTCCCACCACCACTCTCTCTAAAGTAAATAAATAACATAAATAAAAAATAAATCTTTGAAAGTAATCTTTTTGGCCTATAGCTAAAAATTCTAGGTAATTTAGGATCAGATATTCTTCTAGATTATGTAATGTGAAATTTCAAGTTTCTTTATCCCACAAAGAAAGGCAACAAAATAATATTGACATACAAGAATTTGGGAAATAGAGAAATTTCCTAAATTCCCCTCCAGATGGATAATCCCTGCCTCCCAGCATAAAAAAAAATTAGCCAGCCACAACTTGATTTATCAGTATAATTTTGATTCTACCTTATTCTCAAACAACAAGAGTGATGTTTTTAAGAACATGCCTTAAGCAGAGTGAGTTCTAAATTCCTTGGAATGCTCTAGCACATGCTGGTCTGGCCCCACCTCACATCTGACTGCGTGCACGTCTGCTTTCTCTCAGCTCCATTTTGCTCCAGCTACTCCGGCTTCCCCACTTGGACATGTTGTATACACTCCTACCCTAGGATCCCCAGATGTTTGCTTGGTCTATGGTGTTCTTCCCCACTGATATCCTGCCCTCTCTCCTTGCCCTTCCTTCAGGTCCTTATCCAAATGATGCTTTCCAGAGAAACTCTGCCTCATTATCTTGTCTACAGTTGCAGCCTACCCAAACTCTATACTTCTATTTAAATTTTTTTTTGTCACCTAAAGCAACACATATATTTTCTGAAGGCTGGGATTTTGGTTTCTTTGTTCAGTGTGATAACTCTGGCACTAAGAATAGTTCCTAATTTGGGAAATTCCCAGGGTTTAGGAAAATTGAGCTTTGTTTCAGGGTCGCAGGCAGAGTGCAAGGTGAAGGTGGCATAGCAACTGAAATTTGTTGCTAAGAGACTAAATATTTTGTACTATGTGTGGTTTTGCTTTCTCTCTCTTTCCAGATGGGACTACGTATTGATGTTTTACATATTCCTCTCGGCTGTTGAATGTTGTGTGTGTTCAGTGAATGCTTATGTTTATCTTCAGATGGGAAAAATATCCAGACTTATCAGCAATTTCACTCACCCTCTTGGAGGCTGATTGATCTGGCTGGAGGGAAGGGAAAGCTAGCCTTTGCCACCCAACCCAATTTCTGTCCCAGTCTACTCAAAAGAGGATCTAATCTGAGCATAGTTTCCTCAATTTATTTTAAATAAAATCAATGCAGGCTTTAGAAGAGGAGTTGCAGGTATTCTTATTATCTTTCAACTTGGTATAAACAGCAATACGGATATCCATAAGAATAGATTCCAACATAATGTTTACTGATGGTCAGACACCTGTCCACTTAACATACATCAATTTACTGAATGCTCACCACAATCTAATAAGATGTGTACTATGTTTACTCTCATTTTGTATATGAAAGCTTGCAACACAGAGAGTTATGGAATTTGCCTAAGGTCACAAAGAAATGCCAGAGCCAGGAATTACCCCGAAGCAGTCTGGCTCCAGATTGCTCTTAACCACTCTGAGACTATCATGCCTTTATTATTTCAGGTTGTAGCTCTTTTATGTGTGTGTGGGTGGGTGTGAAATTGTAAACTTTGTTTGGTTTTGGTAATAACTTCATGTTCTCATTTTATTATAGCTTTTGGTTCATCAAGAATGTATCTTAAATTTAGTAAATAACAGCACCTGTTTTTATGCTCATTTAAAAATTTATTAGCAAGATGCATATCCTACTATTGTACTTCTGGTGAAAAAATATCATATGATCTTTTTGTGTTAAACTTTTAACAAACACTAGATTCTGTTTGCTATTATGTTATTCAGAATTTTGCACGTGTATTCTGTTGGTATGTGATTTTTCTGTCTATATAACACTTTTTTAAAGGTCTGGATCAATATTGTGCTCAAATTTTCTTCTATACTCTGCTCTATAATCTAAAGAAGTTAAATTCCATGAGAAATATTTTTCCTTGACGTTTTGAAAGGTTTGCTTATGAAAATCATCTTATAATGACTGCTTGCCCAACCATCAGCCCTAAAATCTGGGAATATGATTACTTGATAATTCCTGGGGAAAATTCAGCATTTTCTCAAACTTACATTTCTATTTATATGCAAGTCTCTCAGTTGAATCCAGTTTATTCCCCTCTTTGTTTACTTAATTCAGTCTTGGGAAATCACCAGGTTTCTTGGCATTTGTTGTTAGTTCTGTGAGGGCAAGTTAAAAAACTTTCTCAGTGACTGATAGCATATTTTATCCAAAGTGTGTTTGGTAAGTGCATTAGGGGAAGAAAGAGGAATTGAAAGAGGCAGAGTAAAATGTCAACCACTTGAGCTCTTAGATAATTCTATGAGAAATTAAAATTTGTATAATATTTTCTGAACCATTGTTATTTATCAATCACCGAATCAGTCATTTCTTAGTTCATAAATTTCCACGTTGTGTTTTGTTTTATAATGAGTATATATATTTTCTCATAGTCAAATCCTCATTTTTATATAATTGTGTGACGTTATGCATATCTAGCAGAAGTATGAACAAAATATGACAACTCTAATAGCTAAATATTGGAATTTAAATGATGTTTTCTTTTTTAAAAAATATCTTATTGACTTATTCATGAAAGACACAGAGAGAGAAGCAGAGACATGGGCAGGGGGGAGAAGCAAACTCTCTATGGGGAGCCTGATACGAGACTTGATCCCAGAACCCCAGAATCACACTCTGAGCCCAAGGCAGACACTCAAACACTGAGCCACCCATGCATCCCAGCGATGTTTTCTATTATAAAAATGTAACATATTTACAATAATGTGTTAGAAAATTATTCAAAAGAGCAAGACTAAAAATTCAGTGATCCTATGAACTTATGATAAAACTGGTACCATTCATTAATAAGACTCTATAGATACGTATTTTTTTTCTTGGGTAAATATCTAATATATAGAATTGTTGGATAGAGTAGGTGTACTCTTCATTTTCTTAGAAACCATCAAACAATATTCTGAAGTGGTTGTACTGTTTTTCACTCACACTAACAATATTGCCCCTCACCCCTTCCCCTTCTTGGTATTATAGGTCTATTTAATTTTAGCTGTTCTAGTGAGATAAAGAAATATTTTGTTTTTATTTTATTTGCATTTCCCTGATAATTAAAGATACTGAACACCATTTCATGTGTTTAGTGGAAATTTATCTATTCTACTTAATAAACAAAGTTTTTGACCATTTTTATTCAGTTTTGTCTTTCATACTTGTAGGGATTCTTTATATATGCTTACTATGAGTCCTTAGTTAGATTTAAGTATAGCTATTATATTCCCCCTATATGTGGATTGACTTTTCATTTTATTAACTATGATTTTCAGTGATCAAAAAATTTAATTTTGATGAAATTCATTTTGTGAATTTGTTTCTTTTTTGATGTGTCAGTTTTGCTAGGTAACAATTGTTAGCTTTTAAATTCAAACACTAATCTAATTATCGCTGTGAAAGTATTTTGCAGATATAAGAGAGATTATTCTAGAAAATCTAGAATGGGCCTGACTGAATTAGGAGGTCTTAGAAGCAGGGCTAATGTAAGAAAGAATGTAAGAAGAAAGGGAGAAAGAGTTATTTTTCTATGTTTTCTTTTAGAAATCGTATTGTTTTAGTTTAAACATTTTCATTTATGATCTATCTTGCAATAGTTTTTGTGTGTGTTATGAGATAATGGGTTAAGCTTATTTTTTCCTCATTTAGATATTCACTTTTTTCCAGTAACATTTATTGAATGTGTTTTCATTCTTGTTGAATTATCTTATCATCTTTATCAAAAATTAATTTATCAGGGGCTCCTGGATGGCTCAGTCAGTTAAGTGTCTGACTCTTGATTATTGCTCAGATCAGGCTTGATCTTATGACTCTGGCTCTGCAACTGCCTCTGCACTCAGAGTGGAGTCTGCTTAGGATTTGTTCCCTCTTTCTCTGTCCCTCCTCTCCACCCCTTTGCTGGCTCAACCTTTCCCCCTGTCAAAAAAAAATTAATTTATCAAATACATATGGGCCCATGTCTGGAGACACTACTTTTAAAATATTTCTATTATTTCAAGTCTTATTACAATTTCTATCATAATAATTACTATAGCCTTATAGTAAATCTTGAAGCCATTCTGTTTAAGATTTCTAAGTTTGGTTTTTCTTTTTTAAGGTCTTAGCCATTCTGGGTGCTTTGCATTTTTACATAAACTTTAGAGTCAACATGTCAAATTCTGCAAATGCATGATAACATCGGTTTATTTCTATACAAATTTAAGGAAGCAGTGTAATACTAATATTAATGATTTTATACATTTATCCTAAAATCTTTGATATCATTATTAATCTCTAATTAATACAACAAGTTGTGTCAATTCAATAACCTCATGTATACAGCTTTCATGACTTTTTTTTTATGACTTTTCTTATAAAAAGCTCAAGTAGATTAATCAAGAAGGAATTGGTTTTGGTTTTGGTTTTGTTTTTTAATATTGGCAATCACCTTAGGACCAGCTTTCTTCATGTCCATTTGATCTTTTAAAACTAATTTTCCAACTACTTCTCATAATTTAAATCAAATTCACAGTATGAATTTTGCCTCTTTAGTCATCTCTTTGGTATTAAAATTATGTTTGCCAGTTGGATGTCTTCAGGGATTTGCCTGAAAGGAATACATTAGTGAGAATGTCCAATATAACATCTACATTTTTTGCTTAAACTGGTTTTATTCTACTAGTGAGACAAAAGGATAAGTCTTTGTGGGATAAATGAAGAAATTCCACCCCAATTGATTTTTAATATTTAATGTTTTAGTACTTTCATGTAGAGTTGTTTCACCAAAAAAGAAATTACTTGAATTTTTATGGGGTAGTTTCATGCTTAATAGAATGTAGAAACTGTATCATTGGCATTATATCCATTTACTGGCCTCCTGAGATCATAGATAAATCATCCTTCTCAGCATCTCTTACAATTAGGTGTAGTTTTATGGCTTATGTATGACCAAGGAGTTATAGGTAGAACTAATAAATGCCACCTCCATGTCTAACCATATAGTCTTCTGATCTCTGTCTTCTTTGCAGGCTGGATTGATATACATGTCCAGTGTGACCTGGAAACCATATGTTGAAGATGGCAAAGATTACATTATTGGCCTAGGGCCCTGCAAAGATAGTCCCTCTTTCTCTATCACTGCTACTTAGGCTTATGTGAGTAAAAAATAAATACCTATTGCGATACACCACTGAGACTTGGCAGTGTTATTTATAACAGCAGTTAGAATTGTCTTGATTAGGGGATCCTGGGGTGGCTCAGCGGTTTAGTGCCTGCCTTCGGCCCAGGGCGTGATCTTGGAGTCCCGGGATCAAGTCCCCCATCAGGCTCCCTGCATGGAGCCTGCTTCTCCTTCTGCCTATGTCTCTGCTTCTCTCTCTCTCTCTGTCTCTCTCTGTCTCTCATGAATAAATAAATACTTTCAAAAAATCCTTATTAAAAAAATAATTGTCTTGATTAATATAAAAGTGTTATCTTAACGCAGAGTGCTGCCATGACAAAAATCTAAATGTATGCCATTGGCTTGGTAATTTGGTGGTGAGAAATACTGAAAGTGATGGTAAAAGTTAGATGGCATTGTTGGTGAGAAAGCAAAATGGAAGCACCAACCACCAACCAATCTCTACTTTCATCTTTACATAGAATTCTCTCTCTGTGTCCATATTTCCCCTTTTTATAAGAACACTAGCTATATTGGATCAGAGCACCCTGTTTCAGTAAACCTTTCACTTAACTAATTGCATCTACAATGACCCTATTTCCAACTAAGTCCACAGTCTGAGATCCTGGGGGTTAAACCTCCAACATATGAATTTTGTGGGAACACAATTCAACTCATAATATCTATCAAATCTGGAATTATAAGGGAATAGAATCAAATAGAATATTATAAGGAATTTTGGTTGATACTAGCTGAGCATAACAAGGAATATGAAGAAAAAGGTTGGCTAAAATAACAATTGGTTGGTGTAGGCAGACAGAATGTGGATAGAGTGATTACAGAAAAGTGGATTTCAGAGAGTTGGAAAACAACAAACAGTAGGAAATGAGATTAAAATAGCTTCCTACCTGAGCTTGAAGTTTCAAGATTGCTGCTATAAAGTGAAGGAAATGGAATAGGGAAAGGTGGCAAAAACCAATTTGGGCTTGATAATTATTTTTAGGAAAAAAACCAAAACACTTTTAATGTAGTTATTGGCACATGAAATAGATAAAAAATATACACATAAGAAGCCTATTAAGCCAGTGAAAAAATGAGACCAATTTTTAAAAGGATCTAGCCATTCAAGTTCTAAAACAACCCTTAGACACCAAACACAACAGTGGGAGCTAAGACATGGAGTTGCCATAGGTGTTCTGATGGTTAATCTTATGGGGTCAACTTGACTGAGTTAAGGGTGCCCAAATAGCTGATAAAAACGTTATATCTGGATGTCTGAAAGGCTGTTTCTGGGACATTAGCATTTGACATGGTAGATTGAAAAAGAAGACTGTCCTTTCCAGTGTGAGGGAGCATCATTTATTCTGTTGGGGGCCTGAACAGAACAAAAAAGTGGAGGGACGGTGAATTTTACATCCCTCTTCTTTAGTTTTTTCAGCCATCTTCTCCTGCTCTCAGACATCAGAAATCCTGGTCCTCTGGCCTTTGGATCCCATGACTTAAACCATCAGCCTTCTGGTTCTGAGGCCGTCAGAGTTGGACTGAACTTTACCACTAGTTTTCCTGCTTCTCCAGCTTACAGGTAATAAATTGATGCATATCTCACCCTCCATATTGTGTGAGCCAATTTCTATAATAAATCTCCTCATATACCTTCATGTATCCTATTGGTTCTGTTACTCTGGGGAGCCCTGACTAATACAGATTTTATCTCCAAACTGACACTGTTGCTCTGCTTTCAGAAGACTAGTCCAATATGCATGCGGTCAAACAGGTTCTGTTTGATATCCATCCCATTGTAAATGGAATCCCATTGCCATCTGTTCATTGTTGCAACTTCCTTTACCAAAGTGGATCCCTCAGGATGAGGTAATATTTTGTGGGATTTCACACTTGTAAATCAGATACTCTGTGAGCCCTTGGGTAGTGAGTTGTTCTGCTCCCAAAACGTGCCACTATATTCCATATATTAAATATGCATCAATATCAGCAAGGAAAAAATTGTTGCTCTATGTATTAACAATATTTATACCATCAAGAAAATAAATGCTTACAGTAATAGTAAGATTATGTATTATAAATGTTTCCTTCTTTCCCCATGATCACTTCTTTAATTAAAATCAGTTGACAGAACATTAACGCGAACACCAAAATGCATGCTCAGATTAATGAAAATAATAAAACATCTCACTGGTTGTTAATCAATGCATGAAATTAGAACAATATCAACATGATAATTTTAGCTTCTTAACATGCAGGAAATAGAAAAGATGTGATTTTTTTTTATTAACCACTTGAAAGACCATATCATAGAAAGAAACATGCTATGCCATCATTGACTACAAAATATATGTCTACTGGAGGGTTTCTTAAGAAGAATGTCACTTTGTCTAAATATCAATGTGTTTCTATAGCAGATTATCTTGTAAGTCACTCTCTAACTTTCAAAGATATTATGCATTGTTTCATAAATTATCACATAAAAGATTTTATGTTCATTTGTTGAAAACATTTAAAAAATTATTTCACAGACATATGTATTTTCTTGAAATATATTATAGAGAATTATTGTTTTATGAAATATAGCTTGGAAAATATTAGTCCATTAGTCCAATATAAAGCCTATTATCTAGTAATAAAAATGAGATTATTCGCTCTTTTTTTGTAGATATTTTTCACATTTAAGAAAGTTATTTAATTTAGTTTCCTTAAAAGGACATGGCTATTATAATAGCAACAAATCTATTTGACCTATCTTTTAAAGTGCTAAAATAAGATCTGAGAAAGTAAATTAAATAAAATGTAAATATCCCTAGTAAATTATTTTGATTTTATTGATACTGTTGTATTTTATTCTTAAAAACTATCAAATGTTTTTAAAACTTCATTGTTACACAGAAAAAAACATATTAAATTTTTATGCATAGAGTACAAAATTGCTTAGAGCTTCTGATCTTATTTTTTGATTTCAGAAATGTTATAGAAAAAACAATGGCATTTCTGACCATCTTCATTAAGTTGTAATTTACAGAAAATAAAATATACTGATTTAAAATACAGTTTGATAAGTGTGACCATGCATAAACAAGTCAGTCAAGATATACTGATACCCTTTTATATTCCTTACCAATTTGCCTCAGAACATACCATCCTCATCAAGAAACCACTGTTCTGATTTTTATCAGAACACTACATTTTAATATCTGGCTTCTTACACTCAATAAAATACCCATGAGATTCATCCATATTGTCATTATACATACATATATATATAATATATTTATATATGTATACACACAAATATGCACATATGCATATAAGCAATACATTCATTCTTGGTGAGTAGTGTTCCATTTTAGGAACACAACAAAATGATGTAAGCAGAGGGAGAAGCAGGCTCCCTGCAGGGACCCTGATGCAGAACTCGATCCCAGGACCCCAGGATCATGACCTGAGCCACAGGCAGATGCTCAACCACTGAGCCACCCAGGTGCCCCTACAACAAAATTGTTTACCCACTTAATTGTTGATGGACATTTGGGTTCTAATTTTTAGTTATTTTATCCACTTTTTAATTATCATTAGTAAAGCTATTATAAACATTTATTGCTCAAGACTTTGTGTGGACATTAAATTCATTTTATAATAAACAAAAAAATCTGTTGTCCAAGCTAGATATACTGTTTTACACTCTCAGTGTCAACACATGTCTCAATTATTCTATGTCCTTGCAAATATTTGGTTTTGTCAGTCTTCTTGATTTTAACCCTTCACAAGAGTGTAGCTGGTATCTAACTATGAAAATTTTGGTCCTAGATAGAATGTTACAAAAAATGTAGGGTTTATTTTCATGAAAAAATAAAATTTTAGGATAAGAAACCATAGGACAAATTGGAATTAGATACTGTAAAGTAGATATGTGGGAAAAAGTCAACCACCAGGAGGAATATTTAAATAAAGATGAGATATCTATTAATTCAAAATAAGATATTTGTAATGAAATAACAGTTTTATTTATAATTATATATATATACTGACTTCTTAATTTGTTATCTTATAAGGTCACTCTGGAGAGCGAAAAGGATGTTAAAGAATAAATAAAATAATACAAATTAAACACATATTTGTTGACTAAAAATTTGGTTTAATTATATCGATGAATCTAAAATAATTTTGTGCAAACAAAATTTTAAAATTCGTTTTTGAAAAATAAATAACATCCATATACATTAAACAAGTTTATAAAAATTATTTCATTGATTATCTAATAATAATGATGTACATGTTTTAATATTTAAATTCTGTACTTGTGATTTAGGATATCTTGACATGTGGAAAGAGCAATTTAGATTCTTACATTTGATAAAATCAATTTATATTCTATACCAGGATCAGATGCATATAAGAATCCTTCCATTTTGTAACACCTAGATTTGACAAAACAATCAAAATAACCACAAATATAAATCATTATCTGATAAATTATTTAAAATATTTGCTAAAGAAAGCGTCTCTGAAAGAAGGCCAAAAGCAATTTCTGTGGAATTAAAATTGCATGTGACAAATTTATAGCTGAGAATATCTTCTAACAGAAAGTGTTCTTCACTGTGCAAGACTATTAACATCTATAGTGATAAGATTTTTATGAAGCATATTACGGCCCAGTGAGATAAGCTGATTGATATCAACAATTCCAAATATAATTATCATAAATCTGACTTTAAATAAATGTACATATACCTTCAAACAACTAAGAAATAATAAGAGCATGGGAAACAAAAAAGTCTTTAGAAATAACCAGAGATATGGCTTTAAAGGCAGATATGAAAAACAATAATCAAAATGTGCATATATGGGACACTTGGGTGGCTCAGTGGTTGAGCATCTGCCTTTGGCTCAGGGTGTGATCCTGCATCCTGCAATTGAGTCCCACATCAGATTCCCTCTGAGGAGCCTGCTTCTCTCACTGCCTATGTCTCTGCTTCTCTATCTCTCTCATGAATAAATAAATAAATCTTTTTAAAAACGTGCATACATATCCCAAACATAATTTGTTTATGTTATATTTCATGCTCAAATTATCAATATAAAATGATTATAAAATGTTTTTAAGAAAATTATATATACTACTTTCATGTTTTAGAAAGGATTTTATGAGTTTTTTTTGGATTTTATGTTTTAAAATAGTTTTTGAACAGTATTCTCAAAGAGCCATTTAAAATTGTCAAGCAAAAAAATAAAATAAAATAAAATTGTCAAGCAATAATAAAGATGTTGGCAACTCTCCAACTTGTCCTTATTTGGAGAGTGGATGTTATAGTTATTTGGTGATATAAATTCTGAGATAAATCTATAATTCACTACAACCCTGCTCAGGATTCTCATAGAAATTTTTGTGGAACTCAAACTGATTTTTAAATTTATATAGAAAGCTAAAAACATTGTTTTGTCATATACTATTGTAAATCCATGTGCATAAAGCTATGTGACTTTATAAAGTATAAACTGATAGAGCAATTCTGGATAGGAAAATAGATCAAGTCTAGAAATAGAAATATGAATACCTAGATATATGATGCCTGACAAAGCTGCCATTACATACCAGTGAGAAAGAACAGAATGGACAATAGATACATCTGACACATGAGAAAATAGATGTTTGTGTTACTTTACACCATCCTGAAAAATCAATTTCATGTTACTCAGAGACTTTAATGTGCAAAGCAAACCTTAAAAGTTTTGAAGCAAATTTGGGGGGTGGTGTCACTATAATTTCAGGGTAGGGAGAAAATTCTTAAGCCATATATTATTATACACAAGCCGTAAAGGAAAATATCAATGCATCTTTTCTAACAGGAAATATTCATAAAAGTTTCTGTTCATCAAAAAAGATGACATAAAAATTAAAAAGAGCAAAAGAGTGGGAGAAAGTACTTTCAGTTCAGTGTAGTTTCTGAATATTAAAAAAAGGAATCATCCTACTCTTCAATTAGAAAAAGACTCAATGTTATGAATAGATAATTTCCTGAAAGGGGAAAACGCAGTACAGATGAAGAGCACATGACTAAAGGCTGACAAATTTAAAAAATGCCTCAGAAGGGAGCAAGGGACAGGTGCGCTGTGCTCTAGTTGAAGTGTAAACTGGTAAAGCAATTCTGGAGAGAAGTCTGGCAATACTTAATGAAATTAATGGTGTATATACCATATGAAGCAGGTGTCCTATTCTAAGATCTGTAACTCAGAAGAACTGTCACACATCACAAGAGGGTTAGAGTAGAGTACATTTCTCAGAGCATTACTGATCACAGTGGCATCAGTAGACAAGCTAAATGGCCACCTGTATTAGGGTGTGGGGGGTGCTGAAACAAAGTTACACAGACTGGGTGGCTTAAATCACAGAAATATATTGTCTAATGGCTCTGGAGGCCAGAAGTCTGAACTCAAGGTGTCAGCTGGGCTGGCTCCTCAGGAGGACGCTGAGGGAAATCTGTTCTATCCCTTCCTCTAGCATCTAGTGTAAGCGGGTAGTCTGCAGCATACCTTGGCTTGTAGGAGCATCACCTCACCTCTTACTTTATCTTCACTTGGTGTTCTCCCATGTGTATAGCTGTCACTGCATCCAAATCTCCCCTTCTTACAAGGGTATCAAACATACTGGGTTCTAATGCTAGTCTATGCTAACGATCTCACCTTAACTTGGTTAAATCTGCA
Source organism: Canis lupus baileyi (assembly GCF_048164855.1). Lineage (NCBI taxonomy): Eukaryota > Metazoa > Chordata > Mammalia > Carnivora > Canidae > Canis > Canis lupus. The sequence continues at coordinate 44,418,539 of NC_132838.1, forward strand.
ACAACCCTATTTCTCAATGAAGTCACATACTGTGGTCGTGGGGGGCTAGGACTTCAGCATTTCTTTTTTTGGGGGGTGACATAATTTAACCCATAACATTCCCAGTAAGGATATCAGTGGCTAAAACATAGAGGATGCTTTAAAGGAGTGCATAAGGAGTGGAAAGGAATGCATGTCCAGAATAAGAGTGAAGGGGATAATAAAATAAAATGAAACATTTGAACTGGGTTAAAAGTGAAATATAATGAAATATGAAAAGGAAGCAAATAAAACAGATCTTGGGTTTAGAGAATTGATTACAACTATGTGTCATATGCTGAGTAATAGTATTAATTTAATTCTGTGCTCCAGAATTCTGAAGATAAAACCAAATACATTTAGATATCAGGAGATTCATGCAAACAGTTTTGTCTCTATCTTTTCTGGAAAAACTCAAACGTCTTTCTTCCTCTGTGGCAATAAAAATGCTGTGCAGAGTAGCAGGAACCTTTGAGAAGGGGCTTGTGTTCTTGCTGGAAGTAGCCTTCAATGGGACTTCACTCAGCTCAGCCATTAGCTTGAAGTAAGAATTTGAGCTTCTGACTCTATTTCAGGGTGTCCAGCAGGATAGGTGAGGCAATGCAAGTCAAGGAAAATGTTGATCTTAACCAGAATATACCATGTTGAAGGTGTATTCTTAAACTTGCATCCATGTGTGGTAATTTTTTAAACTCATTAATCCAAGCCCTTTACCTACAATTTTAACCATATTAGTACTACTTTCAATTCAGAGGTCATCCAGGAATCTCTCTCTTTTGGTCTCAAATTTTGTTTATTTCATTTGCAGACTTTTTTTTTCACTACTGTGTGTTGTATATATAAGGAGTGGTTACAGTTACTAGAGTTATTGGAAATAACATCTTTGTTTTAGAATATAATATTTTGCTCATTTGTTATAATGCATTTTATTTCTCATTGTTAAACCTGACCCTCTCTCATCTGCATGTCTTTAAACTTCATAATGCCATTTTCGAGCAAAAACAATTTATACTTCAGTTCACTAAGTGCTGTAGATTTTCTGTCTAGAATGGCTACAGTAGTTGTGACTTCCAGAACAGTACACAAAAGTGTCTCTTTTCTTACACCTCCTCTTATGACACCTGCTTCCTATTTGTTATTACTTTTTAAAATACGTGAAAATTTCTACCTGTCCCCAGTAATTATTGTAAGATATTGCAACACACACACATACACACACACACACACAGTCACTTTTGGAGTCCTTAATATGTTTTCTTCCAAGTAGACTTTTCATTTTGCCCAAGGATTGTTACATAAATGGTATTTTATTAGCAGGTCAGCTCTCTTTAGATTTTGTGAAAGCCAGAAAAGAGTCTTTAAGCTTATTACTTTGGGAGTGATTTAACCAAAATTACCTATCTTCTTCTAGAGATGAGTGATGAATCACAGAGGTGATATAATTCTAAATCTCATCAAAGCAAAACCACATACTTTTATATTTAGAAATAAATGAATCACTAGGAAAAGGAGGAGTAATATGTTATTAGAATAAAAAAGACAACAGAATCAAAGTTTCTTTTCCTCTCGTAGTGACAAAATTCAAACTATAACCTTTGCAAAGAATTTACAGAATACATTTAATTTAGATGTGGATTACATCAGAAATCCATAAAAATTAAGTCAGTAGAGTTATTAAATGAATACATGAATACATGAAAGCTTGTCTTTCATTACAGCAAAGAAGAGCACACATATTCTTTTCTAGTTGCAACTGATTTTTTCCCCCTAATTCATAGCTCCTCTAAGAAATGGCAATTGTTTTAGACTGCACTAAATAGACTCAATTTGCTTACAGAATTTACTTGAAGTAGTTCAACCACACAATTTGTTTCATAGGTAGAAGATGAAGAGGTGTGATGCAAGCAAAGCTTTGATGTGTGCTTGTGTGTTTGTACTTCCCTTCGCTTGTCTTTGCTATAGCCATGAGAAGGGTGATCTGGGGAGGTACTTAGCCATTTAGCCTGACTCCCAAACAAGATGTGCAGCAGACTGTGATGGCCACACTGTCAAGCACCCCCTGGATCAGCCCCCACCCCCTCCCAGCTAACTCACACATCGGATCCACAGACACATAAGAAAAGTGTTCTTGCTATTTGCCCTGGGAATTTGGGGCTGTGTATCTGAAACAATAACTGTCAGCTCTAGGCCGCATTAGAAATTTTGGATATTTTTGATTGCCAGATGTAGATTGAGTTCTTTATGGAATTCCTGGTTTTTCTTCATCTCAGAAAAACATTCATTATTTCTCTGATTATTATTTCTATGTCATTACTTGTGTTCTCTTCTTAGGGAAACTCAAGCAGATTTGTGTTGAATTTTTATTCTCTGTCTTGAGATTTGTGTCTTTTCATTGGCCACATTTTCATCTGAATTCCGAATGGAATCCTTATATATTTCCTCAACCTCATTGAATCAGTTTTCTGTAAGCCAGTTTGAATAAAGTTTTAAACCCTTTGTTGTACATTTTCTTTTTCAGTTATACACTCCGGCTTTGCTTTTATTAATATTTTATTCCTCACTTTTGTTTTTCCTTAGTTCGGACTGAGAACACAAGTTATCTTACACATTTTTCTATTTTCCACAATAAATTCCTATTAATGCACCCTAGTGGTCTCAATGATTTCTATTGAATTCCTCTTTAGATCATAAGCTGAACATGAATTGTTAGTCAGCTCCCCATAGTCAAATGCAGATGTTCATTTTTTTGTGTGTATCTGCTACCCTGAGGAGGAAACTCCTAATTTCTGCTCTGCTCTTAATTCTGGCCCATAATGCCCTTTTATGTCTCCAAATACATGAGCATGCAGGGAGGAAAACCTAGCATTCTGAACAGCAGTTTTCAATACTAGCCTATTAATAAAGCACTTGATAAATTTTTCTCCTAAAATTCGCACTTGTCTGTTAGTTACAGATGCTCTAGCTTCCTGAAACACATTAGTTATCTAACAAATGTTGTTTTTATATAAATGAATAAATACATATGCCAGTGGGTTTCCAATTTAACTTATGAAAGGAAACGTCATTTTATTTTTAAAGTTTCTTTGATTCTTTAATGGTCATTTCTTTTGGGAAAACTGTGATATATATTTCCCCTGCACCCATTCCTACAAATTTGTTAAGAACAGGCTATCAATATCTCTATTTCTTACTTAGTTTACTTCCCTAGTTCTTATCCCATATAAGCTGGAAAAAATGTGCATTTAATAAAGCAGAGCATATCATGCATGAAGCTCTTTTAAGAGAGCTCTATTTAAGAGCTCTTCGAGTGTCAAATTAGAATTTTGCTTTAGTTGTGTTAGATATTCCTATTTAAAAAGAAGTACAATTTTTAAAGAAAGCTAAACTGAAAATCTTGGCTAACAGAAAAATGTAGATATCATTAGATTCTCCTCTATATCTGTTCTTAAGTCTATTCTACCCTGGTCCATACCCCCCAAAACTGACTTGAAATAAAAAATGAAAGATAGGGAACATATGTGTTTATGGGAGGAGAAGGCCTTTAAGAGTGACCTAGCTTTGAAGATATTTTTCTTTTCCCAAATTAAACATTTAATTTTTAATGAGGAAATTAAGGGAAAAGTTTAATTAACTTCCTCAAAGCCACAAAATGGAATACATTATCAATTCATACATGTGGAAAAAATACCTTCACTTTTAACTTAATATTGAAATGTCTGCAAACCCTTTCAGGGTGAAACAAATTGCAGACACTTGGGAAAACATATTTAAACTGCATAAAGGATAGGTATGGCTAGAGGTATAGGTCTAAGAGTCAAAAGGAAGAGAACTTTGAACTCCTCCCATGAGATTGGCCAGGAGGAAATGAGACAGTTCTGTTAGCAACAGTCAAAAATGTCTACAGCAAGACATTGAAAAAGACCAAATAGGAAGGACCTAGGAATTCACATGTCAGAGTGAAAGTCACAAGCAAGAGCCACACCATGAACATTTAGGGGAAAAAGAGGTCACAGGACATAGGAGCCAGAGGCTATGGAAATGTGAGAAAGCCCGTGTAATCCTGGAAAAGTTCTGCTATTACAGGGATCTTTTCAGTGAGAGATAAATGAAACTTTCCATCCATGCTACTCATCCATGCTGGACCTTAGTGTTAATACTTGTCAAATGCCATAGGAAATATAGAAAAGAGGAAGATTAAGAAGATATCACTGGATTCTAATAATTGTAATATATCTGCAATCATTATATGACCACGTTCTGCAGTGGAGTCTAATGAAAGATATCAAGGAGTTGAAGGGTGAGTGATAACAATTAATCTCTAATCTCTAAGGCAATGTACTAGTACTTTGTATTACATATTAGACAAGATAGGTAACATATCTAATGCAACCCTATAGTCCTACAGTGTAGTCATTCAAGGAAAGTTGGTTTTCTGAATGTTGAATAAGAGTGGAAGTAAAGAGGATAAGTTCGGGGTGCCTGGGTGGCTCAGTCAGAGTCTGACTCCTGGTTTCAGCTTAGGTCATGGTCTCAGAGTTGCAGGATCAAGCTTCACGTTGGGCTCTGTACTCAGTGCAAAGTCTGCTTGTCCCTCTCTCTCTCCCTCTGTACCTTCCTGCACTCTCTCCTGTCTCCTGAATAAAATCTTAAAAAAAAAAAAAAAAAGGAGTATAAACTCTACTTTCTATGTGTCTCTGTGAAAGAAAGGAGTGGAGTCAAAGCCAACCATGAGGAAGGGACAGGATCATTGCATTTAATTCTTAAAAATCAATATTTGTTTAAAAAATTTTAAAAGGTATTTTCTATTGAGTGCATTAGTTTGTCTACCCATCAGAAATGGAGAACTTCCAAGTAAAGTTTTTAAAATATGATAATAATTACTGAAATAAAATAAATTTTTATTGCCTTTGAAATGTACACGTTAGAATACAAATGATTCTGTTATATAAGCTGTTACCCCCCTAGAACCAATAAATTCCATAAATTCTTATTGTGGAAAATCAAAAGGCAAAATAATAATGCAACTATAAATTTTATGTCACGAACAGTGTGTGATAATTTTATTTAATATACCTGCTAACAACTTACTATTTTGAATACAGGGGGGTTAACTATTTATTTTGTTGTTTAATACATTATTTAATGCAATAGTTTCCTTTCCATGGAGTTTGCTCTTTGGAGCACTTAATAATAGGAAGTATTTAATCATCTCAAAGCAATATTGGGTGGTAGCCAAGACTGTGAATTATATGAATTTATAAGATTTATAAGTCACATTTCCTTCAAAACCCTCACATTAACATTTTTAAATTAATAACAAGGATGGAATAGAAAATAATGCATTGAAGGATTAAGTTCTGGAAAATTTAGAAGGAATTGTAAGTGCAGTTACCAACAAAAGAAAATAAAACATCCCTTAGACATCAGCAAGCAGCCGCCCATGTCTCTCACAGATGAAATTGCACAGCAATAGAGCTTTTTATCTATATTTTTCACTGTGCACATTTTTTCCTTTGGGAAAATTGTTCCTGTTTTTTCTTCTTGACTCAAGTCTCTCACCTCTCCCATAACATACTAGTCATTAGACACCGAATGTCTGAAAACAGTACACATGGAGTTGTTTCCTCCAGTCCTCAGAGGTATGCCTAGAATATTTTATATAACAGGTAGTTGGCAGAGTGCAGGGCAGACATTATTTCTGGCAAAAAGAGATAGAGTGTCATGACTGAAATTCGCCATCCAGAATTGCCTGACATTAGCTTCATCTGTTCACCACGCGTTGGCTCTGACTATCCCTCTACTCAATGGATACTCATTTAATCAACCTTCATCCTTCAACCTTGATCCTTTAATATCAATTGATAGACTAAATTATCAGAAAATAAACAAACAAAAAGGCAGGAAACAGGACAATGAATAAAGGAGTGGTAGCATATGCCTTTGTATTCTAGAAAATGTAGTCCTGAGATACAAAATATCTGCTCAAGTGAGGTAGCAAAGAAGAACCTTGTTAACAATGCACATGGAAATTAATGTTTTTCATGAATTCTGATGGTTCAGATAGAGATTCATGCATTAAAGGATTTATTTTATTCCAGTACAATCCTAATAGAAAGACCTACTTAGATCCTAGAAAGTGTCACATCTCTGTGAAGTTCAAAGAGTACAGAATAAAACAATACAGACACTCTGGCTCCTGAAACATTCTCTTTAGCTAGAACTCTCTTCATCTAAGCAACGGTAAACTAAAACAAAACAAAACAACAACAAAAAAAAAACTGCATTTATGCCAAATAACTATAAAATGAAGAAACAGAGTTATCAACCCAAAGAAAGAGAGGAAGGGCATACTACAGGCATGGTTTAGTTGCAAGCAACAAAAGTACAACTCATACAATATTAAACAGAAAGAAGGAAGGTATTGGTTCATGTATCCAAAATGCAGATAATTCTTATTTTTCATTCAACAGATATTTGTGTGTACCTTTTTATTTTCTATTCCAGACTTGATCAGAGAATAAAAGAGATTTCCTTACTTTGTGGACATTGGAATTTAGGAAGGAAGGTAAATAAGTCTTTATAGAGAAACTCCTAGATGTATATGCATATAGTTACATGCTGTAATCTGCACTTAGGGCCACTGGACTGTGCTTATCAGAGCTATCTCCTCTCTGTGTACTGGCATCCTTCTCTAGTGGAGTTTTGCCATGTGTGGAAAAAAACAATTGCCATCTGTGGGATTACAACCCTGTAGCACTGGAATCAAAGGGGAAAAATAGATTCCTCTGTAGTGCATTGTGGAAAAATCTCAGGAAGGAATTTCGATGGACATGACTGAGTCCATATGCAAACAAAACTGGTTAAAAGCTTTAAAAAATGAAACATAAAGCAGAAAAATAAAAACTTAAAATACTAGCAAAATGTAAATGCATAGTAAACAGGTTAGTAGCTGGGATGAACTATCTAAGCCTAGCAGCAATGGGGAAAATCATAAAGAAAAATATGTATACAATGGAATATTACTCAGCTATTAGAAATGACAAATACGGGCAGCCCTGGTGGCGCAGCGGTTTAGGGCCACTTGCAGCCCGGGGTGTGATCCTGGAGACCCTGGATCAAGTCCCACATCAGGCTCTCTGTATGATGCCTGCTTCTCCCTCTGCCTGTGTCTCTGCCTCTCTTGCGCTCTCTCTGAATAAATAAATCTTTAAAAAAAAAAAAAAAAAAAAAAAAAGAAATGACAAATACCCACCATTTGCTTCAACGTGGATGGAACTGGAGGGTATTATGCTGAGTGAAGTAAGTCAGTCGGAGAAGGACAAACGTTATATGTTCTCATTCATTTGGGGAATATAAATAATAGTGAAAGGGAATATAAGGGAAGGGAGAAGAAATGTGTGGGAAATATCAGAAAGGGAGACAGAACGTAAAGACTCCTAACTCTGGGAAACGAACTAGGGGTGGTAGAAGGGGAGGAGGGCGGGGGGTGGGAGTGAATGGGTGATGGGCACTGGGGGTTATTCTGTATGTTAGTAAATTGAACACCAATAAAAAATAAATTAAAAAAAATAAAGACAAAAAAAAAGAAAAATATGGATAATGTTTTTAATCCTTCAAAATTAAAAATAGAAGACTAGACTCAAATGTAAGTATAAACTTGGGAAATATAGAAAAAATAATACAGAATGTTTATTAAGAAAAAAACATTAAAAACCCAAAATAAAAGGAATAACAATTTAAAAAATTTTAGAAAAAAAAGATGTTAGAAAGAAAATGCAAACCACCAATAAGCTTATGGAAAAATGTGGACACCACAAAAAAAAAATGTGAACAAATAATCAGGAGCATAAAATAAAAATAATCAGGAGCATAAAATAAAATAAAATAAAAATAATAAAATAAAATAATAAAATAAAATAAAATAATAATAATAAAATAAAATAAAATAAAAAAAAATAATAAAAATAATCAAGACAATCTGGTATTGGCATAAAAACAGACATTGAAAAATGAAAGAAAGTAAAATCCAGAAACAGACCTACACATATATGGTCAAATAATTCTTGTTTTTTTGTTTTTTTTTTTAAGATTTTATTTGTTCATGAGAGACACCAAGAGAGACAGAGACACAGTGAAGAGAAGCAGGCTCCTTGCAGAGAGCCCGATGAGAGACTCAATCCCAGGACCCCGGGATCATGCCCTGAGCCAAAGGCAGACGCTCCTCCACTGATCCACCCAAGCATCCCTGGCCACGTAATTCTGACGCACATGCCAAGTTAACTCAATGGGAAAAGGGCAATCTTTTCAACAAATGGTGCTACAACAATTGTGCATCTATAGGCAAAAAAGAAAGAACACATGATCCCTAATCTTCCAGCACACACAACAATTAAGGTGAATCAAAGACTCAAATATAACAGCTAAAACCATAAAACTTCTAGAAAGAATCAAAGAAAAATCTTTGTAATATTGGATTAGGCCCAAACTCTTTAGGCAGGACATGAAAAGCACGGCCCATAAAAGAACTGTTGACTTTGCATTCATTTTAATATTCTATTGTTATTTCCTTCCTTATTTTGTGTCTATTTCTTCTGTTTTCTCCCACAGGAATCCTAACCAAATATACCTTGACAGTTTGTAGATATCTTTCCTTATCTCTTACTTTCTTTGCTGTATTTTCCTTTTATTTGTCTTGTGTGCTATATTTGCATGTGATTTTCTCATATCCCGCATCATGGATATTTCCGAGAACATTAATTACATGTATCTTAATGTCAATTTCTATTTTAATAATATTTTCCTGTAATTTAAAAAAAAAATTCTGCTGCTATGCTCTTGAAATAGTTGTTGATTTTTCATTTGTTTACTTTTTGGGGCCCAACACTCTGCAGCCTTAGATTAGCAGAATGCCTACAGGATTTTTTGGTGGCTTCCTTCTGTGGTATAAGTATAAGCAGATTCCTGCCTCTATTTTAAATTATCATTTGTCAGGAGCTCAGCTGAGCTAGAAGACAGCTGAGCTGCTGGGTGTTGTAGCAGCTGATCAGTGCAACAATGAGTCAAAAATGGAGAGTCAGTGTTTGTGGTTTTAAGGATCATCACCAAATTATATGGCCCACCAAGCTAATTTCCTGTTTGCTTATTAATTTTTATAATGGCAATATGTTCATTAACTTGTTTTAAATATTTTTAGCATTTTTATTGACATGATCATTTGGATGAGTGTGAACATGTATTTGAGAGATGTGTCCCTGTATCTCATTGCTCACTGTAGTTATCTCTGCAGAGTGGAAGGAAAGAGGTAATGCCTTTCAATTGATAGTTCAGACACTTCTACATTATTTGACTGCCCTTCAGTTTTGGTGTAATAATTTTGCAATTAAAAAAAAGTAAGAAAAATCATCAGCAAGGTCAAACGTTACTGGAAGGTTAAATAAGATTAAGTGCTGATTTATTTTTTTACTTAGCAAAAAGTAGGTCATTGGTAACCTTGACAACAATGATTTTAGTGACTAAGTTTAATAAAGTCAAATGAGAACTTTTTAAATTGTTAGGCAGTTAAGTCTAATTTATTAACTCAAAGTATTTTAATATTGATTAAAACGATTCACAAGAAAGATTCCTAAATAAGCAAAATTTTAAGATGATGAATATAAAGACAGCAGGGTGATCATATAGATCTTATGTTTTTCTAGATAGTACACACTAATATATGAAGGAACTTTCTGATAAATTATATTTTAAATATCTGCATTTAATATTTAATCATTACATTTAATATTAATGGCTATCAGATATGAACATTTTTATGACTCTTTAATTTTAAGTGCATAATACATTCTTTTTGAAATGAATTTTGAATATTTAACGGAACTTAATATTTGAAAATTAAACTTACATTATCATACTGCTGATCCTGAATCATCAGTTTCTATGAGCTTACATACTAACTGTGTGAAATGGGTATTTTCAGCTTAAAACAGATCATATAATTAATTATTTGGAATGATCTTAGTATAAGAGTGAGAGACTACACTATATTTTCTTTAGTATTGTTTAATTGTTAATATTTGAGCAACACTTAGCAAGTCATGCAATTAATTTGTTGACGTGTAAGAGTAATTATATCAGCACTTCTCATCCAGATATTTTTTTTTTCTTTCTATGGGGTAACTATTGTTTGTAAGATTCCTGTCAAAGAAAGAAAAACAGTTGGATTTAATGAACCAGTGGAATAGAAAGATATGTTTATTAACTGGAAGGATTCAGAGATTTGAAGTCAATACAAGTCAATTTATTTTAAATGATATAAACAGACTAATGGGAAAGAAGTAAGCCAAATGAATATCTCAACATTTTCCATCTAGGGAAATAAATTTTGGCAGAATATGAATATCCAGAGAAAATACAGATGTAAAGAAGAGTAGGCTTCACTAACCTACAGTCATATTTCACCTGCTGTCCAATTGTCCTTGATGAAGATTAGATTGGTTTCAAACTATCTCCTCAGGACCTCTGGGGTGGCGGGTTTTGAGGATTGACAAACTGGCTTTAACCAAAACAACTAAACTTTATTATTCCTGGTAGGTTTCCAATGAATAAAGTTTTCACTGCCAAATTGTTTTAAATACCAAAAATAATAAAATTGAGAATATTTTTCCTATTGCCACTCTTTTTTTCGTTTTCTTCTTACACAATTACCCTACTTTGTAGCATTTTTAATATTTCTCATACATAAAATGGTATTTTGTTATTTTATTAGAAGTTATGCTGATTTAAAATTCTTTTTCATGTCTTGTATTTATATATCATTTACTATACTCTATCAAACCATCTATTTATTTTGTATATTTTTTTAATTGGAGTTCGATTTGCCAACATACAGTATAACACCCAGTGCTCATCCCGTCAAGTGCCCCCCTCAGTGCCCATCACCCAGGCACCCCATCCCCCCACCCACCTCCCTTTCCACTACCCCTTACTTGTTTCCCAGAGTTAGGTGTCTCCCATGTTCTGTCACCCTCACTGATATTTCCCACTCATTTTCTCTCCTTTCCCCTTTATTGCCTTTCACTATTTTTTATATTCCCCACATAAATGAGACCATATAATGTTTGTCCTCTGACTGACTTACTTCACTCAGCATAATACCCTCCAGTTCTAACCATGTTGAAGCAAATGGTGGGTATTTGTCATTTCTAATGACTAATATTCCATTGTATATATAGACCACAGCTTCTTTATCCTTTCGTCTTCCAATGGGCACTGAGGCTCCCTCGACAGTCTGGCTACTGTGGACATTGCTGCTATAAACATTGGGGTGCATCTGTATCTTTGGGGTAAATCCCCAGCAGTGCAATTGCTGGGTCATAGGGTAGCCCTATTTTTAACTGTTTGAGGAACCTCCTCATGGTTTTCCAGAGTGGCTGCACCAGTTCACAACCCACCAACAGTGCAAGAGGGTTCCCCTTTATCCACATCATCTCCAACATTTGTTGTTTCCTATCTTGTTAATTTTGACCATTCTTACTAATGTGAGGTGGTATCTCATTGTGGTTTTGGTTTGTGTTTCCCTGATGGCAAGTGATGCAGAGCATTTTCTCATATGCATGTTGGCCACGTCTATGTTTTCCTCTGTGAGATTACTGTTCATGTATTTTGCCCATTTCATGATTGGATTATTTGTTTCTTTGCTGTTGAGTTTCATAAATTCTTTATAGATCTTGATACTAGCCCTTTATCTGGTGTGTAATTTGCAAATATCTTTTCATATTCTGTAGGTTGTCTTTTACTTTTGTTGACTGTTTCTTTGCTGTGAAGAAGCTTTTTATCTTGATGAAGTCCCAATAATTCATTGTTGCTTTTGTTTCCCTTGCCTTTTTTTTTTTGCCCTTGCCTTCATAGATGTATCTTACAAGAAGTTGCTGTGGTCAAGTTCAAAAAGTGTGTTGCCTGTGTTCTCCTCTAGGATTTTGATGGATCCTTGTCTCACATTTAGATCTTTCATCCATTTTGAGTTTATCTTTGTGTATGGTATAAGAGAATGGTCTAGTTTCATTCTTGTGCATGTGGATGTCCAATTTTCCCAGCACCATTTATTGAAGAGATTGGATTTTTTACAGTGGATAGTCTTTCCTGCTTTGTTGAATATTAGTTGATCATAGAGTTGAGGGCCCCTCTCTGGATTCTCTATTCTCTTCCATTGATCTATATGTCTGTTTTTGTGCCAGTACCACACTGTCTTGATGACCACAGCTTTGTAGTACAAACTGAAATCTGGCATTGTGCAGCCCCCGGCTCTGGTTTTCTTTTTCAATATTCCCTTGGCTATTCGGGGTCTTTTCTGATTCCACACAAATCTGAAGATGATTTGTTCCAACTGTCTGAAGAAAGCCCATGGTATTTTGACAGGGATTGCATTGAACGTGTAAATTGCCCTGGATAGCATTGACATTTCACACTATTAATCCTTCCAATCCCTGAGCATGGAATATTTTCCCATCTCTTTGTGTCTTCCTCAATTTCTTTCAGAAGTGTTCTGTAGTTTTTAGGGTATAGATCCTTTACCTCTTTGGTTAGATTTATTCCTAGGTATCTTATGCTTTTGGGTGCAATTGTAAATGGGATTGATCCTTTAATTTCTCTTTCTTCAGTCTCATTGTTAGTGTATAGAAATGCCACTGATTTATGGGCATTGATTTTGTATCCTGCCACATTGCCGAATGGCTATATGAGTTCTAGCAATCTTGGGGTGGAGTCTTTTGGGTTTTCTATGTACAGTATCATGTCATCCGTGAAGAGGGAGAGTTTGACTTCTTCTTTGCTAATTTGAATGCCTTTTATTTCTTTTTGTTGCCTGAAGGCGGAGGCTAGGACTTGTAGTACTATGTTGAATGGCAGTGGTGAGAGTGGACATCTCTGCCGTGTTCCTGATCTTAGGGGAAAGGATCCCAGTGTTTCCCCACTGAGAATGATATTTGCTGTGGGCTTTTTGGAGATGGCTTTTAAGATGCTGAGGAATGTTCCATCTCTACACTCTGAAGAGTTTTGATCAGGAATGGATGCTGAATTTGTCAAATGCTTTCTCTGCATCTATTGAGAGGATCATATGGTTCTCGTTTGTTCTCTTGTTGATATGATCTATCATGTTGATTGCTTTACAAGTGTTGAACCAGCCTTGCATCCCAGGGACAAATCCCACTTGGTCATGGTGAATAATCTTCTTAATGTACTGTTGGATTTTATTGGCTAGTATCTTGTTGAGAATTTTTGCATCTGTGTTCATCAGGGATATAGGTTTATAATTCTCCTTTTTGGTGGGGTCTTTGGTTTTGGAATTAAGGTGATGGTGGCCTCATAGAATGAGCTTGGAAGTATTCCATCCCTTTCTATCTTTTGGAACAGGTTTAGTGGAATAGGTATTCTTTCTTCTTTAAACATTTGATAGAATTCCCCTGGGAAGCATCTGGCCCTGGACTTTTGTGTCTTGGGAGGTTTTTGATGACTGCTTCAATTTCCTCCCTGGTTATCGGCCTGTTCGAGTTTTCTATTTTTCCCGTTCCAGGTTTGGTAGTTTGTGGTTTTCCAGAAATGCGTCCATTTCTTCTAGATTGCCTAATTTATTGGCATATAGTGCTCATAATATGTGTTTAAAATCTTTTGTATTTCCTTGGTGTTGGTTGTGATCTCTCCTTTTTCATTTGTGATTTTATTAATTTGAGTCTTTTTGTTTTTAATAAGGCTGGCTAATGGTTTATCTATCTTATTAATTCTTTCAAAGAACCAACTCCTGGTTTTGTTGATCTGTTCTACAGTTCTTCTGCTCTCTATTTCATTGAGTTCTGCTCCAATGTTTATTAACTCTCTTATTCTTCTGGGTGTAGGTTTTATTTGCTGTTCTTTCTCCAGTTCCTTTAGGTGTAAGGTTAGCTTGTGTATGTGAGTTTTTTCCATTTTTTTGAAGGATGCTTGTATTGCAATGTATTTCCCTCTCAGGACTGCTTTTGCTGTATCCCAAAGGTTTTTAATGGTTGTATCTTCATTCTCATTAGTTTCCATGAATCTTTTTAATTCTTCTCTAGTTTCCTGGTTGACCCTTTCATCTTTTAGCAGGATGCCCTTTAACCTCCACGTTTGAGACTCTTCCAAACTTCTTCTTATGATTGAGTTCAAGTTTCAAAGCATTATGGTCTCAAAATATGCAGGGGACAATCCCAATCTTTTGGTATCCGTTGAAACCTGATTTGTGACCCAGTATGTGGTCTATTCTGGAGAAAGTTCCATGTGCACTTGAGAAGAATGTGTATTCAGTGCATTTGGATGTAAAGTTCTGTAAATATCTGTGAAATCCATCTGGTCCAGTGTATCATTTAAAGCTCTTGTTTCTTTGGAGATGTTGTGCTTAGAATATCTGTCATTTGTAGAAAGTGCTTTGTTGAAGTCTCCCAGTATTACTGTATTATTATCTAAGAATGTCTTAACTTTGGTTATTAATTGATTGATATACTTGGCAGCTCCCACATTAGGGGCATAAATAGTCATGATTGTTAGGTCCCCTTGTCGGATAGATCCTTTAAATATGATATAATGTCCCTCTTCATCTCTTACTACAGTCTTTGGGATAAACTTTAATTTATCTGATATGAGGATTGCTACCCCTGCTTTCTGTTGAGGACCATTTGAATGGTAAATGGTTCTCCAACCTTTCATTTTCAGGCTGTAGGTGTCCTTATGTCTCAAATTATTCTCTTGTAGACAGCAAATAGATGGGTCTTTCTTTTTTATCCAGTCTGAAACCATGTGCCTTTTGATGAGATCATTAAGCCCATTCACGTTCAGAGTTACTATTGAAAGATATGAATTTAGTGTCATCATAATACCTATTCAGTCCCTGTTTTTGTGGATTATTTCTTTGGGCTTCCTCTTTCTTTTACAGCATCCCCCTTAATATTTCTTGCAGAGCTGGTTTGGTGGTCACATATTCTTTCAGTTTCTGCCTATCTTGGAAGCTCTTTATCTCTCCTTCCATTCTGATCAAAAGCCTTGTTGGATAGATAGCCTCCTGGCTGCATCTTCTTCTCATTTAGGACCCTGAAATTATTCTGCCAGCCCTTTCTGGCCTGCTAGGTCTCTGTGGAGAGGTCTGCTGTTAATCTAATATTTCTCCCCATATAAGTTAGGGATCTCTTGTCTCCTGCTGCTAAGGATTTTCTCTTTATCTTTGGAATTTGCAAGTTTCACTATTAAATGTTGAGGTGTTGAATGGTTTTTATTTTTTATTTTTTAGGGTGGATCTCTCTATCTCCTGGATCTGAATGCCTGTTTCCCTCCCCAAGTTAGGGAAGTTCTCAGCTATGATATGTTCAAATATGCTTTCTGGTCCTCTGTCCCTCTTGGAGCCCTCTGGAACCCCAATTAAACATAGATTTTTTCCTTCTGAGGCTGTCATTTGTTCCCGTTAACCTTTCCTCATGGTCTTTTAATTGTTTTTCTCTTTTTTCCTCAGCTTCCTTCCTTGCCATCAACTTGTCTTCTATGTCACTCACTCTTTCTTCTACCTCATTAACCTTCATCATTAGGACTTCCAGTTTGGATTGCATCTCATTCAATTGATTTTTAATTTCAGCCTGATTAGATCTAAATATTGCAGTCATGAAGTCTCTTGAATCCTTTATGGTTTTTTCTAGAGCCACCAGTAGCTTTATAATTGTGCTTCTGAATTGGCTGTCTGACATATAATTATAATCCAAATTCTGTAACTCTTGGCAGAGAATATTGTTTCTGATTCTTTCTTTTGTGGTGAGTTCTCCTTTCGACTCATTTTGCTCAGTGTAGAGTGGCTAAAAAAGAGTTGTACTTATTAGAAGTGCAAACTCTTCTCTCTGTAGCATTCCAGCTGTTCTCTCTTTAAATCTCAGGTTGACTTCATAGGTTTTCAGGATGATCTGAAAGTTATCTAGGTAAGTTGTTGACGGGTGACCTGGGGACCCCATTCCTCTGCCATCTTGCCCCCTCCTCAATCCATCTATTAATTTCTGTACTGGCAACCCATCATTTTGATCATTATAACTTTAAAGTATGCTTTTATATCTGCCAAAGCAAGTAACAATTAGTCAGGGTTCAACTGGAGAGGCAGAACCCATAAGGAGACATGTATTAAGAGATTTATTACAAAGAATTGGCTAATGTGATTGTGGAGGCTGGGTAGGCTAGTCTGAAACATGTCAACATGCCACCAGAGGGTCAGACTGCGTTTGGGGTGCACATGGAAGCTGCTGCCCATACGTAGAGTTTCACCTTTATCAGTGGAGAATCAGCCCTACTTTTTTTTTTTTTATTTAAAGACCCTATCCATTTATTCATCAGATACACACACACAGAAAGAGAGAGAGAGAGAGAGAGAGAGGCAGAGACAGAGACAGAGGCAGAGGCAGAGGGAGAAGCAGGCTCCATGCAGGGAGCCCAACGTGGGACTCGGTCCCGGGTCTCCAGGATCAGGCTCTGGGCCGAAGGCGGCACTAAACTGCTGAGCCACCCTGGCTGCCCCAGCCCTACTCTTAAAGTCATTTAACCAGGTGAGTCAGGCCCACCCAAATTTTCTAGAATTGCTTATCTAAAAATACTCTTCCTTACTTAAAGTCAATTGATTATGGACTTTAAATTACAGAATACCTTCATAGCAATACCTAGGTTAGTGCTTGCTTAGGCAAACTGACACATCAAAATAGCATCTCACCTTCCCTTGTCCAGTACTATTGACTCATTCCTTCCTTACTCCAAATAGATTGCACAGTGGCTGAAATATTACAGTAGAAGATGTTATAAAATTAAAGTGTTCATTATTGTTAAAAATTATTATGGCTTTTGTAACTAAGAAATAAAAGATAGTCACTGGAAACAAATACAAATTTAATAACAGTTTTTTTTTTAAGATTTTATTTATTTATTCATGAGAGGCACAGAAAGAGAGGCAGAGACATAGTCAGAAGGATAAGCAGACTTCCTGCAGGGGAGCCCAATGTGGGACTTGATCCCAAGACCCTGGTATCATGCCTTGAGCCAAAGGCAGACAGACACTCAACCACTGAACCACCCAGGTGCCCCAATAACAATTATTATAGTAAAAATAAGCTAAAATTATTTTGTTACTAAATCAAGTGTCAAAGTATTTGGAGGTATTTATGTCAAATTGTGGGACTAAGAATTTGTTTTTTTTAAGATTTATTTATCATTGAGAGAGAGGGGATGGGGGGAAAGGCAGAGGGTGAGGGAGAGAGAATCCAAGTAAAGTATAGAATGTAGAGTCCTTCCAGGGGCCTGATCTCATGACCCTGAGACCAGAAATTGAGTTGAAACCAAGAGTCCAACACTTAACCTATTGTGCCACCTAGGTGCCTCAGACTAATAATTTCAACAATATTGACTATTCATTGATGTTTTCCTGGAAAGTTTCTTTTTTTTTTTTTTTTAGATGTTATTTATTTATTCATGAGAGACACAGAGAAGGGAGGGCAAAGACACAGGTAGAGGGAGGAGAGGGAGAAGCAGGTTCCATGCAGGGATCCTGATGTGGGACTTGATCTCGGGACTCCAGGACCATGTCCTGGGTTGAAGGCAGACGCTAAACCACTGAGCCACCCCAGGATCCCTTTCTGGAAAGTTTTTAATGTAGAAACTCTCTCCAGTAGAAAACAGTATGAAAAAATAAAACACTTTACACCTAAAGTATGCCAATTAATTAGATATTTGGAATTTCTATTAAATACTGATTTTTTTTAAAGTTTAGGAAGAAATAGATTCTTGTCATTCTTTTGAAGAAAAGAAACACTGTTGCATATCCATGCATAAATCAGTGCAATTACAAAGATTATTTTAAAAAATATATATGTGTATGTATTTATATATATATTTGTAAAGATTGTAAAGATTGTTTAAAATATACATGAGTCTCTTCAATAAATGGTGCTGGGAAAATTGGACATCCACATGCAGAAGAATGAAACTAGACCACTCTCTTTCACCATACACAAAGATAAACTCAAAATGGATGAAAAATCTAAATGTGAAACAAGATTCCATCAAAATCCTAGAGAAGGACACAGGCAACACCCTTTTTGAACTCGGCTACAGTAACTTCTTGCAAGATACATCCACGAAGGCAAAAGAAACAAAAGCAAAAATGAACTATTGGAACTTCATCAAGATAAGAAGCTTTTGCAGAGCAAAGGATACAGTCAACAAAACTCAAAGACAACCTACAGAATGGGAGAAGATATTTGCAAATGACATATCAGATAAAGGGCTAGTTTCCAA
The DNA here is from genome assembly GCF_048164855.1 of Canis lupus baileyi. Taxonomy (NCBI): domain Eukaryota; kingdom Metazoa; phylum Chordata; class Mammalia; order Carnivora; family Canidae; genus Canis; species Canis lupus. Next base: position 44,436,869 of record NC_132838.1, read on the forward strand.
GATCTATAAAGAACTTATTAAACTCAACACCAAAGAAACAAACAATCCAATCATGAAATGTGCAAAGACATGAAGAGAAATCTCACAGAGGAAGACATAGACATGGCCAACATGCATATGAGAAAATGCTCTGCATCACTTGCCATCAGGGAAATACAAATCAAAACCACAATGAGATACCACCTCACACCGGTGAGAATGGGGCAAATTAACAAGGCAGGAAACAACAAATGTTGGAGAGGATGCGGAGAAAAGGGAACCCTCTTCCACTGTTGGTGGGAATGTGAACTGGTGCAGCCACTCTGGAAAACGGTGTGGAGGTTCCTCAAAGAGTTAAAAATATACCTGCCCTACGACCCAGCAATTGCACTGTTGGGGATTTACCCCAAAGATACAGATGCAGTGAAATGCCAGGACACCTGCACCCCGATGTTTCTAGCAGCAATGTCCACAATAGCCAAACTGTGGAAGGAGCCTTGGTGTCCATCGACAGATGAATGGATAAAGAAGATGTGGTTTATGTATACAATGGAATATTACTCAGGTATTAGAAATGACAAATACCCACCATTTGCTTCAACGTGGATGGAACTGGAGGGTATTATGCTGAGTGAAGTAAGTCAATCGGAGAAGGACAAACATTATATGTTCTCATTCATTTGGGGAATATAAATAATAGTGAAAGGGAATATAAGGGAAGGGAGAAGAAATGTGTGGGAAATATCAGAAAGGGAGACAGAACGTAAAGACTGCTAACTCTGGGAAACGAACTAGGGGTGGTGGAAGGGGAGGAGGGCAGGGGGTGGGAATGAATGGGTGACGGGCACTGGGGGTTATTCTGTATGTTAGTAAATTGAACACCAATAAAAAATAAATTAAAAAAATATACATGTATATATTCATATATATTTCTTTTTTTATTTCTGTATATGTATAGACAAAAACACATACACTTCATTGGTATTTGTCTTAAATCTTAAAAATGAGATTTCAAATCATAAAATCAGTGGATATGTCATATTTAATTAATAGAATTAAAACTGAAATCTTAGTGTCAAAGTTACATTTGTTAGAGGGCTGTATTTGCTAAATAAATTATTATATCCTAAATTAATGATTGTATCTATACCAAAAGTAGCGTTGTCTACTGGCAATAATGACTCTTAAAGGGACGCCTGGATGGCTTAGTGGTTAAGCTCTGCTTTCGGCTCAAGGCATGATCCTGGAGTTCAGGGATCGAGTCCCTGTGGGCAGCCTGCTTCTCCCTTTGCCTATGTCTCTGCCTCTCTCTCTCTCTGTCTCTTATGAATAAATAAATAAAATATTTTTAAAAAATGACTCTTAGATATGTTTTGTTTTGCCATATTGTTAGGCCCAGTCTATTTGAAATACCAGCAAATTATGAAGGTCACATAGGAATACTACCACTTTAATATGTATCGTCACATATCCACTATAGTTCTCATGTTTATAGTCATTATATTTCCTCTGAAAATACTGAGTACTGAGTACTTCTCCAAAGACAAAGGGTAGTGTTTATTAATATTAACAATAATAATAATAATTAATTGATAAAGCAACCACTAAATATGTCATTATATGCTAAACAATGTTCTAAGTGATTTCCTCTGTTAATTAACTTAACCCTCAAGAAACAAACCTCTATGAGGCAAGGTGAGTATACTGAGCCACAGCAAAGTTAAATAACTTGATGAAGGACATGTATCTTGTAAGTGGAGAAGGTTGATGTCAATACTGGCTGTCTGTCTCCAGAGTTGATGTAATTAAACACCATACTGAACTTTTCTCAGAGGCTAAACAGTAGCAAGTGGAGATCCATTTGTGGGTTAAAGAATCATTTCTAATCTTTTAAATAAAATACAGTAAACTAGAATAAAATGGAGTAAATCAGAACAAACTTCATACAGAAAGGCTATGTTGTATTCTTTCAGTCGTGTGCATGTTTAAGTGGATTATTACACAAACGCATTTCTTCTTTCCTTACGTCTTATTCCTCCACAGCAGCCAGAATAATCCTGGTAAAAGGTAATTCATTACAATCATTAGAATGGCTATAATTAAACAAACAAACAAAAAATAAAATAAGACACCAAAATGAGAAAACGAGTTGGTGATGATGTGGAGAAACTGAAGCCCTTGTGTGCTGTTGGTTGGAATGTAAAATGGTGCAGACCTTAAGGAAAATAGTTCCTCAAGAAAGTTAAAAGTAGAAATTACAGTGTGATCCAAATTCCACTTCTGGGTATGTATCCAAAATAATTGAAAGCTGGGTCTCAAAGAAATACTCTCAAAGAGCACAGCCATATTTAAAGAATCACTATTCACATTCGCCAAAAGGTGGAAGCACTATGAACGTCTGTGGATGGATGAAAGAGTAAACAAAATGGGAAGTAAGCAAAAGGTGAAAGAAGCCAATCAAAGAGACAAACACTATGTGATTCCACTTATGTAAGGAATCTAGAAGGGTCTTACTCAAAGAAAGTAGATGAGGGTTGCCAGGGGCTGTAAGGCATGGGAGAATAAGAAGTTACTGTTTAATGGATACAGAGTTTCTGTTTTGCAAGGTACAAAAGTTCTGAAGATTGGTTGCACAACAGTGTGAATATGCTTACCACTACTGAACTGTACGCTTAAAAGTGATTAAGATGGTAATTTTTATGTGTATTCCAACCACAATTTAAAAAGTTTTTAAATAGTTTGATACCTAGAAATGGCAGTTCTCAAATAAATCCTTACTAAGCAAACAAACAAACAAACAAACAAACAAATAATTTGGGACAGTTGATTCTCCGCTCAGAGCCCTTCAATGATTTTCCATCTCCATTAGGGTGTGTCTTTAGTGTGTCTTTACAATGGCCCTAAAGGGTTTATTGGTGTTCTAATCTCATGCTGTATCTCCCCTCCACCAGATTATTCTGCTCCAATTATGTTCATTTCTTTCTTGACTATTTCTTGAACATTTCAGGCACTTTTCTACTTGAAGATCTGAATACATGTTATTCTTCCCCTCCCTCAACACCTCCAAATGTATTCAAGGGGGTGTTAGCAAACTAGGGGAAAAGACAACAATAGTAAACTGAGAATCATTAATTATAAATTCCAGCAGAAAGCCAATAGATTAGTCTTCTGTAAAATGGAGGACTTTTGGATATCATATATACTCACACTATACTGCTTGTACTAGCATCCAACAAAAAGTCAGAAGAATAAATTAATAGAGATTAGGTGGTAACTAACATTCAATGCCAATGACATATTATATTAAAGAAGATGGCTTCCCTTTTGCTCTAGTGTGTCACTCCAACAAAAATTCTATCTTATGTGCTCAATTATAATCCACTACATCCAAAGTGATGTATCCCAGTACAAAAACTCATAAGTGACTGATTGATTGCTATCTAATATATCTTGCTACGAGAATATTCATACTCTAGTATCTACTATTCAGGGAAAGATTTCCATATTTTATTCAGTAAGTTTGTACATTACCCATAAACATAGATGTATATCTATAAACCTTCCAAAATGCCTCTGATATCTAAATAGGATATACATTTAGTTTTAGAAACTATATTTCCTTATACAATCATTGCAAAATATTCTTTAATATTTGCTTTAGTATTTCTAAGCTGAGTTATTGCAAAATTTTCAGCTCCCATAGTCACTTCCCACTTCAAAGCTATAAACAAAGTGAGTAATATTTGAATGATTTCTAAGTCCAAAGATTTTTTTTAATGCCCTATGACCGTCCGGATTATTAGCAGGCCAGCAACAGAATTTCTTTTTTATCCTAAGCAGCTTAGAAAGCATTATATTTTTGGTTGTATACTTGTCTTAGCATTGATAGTTACATTGTGTTCATTCAATTGATAGCCCATAGTTAAAACTCTAAAGATAGGAAACAATGGATTTACTTCAAGTATATCCCCAAAGAAATAAGGCTTTTCAAAACATGTTTAGTGAAAAGCTGTCATTTTTCTCACAGAGGAAGAAAATAGATCTATTTTGAATCTATGAAAGGTGTGGGGGGCAATAAAAGAAGAAAAAAGTGAATATTTATTTCAATCTTTACAGATACATTTAATTTTGTGGTCTTACATTTTCTTTTCTGTTCTTTTGCCTACAGAACATGAATTTGAAGACTTCTCTATTGTAATGAGCTTGTTATGTTTCTAGCTAATGTATGGCAATTATCTCTTGGTTTTAATGTCCCATGGTACAATTTTACAGTGGAGAGTGAACACCTGCTTCTAAATCCATAAATCATATCCATTAAATAGAGTTCAGAATGTGATCCTTATATAAAATGACATTAAAACATTGTATTATGTTCAATATATCCTTCAAGTTAATATATCTTCTATGAAATTAGAATTTTGTCATATTTTAAGCTATAAGTGTTAACTGTTATAGTCTAAAATCTCTAAAATGTATATTTAGCTTCATATGAAAACATTCTTAAGGAGTATAATCCAAAGAAAACCTCTTCAGAAACACATGAAGAAGGCAAACACATCACCTTCTTTCTTATTCAATAAAAATCATGAAATAAATTAGAACAATCATTAGGTAAACAGAATTAAAATAATATTTTATAAAATAATATTAAATATTACTTATAAAAATTGAGTATTATGATCCCTAATCTTGCCCATTTGTACTTAGCTTCATATAGAAGTACTTCCCATGACATTTAATCCAGAGAACAACCCACCTATGCAGACAAAAACAAAGATGCACAGTTCACCCTTTGCTGCCCTGTCCTCCTCATTACTAGACCTTTAAGAAACAAAGGGATAATGAGATCATTAGATAATTAGATTATTGGTATTATGGCATTTAGTAAATATTAGATACTACTTTATGATATAGAATATGATAATTCTACACACAGAGAATATTTTGTATATGTATACACAAAGACTTATCAGTTACAAAAACAAAAGCAAAACCCTAAATGTCTATCAATAAGAAAATAATCAACAACCTAAAGTATAGTCACATTCATACAGTGCAATACTATAAATTTCAAATAAAATGAACTACTGTTAAGTAGATAAATCTCATGAATGTTTTGTTAAGCTAAAAAAAAAGCATATTGTAGAAGCAAAAGCCATCAATATAAAGCTTAAAAGTAAGCAAACAAATAATACAGTTTTGGCTTTCTATTGCTGTGTAACAAACCACCATAAAACTTATTGGCTAAAAAACAGCTATTTAGTCTACGCAATTCATCATATTTTACATAAAAGGTTACAGTTATACGTGTGCAATTTACTTTCCTATAACCAATAAATTGCAGATCTGGAATAAACATGGAATTTTAACTATAACTGTAAACCTCTTTTTCTTCTTAAGATTTTATTTATTTATTTGGCAGAGAGAGAGATAGAGCACAAGCAAGGGGAGCTGCGGAGGAAGAGAGAGAAGTAGGGAGCCTGGGGTTTAATCCCAGGGCCTTGGGATCATGACCTGATCACCACTTAAGCGACTGATCCATTCAGGTGCCCCTGTAACTGCAAGCTTCTGTTTTATTTTTTTAAGTCTAAAACAATATTAGAAACTAAGTGCTATTGGGATCCCTGGGTGGCTCAGCGGTTTGACCAGCCTCCTTTGGCCCAGGGTGCGATCCTGGAGTCCCGTGATCGAGTCCCGCGTCGGGCTCCCGGCATGGAGCCTGCTTCTCCCCCTGCCTGTCTCTGCCACTCTCTCTCTCTCTCTCTCTCTCTCTAACTCTCTCTTTGTGTCTATCATAAATAAATAAATCTTAAAAAGAAACTAAGTGCTATTATATTATTTTTTATATTTTATATGTACTCAAATTAATTCAAAGTAAAAATCTGGCTAAAATTGATTAATTAAGGACCTACTAATAGAACATATAATTCACAGATTTACATTTCAGTAAGGTCACTTGGAGACCAAAAATAGACATAGCTAATATAATAAATCATCATAATAAGAATGACAGGATATGAAGTAGGTTTCTTTTCTTTTTTAAAATTTTTTAGTCACCGTGCTGCACATTAGCTCTCTAGAATGTATTCATCTATTAACTGGAAGTTTGTACCATTTGACCAACATCTCTCACTTCCTCTACTCCTATCCCTGGTAAGCAACAGTCTGTTATCTGTTTCTATGAGTTGGATTTCTTAGGTTCCACTTACATGAAATTATATAGTTTTTTGGTCTTTCTCTGTCTGACTTATTTCACTTAGTATAATGCCCTTAAGGGCCATCCATGTTGTGGCAAATGGTAGGATTAACTTTTTTAATGGTTAAATAATATTCATATAGAATATATTATATATTTTAACATATTTATATATTATATATCACTTTTTAAAATTCATTCATCTATCAATGGATACATAGTTGTTTCCATGTCTTGGCTATGTGAATAATGCTGTAGGAAGCATGAGATTGCAGATATCTCTTTGATACAGTAATTTAATTTCCTTCTGGTAGGTAAGTGGAAGTTGGGTAGCTGGTTTATGTGGTAGTTCTATTTTTAACTTTTTGAGGAAGCTTCATACTATTTTCCATATTTACTGTATGTTCCCACCAACAGTTCCCTTTTCTCTAAATTTCATCAAAATATCATTGTACCACTTCTCTTTTTGATAATAGCTATCTCAACAAGTGTGAGATGATACTCATTGTGGTTTTGATTTACATTTCCCTAATAATTAGTGATGTTGAGCCATCACCCCTTGGTCACTTGTATGCCTTCTTTGGAAATATATCTATTCAAGTCCTATACCCATTTTAAAATCAGATTTCTTGTTTTTCTACTGTTGAGTTGAAGGAGCTCTTTATATATTTTGGATATTAACCCTGTATCAGACATATGATTTGCAAATATTTTCTCCCATTCTATAGGTTGCCTTTGCATTTTGTTGAATGTTTCTTTTGCTATACAGAAATGTTTAGTTTGATGTAGTCCCACTTATTTATTTTTGCCTTTGTTGCTTGTGCTTTGATTTCATATCCAAAAATTGTTGCCAAGACCAATATCAGGGAGATTTTCCCCTATGTTTTCTACCAGGGGTTTTATGGTTTCAGGTCTTATATATAAGTCTTTAGTCCAGTTCCTATTAATTTTTAAGAATGTTATAAGAGAGGGGTCCAATTTCATTCTTTTGCATGTAGTTATTCACTTTTCCCAACACTTTTTACCAAAGAGACTATCCCTTTCTCATTGAGTACTCTTGGCTCTCATATCAAATATTAGTTGATCATATAGTAGATCTTGGTTCTTTTCCATTGGTCTATGTACCTGCTTTTATGCCAGTACCATAACTATTCTGATTACTATAGCTTAGTAATATAGTATGTGATGAGGAAGAGTGGTGCCCTTATTATTTTCAAGATTACTTTGGCTATTCAGAGTCCTTTGGGGTTCTTTACAAATTTTAAGACTGTTTTCTATTTCTGCAGAAAATGCCATTGGACTATTTTCTATTTCTTCAAAAAATGCTATTGGACTTTTGATAAGGAATGCATTGAATCTATAGATATATAGCCTTTTTAATAATATTAATTTTTCTGATACATGAACTCAGACATCTTCCCTTTTTTGTGTGTCTTCGATTTTTTTTTTCATTTAAGTCTTACAGATTACAGTTTATAGATCTACATTTGCTTGGTTAAATTTATTCCTAAGTATAATTTTTTGGGGGGATGCTGTTTCAAATGAAATTTCTTTTTTTAATCAGGTATTTCATTGTTAGTGTATACTTACACACCAAATATTTATATGTTGGTTTGTATCCTGCAACTCTACTCAGTTCATTTATAAATTTAAAAATAAAATCAAATATAAACATAATAGTATAATGACAGAGTATAAAGTAGATTTTTTATTTTTTTTACAATTGAAAACCAATGAAATTGAATTAGTAACCTTTTGTTTAAATTTGCATTGCTTTGGTTACTAACTAGATTGAGTATTTTTATTAGATTATTGTTAATCACCTATTTATAAGTTTTTTTATGCCATTGTTTTTCTTATTGCATTTTTGGGGATCACTATGCTTTTGTCTCTATCCTTCCATCCTCTTGCTATTTTTGTTGCAGATTTCACTTCTACATATGTACATTCAAACAATACATTGCTATTCAATTTTAAGCAGGCATTTTCAAAAGAAATTGAAAAATAAAAAAAGTATTTCATGTTTCCCCATGATTTCAGCATTGCATTCAGCAGTGCTTATGTTTATCTGATATTATTTTCCTTTTTAAAAACTTATTTTAGAGGCGCCTTGGTGATTCAGTTGGTTAAGCATCCACTTGCCTTCGGCTCAGGTCATGATCTCAGGATCCTGGGATTCAGCCCCCACCCAAATCATCAGGACTAGCTCCGTGCTCAGCAGTGAGACTGCTTCTCCCTCTGCCTCTGCCTGCAGCTCCCCCCTGCTTGTATTCTCTCTCTCTCTCTCTGTCAAATAAATAGATAAAATCTTTAAAAAATAAACAAACCCAACCCATACTTTATTTAACATTTTTGTGAAGCTTACTGGTGACAAATTCTCACTGATTTTTGTGTCTGAGAAAGTTGAAATTGCCTTAATTCCTGAATGACAGTCTTGCTGATGAAAGAACTAAGGGTGACACCTTTGTTTAGAACTTCACAAATTTTATTCCATTTTTTTTCCTACCTGCAGAGTTTCTGATGGAATGATTACTATCATTTTTCATTTTAATTCTTTCCTATGGAAGTTTCTTTTTTTGTTACTTAGGGTTTTCACTTTTTCACAGGTTTTCGGCAATTACATTATATTGTGTTTTGTTTTGGTTTTCTGTCGTTTTCTTTGTTTCCCCAGTGCTGTTTGTGAGCCTCCATCAATGGATTCACTGGTTCATATTCAATTTGGAGAAATTCTGGCTATTATTTCTTCAAATATTTTCTATTCTCCCCTTTCTCCTTTATTTCTAGAACTCCAAACAAAAGTGTGTTATGCTGTTCGATGTTGAATCACAGGAGAGTAAGACTGTTTCTTTTCCATTACCATCTTTCTGACATAGTTTTATTTTTATTTCTGTATCTTCAAGTTCACTAAATTATCTTTGACTATTTCTAATCTATCTTTCTGACCCATTGAATTTCTCAGTACATTTCATTTTTTTCTTCTGCTTATCATTTTAGCTTTTATTTCCTTCTTTATCATGAATGTTTTCTTTTAAATACTTGAAAATATTTATAATAACCGCTTTAACATTTTTGTTCATAAATTCCATCCCCTCTATCATTTCTCGATTATTCTAAATGTGTTTGTTTCCTGAACATTATTACATTTGCTTGTTTCTTTGTCAGTCTAGTGAATTTTGAATGGATGCTACATGTTGCAATTTCTAAATCTACAGTATTTTAATTAGGATTTTATTGTCTTCCTGTAAAAGGTGTTAGTTTTTGTTCTATTAGCCAGTTAAATTGCTTTTATTTTTTCTTTTTGGAGATTGCTTTAAAAATATTTATTAGTGTGGATCTAGAATAGCCTTTATTCTAGAGATAACTCTAGCCACTACTGAGATGTAGCACTTATGTGTCCCTACTGCATGCCACAAGTGAATATTGAAGACTCTCTTTTTAGTTGCTAGGAATTAAAAATAATTCCCAGTCCTGCTTAAGATTTGGGAACCATTCAAGTTACATTTCCCAAAGTAGCCTCACCTTCTGAAGTTTCACCCAATTCATGCACATTTTAATAGACATCAAACATGCAAGAGGCCTTGATGTAAATTTTTTTCTGTATTACTCTTCCTCTCTGGAACTCTGTCCTGCAACTTTCAGCAGCCTGCACTTCATGAATGTCACTGTATTTCTCCTGAACTCCACTGTGAGTCCATTATATTCTAGCCTCCATTCCCTTCACTGCTCTCTAGTCCTAAATGAGAATTTAGACCCAAAATGGACAATGTTAAGGTTCATCTCATTTGTTTCTCCTCTCTTTGAAATCATAGTCTTTTGCTGCCTGTTGTCCAGTGTTTGAAAATACTTATTTCATACATTTGGCAATTTTTCTAGGTGTCCAAGTTATTAAGTAAGTCTATCTCTGTTGGTCCATCAGAATCAACAAAAATTCTGAAATTGTGTTTCTTTTTAGAAAACATGTTTCAAAAAATATTATATATTCTGAAATCCATTTGGGGTTATGTTTTCAAACTTGAGGTGCAAATTTATTTACTTCTGCATATTGAGTATCTAGATAATAATATTTGAAAGGCAAAATTTTAAAGGATTTAGTTTTATAATTTCTGTTCTAATTGCTTTGGTGTTCAATTTGATTTTAAGATTTGGTTAAGTTTTCTCTTTTGTAAATAGAGTTTTGTATGTATTTTTATTTTGGACATAGAGTTAATAGTTGATAAGAGAAATTGCCGCTTTGAAATGCTGCTGTATGAAAGCAGTATAACTAGTAGTTAACTGAGTTTTAATTATTATTGAAGTGAGTGGAATCTGATTCTTTCACTTACTAATTTTAGAAAACTATACAAGTTGCTTAAATTCATTATCCCTCATATTGCTTATCTCTAAAATGAGGATAATACAAGTACTTACTTCATAGTGTTAAATTATTCAATCAAATAATATACATGCTGCACATAGCAGAGTGTTCTATAGTCAGCAGGGATGCCATGTTGCATAATCTGAGATATCATTCACTTTGAATGTTTTTTTAATCATTCAATTAATGTTGGTCTTTATTAAATTTATTTTTTTTCTTTTTAGCAACATTTGAGGGGATATACCTCTGTAAAAAATAAATACATACTTTAAATTTGACCATTTCTAATATCTACTTACCTTTGCTAGTTGTGGGTTTCATTCTCTCAATTTACTTTTAACATTAAAATTTTTTTTTGTCCTAAAAACTCTCTCTACTTCATCATCTAAGTTTTATTATTTTCAAAAATGGCAATATTATCACAGGGCTTTTCTTCATCTTGTACATTATATATATGTTCCTGTAAAGTTACATTATAACTCAAATGTTTGAAACTATTGAAAAGCTTACAAGTAAATAAAATCATAAAGTGATTATTTAGACAAGTAAAGTTTTTCCATAACTTAAATTGATGCCCACTTAGCATTTTTCTATATTTCTCCCTGGTTAATATAAATAACTGCCTCAGAGAAGAAGACTGATTACTTACAAGGGAAAGGCAATTAGATATATAACTAATTTATCAACCATAACACTGGAAGCAGAGCACAATATAATACATGAGAAAAAAAGTTAAAACTGTAAAGCCAATGAGAAGGAATGCCACAAAAAGAGTGCACCCAGTTGTCTCAGATATTGGTTTTAAGTTAAAATTGATCATTACATATGGTAACATAGAGTCATAGATGACCTTGATAAGCAATTTTGATGGAGTGATTAGAAAAAAATATTATTTGCTTCTATTAAAGTATAATTAAAAAAGAGATATAGTACATAAATGTATGAAACTTATTTTATAGTGTTTTATACTAAGAGATGAAGAAATATGAACTTTAGCTAGAATGAAATGTGTAGTAAAGAAAGTATGTGTGTGTGTGTGTGTGTGTTTTCCAGATGAGGAAAATAACAGCATATCTATATCTTAATAGTTTGATCTTGTGAAGAGAGAAAAATTGACACAGGGTTGTCAGGAAAAATAAAGTGGAAAAACATCCTTGATGTTGTTTGTGTAAAACTGTTGATACTAGACTGTGGAAATGTTCTAATTATTTCACATTTCTCAGTGACATAGGATGAAAGGTCTCTGATTGTGGATGAGGATGGGGAAAGAAATACTGGGAAAGTATGGAAAAGTTATCTATTGGAGTATAAATGAATGGCCTGAGAAAATATAGGAGGATCATAGAGGGCAGCATAAAGTCTCACTGAAGACTAGTAATAATGAATTCAAAGTGAAATCAGACAACATAGCTGAGTGTTTTCTCCCACCATGTTCCAACTATGTGAAATGGGCTACAGACAATTCAGCTGTGGGGGTATATAAAGAGAAGGCTTTCATGAAAGATGCACTTTTAGCAATCAAGTGCAAACATGGGTAAAGCATGCATGAAAGGAGTGATTGGCTAAGTGATTTTTTTAAGCTAAGAAATAACACAAGAGCAAATATTAGAGGTGTGAGAGGTAGTGAAAATGTCATAGGGTCAATGTATTAAAGATAATGGTGAGTTTGTTGCAGTCCTATAGATAGGATGCATACATTTATAATGACAAGGTCAAGGGATGATCACAGGAGTGAATGACTAAGGTGGAATGGAGGTCATGATCACTGGAGATGACACAGGACTGAAGGTTAAGAGTATGGTAAGGAATCAGAAAAATGGATATTGGAGTCATTTTAAGAACTGTAACAATAGTCATGCTGGAAAGAGTGACAGGGATCCAAAAGTTAAACATCTTCAAGGAGTAAAGTAAGGTGGTAGGTAGTACAGTCTGATGACATGAAGATTACTGTTTTACAGAGACAAAAGGAAGAATGGACAGTAGAGGCAATCAGAAGCTAAAAGAACGTTGACATCACCTCCAGATCCCATCTTCAGGCATGAGGTACAGGGCAAATTTGAGAAAGAAAACCACTACCACTTGAGATTAACATGAAGATTGAATGCTCATTTAAATACACACACACACACACACACACACACACACATCTCATCATGTTCTTGGCCACAAAAAGTCTCAATAAATTCCAACAAACTCAAAATATACAAGCCATGCTGTCTAACTACAATGCAATAAAATTGGAGAATAATATCACCAAATTTATCTTCAAGTTTCTCATATATTTTGAAACTAGAAATTACATTTTAAATCGAAGGTTAGAAAATAAATTGTTATAATTAATCTAATATCTGGACCCGAACTAAATCAAATCATCATATATAAAAGCAAGTGATATTGGGGATCCCTGGGTAGCTCAGCGGTTTAGCACATGCCTTCAGCCCAGGGTTTGATCCTGGAGTTCCGGAATCCAGTTCCACATCAGGCTCCCTACATGGAGCCTGCTTCTCCCTCTGCCTGTGCCTCTGCCTCTCTCTGTATGTGTGTCTCTCATGAACAAATAAATAAAATCTTAAAAAAAAAGCAAGTGATATGGAGCAAACATTATACTTAGAAGAAAACATACCTATAAATGTACATATTAAAGTAGAAGAATGAATAACTATTTCCTAAAAACATAAGTGCCCTGGTAGGCCCTTACACTTCTTACATAAATCTCACATTATGGATATTCAGCCCATTTTATTAAAAAGCCTAAGACTTGGAGAGACTTAATAATCTCCCACTCATACTGCAAGAGAATATTGGAACCCATGCTGAATTGAATTACTAATACTGTTCCCCACCAAACTACCATTCTTCTTTTTTTTCTGAGAATGATTTTATCTTGAACCGAAAATCCAGCCTCTACCCCAGTATTCAGACATCAATTCTAACAGCTTATGTGTATGTGTATATATGGTGGATCTGATTGTAGTTCTCTCCTCTGTACTCCCTGCCCCAAACTGACCTGTGATGGGAAATGGATGGCTCCGATCTAATTGAAGATCTTTGGTTTGCTTAACATTGAAAAAAACTAGATGATGTCTGAAATTTCTTCAGAGAAAGTAAGTCAGAACTTTGTGTCTGATCAGTCTGAGCTGTCATTGCCAGAGAGTTCAAATTTCTTGGTCTCCCATTGACTAGAATATTACAAAACCTGGACTAATTTACCACTTCCTTATCTAAAGTGCATTGTTGTTACTTCCCTAGTTGTCTTGTTCCCTACAGAGTACTGTGGATTTTATGATGCATTTTATTTTCAGAGAAACAGTATTTTCATAGTTTGAAATCATTACATAGTAAGGAAAAACCTGATGCTTGTTCCAGTAAATGATAAATGCATTTGGCTCAGAAAACTCAATTTTCTCTTTTCTTATTTCTCCTTCTCTACAAAACTTTAACTGTAATTAGGAAATGTATTTCTTCCTGATCGTTCTATTTTTTTCTTTTTGTAGTTGAACCCATAAATAAGAAGTAAAAGCAAGACAAAAACAGCAAAATGGTTTAAATAAAAAGGAAAAGGGCAAGTTTAGAATATGCTTATCAAAAATTTAGAAGCTAAAAATAGGGCTATTGTTCTCCTAGATGTATTTTAATTGGTGTTAGCATTTAGACAAATCAGGTAAAAACAGCTAATAGCAGAAAACCATGACTTTTTTTGTGGAAAACATGCACTTTTCAGAATTACACATGTTTACAATGAAATAACTAAACCAAAATTAATGAAGGCTGACAATTTCTTCATATAATTACTGAATATAAAACTTAGAAAACCCAAGTCATCGTATTTCAAAAATTCCAATTCCCAAATATTTGGAATGTTTCAGACCAAACATTAAGTTTAATAATTTTGCTTTCATTGATTATTTATAAAAACTTCTACAAGTGATTAAGAAACTATATTTTACCATGAAAATGACATCAAGAGATACTGAATGACTTTTGAATTTTATATATTTTTATAGTTGTTTTGCAGTGAATTATTTTCCCTTAATGCTTTTCAGCAAAGATCTCAAACAAAAATATCTTTGTTTACTTACATGATTTCTGTTTTAGTTATTTAGAAGTTTTTGTGCTTATTACCTAAGGTTTTTTCTAATTGTGTAAACAGGCAAAAATAATATGTAACATAGTTTAAAAGTTTTGAAAAAGTAGCAAGTTGACTATAAGTATTTTCCTTTTTTTTTTTTTTATAGGTAAATGATATTCCTTTTTAATTTATGATAGTCATACAGAGAGAGAGAGGCAGAGACACAGGTAGAGGGAGAAGCAGGCTCCATGCACCGGGAGCCTGACGTGGGATTCGATCCCGGGTCTCCAGGATCACGCCCTGGGCCAAAGGCAGGCGCCAAACCGCTGCGCCACCCAGGGATCCCTATTTTCCTTTTTTTTATTAAGATTTTATTTATTTATTCATGGGAGACACAGAGAGGGGCAGAGACACAGGCAGAGGGGGAAGCAGGTTCCATGCAGGGAGCCTGATGTGGGACTCGATCCTGGGACTCCAGGACCATGCTCGCCCTGGGCTGAAGGCAGGCATTAAACCGCTGAGCCATCCAGGGATCCTCTAGAAGTCTCTTCCTACTCATGAGCATCAGTCTCCTAGTATCCACCCCGGAGGCAACCACTAATGCACTTTCTGAGGGATCACTATAGAAATATGTGAAATAAATTGTTTTGATAGCACACTTATCTGTGTGTTAATTTTTTCACTTAATAAAATAATCTGAAGATCATTTTATATTCAAAGAGTGACTATTTACTTCCTTATATATGATGTAATGTGAAGTAAGTATATACCATATTCAAAAATGGTCCTTATTTTTTGCATTAATACAATCAGTACATTCTATACATGTATAAATATATAAATACATATAATTAGTATTTATATTCCCAGAAAATATACATTTAATTCTAGAAAATGTGTGTATGCATAGAATAAATCAATACATTATATACATATATAATATGAACATGTATGTATATAATATAATCAAAAATTATAAATGAATATGCCTGTATATGTCTGTGTATGGTATACATAATACATACATATGTGTTTGTATATATGTATCCATATACATGGAAAGAGAATGAAAGACTTAAAATTCTCAGTGTAAATTTTATCATTGATAAAATATTATTTAACACTAAAACATAAATAATTAAATAACAAAGCAGGGGTTTGTATGAAACTTGCCCAAATACATGGTTTGGTAGTCTGATACTACACAAAACTGGCCAACACATTAGCACGGACTTCTACTTCTCATCCCAATTCTTATCCAGTACTATAGGATTATGGAAAGCTTTCTGAAAGTTAGTTTATTCGTATGTAATTTTTTGGCCCTTCACCAGATTTGATTAAGAAAATCAAATGAAGAGAGTTTTGATGAAAACATTTCTAGAACACTGTTTTCAAACGTGTGATCTCAGACCATTTGTATGAGAATCACTTTAAACTACTTACTAAATAATTTTTTAAAGATTTTATTTATTTGAGAGACAGAATGAGAGAGAGAGAGAGAGAGAGCACATGAGCAGGGGCAGAAGGAGGGGGAGAAGTAGGCTCCTTTGTAGCCCAACATGGGGCTCAATCCCAGGACCCCAGGATCATAACCTGAGCTGAAGGCAGATGCTTAACTAACTGAGCCATCTAGGTGTCCCATTAAAATTTTTTCAGTTATGATAGAAAAGAAGCAGTCTCACATTTGCCCCAACCCACAGGTGTTTGTTACTCTTGAGATAGCCTTATCAATTGAAATACATTTTTTTGTGAGTGTGTGTTTCAACTTTTTAGTTAAATTTTAGTTAGTTAACATATAGTGTAATATTGGTTTCAGGACTAATATTTAGTGATTCATCACTTACATATAACAACCAGTGCTCATCATAAGTGTCCTCCTTAATCCCCATCACCCATTTACCTCTGCCCACATCCCCTCCAGCAACCCTCAGTTTGTTCTCTGTAGTTAAGAGTCTCTTATGGTTTACCTCCCTCTCTTTTTTCTCTTCCTTCCTCTATGTTCATCATATATTTTACATATTAGTGAAATCATATGGTATTTGTCTTTCTTTGACAGACTTATTTTCCTTGGCATAATACACTCTGGCTCCAACCACACTGTTGGAAATGGCAAGATTTCATTTCTTTTGATGGCCGAGTATTATTCCATTGTGTACCATATCTTCTTTATCCATTCATCAGTTGATGTACTTTTGGGCTCTTTCCATAATTTGGCTAGTGTTGATAACACTGCTGAAAGCGTTGGGGTGCATGTGTCCCTTTGAATCAGTACTTTTGTATCAGTTGGGTAAATATCTATAGCTCTAGGATCACTACATATAACTTTCTTCAGCATGTGATGCAGCATCCACGTGAAAACAGTAGACTTCATTAAACCCAGGGACATTGTGATTATTTATATAGAAGAGTGATGTAAGGTTCACATTTATCGTCACAAACAAAATACCTCTACTGTCCCTGGAAAGCTTCAATCTGCTCCTCATGAGACATGACTGAAAATCAAAGACTAACTTTGGGGTGAAGACCTTCATCGAGGAGCTAAAATCCTCTGATTATTAGCCAGCAGAAAACCTGACACGTCTTCTGACCAGTGTGCCAACAGTAGGTAAAGGTATGAGTCCTGGAAACAGATCGTCTGAATCTTGCTATCTCAGCTATGAACTCTGCAATCTAAGAAGTGCAATTTATTTTTTTGAGCTTAGATTTTCTAAACAGCAAATGGGTTTGAGAAGTATAGGAATCAAATAGACCAATTGTGACAATCAAATGAATTAATACATAAAGCACCCAAAAGATTGCCTGACACATAGTTAATGCAAAAAGAAAAGCAGTATTATGATGATTAAATTGATAATGAAATGTGTTAGAATCCTATAGATATGAAAGACCAGGCTTTATGTAGCCAGAAACACAGAATCTATTTGTATGTTGAAACAAAGATAAAATAATATATGAAGGAAAATGAAAATATCTACATAAATATTTTGTCAACAAGAGTTGAAAATTAGAATGAAGAATTGAAATTCGTCAAAATGTAACAAAATACAATCAGAAAAATAGGAAACATTGATCTTAAAAATGAGTTTATTTGATTGCTTGCCAAGACATCCTGTGAATTTGCTTTTCACCTGGCAAATGCTGCAAAATACGGCATAGTAATTAGGTATAAAGATAAGTGTATATATAATTGTATAAAATGCATATATGACCTCCTTATCCACATGAAGATATGTTTTAATATTTTCAGATAAAGAATAATTATGAGTTATTATTTTGTAACATTGAGTATAAGAACTATTTTTAGTATAAATTACAATTTATGCCCAACACTTATTTTTGGGCTTTACATTTTTTTCAAGATTAAAGAAGTCATTATTTATATATTAATAGCACGATTTTAACATAATGATTTCTGAGTGTAAGTTCTCACTCTGAAATTTGCAAAAATAAGAATTTGACATTCTATGATTTATTCTTATTATTCATGACCCTCTTTCAGACCATTATCTATTTGCTTGATCTGCCCTTCAGTGGAGATAAAATTATCAATCTTTTCTCTGGGGTTTTCTACATTTCATCTGCATTTATCTGTGCCTTGAATGGTTCATTACATGGACCTGAATTGGTTTCCTAAATGTGCCAGTAAGTATAAAAGAGAAAGGTTATATTGTGCTCTTCTGATCTTTTGGAAGCTTTTCTTTTCTTTTTCCCTTTTTAAAATTTTTTGGCCAAGGTTACAAAGTTGTAAAATTGTAAGGAAAACATACGAAATAATTGCATTTTGTTTTTGAGATGAAAAGGACGGCAGTTTTGAAAATTCTTGAATTAATTCTGGAATGCATTTGCCTTGAATTTGCCTGTGATCAGCTGCAGAAACTTCTTTAGATTAGATTTAGAAATTTTCAGAAACAAGAAAACATAACAAAAACTCATCAAAGAGGAAATCTTTTTGTGATCAACGAGCTCAAATTTGTATTTAAAAGAGCAAAATGAATCCCATTTTAATTTTTTCTCTAAATAGCTAAAAGGAATTTCTAGCAACTTAAAATCTACTATTAATTTATCTTTTTTTGAAAGCCGATTTCTGTTTCTTTGTTATTCCACCTTGAAAAACAATCTAAGAAAAATAACATTTTTATTTCTTTTGACATTATAAAACCTCTAGAGATATCTTTAATAAAACATCAAGGGCAGTATTTATCAAAAGACTAATAGGTAAACATGTTTTCAAAACATAAATAATAAATGAAAATGCATAATATTAATTATTTGTATTTGAACTTAAAAATAAGTCTTATAATTGCTATGTTACTACATAATTAGTACTTTGTAAATAATTAATTGCATCATTCATATATCTGTAGTATACTAAAAAGGTATAATTTCTTCCATAATTTCTTCATAATTTTAAAATAATCTCTGTACTAAAATTATGATTGCATAGTCACAATTTCTTAAAACTTGTATTAAAATGCATTTCAGAAAAAAATTATAAGGTGAAAAATATTTTCTAAATGCAATGAGAATTATTTAGAGTAAACAACTCTATTTTTGTTTATTCATGAAGCCAGTAGACTTAAAAGTATATATAGCAAAATCTTCAGGTTATGATAATGTTTTTTGAGATCAGGAGAAAAGAATCTCCAGCCTCTTTAACCAGGCTGTGCTTTTCATGCGCAGGGCCCTGGACAAACATTTTGTTGGGAGGGGCTTCTCTATATAAACAATTTAGCCAAAAAAAAGTATTATAAAGGTCATGGCCTCATGTAAGATGCAAGATATTTATCCATGAAGACTAGGAAAATGGGAAAAGAAGAAGTACTTACTTGAGTGTTAATTTTTCACTGCATGCACATGAAGACTCTCCAGTCTGTAGGTATCATCTCTTCCTGCTCATCTCTAAGAACCGATTCCTCCTTTATTTCAAAACCACCATTCTTATCTAGTCTGATGTCTTTCATCATTAAGTAAAAGATAATAATGCTATTATAATTGGCAATGTCACGGCTCTTTGGAACCTGTTGAAATTAAACAGCATAGATGTTGTTGTCTCTGCAGTTCCCTAATACTATTTTATGCTGGGTACATTATTACTCAAGACACTGAAATATGCACATGAAGCCAATGAATGTTGGTTTCTAATGACTCTCTCTCAAAAGCTGATACCTTACCTTGCTTTGATGTTGATAGTTAAAAATGCAAATCTAAACTGGTATGGAGAAAAATGTGAATGAGAATTCATTTTCTGGTCATGGCAAATTTACCATTCAGAATTTTATAGCATAAACATTGAACAAAACATCTTCCAATTCTATCTTATCTTGAACTTTCTGGTATTTTGTTTGTTTGTTGCATTGCTACAATGTAATCTCTTTACATTATTCCCTTACTTCTGCCTTCCACATGCCACCATCAGCTAAGAGGATAGACAAGAGACCCATGGGCAGAGCAAGAAGACCAGTCCCATTCATGCAAGAAATATCTATTCTTTCTTAGGTGTTGCTTCAGGCTGACTGGGAGAACACAGCCTCACCATGCCAGTCAGAGGCAAAAAAGGACTAATTAGAAAGGCTGCTAGTATTGTGGAGCAAAACCAACAAAGCAACTGGCATTCGATTTAAATAAATAAAAGTTAGGGGATCCCTGGGTGGCTCAGCAGTTTGGTGCCTGCCTTTGGCCCAGGGCGCAATCCTGGAGTCGCGGGATCGAGTCCCACGTCGGGCTCCCCGCATGGAGCCTGCTTCTCCCTCCTCCTGTGTCTCTGCCTCTCTGTCTATAATAAATAAATAAATAAATAAATAAATAAATAAATAAATAAATGTTCCACGGTGTCTTCTGATATAAAATCAATCTATGAAAAATCAAAAAATGTTTTGGCAACAGTAATCAACCATAAACTGAAAAGTCATATACCATTCCAACAATAAAAACTTTAAGTTCTATGATAATTACTTTAACCAGGAAAATATTAATACTATCTAACAAAAGTTTAACACTTCTAATAAAGTATTTACGAAATAAACTGATGAAATGAACTTCCATTTTTTTAAGTAATCTCTGTGCCCAACATGGGGCTGGAACTCATGACCCTGAAATCAAGAGTCACATGCTTTACCTACTCAGCCAGCCAGGTGCCCCCAAAATTCCATCTTTTGAACAAGATTTGCTGCTAGAAAGGTACCAATTATTCTCAAACTAATCTTTAATCTGCAATTCCATAATCTCTAAACGAAATCCCAGTTGGTTTTTGAAGGACTCCACACACCTATAATAAAATACAATGTGGAAGAATAAAGGTCCACAAATAGCTAGGTAAATTTTAACAAGTAGAAATAGGGATAACTTACCTTAGTAAATATTGCAACATTCTAGAAAGTCAGAGTAATGTATGTGGAAAGAAACACACAGGGGATCCCTGGGTGGCTCAGCAGTTTAGTGCCTGCCTTTGGCCCAGGGCGCGATTCTGGAGTCCCGGGATCGAGTCCCACGTCGGGCTCCGGGCATGGAGCCTGCTTCTCCCTCTGCCTGTGTCTCTGCCTCCCTCTCTCTCTCTCTACGTCTATCATAAATAAATAAATAAATCTTAAAAAAAAAAAAAGAAAGAAAGAAAGAAAGAAACACACAAAGGAAAACTAGACCAAGATGCATATATGTAAGCAAGCACAAACACCCAACCCTACGGTATACAAAATAGTATCACAATTTAATTGGAAAGTTCAAATCGTATAATTGGGAAGCTTTTTCACTTTATGTAAAAAAGTCAAATGACCTCAAGGGAAAGATGGGCTTGGCATAGATGAAAAGAATAAATGTGAAACACATTAAAACACAGAGCATAAGAAAAACCTAAAAGACTGTTTTTATCTCGAATGGACTGCAGGTAATCATCAAGAAATAGCAAGAGTGCCTGCGTGGCTCAGTCACCTAAGCATCTGCTTGTCTGCCTTTGGCTCAGGTCATGATCCCAGCATCTTGGAATCAAATTCTGCTTAGGGTTTCCTGCTCAGGAGAGCCTCCTTCCCCCTCTTCCCTGTCCCTCTCTTGTGATCTCTCTCTCTCTCTCACTCTCAATCTCTCTGTCAAATAAATAAAATCTTAAAAAAAAAAAAAAAAAAAGAAAAAGCAATATCAGTAGAAAGGAGGGCAATTTAAGGAAAACGTCAAAGGCTATAAATCTATAAAGGTATATTCAGACTCATTCAAAATCCAAGATGCAAACTAAAGCAATACAAAGCTATCATTGTACATCTATTTGCAGATGATGAAGCTGTGATAACTTCTCCAATTAAATAGTATTCAGAGGTTAGCTTCTACATTATTCTTTTGTATTGTCATTTTTCTTACTTCCTTTTCATAGTAAGTATAATTACATTCATTATGACTAGCATTTTAACACCTTTTGTGAATTAGTACTTATCAGTTGCCCCTCTCTACCCTGTAACTTAAAGATAAAACTTTTTCATGAAATTGGTAAAAGTAACTAACTGTCAAACAAATATTCCAGTGAATAACTGGTCTGGATATGCCCTTTGAGAATACTGTCTTGGTCATCCTTCATTTCCCTGTGCTTCATGCACTTTGACACCTTTAGACTTTCTCCCAAATAATTAATTCACCAGACTAGCTTGATCACAATAGAATCAAGAATTCTGCTCAATTCATGGGAAGTCAATGAATTAACTTGCTCTCCATAATTAGTATTAAATATAATAAGTCTGTTTGATATGTTTAATCTGCTTTTAGGGACCTATGGGTGACAATATTGCTGACTTGGGAACTCCTCCAGTTGACAAAAATAAATTGTAATCCAGACATGCCTAGGGAGAAGAAACAATCAGGTGTTTATTTAATAATTTTTATTTTTTCAAAGGAAATGAGGATTGTATTATAAACCTCTTAATATGAGGCATTTTTAATAATGGGAAATATTAATGTCAACTACGATAAACGTTGATGCCTTTATTTAAACTTGACATTAAAAATGATAGTGAGACATATTCTTTACCATGGCTAAGAAAGGAGTACTTATTGAAAAGGAATGATTTTGAATTAAATTCCCTTGAAGAAAACAATAAACAGTTAAACAGGTAAAAATTATGAGGCTCATTTATTTCCCAGGTGAGCCAAAGCAATTAGATAGCTCCTTCTTTCGATTGCCTATAGGATATAACAAATCACCTAAATGATTACTTGTTTGGAAAAGCATGTACTCTTTTTCTTTCTCCCTCTATTTGAGAAATTCACTTTTTCCAATTTTTGGGGTCAAATTTCAGTTATATTAAACAAAATTACTCCTAACTGTGAGTAGAGAAGACTCTCCAGCAACACTTCCTGCACTCAGCACTACCTCTAATGGATGGACATTGTTCAGTTAGGAGCAGTAATAAAAAGAATTTATGAATGAGGTTGCCATGTAAAAAGACAGCAAATACCAAGGAATGCTGAGGATCATAAGCAATTTCCTTTTATAGTAGAATGGCCAAAATTTATTTTATAGTCCTTGAAGAAATGTATGAGGAAGTAAACTCTTCCTGTTTTATTTTCCCTATAAGAGGATTCCCTCTGCAGGTGTTTTAAGAACAGATGAACGGAAGAGAAATAAACATGGATTCCTTTAGCCAACATTCATCAAGTACTGTTTTTTGTTGCTTTTGTTGTTTTTTGTTTTGTTTTGCTTTGTTTTTGGTCTTCCACTCTTTTTCTGCCTTTCCTGGTTTTAACCGAGTTTTTAATATAACTCTATCTTCTTTTCTATCCTAGCATTTCAATTTTACTTCTCTGTAAATTGTTTTAGTAGTTACCCAAGTTTGTAGCATCCACTCACAACTTATACCGTTCATTTCAAAAAACACTATACCACTTCACAGAGAGTTCTAGTACCTACGACAAGAGCATTCCCAGTTCCACTCTCATTCCTTGTAACAGTGTTGTCATTCATTTCACTTATCCATAAGCTATAATTACCAAATACATTGTTCCTATTATTATTTCAAATGAATGTTACATCAGTTAAAAATATGAGAAGTAAGAGAGTTTATTTTACCTTAATGTACTCCTCCTTGAGTGCTCTTCCTTTGGGTAAGTAGCTCTGAGTTTCTGACCTATATTATTTCTTTCTGAACATCTGTTAACATTTCTTGCAAGGCAAGTCTCCTGGTGACGCATTCCCTCAATTTTTCTTTGAGAATTTTTTTTTAATTTCTCTTTTCTTTTGAAGGATAGTATCCAGGATACAGAATTATAGTTGGTGATTATTTTTTTCTTTCAACACATTGAATATTTTACTTCAATTGCCTTTGACTTGCATGAAGTCTGAAATCTCTTCAGTTTCTGAAGAGAAGTCTGATGTAACTCTTATTTTTGCTCCTCTGTAGGAAATAGAAAGTGATAAAAATAATTGACCTATCTTCGTGTTTTATGGACTTTGCTCTGTTCACCTAGCTCTGGCAGCATCAAGTGGCTCTGTGGAGTTCTGGAGAGTGGAGGGAGGTAGGTCTGAAGTCCTGCTAAGTTCCTGGGAGTTGATTTCCCCATGGTCCAGCAGCCTTGCAGCCCCTTCCCCACAGGATGAATCTAAGAGACTCAGGATGTGGGGATTCTCTCTGCACCCTGTCCCACCCTGACTAACAAAACACATTACACTTGCTAGCCATATTTCTAGGTGGAAAGGGGGGTAATTGGATTCTCTGTGAACCTTTTTTGGTTTGTGGGGGAGTTTTGGTTGGGTTTCTGGTTTTGGTTCAGCCAAACAGGTCTGCTTTTCATTTTTAAATTGGGAGGGGGATATGTGATAGATGTTCACCTTTTAAATGTAAATGTTTAAAAGTAGGGAATTTCAGTGTTTCCACAGCTGACATTGATGTGGACCTCATTTCCTCCCCCTCTTGCATCCTCCTCTATTTCCTCTTTTCATACTCTTGTATTGATTCTAATAAATGGTTGCTTTAAAAAAAATAGGGACACCTTGTTGGCTCAGTCAGTTAAGCAGTTGTCTTTGATTCAGGGCGTGATCCCAGAATCCTGGAATTGAGCCCCATAGCAGGCTCCCTGCTCCACAGGGAGCCTGCTTCTCTCTCACCCTCTGCTGTTTCCCCTGCTTGTGCTCTCTAATTCTGTCTCTGTGTCAAATAAATAAATAAAAATCTTAAAAAATATAAAAATAAGATACAATTTATCCAAAAATGCAGAAAAGGAGGGTTAAAAAATGTGATTAAAAAAAAGAAAACAGCAAAATGTATAATACAAATAAATCTAAATATATAAGTAACAATTATTAGAAATATAAATTAAATAAGTCCTTAAGTTAAAAAATGGAAACTACCATTTTGTTCAGAAACAAAAATTCAGTTACAGTCTGTTTGCAACAAAACCATCTAGATGACAACCACCTGAGAGTCAATACATACTTGCTCACTAGCAGCTGCAAGTCCAACCACAGAGAAAGTTTTAGTGGGCAGTCACCCCTAAAATGCTGACATAGCCCTAGTGATATATATTTTACTAAAACAAAAGCAAGAGGAATTAGGACATCTGATTTTACTATAATTATTAGGGGAATTGAATCATTATCCAAAAGTTTTCATGGAGATAACACAAAGCCAAGAGAGCTTTATACTCAGTTTTACCAATCATTCAAGGAAAAGAAAAAATCTGTACTACAAAAATCTTTTTAAAAAGAGAAAAAAATGAAGATGCCCTAACTCAGGTTACAACATCTAACATAGCTTTCACTCCAAAATAAGATTGAATACAATATATGAAAGGAAAATTGTAATACAAATTAAGAAAAATTAAATAAAATATTAGATAAGCCCAATAACATAAAAAAAATATAATACACAATAAAAAGTTGTGGTTTATTCCTAGAATGCATAAGTTTAAATATTAGATATGTTTAATTTAATGCATGACATTAATAAATTGAAGAGGAAAAATCAATATAATTATCCCACATATGCAGAAAAGAACCAGTTCAATAGCATTTACTGTTGAGTAAGTATAAACATAAAAATTTGAGGGAATTCTCTTAAACTGATAAAAGGTATTTCTAAAACAAAAATTAAATAAAATAAAAATACTTTGCCCTTACTACTATCATGAACTATTGTGATGTAAGTGTATATGGTGAGGAAAGAATGCATAGGAAGATAAAAGACAGCAAAAAGGAAATTAAAAAAATAAAAGCCTACAGTTTAAAAAAACACAAAATAAACACACTGCTATGTTAATCCTGTTAAATTATAGTTATTAAAAATTTTTGTTTAATATCTTTTTAAGGGAGAAGGTATCTCAATGGCCACCATTGAATGGAGCAATACGTACTATTTCCGTGTTTTTGTTTGTGTGTACCACTTATCATGGCATCAGGGAACCTGTCAAAAGAGATAATACATTATTGCATTATCTTAATATTGCATTATTAAGAGGCGGTATAGTCACTTTTAATTCAAAAGTTCCATAGAGATAGTCTGTCTATCTATCTCTAGATGTAAAGTCGGATTACATCTTTATCTCTGGTCCAGGGAAGCTTGATTGCTCTGGCTTTTGCCTCTTGGCCCTGAAAAGAAGAGCGGTGGAATTTGTAATGTGCTGATTAAAGTCCTAATTACCAGAGTGACTCCAGAGTTAGTTCTTTCCCTAAGGCCTAACTGCTTAGACAGGGCTGTTTTGATTAGATGACCAAGATGATATATAAGTATCCCCCATGAGCAGCTTCTCTAAGCTATCTGAAGCAGATTTCCTTTGGGCCTCTCAAAAGTCAGATTCAGGACAAAAATGCCATTGGGCCCATGTAGAATTCTAATGTGGCAGAAGCAGGAGCTATGGGATGCTCTCCCTGCACTAGCCTCCTCTTGCACTAAGTTCTTTGCCTTTAAATAAAACCTTTATGTGACTATACTCTGAGGAGCCTAGTAAGTCATTTCAAATATACACACTATGGAAAACAATCTAAGTACCTACGCACTGTCGGGAATATATCCCCTTTGTTGTGAGCATATACATGCTGCTTTTGTATGTCCCAAATTCCAACAGTTAAGTAGATGAAATTCTTTCACTATAGAGCGGAAGAATATTTCACTGAAGGGATTTTTTTCCAGTACTAATTAAAATAAGAGGTTCATCAAAAGAATGGAATTATCAGTTTAAAATGAGTGTGCCATTAAGAAGAAAACAAGAGGCTCTTGGATGGCTCAGTCCCTTAGACTCTTGATCTCGGCTCTGATCTTGGTCGCAGAATCATGAGTTCCAGCCAGATATGGACATGGAGCCTACTTTAAAAAAAGAAAGAAAAAGAAAGAAAGAAAGAAAGAAAGAAAGAAAGAAAGAAAGAAAGAAAGAAAGAACAGTGATAGCATTTATGATACAAATTGTATTCTATCTACTTGAAATCAAAAAGCATTAGTAAAATAAAAGTGACACTATATTGATGCCAAATAGGTAAACTTATTTTGGGAAAATAATAACACACATCATATAGCATTAATGTCAATTTTGATATTATTGTTTTGGGATTTTTTTATGCAATTCACAAATATATTTTTGAATTTTGGAGTCATTTATGTGCTTTAAACTTAAGAATTTATGTATAACTTTATGTAAGTGCATACTTAAATATCATGCTGATAATAACTTTTGCTTTCACTAGAGCCAGAAAAATCCTTTTTTCATTAAAATACTTATTATATTGCTCACATTTGAGAAAGTGCTTTATAATATTTGCCTATCCCCTATTAAGATTTTTTCCTTTATTATATTTTATGAACATTTTGAGATCATTTCCCTGACACCAAATGTAAATATTTGAATATTTAGAGTTATTCAAACTAAGAAGCCAATTTTATGTTCTGAAATTCTAAGATTTTTTAAGGAAATCATAGTGGAACTTTCTAATAAATAAGGAAATAATAATATGATTCAGGAACAGAAGGTCACAAATTATCTTTCCTGCTGAGGTACATTGTGAAAAGCATCCTATAGTCTACATAAAATTAGAACAAATATTTATTTAAAAAAAATAGAATTGAAAGAGTTTATTCCTCTCTCCTATGAGGTCTCTTAACTTTGCAGGGTAAATGAATGTTTTCAAGAAACTACAAATGGTTTCTTAGTCTTTACAATTTATTGTAGAATTCTAATGTGGCAGAAGCAATGAAAAAAACAGTCTTGGATTATAAGAATAAGTTTCCATCAATTTCTGGAACATATTTATTTAGTGTACCTTACAAAAATCAGCATTTCTTTTTAAACCAGATGACTTTTATTTGCTTTTTTTTTTTTTTCACTCTTGCAGAAAAAGTGGTACAGTGTTGTAAGGACTTCAAAGCAGGGCTGTGTTCCGTTAATCACACCTCTGAATTATAAGAAAAACAGAACCAAGCAAAGCAAAAATATAAGAATTTGCAGATTACCTTCCATTATAAGGCAAGCAAGTGTTGCATCTAAGAATGAAAAACACAGATATCTGGAGTAACTTCAGGTTTGAGGAAGATACATCCAGTAGATATACTCTTCCTTATATCTCCTTCTAAGTACCACTACAACCCTGGATATTATACATTATTTAAACATAAAATGTCTCATGGTGGAGAAAAGAAGGCAGACCAGCTGGGAAACTTGGGATCCAAGGACTGACACGGTGTGAGATCCATGAGTTTCCTGATTGCCTCAGATATCCCAGACTGGAAGTTAAGAAGTCAGCAACTCAGTGACACCAAAGGAAACAAAAAGAACTCTCACAAATGTGTGCTCTTTCCAAAAAAAAAAAAGATTAGGAAAGGGCAGCCTTTTAGGAAGAAAAGGTTTTGATAGTAATGGAACTAGTCTAGCCACACACTAGCATCCCTACCCCACCAGCAAATGCTTAGAGGAGAGCTGTGCTTCCACCCAGGACTAGCTATGTAGAGACCCTTGACCTCCTACTGGAGGGTGTCAGAGGAAGCCCTACGGGGAGCTGGGACTCTGATCTCCACTGGATGGCAATGAAGTCCATTCTATGATATCACGTTCCCCAGGCTGGGGTCATGATCTCCTGCTGCATCAACTCCCAAGAAGCCTGATGCAGCCCCTTGTCTCCTAATAATTCAGTTGAGAGAGACACAGAGAAGTGGAGTGACTTATTTGTTATTTGTGAGATTCGAAACCTCTGTACACTGAATTTGAACCTTGACCACACTATCAACCTAATATGACACACCTTTAAGTTCTGATTTTGTAGTGCTCCTTGGAAACAGGTTGTTTGTTTTTATCTTCCCTGCAGAGGGGGAGAGACAGAAAAAAAAAACAACAACAACCCACAAATGTTATGTGAGTATTGCCATGATGAATTATAACTTGGCCCTACCCTGTTATTAATAATGCTAAGGCTCTTCATCACATGTAGTTTTCTTTTTCATAGCTCTTTTGGATATGGGAGGAACTGCTGCCACTATGGTTCTTTTCCTTTTTGCCTACTCTTCAATCTTTTGATTTAGAGTGCCAGCTATGGACCTCGGGGTGAATCTATTGATTTAGAGACTCTAATAGAGTTACAAACTAATAAATTGGATTGTCTGGATTATTGGAAGCTTGTAGGGCATGCCCAGCTTACTACCTTCAGACCTGTGGCCCAGGCTATACAGAGGCTATCGTGATGAAAGGTACAGTCCAGTTAATACAAGGAGCTTCTAGCAGGCTGGCTCCTTCCAGGCTCGCAGATGGTTCGTTTGTTTCTCTTATGTGTTTTATTTGTATGCAGTTCCTGCTAAATTTAGGTCGTGGCTGTAACTATTCCCTAGCTGATTCAAGCAGTCCCTTTTCCAATCTTGGGCATATTATCTGCCTGGCAAAGATTCTAACATCCTGATTTCCTGGGTAGTTCTTATGTAGATGTCCCCGATGATGGGAATCAAGTGAGGGCAGGGGCATTACACTAGCCAGGATCTCTTTCTTGCCTTGAAACTCCCCAAATAGATTGTGATCAGAGCATTTCTTCACCATGCCCTTCTTTTTTTTTTTTAATAAAATAATTTTTATTGGTGTTCAATTTACCGACATACAGAATAACACCCAGTGCTCATCCCGTCAAGTGTCCCACCATGCCTTTCTTAATTAAAGACCTGCCAACTGCCTTTCTGTTTGCCTGCAAATATTTCAGTCCATGAGACACTGGGTGGTATATTTGTACTACAAGTAGCCTTTTCATCTTTCCAAATCTTTGAAATTCTTGGTATCCTCCTCATCTTTCCTGAGCTCTTCGTTCCTTTTCTAATTTTCTCCTCTTCCTCCTTTTGCTGATACAAAATATTTCTTCTATCAGTGCGATAATTATTGGCACATTTTATAAGAGTCCATCATCCCTGTCCAACTAAGTATTATTATACTTTCTTCTGAAAATGAATTATTTATAAACCAGTAGAAGACATAAGCTTAGGTTATCATATTCTGCACTTGACCCTGCATTCAATTACTTGGGTCTACATTCTTTTCAGGAAAGGCCATAGCTATAGCTCAATTCAGTAGAGAAATAAGACACTCTCTGAAGACATTCTAGAACAGGATCTTTCTCCTAGATGTAGCCTTATGCAGAGTAGATACTTTGAGGATTTAGCAGGATTCACAAAGTCTAGTATGCAATAGTACTAATAAGGGTTGGATTTCCTACAGCTATATAATCTCAGTGTTCTTGCCAGGGCAGACTGGCACTACTGCAATTTCTGCTTTCACATCCAGCCCTGTGCCCTGAGTCTGAGAAGTCCAAGTGCCTCAGGAGGTCAGAATCAAAATAATGAATCACAAAAGCCTGTTAACCTCAGGCAAATTGATACTCATTTAGTTAAATGCCACAGAAGCAATTAAGATGAGAAAGCTTCACATCCTAGACTCTACCTAGGCTCTAAGCTTGCCGATCTGATTCAAAAGCATTTTAATGAATGTCACTTCCTGCAATACCAGATCATGCTGATTTGGCAAGAAGAACCCAGAGTCAACTGTTAGTCACAACTTCCATCTCAACCTTACCCTTATTTTGTCTTCTGGAATTAAGTTTCTTTACCTGAGAATTGCGACAGATCACAAGAACCCAGCAGAGGCCAGGACTAATTGTATCTGCAAATGAATAACTGAATGGGAGTGGAAGAAGTCTTGCCATTGTCACTTCTTCACTCACACGTGACATATTCTAGATGCTGGACACACGGAACCATATATTGCTCACTAGTTCAGTGAATATACTGTGTCCTCGAAGACAACCCTTTCACTCTGCTGTTGCCTTATCTGAGCTCTCTTCCAACCATTCTATCACTCTACCAAATTCCGGCTAGTATTTCATCAGTTACAAAATGTTGAGAGCTTGCAAATTCAGAGGCATAGAAATGTAGAAAAGGTAATTGGTGTGAGCGAGCATCTCAGGTTTAAAGTTTGGTAGAATTTAGACATATATGCCTGATAGTGTTAAACTTTACATCTTAATGATCCTGCTAGATGGGGGTTGAGAGGACAACCAGAGAGCAAAGTGGTAATGTACATGTCAAGATAAAATCAACAGAATAGCCATGTTGGTGCCATTTACTAGATTTATAGATTTGCAATCTGAGCAGATTCGAGAACAGAATTCAATATTTCTGTTTGTATATGTGGCATTTATGATGTGAGACAATTTGAGATGTTAAGCTGGCGACAGAATGTGTAAGTTGGTAAATAAGAAAAGTCTGAGCTGAAGAAAATTCTTTTTATCCATTCATTATTAAATATTTTTGGAACTACTCTAAATAAAAATGTTGAATGTAAGAATAAGAGTGGCAAGTATGAAATTCAATTTCAGAGAACTTGCTAGAAAAGTGGATAAACAAAGTTTAGGTAGACTTTAAGGCAGTGATAGGCCAAGTTAGGTGATTGAAAATGAAAAGTAAGAAGAAGAGAGAATTAAACACTGAGAATCAGCAAGGTAGATTATAAATGACTACACACAGAGAGGAAGGTAAACCACCAAAACAGAGAAGGACAAGGTCCTGAAAGACAGCAGGTCTATACTCTATTGTGAAGCAAGTAGAGGACATAAAACAAAGTATGTAAAGTGGTTTTATAAATATAAGGAATTTAAAGGAAAAGTGTAAGTGAAAGAAAGCTGTTGAAAAAAGAAAGTTATATATAGAAAACATCTGTAGAATGAACAATAAAGGAAATCAATAAGGCATCAAAGAAACAAATAACAGATTGAAGCCAGTAGTAAGGCCTTCGAGCAGACTACTATGATTATCGAAAGTCTAACAATACAAGGAAGGGAAAGATAGCAACCAACGACCTTGGAGGCAACTTATTTTTGACGATTAATGGAGGAGGAAAGGAAAGAGTGGAGAGGGAACAAAATAGCACATCGAAGGTATCAAGAGGTGCTGACAATTAGATTATTATGCTGATGAAGCTGATAGAAATTTCATTCTGGTTTGTTTTGCACAGAAAACAGTAATTCAATTTTATAGTCACTTCTTTTCAAAAAATGACCCTTGTGGGTTTGTGTTCTGAGACTCAAGGGGAACTAACTACATAGGAATCTACAGGTTGTCCAGTGAAAGCTATTGTCACAATTAGGAAATCAAGTCAAAACACAAAGAAATGTTTATTTAAATTTAGTTGCCAATGGATGTGTAAGTTACACGGTATGCACATATAAACAATGGCCACATCTATTCATCTTTATTCACTTTTGTACAGTATTGGCAAGGTTTTTGACTCTTTTGAAGCATGTACAGACAAGCATTGAGTACTTAATACAGATTTTCTTTTATTGGAGTTCAATTTGCCAGCATATAGCATAACACCCAGTGCTCATCCCAAGTGCCTCCTCAGTGCCTGTCACCCAGTCACCTCATCCCCCCGCCCACCTCCCTTTCCACTACCATTTGTTTGTTTCCCAGAGTTAGGTGTCTTTCATGTTTTGTCACCCTCACTGATATTGTCACTCATTTTCTTTCCTTTCCCTTTATTCCCTCTCATTAATTTTTATATTCCCCAAATGAATGAGACCATATAATGTTTGTCCTTCTCCGATTGACTTATTTCACTCAGCATAATACCCTCCAGTTCCATCTGGAGGGTATTAAAAAAAATAAAATTTTTGCTTTTCTTGTAACAGCCCTTCCTCACATGCTTCCCTATTTTATTAAATAATATACATACTACACAAGTATATTTTTATGTAAAATTGGGGGCCCCACTTCAATCCCCATCCTACTTTCTGCCTTATCCTCCTGAGTTAGTGCTGTATTAATTTATTGTGTACCGTCATGCACCACTGTTTCAAAATGAGAGGTTTCAGATTCTCATAAAACAAGATATTCAAATATATAATTATTATATCATTCAGATTAGCCAAAAAAATACATCCCCTGTCATTATTTATTTTTTTGGAATGTTCTTAACATAGACAAAGCCCCGCCACAAATATGGATGATGTGATATGAATGTACTACATTCTAGCTGAATATAGTAATATACGATATTAATTTAGCAAACAAAATTGTGGTTAAACATGTAAAACTCTGAAAAGACATGCTTGATGTCTTAAAAAAACTATTTTTTATTATTTTTCAACTAGTTAGTATAAGAAAAATATACTGTTAAATGATAAAATTACACTTCCAATTTTTTTCTGAACTTTAAATGTTAAAAAGTAACTCAATGATGTTGAAATAGAAGTTTTCACATATTAAACACTTTATATGTAAATAGAAGACATAGCACAAAATATTAACTACTTTATGTCTCAATATGCAATATCATAGTCATAGTAGATTGAGAGGATTTTACAAGAAATGTATTTGTATGTTTTAGTGTTATACTCAAATGGTAATCTCAGTACTACCAAGAACACCTGACGTGTTATCAAAAAATGTAAAAGCACAAAAGAAATGATTCTTATATGTATGTCAACAAGCAAAAAGTTTTCCACCTGAATCATATACACAAGTTTCACTTTATTATAAAATATTTCAGTATGAGAAACTTACTCCGTTATTCTTTTTATTTTTGAAATATTGAGAAAAATGCTTTAAAAAGGATAATGCTTTAATTTGTAATTACTCCTTATATAGCAGTTAATATAAAACATATATATAAGTATACATTCGTAGGTATGCATAGACATACATTCATATATAAAAACACATACATAAGCACTAGAAATATTCAGGCACACGTATACATTTAATCCTCACAACAATTCTGAAGTTGGTGAGCATATACATAGAGAAAGCAGTGCATAAACAGATTAAATAACTTGTCCAAGGTCATACAGCTAATAAATAAGCTGAGTTTCATCCGGAGACAATTTGGCTCCAGACACCTTGCTCTTTTCCCACTTTCTTCAAAGAATTCTTTTAAAAAATGCATTCTTTGAAGAATCAAATTTTTACTTAATTTCAAGTCTCAAAGATTCTGGAAAAGGTGTCTTCGTCTGTGTGTGCTTCAAAAGAATCAGCAAACTCACCAATTCTGTAGAGGAAGCAAACACAATGAAATAGATACAGCCATTACTTATTGTGCACACCATGTCATTTTTCTTATTGATCGGCAACTCAATTTAATGAAGTAGTGCTTCTGAGGTGAAATGATCTAAATGTTCCACCTTTTCCCCATCTTTATCTCATTCATTTCTCTGAGGGAAATGCTGTGATGATATTGTACTAGATCAACTTATTGGTCTTCTATTGGAACTGTTTTGGTTCCCCCCACTTCTCAAAATTCCTTTCCTTGCATGGTTCAGAGTGCAGTTGGCCACAAAGAAATCCTTCAAAAGATCTGTAGGATAGAAATGAAGGAACTATAGCTTCTGGGAAGGTCAGTGTGTTGCCAGGCACTGTTGGAGCTCATGTACATAGTTACTCATTTGTTGGGGTACCATTTGGTGGAGGCAGCAGTCTAGTCCAGCAGCTATGGAATTCATTCTTCAATGTTTCCAGTCCTGCACTGTGTGTGAAGCTCCGTTAAGAAGGATTCCAAGTTTTTCTGCAGGTCATCTACACTGTTAAGTTTGAGGGCCGTGAGAGGTCTTCATGGGTTACACTAGGTCCTTGTGGAATCCAGTGTAAGTTGATGGATTCCACTGTGTGCTCACTTTTCTCCCTCATAACTCACTCTTCTTCCCAGTTGCTAGCTCAGTTGCCTGAGAGACTTCAAACCCTTTTTTTTTTTTTTTAAGATTTTATTTGTTTATTCATGAGAGACATACACACACAGAGGCAGAGACACAGGGAGAGGGAGAAGCAGGCTCCATGCAGGGAGCCCAACATGGGACTCGATCCCAGGACTCCAGGTTCAGGCCCTGGGCTGAAGGCGGGCTAAACTGCTGAGCCACCCGGGCTGCCTGAGACTTCAGACCCTTCACCAGACATATACAGGCAAGAGCCTTCCATGGCTTCTTCACCAGCTGCTACAACTGTGGAATGTCTAATCCATAGTGAATCTGTCATTTGACACTACTCACAGTAATGCTGCTTTTCTGATCAAACTCTGAAACCGGGCAGCCCGGGTAGCTCAATGGTTTAGCGCCGCCTTTGGCCCGGGGCCTGATCCTGGAGACTCGGGATCAGTCCCATGTCGGGCTCCCTGCATGGAGCCTGCTTCTCCCTCTCCCTGTGTCTCTGCCTCTCTCTCTTTCTCTCTGTGTGTCTGTCACAAATAAATAAATAAAATCTTAAAAAAACAACAACTCTGAAATAAGTAATGCCAGAAATTCTGTTCCAGGGGAATGGAACCTTAAAAATGCTTTCTTTGATTTAGATTTGGGTTGTGTGGAATTGTTCCTCTAATATGATTTAATTTAACGGTATTGACAACTCATCTGCCAGTGAAAAGGGGACACTGGTAGTCCATCGTATGGACTGGCAGAAGTGTTTGAGTCACAACATGTAGACATCTGTAGCCAGTATCTATAGATATCAATGCTTTGGATAACTAAGCAATTGCTGCCAAAGAATGTTTTTATTGAAAATTAACTAGTAAAGCTGGTTATTTGTTTCTAAGTGAGAAATTTATAGTCTCAGCTCAAGGTCCAAATAAAAAGGAAACTATAAGAAAGTTTCTTTTACTACCCTGAAAGAAACCCTTATACCTTGTAGCCACAGGACTGCAATTGATGACACTAAACTCAAAGTCCAAACCTGTGATTGGCTGAATCACAATGCAAATTGAATTCACAATCACCTGGGTCCCCTTTGTTAAACTTAAGGCATTGATTGGGAAACAAAGAGATTCTGAAACGTTAATGGAAACAGATAAGTCTCCATAGGACCCCAAACCTCTAAATTCTGCCCAGCTTTCTTTGCCAGAAGAAGCAGCCACTTGAGGAAGTTCAGCTTCCCTTGCCTGAGGAAACTTTAATGTCCTCCCCTGAGAGAGCTGCCCTGGAAGGGAGACCGATCCGCCTTAAGACCTGCTCCTACCACCTGTCACTACTTCTAGACTGACAAACAGTTCCAAGTTCATCAGATCCCAGGAGGTAAGTTCAAAGTATGTAAGTGGGATCCAAGGAGATGCCTTACATGTCAGGAGAATCCTTCAGCAAAGCCTCCATCCGTTGCTAAATAGGAAGCCATATATGCCAGCAGGGTATTCCAACAGCATTGTCCTTCACCAAAAAATTATTTGATGAAGTATGGCAATGGACTCTTGATGAATTCTTTTATTTATTTATTTATTTATTTATTTATTTATTTATTTATTATTTATTTATTTATTTTAGAATAGTTTTGGTTTTTGAAAAAATTTCAGAGGACAGTACTGAGATTTTCCAATTACCCTGCCCTCACACATTCACAGACTCCCCTTATTATTAGCATCAATCATTAAAATGGCATATTTTTTGAAATAAAGGTCAAACCTACAGTGACACCTCATAATCACCCAAAGGCTATAGGTTACCTTAGGGTTCACTATTGGTACTGTAGGGTTCACTGTATATACTATGGGGCTGGACAAATGTATGCTGACATGTCTCTACCATTATTTTATATTTTTCAGGCTGACTTGTGCATCATATGAAGAAGCATGGGGTGTCTGTTTATTCCATGATTGTAGTTGTTAACTTTGTTTCCCTTGGTAGATGGCATCTGCTAGGTTTATCCACGCCATGTTCTTTCTCTGCAATTAATATTTAATCTCTGGAGGGCTACCTAGAGTCACAGCATATAATATTTTCACCTAACAGTTTTAACCTCCATCAGTGATGCCTGCCTGAATCTTTTATTACTATAGTGTGGGAATAAAAATGACTTTCAAACTCTATTATTCCATTTACACTTGCTACTGGGTATGTCTCTGTTAAAATGAGCTTTTCCTTCTTCTGTGTGTACATTTATGTGTATATATGTATCTACATGTGTGTACACATATACATATGCTTGCACATACACATGCACTTGACATAAGTATGGATTAATGAATTTTTATTTTATTGAATTATAATTCAGTAATGTTTATAATTCATACTAATGTTCACTTTTCCCTGATTTGGCTGTCAGAACCTCTTTAAGCAGCCTGTTGTGTCATTTTGACTCTTTCTTATCATTTTTGGGGTCCTTACTAACCGTAGCACAACAGGATGTTGAAGGTTTGTGGTGTACATTTTATTTTGCTTCAGTTATGGTCAAAGCCATTTTTTCAATGATCCCTGGTTCCTTTTCATGATATTATGTCATTTAGAAACAGATCTGAGTACTAAGAACCCTTTCTCTGAGATATACCAATTTTTTTCTCCTAGTTTGGCATTTGCCTTTTGAATTTTCTCATGACACTCGTTTTCTTATTCTATGCCAAGTGTTTTGTTAGTATAAGGGAATTAATCTTTTATCTTACTAGATCCAGATGTTGAGCCCTAGGAAGTCTTTCCCAAGAAACAAGTTATAGAATGTTTCACTTATATTTTCCAGTAGCACTTATATTCCTTTTTTTTTTTCTTAACATTTAGATCTATAATCCATTTGGAATTTACTCTTGTGTATGGCATGAAAAAAAGGTCACATTTCTTTCTTTTGCAGTTGGCTTTCTAGTTGTCCCAACATTTTATTAAAAGTTTACCTTTGCCCTAATGACTTGATATGCCAATTTCTATAAATAAATAAATTCCTATAAATATATATATAAATTTCTATAAATAAATTTCTATATCTTCCATCTCTACGTTCTTTCTTTCATTCCAAAGGCCTGCTTATCTATTCTGTTACCATACTTCTTAAGTAGAAATAATATTATAATATTTAATATTGATGTAATATAATGTATTAAGTATATAATATATATTTGACACATTAAAGATATATTTCTCTTGATAGCACTTTATCATCAACTATTCTCACGTGCTTATTTTTTCCATTTTATTCCCCATATTGCCAACTTCTTTAGGTCAGAAAACAAAAATGAAACCAAAACCTCAGGGAAAACTTAAAGCACAAAAAATCTCTTTTAATTGGCTTATTAAAGTGGTAGACCCTGCCCATTTTATCTTCTATTGAATTTTTGGGGCCAATATATTCTGCAGTGCATACCCCATACACATTTATTGACTAAACAAAACTATGTCACCCTGTACCTGGATTTTTTTCTCTCTCCACTTAGCTACTGTTAAGTAAATGGATACCATATGAATTATAATTTTTTATTGTTTAGCCATTTATAGAAAAAGAAATAATGTATCAATATAATTATTGACATTGTTAATCATATTCTGCCTGCATTTATGAAATGTAAATAGTCAATGAAGAGTGTGAAAAGACAGAAAAAGAAGTCAGTTGAAAAGAAAACTGTTTTAAAAAGGAGATTTGATTAGTTCAATTTATGTTAAAGCTAAATCCATTAAGCTGAAAAGATGAAAATGCTTCAGAGCATGGGAAGTAGAACTGGTAAATTACAGTGGTGAATTGTGCACTACAACGAAATGATCTAATAAAGTAGTAATTTGCCATATTATTATGATCTACAAAGACAATTTAATAAAAACAATTTGGTTCATATTGCTTCTAGCCTAGTTGAATAGTTTCAAAATCATAATTTTTAAAAAAGAGTATAATACTTTTTTATCATGAAACTACATGTTTACAAATTAAAATTTATGCTGCTGAAATTGTTATTAAAACTACCTTGGTAATGACCATTATCATAAAGTCATCTACTCAAATGCCACATTAAATTAAAACACAGTTATAGTCTCACCATTATTTTAATCTTTCTTTGTATGCCCTTCTGTTTTTTCAAATGGATTTTTTTTCTAAAATAATCAATGAAGGAACTCTATTTTTCCTGTACTGAAATTTTTGAAATAGCTAAAGCTATAAGATCTATTTTTATACATTCTTTCATGAGATTAAAGGATTAGTTTAAAAAGGAGAGATTCTTGTATTCTAAAATCTCTGTACTGTTAGAATTGTTTAAAAAGTATCAGAGCCAAAAATAGCTTAAAGCTATTAATGTTATTCTGTCTTAGGGAAAATGGGGCAATTAAACTTGCAAAAACTTCTCCAATTTGGGGCGCCTGAGTGGCTCAGGGGTTGAGCATCTGCCTTCAGCCCAGGGTGTGATCCTGGGGTCCCAGGATTGAGTCCCACATCAGGTCCCTACATGGATCTTGCTTCTCTCTCTGCCTATGTCTCTGCCTCTCTCTTTCTCTGTCTCTCATGAATAAATAAATAAAATCTTAAAAAAAAAAAACCTTCTCCAATTTCATGAAATTTTAGTATTAACTCAAATTTTCATTTTTAAACTATAGGATGACTAATGTTTGGAAGAGTTACTTGAGTATGACAGAGATAATCTTTCCATGAAATTTACCTTTCTAAAACTATTTTATTAAGTGTGATACTTTTCCAAAAATATCTGCAGGAAATATATGTAATGGTGAAATGTTGAACACATCTCTTTAGTTCACTCTAAGTCAATTCTGCTAAATCATTTATATTTATTTCTATTTCAATTTACATTTATATTTATAATGGAGATCCTAGCTATTGCAGTAAGACATGAAAGAGAAAAAGTTTAGGTTTCTGAAAATGCAAGCATATGGAAAAAATGGAATTCTTTTCCATTGCTGGGAAAAAAATTAATTTTAGCTCTGACATATAAACTACTTGAGAAACATTATTCCCGTATGTACAGGAGAAATCTGGACAAATAGAAAATTAACTTTTTCTTTTTTTGACCCATCAGAGAACTGAGGTCCTAGGGCAAACCACCACCTGGAAAGCTAGAGAGAGAAATTCAAGGAGAAACAGTTAAGATCTGCTTACTTAGAACAAAGGCTACTGTAGCAATAAACTGGTAGTACATTTCAATGGATATTTTGTAAAATTGTGATAGAATATAAATAACATAAAAGTTACATTTTTAACCCTTTTAAAGGATACAGTTGCTGATATTCAGTACATTCACATTGTTGTGCAACCATCACACTATCCATTTTCAGAACATTTTCATCTCCTCAAACTGAAACTCTATACCCATCAAAAGCAAATCTTCATTTACCTCTCACCCCAGTCCCTGGAAGCCACCATTCTATTTTTTTGTCTCATGATTTTAACTTTAGTATCTTGTATGAGTGGAATTATATAATATTTGTCCTTTTGTTTCTGGTTTATATCATGAGCATGTCTTCAAGGTACACGTATGTTGGAGCATATGTCAGAATTTCCTTCCTTCTTAAGATTGAATAAATTCTATACCATGTTTGTTTATCTGTTCATTCATCCATGGACATTTGGGTTGCTTCTTTGAGCTATTGTGAATACTGCAGCTATGTGCATTGTATACAAGTGGCTGTTGGAGTCCTTACTTTCAATTCTTTGTGGTATATGTGCAGAAATAGAATTGCTGAATTACAGTAGTGCCATGTTTGATTTTTTGAAGAAACACTATAATATTTTCCACAGTGGTTGTACCATTTTATATTCCCACTAGCAATGCACAAAGGTTCTAATTTCTCCATATCCTCACCAATGTTAACTGTTGTTTGTTTTGGATTTATCTGTCTTATAATACACCAATTTATAAAACACACCAAGGAGCCTGAAGTGGTTTCAGATTGTGGTTTAATTTGCATTTCTCTGATGATTAGTGGTGTTGAGAGCATTTTTTTCATTGTTTACTGGCCATCTGTATATCTTCTTTGAAGAAATGCCATTTGCCCATTTTTAATTAGATGTTTAGTTTTTTAATATTGATCAATGGTAATTGTTAAAGACTGAGTGTAAACTAGTAGGAGATTGAGACCTCCCGGGGGCTGAAGTCTTAGGGAGTCCTCCACAAGTTGGTGTGCTTTCCCTAGAAAGTTCACCAGGTTCTCATGGTAAAAACCACAGAAAGATCCCCAGTGGCTTAGGGAGAAGGAAGTGAAGAGTGATCTTTGTGAAATATGCCAAGAGCCTTCACCATAACAAAACCCTACAGTCCAGAATCAGGTCAGAACCTTATTCCAATTCAGGTAAGAGAATTCCTCCCATTCAAACTCTCCAGTAGCCTTTTTCTCTCACCTAAAGGAGAAAAAGAAAAGTCAACAGGGGTCAAGGTTACAAGGAAATAGGTTATAATGTTGTAGTCAGGGAAGAGAATTAGGAATCAGGGAGAAAGAAAAAAAGCTGTCCTCTGGGGACACAGTTGTGAAGTCACAGCCCAGATACACAGGCTGATTAAGAAACTAATGATTTAATTGAAAGATTATAGGACACTCTTCCTCTCTTAATAAACTTCACCATCCCATTAACAAATCTCTAGCATATCAGTTGATTTTACCTGAAATAGTTAAAAGACAAAGATTCTCTCTAAGGAGGAGTGCTTAGGGAATCTCAAAACTAATGAATAGTTGGAAGAAAGGCAGGCAGGGACAAGAGGTCCCCACTCTAAGTGGAAACCACCCTTGAAAGGATTTTACAACAGCCTGGAAGGAGCCCTCTACCCTTTCCCAAGTGATAGAGGACAAAAACCTGACTGGATGATCATTGCATGGAGGTTAATCAGATTAAAACAGCCCACCAACAAGCCCATAAAAACCCCTAAGCTTAGAAACCCTCTCAGGTCCCCACCCTCTTTGGGAGCTTTGTACTATCTCTCAATAAACTTTGCTTCACTATCACTCAATAAATCTTGATTGCTGCCCACCTAGTGTTAGGTCTGCCTCTTCATTCTTTGAAGCAGTGTGATCAAGAACTGCAGGCACTGAAGGAAAAGAAATCCTGCAACACTAGAAGGGAAGACAAAAACAAGAACACTAGCAGAATTCTAAGCTTATGGTGGATATAGCTACTAGGAACATTAAATCCAGCCCAACTCCTAGCCAAATTAATGTAAGTCTCACACAAGATTTATTTACTTCACTTTTTATTACTAGCTACAACATGTTTGGCTATCAACAATTACAACCCATGAAAAAAAGCAAGAAGAAAACAGAAGTATGAAGATACAAAGCAAACATCAAAAGAAGACTCAGAAATCAGACAGACTTTAGAATCTTCAGACAAGGAATTTAAAACAAATATGATTAATATGTTAAAGGCTTTAAGAAGAAAGTAGAGATCATGCAAGAAGAGGTGGGTTATGTTGGGGCCAGGCGGGAAGGGAAACTCCTCAAGATGGCGGATACGCCAAAATGGCTGAGGTTCCTGTCACCACCTCCACTTGGGACGCCAATGGACCAATGACCTGCTGACAGCTTGAGCAGACCCTTACACCTCTCCTTTGGACTTCCCCAACCGAACCCAATGCCCTCCAAACCCCAGAGGAGGAAGTCACCGTTGACTGGTCGAATTGCAATCCTTCCTTTGCATAGTGAGGGTCACTCTGACTGGTTGGATTGCAATCCTTCCTTTGCATATGAGCCAGCCAATAGGAAACCGTTCTGCCTTACAACGTTATGTAAACCCCCTACCACCTTGTCTTGGCGGGACTTCCTCGACTCACTCTCTTTCCCCCGTGAGTCGTGGAACCTCGCCCGAGGGTGCCTGCAATAAAATCTGTTCTTGGACCCTCGCTTGCCTTGGCGGTCTCATTTCCATCTAGTTACTAAAAAACTTAACAGGTTACAGAAGCAGAAAGATAGAAACTTTAAGAAAGAATAAAAAGGAAGTATATGATATCAATTGAAAACACTATAATAGAAATGAAGAATACCCTTGATGGATTTATCAGTAGACTAAACAAAGAAAACAGTGAGCTTGAAAATTGGTCAATGGAATCTTTCCATGCTGAAACGCAGAGAGAAAATAGAATGAAAAATAAAGAGAACATCAAAGAATTATAGGATAATATTTAAAAGATGTAATATATGTGTAATTGGAATACCAGAAACAGAGGAGACAATGGCTCAGAAAATATATCTGAAGCTATAGTGGCCAAGAACTTCCTAAAATGGCACAATCACTTTTGAAAACAGTCTGGGGATCCCTGGGTGGCACAGTGGTTTGGCGCCAGCCTTTGGCCCAGGGCGCGATCCTGGAGACCCGGGATCGAATCCCACGGCGGGCTCCCGGCATGGAGCCTGCTTCTCCCTCTGCCTGTGTCTCTGCCCCTCTCTCTCTCTCTCTTTGTGACTATCATAAATAAATAAAAATTTATTAAAAAAAAAAAAAGGAAAACAATCTGATAGTTCCTCAGAACACTGAACATAGAGTTACCACATGACCAAGTAATTCTATTCCTTGGGTACACTCAAAAGAAATAATAATAAAAGTCTACACAGACATTTGTACATAAATGTTCAGGCAGCATTATTCATGAAAAAGAAAAAAGTAAAAACAACCCAAGTATCTATGAACTGATAAATGAATAAACAAAATGTTGTACAACCATATAATAGAATATTATTTGGCACTAAAAAGCAATGAAGTTCTCCTATAATGCTTCATGAATTAATCTGAAACCACTATGCTGAGTAAAAGAAACCAGGCACACACACAGAGAATATGATTCCACTTAAATAAAATAACC
The DNA here is from genome assembly GCF_048164855.1 of Canis lupus baileyi. Lineage (NCBI taxonomy): Eukaryota > Metazoa > Chordata > Mammalia > Carnivora > Canidae > Canis > Canis lupus. Next base: position 44,480,405 of record NC_132838.1, read on the forward strand.
AGAATAAGTAAATCCATAAGATAAAAAGTAGCTAGATGTTTGCTTACGGCTGGAGAGGGAGAGGATTAGGCCACATTCTACAGTTAGATTGTGGCAATTGTGTCACAGTTGTGTAAGTATACTGAAAGCACTAAATTTATATTTTGAAAGAGTGCTTTTTATGATATATGAATTATATCATAATACAGCTATTTTTAAAAGATGCTGAAAAAATATAACACTATTATAATAGCATAATTAACACATGTAAACATGTCCAAATCTATGAAAATCATAATTAGAATTAATAGTTTATCTTACTTGCTAGATAAAAACATATGAAATGAAACAACAGCAATGAATATAAAGATAATACGATTTATTTTTTTTTTAGATTTTATTTATTTGAGAGAGAGAGAGTGCATGAGCATGAGTAGGGGAAGGGAGAAAGGGATGGGAGAAGGAGACTTCCCAGTAAGCAGGGAGCCCAAAGTGAGGCTTGATCCTAGGACCCCAGGATCATGACCTGAGCTGAAGGCAGATGCTTAACTGACTGAGCTACCCAGGTGCCCCAAGATAATGCAATTTACACAATTATGACATTTATGATAGTAACAAATAGAGTAGCTAACAATTACCTAATAGGAGGGTGCAAAAATATTATAGTTAGAAATAATGAATTATTATTTAAAGCCATTAAGTTATTCTATAAAAATGGAGAAATAAACTGTTTTCTTGAAAGGAAGTCTAGCATAAAGATGCCAATTAATCATAAACTACTCCCTACAGTGAATGAAATTCTAATTAAAATTTGAATAGGATCTCTTAATGAAAACTGACAAAATTGATTTAAAAATATGCATAGAAGGGCAAATCCAAAAATCAGTAAGATATTCTTGAACTAGAAGAAGCAGACAAGGGAATTTACACTTGTGTATATTTATAAATCAGTACATTTTAGAAGGACACAAGACAGATAAATAGAACACTAGAACACAAAGTGAGAAGCAAAAGCATGAACATAGGAAATCTGAGAGCAAATTCTACAGGTCATTGGCAAAATGATGGGGATAGTATAATCAGTTATCTATGTGAGGAAGAAAAGGAAAGTGGGTTTCTTTCTGAGACACTACTCAAACGGAATTAGGAGATGAAAATCTACAAATATGAAAGACAGATCTGTACAAGTTTTCTGAAGCCCAGTTAGGAGAGTGTCTTCATAAACTCTGGAGTGGCAAAAATACTTAAACAAGACCCAAACATCATTAAAACAAATTAACTAACTCATTTCCATTTGATTAAAAGTAAGAACTTCTTTTGATCACAAGATAGCTTCAGAGAGTGTAAAAACAAGGCACAGGTTTGCAGAAGATATTTGAAACATTTATATAGCAGAAAAGATTAGCATCTTCAATACATAAAATATCCCGCCAGTCTGTATGAAGAAGGTAAACAACCCAGTGGAAAAATGAACCAAAGACATGATCCAGAAGAGGAAACAGAAATGACTTACAAATAAATGAAAATATGTATGACCTCATTATTTATTAGGGAAATGGACACTATTACCATACTGAAATATACCATTAGATCCATCAGATGTCCATCAGACATCAAAATTAAATCTATTTCAAATTTTATATGAGGCAATGGTAATTCCCATTCACTATTGGTCACAGTATACATTATTATACCCACTTGGGAAAACTGGTGAAATCTAATAAATTTACCTCAGTTACCTTCATGTACCAGCAGTTCCAATTCTGTACATATATCCTAGAACTCGAGTTCCATAGGACTATGAACTTCTTTGTACATGTATATTACATCAGGGGTTCATATATAAAAATGTTCATAACAATATTGTTTTCAAGAACAGAAAGTGTAAAAGGACCAAAAGGTTCATCAGCAGAAGAATGTTGTTTAAAGAGTAGAATGCTAGATTACAGTGAAAAATAACTACATCCATATCATTAATAAAAATAATTCTCAAATTATCAGTGTTTATGCAGAACATAAAACTAAAAGCATGGAAAAACATAAACAATAATAAAAATTTTATTACTTACCAATACATACCTTGATAGTAAAATCATAAGCAAAATGGAGAATGATTAGCGTAATAATATTCAAAGTATTTTTTTCCTCTGTGGGCAAGATAAATACATTTTATTGGCTCAAGTAGAAAGGAGAGTCTACTATAAGCTCTATTTTCTCTTTTTTCCTTTTTTTAGAAAGAGAGAGTGTGCAAGCATGAGCCGAGTGAAGGGTAGAGGGAGAGGGAGCGAAAAAATCTCAAGCAGGCTCCATGCTAAGTGCAGAGCCTGAGGCAGGGCTGAACCCTGAGCTGAAATCAAGGGTCAGACACTTAACAGACTGAGCCACATAGGTGCCCCTTTATTATTTCTTATGCTCTGTGGTACAGACTTTATGTATTTATGTATGTATTTATTTATTTATTTATTCATGACAGACAGACAGACACACACACACACACACACACACACACACACACAGAGGCAGAGATACAGGCAGAGGGAGAAGCAGGCTCCATGCGGGGAGCCGGACGTGGGACTCCTGAGTCTCCAGGATCACATCCTGGGCCGAAGGCGGCCCTAAACCACTGGGCCACCGGGGCTGCCCGACACATTTATTTTTATCTTATAAACTCTATGTTGCACACACTCATAACATTTACTTAATAAATACATTTTACTGTTTTTAAGTGGGGAGAAAAAACACAATGTGGATGCATTTATGATTTGAGCCAGAGGGTGAAGGGAATATAATATAGTTTGTTACTACTTCAGGCACTCTGAGAGAAAAGTATTTGGGAGCAGTATTTTAAAATCTTCATTTTTAAAATAGATTTTTAAGAGTGCTTAGTGAGGGAGAGATTATATTTACTAAACCAATGTTAATTTCATATAACTGTACTGCAGAGAATGTCCTTAACTTTCTTTATTAAAATCTTTACATTAGCATCCATGAAAACCAGAATATTGTTTCCTCCTGTTTATCAGACCACAGTTCTATGCTAAGAGGCAATAAATAAGCTACCATGTATCCCAGTAATTGATACAGTTTGGGAGAGCCCTACATCTTTAAAGCCAACAAAAATGAGAATGTTTCTTCTTCCCCTCATCACATTTACAACTAATGGTAATTAAATGACAGGTAAGTAATATATATGATTATACTGAGTAAATATCTGTCTGCCATTTCACTGCCTCAGCCCATATTATGATGAAACTTTGTCTTTTATGTTTGTCTTTTATGTACTCCTTAAAGATACATCTAATTTTACAGATCAAGAGCTGAAAACAGTAATGCCTGGATTCATAAGACTGCTAAAATAATTTTATTACCTCTATAAAACCATGACTTCTTTCTTCTCTATTAAGAGGTTAAGCATGGCAGCAAAAATAAGAATGCTATTTTTTTAAAGAAACTGAAAATATTTCACACCATGAAATCGTTAATTAGTTTTGAAAGCTTCAATGTGATTTAGGGTTGGTAAAATATTTTTTTGTATTAACAAAAAAAGTGAACTTTTGTATATTTTCTGGTAATATATTTTGTATTTTCTGGTAATTTTGTATATTTTCTGGTAATTCTAAAGTAGGAAAATTTTAGTGTAAACTAATATAAAAGTTTCAGTATAAAGTTCATCTCCTGCCCCACTCACACCTGACTTAGGGAAAGAATCATACCAAAGCAAAGTGAAGTGTGGTGGTAACTGCAAGTTTCTTCCTTTTTCTAGTCTTCATTGCCTCTTCTGCTTACTCTTACTATTCCTGGAATACTTCACAGTTGGGTTTTGGGAAGATATGGGGAGTGTTTGAAAAGATAAGAATCTCAAGTAGCTTTTGAGGGTGTAAATAGGTATCAAGACTCTTGGTGTATCATATATTTAAATATTGCTTACTCCTCATAAGGACAGCTTTCTCAACTTCTTTGGAGGACTGCCAGTCATAGTGCCAAGCTATCAACAATACTCCTTGCAAAGTCATTTTCTAAGCCTTTGACTTCTAGTAGTCCATCTTCCCTATCTATTGGGTTAACCATTTTTTTTCAGTGATTCCTTGCAAATGAATCTCCTTTTGAACAGAATTAGATCCATATCCCTTCAGAAGGACTACATTTGGTCTATGGAAAGCATAGTTCCTTTCTTATCTGAGTACAGTCTTACCTTAGTGGTGAGAACAAATTAGTTTAAACATTTATCTGGTCCCATCTAACAATTCTGAGAGTAAGATCAGAATGTTCCATAAAGTTCCTGGTCTACCTCAGTACATCCTCAAACAGTGCTCAAGGATATTTATAAGAATACAAATATGTACAGTACCCAACAAGATAAAATCTAAAATGTCTATCTAGCACCTATTCAAAAGCCATGGGAAAAAGCACAGGGATATATCCCATAACAAGGATAAAAGGTGATCAAATTATACTGACAAAAATTGATGAATATGTAAAATTAGTAGACAAAAATATTAACAGTTATTGTAACTATATTCCATATATTCAGAATGTTAAGACATGGAGGATATTTAAAAAGCACCAAACCTAACTTCTAGAAATAAAAACTAAAAGATTTGTGAGAAAAAAGGCCCTGGATGAGGAGCACCTGGTTGGTTAATTAGTAGAGCATGAGAATCTTGATCCTTGGGTCATAAGTCTCATCCCCATGTTGGGTGTAGAGTTTACAGGGAAAAAAAAAAAAAAAAAACAACCCAAAACAAAACACCTCTGTACGAGAGTAACTGATTTGACATGCACAAGAAATGATTAGTGGGCCTAAGATATAGCAATAAAAATTATCTAAAATGAATTACAGAGAGGATTGAAATAAAAGTGAGAAAATAATATCAGTGAATTCTTGATAGTTCAAGTGGCCTAAAGTATGTGTAATTATTTTCAAAAAGGAGAAGGGAAAATAAAGGAGAAGTTGGAAAAATAATTTGGAGAGATAATGAGTGAAGTTTTTCAAATTTAATGAGAACAATAAAGCTATAGACCCAAAAGGTCAATAAACCATAAATACCATGAAGAATGTTAGAGCAGAGGCAACCATAAATTAATAGCTCAAAACAAATGACAAAAATAAAATCTTAAAAATAGACAGAAAAAACAACATATTATGTACAGGGGAATGAAGATAAGAATTATAGTAGATTTCTTTATAAAAATAATTCAAATGAGAAGAAATTGGACAATTATACTTAAACTATTGAAAGAATATAACTATCAACATAGAATTCTATACAGCTTAAAACACCTGTCAAAAATGGAGGCAAAAACAAGACTGGATAAACAAAAGTTAAAAAAATTAATCACTGACAAACCTTTAGTCTGAAGTTAAATAACAATGGAAGTATGAATCTATAAAGAGGAATGAAGAGCACTGGAAATGATAACAATGTAAGTAAATATATAAGAGTTTTACATTATTTAAATAAAAATAATAATATCACATGGTATTTGTAATATATTTAAAAGTAAACTGTATAATGAAATGACATAAAGGTTGGAGGGGAAGGTGGGAAATATGCTAGTAAAAAATCCTTATAAAGTTAATGAAGTAACATAAAATCACCTGAAAGTGAACCATGATAAGTTAAAGAAAAAACTGTAAAACCTAAAGCAATACTACCTAAAATAATATAACAGTTTTAACTAGTAAAAGAACAAATGGGATACATGAATCATAAAAAAATCTAATCCATAAGAAGGCAGAAAAAGAAAATAGAACAGATCAGGAAAATAGAAAACAAATAGAATGATTATAAATTTAACACTAACCATATCAATTATCATATTAAATGTAAATAGTCTAAACACCTCAATTAAAAGCCAGTGATTTTTTATTTTTTATTTATTTTTTTTTAAGATTTATTTAATTTATTTATTTATGATAGTCACACAGAGAGAGAGAGAGAGAGAGAGAGAGAGAGAGGCAGAGACACAGGCAGAGGGAGAAGCAGGCCCCATGCACCAGGAGCCCGACGTGGGATTTGATCCCGGGTCTCCAGGATCGCGCCCTGGGCCAAAGGCAGGCACTAAACTGCTGAGCCACCCAGGGATCCCTTTAGATTATATATGTATAATGTATTAATATGTATATTAAGAACAAGAACCAGTTACACGCTGCCTATAAGAATCATACTTTAAATATAAAGACTAAATAAATTAAAAGTAAAAGGATGCAAAAATTCACACCATGTTAACACTAAGCAAAAGAAAATTGGAATGGCTAAATCATCATAAAGCCAATTAGACTTCAAAGCAAAAAATACTTCAAGGGATAAAGAAAGTAATTTTATAATGACAATGAGGGTCAACTCACCAGAAGGAAATAAAAATTCTAAATATTTATGTGCCTGAAAAGCAGAACTTCAAAATACAATAAGCAAAAATAAGAATAAGAAGAAAAAAAGGGAAGGCAAGAACAAATTCATAATTGTAATCAGAGATTTTTTTAAAATTTTATTTATTTATGCATGAGAGACATAGAGACAGAGACACAAGCAGGCTTCATGCAGGGAGCCTGACATGGGACTCGATCCTCGGTCTCCAGGATCCCACCCTGGGCTGAAGGTGACACTAAACCGCTGAGCTGCCCATAATCAGAGATCTTAATATTTCTTTTTTAACTTATAGAAACAGACAAATATCAGGAAGAAAACAAAGAATTTATTTTTTTTTTAAAGATTTTATTTATTTATTTATTTATTTATGAGAAACAGAAAGAGGCAGAGACACAGGCAGAGGGAGAAGCAGGCTCCATGCAGGGAGCCTGACACGGGACTCGATCCTGCTCTCCAGGATCACGCCCGGGACTGAAGGCAGCGCTAAACCGCTGAGCCAACCAGGCTGCCCAGAAAGCAGAATTTAAACAACACTATAAAAAACTGGATCTAAGTGACATTTACAGAGCGCTTCACACAGTGGTGACGGACCATACATTCTTTCTAAGAGCACTTGAAACATTTGCCAGTACAAAACCTTAGTTTTGAGCCATAAAACAAATCTCAAGAAGCGTGAAGTTATTCAAGTTGTACAAAGCATGTTCTATCATCCCGCAGAATTAAATTGGAAATTAATGACAGAAGAGACCCTGAAAAATCCTCAAGTATTTAGAAACTAAATGTCATATGTCTAAAACACTCATAAAAATAAAAGAGAAATCAGGAAATATTTTCAACTGAGTAAAAATGAAAATGCAATTTATCAAAATCCGTGCTATGATGCTAAAATAAAATTTAGTGAAAAATTTCACTAAATAGCATTAAATGACTATATTAGAAAGTCTCAAATCAATTAAAACTTCCATGAGAAACCTAACAGAAATCATTCTTACCTTAAGTTATGTAAATATTTCTTAGAAATGACACCAGGAACAAGATCCATAAGAGACAACATTAATGTGGACTTTGTCAGAACAAAAAAAAAATCTTTTCTTGAAAAGACTCCATTAAGAAAATAAAGTGACAGTTTTATTTGGAGAAAATCCTGCAAATTTCATATCCGATAAAGGACTTGTGTACAGAATATCTAAGGAACTCACAAATATTAACAGTAAGAAAATAAACAATCTCACTGTAGGGGCACCTGGGTGGCTCAGTGGTTGAGCATCTGCCTTTGGCTCAGGGCATGATCCCAGGGTCCTGGGATGGAATCCTGCATCACGCTCCCCACAGGGAGCCTGCTTCTCCCTCTGCCTATCTATGTCTCTGCCTCTCACTGTGTGTCTCTCATGAACAAATAAATAAAATCTTAAAACAAAAGAAGGTAAACAGTGTTTTAAAATTAAAAATAAGCAAAAGATTTGAAAAGACAGTTCCGAAGTGAAGGTAAACCGATGGCAAATACACATATGAAAAAGGCTCAGCATCATTATTACAACGGAAACTACAATGAGAGTCCACTGAACGCCTATCAGAGTAGCCCTGATTATAAAGCCTGACAGTAACAATGTCAGTGAGGATGTGGATGGACTGGAACTCTGTGCATTGCTGATGAGAACATAACGTAGTATGACACTTTGGAAAACTGTCAGTTTCTTAAAAAAATTAAACATGTTGTTGCAGGATTACAGTGTTCTTGTCTCACAGAGTGGAAGAATGAATCTCACGGACATAGAAGGGTGAAGTGAAATGAAAGTTTATTAAGTGAAGGTGAGAGCAAAAATAAAAGAAAAAGCTCTCTGGAGTGAAGAGGGTCTCAACTGGGTTGCCCCTGAGGACTTTCAGTGGCAGTCTTTTACTGAGAACTGACTGGGAAGCTTGTGACCTTGAGATTCGTGTGCTGTCTTGGTTGTCCCCTTGTGTCCTATTCACTTCTGTCTCAGCATCTCCACCTGCCAGGAATAGTTCTGGAACATAGTCAGGGTCCTCCCATCTCTCTTGCCTATACCTGAACCCCTTCCCTATTCATAGGACAGGATCTGGGCAGAAAGAGCTATATTGGGGTAGTAAAATAGCAATGGCCTCAAGTTCTTTAGGTTTTATGCTTCAGAACTTTTAATAATTTCTTAAACTTATCATCAAACTATTAAAGTATGTGCAAAATGAAAAACCATAGCATTATACCAAAAAATACCCAGAAAATTCTCAATGTCCCTCAATTTTCATCAATTTCAGCTACTGCTAATAGTTTGATGCATTATTCTTGCTCATTTTTCTCTTGTGTTTATACAAATATATGCAGGCAATGAAAAGTAATTTTGATTATTAAAATTGTTAAATTTTAAAATCTCATTTTAAAAATTACAATGTCAACAATATTTAATAAGCTTAAGGATCACCTGGGTACTTTCTAAGAAATACTATTGATACATGGTTTAAGATGGAGTAGCTTACTGGGGCGCCTGAGTGCCTCAGTTAGTTAAGTGTCTGCCTTCGGCCCAGATCATGATCTTGGGGTCCTGGGATCAAGCCCCACATCAGGCCCTACATCGGGTGCCCTGCTCAGTGGGAAGTCTGCTTCTCTCTCTGCCCCACCCCCAGCTCATGCTCTCTCTCTCAAATAAATAAATCTTAAAAAAAAGAAAGGTAGGGTAGCTTACTAAGAATTGATGTTTTTATAATATTGTGTCTTCTTATCTATGAACAAGCTATATTTTAATATAATAATATTAATAATATCCATCTTAAAATCAGACACATTTTAAAAAGTGAAAGTGAGAAGAAATTTTTGAAATCTGTATCAGTAAATATAGACAAGGGGATACTATACCTAATGCTATAAGAAAAATTAAAAACCTCTAGAAAAAAGGACAAAGTATATTCAAAAGTAAAATTTTAAATAGGCTGAGTGGTGGCCCCTATTCAGTTCTAATTCCTGGGAACTATGAATGTTAGTTTGTCATAAAGTTCTGCAGATATGATTAAGATGAGGATTTTAAAATGAGATGATCCTGGATTAACCAAGTGGAGGCTTAATGCCTGCACAGTTCCTATGTAAGACATCACAGTGACACAGTCACAGCCAGTGAATGCTGGCCACCAGAAGCTGAGAAGGCAAAGAACAGATTCATCTCTCCAGCCTCTAAAGGCAGTGTGGCCCTACCAATACCTTGATTTTGACTTAGTGAAACTGATTTCAGACTTCTGGTCTCCAGAATTGCAAGAAAATCAATTTCTATTGTTTTATGTCACCAAGTTTGTAGTGGTTTGTTATAGCAGCCTCAGGAGACTAATACAAGTGGATAATGAACATTTAAAAAATTTCTACTGCATTAGTTATCAAAAATATATTTTAAAAGATACAGTTTAACTCCAAAATTTTAAAAATTCAAATAAATGATGATAGCAAGTTAACATGAAAATGGTTATCTCTGGATGGGTCAATTCCTGTATTTCTGTTTTAATATAATTTTCTAAAGCAAAAAGGCTTCCACATAGATGGCATGGGATGTAGTAGCAAATACTCTGGAAAGATAAATAGAGCAAGCTTGCTGAGTTTACCCCTAATTTAGCAAAACGTTATCTTTTATGTCTAAACTAATCCCATTTAGATACATAAAAATGTCAATATTCCCTATGTCCACTTTGCCCATACCCCTTAGGGAATCTAAGGCAACTGTAGGGTACTGATCAATGATTCATAAATTTAAAAATCCAAATGAACTTCACAGACATGGCTATCATTGGCGCTTCCACATAGCTGGCAGATGTATTCATTAGTGCATTTTTTACAATAATGATTTTAACATCTATCTGCTTCAACTAACAAGAATTTTTTTCTAAGTAAATAATCAGACATTTGAACAAAGATCTATATGTAAAAAAATAAGACATATGCAATTTAATATAGTGAAAATCTAGATACTCCTTGGCTGTCCAACACACTCAAGGAATGGGTATATAAACTATGGTGTAAACAAACCGTGAAATTTCATGCAATTATTAAAAACTATACTTGCAGAGAATGTTTAATCAGGTATATGGGAAAATATCAATAAAATATTGTATTAAGGGATCCCTGGGTGGTTCAGTGGTTTAGTGCCTGCCTTTGGCCCAAGGCGTGATCCTGGAGTCCCAGGATCAAGTCCCACATCAGGCTCCCTGCTTCTCCCTCTGCCTGTCTCTGCCTGTGTCTCTACTCCCCCCGCTCTCTGTGTCTATCATGAATAAACAGATAAAATCTTTAAAAAAAAAGAGAAAAAATATTGTATTAAAAGAACAGAATCATTACAACTTACCTTATTGAGTGGTCGTCTAGCACTTTTAAAAGTATTATTATTTCTTTTTAGGCTCATAACATTATTAGGTAGGTATATTTTTTTAAATTTCCAGTTGAATGAAGAAGAAATCAAGCTACAGAAAAGTCAAGTAATTTGCTCAAAGTTACAAAGCCAGAATTAGGTTGATTCTATAGGTTAGGCTGTTAACCAACATGCTGTAACAGACAAACAATAAAATAAAGCCCAACTCTTTTTTTAAAATTTATTTATTTATGATAGACATAGAGAGAGAGAGAGAGAGAGAGAGAGAGAGAGGCAGAGACACAGGAGGAGGGAGAAGCAGGCTCCATTCCGGGAGCCTGATGCAGGACTTGATCCCGGGACTCCAGAATCGCACCCTGGGCCAAAGGCAGGCGCTAAACCGCTGAGCCACCCAGGGATCCGAAAGGCCAACTTTTTATCAAGAAGTCCTCCCTAACTTCCAATACCCAGTAGCCTTGTCAGTTTCAATGACATCACCTCAGTGTCAGCTTAATCTTAACCAATCATCCTCCAGGACTTGAACGGGAGCTTAAGTGAATCATGTTGTCAATGGCTTCATGCCCAGTGCCAGGCATACCTATGCACTAGAATATACAGTGTGTCAGAATTATGGGTTCACACTTATGTATATTTACCAAAATGATACTTAAAAATATGTTCAGAAAATTTCAAAATCATAAAATAAAATATAATATTTTGGAAATAAAAGGGAACTCAAGAGCAGGAAATCTGCAGCAGAAAATGTACTGTAGCAGAGCAGGTCTCCAGTCGTTTCTAGGATCCAAATAGGTATGAGTTCCTAGGGCCTCACTTAATGCTTCCTGCGTCCTTCACAGAAACTTTTCATCATTTGTACAATGCTTATTGCTTTATTAAAAACATGCAAACATCACAGGACAATGACTTTGAAGTGATAAATATGTTTAATACTTTGACACTGGAGGCTCTTTCCAGATGCAGAGTAAATGATGCCTGGAGGCCTTTCATTATTTTTGGAGTTTAATAACAAAGAGTCTGGCAACCAGTAATCTGGGAATAAGTAAGGCATCTACACCCACAATTTATTGTGTTTTCTCTTCTCCTGGCATGTGGGTCTCACATTTCTTGCAAGGAGGAGTGTTAGGAAGTGGTTTGCAGGTTGCTCTGTTGATCACAATGAATTGCATTATCTTAGTTTTGTAAAAATTATTAAATCCACTTCCTAGTCAGTATCTGTTTTTTTTGTCACATATTCTAGTAAGATCTCGGTCTTTCTGTTTCTGTCTCTGCAAGGTGTGTGCATGCGTGCGCAGGCTGGTGAGCATGTTCATGAGTATATATATGACTCTATATATGTACTGAACACCATAATCAAGTTGTCTAGTGAATTTTATCAGCCTGATTTTGGAGTTTACTGAAAATTTCATATCTCAGAAGTGCCCAGCTTAGGACCTTGAAATATACAAACACTATCTGTAGTGATAAAAAGCCCTGAGGCATAGCACAATGCTTTTCAAAACTTCATATGTGCATGAATCACTTGGGAAACTTGCTAGAATGCAAATTCTGATTCAATAGGTCTCAGTACCTGAGATTCTGCTTTTCTTCCAAGTTGTCAGGTGATGCCAATGCTGCTTGTCCACAAATCACACTCAGATTAGCAAAGACAAAGTGGAAATCACATAGAATTGATCTGAGCCCAGGTCTGAGCCTAAATCTCTGCTCAGCACTTATTGGATATGTAACTTCTCTATATTTTAAAAAACTCTTTTGCTGTGTGAAATAGAAAGTAAAAACTAACATAATGGGTTGCTGCTGTGGCTTAATGGCATTGTGTCTGTACAAGCACCTGCTAAATAGTCTGTGTAGAATGGATGTCAGGTGTTTTAACCTCTCTTAATGCTAGGACCATGAAAGGTCTATGAAGAATGTGATGATCAAATGTCCAAGAAAGCAATTTTTAGAATGCTATGAAATATATATTTTTAAAATCAGCTTAACACTCTCTAAGAAATAAAAAATCCTGAGGTTGCAATGACAATTTTATGTCATAGGTCTCACTCTGAGAAATTTTTAGCAATAGTACTTTCTGCAAATAGTTTCAGTCTGGGAATAGTATCAGAGAAATGATTTGTATGCACATAAGCATTCAAAGAAAAATAAGAGTATTGAATACTATATAACACTAATGCTAAAATGAGCTGCTGTCATCAGTATGCAAAGTTTCTGGTGGCATAATTGGTATTGCCTATGGCCACCTTCAGCCTAAATATGTAGCAGAAAAAAAGAGTCTTGAAATTTTGTTCTGATTCATGAATCTTAAATCAGCAGGGTTAGAGAAAGTCTAAGTCTCTGATCCAATTTACTTATTTAATAAATAAGGAAATTGGGCCCAGAGGATTTCATGTTTTTTTTTTTTTTTTTTTTTTTCAATGTTACACTGATAGCCATAACGGGAGCCAGAAATGGCTGTTAAGTGAACGGATAAGCCAATCTAATAGTTTGGGGTATTATAACTTACAAATAGGAACAGATTCTCCTATCTATTCCTAACAAAACGGTCAGTGTGATCTATTTTAACCTTAGATTACATCATGTCACTCTCCTTGAGCCACCCATTAGATATCCATATTATTCAGACAAAAACACGCAAGGAAGTAAGGAAGAAAGAAAGGAGAGAAAAGTCTTAGACTTAAGTCTCTGCATGATGTGGCTGGGATACTCATCTGATGCACCTCTGCTCTTCTTCTGTCTCCACACTGCCCTACTGAAGCCAAACTGTTCCTTGACCATGTCAGGTAACACCCAGCACATCCAGCTCACTGTGTCCTCTGCTTGGACACTTCCCCCACATGGCTATATGGCTAGTTCTCTGCTCCCAGTGCTTTCTCAGCAATCCTCTTCCCTTGAGATATTTCGTGGCTTCCCTCTCTGAAATTCATCACCCCTTCCTCTGATGATTTTGTATGATCTCAACTGCTTTAGCTTTTTTATTCCCCCATTCTTGGCATATTTATTGTCTGACATACATTTTCTGCTATTTAGTTCTCGAGTAAACGTAGGACTGAATACATTCTTATTTATTGTTTTTCTTTCCCCTTAGATTCTAAGTTCCATAAGGGAAGTATTTTCATTTTTTACTGTTTTATTTATTACTCTATCCCTAATATTTAGCAATTTGTTCAGCACATATTACTTAATAAGCACTTGTTGAATTAATAAATATATTCTACATCTGTTTTGAATTTCTTTATTTTACTTTTTATGACTCTTTGTAATTCTCATTTTTCTACTCATATTATTCTCTTCCAGTTATTATATATATGTAAAATATATATACATTTATATATGTATATATGTTTATATCATACTATATATATTAGATTATTGAAATTTTTCTACTGCATATTTGCTTGACTTTTTGTTAAATACCATGATGTATAATATTTCTTACCAACAAACTGCCAGACTTTTATCGTGATATTTGTATTTGTTTAAAAATGACTTAAGAGAGGGATCCCTGGGTGGCGCAGTGGTTTAGCGCCTGCCTTTGGCCCAGGGCGCGATCCTGGAGACCCGGGATCGAATCCCACGTCAGGCTCCCGGTGCATGGAGCCTGCTTCTCCCTCTGCCTGTGTCTCTGCCTCTCTCTCTCTCTCTGTGACTATCATAAATAAATAAAAATTAAAAAAAAAAAATGACTTAAGAGGGCAGCCCGGGTGGCTCAGCGGTTTAGCGCCACCTTCAGCCCAGGGTGTGGTCCTGGAGACCCAGGATCGAGTGCCACATCCGGCTCCCTGTATAGAGCCTGCTTTTCCCTCTGCTGTGTCTCTGCCTCTTTCTCTGTGTATATCATAAATAAATAAATAAAATCTTTTTAAAAAATGACTTAAGAATTGATTTGAGAATACAGTCTTTTTAGTTGCTGGAAGTGAGAGAGCTGTGGAGAAATCAACATACAGAAAATTAAAAAAAGTAGATGAAAAGAAAATTAATCTGATCATATTTAATATCTTATAAAGTGAAACTATCTAAAAGAGGAGGCTCACATAGTAGAGGCTCACCTGCTACATTCGCTGTGATGTTCAACCCTTCTCTTTCTTCACTGTATATTACTGACAGCTGTGATGATAGATGTGAAATAAAACATCAGTTCATTTTATAACTTCTTGAGTTATCTCAAAATTCTTCACAATCATCATATTGGAGTCTCTCTTCCTTTGACAAAATAGCCACAAACATGAGATTTGTTTTTAACAGATATGTTATTTCAACTGAGCAAATATTTGTCAAATTAAAACCAAGTTTTCAGCAGTTTGAAGACCAACAATTGCCTGCCCCAAACAAGGAAATTAAACAATGATTTTTTAAATAATCAGCATTTTACTGAGTACTGGGGAAAACTGTTTTTTCTAAGAATGTGTAGATTCATGGTTCACATTATTGTCAGAGCTGGAAAGAGAGCAACAATTTTTTTGAATCAATTTTGTTTTGATAAGAAAATGCATGCTGGGAGAGATGTGGCAATTTGATCAAGGTCATATTGATAATCAGGAAGAGAGTCAAGGAAAAAGCATGGGGAAACTGAAAGTCAGTTGTATCTCTTTAGAATATAACTTCTTGCCCCGAGTTGGGCTCCTTACTCTGCAGGGAGTCTGCTTCCTCCTCTCCTTCTGCCTCTCACACCTGTGGTGCTTGCTCACTCTTATGCATGCTCGCTCTCCCTCTCTCTCTCAAATAAGTAAAATCTTTTTTTTTTTTTTTAAAGAATATAACTTGCTAAGAACTAGTTCTGCTTCTGCTCTTGACCTCTATAAGCTATCCACACCAAAGCAGTCAGAATCAGCTCTTTAAAATGAGTATCAGCGCATGTCACTTTTCTGATGAACCCCTGAAAATGGCTTCCCATCTCAGCATAAAAGCTAGTCTGAAAAGGCCAGTAAGTCTCTACAGAATCCAGTCTCTTTGTCATCCTCCAACTTCATCTCTTACTCTTATAGCCATGGCTCATATTTCTTCAGCTGTATTCAGCTTTTATCTGACTGTAGGTCTCATCCAGAAAGTCTTCCACCACATAGTCACATGACTAACATCCCTTCAAGTGTTAGTTCAAATATCACTTTCTCAACAGATCTTGTCATGACCACATTTCAAACTACAACCATGTCTTTGTTGCAGCTAGCACTTCTCATTCCTTCTATGTGCCTTTATTTTTTCATGGCTTATACCATACTCTAACATCATTCAATACTAACCTGTTTATTGTATTTGTTGTTTTTCTCTCTCCTCCTTTGCTATACTGAGCAAATTAGGGAGTTTTGTTCTCTAGTATATCCCAAGCCCCAGAACAGGCCCAACCACCAAATAAATATTTGATGAATCAGTAAATGCATGAATGATGACAACAGTTGTCTTAATCTTAATGTAAAATTGAGCTTAATAATATTGAAGGCTAGAAAACCAGAAGTTAAATCAGCACACTATTATAAATTTTCTCTAAAATACTTAAGAGGAAGCACATTGTTCATATTACAGTAACTAGCATAGTGTCATAGAATACTTGACTGTCCAATGCAGTTTCTGGGGATTTAGAAAAGTGTAACAGGACTTAACTTTCGATTGATGAGACTACAATTTAGCCATATGAGTTAGAAACTGATAATGCTTATCGAAGTGTCTTTAATGGTTAATGTTTCACTACAAATGCCCCTCCAGATGTTAGCTTTTCAGGCACGGGTTAGTGGGAATGGGAACTGGTTTAGTATCTAGGACCACTAGTTTTCTCTAATTTGAAGTCATTTTGTGCAGTTTGAAGCTCGGAAAGCACTTCCACATGGAGTAAACCATGTAATGTTCACTAATTTGTGAGATAACCAGAGAAGGATCATACCTTTCCATAAACCACTTCGTCCACACTGGACCACCAGGCACTCTGTGAAAAGTCACCCAGTGATTCTACACACATCTTAGACTATGAGTCAGTGGAAAATAGTTCACAAGCAATTCTGGACTGGCAAGGTCTAGCTGCCATTTCTCCACTAATTAAGTGCTATTTATTTTTCCACAAATAACTCAAATGTTACCTCATTTTTTCATTTATTACTTCTTTCTCAATATTCCGATGGCACTTTGTAGTTCTAATATCAGAGACAGTAGGTTTAGAGATACATTAGGTCAGGTTTTACTTATACTCAACTCTGTTTGTTTCTCCCATTAGAATGTGATCTTCTTGAGGCTCCGGAACACATAATGGAAAGAGCAGAGGCTTTAGAACACAACAGACCTAGACTAAAAATACCAGCTCTACCACACATTAAATAAGTAATCATTATTAGTAGGTTCTTGAAGGTCTCTGAGCTTTGGTTTCTTATTTGGAAAAAGTAAATTCTCTACCATCTCCACAAGACTGTTGTAAGACTTAAAGAATGTATTTATGTAAAACAGCTGGCCTGTTCATTACCAGGTGCTAATATAGTGCTCACGGAGTACCAGGCAATGTTTTAAGTACTTTGCATTTGTTCATTTTAATCCCCATAATATCTTCATAAGTTAATACTTTTATTTACTTCACGTTACAGATGAGAAAATTGGTGCATAGAGAGGTTAAGTAAATTTCATAAAGTCATTCAGGCAAAAAGCAATTTTGCAACTTGGATTCATATGTTCATGTTCTTACTACTGAATGAAAGCATGGCCCACTACCTTCTACCAATTAAATACATTAGAGTGTTTATAGCTTAAAATAAACTCGATTCATTTAACTATTTCCTAACTAAGGTATAGTGTTTTTTTACTAATTCTACTTGAAATTCACATGATTCTGACTCTCAAGAAAGCCAAAACAATTTTTAAAATAATATTTTATTTTATCTCTTTTCTAAAACCTTGCCATCAAAATAGGTTTAAAAGCCACTTATGACTTTCAAGGATTATTAGACAGCCACTAAATTTGTATGCAAAATGGCAATGCAAGAGAAATTGGTTTTTTTTTTTTCTTTATTTTTTTTTTTTTATTGGTGTTCAATTTACTAACATACAGAATAACACCCAGTGCCCGTCACCCATTCACTCCCACCCCCCGCCCTCCTCCCCTTCTACCACCCCTAGTTCGTTTCCCAGAGTTAGCAGTCTTTACGTTCTGTCTCCCTTTCTGATATTTCCCACACATTTCTTCTCCCTTCCCTTATTTTCCCTTTGACTATTATTTATATTCCCCAAATGAATGAGAACATATAATGTTTGTCCTTCTCCGACTGACTTACTTCACTCAGCATAATACCCTCCAGTTCCATCCACGTTGAAGCAAATGGTGGGTATTTGTCATTTCTAATAGCTGAGTAATATTCCATTGTATACATAAACCACATCTTCTTTATCCATTCATCTTTCGTTGGACACCGAGGCTCCTTCCACAGTTTGGCTATAGTGGCCATTGCTGCTAGAAACATCGGGGTGCAGGTGTCCCAGCGTTTCATTGCATTTGTATCTTTGGGGTAAATCCCCAACAGTGCAATTGCTGGGTCGTAGGGCAGGTCTATTTTTAACTGTTTGAGGAACCTCCACACAGTTTTCCAGAGTGGCTGCACCAGTTCACATTCCTACCAACAGTGTAGGAGGGTTCCCTTTTCTCCGCATCCTCTCCAACATTTGTTGTTTCCTGCCTTGTTAATTTTCCCCATTCTCACTGGTGTGAGGTGGTATCTCATTGTAGTTTTGATTTGTATTTCCCTGATGGCAAGTGATGCAGAGCATTTTCTCATATGCATGTTGGCCATGTCTATGTCTTCCTCTGTGAGATTTCTGTTCATGTCTTTTGCCCATTTCATGATTGGATTGTTTGTTTCTTTGGTGTTGAGTTTAATAAGTTCTTTATAGATCTTGGAAACTAGCCCTTTATCTGATATGTCATTTGCAAATATCTTCTCCCATTCTGTAGGTTGTCTTTGAGTTTTGTTGACTGTATCCTTTGCTGTGCAAAAGCTTCTTATCTTGATGAAGTCCCAATAGTTCATTTTTGCTTTTGTTTCTTTTGCCTTCGTGGATGTATCTTGCAAGAAGTTACTATGGCCGAGTTCAAAAAGGGTGTTGCCTGTGTTCTTCTCTAGGATTTTGATGGAATCTTGTCTCACATTTAGATCTTTCATCCATTTTGAGTTTATCTTTGTGTATGGTGAAAGAGAGTGGTCTAGTTTCATTCTTCTGCATGTGGATGTCCAATTTTCCCAGCACCATTTATTGAAGAGACTGTCTTTCTTCCAATGGATAGTCTTTCCTACTTTATCGAATATTAGTTGCCCATAAAGTTCAGGGTCCACTTCTGGATTCTCTATTCTGTTCCACTGATCTATGTGTCTGTTTTTGTGCCAGTACCACACTGTCTTGATGACCACAGCTTTGTAGTACAACCTGAAATCTGGCATTGTGATGCCCCCAGATATGGTTTTCTTTTTTAAAATTCCCCTGGCTATTCGGGGTCTTTTCTGATTCCACACAAATCTTAAAATAATTTGTTCTAACTCTCTGAAGAAAGTCCATGGTATTTTGATAGGGATTGCATTAAACGTGTATATTGCCCTGGGTAACATTGACTTTTTCACAATATTAATTCTGCCAATCCATGAGCATGGAATATTTTTCCATCTCTTTGTGTCTTCCTCAATTTCTTTCAGAAGTGTTCTATAGTTTTGAGGGTATAGATCCTTTACATCTTTGGTTAGGTTTATTCCTAGGTATCTTATGCTTTTGGGTGCAATTGTAAATGGGATTGACTCCTTAATTTCTCTTTCTTCAGTCTCATTGTTAGTGTATAGAAATGCCACTGACTTCTGGGCATTGATTTTGTATCCTGCCACGCTACCGAATTGCTGTATGAGTTCTAGCAATCTTGGGGTGGAGACTTTTGGGTTTTCTATGTAGAGTATCATGTCATCGGCGAAGAGAGAGAGTTTGACTTCTTCTTTGCCAATTTGAATGCCTTTAATGTCTTTTTGTTGTCTGATTGCTGAGGCTAGGACTTCCAGTACTATGTTGAATAGCAGTGGTGAGAGTGGACATCCCTGTCTTGTTCCTGATCTTAGGGGAAAGGCTCCCAGTGCTTCCCCATTGAGAATGATATTTGCTGTGGGCTTTTCGTAGATGGCTTTTAAGATGTCGAGGAATGTTCCCTCTATCCCTACACTCTGAAGAGTTTTAATCAGGAATGGATGCTGTATTTTGTCAAATGCTTTCTCTGCATCCAATGAGAGGATCATATGGTTCTTGGTTTTTCTCTTGCTGATATGATGAATCACATTGATTGTTTTACGGGTGTTGAACCAGCCTTGTGTCCCAGGGATAAATCCTACTTGGTCATGGTGAATAATTTTCTTAATGTACTGTTGGATCCTATTGGCCAGTATCTTGTTGAGAATTTTTGCATCCATGTTCATCAGGGATATTGGTCTGTAATTCTCCTTTTTGGCGGGGTCTTTGTCTGGCTTTGGAATTAAGGTGATGCTGGCTTCATAGAACGAATTTGGAAGTACTCCATCTCTTTCTATCTTTCCAAACAGCTTTAGGAGAATAGGTATGATTTCTTCTTTAAACGTTTGATAAAATTCTCCTGGGAAGCCATCTGGCCCTGGACTCTTGTGTCTTGGGAGGTTTTTGATGACTGCTTCAATTTCCTCCCTGGTTATTGGCCTGTTCAGGTTTTCTATTTCTTCCTGTTCCAGTTTTGGTAGTTTGTGGCTTTCCAGGAATGCGTCCATTTCTTCTAGATTGCCTAATTTATTGGCGTATAGCTGTTCATAATATGTTTTTAAAATCGTTTGTATTTCCCTGGTGTTGGTAGTGATCTCTCCTTTCTCATTCATGATTTTATTAATTTGAGTCTTCTCTCTCTTCTTTTTAATAAGGCTGGCTAATGGTTTATCTATCTTATTAATTCTTTCAAAGAACCAACTCCTGGTTCTGTTGATCTGTTCCACAGTTCTTCTGGTCTCGATTTCGTTGAGTTCTGCTCGAATCTTTATTAACTCCCTTCTTCTCTTGGGTGTAGGATCTATTTGCTGTTTTTTCTCTAGCTCCTTTATGTGTAAGGTTAGCTTTTGTATTTGAGTTCTTTCCAGTTTTTGAATGGATGCTTGTATTGCGATGTATTTCCCCCTTAGGACTGCTTTTGCTGCATCCCAAAGATTTTGAACGGTTGTATCTTCATTCTCATTAGTTTCCATGAATCTTTTTAATTCTTCCTTAATTTCCTGGTTGACCCTTTTATCTTTTAGCAGGATGGTCCTTAACCTCCACGTGTTTGAGGTCCTTCCAAACTTCTTGTTGTGATTTAGTTCTAATTTCAAGGCATTATGGTCTGAGAATATGCAGGGGACAATCCCAATCTTTTGGTATCGGTTCAGACCCGATTTGTGTCCCAATATGTGGTCTATTCTGGAGAAAGTTCCATGTGCGCTTGAGAAGAATGTGTATTCAGTTGAGTTTGGATGTAAAGTTCTGTAGATATCTGTGAAATCCATCTGGTCCAGTGTATCATTTAAAGCTCTCGTTTCTTTGGAGATGTTGTGCTTAGAAGACCTATCGAGTATAGAAAGAGCTAGATTGAAGTCACCAAGTATAAGTGTATTATTATCTAAGTATTTCTTCACTTTGGTTAATAATTGATTGATATATTTGGCAGCTCCCACATTCGGAGCATATATATTGAGGATTGTTAAGTCCTCTTGTTGAATAGATCCTTTAAGTATGATATAGTGTCCCTCTTCATCTCTCACTACAGTCTTTGGGGTAAATTTTAGTTTATCTGATATAAGGATGGCTGCCCCTGCTTTCTTTTGAGGACCATTCGAATGGTAAATGGTTCTCCAACCTTTTATTTTCAGGCTGTAGGTGTCCTTCTGTCTAAAATGAGTCTCTTGTAGACAGCAAATAGATGGGTCCTGCTTTTTTATCCAGTCTGAAACCCTGCGCCTTTTGATGGGGTCATTAAGCCCGTTCACATTCAGAGTTACTATTGAGAGATATGAGTTTAGTGTCATCATGATATCTATTCAGTCTTTGTTTTTGTGGACTGTTCCACTGAACTTCTTCTTAAAGGGGAATTTTAAGAGGCCCCCTTAAAATTTCTTGCAGAGCTGGTTTGGAGGTCACATATTCTTTTAGTTGCTGCCTGTCTTGGAAGCTCTTTATCTCTCCTTCCATTTTGAATGAGAGCCTTGCTGGATAAAGTATTCTTGGTTGCATGTTCTTCTCATTTAGGACCCTGAATATATCCTGCCAGCCCTTTCTGGCCTGCCAGGTCTCTGTGGAGAGGTCTGCTGTTACCCTAATACTCCTCCCCATAAAAGTCAGGGATTTCTTGTCTCTTGCTGCTTTAAGGATCTTCTCCTTATCTTTGGAATTTGCAAGCTTCACAATTAAATGTCGAGGTGTTGAACGGTTTTTATTGATTTTAGGGGGGGATCTCTCTATTTCCTGGATCTGAATGCCTGTTTCCCTTCCCAGATTAGGAAAGTTTTCAGCTAGAATTTGTTCAAATACATATTCTGTTTTTTTCAATCAAGAACTTAAGCTCTTCTGAAATTTCCTAGGGGAAAAACACAATATTTGAAATCTCCTTATGAGGAAAGTTCATAATCTTCACAGTGGCAATCCTCGCATGCTGGCTGTGAAAAATCCAATAATTAGTGTTATGGTCAAATTTATTTTGAAGAGACTAAAAAGAAGAAATTATAGGAAAAGAAAAGGTAAATCTTAAAACAATCTTTACCAGATAGCAATTTCAAAGTTAAAAAAATTCATCTGTTTTTGCCTGTTCACTTCAATTGGTAATT
This sequence comes from Canis lupus baileyi, assembly GCF_048164855.1. Lineage (NCBI taxonomy): Eukaryota > Metazoa > Chordata > Mammalia > Carnivora > Canidae > Canis > Canis lupus. Next base: position 44,502,920 of record NC_132838.1, read on the forward strand.
ATTTTGGGGGGAGTACTGAAATCTCAGTTAGAAACAACTTTTTCTAGGAATAGTTTATGATCATACCTCTGAGACAAATAGTATGTTTTTCTCATTTCTTTTCTCCTCTTAAGTTGTTATTTTTCCCCCGAAATATTGTAACCCACTTGTTAGAAGTGGTATGATATCAATATTATTAAGTTCGGTATTGAACACATTTGGTAATATAGCACTTCACACTTAACAAAGAACATTACAACCAATAGACTTATTTTTTTTTAAAAAGATTTTATTTATTTATTCATGAGAAAGAGAGAGAGAGAGAGAGAGAGAGAGAGAGGCAGAGACACAGGCAGAGGGAGAAGCAGGCTCCATGCAGGGAGCCTGATGTGGTACTCGATCCTGGGTCTCCAGGATCAGGCCCTAGGCTGAAGGCAGCACTAAACTGCTGAGCTACCCAGTCTGCCCCAAATAGACTTATTTAATGATACAACCTGATTTGGAGAGGTTGATATTATTCCCATAATCTTTGCAGAGGAAGAACATTTACTTTTTGGTTGAGTGACATCTTAGGAAGCAATTAAGTGAATCAAGTTTACTTTAATCTATACATTTTCAAGTGTATTTAATTGGTAGAAAGATGATATATTGGACCATGCTCTCATTCAGTAATAAGAACATGAAGATTCTAATTCTACTCGTACTATCTTTGACCATAGGACCTTGAGCATGCCACTTGCCCACATTGTGTTTCTCTTCTCCTAAGGAAGCAGAATAGCAGGACAGTAACAGCCCAAAACCTGAATTAACTCTGTGTGGATCTGAATCCAGGTTGCAAGATTGCCAGACTATTACCTCTTTCCTTCTCAAGCTGTCACAAGTCTACCATTAGCATTGCCTTAACCCTCATGCGGGGATGGGTCCCAGAATACACTAGAGGTCTTGCAGAATGCTCTATCTCCTTGCTGGAGCTCAACCAGTCAGCTGAAGAATCCAGCTAGATGAATTTGAAATGCTGGGTCTACATAGCTCACAGGTTCCACCCAGAGCCTCTCTGGATTTGTCCCTTCTTTAATTCCAGACTTGGATGTAATTCTAACCAGTGTTGGCATGAGATAGATCTTCCTGAGCAGATTTGAGAGAGATCGTGTATATAACTCAAAGGTGAGGAGGTGAATCACACAGCTGATGGGAAGCAGGAAACTTGACAAGAGGCAGATGAAATCTCTCTTTCTTGGACTGTGCTTCTATGTGCTTTCTCCTCGTAAATCTTTGAAAGACATCTCAGATTCCATGGCGGACAGAAATACCAACAAAGCAACCTGCTCATCTTACATCTCATCTTAAATCACGTTACATCGCTCTTTTAATTAGCTCAATTTTTGTCTCTTAATAACTCTCCTCTCCTTAGGTTTGACCTTCCAAAATAGAATATCATAGCTTTAATCCCTGTCTCAGGCCCTGCATTCTAAAGGACCAAGTAAGATATAAAATCATGAATATCAGAAGGAAAACCAAGGCACTAGTATATGGGTCAGATGCTGAGAAATGCCTTTAGACTGAGCCTTAAGAATTGGGGCAACAAGACTCCTTAAATCTCATACATTTCCCATTCAAATTTGCTACTATAGATCAGTTAGGGATTTGGAACCAAAGCTATAGTTAAGAATATTGAGGTCACGTATCTAAATTGTCTCTGTGCCCATGCTCTTGATACATACTGTAGGAATTAATTGTACTATGAAAATCTTATAATCAGTGAGGAGTTGAGTTGGCATGCAAACCCTAGTCTTCTGATGTCTTCATTATTTGACAACTCTTGATCTAATCTTAAGAGTTTACCAAATAAGGAAAACAAAGATTATCTCTGGCAAAAAATCTATTTTTAATAATGTCAAAATAGTACCAGTATATTCTTGATTAAATACCCACACATTTTTCATAATATATTCTGAGTTTTCCAGAATTAAATATCAAGTTATGGAAATTTATTTTTTAAAGTGTCCAAATATATTTTCTAATGTGTTGGGAAATAAAAGTTCATTTATTACTTGGCTAGCAATTAACAAAGTAGCAAGATGATGTTCCCTGAGAAAAATGCTTATTCTCCTAGGAAAATAGTGATCATTATTTGGTCATAAAAATAAGTTACCACCAGAGCAAGGTTTAAAGCCATACCATATGATCAATTACCCTTAGCGACCACACTTCTGGAGGCCAGCAAATCAGTGACAGTCTATATTTCTGAAATTGGCTGAATTGGCAACTTCCTCCCTTGAGTGAATACCCTTCTGAAAGTAAGCAATCAGTCATAGCCTCTCTTGAGTAGCTTTCCCTTGCTTAGCAAACAATAAATTCAATACTTTGTTTTAGATACCAAGTGGACACTTGATCCCTTGGCAGTTTGAGTTCAGGTTCTTGGTATCTCTTTTCTTCCTTTTTTCTTAGTTTTCTATCAGTCTTTTATTGATCACAGTGGTAAATATTTTCAGTATCCTAGCATATAATTTCCATGGGCATGGAGTCCTAAAATATTTCACTTTCATTTTTTACCTTAACTCTAGTACTCTCAACTATTATCCTTTTCAGAATATCTCTTGGATCCATGAAGACAGAAATTGCTTACTTTAGGCTAATTATATCTTTAGCCTCTCATAAGGTCAGAAAGAGAGAATTAAAAAATATAGTGTGTTTACCATGTGCCAGACTCTCTTTTGTAATACTTGGCTTTTTAAAATAGTGGAACATTTTCCTGTCATAAATGACCCCCAAATTAAAGTAATTTGAATATGTATCTTTTATATTTCCATGAGTATTTTGTCTTAGACCTGCGTCTTTTAATAGTTCATGAGTCAATCCAATTCTTGAAATTTATACCAAGAATTTTTCATTATTTGAAGAATATTTGATTTCTTATGTAAATAGCTGGAATGGATTAATTAGCACAATCAGTGACTTTATGGCTTTTTTTTGGTACTTATGAAGGTAACTTATGGGCAATTATTAGTGAAAGAGAGAAACATATTAATATCTAATAAAAAAAAAACAAAGATTGTAATAGTTGGTCAGGCCTGGAATAAATCTTAGAGAATATCTCATTCAATCTCTTCCTTTTAGAAAAGTATACTGAAGCTAAGAAAATTAATTTTTTTAAAAGCTCATATAAGTATTAGGTAACAGAAGGGATGCCTGGGTGGCTCAGTAGTTGAGCACCTGCCTTTGGCTCAGGACATGATCGCAGGGTCCAGGGATCGAGTCCTGCATCAGGCTCCCTGCAGGGAATCTGCTTCTCCCTCTGCCTATATCTCTGCTTCTCTCAGTGTGTCTCTCAGGGATAAAAAAAATAAAATCTTTAAAAAAATTAATAGGTAACAGGACCAGAACTGGAAAGTGTCATCTTACTTTGAGTCTTGTGTGTTGGTCATCAGATCATGTCAATTGTCATTGACAATACCATTTGTTCTGAAACTGAAATAAACTATCATTTTTCCTCATTGCGCTTCCTCTTCTTATATAAATGATTTTGTCATGTTACTTCAACTCTTAGAACCACATTTTCTTATCTAATGTAAAAAAAATAGACAAGATGAATAAGGCCCCCTTCCCCCAAATAGTAATTGGAATGTATTTTTCTCAATGTCTGTCTAAGATAATTTCTTTTCCAACTCCACAGTATTAGCTTCCAAGCTCTGCCAAAGCAAAGTGCCACAAACTTGATGGCTTAAAACAAAGAAAAATTATTTTATCACACTTCGGAGGGCTAAGTCTGAAATCAAGGAGTTGCCAGGATCATGCTCTCTCTGAAGGCTCTAGGGGAGAATGAGTTTTATGCCTACCTCGTAGCTCCTGGTGTCCCCCACAATCCTTGGCTTGCTGATGCTTCACTTCAATCTCTGCCTGTGTTTTCACATGGCTTTCTCCCTCTGTGCCTCTGTGTTGTTTCCCTCTTCTTAGAAGGACACCACTCATATTGGATTAAGGCCCCATTCATTGCCAATATAATCTCAACTCCTATCTTAATTACATCTGCAAAAAACCCTATTCTCAAGTAAGTTTTCATTCCATTTTCATTCATAGTAATAAGTCTTCACTATATCTTTTTTGGATTAACAATTCAACACAAAACATAACATGATGTTATTTTGAAATGATTGTTGTGATTGATGTTCTGTGACTTTTCCTGATATTACTGATATATGGTTCTATGATACAGAGCATAGAAAGAATAAACATAAATAGAATTGAATAGGTATTGCCACAGTAATAAAATTATTCATTTATTTTTAGTGGATTATTGGAACTTTATTTGTACTCTAATGATACTGATCTAGAAATGCTGTCTTAGTTTACCATTTATATATATTTTTAAATTTTTAAAAAGATTTTTATTTATTTATGTGAAAGAGAGAGAGTGAGCAGGAGGTAGACAGAGAGAGAATCCAAAGTAGACTCTGGAGTAAACACGGAGCCTGATTCAGGGCTCGATGTTGACCTGAACAGAAACAGAGTCAGGTGTTTAACCGACTGAACCACACAGGTACCCCTACCATTTATAATTTAATACAAATTTGCTTTTGGATATGGGCTAGTGTATTTAATTTCTGTCATATTTTCAGTTGGCAGCACTTAGAAATCATAAAAACTGAAACTGCAGTCAACTACACAACAGATCATTCTTTAAATATTCATTGTCTGCAATACTTTCAAGAATTCTCACTTAGCTAAGAAAAGTGTTGCACTCCAGTTGCTGAATTTCAAAGCTGTTCTAAAAATTAAGGAAAAGAACTTATTGTGTGAAAGAATGTGTTCTTCTTGTGAAAGTATTTTGATGTATGCCATCTTGAATTTCTAATTATGCATTGTGAATATTTTCAAACAAAAAGCACCACACAAACTCTATAGTGAATGAAAACAATGAAACAGAATGCCAATTGAATGTAGTAAAGCAGCAACCAATAATGTATCATACTAGCATTGCTTAAATTCTTAGTATGACTATGTTTCTTGAGGTTCTTTTCACAAATATAATGGATTATCAGAATATTAAGAAGCCTGCTAACTTTCCTGTAGACCCCAACATCTGCATGTGAAATGTCCTATCTTATGTAACACAAATAAAATAAAACAAAAATCTTTGCTATATATAGAGCTTTCTTTAACTCAAACTGAAACAAGAAAATAATTTTTTAAGAAAATAATTTTATCTGTAGCTTTACCTTTATACAAATTCTAGGCTAAAAATGACCATAACCTTCCTTCTAATTTTATTCTATTCTTCCAATGAGTTTGTGTGTTTATATTATGACTCAGTTTACATATATTACTTGTTTGATGCCAGAAGAGAGTTTTCTTCCTTTTATTTTTTTTAAGATTATATTTATCTATTCGTGAGAGACACACACAGAGAGAGAGAGAGAGAGAGAGAGGCAGAGACACAGGCAGAGACACAGGCAGAGGGAGAAGCAGGCTCCATGCAGGAAGCCCGACATGGGACTCAATCCCTGGTCTCCAAGATCACGACCTGAGCCAAAGGCAGGCGCTCAACCACTGAGCCACCCAGGCATCCCATTTTCTTCCATTTTGTTCATAAATTATATGTTCTTTCTCTGGGGCGATTTGCCTTAGCTTTATCTCACCTTGGCTTTATCCACTCATCCACTTCTACCCAGTCAGATCTGAAATCCTGGCATTTCTTACACATTCTTTTGCATTCTTACTCCTATTTTTGTGATTTTAATCAATTCTGCTCGCTTCATGCATATAATATTATAAAGACTTCTTGGCATTTCCCTAAACTTCAAGTTCTGTCATCAGGTCTTATCTCTACTCTGGTAGCAAATGAATTGTATTATGATGTCAAATTTTCACTGGGATCCTTTCTCATTACTAATCCTTTGATGACACTAATTTGCTTACATCCTATAACCAAAGATGTTAAAATGGCATATTAAAGCTTTCAAAATATGGCCTCATGTTGCCTTTATGAATTGTCTTTTTATGAATTCCCATAAGTAATGAACTGGTTATTTGAGTCTAAATATATTATAAACACTCTGAATTGCATGCATTGCTTAACAGGGTCCCATTACCTGGAAGTATTGTAATCATCTAAGTTTCTCATTTTAAAAAATATACTGCATTACCACGACTGGTATACAAAAAAGTAAGGACAACAACATGGTTTTCTGGCAATATAGTGGAAGATTTATTTTGGAGAAATATTTTACCAAAAATATAAGGTCAAACCATGTGAATGAATATATATTTTATTTTATATTTAATATTTTATTAAAATATATTTTTTATTTTATATATATTTCATTATAATAGAACTGGGTTTTCAATAAAACATATTTAAAGAACATCACTAGAGACACAAGAAGGAAAACAGCTAAAGACAAACAAACACAAAAACCAAAAAAACTCATAAGTAAGAAGAGTTGGGGCTTCCCCTGGAGACAAGATGTTCCAGTTCTGGATTTGAGACCTAATATTGGGTCCACAGAAAATGAGAAAGCTGAACCTCAGGATGTTGCTCCAAGACTGGAAGTGGTCTGAAGTGGTCCCCTGGGTCATGCCATAAGCAAAACTATCCTCTTTGTGAGAATGCAATCCCAAATTAGGCCCCTGGGGTAATATTAATAAAATATAAACCCATAAAAGATAAGATACAGTAAACAAGTGTCAACAGTGTACCTCTAAGCTCTTTAGAAACAAATTGTTGTTGATTGAATGTAAAATATCTGTGATTACAATGTTTAATGAATAATAATATAATAAATTTGAACAAGGTGCAGGTTCAACATGGAGATTTGGAGAGCTGGAAAGAATACAACATCCATCGTTATAATGCCAAAAATACTGGGAAAACTGCAAAGTGGTGGCTTTTCTCGAACTTATCAGAGAAACACGTTCTCAGGGCAAACAACTAACTGGAAATCTGGTGAGAGAAAAAGGCCTCCAGGGAGAAACAAGACCCAAGCATTTATTTAGCTAGGACAGATGCCACTAAATGCTGTATAAACTGGCAAGATCACCTATAACTTTTTTTTTACCGTTTTTTAAAAAAAATTCCAGAATAGTTAACATACAATGTAATATTGGTTTCAACTGTTTAACAAATTGCTAAAGGCGAGTGTAAATGTGAATGAGTAAAAAACCCTGAGGGAGGAGGTGTGCAGACATGGGGAGTCTGCATCCTCTGGCAAGCCAGCAAGCTCTTGCAGGGGGGATGGGGAGACCTGGAGAGAGCTCTGTCTCTGCCCAACTCTCCACCCCTGCAAGTACTGAATAGGGGGGAACAGCAGACACTGCTTCATCTGCCCAGACTCTTTTTCCTATCCTCCTTAGGGCACAAAGACCTTAATAAGGCTTTAAAAAACTTCATGACTATTTTAGGATAAAACACAACAGAGTATCTTTGTCAGCTTGTTGATTCAAAGATTCGTTAAGATACAAAAAGATGATAGATAGATAGATACATAGATAGATAGATAGCTCACAGAAAAATAGATACCTAACAAAGATCTTGTACTCAAACAATATAAAGACTCAAGGGATCCCTGGGTGGCACAGCGGTTTGGCGCCTGCCTTTGGCCCAGGGCACGATCCTGGAGACCCGGGATCGAATCCCACATCGGGCTCTGGGTGCATGGAGCCTGCTTCTCCCTCTGCCTGTGTCTCTGACTCTCTCTCTCTCTCTGTGACTATCATAAATAAAAAACAAAACAAAAAAAAAACCGCCAAATTATCCTTTCTTACTTTTCTTTGAATCATTTACATGTATCAAATATAATCTTTCAATTCCACTGTTTTATCAACTGTGAATGATTGGTAAGTTTTTACACTAAAGCCATTTTTCTTAGACAAAAATGATACCCCTGCTTTTCTTCCAGATAATACATCTTTTCCATACTTCAATATCAATATCATTTTCATATACATATGTACGTGTTGTTTATTAATAACACTCCAGTTTCATATTTCTGTCCAATCAGTCCTTATTTCTGATGTTACTTTGTGCAGTCACTATTTATTTGGATTTTCTCTGAAATGGATCAGTGATTTTGCTCCTCATTCCATTCCTGATTTCAACTACCTTCCTCCTTAAGAGCATTTTTTTTTTTTTTAACGGTTTCTTTAGTGACTAGATTAGTCTGCTTGGGTTGCCATAACTGAATACCACTGATTGTTTTGCTTAAGCAACAGAAATGTATTTTCTCACAGATCTGGAAAAGTCCAAGATCAAAGTACCATCAGGGTTGGTTTCTGGTGAAAGCTGCTTCCTGGCTTGTGAAAGGCTGGCTTCTTGCTGTGTCTCCCACCCTCTTCTCTGTGTGCTTATGGAAAGAGAAAGAGCAAGCAAACTTTGGTGTCTCTTTCTCTTCCTACAAGGACACCGGTCCTATCAAATTAGGGACCCACCATTATGATCTTATTTAAACTTAATTATCTCTCTAACAGCTCCGTCTCCAAATACAGGCACACTGTGGGGCTAGGGCTTTGATATATAAATTTGGGGAGCAAACAGTTCAAACCTAACAGTGAGATACATTAGGAACACACCCAGTGTTAGTTTTCTGGAAAAAGAAGTATTTATTTGCCTTTTTAAGAATGATAATGGAGTTGCATATAAAATTCTAAGTTGATATTTCTTTTCTTTCAGCACTAAAATACTATAATTACACTCATACTCTTACAAATTAAACTGCGTTTTGGAATTAAACTTGGCAACTAATTCCATTTGAATCTGTGACTGACAATCTTCCTCCTCCCCTTTTATCTGTTTATTTTTAATTTTTGAGGTAACATTTTTTTACAGATTTTATTTATTCATGAAAGACACACACACAGAGGCAGAGACATAGTCAGAGGGAGAAGCAGGTTCCCTGTGGGAAGCCTGATGAGGGACTGGATCCCAGGATCCTGGGATCACACCCTGAGCTGAAGGTAGATGCTCAACTGCTGAGCCACCGGGCATCCCTTGAAGTAACCTTTTAAAAAACTTTTGATTTTGAGATTTACAATTTACATGCTGTTGTAGAAAATAATGCAGAGCAATCCTAGTATACCCTCTACCTACCCCAGGCGGAGTGGGCGGGGGGGGGGCGTTTTGCATAATTATAGAGCAATAGTACAAGAAGAAATTGACACTGATACACTTCATCAGCCTTATTCAGAATTCAGCCATTTCACATACACTCAGTTTTGCGTGTATTTGTTCCATGCGATTTTACCATCTGTGTAGCTCCTGTCCATCAGCACAGCCAAAGGCTGGACGGTTTCAGTATAACCAGTCTTCTACCCGCATCCCTCAGCAGCTACTAGTCTCTATTGATGGTTCTTAATCTCAATAATTTTGCCATTTCATGAATGTAATTCAGAACGGAATCATAGAACATATCACCTTTTGAAACTTTTTTTACATGGTATATTTTCCTTGCAATCCCTCCAAATTATTGTGTATTTCAATGGTCTGTTCCTTTTTATAATTGAGTGGTGTTGCATTTTTTTTTTTTTTTTTTTTTAGATTTTACTTATTTATTCATGAGAGACACAGAGAGAGGCAGAGATACAGGCAGAGAGAGAAGCAGGCTCCATGCAGGGAGCCCCATGCGGGACTCGATCCTGGGACTCCAGGATCACGCCCTGGGCCAAAGGCAGATGCTCAACCAGTGAGCCACTCAGGGATCCCTGTTCCATGGTTGTTTAAGCAGTCATCCTTTGAAGGATACTTTGGTTGTTTCTGGTATTTAATTATTTTTCTGGTATTTAACCGTTTCATTTATTTTTACTATATTTCATGGTATTTATTTTATTCTGGTATTTATTTTTTTTTAATTAACTATATTTTTAAGCTATTTTGTTGAAAGAAAGCCTGAGCAAGGGGAGGGGCAGAGACAGAGGGACCCCCTTTCCGCTGAGCAGGGACCCCCATGCTGGGCTCCATCCCTGGGTCCTGGGTTCATGACCAGAGTTGAAAGCAGATGCTTAACCCATCCAGGTGCCCCTCTGGTGTTTAACTATTAAAATGAAGTTGTCATTAACATTTGTGTATAGGATTTTGTGTGAACTTAATTTCTCTGGGGTAAATGCCCAAGAATGCATGTGCTGGATTACATGCTAAGTGCAGGTTTAAATTTTTCAAGGAGGTGGCTGGCTACTCTTGTCCAGAGTATCTATCTGCACTGTGTCACATGGCCACATTCTCTCATATTTTTTTTTCTCCCATATTTTGACTTCTATCATCGCTTTTTAAGAAATTCATTGCAGTCTTGTTATGTTTGCTTTATAGTCAATCTGCCTTTTATTTCTGGCCTTTAACTTTTTTCTCCTTGTCATTATGATTGTAACCCACAAGTCTATTCGTTTATTGTACTTAAGATTTATTGTGTTTCCTGCATATGAAAATTAATGTAAACGATCAACTCTGGAAAAATTTCAGCCAATTCATATTTAATACTTTCTTTCTCCTAAATCTGTCAGGTGTATATTAGATCGTCATCTTTTTTTTTTTTTTCTCCTCCTCTGTGTCTTATTTTTTATACCAGAGTTCTCTGCACCTATTTGGTTTTCTCCAAGGACATATGATTGTTTATCTCCTGTGTGCTAATAGCTAAATGAATAATTTAAGACACAAAAGTCTCGAGGGACTGCTTTTGACCATGTTTAGTGTTAGAAAGCTCAAGAAATCTCAAGCCAGTTTCTGATACAAACAACAAAGGTGGCACATTGTATTGTTAATCACTCAGCTTTGAAAACAGCTTAGTCATTAGGACAAACAGGAAAATTAGTGGAAGCAGTAAGGCCACAGAAGTTGGTGCCAGAATGAAAAAACAAAACGTCCTTGTTCTGAAAAAACAAAGCATTTAATCATCTTGAGAAAGATGATTAGATATCCTGATGCGTGCCCACAATTCCCTGCATCCTTTCAGATGACCATACTTGATTAATTTCATTTCCTCTTCATCAACTCTTAACATTTTCATGCTAGATGTTTTCAATTTGATTTTTATTGCAAGTCTTTGGCTATAGGTTTAAATATATCCAAATAAAAACGTTTTACACCTTACCTAATTCTTAACATATCTCCTACTTCAACTTGAACTTCCTATTTAATTGAATTACCTTTTATGCCTAAAATAACAAACTGTGGGTCCTTTAAGATACACTTACATTCTGCACACATGTATTTGGGGGGGGGGTTCCAACCATACAGTCACATCATGTTTGATCCAAAGTGAAATATTATTTGAATACCAGCAAGTTTGTTTACTTGTGAAATACATCATTTGAGATCCCGTTTCTTAGAAGACACTGTGAGCATGCAATTGGAATACAGATGAAGGGTTGACATTGCTTTGCTTTCCAGTGATTTCCGATACAAATTAACTGGATGAATATGAAAGCAGACTACTACATGAAACCAACATGGCTCTTCTGCAAGTTTAACCTCCTCTGGGGTCTGTTCCACTTCTGCTCCCAGGAAATACTCAGGATTGGCCAGTGCTACCCAAAGAAAGAGGTTTGTAGCATGTTTGCTCTGGGGCACTGTTCATTGTGCTATGACGCCCCAAATATGCCCTTTCTTAGATACTTTCTTTAAGCAGTTCTAGTATAGCAGAGGAGAGTCTGACAAAGAGCATTCCTATTTGCTTTTAGCTATGAGTTTCAAGAGTGGAGCTTTGAGTTTCAAGAGTGGAGCTGGGAGGAATATACAAAAGTTATTTCCTTAATTGTCTCAGTTCTGAGGACTAGAGAGTTAGGAAGAGGAGCTATCACTTAGTGCACATTCATGGGGGTAGGAAAACTATCACACTACAGCACTTGGAAGTGTTTATCACCCCAGACACTATAGCGAACTTTTATGAGAATCTGATTAAGTTTTAATGGCTAGATGAGATAAAGTCTCAAGCTTTGTCATTGTAATTCATGGTTGTTTTTTTTTTTTATCTTTTGAGTATTTTTAATTAACAAAGATATTTTACCATTTAAATTGTGTCAGCGAATTAACATTTCCTTGACAGAATAAAAATAATACTTTAAATGACATTCCAAATTTCATAACTCTACATGACAATACTGTATATGTGTATTAAATTAGAACAGAACTGAGAAAGATTCATTATGGGATGTTGAAGGACTCTGTAAAAAAGCATCAAAAACTCTAAAAATGAAAGTGATAGGGTAAGTTTTGATGTAGACTATTGAGAAGGAGGTTAAATTTCTTTAGTAAAGGAACAATAAAATAATACATATATTTTCACTGATAACAAATGAGAACTTATTGCTAATGAGCAACCAGGAGTTTAATGTTATATTACTGAGAATTATTTTGACAAAGGAATAAAGAACATAATGTTCAGGACAGAATATAGAGAGAAAATTTTCTACAACAATCTTCAGAAAAAATATATTTATCCTTATGAGGACAAAAGTAAACACATATAAGTAGTATGGGCTATTTCAAATGTTTCACATAGTCTGGGATATGTAAGAAATGGAAATATAATAGATTAGGAGCGCCTGCATGTCTCAGTCGGTTAAATGTTCAACTCTTGATTTCAGCTCAGGTCATGGTCTCTGGGTCCTGGGATGGATCCTCACATCAGGGTTCCATACTCAGCAGGGGGTCTGTTTGGGATTCTCTCTCTCCCTCTCCTTCTGCCCTCGCCTCTCACCTAGCTTGTGCTATCTCTCTAAAATAAAAAATATATCTTTTTTTTTAAAGAAATAGATTAGATTTAAGAATATGTCAAAGATCTGTGTACTAGCACATATATTTATCTATATTTTGAGGAATATTGCTGTTGGATATTGTGCCCACTAGTCTATTTGCCATATATAATAGAATGGCAGCAATGGAAAACTATACATCTAAAATTAATAATTTAAAGAAGATTGCAAAAATATTTAGGAATAATTAGCTGGACTATCTTGATAATTATCAACTTATTTTTAAAAGAAGTTATCAAAGAATGAAAACACATTTTTAGGGTTTTATATTTTTAAAATACTTGTAGAAAGGGGGCTAAAATATGATTTTAACTTATATGCATTTGGCAATGAACCTGAAATAATATTTTATGGCAGAACTTCAGCAATTTTTTTAAGACCTAAAAGCAAATTAATTAAAACCAAGTGCTTTAGTGGGCTCTAATCACAGTTATTCATGAATATGAGTCTACTTAGACATATGGGGTCAGTGGCAGGCCCTCTGTGAAATATGGTACAATTCACTTTATCATGGGCTTATTTGCAGTTAATATATTTCTTTTCTCTGTCACGATGCAAACGGATATTAACAATAGTGACTGATTTGTATTGTGTTTGAGTATTTACAATGCACTCTCTAATTTCATTATCTCTTAGTCTTTACAACACAATTGTAACACAGGTAGATCAATGAGACTGCCTACCATTGCTTTTATTTTTCCTGATGTAAAAAGTAAAACTCTGAAATTATGTGACTTGTCGAAGAGCATATAATTAATTAATGGAAGAGCCTAAATTCTAGTTACAATAGTCAATCCCTTAATTCATTTTCATTCTGTGCCTTCTATAAGATAGAGCTTCTCAGAAAAATAAAAACTTTTTTCAGATTTTTTTCTTCCCAATTATTAATACCTGTTGATGTGGTTTTTTGACTTGGAGATTTACGAAAAAAATCTGGTCTTTATTATATGCATTCATTTGCAAAATAATTGACTACTAAACAAAGAAGGAAGTGATTTTTTTTTTCTCAAAGCAAACATAAACCTAACTGACACCTACCTACCATTATTTGTAAAGTACCTCCTTAAAAAATTTTAACCTCATGTAAATCTGTATCTTGCTGCTGTTAAAGTTTATAGGTTAACTTAATGAATACCCTGAGAGGGACAACCTAGAAGAGATAAATTATGTCAGCAGTGTGAAGCACATGTGATAATGTCAATTTTCTTTTTTTTTTTTTAATTTTTTTTTTATTATTTATTTATGATAGGCACACAGTGAGAGAGAGAGGCAGAGACACAGGCAGAGGGAGAAGCAGGCTCCATGCACCAGGAGCCCGACGTGGGATTCGATCCTGGGTCTCCAGGATCGCGCCCTGGGCCAAAGGCAGGCGCTAAACCGCTGCGCCACCCAGGGATCCCTAATGTCAATTTTCCTTTGCACTTTTATTTTATATATATAATCATCACAGGTTATTCCAGGTCAAACACTGATCTCTCAAGTATATTCAAAGGCTTGGAATGAAGACATAGAGTATCTAGTCCAGTGGTCTGCAGGTTCAGTGGCCTCATGTGTTGGATAGTCTAATCCCCTTTGACCATCACACAAGGGTGAACAAGTTAGAGCCAGATGGAAATGTTTACATTTTCTTTGTTTATTTCAAAAGTCATCTGCATGGTGACATTTCCAACTGTTAGTTTTGTGGGCAGCCTGTCTGTGACATTCAAGTACCACTGGGCCAACCCAGTCCCAAAACTTCCATGGTAATCACATCCAGAACTCCTGCCTTTCACAATTTTCAATAACACCAGGCCAAGCTGCTCTTTGCCATTTCCATATGGCAAGTCTTTTGCATATTAACTGGGTGCGTTATACTTTTAACTTTCTGATAGACACAATTATAATAGATAGTTAATATTCTGAGGAAAAAAATACATAAATTCTTGAGGACCAAACCCACTGAACAAGAGACTAACAAGAGGGTAGAAAAAGTCTTTACTTAGCGCTTCTTCTGCTGACTTCTAACGATTTACTCAAGGATTTTGTAGGTTCAAAATCTTCTGTGCCATAAATGCCACATTCATCTTTCTAGATAGAATGAAATTTGGAGAGAACAATGGATTTTTAAAAAGATATTACTGGAGCACCTGGGTGGCTCAGTCGGTTAAGCATCTGACTCTTGGTTTGGGCTCCTCATGATCTTGCAGTTGTGGGATCAAGCCCCACATAAGGCTCCACACTCAGTGTGGAGTCTGCTTCAGATTCTTTGTCTCTCTCCCTGCCTATCTGCCTCTCTCCTTGCTCACTCACTCATTCTCTCTCTTTATAAAATAAATAGAATAAATAAAATCTTAAACTTTTAAAAAAGACACTATGAAGTTGACACTGTCTAAATAAAAAGAATCATACAGAAAAACTGTAAATCCAGAGATTTTTTTAAAAACCTAATTTTCAAAAAAAATTAAAAATACAAATAAAAACCTCATTTTTTGGATGGTTCAAAGAATTATTTTTGTTCTAATGACTCTAACAGTGCAGTATAGTTATAGCCCATCAGTCCTGTTGCTGTGATTATCCAGAGCATTTTGCCTGTAGCATGGCCTGTCTATGGTAATCCATCATTAAGTTACCAGAAGAGCCATACTAAACGCAATGCTGAAAGAAACAACCACCTTATTCAAAACACTTCACCATATTTCCTTGCCTAAAGTTACTTCTTTGCCCTTCTCCCCTATACTCAGAATTTGGTCTTTTAAGATAACACACCTCTAATGCATTCATAGGCAGAAGTGCTATAGGAAGGCAGAGTAGGAGGGGCTGTCAGAATGCTGAAATTAGAGGGAGCCACAGTTTTAATAGAAAGGTCAGAGGATATATCTCTTAGAATGTTATATTTGGGCCAATACTCGAAGGAAGTGAATTCTATGGGACAAACTTCACCAGGTCTCACATGTTTACCTATTTCTGGAGGAATCTGGGGATTGAAAATCTCTTCTATGCAGATTAATGCAACTTCAGTGTGTACTTCAATGCCCTGATAAAAAATAGCTGCCAAAGTTTATTTACAATTTTAATAAGGTACCCAGAAATTTTTTTCTATATTTTGTTAAATATATTTTAGGGTTCAATAGTCTGTAGCATAGATCTGAAGTGAGGTAGCAAATATAAATTATAAATGTTCAGAGCCCAGAGATTTTACCTGCTATCAACAATTTTTAACTATCGCTTATCCAATGTTTTATTAAATAGAACTTTATCAGCAGGAGATCTAGTTCTTCTAGCATTCATTAATAAATCATAATCAGGTGACTCAAGAATATAATATTAGAGTTTTTAACAGGAGGCAAAAAAGTGTATGTTAAATGGAAATTTGAAGTTTATGTGATTTACAGTATTTTATTTCTTTGACAATATCTCAGTCTGGCTTATATAGTGTTTGCCCTATTTTTAACTAAAATATTCCATTTTAAATTCATGCCAGATGTATACACTCCCAAGTTCTACTCGACTCTGTGTTATTTTTTTTTTAATGAGAAGTTTATTTTTAAGACAGTTTTAAGTTTGCAAGAAAATTGAGCAGGCAATAGAGAGTTCTCATAGTCCACTTTTTCCTGTCTCAGTTTCCCTATTCTTAGCATCCTGCACTGGTATAGTAGCTTTGTTGAAATTGATGGACCAATAATTGATCCATTATTTTTAAGTTTAGTTCCCAAGTTACATGAGTGTTTCTTCTTTGTGCTGTAGAGTTTTATGGGTTTTTCCAAATGCATAATGTCATGTGTCCTCTGTTACAATATCAAGCAGAATAGATTCAGTGCCCTAAAAATCTCCCATGCTACACATAGTCATCTATTTTTCCCCTGTCCTTAAACCATCGGCAAAAATTGATCTCTTTACTGTCTAATAGTTTTATCTTTATGTCATACAACTGGAATCATAGAGTGCGTAGCATTTTCAGACTGGCTTCTTTCACTTAGCAGTATGCATAAAGATTCCTACATGTCTTTTCGTGGCTTGAAAACTCATCTGAAACCTTTATTATATTGTGTCTTCCAAACCAGACATATCATATATCTCTCAAATTATTTAGGTTTCCTTTGATATATTTCATCAGAATTTTCAGGATAATATTCTGCACATGCTTTGTTAGATTTATAGCTAAGTACTCCGTTTTCTTTGGATTAATTATAAGTGATTTAGTGTTTTTAATTTTGGTTTTACATGTTGGATGTTAGTGTATAGAATGGAGATTTATTGTTGTGCATTGCTCTTGTATCCTGCAACCAATCTGAACTTTCTGTTAACAGATGATGTCAGATTGAAAATGAATTTTATGTTATACTATATATCAAAATTAAGTCAAAATAGGTTGTATTCTTAAATATATCCACTGAAACTAGAAAACTCTAAAAGAAGTCAGAGTTAAAAACAAAATCTTTGTGACCTTGAGATAGGACAAATTTCTTAGATATAAAATTGGAAACATAGGGACGCCTGGGTGGTTCAGTGGTTAAACGTCTGCCTTTGGCTCAGGGCGTGATCCTGGAGTCCCAGGATGAGTCCCGCGTGGGGCTCCCTGCATGAAGCTTGCTTCTCCCTCTGCCTGTGTCTCTGCCTCTCTCTCTGGATTTCTCATGAATAAATAAATAAAATTCTTTAAAAAAATTGGAAACATATTAAAATGAAATATCAAAAGTTTGGACTTCACAAAATTAGAAGTTTTTTGCTTTGAAAGACACCCCTCAGGAAAAAAAAAAAAGCAACAGTCTGGAAAACCATTGGCAAAGAATATATATGACAAAGGACTTTCATCCAGAATATAAAGATAATTCTTACAATTTAACCATAAATAAACCAAAAAAATTTAAAGAAAAAATGTATCAGTAGACACTTCACCAAAGATGTACAAATGGCAAATAAGTACATAAAAAGATGCTGAGGATCATTTATCACAGAAACACAAATTAATATCACAATGAGTTGCCATTAAATATATGCTAAAATGATTAAAAAATAGAAGACTGACAAAACTCATTCATTAGTGAGGTGAAGTTATAGCTCTTATACATTGGAGCAGGGATTTAGCTGATACAGTTACTTTGAAAATGATTTGACAGCTTGTTAAAAACTTAAAGGTACACTTACCTTACTACTCAGTAAATCAAGTTTTAGGTTTCTAATCAAGAGAAATGAAAACATATATGCACACAAAGGTCTGAATGTGAATGTTCATAAATAGCATTAATCATATTAGGCTCCTAGTTAATGGAGGAACATTATATGGAATATGTAAATGATGGCATACTATGTAACATTAAAAAAGGCATGAATCACTGAGTCAAATAAAAATATGAATAAGCATCAAAAACTTGCTATGATAAAGAAACCACACATGAAAGAGCACAAGTTGTATTATTCTCTACGTATAAAATATATAGAAAAGGCAAAAACTATGGAAGCTGAAGCAAAAAGCAGATTGGTGGCTGCTTAGGACTAAAAGTGGATATGAGGATTTACTATGGTCCATCAAGGGGGAAGTTTGGGGAGGTAATGGACATGCTTTAAAACTGAATTTAGTGGTGGTGGTATAATTCCATAAATCTACTAAAATCACTGAAATGTATACTTCAAATAGGTAATTTTATGATATAGAAATTAAAAATCAATAAGGCTGTGAAAATAAGCAATATATTATTCAGGGGTACATCTATAGAAGATAAATATTATTTAAAAATGCTCAATAAGTGATGAAACAAAATTCATTATAGTGGTGAATTCTTTTTATTTTTAAGATTTTATTTATTTATTCATGAGAGAGACACACATATATATATAGAGAGAGGCAGAGGGAGAAGCAGGCTCCATGCAGGAACCCCAACATGGGACTTGATCCAGGGTCTCCAGGATCACACCCTGGGCTGAAGGCAGCGCTAAACCGCTGAGCCACCAGGGCTGCCCTGTAGTGGTGAATTCTGAAGGAAGAAGAGCAGAGAATAAAATCATGAGGTATAACAAAGGATTTTTTAGATACTGTTATGATAAATTATATTAATCTGGTTGATGAGTCTATCGGTATTAATTTAAAAAATTAAGCGCATGTGTTTGTGTGAGCTATGTTATTTTTTACACTAAAGCATTAAATTAAATTGTACTACATATTATAATAAAGGTATATACAAACTATTTAAGAAGCTCCTAGAATAAAACAACCGACTTTTTCTAAAATATAGGAGTTTGGGTTAAATATTTTGATATAAAAAAGATATGTATGATATGTAACATTTTATCATGCAAGGATTCTCTAATATCCCTTTCCCTCAATTTACCTTTTCACAGATGGTTAAATATTTATGTCTTTCTGTCTTTCTTTCAGCATATAAATCAGAACATGAAAAGTAATAGAGCTATATAATTTTGTTATGCGGTATTTCCAGAAATGCACTTCATACATTTGTTCTATCAAGTATACACTGATTGATTGAAAGTCAATTAAAGAAAGCTAAATAGATATCTTTTTTTCTGCAAGGTGTCTCATAGTACACAGTAAGTGGATATCAAGAACACAGAAATGAGGGTGGGTAGTAAGTTTTAGTCACAAGCTCAACCTCTTCTCAAAGAGTGTCTCACAGAACAAATGCTCTCAAAACAGATTAGATATACACTGTCTGACAAACTTCCACAATTTGCACTTCTCAGGCTTTGCAAATTGAAGTTTCAGACATTTCTGTCATTATTAACTAAAAACTTTTGGTGGAAAGATTAATCTCTGGCTATCAGGTTTATAAAGATTTTTTTTCTCCTCTAACCCTTTTCTCAATTTAATTTACCTTGTAAATATCTAGTTTACCTTCATTATTGGTGTTCTTGTTTTACTTCTAATCTGACAATATGTAGGCATTAAACTAAAAATGACAAATTACATTTTCAGTACCTACTAACAACTTTAATGATGATTCATTTTTCATAAAAAAATTCCCAATTAGTGGTTGACTGGCTATCACAGAGATTTTATCTGAACAGAATCTCCAGATATGAAAAATAGCTGCTCCAGTCAAAATCTTATGTCGGTCATGAATTTTTAAGGAAGATTATCTAGTAAGTGGACGAAGGTTCTTTCAGCTCTGGTAGATATTTTATTAATAGGTCTGTGTTCTCCTACATCCTGTGGCTGTCCATATGCCTCTGTACACACAGTCCAGTGTGTGCACTCACACTTACATACTTTTTTCTTCCTTCATTCACAACACATCTCCTGAAATAGCACTGTTTGTGGTTGATAGATTTTTTCATATTTCAAGTTATTAATGATCATTTGACTGAGAATGCATTAAATTTTGTAGAATTGATACTGTTTTACAGGACCTTTACCAATAAATTGCCACTATAAACATTAAAGAGCAGTGAGCACTGGAAACACATAATTCAAAACAGAAAATTTGAGTTATCTTTTCACTTTCATGAGGTGCAATCTTATACTAAAAATCTTAGTTATTTGATTTGAGGGATTTAAATATATGTCTCTTCCTAAGCCTTTGATAAGTTCTTCACACAGTAGATAATAAGTACCCATTTGTGCTAATTCTGAATTACTCTTTGTCACATTCCCAGGTAGACTGCCAGGGCTCCTTCAGATGGAACAGCATGTTTTGAACTGGTTTCAGCAAAACTTCTAATTGATTTTGATATGAATTATGTCTCCTCTAATTTGAATCCCAATCAAATAGAAAATGTTATATTGAATTTGAATACCATTAAGTTGAATTTAGTTGTAATGGATTTCAAGACTGTTGATTAGATATTGAGTAATTCTGAGGGTGTTCATTGATGAATTTACAGTTTAATAGATTGGGATTTTGTTGAACCTAAGTATGTTTATATATGTTTCAACTCTTCTATTTTTGTATATTATATTCCATGATAAAGTAAGAAAAAAAAAAGAGAAAACCCAAACCCTCAGGAAGGACATGAGATGTCTAACTCATATTCTTAAACATAATTAAGCCACATCTATCTGAAAAATAATATTGCAGAAACATAATAACTAGTGAAATTTTAGATGATGGATATATTAATATCCTGTAATTCTTGAGGCATGAAGTGTCAAGAAGTGAACTGAAACTTATATTCTGAATCCTGGATACCTTCTTCTTAATGTTTTTACATTAAGAACAGTTGGAAAACTATGGGATGCAGAAAGGACTGAGCATTGCTTCTTTCACTTCCACTTCCAACTCTCAGCTACTTACCCCCCTTGAGGCAGAAGCTGTGAAAAATGCATGGTACTGATTATAAATGAGGTAGATGGCTCTGTTGGGAATCTGAAGAGGGAGCTGGCATGGATTCCTCTTCTTCATAGTCCGGAAGATTTTACAAATTGCTGTGAGAAAGGCCAGGAGAGCTTGGAGTAGCGCAATAAGGGGGTTGTGGATGCTCAGAATTTTGGTTTCTTGGATTAATGAATCTAGGAATAAATTTAACCAAGGAGGTAAAAGACCTCTATTCTGTAAGCTATAAAACAGTACTCTGTAAACTATAAAACATTGATGAAAGAAATTGAAGACAACACAAACAAATGGAAAGTTATTCCATGCTTATGAATTAGAACAAATATTGTAAAAATGTCCATATTATCCAAAGCAATCTACAGATTTAATGTAATCCTGATCAAAATACCAACAGTATTTTTCACATAACTAGGACAAATAATCCTAAAACTTATATGGAACCCCAAAAGCCCAACCCCACAAAGTTGAAGAAAACTTGAAAAAGAAAAACAAAACTTGAGGTATGATAATCCCAGATTTCTGGATATACTATAAAGCTGTAGTCATCAAAATAGTATGATACTGGCACAAAAATAGATACCTAGAGCAATGGAACAAAATAGAAAGCCCAGAAATAAACTCATTATATGGTCAATTAATCTTCAACAAAAGAGGCAAAAACATGCAATAAAAAACGGCAGCTTGAACAAACGGTGTTGGGAAAACTGGTCAACTCCATGCAAAAGAATGAAACTAGACTACCTTCTTACATCACACACAAATATGAGCTCTAAATGGATTAAGGGCCTAATGTGAGACCTGATACCATAAAAATCCTAGAAGAAGACACAGGCAGTAATTTCTCTGATAATGGTGGTAGCAACATTTTTCTAGATAAATGCCCCGAGGCAAGGGAAACAAAAGCAAAAATAACTATTGGGACAACACCAGAATAAAATGCTTCTGCACAGCAAAGAAAACTATCAACAAAACTAAAGGATATTCTACTGAATGGGAGAAGATATTTGCAAATGATTTATCTGATAATGATATATCAGTATATAAAGAACTTGGGCAGCCCCGGTGGTGCAGCGGTTTAGCGCCGCCTGCAGCCCAGGGCGTGATCCTAGAGACCCAGGATCTAGTCCCACGTTGGGCTCCCTGCATGGAGCCTGCTTCTCCCTCTGCCTGTGTCTCTGCCTCTCTCTCTCTCTCTCTCTCTCTCTCTGTCTGTCTCTATGAATAAATAAAATAAAAAAATTTTAAAAAAATACATAAAGAACTTATACAACTCAACACCAAAACCACAAATAACCCAATTAAAAAACGAGAAGACATGAACAGACATCCAAAGAAGACATACAGATGGCCAACAAATACATGAAAAAATACTCATATCACTCATCATTAGGGAAATGCAAATCAAAACCATAGTGAGATAACACCTTACATCTGTCAGAATGGCTAAAATAAAAAAACTGAAAAAAAAGGTGTTGGCAAGGATGTGGAAAAAAAGGAACCCTCATGTACTCTTGGTGGGCATGTGAGAAAGACTCTATGGACTTTCTTTAAAAAATTAAAAATAGAACTATCATATGACCCAGTAATTCCAATAGTAGGTATTTACACAAAGAATAAAAAACTATTAATGCAAAAGGATATATGCACTCCAATGTTGTTTATAGCAGCAATGTCCACAATAGCCAAAATATGGAAAGAGCCCAGATGTCCAAAGGCAGAGGAATGGATAAAGAAGGTATGAGATATATATAGATAGATGATAGATAGATAATAGATGATAGATAGATGGTAGATATAATGGAATATTACTCAGCCATCAAAAAGAATGAAATCTTGCCATTTGCAATGACGTGGATGTAAGTAGAGGGTATTGTGCTAAGTGAAATAAGTCAGAGAAAGCAGATACCATATGATTTCAATCATATGTGGAATTTAAGAACCAAAACAGATGAACATAGGGGAAGGGAAGGACAAATAAGATTAAAAACAGAGAGGAAGGTGAACCATAAGAAACTCTTAGTTCCTGGAGGGGAGGTAAGTGGGGGGGTGGGGTAACTGGGTGATGGGCATTAAGGAGGGCACTTGATGTAATGAGTACTGGGTGTTATATAAGACTGATGAATCACTAAATTCTACTCCTGAAACTAATAATATGCTACATGTTAACTAATTTGAATTTAATAAAAAGAATTTTTAAAGGAAGAAATGTTCGTTTGACTTGAATACCAGTTAGTTCCATCATTGAAAATAACCTGGCATTGCTAAATATTTTTAGAAGAAATTTAATAAATAAATCAATATTTTTGGAAGAAATATTTTAGTGTCAATTTTCTTCCTCCTCCTCTAATCTTATTTCCTAAGGGGGAAGTAGCTGAGCAGATATTTTAGAATACTAACGTGAAAGTAATAGCAATAATATCTGTGCATAATATTCATGACTATAAAAAAATGTCACACACAAAACTTTACATTTGGCACAGCGGTTTGGCGCCTGCCTTTGGCCCAGGGCGTGATCCTGGAGATCTGGGATCGAATCCCACATCGGGCTCCCGGTGCATGCGGAGCCTGCTTCTCCCTCTGCCTATGTCTCTGCCTCTCTCTCTCTCTCTGTGACTATCATAAATAAATAAATAAATTTAAAAAAATAAATAAATAAAACTAAGAGAACATTTAATTGAAACTGAATCATTTTGTATTTCCTTTACTTGCTTGCCAATGGGATTATCTAGCCACACCTCAAAAAAACATAATCTTTTTTGTGGAATCCATCCGATCTAAAGTCAATTTCACAGTTCAGTCAAGGTTAGCATTAAGAAATGGTAACAAAGTGATTGATATAAGAACTTCTGTGTAACATTACTCTCTGGCTGCCTCTATTTGTTATGGACTCAATCATCTGTATTCCTCTTTCTGTCAGATGTTCAGGATGTAAGCAGAAACTTCACTATGACAAATAGAAATAAAAATCCTATTGGTGAAGCTTTCAGGAAAGAATTGTGACTTTCATTTCTGGGAACTCAACAGTCAAAAAAACAACAAACTAAATACTTTCCTTCAAAATTCCTCTAGCAAGCAGTGGGTATAGTTGTGACATGCAGCAAAGTACAGAACTGTAAACACAGAATTGTTGAATCCTCTAACAGGATTGGATTTACAGAGCACATAACTCAAATCCATTAAAATAACTACTAATTTCCACAACATTATGAGCCCTGCAAAAACATTTGCCTCCAAGGTGATAGTCTCATGCAGAGAGGACCACTGACCAAAGCATTAAACGGCTGTTAGTTTCACACTACTCATGAAATATACAGATTTTTGATTACAAGTGATGGCTTGGCATTAATTAATTAAAACAAAACATAACTTTTTTTCAGTTTGCTGCATCTTAGGAAGAGTCGACTCTTGATATATACAGACTGGAGTGACCTAACATAAGAAAACTTACAATGAAAGAAAAAAAGAAATGCTCATTTGGATTCAATGCTTGTTTAGGAAAGGATTCATTATCCTATCTCATGTCTAAGGTACCTGGCATGCCCAGAGATCAATCAAATGTCTGGGAAAAAACGAATACACAATAGACACAGGACAGATTATAAATAAAGAAAAGATATTTCTCTAGTCTTTTCAAAATGAGACTTTAATGCTAAGAAAGACTCTTATATTAACACTGGTAAGGATGGATCCAGCCTCTCTGCTTAGAATCCTTTTTTTTCCCCATAAACTCCAGGGAAAAAAGATTTTCAAGGGAATTGATGTGGCCACTCAGTAGATCTTCATAAACTGGACAGAGGCCTCGTTTACATGGAAAGATGTGAACATCTGAGCTGGAGTCTCAGGAGATGCAGAAGGAGACAGCTGGAGAGAAAAATATGACTCCCATGTGGGAATTGCTATGTATTTCTTCCTATTGAGAAAGAAACAACATTTTTCTCAATCTCTCAGGAGTTTCCCCTATAGAATTGGATAATGTGAACAGACATCCTGAATTAGTCAGAACAACTCTGAATTTTGGGATTTGTTTTGCTTCTTTTAATATACATTTTACTTGTCACTGGGTTCCTACATCTTGTCTTTCCCTTTTGTCTCCTTCATGTTTTCTTTTTATTTTTACTTTCACTCTTTTAATATGTATTATGACTTGTCAAATCAGTCTTCCAACTTCTCATAGCTCTATTTTACATCAGGATGTCTATAGCTGGCTTTCATCCAGTTTTCCCAATTGTTCCTGTTTCTCTGGATTCACCAATTCAACTTGACTGCGTTCTTTCCAACTCTAATATAGTCAAAGAACCCACTAAGGACACTTTCTTCTCAAGTCACAACACAAGGCTTTTCAGGCTTCCTCTTACTTGCATGTTGTAGGATTTCAAAAACCAGGTCTTTTGAGGTTTACTCTTCTATATTTATATATTTTGTTGAAATATAATTATGAGACCCCTCTTCCCTAATCTTCATGATGAGCCCCGTTACTTATCCATTTGTCTACCCTAGACTCACTTCTTCTCAGTAGATAGTCCACAACCCACTTCTTTTCTTTCCCAGATTTTATTCAAGCTCTCAACTTCTCTCAGACATAAAGTTTCTCTTCCTCTACCTTCATCTCTTTATGATAATTCATACTGACCTCAGAATGATATTTGTAAATCATAGTCTTATTACTCCCCTGTGTAAAAATATTAAAGAAATCTTTATATTCAGAGCACATCTTTATACTGCTGCATTTTACCCAAGCTACTTTAAGATCTGATACTTACCAAATTCCTGCCTTAAATATTTCATATATGTATTTTTACATATATGTATAAAATGTATTTTATATAAATATAAATATATATTTTAATACAAAACTTCTTAAATATCAGGAATACCTTAATTTTCTCATGACTTTTTCATATCTCTGCCTAGAATGCTCTGCTGCCCTTGACTATATTCTCTCTCTACACTTCTATTCACTTTAAATCCTACTTCAAATATACCTTCTCTGTTAAGTCTTTCATTAGGCCCCAGAAAGATTTACAATTGCCTCTGCATGCCATACAGAAATGCAGTAATTACCAAACACAGCTTAAATTTGATTCAACTGTGAGTTTTAAAAATTACATTGCCAAACATTCTGTTTTAAAAAGAGCAAGTTCACATTAGGAATTTCCTGTAGCTAAATTCATGCTTCTGACAATCCTAAAGGAGCTGGAAATTTGGAATTCGATGTTATAATTATCCAATTATCTGATTAATCTACCAGACTATGTCTTTCTCAAAATATGGATAAAATGTTAGCAAGTTTGTATTGCCATTCTAAAACATTTTCAATTTACTGTTAATTTAAAATAAATCTAAGATCTGGGTTGGATTTCCAGTGTGATACTGGTATTTTAATTAATGGCATTATCCACACCTCTGAAATGAAAGTTCCTACACAAGGAACAAGATGTGTTCTATCAATAAACTATTTCTCCAAATAATTCAAATGCATGTTTTTTAGCTGGTAGATAATTTCAAAGACCTGGAAGTCCTTCAAAGGATATCAAGGAAACATGATTTTCAGAGGGAAAGTTGAAAAGCTGAGAAGCTGAGAAAGGCCAATGAAGAATGATCTCTTTTACACTAAGTCTGATGGTAGATCCCAAAAATAATTAAGTTTGAGGTGGTTCACTGATTTTCTAGGTGGTTAATAGAACAGGAATCTAGAGAACAGTTTTGCTGCCTCTTTTGACTATTTCCCCTCCATAAAAACACACACTGATGTGCATATCTAAGGAGCTTTTTGTTAAAAGTTGTGTTACTGGGATCCCTGGGTGGCGCAGCGGTTTAGCGCCTGCCTTTGGCCCAGGGCGCGATCCTGGAGACCCGGGATCGAATCCCACATCGGGCTCCCGGTGCATGGAGCCTGCTTCTCCCTCTGCCTGTGTCTCTGCCTCTCTCTCTCTCTCTCTATGTGACTATCATAAATAAATAAAAATTAAAAAAAAAAGTTGTGTTACTAATTGTATTACTAGTTGAATATAATGAAGAACATAGAACTGATAATCAGGAGACATGAATTCTAGTCCTAGATCTGCTATTTACCACTTCTGTGACCCTGACCAAGTTAATGACACTTAATTTTCTTGGTTTTCTTTATCTCTCAAATCAGAAGATGAGGTTTGCCCTCTCTTTACAGAAGTATTGTGAGGAACAAATATTACAATGGCTTTAAATTATTTTGAAAATGCCAGTGTGTGGCATCAATGTGAGGACTTATTTTTTTCCGTGCCTGGTTTGTTCTTATCATCTTCTCCCAACCTTTCCCTCCTAAGTTCCCTCTGTTTGATTAAAGATATCACTCTTCCCCTGACCTTCAGGCTAAAAACATGAGTCATTGATAGTCCTGCTTCTCCTTCATCTCCTGCATCAATTCACCCTGTACCCCTTTCAATTAGGCCTAAGCAGTATCTATCAAGTTATTTCCCTCTTGCTCCTTCCACTCCCAGCCAGAACTCTTACGGGACTCATTATTTCCCTGAAAGGCTGCTGGCTTTCTGGCAGTAGTTTTTCTTATTCCAGTTCTCATACTGTATGTGCTTATGGGATGTTCCAGTAACCAATCTCCTTACATGCCATCAATCACACCCTCTATAGGCCAATGCTTCTGCATTAACTCACACTATTCAGTCAGCTTGGGAAGACTGTGCTCTTCTGCTCCATAGGAAGGCCCTTCATCTCTTAAGCCCTATTTCAAATCCCTTCTCTAAGCTTCCTTCTAGCTCTCCAGTTATAGCAGATCTCTGTCTTCTACCGTCTTTCAAATATTCTCTGTATTCATCATTGGTGTATAAAACCACAGCTTAAAATAGCAAATATTCATTCTCTTACACATTTTTCTGAGAGTTTAGAATTGAAGAGCATCTTGGGTGACTGCTTTTACCTCAAAGTCTCTCTTAAAATTAGTCAAGTAGAGGAGGCTGGGAAGATGCAGAGGAAGAGGACCCTAAGCTTATCTTGTCCCATGGTACAACTATATAACATTCATATCAGTGTGAAGAACCCAGAAAATGACCTAAACACTAGCTAAGCAAACTCCACAACTTAATGTAGAGAATAAGCCACATGAAAGAGCATAGGAAGAGTGAAGACATGGTGGAGATAGTAACAGACTGTGGCCGCCCTAGGGCAGGGAGAGAGCAGTGGCCACAGACAAGGGTGAGAAACAGACTCTCACACTCTACAGCCTAAATGGGGAAGATGGATCCCCATAGCACTTGGCTTTAAAAGTGAGAGAGTTAAGAGTGCCTGTGTGGCACAGCTAGTTGGGCACCTGTGTCTGTTTTGGCTCAGGTCATAATCTCAGGGTCCTGAGATCAAGCCCCCACATGCAGGTCTCAGCATGGAGTATGCTTGAGGATTGTCTCCCTCTGCCCTTCCCACTCATTCTTTCTCTCTCTCAAAGTAAATAAATATATCTCTTTTAAAAATTAAAAAAAAAAAAAAAAAGCTAGAGGGGCTGAATTCCATTAGTTTTTCCAACTGGAGAGACTTAAAGCCTGGAACTTTAAGAATCTGGAGGTTCAGTTCTGGGAGACCCTGTAAGGCAATAGGAAGTTGAATGTCTGCTCTTAAAGAGATAACATGACAAACAAACAGATAATGGAGATACAGTGTAGAAGTAGCAATTTGAAAAATGCCTGGGGCACATGAGAGGGAGAGTTATTTACTCATCTCAGAGCATGTCCTAGAGGGGTAGGGGCCACAAGAAGACCCCTCTAGCAACAAAGGAACTGGCAGGTGCCATTTCCCTCCCCAACCTCCCAGGATAAGTACACTGCAATCTGTGGGAAATGGTACAGTGCTAACACTCACTATCTAACTTGCTTAAACCAAATCCTGTCCCCTCATCTTACTTGCCTCAGTCTTGGTGTGGGTCTCCTATCCTAGAAGTCTAGCACAAACTTTGCAACACCATGTTTCCAACCCTCCTGTTTTGCAGGGTCTTGGTTCTGGTAATAACAGCAACAATGAGCCCTGAAGAAGCCCAAGGCACACCTTGTTAAAATTGTGTGTCCTGTCCACCCAGTTCCTGGTCCCAGTGGCTACAGTTGCAGGTCTCATTTTGTAAGCAGACCAGTGCACACCTTGTTAAAAACACCCTACCATGGCAGGGAACCAAATACTGCCTACAACAGGCAAAGAGAATGTGTACAGATGAATGGACTGAAGGAAAAAATGAACAAGATACTACAGTAGGGCACCTGCAACACATATAGGAAACATCCCTGAAGTGCTAGGTTCTGGTGAACAGGGGACAACAATGCTCTGTAGGGTTTTGCATAAGATTATTAGTTTCAAGAGTAGGAAACTAACACAGAAACAGCCATAGAGTGTTAGACAAAATGAGAAGACAGAGGAATAGGTCCAAAATGAAAGACTAGGACAAAACCACAGGAAGAGATATAAGCAAAATAAATATAAGTAATACGCCTGGTAGAGAATTTAAAGCAATGATCATAAAACTTGAGAAAAGTGCGGAGAACATCAGTGAGATCCTTAAAAAAGGGATAAAAAAGAACCTATCAGACATGAAGAACACAATAAATGAGATTTTAAAAAATACACTAGATGGAAAAAATAGCAGGCTAGAGGAAGCAGAGAAATGATTTGGTGACTTGGAGGGCAGAATAATGGAAAGTAATCAAGCTGAACAAGTGAGGGAAAAAAATATGCAAAATTAGAATAGGCATAGAAACTCAGTAACTCCACCAAGTGTAATAACAGTTACATTATAGGGATCCCAGTGGGGAAAACAAAAACAGTAAGATACGTATATCTGTAAAAACCAGTCAAGGGATTCACAAAATAAAAGAAGGTAAAATATGACACCATCTCTCTAAAACCTGGTGGAGAGAGGAGTAAACAATGGGTTCAAACTGAAGGAACTGTCAACTTATTGCTATTGTTTATAGCAAAACAGGCCTTCCTCAAGAAGCAAGAAAAATCTCAAATAAACAACCTAACCTTATACCTAAAGGAGCTAAGAAAAAACAAAACCTAGAGTCAGCAGAAGGAAGGAAATAATAAATATTAGAGCAGAAATAAATGATACAGAAACCAAAAAAACAATGGAACATAGCAATGAAACCAGGAGCTGGTTCTTAAAAAGATCACAAAACTGATAAACTTCTAGCCAGACTCATTCAAAGAGAGAAAGAGAGACAGAGAGAGGGAGAGAGAGAGACAGAGAGAGAGAGAATTCAAACAAAATCACAAGTGAAAGAGGAGAAATGACAACTGACACCACAAAAATAGAAGCAATTGTAAAAGAATATTATGAAAAATCATATGTCAATAAATTGGACAACCTAGAAGAAATAAATTCCTAGAAACATAACCTACCAGAACTGAAGCAGGAAAAACTGGAAAAATTTGAACAGATGTTACCAGCAATGAAATTGAATCACTAATGAAAAAATTCCTAACAAATAAAAGTTCAGGACCAAACAGCTTAGCAGGTGAATTCTACAAATTATTTGAAGAAGAGCTAATACGTGTTCTTCTCAAACTATTCCAATAAACAAACAAACAAACAAACAAATAAATAGAAGAAAGAAAGAAACAAAGAAAGAAGAAAGAAGAAAAAAGAAAAGGAAGACTTCCAAATTCATTCTCTGAGACCAGCATTACCCTGATACCCAAACCAGACAAGGACACCACAAAAAAAGAGAAATAGAGACCAATATCTCCGATGAACATAGACACAAAAGTCCTTAACAAAACACTGTAAAACTGAATCCAACAACAAATTAAAAAATCACTCACCACAATCAAGTGGATTTATTCCTGGCAGGAAAGTGTGATTCAATATCCACAAAACAATCAATATGATATGTCACATCAATAAGAGAAGGATAAAAATCATATGATCACTTCAACAGATGCAGACAAAGCATTTGACAAAGTACAACATCCATTCATGATTAAAACCCTCAACAAAGAAGTTTAGAGGGAACCTACATCAATGTAATGAAAGTCTAATAGGAAGACACAGGGTTCCCCTCCCTTCACACTAATCACGTTCCTGTGTGCTCACACTTGTGCACCAAGATCATTAGATTACAAAGGTTATGTTACAAGTTGTATAACCAACTCTACTACAATATAGAGGGAAAAAAACAAGAGTTATCAATCTGGATACATGAATTCTAGTCTAAAATCTTCTGTTTACCAGAAACTAGCACTTCAGGAATGTTTCCTATGTGTGTTACATGTACCCTGCTCTTGTGTCTTGTTCATTTTTTCCTTCAGTCCATGCATCTCTACACACTCTCTTTGCCTATTGTAAACAGTATTTGGTTCCTGGCCATGGTGGGGCACAGTTTTATGGAAAACTAACAGCTAACATCAAGATCAATGGGGAAAAATTGAGAGCTTTTGCTCTAAGGTCAGAAATAAGACAAGGATGTCCACTCTCATCACTTTTATTCAACGTAGTATTGGAAATTCTAGTCACTACAATCAGGAAACATAAAGAAATAAAAGGCATCCAAACTGGTAAGCAAGTGAGCCCAGATAAACTGATCCAAAAGAAAGTGTGAGTGCTAAAGATGGAAGTTATAGTCTTTTTATCAATCTCAGAAGTGACATACTATCACTTTTTCCGTATAAGCTTGGTCACACAGATCAAACTTAGCGTGATGTGGGAGGAGGTTATTTGAGGCGAAGATACCAAGGACCTGAATCTTTGAGATATTGGAGGCAGGCTACATTTTCCTATACAATAATCTTCATTATAGCACCTAAATAAAATGTTATTTTATGAGTTGCTTTACATAAGTTCATGTGTATCTCCTTCAAGAATTTTTTTTTAGAGGGAGGATGGGGGAGGGACAGAGGAAGAGAGAGAGAAAGAATCTTAAGCAGGCTCCACATCCACACTGAGCCCAGTGAGGGTCTCCATCTCACAACCCTGAGGTACTGATCTGAGTTGATATCAAGAGTCAGTCGCTTAAGAGCCATCCAGGTGCCCTGTTCAAGGAATTATTTATAGCTTCGTTAAGACAGTTGAATTCTTTGCTTTGACTGAAGGCTAATGATCATATGCTGAAACTGTACGTATTACTTGTATCCTAAACTTGAAAACTCATATTCCAAACATATGTCAATGTCAATAAGATAGTTGTAAATGATAAGTGAGTGGCATTAGTATCATTCCATCACCATTACTAAAATGTAGTTAAGAATATGTGCCCGAAAATCTACTGATAGTGGTTGAATATGCATAGTTGTTTTTATAGGAAGAATGTGGTGCATGGCAGGAAAAATACCAATCTCAGTTTCAAAGGACTTATATTCCAAGATGAACTCATTTTTTGACTATAAACAGTTTGTGCATTGCCTTCTACCTTCATCACAATGAGGCAGATTTACCCTAAATCTAAAATAAAGGCACACCTGGGTGGCTCAGTGGCTGACATTTGCCTTTGGCTCAGAGCGTGATCCCAGAGTACCCGGATGGAATCCCACATGGGGCTTCCTGCATGGAGCCTGCTTCTCCTTCTGCCTGTGTCTCTGCCTCTCTTTCTCTGTGTCTCTCATGAATAAATAAATAAAATCTTTAAAAAATCCAAAATAAAGACAAAGTTTTTCTTGAATAACTGAAATTTCTAATAAAGATTAGAATAGACTATGTGTAAGTGCAATGAAAAGATTTATTCAAGATGATACTAAGTAAAATTAAATGATTATATATTTATCACTTGAGACTTTTTAAAATAAAAGTTGGAGAAGATTGCTTTCCTCTATTTCTTCTCCAGACTTTCATGTTTCACCTAAAGCTCCCCCCAAAATATTCTGTGACATCCTGTTTAATAGGTATCTGCTGTTCCATCAAGGACATAGATTTCATTTGGAAGCTAGAAGTTAGGAAAATTGAAGGTAGGCTACTATTATGGGGGCTAATAGTTGTTTCTTACTTCATCTAAGGAAACTCTTCTACACATTAGATTAATGTAGGATAACTTTTGAAATACAATATCACGTCCCCCAAAGACCAATTAAATCAGAATCCTTAGAAACAGAATCCTGGTGTCATCACTTTTGAAAGATCCACAATAAATTCTAAAATGCATCATTATTGAGAACTACCAGGGGATGAAATAAGAAATGTCAAAGAAGGACATTCAGCAAGCAAATAAACAAATAAAAAAACCATAATTTCATTTTATGCTCAGCAAGTCACAGAATTAGTTTTTTTAAACTCAAAGAGAACAATTAGATTGAATGTGAATCACTGAGTTCATGGAGTTGTTAATATGCAAATGAAATGCTCTCCTCTAGAATAGTAAATCCAGGGCCATAATACACTTTTTGTCATGCTTTTAATATCAATGTTTTTCGTGCTTAAAATACACATAATTATAAATATTGGACTCAATTTCTAGAATGAATCTCTTATCATTTCATTGTATATTTTTCAATTAAGAGAAAGCCATATCTATTTCTCTGAAACAAATTAACAAAATAAACAGAAAATCTTGGACTAGAATTCATGTATCCAGATTGATAATTCTGGGTTTTTCCTACTACATTGCAGGAAAATCAGTTATACAACTTGTAATATGTTTGTAATCTAACGATTTTGGTGCATAAGTGTGAGCACACAGGAATGTGGTTAGCATGCAGGCAGGGGAACTCTGTCTTCCTACAGATACCTGGACTGTCAACCAAGAATATGCCAAGGACCTGATGAATCCCCTTATAATTAACCATGTCTAGGAATTGCCCCCCAGACTAAGCTAACTCCTCATTGGACTCTCATCTTCTCAGCCACTGACATTGAAATTATGTCTCTGAAAAAATCAAGTTTACTTTGTATTTGTTAAAGAATGCAAAGGAAAGATTTCCTGCCATTTTGTTTAAAAGGGACTGTATTGCCCCTTTGGGCCTGCATGAAAAAAAAAAATAAAAGGGACTGTATTTTTGTACCAGTGAACAGATATTTTTAATTACTAAAAATAATTATAAAAAAAAAACTAGAGGACACTTGATTTTCTGGTGGGAGGGGAGCAGATTCTCATCTACTATCATTTATGATATTTATATAATTGATAGCAAACTAGAAATTTAAAAACATGAAAAGATACTTCAAAGTTTAACAAAGTTTAAGAAAACACAACCTTCTAGGAAGGGTGACCTTAATATCAAATGCCAAGTCTTTGACTCCATATAAATTGCTCTATTCATTAAAATGTTAAAGCATGGTACATCATAAAGATGAAAGCCAAGTTTCTTTTCATTACCAATACTCTCCTGTTGAGAATTTGGAAACTTATATTTTAATCAATTCATTTGATCTTCTCAAATTACATTATCCCCTAAGTGAACTAGATGAAAAATAAATTATATTAAAATTAATGTTCTTCCTCATTTTTTCAAATATGAACTACAATAATTTCTCTTAGTTTTAAATGATATTTTTGATAATAAATTTCCCTTTTAAGCTCTCTTCTGATACATAGAATCCTACTTTATTAATATTGGAACAAGGTTTGATATGAGCCAAATTTGGTCTTATAACGGGAGAAATAGCTAGGATATGTTGCATACCTTTGAACAAGTTTTGTGAGTAAGTATGCACGGTTTTTATAATATTTTGTTTCCTCTTTTACTGTGAGGAAAGATTTATTAGAATGTATTTGGTAAATAGAATGTACGATTTTACTGAACATGTGCTTGTGTACATCATAACCATGGGAACTCTTCACTGAGAGTTTGAGATTTAGGGGAGGTCTTTCTTCTGGCAACAGGGAGCTCCTCAACCTTGGGACTCATACCTAACCCAGTAGATGATGGTCAGCAAACATCTATTACATTGAAATTTGAGATATAAGAACAAAATGGTGAGGCCTTTCATTCCCTCCCAACTGTACAATCACACAAATGTAGTAACACAATGCTATATACTAAAAACCCTCTTCCAGTAAGAGTTCATTGCCTAAGGTTTTATTGGTAGGTCAAGGTACAGTATACGGAGGCAAATTCTGACCATAAATTTGGTTAAGCTACTTATATCGGATTTTCCTTCAAATTTTTTTCAGAGATAAAGAAGTTATAGTTGTTTTGATTATGCCACTCTGTTGACATGGTGATAATTGGTCCAAATTAATATAATGCTTAGAAATATTTTTATATTACTTAGGAAATAAAACCTACAAGATAGACACAAAAGTGGTCTGATCTTATAACTTTCAAACTGATCCTATTAGCTGATGCCAAAGGAAGATTGACTAAATATGCTAAAACATTTAAAATAGTTCTGTTGGTGATAGCTATTGGCTTTACTCAACTGACTCAGAAAGGAAGAATATGATGGTGAATACAATTCTAGTTATTCCCTTATTTGATTGAACTTGCAACAGTACATTTCTTTTTTTTTTCTTCAAGATTTTATTTATTCATGAGAGACACAGAGAGAGAGGCACACAGGCAGAAAGAGAAGCAGGCTCCATCAAGGAACCTGATGTGGGACTCATGCCCTGAGCCGAAGGTAGAGGCCCAATCGCTGAGCCACCCAAGTGTCCCTCAATAGTAAATTTCAAAGAGATAAATATTTATAACACTTATTACCTACATAAAATCAGCAGAAATTAATAGGTTTGCATAAATGGCAGAAAGCTCAGTTTAATTATTGTTGCCATCTTGTTCTATATGGAGGAGGGTTCATTTAGGTAGAAGTTTGAATTTGCATAACACCCAAAGTAGTGTTGCAAACACAATAATGATATAGAAATTGTCAAATTCCATTGAAAAGTTTCTATTATTAATTTGTTATTCTGTTAATGCTATTAACTCTCATTAATCTGTTATTAATGTGTTCACTGGCAGATGATAAAAAAAAAAACATTCCAGCTATTTTAAGAAAAAGCAATGTTTATCAAATTATTGGAAGAATCATAGGAGGAGGTTATAGGCTAAATTTCCAGAAAGAATTCCCAGAACAGTCCTGGGAATTGGGCTAGCCAGAGAATGACAGTCACGAAGCTGGACCAAGAAGAAGCCACTGTCACATTTGTTGGCTTCAGATTACAACAGTTTAGCTGAACTGCCAGAGTAAATCTGTAGCTATCAGAATTACTGATATCCACTAGATGAGGAAACTGTTACCTTACACACTGGGGTGTCACTTCTACTTCAGGGACCATGGAAGGGCATTGGATCAACAGAGGGCAAAACAAATATAAATCTCTTTTGCAAGTTTTTTGAGGAAATATAGTTTTTATTTTCACAACCTCTGATGTACAGGAACATCCTAGAAAGATGATGGAATACATGTATAGTGAACCAATCTACTACATATGCAGCATTGAAAGTTAAATCCATGTTGGGCGCCTGGGTGGCTCAGTGGTAGAGCATCTGTCTTCAGCTGGTGATCCTGGGGTCCTGGGACCAAGTCCCACATTGGGCTCCTTGTGGGAAGCCTGCTTCTTCCTCTGCCTTTGTTTCTGCTTCTCTCTCTGTTTCTCAAGAATAAATAATAAAATATTTAAAAAATGAAAGTTAAATACATGTAATTAACAATGTATACATAAAAGAATATAAGATGATCATGAAACATTCAATTTTGATTAAGGAAAGAAAACATGGTTTCATTTTTAATTTGGTAAATTGTTTGTATTATAATTGTTTCCTCAGAATAAATTATTCTAATACTTTTTAAACAAATGATAGCCAATGTTTATTGTACAAGCTGTAGCATTATTAATTGCACATTATCACCAATGTGATATCACATATGTGCTGACAAAGTTGGTGGCAAATTTTGTTACAAAACTGTGATTTTTTTTTTCATATAGAAAACTCTTTCAGAAGTGGCAGTTAGCTAAAATATATGATGCTGTGGAAATAATCCTTATTATTATTGCAAGTAAACTTTGTTAAGATTTGGCAATAAGATGAAGATGATATTTCTTGGCAGGAGCTCAAATTGTAATTATAGCATGACTTTTCCTAAATGAGTTTGCATTTTTGAAACACCATTCAGTATCCCACCAGGATGTAAATCTAAGATTATGGGAAGTTTATCAAGGTAGAATATTACTTTAGAATGCAAAATTAATTTGGATAGTCAGGAAAAATAGAATGATCAGATGACAGATTTCTGGATCTGAATGCAAAGTCATTTATTGTTAGAGTTCTGTGATGAAAATAAGAAGAAGTAAACATATTTATAATTTTGAATAATTCTTGATAAGTGGGGGGGAATTTATTGCTTAGCCTGATATTTTCTGTATCACGTGTTTATAAATATCCAGGTAACGTAACAAAAGATCTTGCTTATCTGATTACATTACCAAAATTAAGGCTCAGATGAAAATGTTTGTAATTTACTGAAATAAGCAGATTTCCAGGATTTTCAATATTTGCATGGCTGTGTACAACTAGACTAACAGGACAATGTATAGTAAGGACTTAGCAGTTCAGGATAATTGAAGTTTAAACATTCCATCAATATTGAGTAACTTCTCAAATGAAAGCTTCCATGAAAATTGAAACTTTTTAAGTAATGAAATTATAATTTTATACTGATTTTACAGTATAATTAATTTTTTTACTAATTTTAATATGCAAATACCTTTAAAGTTATTACGTAAGGGGAGGTTAGGCTGGATATTCTTTTTTTTTTTTAATTTTTATTTATTTATGATAGTCACAGAGAGAGAGAGAGGCGCAGAGACATAGGCAGAGGGAGAAGCAGGCTCCATACACCAGGAACCTGATGTGGGATTCGATCCCGGGTCTCCAGGATTGCGCCCTGGGCCAAAGGCAGGCGCCAAACCGCTGCACCACCCAGGGATCCCGCTGGATATTCTTTAAAATAGTTTCCAAAAGGGGCACCTGGGTGGTGCTGTCCATGAGGCCATCAACTCTTGGTTTTGGCTCAGGTTGTGATCTCAAGGTTTTGTGATTGAACCCCCTTATGGGATCTGCACTTAGGGCGCAGTCTGCTTAAGTTTCTCTCTTCTTCTCCCTTCGTCCCTCCCCCATTTTCTCTCTAAAACAAAATAAATAAATCTTAAAAAAAATAGCTTCCAAGATACTGATATTTCAGCTTCAATTGGCCATGTAAGACCTAGTTGCTTAGCAAAATATACATCTACTATTTTATTTGCTTTTACAAATCTTTATCAGGTTACCAGGAATATTTATCTTTGGCCTAAAAATTAAAAATAATATTTTTTCCATTATTGCAATAATTTTATTTCCCTGATATGGATAATTATATCACAGTTATGTTAACATTAAGAGAATCTGGCAGAGAAAATATTGGAATGCTATGTATCACTTTTGCATTTCTGCTGTAAATCCAAAATTATTTCAAAATAACTGTTAAAAGATGATATTCTTCCAAGTCAAACAGATTTATTTTTTTATTTTTATTTTTATTTTTTAAATTTATTTTTTAATTGGTGTTCAATTTACCAACAACAGAATAACCCCCAGTGCCCGTCACCCATTCACTCCCACCCCCCGCCCTCCTCCCCTTCCACCACCCCTAGTTCATTTCCCAGAGTTAGCAGTCTTTATGTTCTGTCTCCCTTTCTGATATTTCCCACACATTTCTTCTCCCTTCCCTTCTATTCCCTTTCACTATTATTTATATTCCCCAAATGAATGAGAACATATAATGTTTGTCCTTCTCCGACTGACTTATTTCACTCAGCATAATACCCTCCAGTTCCATCCACATTGAAGCAAATGGTGGGTACTTGTCATTTCTAATGGCTGAGGAATATTCTATTGTATACATAAACCACATCTTCTTTATCCATTCATCTTTCGATGGACACCGAGGCTCCTTCCACAGTTTGGCTATCATGGCCATTGCTGCTATAAACATCGGGGTGCAGGTGTCCCGGCGTTTCATTGCATCTGAATCTTTGGGGTAAATCCCCAACAGTGCAATTGCTGGGTCGTAGGGCAGGTCTATTTTTAACTCTTTGAGGAACCTCCACACAGTTTTCCAGAGTGGCTGCACCAGTTCACATTCCCACCAACAGTGTAAGAGGGTTCCTTTTTCTCCGCATCCTCTCCAACATTTGTGGTTTCCTGCCTTGTTAATTTTCCCCATTCTCACTGGTGTGAGGTGGTATCTTTGTGGTTTTGATTTGTAGTTCCCTGATGGCAAGTGATGCAGAGCATTTTCTCATGTGCATGTTGGCCATGTCTATGTCTTCCTCTGTGAGATTTCTCTTCATGTCTTTTGCCCATTTCATGATTGGATTGTTTGTTTCTTTGCTGTTGAGTTTAATAAGTTCTTTATAGATCTTGGAAACTAGCCCTTTATCTGATACGTCATTTGCAAATATCTTCTCCCATTCTGTAGGTTGTCTTTGAGTTTTGTTGACTGTATCCTTTGCTGTGCAAAAGCTTCTTATCTTGATGAAGTCCCAATAGTTCATTTTTACTTTTGTTTTTTTTGCCTTGGTGGATGTATATTGCAAGAAGTAACTGTGACCGAGTTCAAAAAGGGTGTTGCCTGTGTTCTCCTCTAGGATTTTGATGGGATCTTGTCTCACATTTAGATCTTTCATCCATTTTGAGTTTATCTTTGTGTATGGTGAAAGCAGATTTAATTGTAAG
Source organism: Canis lupus baileyi (assembly GCF_048164855.1). NCBI lineage: Eukaryota > Metazoa > Chordata > Mammalia > Carnivora > Canidae > Canis > Canis lupus. The sequence goes on from NC_132838.1 coordinate 44,542,513, forward strand.
CTAAGAAAGTAATTTTATTTGCACATTTAATTAGATTAATAGCATCTAAATGGTTACTTTTTGATTTTTTTATGTATCTAAGTGTTTATATCACGTGCACAGATGATTATTATAGTTGATTATTTTCTTCATTATTTTATATAACCACAGTTATTTCTTAAACTGCAAGCCAATTGCACTTTGAAACAAATGGGAAATTGAACATCAGTTCTCAGGGCATTTTGTGTTCTTAACAAAACTTTATATTCAAGTTTCAATGCCTGTGGACATACTCCTCTCTGACCCCCCGCCCCCCCCCCGCCCCCGCCCGGGGACAAGGTGTGGGTAGGAATAAGAGGAAAGTTTTCATTCCTTGGTGTTGGTGCAAGAGACAGAGGAGTTAAGGGAACAATCACCATTGCAATCTTATTCCACTTGTCTTCATTTAAGTTATCTGAGAAAATACTGAGTCTCTGAGATTTATAGGCAGGAAGGGATTTACTAGAGAGTGTTTTGGGGGAACAAAACCTATAAATGAATACATCAGGACTGGGAAAAGGTAGGAGTTGAAATGGGTGCAAAAGTGAGTCCCTTGGTCTGCTGTGATAATATGTCTAATCCGGTATTGCTAAATCAAACACTTAATAAGCCCTTGAATACTAATGCTGGCTTAGATGCTATCATGGAGACTCCACTCCTGTACCTGTTGTGTTTGCACCAGGGTAATCTGACCAAGGTGACTTAATGCCTCTATCAGGCCATTCAGTCTACTTGGTTGTTGGATGCCTCTTCTGTGGTAGATGCTTTCTGGGGGTCAATTAACATGTGATAAAATATCTTCGCACTTTGTGACTATATAGTTATATGTCTATCTTTGTGCTACTTACCCAGAGCTTTCTGCTCTTGTTCTTCCAGTCTATTTCTTCCTAGTACCCTAACCAATTCATCTCTACTCTTGGGTTACTAGTGTTCTTAACATGAACCACTTGTCCTTCCATATAATGTGAACTTTAAGATACACTGCCCAAAGCAATGCCTTTGGGAGGATTTCCCACACCACTGTTTTTCAAGGTATCCCTGAAATGGGCTGTCATGTAGCATGGTCCATTTTTGGCTTGGGTCTACATACCAAGATGACCCCCTGTGATTTAAACTTGGGTTATTTCCAACTCCCACAGATTATTAGAAGCCTTCTCTAGTCCTCCCTATATCACACACACACACACACACACACATACACACACACACATCAACACCAAAACAACCATAGTGGGAGCTTAGGGAAAAATGATGCCAAGGTAGAAGATATGAGATTCTATGTTTTCAGATAACACAGTTTATGTGATTCTGGATATACCACTTCCATTTTAAGATCGACTGTTTTTAGATCTGTCCAATCTTATGACTTGATGAGTTGGACAGAACCTAACTCATGATGGCAGCTTTTCATTCGATATACCACAAAAAGTACCCCATCTCCACCAGGGCATGGCAGCATAGTTAACATTCTATTTGGCCTTCTTGAAAGAATTAAATAAATGTAGATTGCTATTATCTGTGTATGTAATGAGATTTGGTTGCAGAGCTAGTAGCTGATTGAACTCAAAGAAAACTTACCTGGGCATCATTTGTTTATGAGCAAAGGTAAAGAATTTCAAAGAATCATGACACAAAGTAGGTTAACAACTGCTGACCTCGTTAACCTCAACAAAACATGGAGGTAATTGAAGCCAGGTAAATGGATAGAATGAGTGTCAAGTAAGGAAAAGAGAGGGCCAAATAATAGCATTATTTTAACAAAAGAAAGGGGAATAAGAACTTGAGGAAGACTGAAGGCAAATAACAATAAAAACCAGGGGAATGTGGTCTCAAAAAATAAAGAAAACAACCAAGAAGGAATTATTTTAAGAAGGAATATTTATAATTTCAAAAACATTAGACAGATATTAAGAGCTAAGAAGAATGTATATAATGATTATTAAATATGTGAATGCACATAAAGGTTATTTACTCTGTATGGTATGAGATTTGAGATCACATTAAATGCTGATTGGGAAAATCTAAAATAGAAGGCTTTGTTGAAAATAAGAGAATGGCAGCAAATGAAAGTTTCCACTTGTTTCTAGTTAACTCATCAATGCAAAGAAAATTTCTTTTTAAAAAAATTTATAGTTAAATAGAACTTAGAAGTCTATTTTCCCATAATGATATAGAAGGGATTTCAGGGATTTGAAAGGGATTCAGACTAAATGTCTTTCTGTAAGTCTTCTCCCAAACCCAATATTCTTTAATTTTATGATCACTGAAGTAATTGTATTTTTCTATTTGTTTAGTTGACTTAATTTAGCTACTTGAATGATAAGTTGTATATTTATGAAGAGTAGGCAAATAATTTCCAGTTCTGGCAAAATGATATGCTAAGATGATTTGGTCATGTTTTTCAACTCAATCAACTGGAGATGTTGGTTGAAATTGAATATGCAAATTATACTTAATTCTCTAATACTGGCCTGAGTTATGTACACACATGATTTCATATCATTTAGTATTAGCACATACCTTAGCAGATATTATTAATAGTGATGCTACTATGATTCATCAGATGTCTCCAATTGATAAAATGCATTTCAAGCAGGTTTTCTTATTTAATTTTACAGTAACTGAATTATTTCTAATTTATAGCCAATTCCTATAAAATCAATATCTCATATTCTTACATGCTGAAGAACATATATTTATTCTAATTAAAATGCTTTTAAGCTGCTCTTTCATTATTATTATGGTTCTAAGATTTAATTCAGTTACTTATTTTTTACTACTAGTAAGCTATTCATATTGTTCCCAAACTTTTTATACATGAGAGAAAAAATAATCTTGATACTGCCAAATCTAGTGGATTTCTAGTCATTGGAAAGTAGCTATTTACAAAGTTGATTTACTAGTTTTGAGAATAAAAGAACCAGAGAACACATTTTGTTTGTAAGTACATTCTCATCAGCCTTACATATTTTTTAAATATTTTATTTTTAAGTAATCTTTACACACGAGTGGGACTTGAACCCACAACCCCAAGATCAAAAGTTGCAAGCTCAATTGACTGGGCCAGCTGGGCTCCCCCCATCAGCCTTATACTCTAACTAAATAAATATTACCAATTTTTTAAATTTTTATTTATTTATGATAGTCACACACAGAATGAGAGAAAGAGAGAGAGAGGCAGAGACATAGGCAGAGGGAGAAGCAGGCTCCATGCACCGGGAGCCCGACGTGGGATTCGATCCCAGGTCTCCAGGATCGCGCCCTGGGCCAAAGGCAGGCGCCAAACCGCTGCGCCACCCAGGGATCCCAATATTACCAATTTTTGAACATTATCATAGTTTAGTGATATGCAGAGAATCCAAAATATGACCCCCTTTTAATTATTTTCTGAATTATTTTCATTGATCCATTGCTCATAATGTTTCATAGTTTTCTTGTGTATATAATCCCTCTTGAATTATTGAAACTTTACTGTTTCTAATTATTGAAACTTTACTGTTTCTAATTCAAGTAAAATAACACTAATGTCCTAAGTATGTTTCCAAGCAGCCTAAGAAGATGGCAGTGTGGCTGAATTATCTGCCTTTTTACCCTAATGCCATTTTTTTATTAGTTCCTCATCACCAGTCAGACTTCTTTTCAGATACCTAAAACTGTTGTCAAACTGAAGCAATGACTCAAATCCCTACCCGTCACGGTAAATACTCAAGGTATCTGTCATAATAAACATATGTATGCACACACATATGCGCACACACACACACACACACAAACACACCAAAAACAAAGTTGGGGAGAGGTGAAAGGACAAGTGCTTGCAGTATACTTCTAGACTGTTTTTAAATATTTAATAATTGTTGAATTATTTACTCTTATTCTTACCTTAAGAAAATACATAATCTCAGTTGATTATATGAAAATGCAATGGATACAGATAGGGATATACTGAAGAACTTATGCAAAACTGGAGGTAATCACACCATTTTTGTAAATCTAAATGAAAACAAGTCATTTCTAATATGTTTCCTCTAAATAAATCAGGGAATTGATGGATTGAGTATAGCTGACACATGGTGTTACATTTGTTTCACATGTACAACATAGTGATTCAGCAACTTTGTATGTTGTGCTATGCTGACTACAATCATAGCTGCCATCTGTCACCACTCAATGCTATTATACCATTAACTATATTCCCACCAACAGTGTAAGATCATTCCCCTTTCTCCACATCCTCACCAACATTTGTTGTTTCCTGTCAATTTTAGTTATTCTAACTGGTGTAAAGTGGTACCTCATTGTGGTTTTGATTTGTATTTCCCTGATGACAAGTGATGTGGAGCATTTTTTCATGTGTCTATTGGCCATTGGTATGTCTTCTTTGGAGAAATGTCTGTTCATGTCTTCTGTCCATTTCTTGACTGAATTATTTGTTAGTTTCTAATAGGAAAAATGTGATCGGGAAAGAGATGAAGAGAAAAGAGAAGGAAATACATGAGACATGGCCTTGGGAGAAAAATCAGTATTACTAATATTTTGAAATCTGTCTTTTCTGATTCTTGAGCATAAGGAGCTAACCCAATTGCAAATTACAATTTTCAACTTTATTTCAAATTATACACCCAACACGCATTGATAACTACAGAAAATACATTGTCTCTTAGGAATAGATAGGGATTGGAAAAAATAGAGCCCAACTAATCAAGCCCTGAGAGATCTGGAATTGACTTTAAGTGAGGTCCATGTGGATAATTGTGTGTTTTGGTATACATCATAGGGATACTTGGGCATTTAAAAAAAGTTATTCATGTCCACAGTTACCATGACTATTTTCATTAGGGAACCCCACAGGGTCTGTTCTCAATCTCTAAATTTTCTTGGAATTTCCAAGAGCTATTTTCCTCAGAGCCTTCAAAACTAAATTGTAAAATACTGGATTGTAAAATCCACATAGTGTGTTTGTGGTAATCAGGCATTGAAATATACTTATATTTCTTAGTTTAAAACGAGTCATTAAAATTTTATGGTTATGGGATACCTGGGTGGCTCAGTGGTTGAGAGTCTGCCTTCAGCTCAGGGCGTGATCCTGGGGCCCTGGGATCGAGTCCTACATCAGGATCCCCGCAGGGTACCTTCTTTTCCCTCTGCCTCTCTGCCTTTTTCTCTGTGTCTCTCATGAATGAATAAACACAATCTTTTACAAATTTTGTATGGTTATGTATTTAAAATATGGTCATTAAATGTGCTTTTTGAACATGTCAGAGAAACAAGTCATTTTTCTTTTATTTAATGATACTTAACAATATTCAGCAAATTCCAGAAAGTATTGAAATGATTGTATTCATTTTCACATTTACTTTTTATAAATTCAGTTCATTTAGATGTGACTTCTCCATGTTAACACAACTTCCTAATTTATGAGATAACATGGCCCAGGGCAAAGATCTGGCCTTAGAGAGATGTGATCTAAAAATTGCCCAAGTTCCATAGAGAGAAACTTTTAGGTGAGCTATATACCACATCTGAGCTTTGGTTTTATCACCTGTAAAATGAAAATAATATGTATATTTACCAGAAAAGTTTCTGGTAAGCAGAGATAATTCTATAACTTGACAGACACATAATTAGTCTGCAATAACACAGTATTGCATAAATAGTGGATGGTATTGTCTCTAATCCTTTTTTCCTTAAATCACTTTACATTATCCTACTATATTGATAGAACTAATGCAATTTATTATATTTTCCTTTATCAAATTTAATAATTACGAACCCATCTAGGCAGGACTAGCACCTTTTCTTCCTCCTTCACCCTGAGAAACAAAACAAAGTGTCCTAAGAATAAATACAATTTGCATTCAGATTCTTTGGAGAATAATCTAGTTTGCCAGGCTTGTTTATGTTACTTCAGAAAGTTGTTTTCCTCCAAATCCTTTACACTGTACCCTGTGCTTTAAAATTTGACTCCTCTATCTCTTGCAAGTATAGTAGAAATACAGATCAAATATCTCATTTATTGTACTTTCTTTTTCATTTATTGTACTTTATAGTGATGCTAGGCACTGCCTCATTTTTATTTCCTTATAGATATATGCTATTGTGAAGAACAGCCAATTTCTTCTCTCAAGTTCTCTTTATTAAAATATCTCTAAAATTCCTGAAATGTATATTGACTATTGTCTGAATATTGGATTTCCATTCTATATTGCCCGAAGGTTACTGACAATGATACAGACCTTCTTGACTTAATACTTTGATAAACTCATAATAAACTGAAAATATCTCAAGTTGAAAATGCACTTAATGCACCAAACCTACCAAACATCACAGCTTAGCCTGGTCTGCATTAAACATTCTCAAAACATTTACATTAGCTTACCGTTGGGCAAATCATCTAACATAAAGCCTATTGTATAGTAACATGTTGAATATCTCATGTAATTGATGAAATAGTTTACTGAAAGAAAAAACACAAAACAAAACACAATAGTTGTATGGGTGTATAAGGGTTGTAAGTGTATCCATTGTTTATGATGTGGCTAACTGGGAGCTGCCAGTGCCCAGCATCATACACTAGCCCCAGAAAAGATCCAAATTCAAAATAGGAGTATGGTTTCTACTAAATGCATGGCTTTTGCACCATCAGAAATTCAAAAGACTGTAAGTTGAACCACTGTAAGGCAGGGACTGTGCACATTTTTCTATTCCAAAAAATTACCTCCTCATTTCCTACAGTGCTATATACTTTAAGATTGTGTTCACTTATGTTATTTCCAAGTGAATTTTAAGTGTATATATGATTTTAATTATTCTCCAACTCCCATCAATTCAGAACACCACAGAATTTCCATAGTACAGAGTTACAGTCTGCACCAGTGCTGATGGAGTGCTGCTAAATGGGGTCACAGAGGAATTGACAAGTGAAGTGACTTCACACAAGTAATTATTTCTTAATTTAGACCCCAAATAAGAACATTGTTCCTCACGCCAAAAGGGCCTTTAAAAAAACTGGGCCTGCTAGCAGCCCAGTGTGAAGAGTAATTGCTGATTGTTACAGATCAATAACATCCAATTTAGAAAGACTGTAGAATTCCATAACTGTAATTTTGTAAAGCTTTTTTGAGGAAAGCAAAATATTTTCAGCAATTAATGAATTAAAACTCAATAGACTAGAAAAGCAGAAATTAATAAGGAACAAGTCAGAACTAGAAGCAAATATATTTGATTTACATATACACCCCAGGAAAGATTCAACCTGAGATAGAGCTAGGAAGCAGTGAAGACACGTTCATGAGTCCAGTCCTTTGTTTTTTTTTTTTAATTTAAATTAAATTAACCAACATATATTACATCATTACATTCAGAGATAATGTTCAGTAATTCATCGGTTTTGTATAAAACACCCAGTGCTCATCACATCATGTGCCCTCCTTAATGCCCATCACCCAGTTAGCCCATCTCCCCAAACCCTTTCCTCCAGCAATGCTGTTTGTTCTCTACTGTTAAGAGTCTCTCATGGTTTGTCTCCTCTCTGACGACTTCGCATTCTATTTTCCCTCTCTTCCCCTATGATTCTCTGCACTGTTTCTTTTATTCCACATGTGAATGAAACCATGATAATTGTCTTTCTCTGAATGACTTATTTTGCTCAGCATAATGCCCCCCAGTTCCATCTACATTGATGTAAATGTTAAGTATTCATCCTTTCTGATGGCTGAGTAATATTCCATTGGACCCACTCCTTTGATTAGCTTGTTATATCTAACTAAGTAAAGTTCAGGAAGTATTTAAACCTTAGAAATAGCATAGCAACTATTTTACATGTTATGGTGCAAATAATTTTCTTGGAAACATGTCTCATTTTTCTGTCTCCTCCTTTGGTTCATCATACATTCTCTATTTTAGTGCTTCTGCTGATTATTTAACATATTCTAGGTTTAAGCATGTTTACTATTTCATTGGTCTTCTCTAAAGGTCAAGATTCTTGGATATGCATACATCCTTCTCAGAATATGTCATAAAATCTTTTCATATCTATAAATTCTCCAATTGTTCTCTATATCTTGCAAAACCTGATTCATCCAAACAATCTAGAAGTCAGTAGATGTAGAGGAAGAATAAGATCATTTGAGAGATTTGTGTACTGTATAACAATGAGATTGTACAGTGAGGTATATGCCCAAGTGTGGAATGTTTCTTATTAATTTAAGCATGGGCTGAAGGGATAGGAAAAATTATTGAAGCTTGCTAAGATTTTAAATTTTAAGTTATTTTGCTTACTTTTCCTTTATAGTTGCAAATAAGATGAGAGTTGATACCCAGTAATGATACAAAAGAAATAATCAAGAAGTATTTTAACTTTTAAAAATATAGAATACCTTGAAAATAGTTTCAGAGCATTTAACATTACTACCATAATAGAGAAAGTTCCAGAAGTCATCGTTATAATTTTAAGTGAGAGGTAGAAAGGGTATAATCAAGATTTTTAATATCTATTTATATAACTGAAGCCAAGAGTTCAAATTTTCTTATGCTGTTTAATTGTTTCCGTTTGTACCATAAAATTTGAGCTAGGAAGATAATGCTGTATTCCTTTGACAGTATACATCTCAGAGATAATGATCAACCAATGCTAAAAATTTTTTAAATGAATAAAGCCTTTCTTATTTAGGTAAATATGTTTCTTTTTAAGATTAATTTACTCATGAGAAAGAGAGAGAGAGAGAGAGCACACCCACAGAGAGGCAGAGAGAAACAAAGGAGAGAAGCAGACTCCCCACTAAGCATGGGCTCCAGTGTAGGCCTCCATCCCACGACCCATGAGACCATGACATGAGCCAAAATCAAGAGTCAGACACAACCCACTGAGCCACCCAGGTACCCCTAAATAAGTGTGTTTTAATCAAGAAAGATTTTCATCAAAAAAGGCTCTTGTCTTTGTTTCCTGTCAGACCCTAAGAATTTCTGGGTACATAGCAAAATACTAATTATTGAACTGATAGCTACAATTGAATAAAGTGGCCTCTACAAAAATATATGAGTAAATGTAGAGGTAGCCAGCAAAGAGTGGCAAATCATGTGTCCATAGCATAATTAGTACACAATTAGATTTCAGTGTGTTCCCTAAGTGGATTGATAATCTGAAGTTAAATTATATAATTGTCAAGTACCATGCTAATAAAATCAGCCACTATGAGACAAAAAGGTTCAATTCCCAGTGCCTAATGTATCATCATACTAAGCCGGCTGTCTTTTTAGTGTATATCAGATCTCTTTAGATACATATTTATCATACAGTATTTAATAGTAGTAATTTGCCTGTAATCTATTTCTCACCACTGTCCCAGATTATCTTCTATCAATGAATTATGCAACTTTATCTCACTTATCTTTCTTTCAAAATTTTTCATGAATAATTTCAGATACTGAGTTGAAGGGAAATCTTCTTAAACTGAAATTAGATAATAAAAACTGATGAATGGCAATGTGTCAAGTGTGAGATAATAATAATGCTAGAAATGTAAAAATAATCCCACATGTCCGTGACAGTGTTTTGTAACATCATTTAAAAAAAATTTCAACTATATACAAAAAAACATACTTAATCATTTCAATTTACCTTTGGGACACCACATACAGTCAAGAGTATATGCACATCGATTTCTACTATTCATGTTTTTAATTTTAAAATGATGAGTGTTACCTGTAAGTTACCTTAGGATACAATTATTTTCATTTTAATATTTAATAAATATCCATAGCAACTGAACTATTATATTAAAAGCATACTTTTACAATGTTGTCTCTATAAAAACAATGAAAATTCAGTCACAGAAAACTAAAAGAGTAAGATCATATATTCCATTTGTTTTTTGTTTTTTTATAATAAATTTATTTTTTATTGGTGTTCAATTTGCCAACATACAGAATAATACCCAGTGCTCATCCCATCAAGTGCCCCCCTCAGTGCCCGTCACCCATTCACCCCCACCTCCCGCCCTCCTCCCCTTTCACCACCCCTAGTTCGTTTCCCAGAGTTAGGAGTCTTCATGTTCTGTCTCCCTTTCTGATATTTCCCACACATTTCTTCTCCCTTCCCTTCTATTCCCTTTCACTATTATTTATATTCCCCAAATGAATGAGACCATATAATGTTTGTCCTTCTCCGATTGACTTATTTCACTCAGCATAATACCCTCCAGTTCCATCCACGTCGAAGCGAATGGTGGGTATTTGTCATTTCTAATGGCTGAGTAATATTCCATTGTATACATAGACCACATCTTCTTTATCCATTCATCTTTCGATGGACACCGAGGCTCCTTCCACAGTTTGGCTATTGTGGACATTGATGCTGATCCATGGAAACTAAGTCACTGAATATATCTCACCAGGCCAGCTTACTAAGAGTATGAAGTGCCTTGTCCTACTGAGACCATTTTTTTATAAGTCTTAACAGGATGCTAAGACCCTGGTATGTTGATGTGGACCTCTTAAGTGATGTGCGTGTGACCTCAGAACTTGTAAGAAATCAGAAACTCAGCCCCATCCCACTTCATTTTTTAAAAATCCCTAGGTAATTCATACACACACAGAAAAGTTTGAGAAGCACTGGTCCAGGATGCTGGCTGGGGGTGGGGGGAGGTATCTTGTTTTTTAGCTTTGCTTTGTTTTCAAAACACCCAGTTAATCTTTATTCACAACTGCCCAAACTTGGAAACAACCCATACATCTTCAGTATGTAAATGGATAAGTAAATTGTGATACATCCAGACGATGGAATATTATCCAGTGCTAAAAAAATGAATATCATGCCTTGGAAAAACAAAGAGAAATCTTAAATGTACAGAGCGAATTGAAGGAAGCCAGTCTGAAAAAGCTATATACAGTATGAGTCCAGCTATATGACATTCTGGAAAAGGCAAAACTGGAGCCAGTAAAAAGATCAGTGGTTGCTAGGGGTGAGGGTGAAGGGGGAGAGAAGAACAGACAGAGCATGGAGAAGCTTTAAGAGAGTGATGGATAATGAGGGATACATGTCATTTTACATTTGTTCAACACCAAGAATGGAGCCTAATGTAGTCTATGGACTTTGGATCATGATGATGTGTCAGAGCAGGTTCATCCTTGATATTTTCTTTTTATTTTTTTTCAAGATTTTATTTATTTATTCACGAGGGACACACACACACAGTGAGAGAGAGAGAGAGAGAGAGGCAGAGACACAGGCAGAGGGAGAAGCAGGCTCCATGCAGTAAGCCTGATGTGGGACTTGATCCAGGGTCTCCAGGATCACATCCTGGGCTGAAGGTGGCTCTAAACCGCTGAACCACCAGGGCTGCCCAATATTTTCTTTTTGAAGTGCCATTCTGGTAAGTGATGTTGGTAATGAGGGAAGCTATGTTTGTATGGAGGAATGGGGTATATGGGAAATCTAGCTTTACATTTTGTTGTATATCTAAAACTGCTTTTGGAAAGTTTTAAAAAAAATACCCAAATGATGCAAGGTTTCAGAACTGAGCTAATTCAATTTCTCAAAGTGATTTCTGATCTTCAAAGATGAGGATATCAGATGGTATTTTTCATAGACCAGTTTCATAGACTCAGGGTAGGAAATGATGAAAAGAAGTATAACTAGAAGATGTTTTTGTCCTGGCTTACTTTCTTTATCAATGTCTTCTTTAATATCCTTCCAGAATGTGAAGTAGGACCAAGCCAGCTGAGAGCACAGACAGTCCTGGGTGAATAGACAAGAGTATCAGGCAATTTTTGCAAAAGAACATGCTATAGAAATTAATTACTGTAGATTGCAATGACAGCTAATTTTGAGGAAATCATACACAACGATGGAATTTAAGTTTTCTGAGGGAAAAAAATGCTGTCCTTGAGCCATCAAGCTTTGGGAAATATATGCCCTCAATGTGTGGAGAATTATTCTGGACAAATAAAATTAATGCAAATGACTTGAGATCTGGGGCAAATGAGTGCATTTAGATATAAGTGCAAAGCTTGCATTTGGAGAAAAGCCTCTCTGATGGAATCATACCAGGACACCTTTAATTTTACTAATACTATTTACATATTAAATCACTCGATCATCACTATGTTTACTGCATATTTACTTATGGAATTAAGGCTCTCATATGAACCTGACACACTTTTTTTTTTTTTCTGCTTTACTAGTTATTTACCTCTGTTGAAAAAATAATAGGCCATTGGAATCTTCTAAGGTATATTCTGCATAAGTGGGTAAACCATTTTCAACAGTTCTTCTCACACCAAAACCTGTCTGCTTAAAGGAATGGAAGGTGTTCTTCCTGAACTTTTTCAGGAGCATAGTTATAACAACAGATTAAAAAAAAAAAAAAAAAAAAAAACTTGTTGTTTCAGGGATAAGAAGGAAAGCAGGCAGGCTTGGCAGAGAAAACTCCATGGCATCAAAGGATGTGGATTCCATTTCAGGTGACTTTGTATGAGTTCACTGGAGAAGACAGAAGATGGGGTCTCTGTACCAGGAAAATTATATGTTTGATGAGGGCAAGACCATTGCAGGATGTACCAAGAAGGGTCAGCAAAATTAGGACAAAGCTAGGAAAGAAATTTAGAACAAGTCAGAACATAGGTAACAACCTAGCCAAATGGTTTTATTTTTTTATATTAGAGTGTTACTGAACACTCTTTATAATTTTATAGATGATCATGACAGTATGGAGGATATATACATGTGTATGTGTTTCTAGGTGTATGGGTATATATATATGTAATGACTATATAGAAAGAAAATTATAATTTTGGGGGGACCTATGTATTCTGGCAACACATATGGCTTCATTATCACTAATATACCAGAAAATACATAAAGGAATAAGATCACATACAAACAATGCAAGTTCCCACCATTACATAATTTATGTTCCCACTGAGTGTGAGACCTCTGAAGAGTTGAGATTGAAGTGTGTATAGAAAGAATGAACAGAAGAGAAGGTTGGGGTTATGAGGTGGTGGGGGAATGAAACTGTGTTTACAAATACTTCAAATAGGAAATGTCCCTTTAACTGAATCTTCAGAGATGAGTGTTAACCAGGGAAATGAGAGAAGGGGGGGGGGGGCAGGACCATATCAGAGGAGAGACTTGGAAAAGTTAATGCCCTTCTATAAAATAAACAAAAGTTTTGCTTTTTTATTTTCAGGATAAGGTTTGCAACCACCAAAGAGAAAGAATTTCTGTAACTTTAATCTTTTTAATATTGCTTTTCTGGTGTGAAGTAAATAAATAACAAGCTTTTCACAGTTTGACTTCCCTCTTTTCAAAGATAGGGAGAGGAAAAAGGTCATCCAGCTAATAAACAGAAAAATTAGACAAGCCTTTTCTGTTGTGGCTCATTTGGGACACTTTTATATGGTCCACTTAAAATTTTAGAGTTAACCAGCTCTAATTGGTATCTCTACAAGAGTTTTGCCTCTCCTTCATATGTGTTTAATGTCAGTGGCATTAACAGACAAGTAACTAATATCCAGAAAAGGCCTGATTAACTGGACGTCTTTTCAAATGTGCAGACTCCTTGAAAAGCCATTTATATGGTTCACTTTATTTCTCCCAAGATGTGAGTTGGAATGGAAGCAAGGCTACTGCTTCTCCCTGGAGATCGATTTTTCTAAGCCTGTTAGTTCAGATCAGTCAATGTGATTTTCCTTCCTGCCAAATCAAAGGCCCACCTGTTCAAAGTCACACTGAGTAAGAAAGATGTTCTTTGTGCTGCCTAAAGGACTCCACGTAAATAAGAAAAATAATCATGTTCTCACCATTTGTGAAATGTTTCTGTCATTCGAAAGAAAAAGAATAGGATCATAGCTTCAAGTACAGCTCCACTAAAGACTTTTTCAATTTAGCTAGGTCACCCTTTTTAGTGGGCAGAAAAGTCTAGATGAGAAATAGTGCTTTTTTCTAATGAAATACGAAGACCACTCAACTTAAAATCACAGGAAAACATAAATGGAAAACAATAAATGCAAAATCTTCCTGGATGAACAACTACAAAAATGTAACCCCTCTTATCCACCGGAAGTACTACAAACCTGTAGAAGTGAGACAAATTAGAAATGAGACAATGTTGTTCTATTTCTTTTGGTTACTCCACAGCCTACCACTGCCTGGGTAGAAAGGATAGTTATATAATCCTGAAATTGCCCCAGTCATGAGAATCATACTAATAGAACAAAGGAGGCCTAAAATATCAGAATGGCAAATATATCTTATTCAAAGTTTCATTTTTCTCTTGACATCAGAAAAGTCTGGCTTTTTCTTTTGCCAAAGAGCCACCTGAAATAAGAAACACTTCTCCAAATGGAGAGGATCATAGGTAGAATTCACCATTGGTCTTGAGGGCTGCTTTTATCTAGTGTGTTTTTGTTAAGCTGAAGAATTTCCTGGAAAGGGGTTAATGCAATAAGGATTTTTTAAATTCAAAATATGTATGGGATTCATAACACTGCCTCTTATTAAAAGCAGCATAATATTTTGAATAGTTCTCTTAAGGTTTACTTGATTTATTATAAGAGAAACAAAATTTGACATATCTATGTTGCTACACATAACAGGAATATGACTGTCTTTCCTTTCTGAAGGAATAAACACTATCACTTTGTTTTGTGAGTCTATTAATGAACCTAAATTATTAGAGCAATGTAAGGAAATGGGAACCCAACCTTTAGGCCAGACTATCAGAGTCTGAGGTTGATGTCACTCTAAAAGTAGGAATATTGAAGGCCATCTTACAAAATAAGTGTTAAGGACTAGTCTGTAGTAAGATTGTAATATACTTTTCTGTAGCTGCAACCATTTTGGGGTTGGTTAGCTGTTTGGTCATTGCAATAGTTTAAAAAACACAGCCAAAAAATAAAAACAAAAAAATAAAAAACACAGCCATCAGCATTTCCCTGCCATCCTGTTTTAACCTTTCAGCGTTCAGAGAGAGAGAGATCATTTGCAGTCACAGATGAATTATGTTTAGCCATACACAAGGCAGAGCAAAACTGAATCTGATTTTTTCCTGACTGGGAAAAATGTCACAATTTTCAATGTTTCATGCCAGTGGATTCTCACTCTCATCTGAATGTACATTTCATTTTCATTAATGATGCTGTGCTTGAGTGGAAAGAGCTAGAGTCTAGAGTCAGGGGACCTGAACTAAGTCCTTTGCTCATCGATGAGAACCAGGCACCATTCCTATGATTCAGTTACCACATCAGTCAAATACAGGAATGGAATAGATGATTTTCAGATTGCTTTAAACTCTAAAATTCTATAATGTTATGATCATCATCATCGTTGCTGTTATCATTTATGAGCCCTGCACCATCTTCTATGGGATATCGTAGAAGGCAAGCCATGTAGAACACTTTCAGTCTAGAGTGCTGTGGTATAAAATGTATAATGCTTTTGAGGATTTGGGGAAAAGAGATGATTTCTTAACTGAAACTGTGACCTCAGCTATAGTTATAAAATGATGCTTGAACTTCTTAGAGACTGATGGTTTTTTTTCTGGCTTAGAACACACAATGATTGATTCAGGGAAAGGCACGTAGCTCAAATTGGAGCAATGGGAATAAAACATAGCAGGAGGAAGGGAACTATGGATTGTCCACAATATGAAAGTGTAATATGAGGTCTATTCACTAGGAAAGAGTAGTTTTTCCTAATTACCTTATACATAAAGGTTAAATTTACATTGAGAGTTTAAATGGCTTGTTTTTCAGAAGAAATTGCTACTTATAGCTAACATGTAATAATGTCTGTTTTTGTTTGCTACAGCTATAGTAACAACGTTCTATAATACCACAGAAATTTATTTTCTCAGTTCCTGGAGACTGGAAGTCCACGACGACAGTGTTGGTAGGGTTGGTTCCTTCTAAGGGTCAAAAGAAAGATGTCCAGTCCAGGCCTCTTTCCTTGACTTATAGACATCTCTTCTCCCTGTGTCTTCACATAGTCTTTCCTCTATGTTTGCTTGTACCCAAATTTCATATAAGGACACCAGTCATATTGGATTAGAATCCACCCTAATGATCTTGTTTTAACCTAATTACCTCTAAAGACCTATCTCTAAATACAGTTACTTTCTGAAGTACTGGGGTTAGAACTTCATCATACGAACATCTGGGGGCACACAATTTGTCCATACAGTGTCTAACAAGTGTAATGCCCCTTTCAAAGAATTTTACATATATTAACCCATTGAATTTCACAACAACCTTGTAAGTTCTATTATTGCCAAAAGAGGTTACATGATTTGCTCAACAACAAATGACAAAACAAGGATTCTAACTCAGGCCATCTGGTTCCTACATATATGTTTTCAACCACAGTTTGGCAAATACTAGGTAAAAACTCCTTAATCCCATTTTTTTCTTCGAAGGTATAAAAGAAGACTACTTTTTTTCCATATTCCCCTGGAGTTAGTTTGGAACTATATGATAAAGGTTTGGCCAGTAGAATGTGAGCTCAAATGACAAATGCTGCCTCTAGACCTGACAACTAACATACCTCAACTTTCTTCTTCTCTCTTTACTCCTCAGTTTACTGAACTGAACATAGCAGTAAGGAACCAGAGGAAGTCAGGGAGGATGGTGGACCAACAAGAAGGAATGACCTGGGATGCTGAAGAGGTTATTAAACAACCAAATGAATTGTAATATTAATGAGAAGTAGAGTTTTATTGTGTTAAGCTACTAAAATGCTAGGGTCCATTGCTGTATCAGCTGTATCAATTACCCTGACAAATAAAAGTGCATGTCTACAGGAAAACTACTATGACTTTTAGTTTTGCCACCTAAGAATTATTCTTCTAGCAGTCTTTATTTTTATGGTACATAAGGAGTTGAATACATGGTTATGAAGGATATAGACACTTTGGCTACTGATTGCATAGAGTGCATCTTTCTAGGACCAAGGGAGCTCTCCTATGAATTTTTTTATTGCTGAATATCCTTTCCATAATATTTCTGAACATCTTTGTAATTGTGACATGTGAATGAAGTAAGCTGTTAGTTGATAATTAATAAAATCTGAAAACCATGATGGGCAACCTTACTTTTTGTCCTCCATTATGGGTGTTTTCAAATTTTCACCATTAAAATTATACTGAGATGATTGAAACCTTTTCTCTTCGGTATATATTATTCTCTTTTAACATATTCCAGAAAAGTGGAGATTTGCCCAATACTCCAAGAGATTACCAGAAATATCTGCATTCTGCTTCACCTTCCTGTTTATGTTTTATGATGTTATCAGTTAGTTTCACATGTGTTTTCTTTACTGGTTAAGGAAATATCCTTCTATCCCTAGTTTTTATACATTGGTGTTGAATTTTGTCAAACCATTTTACTCTGTCTATGATATGATCATATGCTTTTTTTCATATTCAGTCTAATAACATGATGAAGCCCATTGGTAATTTTATCAGTATTGAACCAGTCTTGCATTTCTGGAGTGAACAACACTGGTGGTGATGAGTTATCCTTTACAGTATATTGAGTTCTTTAATATTTTGTTAAGGAATTTTTTTCTGATGATGAAAGATATCAGTGTATAGTTTTCCTTTCTTGTAATATCTTGTGATTTTTGAAAGCCAGACATTGTTTAGATAAAAGAGACTGAGGTAAATAGTCCTCCAATAATGAACACTTATGTCAATTTGGTTAAGAGTTGTCCTGTGTTTAGTAATTGTTGTACCTAGAGGTACCAGAGGCTCCAGTTTTGTCTAGTGTTTTTGTTTTAATCCTTTCTTTTGGCCCTGGGTCTTCCTTAAGTACTTCTCAGAGGGCCTATGTTTATAGCTCTTACACCTGTAATCCAATGTTCATTTGTTTGTTTTTTTGTTTGTTTGTTTGTTTGTTTTTGTCCTGGAGTCCTGTTGATGGTATCCTAAGGAGTGGGAGATGGGGAGTTCTCAAATCTTCCAATGAAATCTTAGTCATTTATTGGATATAAATCAGGGTGTTAGCTTTGCAAGCGTCTCCCAGCACTATAGATCTTTTTGGCCCTGCCCCCTACATCCTTTCCTGGCTGTAGCATTCCCCATCTGTTTCCTAACATGTCTGCCTCATTGACTATGTTTCTCCCACTCCTTTAGGTAAGAAAGAAAAACAAGAAGAAGCAAGGGCAGGGAGGACCCCCTTTCCTCCAGTTAGGATAAGGTTTCAGAATTGCCTTCTGGTAAGGTCCTTTCTCCAGAGGAGAAGGTCCTAAGTGTTTCTTCCCCTCCCCTGTCAGGGCCACAGAGGATCATAATGGGATTCTCACCTGGAAAGCCTAAGAGAGCCCTGGAGATAAAACCAAAACAAAATCCAGAGCCCCTTAAAACTACAGTCCCAGTTTTCCTGCTTTTATGCTGCCCTTCCTCAGCCTAAGCTACTCACACATTTGTTTTGTTACCATTGGCTTCTGCTTCAGGTAAGTGGATTTTGGTTGCTGTATGTCTGTGGATGCACCTCTCTAGATTGAAAGTGGTGATTAACCCTGTGACCTCCATTCTCTCATAGGCTTAATAAAAGTTATCAATTTTCAGTTTTTTCAGGTTATATTTGTTGTACAGATAAGAGTAATGAGTCCCACGCTCTCTACATGTCAGAGATGAAGCTGGACAATAGCTGTCTTTTTAAGTTTAGTAAATGTTTAAAGGTTTCACATTTGTTTCTGGAGAAGATTCAAGTGTTTAATAGATAAATGTACAGAGTTGAGGTTTAATAGGACCTTAAATAATACAAGTTCTAATTCTCAATTATATTTCTTGCATTGGAAGATATTTTAACCATAGAATGGTATTAGTTAAAAATGCATAGGCAGGCATTATTTTATTCTTTTGAATTCTGTGAAAGGCAGCACAATATGATGAAATTTCCTGTTGCAGCCTCACATTAAAAAAAAAAAAAAAAGAAAACATACTTCCAGGAGCTTGATATATGTTTGTTCCACTAAACACTATATTTTATGCTTTCTCTTGGAAATTCCACTAAACACTATATTTTATGCTTTCTCTTGGAAATTTTGTACTAAACTGTGCATTCATGTGATTGAGATTACATATGGGAAATAGATTTGTTTAATGCATAATCAGATGAATTGTCTTTTAAAAAAATTATAATGATATAAAACTAATAAAGAAAAATAAAACTGTAAAAAAGTGTATTTTGGATTCTCTACAAATATATAGCAGAAAAACAATTGCTCATAGTTTGCTATTATTTATAATATTTATTATTCACTCTTCATATATTTTAGGTAAGAGCACTCTAAAATATGTCCTACTCTTTTCACATGTTATCAAAGCAGAAGCTTCTCCAGATGTTATGATATTTGTGTTGGCATGATTTAATGCTTAAATTATCATTTATGTAGCTACTCTTTATTATCAAATATATAGATTACTTATAATTATTTCACTATGTTTTATCCATTTACTAATATATTTTTAAAATTTGTCTTCCAGATTTACTGAGGCAAATAACATTATTGGATTCACAGAAATAAATTTAGTAATTTTCCATTTGCATTAGCAATATACTACCTAAAGCCAATTTTTTTTTCTATGCATGGGGTAATATTTTTTAGTGTTTTACTTGTGATCATCACAGGAACCATACAATGTTGATTTTGTTGTACTTTCCACTTAGAAATGAAGAAATTGTGGTACATATGTATAAAGTAAATTGCTTAAAGTTAGAAGCTAACTTTTGATGTGGAGCAAAATTTGGAGCAAGGCAATTTGGTTCTGGTTTCTGGATGCCTCTCCATGAAGCTTTATTTGCTTTTCCATTTTACCACATTTTGATCATTTAAAAAATTTGCTAATCAAAAAAGTTAAAGTAGCATGAGCTTTATTCAGTAAGTATTTTCTAAGCAATCACTGTGTCCTAGACAGTGTTCTAATTACTTCAATGTACAACATCAATGTACAAACCAGACATAGATCTCTGCCTCCATGAAGTTTACATTGTAGGAGAGGAAAAGAAAATGCAAGTTTTGTGATTAATGAGTAAGGTATATAATATGTTAAAATGCAATAAGTACTATCTATAAAAAAGACATTAGGATAGGTTCAGGGAATAAGGACTTAAAGGGTGGGAGATTGAATTACTAACAGAATAAGAAAGCTTTAAACAGAGAAAGGCATGAGCAGGCTGGCCAAGGAGGTAGCTAGATTCAGAGAAATAGCTAGCAAGGTAAGGTTCTAAAACTGGAGTATGCCTGTTGTATTGGAAAATAGCAAGGAGGCCAGAGGTGAGACAGGTAGAGAAAACCTGTCAACAACCTGCAGATGTTGGGATATTAATGCGAGTTATGTACTGTTAAAATTTGGCTTTTACTTTGAGTGAAATAGGTTAGGAATGATTGCAGGGCTCTTAGCAAAGATCCAACTTACTGATTTTTTTTTGCATATTTTCAATTACTAATGAAGTTAGCTATTTTGTTCTTTAATACCATTTATTTTCATGCTTTATAAATTACATATAGAAATGTTTTATTTATTTTGGTCACTTTGAGTAACCAAATAACTCTTTGAGTAACTCTTTGCCCAAATATAAAGCAATTCTGGGTAAGTAACGCTGAAAATGTAAAAGCAACTTAGTGATACAATATAGAGTAATTGACAGATTCGGGAAGAGCTGAATAACCAGGGTTCTTGATGGAGAAGAAATAAAATAGTTCTGAGGGTCAAAACCAGAGAGCAGAAACATCATGTGACATAGCTCCAAGTGCCTCCCAAGTCCCTTCAAATCTCAGAAGAGAATTTGATTTGTTTGCATGGATCATTTGACCTTTTTTTTTTTTTTTTTTTAATTGGGGTTTGGTGTACTATGGTAACTTACCACAATCATGGCAATGGAAATGAGGTCACTTTGCCAAAAGAAGATACATGAGGTAGACAAAACCTAGTGTTTAATAAAAGATTAAGTTTTAAGAAATATTTATATATTAAGTGTATTAATCATTCCTTTGGCATATTTGTTACAGCACACCAATTATTTTATAGCTTACATTAATGCACTCCTTTTTAGATGGATATACAAAATGTGTGTACTATATCATCTCACAATGAACTGGGATGATTTTGGAAAATACTGTCTTATCAAAAGCTTTGATTAAAGTTGAGAAGTTTTCTTCATGAGTCTTTGAAAGTGATGTACAAAGATGGACTTACATCTGTATTATCATATGATGATGACTAAGAAGTCTGTGTTGCACTTTCTGCCCTTGGTAGCTAATAAATTTTGTGACCTAGTTGTTGAAATGTTTTCAACACATCTCTGTATTATTATTAAGTCTGGAATTTTTCCATATGCTTTATATTTTACAAAGCACTTCAACTTATTTCATCTTGTGAACAAAAGTCACTTGATGCAGGTGGGCAGTTATTTCCATGGCTATTCAGTAAATAAGGAGAGTGAAGCACAGAGAAAGCAAATTAAGGTGTACCCGTTTTTCTGTGAGAGCCCAGTCCAGATCCAGATCCACATTCCCAGGTCATTTGATTATCCCAAAGACCTATCCTTTAAGGAATTTTTCTCTAAAACAGTACATTACTTAAGTAAATTTTAATTGAAGCATACTTTTACTTGAACTATAAATAGGAATACTCTTTACTCATATATTAATATTGATATATTGATATATTCAAATAAAAGCATATACAATTTAAAAAATCATCTTTATTTCAGAACACAAATTAAACAACCAGAGTTTTTATAGAACTCCTTTTCTGTGAATCACCACTTCCTTTCAGAGTGTATCTATCTGTGAGAAACCTTGAAGCTCATAATAAATTGGCTCCAACTTTCAGTTTTCTAGGGTACTCATTAATATCACAAAAAACACAGCTGGGTAATTGTTTTATAGTTGGCTGTGCAACATAAGGCCACTGACTTGCTGAGTGTTATATGTCTGATCACAATCATATCTGATCACAAACAACAAATGTGTCCAATTGGGTAGAGAGTTTTGCCAGAATCCCAAGATTCCTTATTAATTAAAACTTAGCAATTTAGGCTTACAACTAGGGAATATAATTTTGCAATAAACAAATATAAAATTCCCATAAACAGGTCAATAAAAGAAAATTTATTTACTTTTTTGAATAATTTTATTTATTTTGTATGTTTTTTATTGGACTTTGATTTGCTAACATATGATACCCAGTGCTCATCCCGTCAAATGCCCCCATCAGTGCCTGTCACCCAATCACCCCATCTCCCTGCCCACCTCCCCTTTCACAACCCCTTGTTCATTTCACAGAATTAGGAGTCTCTCATGTTCTGTCCCACTCTCTGATATTTCGCACTCATTTTTTTCTCCTTTCCCCTTTAATCCCTTTCACTATTTTTATATTCCTCAAATGAATGAAACCATATAATGTTTTTTCTTCTCTGATTGATTTACTTCACTCAGCATAATACCCTCCAGTTCCATCCACATTGAAGCAAATGGTGGGTATTTGTCATTTCTAATGGCTGAGTAATATTCCATTGTATACATAGACCACATCGTATATATACCATTCATCTTTCAATGGACATTGAGGCTCCTTCACAGTTTGGCTATTATGGACATTGCTGCTATAAACATCGGGGTGCAGGTGTCCCGGCTTTTCACTGCATCTATATCTTTGGGGCAAATCCCCAACAGCGCAATTGCTGGGTCGTAGGGCAGGTCTATTTTTAACTCTTTGAGGAAACTTCACACAGTTTTCCAGAGTGGCTGTACCAGTTCACATTCCCACCAACAGTGCAGGAGGGTTTCCCTTTCTCCGCATCCTCTCCAACATTTGTTGTTTCCTGCCTTGTTAATTTTCCCCATTCTCACTGGTGTGAGGTGGTATCTCATTGTGGTTTTGATTTGTATTTCCCTGACGGCAAGTGATGCGGAGCATTTTCTCATGTGCTTGTTGGCCATGTGTATGTCTTCTTTGGTGAAATTCATGACCAAGTGGGATTTATCCCCGGGAGTAAGGTTGGATCAACACTCCTAAAACAATCAACGTGATAGATCACATCAACAGGAGAAAACACAAGAACCATATGATCCTCTCAATAGATGCAGAGAAAGCATTTGACAAATTACAGCATCCATTCCTGATCAAAACTCTTCAGAGCATAGAGATAGAGGGAACATACCTCAGCATCTTAAAAGCCATCTATAAAAAGCCCACAGCAAATATCATTTTCAATGGGGAAACACTGGGAGCCTTTCCCCTAAGATCAGGAACATGACAAGGATGTCTACTCTCACCACTGCTATTCAACATAGTACTAGAAGTCCTAGCCTCAGCCTGAAGGAAACAAAAAGAAAAAAAGGCATTCAAACTGGCAAAGAAGAAGTCAAACTCTCCCTTTCAGATTACATGATACTGTACATAGAAAACCCAAAAGACTCCACCCCAAGATTGCTAGAACTCATACAGCAATTTGGTAGCGTGGCAGGACACAGAATCAATGCCCAGAAATCAGTGACATTTCTATACACTAACAATGAGACTGCAGAAAGAGAAATTAAGGAGTCAATCCCATTTACAATTGCACCCCAAAGCATAGGATATCTAGGAATAAACCTAACCAAAGAGGTAAAGGATCTATACCCTAAAAACTACAGAACACTTCTGAAAGCAATTGAGGAAGACACAAGGAGATGGAAAAATATTCCATGTTCATGGATTGGAAGAATTAATATCATAATTGTAATGTCAATGCTACCCAGGGCAATTCACACATTTAATGCAATCCCTATCAAATACCCATCGACTTTCTTCAGAGAATTGGAACAAATCATCTTAAGATTTG
Source organism: Canis lupus baileyi (assembly GCF_048164855.1). Classification (NCBI taxonomy): domain Eukaryota; kingdom Metazoa; phylum Chordata; class Mammalia; order Carnivora; family Canidae; genus Canis; species Canis lupus. The sequence goes on from NC_132838.1 coordinate 44,566,363, forward strand.
TGTGGAATCAGAAAAGACCCTGAATAGCCAGGGAAATATTGAAAAAGAAAACCAGAGCCAGAGGCATCACAATGCCAGATTTCAGGTTGTACTACAAAGCTGTGACCATCAAGACAGTGTGGTACTGGCACAAAAACAGATACAGAGATCAATGGAACAGAATAGAGAATCCAGAACTGGGCCCTCAACTCTATGGCCAACAAATATTCGACAAAAGCAGGAAAGACTATCCACTGGAAAAAGTCCAGTCTCTTCAATAAATGGTGCTGGGAAAATTGGATAGCCATGTATAGAAGAATGAAATTAGACCATTCTCTTACACCATACACAAAGATAAACTCAAAATGGATGGAAGATCTAAATGTGAGATGAGAATCCATCAAAATCCTAGAGGAGAGCACAAGCAACACCCTTTTTGAACTTGGCCACAGTTAACTTCTTGCAAGATACATCTATGAAGGCTAGGGATACAAAAGCAAAAATGAAGTATTGGGATTTCATCAAGATAAAAAGCTTCTGCACAAGAAGCTTCTGCTTCTGCTTCTGCAGAAGAAGCAGTCAACAAAACTAAAAGACAACCTGCAGAATGGGAGAAGATATTTGCAAAAACATATCAGATAAAGGACTAGTATCCAAGATCTATAAAGAGCTTATTAAACTCAACAGCCAAAACCAAACAATCCAATCATGAAATGGGCAAAAGACATGAAAATTTATTTAACTTGAATCAGAAAAAGAACACAGACACTAATTATTTTTACCTTTAATAAATAGATAAGACTCAGAAAAATTGCATTTTGTCAGGTGAACCTTGTCTTAGTCAAATCTGGTGCATTTTGAAAACAAATGTATAAGATGTATAATAACTATCATTGAATAGCAAATAATGGGCTTCTTTGTTACACTTAGGTTATGGCTTTCTTTTATTTTATTGAAGTATAATTGGCATATAGCATGATTTTATTTTTAGGTGTACAAAATAACGATTCAATATTTGTATATATTGCAAAATAATCACCTAAATAAGTTTAGCTACCATCCATCACTGCACATATTTACAAAATTTACTTTCTTATGATGAGAAATTTTAAGATATTCCCTTAGCAACTTTCAAATGTGCAATACAATATTATAGCTATAGTCTCCATGCTGTACTTTACGACTCCATGACTTATTTGTCTTATAACTGGAGGTTTATACCTTTAACTCTCTTTACCCATGTGCCCACATCCAATCAAGAATCTGTTCTCTGTATGAGCCTGTTTCTTTTTGCTTTTTAAATTGCAGATATAGGGATCCCTGGGTGACGCAGAGGTTTGGCGCCTGCCTTTGGCTCAGGGCGTGATCCTGGAGACCCGGGATGGAATCCCACTTCGGGCTCCCGGTGCATGGAGCCTGCTTCTCCCTCTGCCTATGTCTCTGCCTCTCTCTCTCTGTGTGACTATCATAAAAAAAATTAAATTGCAGATATAAGTGAAAGCATATGGTATTAGTTTCTCTGTCTGACTTATTTCATGTTGCATAATGCCCTCAGGGTCTGTTCATGTTGTCACAAATGGAAATATTTTTATCTTTTTTATTGCTGAGCAATATATCTAGCTATATCTATATCCATCTATCTATTTCTATATCTATTACATTTTCTTTATCCATTCATCCATCAATGAACACTTAAGTTGTTTCCATGTCTTGGCTATCATAAATAATGTGGTAATGAATGTGGAGGTGTAAATTAGTTTTTTAAATTTTATACCCAGAAGTGGAATATGATAATTCTATTTTTAATATTTTGAGGAATGTTCATACTATTTTCCATAATGATTGCAGCAGTTTACATCCCCACCAACAGTGCATAAGTGCTCTCTTTTCTGCACATCCTTGCTAACATTTGTTGTTTCTTATCTTTTCAATAATAGTTATTCTAACAGGTGATATATTATTGTGGTTTTGATTTGCATTTCCCTCGTTATTAGCGATGTTGAATATCTTTCCATGTACCTATTGTTCATATGTATGCCTTCTTTGGAAAAATGTCTATTCAGATCTTCTACTCATTTTTTAAAACAGATTGTTATTATCATTATTATTATTTTTTGCTATTGAGTTTTATTAGTTCTTTATATACATTGATTTTAAATTATCATTATTAAGATACCCTCCAAAAATAAGTCACAGTGTTGTACAGGTGTTTAGTTATTGCCTAATTTAGTCATTTAAGCTCACATACCTATATAGGTTACTCAGATTTTGTTTAGGTCAATTTTCTGACATATAATTTGAAAACAGAGATAGGTCACTGAAAAGAAAGAAGGTACCACTACATGGAAGGGGAACCTAACATTATAATGTAATGGCATGTGTTATTTTTTCTAATATTAAACACAACTTTTTAAAATAAAATGTCTAAAATATTAGTAGGGTCTGCTCTTTTTTGTCCATATCCTAATGGCTTCAGTTCAGACAAGACTCAAAATTTTGACATCTCCTTTCATGTCTTTATTTCCTTCATCTTTCCAAGTGCACATTCCAATTTTTTCTCTCTCCACACCGTCTCTAATATGTTACATATATAGCCTGTTTTTCATGATTATATTGGGTTAATAAAGTCACAAAAGTTGGGAAATACTGTTATCCAAAATATCCAAAGAATTCTTAAAACTCAACCATAAGAAAAAAAAAAACAACTTGATTTAAAAATTTGTCAAACACCTTAAGACACTTCACCAAAAAAGATATACAGATGACAAGTAAGCATATGAAACAATACTCCAGATAATGTGACATCAGGAAAATGCAAATTAAAAGAACAATGACTTACCCCTCACACCTATTAGAATTTCCAAAATATGGACTCTCAACACTAAATGCTATAGAGAATATGGAACAATAGGAACTCTCATTCATTATTTGTGAGAATGCAAAATGATACAACACATTTGGAAGGCAATGTGGTTCTTAAACATATTCTTACTGTATGAATCTTGCAGTGAGTAAATGCATAATTAAATGGTGATACATTCATACAATGGAATATCATTCAGAGCTAAAAAGATGTGAACCATTAAGCCATGGAAAGACATAGAGGAGACTTGAATGCATCTTGCTAAGTGAAGCAAGCCAGTCTGAAATGGCTACATACTGTTTGATTCCAACTCGATGACATTCTGGAAACAACAAAACTATGGACACAGTAAAAGGATTAGTGATTGGTAAGGGTTACAAAGTGAGGAATGAATAGGCAGACCACAGAGGATTTTTCAGACAGTGAAAATACTCTGAGTGATACCATAATGATTAAGACACATCATTATACATTTGTCCAAATGCATACAATATGGAACACCAAGACTGACCCCTGATGTAAACTATGGGCTTTGGGTGATAATAATGTGTCACTGTAAGTGCATCAATTGCAATGAATGTACCACTCTGGGGGCAGTTGTTGATAATGTGGGGGGCTCTGCATATGTGAGGGCAGAGATATATGGGAAATTGCTATACCTTCACTACAATTTTGCTATGAAACTAAAACTATTCTAAAAATATAAAATTTTAATTTAAAAACAAAAAGTAAAGGATAGCAAACTATACATCATGTAAATAATAACCATAAGTAGAATCTGAGGCAAGGACTCTTACTAGTAATAAAGTGGAACAGGACATAAATATAAAAAGATTGATTCCTCATCTTCATCTTCCTCCTCATCTTCTTAAATGTCTATAATAGAAGCAAAAATTGACAGAATAAATAAGTTTAAAATGTCACAAATATATTTGCATATTTTACCGCTTATCTTTTGGTAATTGATAGATTAAGTAGACAAGAGAAAGCAGTAAAAAAAAGAATGCTATCATAACCAAACTTGACTAAATAACATTCATAGAACTCCACACTTACAAATGCAAAAAACATCTTTTTCAGGTCCAAATGGATTATTCACCAAGATAGACTGCATATTGATGTATAAGGCAAGAATTAATGAATATCAAAATACTGAAATTATACAAAATATGTTATCAGACAACAATGGAATTAAATTATGAAGCAATAAAAATAAGATATAAATAAAATACCCAGATTTTAGAAATAAAATCATATTTCAAATGAAATCTATGAGTCAAGGAAGAAACTGCAAAAAAGTATTTCAAACTGGTAATGGAATCACATTTATATGATACAGCTAAAGAACATGCTTAGAAATTTCAATGGTTGTTTTGAAGAAGAAAAGATTAATTTCAAGAACTTAAGCTCTCAACTGTAAAAGCTAGAAAAAGGAGACAAAATTTTATCTGAAAAAATGTAAGGGAAAATACAAAACATATCCCAAAATAGAGGTAAATAATGAAGCCAAACTACTTCTTTAAGGTCAATAGTAAAATTGATAAACACTTACCAAAACTGGTGAAGACAAAAGGAGAAAAACTTAAATAATCATATAAAACAGTAAAATAAGGACATCACTATAACATTAAAAGGATACTAAGGGTTCTACTCTTAGGAAATGAGAAATATAAAAATGTCACTTCCACTCAATGAGAAAAAGCCAGGCATTCTACAAAATAGCTTTTTTGAGTTCGGAAAGCTGAAGTCATAAGACAACAGGTGAACTGAATTTCAAGGAGGAAAAATCCCATCTAAGGAGAAAGGAAAACTATCATTAGTAGAGCATAAAAGAAGGAAGTGGCCTCCATAAAAGCATGTAAAAAGAAATCAGCTACAATTCACTGATTCTTAGACCAAGTGTAGGTTAGCATGCCAATTTCAAATGGTTCTCTAGACACAAGGTAATTTTCAGTTCCAATCTCCAATCCACAAGGGCACCATGAGAAAATTTGAGGGCACAGAGGCAGAAGAGTGAGGACAGGTCTCATGGAGGGTGAGGAATGCAGGTGATTGCAGCATATGGAGAAGACACAAAGCTATGTCAGCCTCCCTGAATCCTTCCCTCTCCTTTCTGATGAATCAACAGCTTCTTGTTCCTACAAAGTCTGAAAAAGGAGTAGAAGAACAATCGCAATCTGTCTGCCTCTAGGCAAAGATCTGTCAACATAGGCAAAAATACATTGTTTTAGAGACGCAAAAACAAAACCATCTACCACTGAAAGTGTAGAGAAAGAAAACTCTGAGGCCCAGGATTCTTCACTAATACCAAAAAACATCTATTGCTTCTAAGGGATGAATAAGAAAACCCTTCCTAAGATCAATTGTAGGTAAAAGAGTTTATTTCCAAAAAAAAAAAAAAAAAAAAAAAAAAAAAAACAAAAACAAACAAACAAAAAACAAACAAAAAAACAAAAAACAAACAAACAAACAAAAAAAGAGTTTATTTCCTAATGCAAAAAGAGGAAGGGATGCGGAGAAAAGAGCATAGGGCCAGCCTAGAAAACACTGAACTAGTGATTTACAGTGGTATGGGGAGAGGAGGAGAGGCAGGGCCACTGAGAAATATTCTCTCTGAGACACAAACAAACAGGCATATAGGCATAATCAAAATTGAAAAGAGGAGCTGCAACATTGAAAAAAATCTTTCTAGAAACCCCAGAGCTCACTCAAAACACAAGTTAACAACCTACCAGTAAACCTGTAACACACTGAAGGTAAATGAAACTGAAGCCAAGCTTACCTCTTGATTGGATTGATTCACTCTTCCACCGTCTTTCATCTATTTGGGGAATATACAATATTCATTACATGTATCAGTGACATTTGATAAAAAATTATGAGACACATAAGCACAAAACAAGAAGGAACCCCCACCTAATTTTGGTAATCATTTTGCAATATATATGTGTGTCAAATTATTACATGTGCACCTTAACTTACATATGTTAAATATCAATAACATTTCAGTAAAGCTGAGGGAACAGAGAAAAGAAAAATACAACACAAACTAAATAATAAAGCAGTCAATAGAAACAGACTCTGAGAATACCTAGATGTTGGAATGATCACATAGGAATAGTAAGAGAACTGTTAATATGATAAATTATCTAACTGAGTAAATGGACAATGGTTGGAGGATTTCAGCAGAGACAGAAATGTTGCATCAAATGTAAATTCTACCAAAAAAAAAAAAAAAAAGATATATGAAAACTGAATAAGTCCTTTAACCTGTTAACAATAGAGGGAATAGAGTTGAGAAAGACCAGTGATCTTAAAGATAGGTTAATAGAAATTATCCCAAACTGAAAGACAAAGAGAAAAAAAGAGTAAACATTTCAAACTTTATCTGAAGAATAAAGTAAAACGTAAGTTCATTGACAATAAGTTCAGGAATAATAAAGTAAGCCAAACCCCTAGTGTTATCATTTTTTGTTATAAGTTGTTATGTGTCATAATTAGAAACCTCAAATCCCAGTACATCAGAATATGACCTTACTTGAAAATAGAGTTGTAGTACCTGTAATTAAGATAAGTTCATTTAGTTACCATTGTTTTTTTATTTACAGTTCTGCCTGAAAGGTCCTTAGAAGATCTATTACAGACTCTTTTATTTTTTGGTGGGGTGGGGGGGCAATATTATATGAAGAGCCAGTACATTTCTATGACAAGTCTTTCTGCACACCACTTAGGATTGCAGGTTCAGATATTACTGAAATAACAGTTTTGTAATTTTGTGGACTTTTTTTTTCATTTGCTGAAAAGTTTTAAAACTCCAGAGAAGCTTTTGACTATTAAGTATGTTTTTAATGGGAAGAAAACAAAGAATACTTTGTGGACTGTCAAGAGTGAACAAACATTGTAGTTATAAGGTTAATATGTCATTTTACAGGGTGAACTTTCTCTAGAATCCTGGCAGTGGAGTGACGAAAAGAGTGGGAAGCTGTCACAAAAGAACAATGAATAAGAACAAAAGCTAAACAAATAAGAATACCCACCCCCATCTTTCCCTCAGAGCAGCCTACCTAGTTATATGAACACCATCAGAAAGACTTAAAGATATGCAAGGAACATTGACAGCTTTTCAGAAATTACAAAAGGAGAAATGCTTATCATAATCCATTAAACTCTCTTCAGTTTTTCATTTTGTTTCATCTTTCCTCTGATAAAATAAGGGCCACTTCAGTTCAACAGAGCAAAATGATTGGGCAAAAAAATCTACAATCATTGTGAACCCAGCACAGAATAATCTTTGCTCTTCATTGTATGTCCTTAAATAGACATAATGAATAGTTGCAGATTGAGTGCATGACTGAGAGACAATAATGCAGAACATTACAAGCAGAACACTGATATGAAGGAAGCATAAATTTGGTCAAATTATCATGGAAAACATGAAGAACACAATGGGTGAATGATGAAAATAGGTAATTCAAAAGGAATGACAATTTAAATGGCCAGCTGATATGTGGAAGCATACTAACTAATGGCAATCAGGTAAATTTAATAGAAAAATATGGCATGATATTTCAGCCATTTGCTAAGCCATAATCTTTGACTGTGAGACTATTGATGTGATCTCAGGGAAAATAATACTGTCTCCAATGTAAGGAGAGAAGCCACTTTGAGGGGCGATATAAAAAGTTCACTAAAATAGAAAATGAGCATACTCTATAATTCCCAAATTCCTGTCTCTATTATAAAAGGGACATTTCCACTTTTACACAAGATGGTACATATTATTAGGGCTTCCTTTTAGTCTTATAATTTAGATGCCCATCACAGGAGGAATGGCTAATTAAAACTCTCAATGTCCATATTAGGAGTTTCTACTCAGAAGAAATGAAAATAAAGCATAATTCTTATTATCAAAATAGAATAGATAATTAACATGATATTAAGTGAGAAAAACAGATTTTGCACTTCAGTAGCTGGTAATACAGAGGGCAGATTAGTCCAGGAAAGCCTCCACATACAGAATATTTAGAAATGCTGGGTTAATTGCCAAAAACAAAAAACATTTTTTTAAAAATTTTATTTATTTATTCATGAGATACAGAGACAGAGACAGAGAGAGAGACAGACAGAGAGAGAGAGAGAGAGAGAGAGAAAGAGGCAGAAACACAGGCAGAAGGAGAAGCAGGCTCCATGCAGAGAGCCTGATGTGGGACTGGATCCCAGGACTCCAGGATCACACCCTGGGCTGAAAGCAGGTGCTAAATCATTGAGACACCCAGGAATCCCCCAAAACATATATTTAAATGCATAACAGAGTCCCAAAGAAGGTAAACAAATTATCTAGGTCAAAAACAAAAGCAAGAAGCAAAACAAAACAAATAAGAAATAAAAACAAAGAATGCAAAACAAGAAAGTCACACACCAGAGTGCTAAACTTATACAGAAATGCAATTTCTCTGTGTGATTTTTGGATATGCATAGGTAAAGTCCTGATTAAATGGTAAAGCAAAAGACATAAGGAGAAGCTAAAATAAGGTGTCTGAAATGTAATCTTCACATGAATCCAGGACAAAGATAAAACATTCTCAATAAAAACTGTTCTCAAAAGTAACTGTTTTTGAAAGAGGGGAACTTACCTGTTTCAGACTATGATTCTTTAGGAATCAAAACACTAGCCTTATAGTTACACAGATTCATCTCAAATGTTTACTACCTTCTTGGTTTATAAAATACTAAGCTACAAATTAACTCTGACTCAAAATCTGACAGCATCCCAGACACTAAGAACCTACAAAACAGAATCCTCTGTAGCTGACACTAATACCAGAACTCACCGTTTCCACAAATAAATAACAAAGCCCTCAAAGCTACTTTGAATGAGTGCTAGCAAAGGAAAATATAACACAAAATAAAAATTTCACTGGCAAATACCTTCTCAATAGGAAGAGGAAGAACCAAGAACAGTGGATAACAAGTAAAAAGTGCTAAGGGAAAATAGTTGTCAACCTAAAGTTGTATACCTAGCAAAACTATCTTTTCAGAGTAAGATATTTTCAAACTAAAATTTAGTGCTTTCTACTAACACATCTTCTGTAAAACAAACAATAACCTTTAAAAAAGAACAATATGAACGTTAGTAATCCAATAAGAAATGCTTTTGTGATTTTTTAAAGACTTTATTTATTTATTCATGAGAGGCACAGAGAAAGAGACACAGACACAGGCAAGGGGAGAAGCAGGCTTCTTGAGGGGAGCTCAATGTGGGACACAATTCCGGGACTCTGGGACCACACACTGAGCTGGAGGCAGACACTCAACCACTGACCCACCCAGGCGTCCCCAATCATAAATGGTTAACAGAAATATTAGTACTCGAGTGAGTTAATCTAAAAAAATTTCAACTGTATAAAAACATTAACAGCAAATTTTTAATTCAATGAAAACAAATAATATGAATATAAATAGCTAAAAACAATAATTTGTTATATGGAAAATCATTATGAATTTTGGGAATAAGGTAAAGATATTGATTATAATTAGAATGTGGTTAAATATGCCAATTAACTTTTTAAGGATAATGACCAAAACTAGAAACTACATCCAACTTTAAATTATAAAAGGTAAAAAAGGTAAAAAAAAAAATTAGATAAAAATTTAGAGAATCTCAACTTAAGAAAACAAGAAAACCAGATGGGAGAAACTTAAGATACTTTGAAAAAGGATTAATAAAATACACAGTATAAAATGATAGAAATAAAGCTACAATTGTGTGTGATTTCAATAAATAAGAGTGGACTCAACTTGCTAACTAATGTAACATATTCATGTCTATTATAATTATTTAAAACATATATATCTATAATAAGGACAAACAAAGCCTTTTTTTGTGTGAGCTGGTGTCCTTCGGCCTTCAGAGAGCATCAGTGGAGGCAGTTGGATGCGTGACATCTTGGCTCCTTGGGCCAAGGCAGGGCAGGTGCAGGAATTTCCAGGAAAAATGGAAGGTCTTAGAGTTTGTCTGGGTGAATCCTTGCCCTGTGACCAGCCCCATGTCACTGACTCGCAGAGATGATGGTCACTAACCTGCTGACCACTCACTCACCGTGGGCCCTGGCCTTGCTTCTGGATACTAGGCTCTCCTTCTGCAGAGGACCCTAGGCTGAGCAGGAAGCTCCTGCCTGAGGCTGGGGGTGGGTGGGGACATCTGAAAAACTTGGAAAATTATATTCCAGGTGAATACCAAACTAGAGGAAGCAAGTTTGGAAAATAGATTTTTTTCTCTATAGGTCAAAAGGCATCATAAGAGATAAAAGAGCAATTATATGAGGATGGAAAATTCAATACACTAGGATAATTCTAAATTTGTATTCTCTTCATAGTTGCAAAGTAATAGAAGCAAGAATTGACAGTTATAAGAAGCATTTGAAAAATGCACATAGAAAATGATTTTGTTTCTTCTCTTAGTAAATTATAAACCAATTAAACAGTATGCTGTGGAATATTTGAAGATACTAACAAAATTTATTACACATGGAGTCATACACAGGGAGTTATAATCCATGACTTTCAAAATCCATTTTTTTCCAACCCAAAGGGAAAGTATATATATAAAATTGGTCATGTACAATACTGTAAAGCAAATTTCAACAAATTTCAGAGTTAGCCTCAGCCTAAGAACCTTAATTAACCCCTTATTTGTAAATCTCTTATTTAAATTCAACTAAACTGGAATATTTAAGACATATAACTTCTAGAGCACCATCACCCATTTCTATTTTTTTAAATAATAAATTTATTTTTTTATTGGTGTTCAATTTGCCAACATACAGAATAACACCCAGTGCTCATCCCATCAAGTGCCCCCCTCAGTGCCCATCACCCATTCACCTCCACTCCCCCGCCCTCCTCCCCTTCCACCACCCCTAGTTCGTTTCCCAGAGTTAGGAGTCTTTATGTTCTGTCTCCCTTTCTGATATTTCCTATTTCTTCTCCCTTCCCTTCTATTTCCTTTCACTATTATTTATATTCCCCAAATGAATGAGAACATATAATGTTTGTCCTTCTCCAATTGACTTATTTCACTCAGCATAATACCCTCCAGTTCCATACACATTGAAGCAAATGGTGGGTATTTGTCATTTCTAATGGCTGAGTAATATTCCATTGTATACATAAACCACATCTTTTTTATCCATTCATCTTTCGTTGGACACCGAGGCTCCTTCCACAGTTTGGCTATTGTGGACATTGCTGCTATAAACATCGGAGTGCAGGTGTCCCGGCATTTCATTGCATCTGTATCTTTGGGGTAAATCCCCAACAGCATCACCCATTTCTAAATAATCAACTAGTCCATGAAGAAATAGTCGTTAGAGTTAGGAAATAATTAGAATGGGATAAAGTGAATATATCATACATCAAAACATATGGGAAGCAGCTAAAGTGGTATTTAGATATTGAGAAACTGAAATGAATTAATGAAAATGAAAAAATTAATGAGATTAGAATTCAACTTTAGTAGGTAAAATATATCCAATGAAGTAGAAGAAATAATATAACCAGAAAAAGAATGACAATAATGAAGGAGAAAATACATATGTAATATAGGAATACAGAAGCCAAAATTCTAATACCCACCTGGATCTCCACAGATGTAGTTAGTGAAGTTATCTTTATCAATAAAAATGATGAAGCATATAATATTATGGATAAATTTCTGAAATATTATGCGGAATGAAAGAAGCCGGCTATGACAGATAGAGTACATACCCACTAGATAACTTTAGAGGAAATTCTTGAACAAGCAATATATGTATATTTTATTTTATTCTTAAAGATTTTATTTATTTATTCATGAGACACACACACACACAGAGAGAGAGAGAGAGGCAGAGGGATAAGCAGGCTCCATGCAGGGAGCCTGACATGGGACTCGATCCTGGGTCTCCAGGATCAGGCCCTGGACTGAAGGTGGCGCTAAACTGCTGAGCCACCAGGGCTGCCCATATGCATATTTTAATAAAGGAGGAAGGGACAGAAGAGAGGGAGAGAGAGAGAGAGAACCTTCTTCTTTTTTTTTTTTTTAAGATTTTATTTATTTATTCATGAGAAGCACAGAGAGAGAGTGCGAGGCAGAGACACAGGAAGAAAGAGAAGCAGGCTCCATGCAGGGAGCCTGATGTGCTACTCCATCTTGGGACTCCAGGATCATGCCCTGGGCCAAAGGCAGGTGCTAAACCACTGAGCCACCTAGGGATCCCAAAAGAAAATCTTAAGCAAGCTCCATACCCAGTGTGGAGCCTGATTTGGGGCTCAGTCTCACAACCCTGAAATCATGACCAGATCCGAAATCAAAAGTCAAACATTCAAACTACTGAGCCATCCAGGTGCCTCATTAAACAGGCAGTATTAAATCAGGTTGGCATTAGCCTTAGCCAGTGGTAGGGAGTGATTTTTCCCATAAGCACAAGTGAACATGTTTGATTCTTTTTCACTCCTCTGAGGTTTCAAATTATCTCTACTTATATTTTCATTTTATTGCACCTATATATTTGATCTTACTGGCATCTCTGACTCTCTCAGGGCTTTTTGTACTCATCAAATATGATGGGATTAAATTAGTTATAAAATACCGTAACAATTAAGGACAAAATGAGCATATGGTATGATTAGAAAGAGTGTGACAAAGGAGACTATAATGACAGTGTACAAATTATAAGGCCCTCTGTGGCAGACAGAGGTGATATTTTCTCCTCAGGAGAGAATCTTTGTTCATAACTATCAAAATTTATAATTGGAAATGTCACAATTAAGGAGTTTATGTAGTCAACTACATAAAAATAACTAAGTTTTCTGATTACATTAAAATTAACATTGTGCTTATAACTAACAATGCTGTATTGTACAATTAAATGTTTGTTAAGACGATCTCATAGTAAGTGCTCTTAACACAGTGGAAAAAATGAATTAACAATTCCTTGAACGTAGCTATTTCTATTTCATTTTCAAGCATTGATTGAGGGATCCCTGGGTGGCTTAGCGGTTTAGCACCTGCCTGGGCCCAGGACATGATCCTCGAGTCCCAGGATTGAGACCCACATCGGGGTCCCTGCATGGAGCCTGCTTCTCCCCTGCCTGTGTCTCTGCCTCTGCCTCTCTCTCTGTCTCATGAATAAATAAAATCTTACTGCTTGAGGTGCATATAAATTGTCACTAAAGTTTGGTCAGATTACTTTCCATGGACAGTTTTACTTTTAAAAAGTATTTTAATAAAAGTATCTTTCTTATATTCATAAATGACATTTTAATTGGTTTAATGAATTTATTGACTTACAAACTGATCTTATAGGCAAAAGGAAAAGATGTGAATAAAGTGAAAATCACCCTTAATCCACAGAGATAAATGGTAATAACATTTTGGTAAATAGTCTCCCCAGATTTTCTAGGAACAAATGAATGCACACATATATTCCCGTAATCTTTAAATAAATATAGATCATAATGTGTATGCTATTTTGTAACTTGATTTTTCAGATAACATTATACTGCAAACATCTTTCCAAATTGATAGGTCTGAATATAGCACAAAGTCCAAATGTGTGAGTTTATAATTTTTATTTGGCAAATATTAGTTATTTAACAGTCTTCACAGTATAGTTTACACTGCAATGAATTTCCATTTACATTGTGCCTTTTAGCCAATTACTTGTTTGGAGAAAGTTCCAGAGTTAATATTATTATATATGCTATACACTGAACAGAAGTATTTCAAAACTTCCTTAAATTAGGGCCTACCAAAGTGGGTGTCATTAATTCTTGTTCTGTTTTAATGAGAGTATGAGATGTTTTTCATTATTGTGACAATTAGCATTCTTGTACACTCAAATTTTACATTCAAGCCCTTTGCCTATTTTGTTCAAGTTTACCTGATGGCTTATGGGTGATGTTCGTATTTAAGATATCAGGATGTTATATTGAACTGGTCATTTGTAAGATGTGATATAATTAATTTGTAGGCAATTTTCTCTTCTCTTTTGAATTTTTTCATAGAAATTTGCATGCATTGTTCTTCATCATCTCCATTCATCATTTACTTGTCATGCTATCATTTTCATGCTATCATTGTTTCTTTCATGGCTTCTGGATTTGGAACAGTGATATGGTCAAAAGCCAATAATAACAATCCTGTCTTTAGTTAATACTTTGACATTACATTCATCATGGATTTTCACGTTTTTACTTTTAAATTATTTAATGTAATATATTAAAATATGCTTAAAGTACTATATTTATTACAGGTTTTTTTTGGTATTTAATTGTGCACAAAAACTAAGTGAGACATTTTCTTGCCCATTCAGCTCATTCTAGTCCTAGGTCTGACACTCAAAATTGGAAAGTTAATACTTGTGGGATTTTTTAGAGGTTTTGTGATTTTAATTTTCACATTTCGTTGTATACTGCATCTGGAATCTTGTGATAGAAAAGGAGTAAAAAAAAAGATGTTTATATCTTTCCCCCCATCGTTATCCTACTAATAGGGAAGTTAATTTAAAATACCATTCCTAATATGTAGCAAATTGTCTTTTTTTTTCTTTAGAGAAAAGAAAAAGACTTTTTAGAACAGCTGCATTTAATACTTTATTGGTGATTGCTTTAATATTTTCTTAAAGAATAGCACCTTCTATGTATTTTCCAATCTGTTTTATTGCTCTTCATTGAACATTTCAAACATATAAAATAATGTGTATTATTATTCACATAACAATAAGAGGACACAAATGTGCCCATCACACAGGTTGTAGATGACTATCTGAAACAACTGATGATTTCATCCCTCCTGGCAATGGCATTGAGCTCCCTACTCCAAAATATTGCCACTATCATAGAGGTGTATTTGACATTTACTTAAATTTAGCTTTGCTGTCATATTTAAATACTTAAAGTTTTGTACATTGGATTTTGCACTTAAAAACAACTATTTTTTGAATTAAGTGACATTCCTTTGCTCAATTTTGTATTTGTGGCATCAATCCTGTTGAAGTGGTAGTCATTCATTTTTCTATTAAATAGTACTTTAACACATGAAATACTACATAATAGTTATTCAGTTCCCTTTCAATGACTAATTCAGTTGTCTCTAATTTAGTATCATTGTTATCACACTTCTAAGCCACCTAAGAAGTCTAGTTCTGTAATCTGAAAGTCAATTCTTTCCTTAAAATCAACACCTGGAAGAGTAGGCTCACCTTCTAGATTTATGTGAAGTTCTTGGAAGGCATTTCCCTGAAATAACTATCCATTAAGGAGCAGAAATTTCAAACAGACATCCAATAATCTTTACCAGATCCTTGATTGAAAAAATATGTATCTCTATATATGTTCTTTTGGGGAAACTGAAAATGGTGTTGCAAAACAACATTTTCTAAACAGTCTAAAATTAAGTGTGCTTGAAAATATTTATCATTTGATAATTTGATAATTATTGATAATTTCTTACTCAATAAATCCACAGGATCTTACCAACAGTCAGACTATGTCTTAGAATATGTTCTAATCAATTGAAGTTAGGTGGTCTCAACAGCTTTTTTTTTTTTTTTTTTTTTTAAGTAGAGCAATCCCCTGATGAGCACCTACAGTCAATTTATGTTGCCAATGCCTGGCAGGAGGAAAGAACTGCCTGTGAACCTCTCCAGGTCCACCTCCAATGATATGGCCTCAGCCACTTTCTATGTTTTTATTAGACAGAACATTGAGAATGTTCCTGCTTGTCCCATTCATACTGTGCTCCTTTGCCCATTCACTTGTTTACAATGAAATTGAAACGTTACTTTTAACTCAGCAAAAGGAGGAGCAGAAGACAAAGACAAAATGGTGAGTACTGAATTGGAGATCTGGAGGTCTGAGTTGTATTCTGTGTGTGCCATGACCTGTTATTTTGACAATGAAGTTTGCTGAGGCTAAGTTTGCTCATTTGCAAAATAAGATTATGCTAAAAGAACTCAGCGTTTGTTTTCAGAGCTAAAAGAATTGACAATTTAAGTCACAAAGAGAAAACCAGAATCAGTAAACAAAATTTTGTTCTGCTGATCTTGAGTCCCATTTGATCAGTGCTCAAGATCTCAATTCTTTTATACTGACACAGTTGGAAAACAGACATCGAATCTGATTATCTTCTGAATGTCCAAGCATTTTCTGCAGTTTGAAATGAAAAGACATTTGACACACTGCAATATTTTATATCGATATTGATTTTTGTTTTTAATAAACTGAAGACCTCTCTTAAGTTTGCAAAAGTCAACAGTTTGATAATTCACTATAATCCTCCCTAAACTGATTTAGAAAATTGTGTTCCAGTTGGTTAGAAGTGTTATTTGAGGCCACAGAAAAATTCATTGAAGCCTGTGAAACTAACCAATCATTGCTAAATATTCTCCAGGATAGAACAGAAAAGGGGGGTGGATTTGGGATATATCCTTTTTAAACACTATTCATAAATGTGTGGTTTTTTTTTTTGTTTTTGTTTTTTTAATTTATTTTTTATTGGTGTTCAATTTACTAACATACAGAATAACCCCCAGTGCCCGTCACCCATTCACTCCCACCCCCCGCCCTCCTCCCCTTCCACCACCCCTAGTTCGTTTCCCAGAGTTAGCAGTCTTTACGTTCTGTCTCCCTTTCTGATATTACCCACACATTTCTTCTCCCTTCCCTTATATTCCCTTTCACTATTATTTATCTTCCCCAAATGAATGAGAACATATAATGTTTGTCCTTCTCCGACTGACTTACTTCACTCAGCGTAATACCCTCCAGTTCCATCCACGTTGAAGCAAATGGTGGGTATTTGTCATTTCTAATAGCTGAGTAATATTCCATTGTATACATAAACCACATCTTCTTTATCCATTCATCTTTCGTTGGACACCGAGGCTCCTTCCACAGTTTGGCTATCGTGGCCATTGCTGCTATAAACATCGGGGTGCAGGTGTCCTGGCGTTTCATTGCATTTGTATCTTTGGGGTAAATCCCCAACAGTGCAATTGCTGGGTCGTAGGGCAGGTATATTTTTAACTCTTTGAGGAACCTCCACACAGTTTTCCAGAGTGGCTGCACCAGTTCACATTCCCACCAACAGTGTATGAGGGTTCCCTTTTCTCCACATCCTCTCCAACATTTGTTGTTTCCTGCCTTGTTAATTTTCCCCATTCTCACTGGTGTGAGGTGGTATCTCATTGTGGTTTTGATTTGTATTTCCCTGATGGCAAGTGATGCAGAGCATTTTCTCATATGCATGTTGGCCATGTCTATGTCTTCCTCTGTGAGATTTCTGTTCATGTCTTTTGCCCATTTCATGATTGGATTGTTTCTTTGGTGTTGAGTTTAATAAGTTCTTTATAGATCTTGGAAACTAGCCCTTTATCTGATATGTCATTTGCAAATATCTTCTCCCATTCTGTAGGTTGTCTTTGAGTTTTGTTGACTGTATCCTTTGCTGTGCAAAAGCTTCTTATCTTGATGAAGTCCCAATAGTTCATTTTTGCTTTTGTTTCTTTTGCCTTCGTGGATGTATCTTGCAAGAAGTTACTATGGCCGAGTTCAAAAAGGTGTTGCCTGTGTTCTTCTCTAGGATTTTGATGGAATCTTGTCTCACATTTAGATCTTTCATCCATTTTGAGTTTATCTTTGTGTATGGTGAAAGAGAGTGGTCTAGTTTCATTCTTCTGCATGTGGATGTCCAATTTTCCCAGCACCATTTATTGAAGAGACTGTCTTTCTTCCAATGGATAGTCTTTCCTCCTTTATCAAATATTAGTTGCCCATAAAGTTCAGGGTCCACTTCTGGATTCTCTATTCTGTTCCACTGATCTATGTGTCTGTTTTTGTGCCAGTACCACACTGTCTTGATGACCACAGCTTTGTAGTACAACCTGAAATCTGGCATTGTGATGCCCCCAGATATGGTTTTCTTTTTTAAAATTCCCCTGGCTATTCGGGGTCTTTTCTGATTCCACACAAATCTTAAAATAATTTGTTCTAACTCTCTGAAGAAAGTCCATGGTATTTTGATAGAGATTGCATTAAACGTGTATATTGCCCTGGGTAACATTGACATTTTCACAATATTAATTCTGCCAATCCATGAGCATGGAATATTTTTCCATCTCTTTGTCTTCCTCAATTTCTTTCAGAAGTGTTCTATAGTTTTGAGGGTATAGATCCTTTACATCTTTGGTTAGGTTTATTCCTAGGTATCTTATGCTTTTGGGTGCAATTGTAAATGGGATTGACTCCTTAATTTCTCTTTCTTCAGTCTCATTGTTAGTGTATAGAAATGCCACTGACTTCTGGGCATTGATTTTGTATCCTGCCACGCTACCGAATTGCTGTATGAGTTCTAGCAATCTTGGGGTGGAGACTTTTGGGTTTTCTATGTAGAGTATCATGTCATCGAGAAGAGGGAGAGTTTGACTTCTTCTTTGCCAATTTGAATGCCTTTAATGTCTTTTTGTTGTCTGATTGCTGAGGCTAGGACTTCCAGTACTATGTTGAATAGCAGTGGTGAGAGTGGACATCCCTGTCTTGTTCCTGATCTTAGGGGAAAGGCTCCCAGTGCTTCCCCATTGAGAATGATATTTGCTCTGGGCTTTTCATAGATGGCTTTTAAGATGTCGAGGAATGTTCCCTCTCTCCCTACACTCTGAAGAGTTTTGATCAGGAATGGATGCTGTATTTTGTCAAATGCTTTCTCTGCATCCAATGAGAGGATCATATGGTTCTTGGTTTTTCTCTTGCTGATATGATGAATCACATTGATTGTTTTACGGGTGTTGAACCAGCCTTGTGTCCCAGGGATAAATCCTACTTGGTCATGGTGAATAATTTTTTTAATGTATTGTTGGATCCTATTGGCCAGTATCTTGTTGAGAATTTTTGCATCCATGTTCATCAGGGATATTGGTCTGTAATTCTCCTTTTTGGTGGGGTCTTTGTCTGGTTTTGGAATTAAGGTGATGCTGGCCTCATAGAATGAATTTGGAAGTACTCCATCTCTTTCTATCTTTCCAAACAGCTAGGAGAATAGGTATGGTTTCTTCTTTAAACGTTTGATAAAATTCCCCTGGGAAGCCATCTGGCCCTGGACTCTTGTGTCTTGGGAGGTTTTTGATGACTGCTTCAATTTCCTCCCTGGTTATTGGCCTGTTCAGGTTTTCTATTTCTTCCTGTTCCAGTTTTGGTAGTTTGTGGCTTTCCAGGAATGCGTCCATTTCTTCTAGATTGCCTAATTTATTGGCGTATAGCTGTTCATAATATGTTTTTAAAATCGTTTGTATTTCCTTGGTGTTGGTAGTGATCTCTCCTTTCTCATTCATGATTTTATTAATTTGAGTCTTCTCTCTCTTCTTTTTAATAAGGCTGGCTAATGGTTTATCTATCTTGTTAATTCTTTCAAAGAACCAACTCCTGGTTCTGTTGATCTGTTCCACAGTTCTTCTGGTCTCGATTTCGTTGAGTTCTGCTCGAATCTTTATTAACTCCCTTCTTCTCTTGGGTGTAGGATCTATTTGCTGTTTTTTCTCTAGCTCCTTTATGTGTAAGGTTAGCTTTTGTATTTGAGTTCTTTCCAGTTTTTGAATGGATGCTTGTATTGCGATGTATTTCCCCCTTAGGACTGCTTTTGCTGCATCCCAAAGATTTTGAACGGTTGTATCTTCATTCTCATTAGTTTCCATGAATCTTTTTAATTCTTCCTTAATTTCCTGGTTGACCCTTTTATCTTTTAGCAGGATGGTCCTTAACCTCCACGTGTTTGAGGTCCTTCCAAACTTCTTGTTGTGATTTAGTTCTAATTTCAAGGCATTATGGTCTGAGAATATACAGGGGACAATCCCAATCTTTTGGTATCGGTTCAGACCCGATTTGTGACCCAATATGTGGTCTATTCTGGAGAAAGTTCCATATGCACTTGAGAAGAATGTGTATTCAGTTGAGTTTGGATGTAAAGTTCTGTAGATATCTGTGAAATCCATCTGGTCCAGTGTATCATTTAAAGCTCTCGTTTCTTTGGAGATGTTGTGCTTAGAAGACCTATCGAGTATAGAAAGAGCTAGATTGAAGTCACCAAGTATAAGTGTATTATTATCTAAGTATTTCTTCACTTTGGTTAATAATTGATTGATATATTTGGCAGCTCCCACATTCGGGGCATATATATTGAGGATTGTTAAGTCCTCTTGTTGGATAGATCCTTTAAGTATGATATAGTGTCCCTCTTCATCTCTCACTACAGTCTTTGGGGTAAATTTTAGTTTATCTGATATAAGGATGGCTACCCCTGCTTTCTTTTGAGGACCATTCGAATGGATAAATGTGTGTTAATGCACAAATTCACACATACACATTTTATTACTTTATTTCAAACATTTCTCTCTTTTTTTTTTTAAAAGATTTTATTTATTTATTCAAGCGAGACACAGAGAGAAAGGCAGAGCATAAACAGAGGGAGAAGCAGGCTCCCTGCAGGTAACCTGACACCGGACTGGAACCCAAGACCCCAGGATCATGCCCTGAGTCAAAGGCAGACGCTCAACCAATGAGCCACCCAGGTGCCCCTATCTCAAACATTTCAAGTTAGATGAAGAAATGCAATTTTATTCTGAACAAATTAAAGTGTGTATGTCTACTAATATTATGTCATATAAATTCAATTCTATTTATATTACAGAGATATCCTTAATAGAGGAATTCACATCTTCCCCCTCCCTCCAATATGTACCAAACCCCAAGTCTTCCATTAATAATACCTATGAGGTAATAGTGCCAAATGGTGTGTCATAGTTTGGTAATTATAGAATGACAATCCCTTTAGAAATTTTTAGGCCAAACTGAAACAATTGTGAACAATTTTTGAAAGTAAAGGTATACACAGCATTTATTGATATTATTTTATTTATTTATTTATCATAAATGTGTAGATATTATATATGCATATACAAATATATATTTGCATATGCATATTATATACACATTTTTACATAATCATTTTTACATATCCATTACATAATCATCCTGGGTTATTCACGTGTTCTTCAAAATTACAAATCAGCCTGCACGGTTCACCAAGAAACATTTTTGCCCAGAAAAAGCTTTACTGAAAATTGAGTTTGCATGACTTTCAACTGACAATTATTGGCTAACTTTGCCATACAGACAATGGAAAGAAATTGGCACCATAGTGCAATTTTTGATACAGGAGAGAAAAGTGTCACAGAAAAGCAAGATAACAGGGCATTTTCAAAAGTGGGTTTTCTCTTCTAATAGGGAAATATTTAAATGATTTATGAAGTGAAATCTTACTATTTCTCCCCCTCTCAACTCTTGAGTTCATCCAGTGTTAACAGATTGGCATATGTCATTCTACATCCTGACCTTTGTTTACACAAACATATACTAGCACACACACACACACATCACTTATGTATTGTTTGGCTTTTGTTCAGTGATCTATTATTATATTAGTGCTAGAATCAGAAAGCATTCCAACAGTTATGGAAATTCACTGGCAATAGAACTCAGTAGTTGGGGAAAGATTAGGGAAGCATGTAGGAGGTAAAAGTAAAAGGAATAAAAAGCAAACAAGTGTAGGAGGCAGAGAGGATAGACAATGTTGGTGACTGAGTCAATGCTGTTTACATTTCAAACAGAAGTAATAAAAGAAGATGAGCAGAGTTGATAAAACATGACTGTTCTGTTTAGGATCTGTTTATAGGAATGACCAGGAAAGTAAGTTAAAGAGGTATTTAAATAGTATAGGAAACATGTAAGTGCTAAAATTCATAAATAGTGAATTCATGTTTAACTGATAATGCATGGGGCTTGGCATAATTTGACAAATGATTAAAAAATTTTTAATTTAGGGGATCCCTGGGTAGCTTAGCGTTTTAGCGCCTGCCTTTGGCCCAGGGCGCAGTCCTGGAGTCCCGGGATCGAGTCCCGCATCAGGCTCCTGGCATGGAGCCTGCTTCTCCCTCCTCCTGTGTCTCTGCCTCTCTCTCTCTTTCTATGTCTATCATAAATAAATAAATAAATATTTAAAAATTTTTTAATTTAAATTCAATTAGCCAGTGTATATTAAATCTCCATTTTATTTGCCATAGGATGTAAGGAGAGGGCTGCTTCAACTAAATGAAAATGTAAGGCTTAGAACACAATATACTTAATTTTATTGCTCAACTTTGAGTTAAAAATATCAATATTAATCAATTGAGGCTAGAGAACAATCTGCCTTTTAACAACTATATGATTTTGTTCTACTGAAACAAATCACTTTCTCACTTTCTACTAATTCTATAGAAAATTTCATTAAAAAAGAAGTGTTTTGAAACCAAAGCCATTATATTCCGTGTCTCCTTGCAAATATGTAAACCGTATTTCAATTAAAATGGGTTGTACATTTGGGTCCATAGATTTTCATCTGGGGAAACATAAATACAGGGCTAGTTTTTAGTTCAGTGAGAAAAACATTTCTATTGTTTTAGCTCTGGGCTATTTTAGATAACTTTATTACCACAGAATATACGTAATACAAATAGAGTCCAGTTCTTGATAATTAGATATCTAATTATCTGTTCCTCATGCCTATGGCACTCCTTGCAAATTCAGAAAAGACATCTCTAGGAGGACAAAATGCCATAAAATAATAACTTAGCAACTGGAAGTTATCTTGTATAAACTGGGGAAAGGCAGTCTTTATTTATTTTCTTGAGGAATAGTTGACATATAGCATTATATTAGTTTCAGGTGTACAACATAATGATTTGATATTTGTATACACCATGAAATGGTCACCACAATAAGTCTAGTTAACCACACAATTTTTCTGAAGAGTTTGAGGACAGGTGTTAAATCTTTGAATGGTAGAATTTCCTGGTGAAACTTTCTGGTCTTGGAGTTTTGCTTGCTGGAAATCTTTTCATTACTGAACCAATCTCTACTAATAATCAGTTAATTGAGATACTCTATTTATGAGTCAGTCTTGGAAGATTGTATGTTTCTAGAAATTTACTCATTTCTTCTAGGTCATCCAATCTGTTGGCATATAATTGTTCATAGTAGTTTATTATGATCATTTGTATTTCTTTGGTATCAGTAGTGGCTTCTCTTTCATTTCTGATTTTATTTATTTGAGCTTTCTCTCTTAGTGAATGTAGATAAAAGTTTATCAATTTTGTTTATCTTTTCAGAGAACCGACTCTTAGTTTCATTGATCTTTTCTATCATCATTTTAGTCTCTATTTCATTTATTTCTATTCTTATCTTTATTTTCTTTCCTTCTACTCAGTCTGAGGCTGATCAAACAATAAAGGTTACTAGTTTAACATGAATTTCTTCAAATTAAAGAAAGAAAACTTATGCAGTGGAATTTGAACTAATCTTCTTTAAAAAAATATGGATCCATTTTAACTTAATTTCATAGGAAGACCTGGTCTTTAAATATAATAGCTACCTCATCTACTTCAAAAGACTATTCAAAGAATCAATTAAGAGAACATCAGAGTATATTTTTGAAAAGTGGAAAGACTTTATAAACTGAAAGTACCATACAAAATAAGGTATTTTTCATAGTTACATGAACAGTTTTTGTTTCATTCATTTTTTTCATTCATTTTAAAGTCACTCAGTAAAAGGAAATCCAGATAAAATGAAAATGAGCTCATTTTATATTGCTAATTTGCTAAAAATAATGTACATGTGCCTAACAATGATTTGATTTATTAAGAATTGGAAAGACTTTCCATGAACAAGTACAAATAGAGACTAGTTCTTTATCAAGGAGAAATGAAAAAGATTATCACTCTTGCCACAGATATTTTGCAACTGATATTTCTTGCAACCAAAGAGATAATTTCAGCAGTGCCCACTGTTTCAGGCATATCTGGTGAACTGTGAGGCAGACAATGTTAGCTTATTCTTTACAGTCAGCTTTGATTTTTGCTCTGCTTATTTTAATTCAGTTTTTTTGAAGTTGTAGTAAATGGTCTAAAACATCCACCTAGCTTGCTAATATGTCTTTCTACATATATATATATATAAATTATATATATAGAAATAAATTATATATATTTATATATCTGTATCATCCATATCTATATATCTATATATAGACAGAGAGAGTGAGAGAGGTAGAATGACACTGGATATGTTAGAATCCAGCTGTATGGGTTTACAGACAACACACTGAAAAAAAAAACAGAATTGTTGAAAATAAAGAAAAAGAAGAAATCACATCCACAATTATATCCAGAAGACACTAAACAAAAGGAAACTATGCACAATATTCTTATGAGTTATTATGTTAGAAAAATATAGCTCAAATCCATAACACCCTTAATACTACATGCTATAAAGTGCCACTTTGTTGTTTTTTCCCTCATTGAAATGAACCATTAAATCTAGCTTTATTTGACTGTCAGTGTTTTTCTTTTGGTTTTAGGTGAAGAGTACCAACAATATCTTTTAAAATTTAGTAGTTAAGGCTAATGATATTATCAATGATATATTTTAAGCACTTTAACATCAGCAAGCTGGTTAGAGTAAAGGATATGTGTAAAAGTAGGAAAACCAGAAATTAAATAGAAATTAGGACATCTGAACTTTTTCATAAAATTTATCTATCAAATCTAGTCTTTGCATAAAGAAAATGTTGATAAATTACTAAAATACACATTAGGAACATAGTCAATTTTAACTTCATCAACATTATTTGGTTTCGTGGCTTAAAATGAAAATACTGCCATTTTGAAAACTTTATCAAAGATATTTTAGAGATAAGAGTAATAACTAAGTTCAAATCATCTAATTTGAGGAATTTCTGGAAGCTTTGGGATTCCCTTTATTTTCTCTTTTGTTTTCTTCAACATTTCTGTAACTCAACAAATGTTTTACCAGCAGAATAAAAGGGCATGGCATTTATCCCTGTTTATACAGACTAAATTATTTTTTTCTTCTTAAATTTGAGGTAAGAATCCATATTAAATAAATTCTACAGGACTTCGGTTGTATGGTAAAGGGTAGTAAAATAGACATGATTATTCCAGGTATTGTGTGTTTTTATAAATTACTTTACATGCAGTCATTTTTCACATTCCTTCCTAAGCCCTCAAGAAATAAAATTAGTATAAAGTTTACTTTAATCTTTCTAAATTTAACAAATAGGCAAAATTTTCATATATTAATTAATATCCTCAGGATTAAATACAGTCAGTTCTGCAATACTATGACACATATTCCTAAGGATTTCTGCCCTCTCCAAAATCAACAATAAGACTTTGGGAAGTATAAGGAAAAATGTGGTTAGGAGCACAACACTCAAAAACTTTGTGAGATTGAGATATATATAAAGAGAGAGAGGGAGGAAGAGGAGCTAATAAAAACAGCAAAGTTTTACATATTAAACTGTTTAAAAATATATAAATACTGCAATAAATATGACACTTTACCTGGAAAAAGACTGGAAGTGGTCCTCAGAAGGGTTATAGTTTGTGAATTTTTGCGAAGTGATAATAGTGAGTTATCTGAAATAAGATGCAAATTCCTGACCCCAGATGAGAATGGGTAACATGCATGATAAATTGAGGTAGCAAACAGATGGTAGAGGAGGGTTCATGTGTATTTTATGGGTTTTGATGCTATTGGGTTCAGCAAGGTATGGTGTTCTAGTTTACCTAGTGTTTCTGGCAGAAATCATGTATAAACAAACATCAAATTCATGTTATGCTCAAATTGTTCCTTAATATATGAGTCACATTTGAACAAATTTCTGTTTTCAAAACAGGAGTTAAGGCAAACTGACTATAACACCTTTCTATTTCGATTTCAGAATCATAAGGTTTGAAAGCTAATGAAAACCTTCATCTTTCATATCATTTTCTTGCTTTGCTTCTTTGTATGACTCATTCTACAACAGAAGAGCAATTGCAATCTTTCCAATTTGTATTTAAGCTCTGGTGATATAACAGATCTACGCTCAGTAATAAAGCACTTTAGCACTTTGGTTACCAGTATTTCTCTGGCCTTGAACCTCCTGTCTTGTTCCTGAATACATGATTTCACATTACACCCAGTTCTAGCAATTGGCATCTTTCCCCATATTTTGAAGCACACACAAAATCATAATGATACTAAAGATCAGTGTAGGCAAGAAACAAAATGTCTCCAGGCAGATGATACAAAATTGTGTTTTGGGGGAAAAAGGAAATACTACTTTGGGATGAGAAGGACATGCATCTTCATTAATATAGGAAAAGAAAGTTAACTGTAAGATGATTTCATTCACTTATCACACACAAAAGACGGAATTTATCTAAAATCAGGCCTGTTCTCTAATTATTGAAGGAATGAGATATAGATCTACTGTAATAAAACTATGTCATCGTGATCATTGTAATAAACAATAATAAATAGCCTATGTATATTTTACTGAGATTTAGATTTCTCTTAAAAGAAGCAGAAGACCAATAACTGGAAATAAGTATTTCAAATGTTACCAGTGATTACTCTGAGTTGACTTATGTAAGTTTAATTTTTTGAAAATTTTCTGACTTCTTAATTTTGGCTTTGGAGTTTATCTATCTCTACCTTATCTTGATTAAAAATTAAAACAATTAAAATACTTAAAATATGTGAAGCTCAGAATCTTCCACTAAGAACAATTTTGCCTAATCACTGTCTTGGTTCCGTGGCTCTTTGCCAGGATCCCATGATCAGAGCATTGCACTTGCACTCTGTCTCCATTTCCTATGGACTCAAATTGGAAAGTGAGAAGGTCAGCACTTACAGCCACTTGGATGAGAATCAAAAAATGATACTGGATATCATATAAAGTGTTTTTTTCATAAGGCCACTGAGGAAAATATCATGATCAGATAATGTGTTACATTAAATTGCATAAATTGCTATTACAATGCCTATAATGGTTGGTGCCATTACTTTGAGGGTTTTTTTTTTTAAAGATTTATTTATTTATGATAGACATAGAGAGAGAGAGAGAGGCAGAGACACAGGAGGAGGGAAAAGCAGGCTCCATGCAGGGAGCCCGACGTGGGGCTCGATCCTGGGACTCCAGGATCGCACCCTGGGCCGAAGGCAGGCGCTGAGCCGCTGAGCCACCCAGGGATCCCCTGAGGGTTTTAATTTAAAAGTTCAGTTTTAATTTCATAAGTTTTTGTTATATTATATAATCTTTTGATCATTTCCTGCTTATTAGCAAGTTTTCTCATAATTTACATTGTGTATACTTGTTCTATATTTACTTTAATTCTCTTTAAAGTTCACTCTCAGATTCTGAGTTCTGCTCCTTGGGACATGCATGCCAGCTGGATTTTCTAAAAACATAATATTCTAATCAAATTTTTATCTATTTTAAACTTAATTCAGGCATTGATCATAACTTCTCTCCTGAAACTAATAAACAAGTGAAAAAGGAAAGTTTATTGCATTATGCTGAATATCAATCCCAGGTATTTTCTGAGAACCTTAAGTTATGTAACAAAACTCTCGTTAGAAAACTATCAACTGATTCAAGAGAATATCTTCAGTTTTACAATGAGGATCAAATCAGTACCCTCCCTTAGAAAAGTGCTATTGATTTGTGCTTCGTCATTCAGCAATACCTTTTTAAATTCTTCATGTGTATGTGATGTCCAAAATATTCCCTTTCACTTTGAGGTCATTCAGATGATCTAAAAATGTGATGCCACGAGACAGCCAATAATAGAATACACAAGTAAAAGACATTTCTCATGCACTTTGAAACCCAAAAACTTTTGGGAAAATTTTGGGTTCATAGTACTTCAGCTATATTAAGATTTCACAAAAGAAAAATCTTTTTACAAGTTTTATGTTCTTTCAAAATACTAGGAAGGGAAGCAAGAAGTTTATGAAGTGAGCTAAGAAATGAGGAATGATTTAGCTTGGTGATGTTGCCAGAGGATAATGATGAATGCTAAGGAGGCTGCAGAACTGAGAATATAATATGACTAGGGTTTTATAAAAGAAGAATTAAGGAGGCACTCAAGGAATTAAAAATGTATGTAGAACATCTGGGCTATCTTTTTCTCTTAAGAGTCCATTTTAATTAAGAATTAGAGCTGTATAGAAATTTTAAGCAATTATGCCCAGCAAACTTAAAGAAAAAAGTCAGTCTCAAAATTTTTTCCTTTGAAGAAAGAAAAAAACCTTGAAAAATAGAAAGAGGAAGAAAAAATACTTGACAAAAATTTTTAAAATGAAATAAAATAAGTCCATCTACCTTGCTTGAATTTCTAGTTCAAGCCATCCACAGTGATTATTTCTAAATCACATTTACAACAAATTGGTTAATAGACTAAGAGTTTGAAACCATTTGGAAGGCTCACTGCTTGGCACTTTCAAAAGACTTAATACTTCAGTTCTAACCCTTTCCCTGGTAATATGAGAATTTCGGAAACAATATTCCCTTGTGGAAAAACTAATCCCTACACAACAAATATGAAGTGATCATTATATTGCAAAAAAAGTCACATTTAAATAAAAGCAACTGTAAATAAGAGTTTTTGGTCTGTTCTTACCTTTTTGCTGGAATGAGTTTCAACAGTACCTCTTGCATAGAAATTCTAGGATTTTAGACTCAACCTGCACATAAATTGGCACACACTTTTTCACTGTCATTAAATTGGCAGTATGAGATATCTCTCTTCTTAATGTGGTCAGTATAAGATACAGTTATAGCCCTTGTCAAACTGCAAACCATCCACTGTCTCCTTTAGACCTTGTCAACATTAATGACAAATACAAAAAAAAATTATTCTCTCTATTTAAAGAAATGTGTTTCTGGACTAGATAATAAGACTTAGGCCTTCTTTGTGTGCAAATCATGTAACCTGTCTGTGCCTCAATTTCCTTACCAGCAAATTGATATTGATGTGAAAATTAAATAGTTTGATTCCTATAAAGTGCTTAGAACAATGTTTGACACTAATTCAGCCCTCAACAAATGCTAGTGATTATAAACCAGACTTACAAGATAGTATAAAAAGACATTACTTTGGGAAAGATATGCTATATATTAATAACATGTGACTTATTATGTAAAGGTTGTTTTTTTTGAGATGATTGATATCTCAAGTACAAAAAAGATGCACCTCCAAGAATAAAAGAATTTTAAATATACTTTTTATTTTTTTAATTAAAATATAATTGGCATATAACATAAGAGTTATTTTCCTGGTTACCAGTATTGCCAAGCATTGGTAATATATAATGAAGTACTTTAAAAAATACTAGATTGGGTAGCTCAGTCAGTTAAGCATCTGCCCTCAGCTCAGGTCATGATTTCAGGGTCCTGGTATCAAGCCCCAAGTGGTCCTCTCTACTCAGAAGAGAGTCTGCTTCTCCCTTTGTCCCTCCCTCACTCATGCTCTCTATCTCTCTCAAATAAATAAATAAAATCTTTTTAAAAAAAATACTAGATTGCATTCTGTAGGATGAATTTGAAATTTTTAAAGTGAAAAATTTCAGCACTGTTTCTATAAAGAAGTATAACAACATCTTTACCCTGGGAAGAAATAGGTATTCCATAGTTTATATGCACTATTCCATGGTATTAGGAATTAACTCTGAATGGAAAAAAAAAAAAAAAGAATAATGAATGAATGAATTCATTACAATGAATTTCAATAAAATGTTAAAAAAATACCTTTCCTCTAGTTGCTTCCATGAAGATGCTCTCCATTGCTGCTTTCTGTCTTAGGCATCAGGGGTGGGAGACTTCACCCCCATCTCAAGTTGCATCAAGAGGCCAAGCTACTGGGGTGTTCACACACACTGCTATCCCTCAGAGCTGTCTCTCTAGTCTAAATCAGCATGTTTGTAGGGGGAGGAGGCGGCCCCTATGCAATACCATCTGAAGAACAACTGAAACTTGAAATTAAATGGAATGAGCTCTCACTGGATTTTAACAATAAAAGTATATTTGAACATTGAAAAGTCCTTCAGCTTTATTTTATATCAGCAAGGCTGGCAAAATATTGACAGAATTTCTAAATTTTACATTAAAAATAACCTCTTTGAGTGAAAAAAAAATCTCACTTTGACTCAAAATTTTTTTATTATAACAGTATTCAGAGAAGCCATGGACTCTGGCTTCTACCTCTTTGTATCCATGATCCAAAATTGCTTCCAGGCATGAAGCTGGGACATTCATTGAACTCACTTCATTTGGTTTACTTACTTCAAGGATCATAGTCATGTTCTCCCTTGGCCCAGTGTCTGACAACAGGTATTTTATATTTTCCAGTTTTCTGTTTCTGTTGGGAAGTTAAGCTCCATGACTATAGCTCCATCGTGGTCAGAATTAGAAATCTGGATAAAAAAAATAGGAATGTGAAACAACTGAAACAAAGCAAACAAAATTCACTCAAGTTAAAAATAAAAGGACACCAAACAAAAATGTTAGAAATATACTAAAAAATGTATTTTTCCATCTCCCCACTCAACCTTATATCTTAGGCAGCATGTATTTTTTTTTAATTTTTTATTTATTTATGATAGTCACAGAGAGAGAGAGGCAGAGACACAGGCAGAGGGAGAAGCAGGCTCCATGCACCGGGAGCCCGATGTGGGATTCGATCCCGGGTCTCCAGGATCGCGCCCTAGGCCAAAGGCAGGCGCTAAACCGCTGCGCCACCCAGGGATCCCCGGCAGCATGTATTATTAAAAGAAATTCATAGAAAAGAGCATCTTTCAGGTCCAGAACACTCGAAAAGCGAGGGTGTCATAGTACACGAGTCAGGAAAATTAGTACCATTTGGGGACTCCTGGGTAGCTCAGTGGTTGAGTGTCTGCCTTCAGCTCAGAGTTTGATCCCAGGGTCCTAGAACTGAGTTCTGCATCAGGTCCCTGCAGGGTATCTCTCATGGGTAAGTAAATAAAATCTTTAAAAAAAAATGGTACTACTTTTGGAGGACAAAATCACAAGGAAATATTTCTTCTTATATTTTTTTAAAAATTGTCATAATATAAATATTGTAATATAAGATAATAAATATCATAATATAAAATTTTAAAATCTTATTATGGATTATACTCTATATTTTATTTCACTGTATATATAAATGTTTGACTCTCAATTGTATTTTTACCTGATTTCCTAATCTAATGGGATCAGATTAATTTTTGGTAAAGTGTGTGCCTTATCCTCAGCATTGATATGATCATAGCAAACAATGATTGAGTCCATATCCCATTTTGGATGCATTGCATTATCACTCTTTATTTCTCCCAATATAATGGGCCACATGCTTCACATAAATAAAATAAAACTGACATTTTAAAAAATTACCTTCCTGAAAAGCCAGGATATATCAAAAGAATTTTACTTCTTTACTTAAGTTTAATTTGAAGTAAAATTAGTTTCAAGTTGACTTGTCTCAAAGTGATAATAAATAAAGAACAAAAAGCCTGAAATAGAGCAATAGCAATAGGATGAGACAAGTTTGAGGCACATATAGAACACAAAATAGGTATCCTCAGGAAGTGATTGGAAACAGTGAAGTCCAGTGAGAGAGGCAGTGTACTGTGGTGGTTGAAATCACAAGCTGAATGTCAAATAAATTTAGACTACCATTTCAGCATTGCCAACCTAATAACTCTAAGACCAGAGACAATCAGTGTTACCTAATTTATCCTTTCTTTCTTATTTTGTGAAATAGTATAGTTGGGATTATTAAATGAAATAATGTTTCCAAAGCATTTAACAATCATTGGATCATGGTGGATGCTAAATAAAAGGTGTGTATTACATTTTGACAGGGATGGTGATGATAATAATTTGTTGCTCATATTGGTGCTATTTAGAATATAATCAAACACTTTCAGTTCAGAATACTTTGTGACAATACGGAGTAAAAATAGTATGGAATTTTGGAGTAATGATTACTTTAATTGTATTAATTCAAAGGAAGATTAAGGCTAGAGGTAAAAATGTAAAGGTCATAATTAAATTAAATATCTGGAGTTACTACTCAAGTAAGTGTGTTAAATTTGATTTAAAACGTGATCAAGAATGAAATCTTGAGAATAGTTACATTTAAAGTGAAGAAAGAATTCCCATAGAATATAATAGAAGATATTATTATTTTAAGAAGCCAAGAAAAAATAATTTATTAATTAAATTAAGACCATAAAGCCAAGTGGTAAAGATATCTCAAGAGAGTGAAGACTGGGAGTAAATCTTTGAATTTGACATTAAGAGATCTGATTAATTATCATAGAAGCCAATGCGATTGAGTGAGGATAAAGGAAAAGAAGGTAATTTGGTTGAGAATTTAATAAAAGGTGTAAAAAAGAGGACAGCAAATGTAGGTTAATTTTAAAAACACCCTTCTTATTTAGCCCTATTCTATATGTAAGAAAAATACAAGTGCAGAGAGATTATTACACTTAGCCAGGATCATAATTCATAAGTAGTAAAACCAGCATTAAAATATAGTTATTTTCAGAGTGAATGAAATTGCAACCTTCAATAATATTATTTCAAGCTAAATTTAACAAAATCAATTTATCTACATCTAATGAAAACCAAATTATTTTCTTCTAGTTTATACACAAAATTCTGATCTATTGTTCTAGACATTATGTCTAGTAGAAAGTGAATGATTTTCAAGGGGAGAAATTGTTATAAGAGCCTATCAAAATATCACTTAGACACAGCAAATAATTAGGTCAGGAGATTGTTACACCTCAGGTGAAACAAACAAACAAACCTTTAGTAAATATGGAACCTGGCATCACTGGCCAAAGAGAACTGTTTCTATAATTCTTAATATTGTAACACGTTGGTTTTGAATTTGCCTGGTGACAACAACTAAATTGCACCTGTTGTTTTGGGAGATCATAAAATAAATTACTCTCAGCTTCTGTTTATCTCCACCTTTCCTCTAGCCCCCAAAGTAGTGATTTATCCAACCATGGTAATTATGATGATAAGATAATTTCCTCAGAATTGATCCCAGAGATTATATGATTATATCTTACAGATGGTTGGGAGGGGTCATTCATTGGCTAAATCATTTTAGGATTAATCTAATGCATCAGGCGTGTGCCAGACCAAACAGTTATTACTCTCCAAAGCACAAATGTGCCAGAACCCGACTTACCTCTAAGATTCTTTTTCCCCAGGACAGTCACTAAATTGGGAGTATACTACATTATTAGAAATGAGAAATAAAGGAAGACAATGAGATATAGGTAGGAAACTTCTATTTTCTCAGAAAGTTTTATAGAAAACAGTTTAGAAATTATTGATTTGAGATACTCAGGCCTTTCACATCCTTTAAGGGACTAGTAGAGCCCAGGATTAAAACTTTAGTGTCTAAGAGAATGTACTTAGTCAATTAATAATTTGTATCTAAAATTAAATATATGAGGCTCCTAGATGGTTCAATGAGCTAAACGCTGGGCTCTAGGTTTCAGCTCAGGTCAGGATATCAGGATCATGAAATTGAGCCATAAGTTAGGTTCCTCATCAAATATGGAGCCTGATTAAAATTCTTTCCCTCTTCCTCTGCCCCTACCACCACTGCTTGTGTGCTCTTGCATATACACACAGGCTCTCTCTCTCTCTCTCCTTTCTTTCTCTAAAAAAAGAAAAGAAAAGACAAACAAAATTAAGAAATATGTATTAAGGTTAACTTACACATATGTAGAATGGTATGACATACAAACCATTTCATGTATGCAGGATATTATTAGATCCTGTCAATTGTAATAAAAAAATCTATCCCTCCCAAAGATACCAGTCCTAAATAAACTGGCACATTTTCCAAAGTCATTAAAGGAAAAATTCAATCTCTAAATTCATCTGACAAATATAGTTGAATATCTAGGCTCCTGACTGGCTCAGTCAGAGGAAAATGCAGCTCTTAGTCTCAGGAACATGAGTTTGAGCCTCATGTTAGGTGTGGAGATTATATAAACAAACAACAAACAAAAATATGTAGTTGAGTGCCAATACTTAATGCCAGACTTTATCTCATGCAGTAAGGATCCAATGTTAAACAAAATGGACAAGTTGCCTGATATTATAGGGTTTATATTGTAGTTTGCAGACTGGGAAAGAAGAAAAAAATATAAGTACTAGAACATCAGAGGGAGATAAGGACTATTGGGAAATACAGGAGGACAATGGGGATAAGAAGTAAGACTAATTAGTCATTAGTGAGAGGAGGAATGAATGGAGAGGAGAAAATGGGGTTGTTTTTGGAAAAGCCTTATGAGCTTAAAGTTAAGGATCATAAATTTAAAGTGAAATACTTTAAATGGAATACTTTTTTTTAAAGTGAAATACTTTAAATGGAATACTTTTTTTAAGATTTATTTATTTATTTGAGAGAGAGTGCATGCACAAAGGGAGGGGCAGAGGGACAGAATCTTTTTTTTTTTAAGATTTTATTTATTTACTTATGAGAGAGAGAGAGAGAGAGAGAGAGTCAGAGACACAGGCAGAGGGAGGAGCAGGCTCCATGCAGGGAGCCCAACGTGGGACTCGATCCTGCGTCTCCAGGATCATGGAGGGACAGAATCTTAAGCAGACTGCACTGAGATAGAGCCCAGTGTGGGTCTTGATCCCAAAACGGATGACATCACAACCTGAGCCAAAACTAAAAGTCAGACACTCGATCCCGGATTTCTAGGATCTCTCCCCGGGCTGCAGGTGGCGCTAAACCTCTGCGCCACTGGGGCTGCCCATAAGATAAAATTCTATCCCTTTGAAGATTTTCAAAGCTTTTCCATGTCTTTCTTTGCAGAAATTTACTTTTTTTTTTTTTCATTATTTAGGGCCTTTGATCCCTGATCTTTATGTAAGATTCTTCCAGGATGATGGTCTCATTGCTATAAAAATACAGATATCTTGATATTGTCTATTGCCTTTAGAAAATAAAAACAGAAACTAATGGCAATACACAAAATCATGTGATTAAACATGTTTTAATATCCTCGTGTATTTTTTATCGCCAGATGTAAGTGAAAAAAAAGTTTGATAAATACACTATTTTCTACAAGTGTCATAATACAGAAATCAGTTTTTCTTAACATTGTCTCTATATTTAGCATAAAAAATCATTCTGAATCTGCAAAAAATTAGATTCCACAGGGTTTATCTGCTTTTCCCTGATTAAATGTAGCATTTAAGGTTGCTTTGTTCAGATACAATTTCCCCTTTCAGAATCTTCACTTTTCCTTGCTGTTTTCCCCCAAAGAAGCAGGAAAGGTGAACAACAGCATTCTATGTCCCTCAAGCCAGATGATCATGATAAAATGTTTCTGACATTTGTGTGCAACATCAAGTATCATTGAATTAGGAACACACAGAATGTGGGGCAGATTGCATGGTTGGTCCCAAACTTTGATGCCATTTGCCATGTAAGTTTGCAGTTCTCTGTACTGAAGAACTAGCACAGATTTCCCTACTCCTTGACTTTGGGCTCAGTCATATTGCCTGTACTGAAGACAAAGGTACAAGACATTTTTGGTGCCATTTCAGTTCTAAACAAAGTTAAAGAATGCTAGTTTTTGTTTGTGTCCTCATGCCTCCATTACCACCATGTGAAAAGTCTCTCTTGGGCATCTACTGCTGTTGAATTGCACTGCAACAAACCACTAGGAGTTGGCACTCTGGCTTCTGCTCTTGGGAAATCATCCCAGTGGTACTGGAGCCCCCAGTCACCACTGTGTCCCCAAGACACAAAGGAGAGCATAGAATGCTGGGAATGAGGTTGAGAGCCAAGAGAAGAAATAGAGTAGAATTTCCACACTCTGAAATACTTCTATAAGGAATTTCACAGAAGGGTACATGCAGCATCAAATTACATAAAATTCATCCATTAAAAGCATCCCCACCTTGTATAAATTCCTTGAATCCCTTGCAGATCATTTCCATCTCCACAGTGTTTCTTTAATTAGAAAAGTTGTAGTTTGGGCCAGCTAAATGACAACTCTCTCTCTTGACCCTTCAATTGGCCTCTGGCTTATTTTTGCCTTGTTTCAACCAAGATCAACAATAACACTAGGAAATAACCTGGTTCTCTCCATAAAGTATCTTCTGTATGATTGCTTGTTGTCTATCATTGTTGATTATAGCTTTGTTGCTTCTAGTTTGACAAGTTGTCTAATGACTACCAGAAAGTAGTACTATATAAGATTGTTAGAAATTGAATTCTCTTTGTTCTGTTTTCATAACAGTATGACCTGAATAAAATATAATGGTGAAGAAATATCTCCTTCTGACCTGTAGCTATTCCACACTATTAAGCATTAATGATTAAATGACCATGTTCTGAGGCCACTTTTTCTGAGGGGGCATTTAATGGACATTTAAAAAAAATGTATCCAAGTGCTAGAAAAGTAGCATTTAATGCCAAATTTGAAATGACTCATATTCCTTCTTGTCCTCATGGACCTAGTCCGCAGAGAATTCAGGGGGAAGAAATATAATTTGCTTGCCCAGATAGAGGCATGTAGAACTGCAGATATTTTGAGCAACGGCCAATATTTAAAGGGAAATGCTCCAGAGAGAACCTCATGCCCTAGCCAGTACTCTACCCACTCAGTAGAAGATTCTATTCCCTATTCTCTTTCACTGGTATTAAAGGAAAGATACTCAAAAACACTGGGGCTTCCCTTCCCTTCCTCAATCGGCAAAACACCAAAAGCTACAGAAGGTAGTAATTTGCAGTGAGCCTCACCACTGAACTCTTGCATTGCTAATCCCCAGTCCTGAACAGGTCTTTATGTATAGATGAGAAGCTTTTGTATAAAATGTTCAAATAGGAATACTCTGTTCAATAAGTAAAGGATAATTGGTTTCATTATGCATTCAATATGCGGGTATAATATATCAACAGAGATCCTTGCAAAGAACAGCATTTTTTTGTTTAGTACGAAATGTAAAAGTTATCTTCAGGTTCTTCTGACTCATTCCTCCGAATCATGCTCAGTTTTTATTTTGTCATGCAAGCTAAAGTTTCTGAATTACTTCCATTTAAAAAGCATCCATTTATCACTCCTCTAGCCTGTATATTTCCCCAACTAAGGAAAGTCATTTGACCACATTACTGTGGACTAATGATGTGTCAAATTTTCTAGTTAAAATGAAGCCATTTGTCATCTTTATGAATGTGATCAATCATCACATTCTTATTTTTAATCTAGTTTAGAAAGCCTTTTTAATAACTTTACATTCATATGATTTGTGATTTTTTTAGAGGCACTATTTAGCAGGGATTTTGGTTCAAGATTGGTTTGCAATGCTATTTATTTTTAAATATATATTTTAAAAGGGGAAGTAAGAAAAATGGCTATATCGTATTGTCATGTGGTTTTAAGACAAATCACAATTGTCGTTCTCCATATTCATAGAGAGTTGTGTAATAATTATATTAATAGTTAACATTTATGAAAGTTATTAGATAGTATATAACCTGCTACTAGTTTTAAATGGAATAATTCATATAATGCTGACAACTACCTCATGAGGTAGGCATTAATATTACCTACATTTATCAAACGAGGAAACAAATTCAAAAAAATTCAGGGATTTTTCCCAACTTCTTACAGCAAGTTACTAACAGAGACAGGATGATTTTAATCCATGCATTTGTCTCTAGAATCTATATTCATTGCTTCTACAGAACTAGAAAGAAAATTAAATCTAGCCTGGAAGCCAAGAAATGAGTGGAGGTAATACCAGACCCAGAGAAAAAGTAAGAATATTACTAAGGCAAAGAAGGCAGCTGAAAACGAGGAATTATGAGGTTATCTACAACTAACTTTAAATTGATAATATATATTTACTGAAAACTTTCTTTTAAGAACAAAGACAATGCTTTCCAAATTGCTGTTGCAAGATATTTTTAAAACACACACCATATCCATACTCATATGTGATGATCCCTCCATACTATATGATAAAAAGACAATATGTTGACCCTTTTACCATGATAATATGATTAGGAGAAGGAGCTGTTAAAAACATCCATGAATTTCCATACAGTAGAGACATTTGTGGATGTACGAAAACAAAATTGGTGCAAAGAGTGTGTTAATCAATTTGCATAGAATAATATATAGAAAAAAAAAGAATAATATATAGACAAGGGGTAAAGAAAGAGCCTGTATTTAGGTCAGGAAGCCAGGTGCCAATTCCCAGATCCACTGCAACATAGTCATTTTAAACAAATTATTTCACCTCTCAGTGTCTTTGGTTTCCTTTTTCTTTTTTAATACATTTTTAAATTTAAGTGCAATTAGTCAACACATAGTACATCATTAGTTTCAGATATAGTGTTCAATAATTCATCAATTGTAGCTAACACTCAGTGCTTATCACATCATGTGCTCTCTTTAATGCCCATCACCCAATTACCCCATCTCCCTACACAACACTCCTCCAGAGACTCTCAATTCGTTTCCTATAGGTAAGAGTCTCTCATGGTTTGTCTCCCTCTCTGATGACTTCCTATTCAGTTTTCCCTCCCTTCTCCTATGATCCTCTATGCTGTTTCTTCTATTCCACATGTGAATGAAACCATATGATAATTGTCTTTCTCTGAGTGACTTATATCTCTCAGCATAATACCCTCCAGTTCCACCCATGTTGATGTATATGGTAATCATCCTTTCTGATGGCTGAGTAATATTCCGTTATACAAATATATATACTAAATCTTCTTTATCCCTTCATCTGTTGATGGACATCTGAGCTCTGTCCTTGGTTTGGCTATTGTGGACACTGCTGTTGTAAACATTGGGGTGCAGTTGTCCCTCCAGATCACTACATTTGTATCTTTGGGGTAAATACCTATTATTGCAATTTCCTGGGTCATAGGGAAGTTCTATTTTTAACTTCTTGAAGAATCTCCATTTTCCAGATATTTTTCTTAATTTAAGATATGAGGGATGGTAATGATGATTTCTAAGGTTTCTTTCACTTTAAATAATATGTAATTAATCTTCAAGTATTTGAAATTAGTTTTTTAGATACAAGGTTGTCATCTATTCTTCAGGATGTGTAGATAGATACCTCATGACATGCGACTCCTGATCTAATTTAAAAATCTATATTAACTTAATAAAGAGACTACAATTCCTAAATAAAAATTGACCTAGGAAGTAAATGTTCCCAAAGCAACATTAATTCATTTGTAATAAGTTGTTCCATTTGATGAAAATGAGTTTAATAGTGATTAGAGGAAATGTGACTCTCCAAGGAAAGATTTATGTAAGATTGCTTTCCCAGTGTACAGTAAAATATGATCTATAGTACAAAATATGTCTTTCTTTGCATTTCTTTCTCTTTTTTATCACTTGCATTCTTTAGCTTCCATGTCTGCCAAATATTGTTGCTTCAAATACAGATGCCCTCTCAGCAGAGTACTGGGACCCAGGAGTAAAAAAAGCTGTACCTCTATAACTGGTATCATTATACTTCTCAGATCCTTAGTTTTCCTGGTTCTTAAAGGAGTTTGATACTTAATGTAAAGCCTAATTCAGTATAGATAGAAGAAGTATATCATGCATCATGACTTGATGCATGAGAAGATTTTTGAAAACTAAGTGTTGAAATATTCATTTGTTTATCCGTTCCTTTACTCAAGCATTAAAAACGGCATTTAGGGCAGCCTGGGTAGCTCAGCGGTTTAGCGCCGCCTTCAGCCCAGGGCGTGATACTAGAGACCCCAGATCAAGTCCCACATCAGGCTCCCTGCATGCAGCCTGCTTTTCCCTCGCCTGTGTCTCTGTCTCTGTCTTTGTCTTTGTCTCTGTCTCTTTCTCTCTGTGTCTCTCACGAATAAATAAATAAAATCTTTAAAAAAACCCCAGCATTTATTGAGCACTTACTATTTGTGAGATACTATACTATATTATACTATACCAGATACTATACTATACTATACTATACTATGCTATACTATACCAGATAACGAGATACTATACAACTCCTGATCATGGTGATCTCTCTCTCCACTGAATTAGGGAGACCAACTTCATTTAAATGCAGTGTAACAAATGTGAATAGAAGCAGGTAAAATACTTAGCATAAACAAAAAAAAATTGTGCTTATTTCGGGAAGAAAGTTAAAGAGACCTTTCTGGAAACGTTAAATCTGAGTTTGATTTTGAGATGCAAAGAAATCTTCCTAGGCAAGAAGGAATAAAGGTTTTTATGGAGAGGCAAGGACTATGAAATTGCAGAATTCATAGATATGTGATCACTTCCTGATTTTTGAAATTACCAGGTGGATGGGCCACAGCAGAGGATGGAGGTGTGATCAGTTTTTGCCTTATGGGTGATGAAGACTCAAAGGTTTTGGCACATGAGCATTGTAATGTGGTATGCACTATAGAAAAGTCACTGCAAAGGGAATGTAGAATAGATATAATAGAATATTTGTTTTTTTTTAATTTTTACTTATTTATGATAGTCAGAGAGAGAGAGAGAGAGAGACAGGCAGAGGGAGAAGCAGGCTCCATGTACCGGGAGCCCGACATAGGATTCGATCCTGGGTCTCCAGGATCGCGCCCTGGGCCAAAGGCAGGCGCCAAACCACTGCGCCACCCAGGGATCCCTGTTTTGTTTTTAAACACAAAAGAATATATATTAATTTGGATTACATTTATTAAATATTTTTTTACTTCTTGTTATCTTTAATAACCTCAGCCAGATGCTGAGGTAAGTAAACGAGAGGAATGAGCTGAGGATTTAATGAGGAAATGGAAACGTAAGTGATGGCTAGAGAATGCAGTATGCTTCTGTGGAAGCATGGAGCTGAGCACACACACGTACCTGGCAGGGCAGCCATAACACTCAGAAAAGGAAGTTGGGAGTCTGCTTAGCAGATGGGCAAGTGGGTGAGCAGGTGTGGACACAGAGGAGGAAGGGCAGATACTCCACTGGGAACAGTTTGTACAGTAGTGTATCACATGCAAATATCTACATTTTGCTATGTTCTCCTTTCTGAGTTGACAGAGATTTGACTGGTATCCCTAGAATTGGCTTTATTCATTTTTTTTAAAGAATTAAATTGCTAATAGTGTCTACTGCTTAGTATTTAACTGCCAGCAGACCCCATTCTTCACCCATCCCCCATTGTAAGTGAAAGCAATAACTCACATAGTGAGTATAATCTCCTGTATGACATTACAGGATTAAAAGTAGACATTGTGGGGACAGATGTTACAGCTCTTTGTTATCTTGGAAATAAAGCATGCATGTCTCCAGACTGATGAACCAGATTTTGGTTGTTACAGGGCAAGATACTAAATGCTTTCTGCATATAACTTCCTGAGTGCATTTCTAGAATCAAGACCACATCTGTAGTTTGAAAAATGTGAACAAGCAACATAAACTAATAATTTTTATTTTTTGTTTATTGGAAACTTCGTTTTGCCTTTATTTTTAAACAGCCTTATTGAAATAGAATTCATATAGCATGCGGTACCCATTTAATATATATAGTTCAAGGGTTTTTAGTATATTCATGGATATACGCAATCCATACCACAGTCAATTTTAGGACAGTTTCATTACCAAAAACAAAACAAAAACCCTATACGCAAAAAAAAAAAAAACCAACAACAACAACAAAAAAACCCTATACGCTTTAGCTATCACCTACCTACTGTCTCCACCTCCAAGCAGCCACTAATCACTTACTGTCTCTGTAGATTTCCTTATTCTGTATTCCCATGTGAATGGAATTATACAACACATGGAATTGTGTGACTGTTTTCAAGCTTCATCTAAGTTGTATCCAGTATCAGTACTTCATTACTTTTTTATGAACAAAAAATATTCCATTGAATGAATATAACATATTTATTTATCCATTTGCCTCTCGACTGACATTTGGATTGTTTCCATATTCTATCAATTATGAATAATACTTCTATAAACATTTGTGTTTAAACTTCTTGTTTTTGAATATTTCTCAAATGCAAAATTTCTCCTTGGAGAGCAGTTAGCAACCCTCTGCTTTTATTTAAGTATATATGACTGTTGGCTATCTCCTGGCATCATCCAAGAAGCTTATTAAAAAATCTTTCATTCAGGATTCTCCTTGGAGAATTTCTAGTATATTATTTAATAAATATTTATATAGTGCTTACTATATGCTAGGCACTTTACTGAGCTTTTTAGCAAATATTAATCCTTACAATAAGACTATGAGATCAGTATTATTATCATTCTCATATTACAGAGAATGGAAAAAAAAGAAGATAAGGAACTTTCTCAGTATTACAAAGTGCTAAGCAGCAAAATCCTCTTCACTATTATAATAAGCAGAAATTGTCCTTAGTAGGTTCCTTTTTCTTGCAAATAATCTTTTAATTTTAGAACTGTTTTAGATTTATTGAAAAATGAGTTATTATATACTATTCATCCAGTTTTATTATGTTTTATTAACATCTTGGATTAGTGTTTTGTTACCATTAGTGAATCAATGGTGTTCTCTTACCAACAAAAGTTCATATTTTATTTAAGTGTTTGTAGTTTTTACCTCATATCCATTTTATATTCAAGGATTCTGTCCAAATAAATGCTGCATTTAATTGTCATTTCTCTTTAGACTTTTCTTAGCTATGACAGTTTGAAGTTTTCTTGTTATTGATGGTTTGGACAGTTTTGAGGAAAAAAAAATCTGGCAAAGTACTCTGTCCCTCAGTTGGGATCTGTCTAATATTTTTCTCATGATTACGCTGTGGTTATGGGGTTTGTATAAGACGACCATAGGGATAAGCATCATTTTCATCGCATCATATCAACGATGCATATTATCAACTCTCATGTCTATTTTTAACCTTCACCAGCTGGCTAACGGCATGTTTGCCAGGTCTACCCACTGTAGAGTTACTCCTTTCCTCCTTTCCCTGTTTTTCTCTTTAAAAAGAAGTCACTGTGAGCAACCACACCTAAGGAACAGATGGTTATGTTCCACTTCCTTGAGTAGTGAGTATCTACATAAATCACTAGGATTTTTACATGTTAGCCTTATCTCTTCCCACTCATTTATTTGTTTAATAATTTATTTAAAATAATATGGACACAGAGGGTTTTTCTTATACTTTGCTTTATAATCCATTGCACTTATTCATTTTGCTTTTCAAATTACTTTTGCTTTTATTTTCCTATTGGTTTTATGGAGGAGTGGATTTGAAGGAGCCCTTATGATATTGCCAAATCCCAGTATCAACTATCATATTTTTAAAAAATATAGATGTGTGTGCATTTTCCACAAACTTTTGAATAAGTTCTAAGAACAAGTTAATTCACTATTGAAATTGATATGCAATTTAAAAAGTCCATTAATAGAACAGAATTTCCATTCATCTTTCGATGGACACCGAGGCTCCATGGTTTATGTATACAATGGGATATTCCTCAGCCATTAGAAATGACAAATACCCACCATTTGCTTCAACGTGGATGGAACTGGAGGGTATTACGCTGAGTAAAATAAGTCAATCGGAAAAGGACAGACATTATATGGTCTCATTCATTTGGGGAATATAAATGATA
This sequence comes from Canis lupus baileyi, assembly GCF_048164855.1. Lineage (NCBI taxonomy): Eukaryota > Metazoa > Chordata > Mammalia > Carnivora > Canidae > Canis > Canis lupus. The sequence continues at coordinate 44,609,813 of NC_132838.1, forward strand.
GTGAAAGGGAATAGAAGGGAAGGGAGAAGAAATGTGTAGGAAATATCAGAAAGGGAGACAGAACATAAAGACTCCTAACTCTGGGCAACGAATTAGGGGTGGTGGAAGGGGAGGAGGGCGGGGGTGGGGGTGAATGGGTGACGGGCACTGAGGGGGGCACTTGACGGGATGAGCACTGGGTGTTATTCTGCATGTTGGCAAATTGAACACCAATAAAAAATAAATTTATTATTAAAAAAATAGAATAGAATTTCATCAAGAAAACAGTCAAGAAGCACTGAAAGAATTAAATTAATTATACTTAGATTAAAAAAAAGAAAACAGAAAAATAAAAATCATTTAAAGAGCCTGATTGTGTCAAGCAAATGACTCCAGCTTCTACTTCTCTTCTGCTTAGCCATCACTCTGGCCAGTGTAGTATTGCTCACGTTCTGTAGGCACACAGGCATATTCCCACCCCAGAGCCTTTCCACTTGCTATTCTTTCTGATATCTTCATGACTTACTCTCTCAACAACATTCAGTTATTTGGTCAATAGCATGACTTCAAAAAGGCTGTACCAATGTAATCTCAAATCATCATCAGTCTAAAATAATGTCCTCCATTGCTATCTACATTCTTATCCTGCTTTATGTTTCCTTATGAGCATTTAATTGCTGTTTGATATTCATTGATGTATCTCCAGAAACTAAAAGAATGTTTTTCAGGTAATAAAAAAGTAATAAAAAAGTTTTGATTAAATTGAATATAGGAAAGAATATACCAACATTTTTTTTTTGAAACTTGTATTCCAACATTCTGCCTAAAGTAAAAACAGTAATGAAATATGGTTTTTTTGTTTGTGGAATTTAACCATGCTTATTGAAAGGGAATTGAAAAAATACAGAAAAGAATGAAGAATAAAATGGCTAAGCATCTGGCTTCGGCTCCGGTCATGATCTTGGGGTCCTGGGATTGAACCCCATGTCTTGTTCCCTGCTCAGCAGGAAGCCTGCTTCTCCCTCTCCTTTTGTTGTTCCCCCGTTTGTGTTCTCTCTCTCTCTCAAATAAATAAATGAAATCTTTAAGAAATATAGAGAAAAAAACTTCACATCAGTTGATACACTTCCCTCTAGATAAAACCAAGGTTACCATTCATAGATTTCCTTTAAGATTTTTAAACATGCAAAAAATAGTAGTAATTTGAAATTATAAAATATCAATTATCCTACATAGCATGTGAATTATTTTTTATTCAGAAATAAATCTGTAAATTATACATAAACCGTCTATATTTTGGCATGTAACTTAGTTTTAATTTTTCAAAATTACATGTAAAACTTTGATGAGCATTGATGCACTTTTTACATAAAGAATGACCCATAAATGATTATCTCCCTATGGATCCCTAAACAGAATTTGGGAAAATGACATTTTTATACAGTGTTTTCAAAATAGTACCAAATTGCTTTCTAGAAATATGGTATCAAATAACATGTTGAATAGAAGTACATAATATAGCCAGTCTTACTTTACTCTTGTCAATATATAGCATTACCACATTTATGAAATCTGACAATTTCACAGAAGAAAAATTAAGTCTTATTTTAAATTTTCATTTCTTTTATCATTTATAAAGAATTAACAGTTTCTGTTTATTGACATTTTGTATTTCTCCTTTGTCACATTATATACAATTCTTCTCTCATATTTAGAATTATTTGTTCAGTGCCTGCCTTCCCCTTTGAATTTAGGTCTCTTAGGGACAGCATGTCTCTCTATATTTACCACATCTAGCATTACGCTAGAAGAACTATAGGCACTCAGTAAGTGAGTGAGTGAATGAATGAGTGAATGAAATATAAATTATGGTTCTGATTCTGACTCATATTTGTTGAAATATCTTTTTTTTTGTTGAAATATCTTTAAAAAAAGAAATATCTCACCTGACTTCACAATTTATATTTATTTTGGTTTCTATTCTATTTGATTTCTACTATATTTTGTAACATATGGGAAGGTTTTAGTTCAAGCATGCTTAAATGCATATTTTTTACTGTGATGTCATCATTTCTGAGATATAATTGACGATATATACAATGAAAATAGAATATGCAATAACTATACTCACCATAGTGCACAATGTATCCCCAGAATTTATTTGATTGATTGATTGATTGATTTTATGATAGTCACAGAGAGAGAGAGAGGGAGGCGCAGAGACACAGGCAGAGGGAGAGCAGGCTCCATGCACCGGGAGCCCGATGTGGGATTTGATCCCGGGTCTCCAGGATCGTGCCCTGGGCCAAAGGCAGGCGCCAAACCGCTGCGCCACCCAGGGATCCCTTATTTGTTTTATAATTGTAAGTTTGTACATTTTGACCACATTCACCCATTCACTCATTCCTCAAACCCCAACTCTGGCAACCACCAATCTGTTCTTTTTATATATGAGTCTGGTTTTGTTTTGGTTATGGAGTCCACATATAAATAAGATCATACAGGATTTGCCTTTTTCTGTTTATTTCACTTAACATAATACCCTCAAGGCCCATCTGTGTTGTTGCAAATGGCAAGATTTTATCCCCTTTTTACAACTAAATAGTATTCCACTGTGTATAGATACCACATTTTCCTTATCCATTCATCCCTAAGTAGACACTGAGGTTGTTGAGGAATTTCCGTACTGTTTTCCACAATAGCTGCACACATTTACACTCCTACCAACAGTGCACAGGGGTCCGCTTTTCTCTACATCATTGCCAATACTTGTTATTTATTTTGAGGTTGATAACAGTCATTCTAACAGTTATAAGGTGATATCTGCTTGTAATTATGACCTGCATTTTCCTGATTAGTGATGTTGAGCACCTGTTCACATACATGTTCACATATATGTCTTCTTTGGAAAAATTCCTATTCAAATACTCTGCACATTCTTTTTAAAATTTTTTAAAAAATTTTTATTGGAGTTCAATTTGCCAACATATAGCATAACACCCAGTGCTCATCCCATCAAGTGCCCCCCTCAGTGCCCATCACCCAGTGACCCAGTCACCCCACCCTCCGCCCACCTCCCTTACCACCACCCCTTGTTCGTTTCTCAGAGTTAGGTGTATCTCATGTTTTGTCACCCTCGCTGATATTTCCCACTCATTTTCTCTCCTTTCCCCTTTATTCCCTTTCTCTAATTTTTATATTCCCCAAATGAATGAGACTATATAATGTTTGTCCTCCGATTGACTTACCTCACTCAGCATAATACCCTCCAGCTCTATCCACATCGAAGCAAATGGTGGGTATTTGTCGTTTCTAATGGCTGAGGAATATTCCATTGTATACATAAACCACATCTTCTTTATCCATTCATCTTTCGATGGACACCAAGGCTCACTCCACAGTTTGGCGATTGTGGACATTGCTGCTATAAATATTGGGGCGCAGGTGTCGCAGCGTTTCAATGCATCTGTATCTTTGGGTATTCTGAATCCCCAGCAGGGCAATTGCTGGGTCCTAGGGTAGTTCTATTTTTAACTCTTTGAGGAACCTTCACACAGTTTTCCAGAGTGGCTGTACCAGTTCACATTCCCACAAACAGTACAAGAGGGTTCCCCTTTCTCCACATCCTCTCCAACATTTGTTGTTTCCTGTCTTGTTGATTTTCCCCATTCTCACTGGTGTGAGGTGGTATCATTGCGGTTTTGATTTGTATTTCCCTGATGGTAAGTGATGAGGAGCATCTTTCATGTGCTTGTTGGCCATGTCTATGTCTTCTTTGGTGAAATTTCTGTTGATGTCTTTTGCCTATTTCATGATTGGATTGTTTGTTTGTTTGTTTGTTTTTGCTGTTGAGTTTAATAAGTTCTTTATAGATCTAGGATACTAGCCCTTTATCTGATATGTCTTTTGCAAATATCTTCTCCCATTCTGTAGGTTGTCTTTTAGTTTTGTTGACTGTTTCTTTTGCTGTGCAGAAGCTTTTTATCTTGATAAAGTCCCAATAGTTCATTTTTGCTTTTATTTCCCTTGCCTTCATAGATGTATCTTGCAAGAAGTTGCTGTGGCCAAGTTCAAAAAGGGTGTTGCCTGTGTTCTCCTCTAGCATTTTGATGGATTCTTGTCTCACATTTAGATCTTTCATCTATTTTGAGTTTATCTTTGTGTATGGTGTAAGAGAATGGTCTAATTTCATTCTTCTATACATGGCTATCCAATTTTCCCAGCACCATTTATTGAAGAGACTGGACTTTTTCCAGTGGATAGTCTTTCCTGCTTTGTCAAATATTAGTTGACCATAGAGTTGAGGGCCCATTTCTGGATTCTCTATTCTGTTCCATTGATCTATGTGTCTGTTTTTGTGCCAGTACCACACTGTCTTGATGATCACAGCTTTGTAGTACAACTTGAAATCTTGGATTGTGATGCCCCCGGCTCTGATTTTCTTTTTCAATAGTCCCCTGGCTATTCGGGATCTTTTCTGATTCCACACAAATCTTAAGATGATTTGTTCCAACTCTCTGAAGAAAGTCCATGGTATTTTGATAGGGACTGCATTAAATGTTAAATTGCCCTGGGTAGCGTTGACATTTTCACAGTATTAATTCTTCCAATCCATGAGCATGGAATATTTTTCCATCTCTTTGTGTCTTCCTCAATTGCTTTCACAAATGTTCTGTAGATTTTAGGGTATAGATCCTTTACCTCTTTGGTTAGGTTTATTCCTAGGTATCTTATGCTTTTGAGTGCAATTTTAAGTGGAACTGACTCCTTAATTTCTCTTTCTGTAGTCTCATTGTTAGTGTATAGAAATGCCACTGATTTCTGGGCATTGATTCTGTATCCTGCCACACTGCCGAATTGCTGTATGAGTTCTAGCAATCTTGGGGTGGAGTCTTTTGGGTTTTCTATGTACAGTATCATGTCATCTGAAAAGAGGGACAGTTTGACTTCTTCTTTGCCAATGTGAATGCCATTTATTTATTTATTTATTTATTTATTTATTTATTTATTTATTTTGTTGTTGTTGTTGCCTGAAGGCTGAGGCTAGGACTTTTAATACTATGTTGAATAGCAGTGCTGAGAGTGGACATCCTTGTCATGTTCCTGATCTTAGGGGAAAGGCTCTCAGTTTTTTCTCATTGAGAATGATATTTGCTGTGGGCTTTTTGTAGATGGCTTTTAAGATGCTGAGGAAAGTTCCCTCCATCCCTATACTCTGAAGAGTTTTGATCAGGAATGGATGCTGTATTTTGTCAAATGCTTTCTCTGCATCTATTGAGAGGATCATATGGTTCTTGTTTTTTCTCTTGTTGTTTTTCTCTTGTTTTTTCTCTTGTTGATCTATCACGTTGTTTGCTTTATGAGTGTTGAACCAGCATCCCAGGGATAAATCCTACGTGGTCATGGTGAATAATCTTCTTAATGTAGTGTTGGATCCTATTGGCTAGAGTCTTGTTGAGAATTTTTGCATCCATGTTCATCAGGGATATTAGTCTATAATTCTTCTTTTTGGTGGAGTCTTTGTCTGGTTTTGGAATTAAGGTGATGCTGGTCTCATAGAATGGGTTTGGAAGTATTCCATCTCTTTCTATCTTTTGGAACAGCTTTACTACAATAGGTATTGTTTCTTCTTTAAACATTTGATAGAATTCCCCTGGGAAGCCATTTGGCCCTTGACTTTTGTGTCTTGGGAGGTTTTTGATGACTGCTTCAATTTCCTCCCTGGTTATCAGCCTGTTCAGGTTTTCTATTTATTCTTGTTCCAGTTTTGGTAGTTTGTGGTTTTTCAGAAATGCATCCATTTCTTCAAGATTGCCTAATTTATTGGTGTATAGCTGCTCATAATATGTTTTTAAAATCATTTGTATTGCCTTGGTATTGGTTGTGATCACTCCTTTTTCATTCGTAATTTTATTAATTTGAGTCATTTTGTTTTTAATAAGGCTGGCTAATGGTTGATGTATCTTATTAATTCTTTCAAAGAACTATCTTCTGGTCTTGTTTATTTGTTTCACAGTTTTTCTGGTCTCTGTTTCATTGAGTTCTGCTCCAATCTTTATTAACTCTCTTTTTCTGCTGGGTGCACATTTTATTTGCTGTTCTCTCTCCAGTTCCTTTAGGTGCAAGGTTAGCTTGTGTATTTGAGTTTTTTCCAGTTTTTTGAGGGATGCTTGTATTGTGATGTATGCCCCCTCAGGACTGCTTTTGCTGCATCCCAAAGATTTTTAATGGTTGTATCTTCATTATCATTAGTTTCCATGAATCTTTTTAATTCCTCTCTAGTTTCCTGGTTGACCCTTTCATCTTTTAGCAGGATGGTCTTTAACCTCCACGTATTTGAGTTTCTTCCAAATTTCTTCTTAAGATTGAGTTCAAGTTTCAAAGCATTATGGTCTGAAAATATGCAGGGGACAATATCAATCTTTTGGTATCCGTTGAAACCTGATTTGTGACCCAGTGTGTGGTCTATTCTGGAGAAAATTCGACGTGCACTTGAGAAGAATGTGTATTCAGTGCATTTGAATGTAAAGTTCTGTAAATATCTGTGAAATCCATCTGGTCCAGTGTATCATTTAAAGCTCTCATTTATTTGGAGATGTTGTGCTTAGAGGATCTGTCATTTATAGAAAGCGCTGTGTTAAACTCTCCCAGTATAAGTGTATTATCTAAGTATGTCTTAACTTTGGTTATTAATTGATTGATATACTTGGCAATTCCCACATTAGGGGCATAAACATTCATGATTATTAGATCCTCTTGTGGGATAGATCCTTTAAGTATGATATATTGTCCCTCTTCATCTCTTACTACAGTCTTTGGAGTAAACTTTATCTGATAGGAGGATGGCTACCTCTGCTTTCTTTTGAAGACCATTTGAATGGTAAATGGTTCTCCAACCTTTCATTTTCAGGCTGTAGGTGTCCTTAGGTCTCAAGTGAGTCTCTTATAGACAACAAATAGATGGGTCTTGCTTTTTTATCCTGTCTGAAACTCTGCGCCTTTTGATGGGATCATTAAGCCCATTCACGTTCAGAGTTACTATTGAAAGACATGAATTTAGTGCCTTCATAATACCTATTCAGTCCCTGTTTTTGTGGATTATTTCTTTGGGTGTCCTCTTTCTTTTACAGAATCCCTGTTAATATTTCTTGCAGAGCTGGTTTGGTGGTCACATATTCTTTTAGTTTCTGCTTATCTTGGAAGCTCTTTATCTTTCCTTCTATTCTGAATGAGAGCCTTGTTGAATAAAGTATTCTTAGCTGCATGTTCTTCTCATTTAGGACCCTGAATATATCCTGCCAGCCCTTTCTGGCCTGCCTGGTCTCTGTGGAGAGGTCTGCTGTTAATCTAATATTTCTTCCCATATAAGTTAGGAATCTCTTGTCTCTTGCTGCTTTAAGGATTTTCTCTCTTTCTTTGGAATTTGCAAGTTTCTCTGTTAGATGTCGAGGTGTTGAACGGTTTTTATTGATTTTAGAGGGGGATCTTTCTATTTCCTGGATCTGAATGCCTGTTTCCCTCCCCAAGTTAGGGAAGTTTTCAGCTATGGTTTGTTCAAATACATTTTCTGGACTTCTGTCCCTTTCGGCGCCCTCTGGAACACCAATTAAACGTACATTTTTCCTTCTGATGCTGTCATTTATTTCCCTTAACCTTTCCTCATGGTCTGTTAATTGTTTTTCTCTTTTTTCCTCAGCTTCCTTCCTTGCCATCAACTTGTCTTCTATGTCACTCCCTCTTTCTTCTACCTCATTAACCCTCATCGTTAGGACCTCCAGTTTGGATTGCATCTCATTTAATTGATTCTTAATTTCAGCCTGATTAGATCTAAATTCTGCAGTCATGAAGTCTCTTGAATCCTTTATGGTTTTTTCCAGAGCCACCAGTAGTTTTATAATTGTGCTTCTGAATTGGCTTTCTGACATCACATTGTAATCTAAATTCTGCAACTCTGTGGGAGAGAGTACTGTTTCTGATTCTTTCTTTTGTGGTGATTTCTTCTTTCTAGTCATTTTGCTCAATGCAGAGTGGCTAAAAATGAGTTGTACTGGAAAAAAGGAAGAAAAAAAGGAGAGAAAAAAAGAAGAAAAAGGAAAAGAACAAAAAAGAAACAAAAAACAAGCAAAAACAAAACCAAAACCAAACAAGGAGGGCTATCCTTTGGTTCTATATACTGTAAATCCCTCGACTTCCCCTGGAGCTTTCCAATGCTGCTGGGTCAGGAACTTGCTCTTCCCCTGTCCTTCCAGCTGGTCTTCTGGGGGAGGGGCTTGCTGTACTGATTCTCAGGTGTGTGCACCTGGGGGAGCTGCCCTACCCCCTGCTGGGTGCACAACCCAGTGGGAGCTGTTTATCCTGTTTATTCCCTGTTCCCTGGCGGCCCAGCTCCGTCCCAGGCACAGGGTGACACCAGGAGGAACAAGACTGGGAGCAGCCGGCTCTCCAGCCCTGGAGTCAGCTCCCATAGTAACTACAGCAGCTCCCAGTCCACAGGGGCCCGGATGCTCCGGGGGCAGGGGGCGCTGACCTGCCCTGCTCAGGGATGCATAGTGGCAGGAGCGTCCTCACTGTCCTGTGCCCTCCCGGCCTCCGCCTGTCCCAGGGGGAGTGCAGAATCCTGGACTGTGTCCCCCGGCACCCTTGGCTCCAGGGCCTGGGCCACTGGAATCGTGCTCCTGGGCCCCGCCTGGCACGTGTGTGGCCAAGGTGTGTGGCGCGCTCTCCCCTGGGGCGCACCTCCTCTGTTAGTGACCCCGGGACCTGGGGGCTCCACTGCCCCTCCTGGGATCCTGCCCGAGTTCCCCGCGAGTGCCTTTCCATTCGGGAAGAATGCAGTGTGGATTTTTAAAAGTTCCTGCTTCTCAAAAAAAAAAAAAAAAAAAAAGTTCCTCCTTCTCTGGGCTGGGCTTTCCTGTCCTGGAGGCTTTCACCTACTGACCTTAGCCCAGGTCCTCGAGGGGGCCCCTCCCCCACTTGATTCTTTCCTTCTCTCTCTTATTTCTTTCTTTCTGTTATTTATTTATTTATTTATTTATTTAGTCTTCCTACTTTATTAGAAGTGCAAACTCTTCTCTCTGTAGCATTCTAGCTGTTCTCTCTTTAAATCTCAGGCCAAACTCATAGGTTTTCAGGATGATTTGAAAGTTATTTAGGTAAGTTGGTGGGGACAGGTGACTTGTAGACCCTACTCTTCCGCCATCCTGCCCCCTCTGCTCATCCTTTAATTGAATTATTTTTTTTCCTACTGAGTTGTATGGATCTTTTATATATTTTAGATATTAACTCCCTGTCAGAATGTAATTTGCAAATAGTTTATCTTTTTCTGTAGTTTTTGTTTTCATTTTGTTGATGGTTTCTTTTGCTATGCAGATTTTTAGTTTGGCATCATCCCATTTAGTTTGTTCATTTTTGCTTTTGTTGCCTTTGTTTTGGTGTCAAATAAAAAAAGTCTTCACCAAAACTAACATCAGGAAGCTTATCAGGGCAGCCCTGGTGGCTCAGCCGTTTAGCGCTCCCTTCAGCCCAGGGCGTTTTCCTAGAGACCAGGGATCGAGTCCCACATCGGGCTCCCTGCATGGAGCCTGCTTCTCCCTCTGCCTGTGTCTCTGTCTCTCTCTCTCTCTTTCTCTGTGTCTAATGAATAAATAAATAAAATCTTAAAAAAAAACGAAGCTTATCACCTTTTTTTCTTCTAGGCATTCTATGGCTTCAGATTTTACATTCAAGTCTTAATCCATTTTGAATTGATTTTTGTATAAACTGTAAAATAGTGGTCCAGTCTCATTCTGTTTTCATGTAGCTGTCCAATATTCTCAATATCATTTATTGAAGAGACTGTTTTTACCCATTGTATGTTCTTGGGCCTTTTGTAATAAAAAGGTTGACCATATATGCATGCATTTATTTCTGCGCTCTCTGTTCTGTTCTATTTACCTATAGATGTATTTTTATGTTAAAACCATATTGTTTTTATTACTTTAGCTTTGTAATGTAGTTTGAAAGCAGGGAGTGGGGTGCCTCCTATTTACATTTTTAAGGATAGCATTTTAGAAACTAATTGCCCAATATAGCCCAATCTTGCTCATATGCAAACGTACACAAACTTTTTCAGCTTAGTTCCAAGAAAACATTTGTCTTTGTTGATTAATATACATGTATTTATTCTATTCCTACTGAAAAAATTGTAACATAGCAAATATACCAGTTTTTATTTAGTTTCCAAAAAATTCAAGACAAAGAGACATTTCTAACTGTGTTAATTATTTCAGCATAACAGACTGGAAATTTCCATCCTTCTGACTCTTTCTTATGACTATCGTTTTATATATATAGTCTGTCTTATCTTTTGTTTTGTAAGATGTCTCAAGTCTACTTCAAAGTGCATGAAGAAAATTCATTACAATAATGTTGTGACCATCATTTTGAAACAATTTGCTAGCTTTCATTTATAATCTCTCCCAAATAAAAATTCACCACAAGAGTATACCATGAGTTAAACAACTGTGATTAAATTATACAAAGCATGCTTCCTAATAAATGTGACAGGACTAATTTTTCCAATGGTATTTTTTACTTTTCATATTCAATACCAAAATGTATTATCTATTCAATTTTATTATTAAAAATTATTGAAGAAAAAGGCCTTATGCTATCTACTAGTATGAAGTATGTCAATAATGAGGTTGTTCTTTCAATTGATCCCCTCAAGATCTATCTTCTTATTAGTTGCTTTCCTCCAGCCAGAGTGTACAGTTAGAATATGGAGGATGGAAGTCTCTTGGGCAGTATAATTTCCAAGTTATCAACAGCACCAGAGAAATGAAGTATCTTTAGATACACTTGCTTATCAACCATCATAGTATTATTATTTATTTAAAGATTTTATTTATTCATGAGAGACAGAGAGAGAGGCAGAGACACTGGCAGAGGGAGAAGCAGGCTCCACACAAGAAGCCCGATGTGGGACTTGATCCTGGGACCCTGGGATCATGCCCTGAGTAGAAGGCAGATGCTCAACCACTGAGCCACCCAAGCATCCCAACCATCATAGTATTATTAAGGACTTCACATACTCTATGATGATACTTAATTTTTTTTAGCACATTGTGAGACTGAGAATAATGAAATAAAAGAAAAAAGTGGGTAGAAAGAAATCTAGAAATAGGAATTGCATTGAATATTTCCAACTAATGTAGTTGGACTGTAGAATACTTACTTTTTTATGCTTTTTCATTGCAAAGGCCCCAGAGAATAATAAAAAAAAGTAAGTGAAAATTTCAATTATTTGAAAATTGTTCTTTAGACAGAAAGGACTGGTGTGCTAGATACAATCCTAGTAATATATTCAAATAGCCCATGTAATGGAGTAGATATGATGCTTATTCCTGTGCAAAAGAGAAGAGATAATTTTCAGAGGCTAATATTTTTAAATTAGTTCACTGATTCCATGTATAGAATAAGAATGATTTTCTGCATTATGAAAGTTATTAACTCACAGTATTCTTTTGTGTCAGTGGCCCCTTTAAATTTTCAGCTCCCTTTCCTGTGAAACAACAAAAAGGAAAATATCTTAAAGTTTTGAACAAAGAGTGTTCAGTAAAGCTCAGACTTTTGCAAGATGGTGCATGGAAATGCAGAAAGAGAAAGTAAAATCCCCAATAAAGCTTATTTTAGAGTTTCTTTTTTAAAACTAAATTTGACTCCCTCTACCCCAAAAAAAGTATGGCTTCATATTCTTTTTAAAAATGTTTTTTAAATTTTTTATTTAAATTCAGTTTAGTTACCATATACTGTATCATTAGTTTTAGGGGTAGGATTTAGTGATTCATTAGTTGCATATAAAACCCAGTGCTCAGGATCCCTGGGTGGCACAGCAGTTTAGCGCCTGCCTTTGGCCCAGGGCGCGATCCTGGAGACCCGGGATCGAATCCCACGTCAGGCTCCCGGTGCATGGAGCCTGCTTCTCCCTCTGCCTGTGTCTCTGCCTCTCTCTCTCTCTCTCACTGTGTGCCTATCATAAATAAATAAAAAATTAAAAAACAAAAAACCCAGTGCTCTTATATCACGTGCCCCCCCTTAATTCCCATCACCCAGTTACCCCATCCTGCCACCTGCCATTCCTCTGGCAACCCTCAGTTTGTTTCCTATAGTTAAGAGTCTCTCATGGTTTGTCTCCCTCTCTTTTTTCCCATTAAGTTTCCCTCCCTTCTGCAATGATCTTCTGTGCTGTTTCTTATATTCCACATATGAGTAAAATCATATGGTATTTATCTTTCTCTGACTGACTTATTTTGCTAAGCATAATACCCTCTAGTTTCATCCACATCATTGCAAATGGCAAGATTTCATTTTTTTTGATGGTTGGGTAATATTCCATTTTATATATACCAAATTTATCCATTCATCAGTCAATGGACATTTGGGCTTTTTCCATAATTTGGCTATTGTTGAGAGTGCTACTGTAAACATTGGAGTGCATGTGCTCTTTTGAATCAGTATTTTTGTATCCTTTGGTTAAATACTGGGTAGTACAATTGCTGGGTTTTAGGGGAGTTCTATTTTTAACTTCTTGGGGAACGTCCATACTGTTTTCCAGAGTAGCTGCACACATTTATATTCCTACCAACAGTACTCAGGGGTCTCCTTTTCTCTGCATCCTTGCATCTCTGCATCTGTTATTTCCTGAGTTGTTACTTTTAACCATTCTGACAAGTGTGAGGTGGTATCTGATTGTAGTTTTGATTTGTAGTTCCCTGATACTGAGTGATGTTAAATATTTTTTCATGTGTCTGTTAGTCATTTGTATGTCCTCTTTGGAGAAATGTTTGTTCATGTCTTCTGCCCATTTCTTGACTGGATTTTTTTTTAATTTGTTTTTTGGGTGTTGAGTTTGATAAATTCTTTATAGATTTTGAATACTAACCCTTTATCTGATAAATCATTTGCAAATATCTTCTCCCATTCTGTAGGTTGTCTTTTAGTTTTGTTGCCTGTTTCCTTTGCTGTGCAGAAGCTCTTTATCCTGATGAAATCCCAATAGTTCATTTTTGCTTTTGTTTCCCTTGCCCTGGAGACGTGTCTAGCAAGAAGTTGCTGTGGTCATGGTCAAAGAGGTTGCTGTCTGTGTTCTTCTCTAGGATTTTGATTGAACCCTGTCTCACACTTAGGTCCTTCATCCATTTTGAGTTTATTTTTGTGAATAGTGTAAAAAACTGGTCCAGTTCTTCTGCATGTGGCTGTCAAATTTTCCCAACACTGTTCGTTGAAGAGACTGCCTTTTTTTCATTGGATAATCTTTCCTGCTTTGTCAAAAATTAGTTGACCACAAAAAATTATGGCTACTTATTCTTAAACAGATTCACACAATAACTAAATTTGAAGTTCAGTGACCCTGGATATGTCACTGAATTTCTTTGAGTGCAATATTGTTTTCCACTTAAAAAGGTTGTGAAATTAAAGTGTAGTTATCAATCTCAAAAAGTCAAGATGAAGATGATATATAGTAACAGGTACAATATAATAATAATGAGTTATTATTTTTTTTTACCTTGAAAAACCTCTGCCCTTCTTGGAGTATAGTAATAACAATACACTTATGGATAATATTGAGAATTCATTTTTTTCTTATGTATCTCAATTTATTTTTATAAAAAATCTACAATGTTGGTAAAATAAGCAATCTTTTTTTCCAGATAAGAAAAAAAAAAAACCCATTTTAGGGTGGCTGGGTGGCTCAGTTGGTTATGCATCTGACTCTTGATTTCTGCTCAGGTCATGATCTCAGGATTTTGAGACTGAACCCCAAGTCAGGCTTCACACTCAGTGGATTCTGCTTCTCTCCCTTTCCCTCTGCTGCTCCCCTCAAGATCTCTCTCTTTCTCAAATAAATAAATAAAGCTTTAAGAAAGAAAAAAAAAAACACATTTACAGCTAAGAATAGATACTTACGAATTTATGTAATCTGTCCAGGGCCAATAAATGGCAGAATTTAGCCTCCCATTTGAGCTTATCCCTATAATTAAATGTCCTTTCCAATATATTATGTTATTTAAATTTTATTGTGCTAGTGATACAGATATAGGGTATATTGACATTTATTTTTCATCACTTGGCAACTCTCCATTGATGCCATTAACTCAAAGAAAGGAATTTTCTAGGATAAAAGAAAACCTACTACTCTCAGTAATATTTGAGTGTTCAGATACCAGAAGCTGATTATAAAAGGAGTTGAAGAGAAGCTGATAATTTTTCATCATTTTTTTCTTTTGTCATCTGTGTTGCCAATGAAAAATCAAAATCCTATTAATGAATTAATTTCTTTGTAGAAAAGTACTTGGTATGTTCTGTCCCAAATCAGTGGCTGTGTACTACCTGGAAAATGGCTAAGGACTTAAGGATTGGAGTCCATTATTTACAAAATAAGGTACAGTCTGATCATAGATATTTGGTACCAGGAGAGGAGAAAGAGAGAATATGGTGGTTGAGGTTCATTCTCCCTCATTCTATTTATTTCCATTTCACTTCAATCTCATTTTGTGGCATTTCATGTGTACATTTTCTGAGAGGGCCAATATATGTTTAGAATACTGCTGGAAAATAATTTTAAAAATAGGGATCCTTTGTATTTTGGGAGAAGAATACTTTGGCTAGTGGCCAATCTGCTGAACGTATTTAGTATCTATTACAAGCATACACCATCAGGATCATCTCCCTCAGTAATCAGTCAACTTGAATCTATTGCTTTCATAAAGAGTATGTATAAAGGGTATCTTTTTATGAATACAGATCATAAAGGGAGAAAAAGCAAACTGACAAGATATGGGTGTTTTTGAAGTTTAAATAAAAGGAAAAAACACATTTTGATTTGTTATTGGCTATTTATGCACAAGGCATAATGGATCCTACATAGTTAATCTTAATCCTCATGTTGTGAGGTTAAAAATGAGCCACTCCCACCCAAAATTACTATGTGTATTCCATTTAAGAGTAAGCAGCCATACTTTGAAGTTGGCGGGGGGGGGTCAAGTGTAGTTTAAAAAACTAACTTTTTGATGAGCATTTATTGGGCACTTCCACATATATTTTATGCATTTCCATGCACAATCACTGAATGTCCTGCCTTCTATCTGGTTCCAGCTACCTCTGCTGCCTTATGGTACATTCTAGTTACTGGACCTCATATCACACTGCACCATGAAAGCCTGTCCTTTGTCCCCGTCCATGCTCTAAATTACTCCTACTTTTGACACCACCTCACCTTCCTGACACAAACCTCCCAACCTTTCTAAAGAATCCATTATCTAAAAACCCATTGGGTTCTAACAGTGATTCTGAAATCCTTCTACTATTAATTGGAAGAACCTTGAAATAGTGCTGTCTTCAAATCACCTTTTATGACAATTTGATGGATTTCTTTGCTATCTATTTTAATGAAATTAAGAACACTCTAGTGTACATGTTGAATTTCCTGCCCCTTAAAATTCAAAGCACTCTGTATCTTTAGCATCTCTCTTTTGTCTGTTTTGAATCAAATGATAAAATGTATCAGTCTTTTAAAAAAAATTTTATTCATTTATTCATGAGAGAAACAGAGGGAGAGAGACAGAGACATAGGCAGAGGGAGAAGCAGCCTCCATACAGGAAGCCTGATGTGGGACTTAATCCCAGGACTCCAGGATCATGCCCTGAGCTGAGGGCAGACACCCAACCACTGAGCCACCCAGGCGTCCCAAAATGTGTCAGTCTTACTTTGGATTTCCCAAAGCAGACCCTAATATGAAACATTTAGGCATAGCATTTGTTAAAAGTACTCCCAGGAGAAACCAATAAGGGTCTGGAGGAAGAGAACTCAGAAGGGAAGAGGCTAAGCACAGGAACAATGTCAGGTACACTTGTAGCCTCAAATGGTCCTCAGGGGAGTTTGGGAAAATAAATTATACCTTGAAATGTATTCCTTCTGGAGCTAAGGAATATGGAGATTTTTCTTCCCAGAAGTCCAATTCCAGCTCCAGTTATCTCCAGTTATCAAAAGTTATCCTCCAAATATCACAGATAGAGATTATTAGCAGCAAAGAATGAGGGACTTGAGGGATAGTGGAAGGAGCTAGTGTTCCAAGATCTGGATGTGACACTAATTTTGCTATAGTACCTAATCCTTCACAATGTTTATACTTTGATGACTCGGTTATATCTTATTTGAATTTTTATCTCCTCCTCTTAACAGGCTCTTTTCACTATGTATAAAGGTATGTTCATATATTCTAAAAAATATATTCTTTATAGGGATGCCTGGGTGGCTCAGTTGTTGAGCGTCTGCCTTTGGCTCAGGGCATGATCTCTGGGTCCTGGGATCGAGTCTCACATAGGGATCTTGGCAGGGAGACTGCTTCTCCCTCTGCCTATGTCTCTGCCTCTCTGTGTGTGTTTTTCATGAATAAATTTAAAAAATTAAAAAATATATATATTCTTTATAGATATTAATGATTCTATTCCTGTCTTCTTCATGGCTTAACTTCACAGACATACCTTGCTTCCACTTCCTTATTAATTCCTTAAGCGCAAATAATTTAGTATGCAGGTTCCTGATAAAATATTAAGAAATCAAATTGAATGTAGGTAATAAAAACTGAAATACAATTTGTTTTTCTATATTAATTTAATTTGTGCCATAGGAATAATGATTGATCCTGCCTGTACCCAAGGATGGTCCTGATTTAGGATAGAAAACAGGCATTTCCTTATGTAACAAATGTATATTAAATTCTGAAAAAATCTCATAAATGTCCCCCAAACCACACTCATGGCCACTATTAGTCACGAAATGCTTAGGAAACTTTAGTACATTTTTGAGTAGTTAGTATTTTTAAAGTAAAAAAAAATGAGAACTAATTGATTTAATGATAGGGAAAGCTATAATGAAAACACATTACTGCTTTAACATTTTGCCTTATGTCTAAAGAAAGAAGATCTTTTGACACTTACAAACATTTCCAGTACTGTAGGCCTGTGCTATGGTTACAGAGCACATCATTTATCTGATGGGGCAGCCTTCATCACTAAGTGTCCTTTAGAGAGTGAGACCAGTCTTAAAGCGTTTGTTAAGTCACTTTTACATTGTAAGATCACTTAATGTCCTTTTGTTTACAACATTTTCCAGAGAGTTAAAATAGCAAACAAAGAAGGACAAAAGTCTCATAATTTTGCCTTACTTAACCTGTAATAGAATATAATGGTTATACTTTAAAATCAGAGGGTATTGATTAAGTACAATGTTATCATTTTAGGGGGATATTGACCATCAACTCAAATGAAAATAAATACTGTGTGAAAATAGCATTTGAATATTTTGATCCTCTAATGATTACAACTGAATAGAAGAGAATGTGTTTCCAATGTGTCTTAATACTTACAAAATTCCATGTCAACAAAAAGAGAAAAATACTGTGCTTTTGGTAAAGTGTAGGAAGGGAAGAATGGCAATTCTAGGAATATTTCACATTAATCATGAACATTTTCCTTTAGTTTTTATTGGCTTCTATGGTAGAAGATTTGGCATGTGTCTAGCAATAATTTTTCAACTTCTTGACTCTCCTTTTGATTTCTGTGAAAGGATATTTAACAATCCAGAACAAATATTTCTATAAGGAGATTACAAGCATAAATTACTTAATAGTATAAAGCACTCTTTATAATTAATCTTGTTTTCACAAGATATCAGTCATTGATACTAGGAATAATGTTAACTATAATTTGTTAACAGAAAAATAGGACCGGTCAATGTGTCTGAAGATATGGAGCCTAATACTTGTTCTTTTGCCAAACTAAATATCTTGTGGGAAACCTTTTTAGGTCAACAGTTCTTCAACCATAAAAAAGATGGTGCTAGATCAAGTTGTTTAAGTTTCTCTAATTCTGGCTTGATGTGACTAGAAGTAAAATTTGTCCTTTTTTTTTTTTAACATTTATCTACGTAACTAAAAATTATCAATGCAACTTTTACATAATAATACCCTTTTCTATAAATAATTAGAGTAGAGTGGATTTTCTTTGTGTAATATTCATGTAGTAAAAACATGTATGGCCATACCAGCTGTACAAATACGGTCAGTTAATAGCTGCTTTCCAGGACACTTCTTCCTCCACAACCTAAGCATCTCATTTATGGCTGCTTTCAATATGATGACCTTGCACCTCCCTGTAATTCTACTAGGACGTCCCATCTTGGAGTGACCTCCTAACAAAACAAGATGCCTCCAGGACCTTACATCACTCTGATTGGTCAGTGCCATGCTTTTGGGTGATTAACTATATTGAGCGTCACATAAGACTGTAAAGATAAACTACTTGTTTTGGTGTTCTATGAATATATCAATTTTTAACTAAATCATTAAAAAAATATGGAGTTTAAACTAATCTACTGAAAACATTTTCTTAGATTTTGTGAATGGAATTGGAGAAGATGTTTCAGGAAAATTAGAGTGATATTTATACTAGAAAACTTAATTTTAAATTTGACTTGCATAATATAGCAAGTTTATTTAAATTGGATATAATGACAAATTTTAATTACTTTTTTACCCCTTGTATGATTTTTTTGTATTCTTTTATTACTACTGTTATTACTCATATTTATGGGTTGCTTACCATGTTTCAGGTATACACTCAATGTTTTTGTACATTCTCATTTTTAATTCCTTACTTTATTTTAAAAATTCCATTTTAGGGGAGCCTGGGTGGCTCAGTCGGTTAAACATTTACCTTCAGCTCAGGTGATGATCCCAGGGTCCTAGGATCTAGCCCCACATTGGCTCCCTGCTCAGTGAGGAGTCTTCTTCTCCCTCTTCCTCTCCCTGCAGTCCCCCCTGCTTCTGCTTTCTGTCTCTGTCAAATAAATAAATAAATAAATAAAATCTTTTAAAAATACTATTTTATTGCTGCTTTTTATGCAGCGAGAACCAAAGTTCAGAGAAGTTTAATATCTTATTTAAGGTAAAAAGCTTGAATGTGTCAGAGTTTAGGTTCAAAGCCAGGGGATCAGATTCAAGCCCATTGCTACTAGGCTACTTTATTATTGAATGTCCTCTCTCACACCATGCATTTCTGTTGTAAAAATTTGAATGCAGCCATAAACTTAATTTCAGAATATCTAGAAAGCTCTTTCCAGACCATTTCATCCATTTGCCAAACTTGTGGACATAAAGGTATTTGTAGCATTCCCATATTATCTTTGTAATATCCATGAAATCATGGATATCCTCTTTTTATTTCTGGTTCTGGTAAATTTCATCTTATTTCTTTTTCTTTTAGTTAACCTGGTTAGAGGCTAATCAATTTCATTGAACTTTTCAAAGAGCCAATTTTTTATTTTATTCACTTTATCTACTGTTTTCTTGCCACTTTAAATAATTTCTGCTCCAGTTTTCATTATTTCTTCTTTTTTTTTCTTTATCACTTGCTTGCTTGCTTAAGGAATAAGTTATACTTTTCTTCTCTAGTTTCCCAAGGCAGAAATTTAGGTTATGGATTTTAGATCTTTCTTTTTTTTCCTAATATATATGCATTTGATACTAGAAGTTTTTCTCTAAGCTTTGTTTTAGCTAAGTACTACAAATTTTCATAAATTTCATTTTCTTTTAGTTCAAAATATTTCTTGAAATTCCAACTAAACCTTTCTCTTTGATGTGTGTATTTAGAAATACATTGTTTAATTTCCAAATATTTGAGTATTTGCCCATCTAACTTTGCTATTGAGTTCCAGTTTAATTGCATTGTGCTTTGAGAACATAATTTTTTATGATATCTATTCTTTAAAATGTGTTACAGTATTTTTTATGGCCCACAGTATGGGATCTATCTTGGTATATAGTCCATGTGAGCTTGAGATGCGTATTATGTCATTTTAATTTTTTTTTTGCATTTAAAAAGAATTTTGAATTTTATTTTATTTTTATTTTTTTATAAATTTATTTTTTATTGGTGTTCAATCTGCCAACATATAGAATAACACCCAGTTCTCATCCCATCAAGTGCCCCCCTCATTGCCCATCACCCAGTCACCCCCACCCCCCGCCCACCTCCCTTTCTACCACCCCTAGTTCGTTTCCCAGAGTTAGGAGTCTCTCATGTTCTGTCTCCCTTTCTGATATTTCCGACTCATTTTTTCTCCTTTCCCCTTTAGTCCCTTTCACTATTTTTTATATTCCCCAAATGAATTTTTAAAAAGTACTCCATAAATATCAATTAAATCACTTTGATGGTATTTTTCAGGTTATCTCTATCCTTACTATCTTCTGGATGCTTAATTTATCAGTTACTAAGAGAAGGACATTGAAACCTCAATTGTAGTAGTGGATTGGACTATTCCTCTCTCTAGTTCTATCAAATTTTCTTCCAGTGTTTTGTTTGACACTTTTTAGGATACGTTTAGGATTTTTCTATCTCCTTGAAGAATTGACCCCTTTATCATTAGGGAATGATTCTCTATCCCTGATAATCTCTTATTCTGAAGTCTGCTCAACTTTCTTTTGATTAGAATTAGCTTTGATTATTTCTCCATCTCTTTACTTCAGCTCATCTAAATCTTTGTATTTGAAGTTGGTTTCTTATAGACAGCACATAGTTGCATCTAGTTTATTTATCCATACTGAAAATCTCTCTCTTTGAACTAGTGTCTTTAGGCCACTCATACCTAGAGTGACTATCTTCTTTTAAAGATTTCATTTATTTGTTTGAGAAGGCATGTGAGGAAAGGGAGAAAAGGGAAAGAATTCCAAGCCAACTGAGAATTCCAGTCCCAATACTGAGATTTAGGGCTCAATCTCAAGACCCTGAGATATTGACCTGAGCTGAAACTGAGATTCAGATGCTTAACTGACTGGGCCACCAAGGTACCCCGATAGTGACTATGACTATAATTAGATTAATATCTACTATCTTTGTAACTGTTTTCCATTTTTTATTGTTGTTCTTTATCTCTTTTTCCTTTATTTTCTCTCTTCCCTAGTTCCTTTTTTTTTTTTTAAGATTTATTTATTCATGATAGACAGACAGAGAGAGAGAGAGAGAGAGGCAGAAACACAGGCAGAGGGAGAAGCAGGCTTCATGCAGGGAGCCCAACGCGGGACTCGATCTTGGGACTCCAGGATCGCGCCCTGAGCCAAAGGCAGGCGCCAAACTGCTGGGTCACCCAGGGATCCCCTCTTCCCTAGTTTCTAATGGTCATTTTATATTATTCATTTCTATCTCCTTCTTAGCACATCAATTATAATTCTTTTCTTAAAAAAATCTTTTGGGGACACCTGGGTGGCTCAGTGGTTGAGTCTCTGCCTTTGGCTCAGAGTGTGATCCTGGGGTGCCAGGATTGAGTCCCACTTCGAGCTCCCCACAGGGGAGACTGCTTCTCCCTCTGCCTGTGTCTCTGCCTCTCTCTCTCTCTCTCTCTCTCTCTGTGTGTATCTCATGAATAAATAAAATCTTAAAAAAAAATCCTTTGGTGGTTGTTCTTGTTTCTACAATTTACATTTGAACAATTAAGTCCACCTTCAAATAATAATACATCAGTCCTTTGGCTACATTCAAGATGTTCACCAGAATACTTGTAATACACTTTAATGTGGTTTTCTTTCTCTCTTATTTTCTCCATCCCCCGCATTGAGGATAATTAAACTAAATTGGATTTGTACATTTATTATTTTCACCAAAAGTGGGGAAATTTTCAGTTATAATTTTTAAAAAATTTCCCTGATTTTTCCTCCCTCTCCCACTCCCTTTCCCTCTTCCAAATACCTGTATGTTAAAACACTTTATATAGGTCCATAGGTCACTGATACTCTGTTTAGATTTTTCTTCTGTCATTTTTAAAATGTTATTTTTAATAGTTTCTAATACCATATGATTGTATTCACTGATCTTTCTGCAGTATCTAAATTAGTTGTTAACCTTTTTAAGAGTATTTTTTAAATTTCAGATATAGTTTTCATATCTAGAAATTTTATTTGGAGCTTTTTTTGTTTTCCATTTCTCATCATCATGATCATGCTTTCTTCTACCTTCTCAAACAAATGTATCATATTTATAATAGCTATTTTTAAAAAATTTACTGAATATTTTCTTTTCAATATGAAAATGCATTTTATAATAAAAAATGTATTCAAATTTATATACCATGGAATGAAAAATTCTTAGGAGTAAAACTGGATAAACGTATACAACTATGTAACCATCACTTCATCAAGATACAGAACATTTATACCTATCCAGAAAGTTTCCTACATCCCCTTCAAGTATATCCTCATCAGCCATATCCAACCACACTTTGTATAAATCATCAAAAACTAGTTTTGCCTATTTTTAAACTTTATATAAATGCTTTCCTTTTGCATGTGACATTTGTTTCAACACAGCACCTCTTGAGATTTATTCATGTTGTTGCCTGTATTTGTAGGTCATACCTTTTCATTGCTCAGTAGTATTCCATTGCATGAATATATTACAATGTGATTTATACATTCTAATTTTGACAGATATTTGTAACACTTAGCTATTATGAATAAAACTGCTATAAACAGTCATGCATTGGACTTTTTGACTTATGTGGAGCAATATTTCTATTTTTCTTGGATAAATAGCTACAAGCAAAGTAGCCAGACCATCAGGTTACTCTTGAACTTTGTTTCTTTTACATGCCCACTAGAAAATGTATGATGGTTTTGGTTGTTCCACATGCTTATCAATATTTGATCTTTTCAATTTCTTGTATTTAGCTACTCTAGTGGGTACTCAGGGAATTTTTAATTGGCCTATCTGCTTTTTTCTAATCCCTAGTGATGTTCAATGCTTTGGGGGGCCCTAGTTATATTGGGTTGCTTTATTAGACTTACATAGCTCTTTGTATATTTTGGATATAAAATCTATATCAGATATATTATTTGGTGGCCACCAGTGTAAGACTTGATTCTTTATTCCTTTAGTAATGTCCAAAGATAAAAGAATTTTTAGTTTTGATAAATTCAGTTAGTGAATTATTTGAGGGATTAGTACTTTTTTGTTCTCTATGAGAAATCTTCACTTATTATTTGTGTGTGTGTGCGTGCATGTCCATGTATTAAGTTCTACACTATTTTATCACCTCTATAGTTCCTGTGTTCACCACCATAGTGAAGATATTGAACAACTCCATCAATACAAGAATCCCTCATGTTGTTTTTTTAGTAACCACATCTGCCTCCTATTTGCCGCCAACAAATTACTGATTTCTAATCCCTGGAAATTAGTAATCTGTCCTCCTTTCCTAAAACTTTGCCATTTCAAAATTTGTATAAATGTATATAACATTTTAGAATGTTACATATATGGAATAATACTATGTAACCTTTTCTTTGTGTGTGTAACCTTTTCAGATTAGCTTTTCACATCAATAGCTTATTCCTTTATATTGCTGAACAGCATTTCATGATAATGTAAATACCACAGTGTGTTTAACCATTCATTTGAAGATCATCTGGACTTACTCCACTTTCTGGCTACCAAAAATTACTTTGAACATTATGCATAGACTTTCGAGTGAACATATTTTTTTATTTTTCAGGCCTAAATGCTGAAGAACACAATTACTGGGTTGTATGGTAATCACATGCTTAATTTGCTAATGGTCAAACTCTTTTCCAAAGTGTCTATATCATTTTACATTCCCACAGCAATCACCAATGATCCAGTTTCTCCACATCTTCACCGTAATTTGTTGATGCCATTATTTTTTATTTTGGCCCTATATGTAAATTATCTCTATTATTTATGAGTCTGCTTCTGCTGACTAATGATTTTCTCATTATAGATGTTATTTTCCTTTTTCGCAATCTGCTGATTTTTTTAAAAAAGATTTTATTTATTTATTCATGAGAAACACACAGAGGCAGAGACACAGGCAGAGGGAGAAGCAGGCTCCAGGACTGGGATCAGCCTGAGCTAAAGGAAAAATTTATCTGATATTATATTACCACAACTTCCTGAAGGGTAGGAGAGGATGTGGTATAGTGTTATGTGGTATGTGGTGCATCTTTTTACCCTTACTTTTCTCTTTCATTATTTTAAAGTGTCATTCTTATAAGTTGTATATAACTTGCTTTGTATTTCTTCTTCTTCTTCTTCTTCTTCTTCTTCTTCTTCTTCTTCTTCTTCTTCTTCTTCTTCTTCTTCTTCTTTCTTCTTCTTCTTCTTTTTAGAGGGAAAGAGTGATGGAGGAAACCAGAGGAAGAGGGAGAGAGACTCTTAAGCAGGCTCCATGTCCAGCACTGAGCCCAGTGAAGGGCTCAATCTTACAATCCTGAAATCATGATCTCAGCCAAAATAAATAATCAGATGCTTTACCAACTGAATCACGCAGGTAGCCCAGCTTTGTATTTTTTAACATGTCTATGAATTTTGTACTTTTACTTGAAGCATTAGGCACATTTTTTAAATGAGATTATAGATGTATTTGAGTTTAAATCTTTTAAAATGTTTTATTATAAAATGTCTCGTGGAGATCCCTGGGTAGCTCAGCGCCTGCCTTGGGCCCAGGGCATGATCCTGGGGTCCCGGGATTGAGTCCCACATTGGGCTCCCTGCATGGAACTTGCTTCTCCCTCTGCCTATGTCTCTGCCTTTCTTTGTGTGTCTCTCATGAATAAATAAATAAATAACAAATCTTTAAAAAAATAAATAAAATGTCTTGTATTTTTCCAATTTATTCCATGTTTCTTTTTTCTCTATCTAGATTTCTTTTGGAATAATTGAATGAAATATTATTAAATCTTCTCCTTTGTTAGCTTGTCAGCTACTCCTTAGTGGTTTCTCTAAAGATTCAGCATGAAATATTGACTTATTGCTCCTAATATAAATTAGTACCTTTATTACTTCACAAAGATTTTAAAACACTTTAAGTTCCCTTGCCTATTCCCACATTTACACCATTTTTTGTCATGTAATTAATTTGATTTTAGATAATAAAAGACTTTTTATTATTATTCTGCACAGTCAACATTCATTTAAATTCATCTGCATATTCATCCTTTATTCTGCTCTTTATTCATTCCTGTATTTCTCTCTTGATGCCTAGAATCGTTTTTCTTTCTCTCAACAACTCCCTTAATCATTTTCTTGAATTCAAGTCTGATCATTGCAAATTTTCTCAAATTTTTTTTTGTCTGAAAATATCTCAATTTCATCTCCATCTTCTAAGGATATTTTTGCTGGTTTTATAATACTAGATTAATAGCTATTTGTTTCATCATTTTAGGTGTGTCACTAAATTTTCTTCTGGATTTTGCTGTATTTTTTATTCAGTTACAATTCACTACATTTACAGTATCAACTTATTGAGCATAGTAATCTTGTCCTCTCACCTTCAAGTAATGTAAACCCATAAAATGAGCTTTAAGAAAAGTAGAATAAATTGGTCCCCATACTTGCAAAGGAGTCAATGATGCAGGACTGGATCCAGGACACAACTGATACCATAGGGAGTCACCCTCTCCATTTCTGGTTTGATTTATTCTGTATATATCCAAATTTGTTTCTTGATATGGCATGAGAAGAAAGTATGCTCATAGATTTCTCAGATTTCAATATCTCCATAGTCAGTGATGGAAAAAAAAAATCACCTTGTTTTGCTAACACCCTGAAGGACTTGGATCAACTTTATTTGTCTACCACGGTCATCCATGGTCCAATCATTATGACCAAGGTGATGGGGTAATCATATGGTTGAATATGCATGGATTACATGCTTATTTAACAACTATGGTTGGTAGGAGGTTCTGCTAAGGAATGGGTATAGTATTACCAGAAAGAGAAGAGAAAGTGGAACATAAGTACAATACATAAGGATGCCATTATTTAATTAATTTGTTATATTACATTGTATGCTAGCTATTTCAGAAAAGATTGATAGAATATATGCAGATACTAGTCAGGTAGCTTCTATTTTTCTTCAATAATTCACTTGCATTAGGGTCCTCATATTAAGATCTATTTCTGGGGCCTAAGAGATTAGGTAACAAAAGTGGTTCTAGGAAATAGATGCTATTAATGACAGTGTGATATTGGATCACTCACTATCCGGATAGCAGAGCCCCATCATGCAGTTTTTGATGAAGTACAATTTGAATTATCAAGGAATGGTCAAATTGATGTTAGTTGTTACTAGTACTAAAACCTGTCCACATTGGAGAATCTTGCCTTTGAAATGGAAGAAATTCATTGATCAAACCCCTGGCTAGTAACACTTTTGGCTGGCCAGCTTAAAACTCTCAAAAATTTTTTTAACTTTGAAATGATGAGGAAAATATCAATGGAGTGAGTTTCAGACATGTGAAAATGGAAGGAAAAGGACTTTTATTAATTTGTTCATATAAGTTTAAGTGGTGACAGTTTTGTTCTAATTATTTTAATTTTAAATCCTTTTTAATTATTTATTTTGTTGCCTAAGTATCCTAACAGATAAAAGTCATAAAGGCAGATTTGTTCTTATTATTCATAAGTATAAAGAAAATTTGTTGTGATATTTCAGCAAAAATTTTTGAAAATATCCTTACCTTTCAAATTAGGGAGTTCTGTTTTATTGCTGGTTTGCAAAGATGTTGATTTTTATATCATTTTAAGTTTTATCAAATATTTTTATGCATCTGTTAAGGCTGATCACGTATTATTTCCCTTTTAATATTGTATTATTAAGGGGATTCGAGGATGACAACCAACCAGCTTTCATTTCTTGGATATATTCCACTTAATTATGCTATCTGTAGGTGTGTGTGTGTGTGTGTGTGTGTGTGTGTGATGCATGTTCATATATAATTTCATTTAATTTGCCAAGGTTTTAAATAGAATTGTGCATCATGTTCAAAATGAAACTAGTCATTACTTCTCTATTTTCATATTGTACCTAACTGATTTGAGTAAGAAGCACATACTAACCTTATTAAATAAAATAAAAAGAACTTTCACTTAAAAAAAAAGAATTTTCATTTTTAGTAACTGGAACACTCACTTAAGACTAAGATTAATTCTTCTTTTTATATATGGTGATAGGCCAGAATAATGTTTTGGACTTTGTAGGGATTTTCTAAAATATTGACATAATTTCATCAATGGTTACTGGTATGTTTTGGTCATCTATTGCTTTCTTAGCTTTAATATATGTTATTATTCAAAGTCAATTTCAAGTGCATTTCCAAATGTTTTGGCATGAAATTCTCTTCTGATTTTTATAGGAGATGATTGTCTTTTGATTTTTATAGGATTATATAGGATTCTATCCTATATCTATAATCAAGTATCTCAACATTCTGAATTTATGTTTTTTTTATCAATTTCCAGAGTTTTAGCTGTTTTATTAGTCTTTTCAAAATATCACTGATAAAGGGATTATTAATACTTTTTAAGTATATATCTTGATTTTCTACTTCAAATCTATGCACAGTAGAATTATAATTTTCTTTATTTATCTTCCTAGAGATTTATTTCATTGTTCTGTATCTAGTTTCTTAAATCAGATACCTTGCCCATTAATTTTTCTTTTATTTTTTAGAAAAATAGTAAGCACTTAAGTCAAATGCAATCTTGCCCATGGCTCTGCATTTCTTATTTACGTTTTGATGTCCTCTTTGACCAATTGGCTTTTTATAAATATGCTATTTATAAGTATTTTAGAAATACCAAAGATCTGCTATTTTGTAATTCATTTCTATCTTAGTTTATTTTATTTTATTTATTTACGTTTAAGATTTTATTTATTTACTCATGAGAGACACACAGAAGGAGGCAGAGACCCAGACAGAGGAGGAAGCAGGCTCCACACTGGGAGCCCGACGTGGGACTCGATCCTGGGACCCCAGGATCATGCTCTGAGCCAAAGGCAGACGCTTAGCCGCTGAGCCACACAGGTGTCCCCTTAATTGATTTTAGGTCACAGAATTAGCTCTGAATGGTTATAATTCCCAAATAGTTATTAAGATAGTGTTTTGTCTCAGGGGGCAAATGAATGCTCAGACTTTGTCTTTGCCGGTAATTATTAACACGTGTTTACTGGCATTTCACAAGCAATAGCATACAGGATAATACCTTTTAGTAAGCTAACAAAGAAATAACATACTCCAAACCAATGATAGATTAATCACGTGTTGTTCCAGGCAAGAGGAAGTGAAAGGTATAAAGTCCAAATTTGGTTGAGATCTATCTTTGGAGGAGTTGGTACTGGGGAGAGCGGATTAGCCAATTAAAAGCTGACCTCCGGCTGCCAGCACAAAAATAAGTCTGCTGTTTTAGGGACCCAGAGTGTTGATAGGCAAGAGGATCTCCTTAGTGGGCCACTGCAGGTTTTCATCACTGCCAGTAAAAGAGTTGCCTTTTACTGTGGGAGCAACTAATTGACCCAAGGTCTTCAGGAGACCTGTTTTGTTAAGCAAAGAGTCACCTCACCGGGACCCCACCTCAGAGAGTTCTTACAAACTCTGGGTGTTTATTTACAGTCTAAATGTCTCCTTGCCGTTGCTGCTTCGTTATTTTTTATTAATAAGCCCCCAGGAGAGTCCCTCAGCAGCTGAGCTATTGAAAGCTTATCAATGACAGCAAATGAGATGATGTTAGCCTGTCAGGGCTTATTTCACTCTTAATCAAAACGACTCTCTCTATTCTTAAATTTTCTTTGTCATAAACAAGTAGATTTAAAATTATATCAAACCAATAAACAACAATATGTCTTTTGGCTCAGTACCCATTTAGATTTTGCAAATATTCTATTAAGTGTTTGTAAAGAATATGTTCATCCTGATTATTGTATGTATATGGTCATGAGATAGTTTGTTAAAGGTGTTTTGCAAATCTTCTAAACCTTGTTCAAATTTGTTTACTTGATATTTCAGAAAGTTTTATTTTAAGGTTCTCTATTTATAATTTTTCAACTCATTGTAATACTAATAATTTTTGCTTAATTAATTTTTCAACTCATTGTAATACTAATAATTTTTGCTTAATTAATTAACAGTGATATTAGATACACACGTTTATCATTTTATTATATCTTTCTGTTGATTTATTCTTTTTCTAATATGTATTAAATATTTTAAGCCAAAAATCTCCTTTTCTTTCAAAGTTTAATTTGTTTTTAATGTGGCTCTACTATTTTTTTGTTGACAATTACTTACCTAATGTGTCTTCTTTTATTATTTTTATTTTTAAGCTCTCAGAGCCTTCGTATTTTTAAGAGCATAGAGCTTGATTTTAAAGATCTAATCAGAAAATCACTATCATTTAATAAGACAGTTTAGTCTATTTTTATTTATTTCATTAATGATGCATATGGAGTTATTTCCACTCTCCTCATTACTATTAATAGATTTTTCTATTATTATTGTCCTCCTTATCTGAATTAAATCGACTAACAAGTTTTCTTTATTCCCTCTTTTTTATAATGAGCATTGAATACCATTCTTTTATAGTTTACTCTTCTAATATTAACTTCCATGTTAAATTACATGTGTGCTTTTGCTAAGTTAATTAGTATATCTCCATTAGTCATGAGCATACCTGCAACTTAAATGCTTTTAACTCAAATTACTATAACTCTATTTTTAAAAATTAATTTATTTATTTGAGAGGAAGAGAAAGTGTGCATGTGAGTGGAGGAAATGGCAGACAGAGAGAAGCAGACTCCCGTGAAGCATGGAGCCCTGAGAGTGATCCCACAAAACACAAAACATGACCTGAGCTAAAACCAAGAATTGGACATTCAACCCATTGAGCCACTCAGGGGCCTTAATATCATTCTATTTTAATTACATTGTTTTTTGAGGATTTTGTCTACATTTTCTCAGCTTAGCTCAGGTATGTGTTACAGCTTTGATCCAGAAAAATAATTATTTTTTAGGTTGTGCTGCACTTTGTAATATTAAGGAAACAAAAATTAGGTATTCTTTGGAGGAAGAAATCAATTTTTGATTTGTACTCAATATTCATACTCAATATTGAGTACAATAAATAGAGGTTAGAACATGCATTTTCATTTTCTTTTAAATCATTAATCAAGCATGTTGTTGAAAGACAACAACAAACAACTACTCAAGAACTTTTAATGTTGGGATGCCTGGGTGGCTCAGTGGTTGGGCGTCTGCCTTCAGCTCAGGTCGTGATTGAGTCCCACCTCAGGATCCCCACAAGGAGCCTGCCCCTCCCTCTGCCTGTGTCTTTGCCTCTCTCTCTGTGTCTCTCATTGACAGATAAATAAAATCTTCAGAAAGAAACAAAGAACTCCTAATGTGCTCCGATCAGATATAAACAGATCAAATGGTATCATTCCATTTTATTTCAGTTACCTAGCAATTATTGTTTCTTCAACTCTCTGCAGAGCTGACATGTGAAGATAAATGCAATCAAATCTATGGAAATACAAAACAGTATGTTAAAATTCAAAGAATTGACTAAATGTAATTTTCTGCTCTTTAAAGATTTGTTAAGTAAAAAGATATATGAATTATAAAGCATGTCTTTCTTAAAGGCTAATAATATTTAACCCATAGACAGAGCTAAGAACTAGCAAACCATGATATCAATCAGAATGGTTCTTGTCTCTATATCCCTTTGGACAACAGATGACATGAAGCTCCTCTATTCTTCTACATTACTTGCAACTTTGCTTCCTACTCATATATTCTGAACGGACTCATGTCTGTTAAAAAATCTGTCCCAGAAAAACTTGCTCATTTCATCAGAATTTGATTTCTACCATTTAGACTAAAGTAAAAGCAATAAGATGTTACCATCTTCACAAAACATTGCACCTTAGTAGTCCCTTACTGTTCTTGGATTCTGAAGTATCTGTCATAACTTGAATGTAATGATCATTGGATAAATTTATTTTCTTAAATTAAATTGTTTAGAAAATCTATATGTATATTTTAATCATTTGAGATAGCATGGTAAGTTGTTCAGAGAAGACCATACTTATTACATTTTGGTTGAAGTAAAACATGAAAATCATCAATTATTCTGCCTACTTATAATGGTTTATATGAAAACCATTGTGTTATTGAACTTTGCTATTATCTTATCAGGGACCAAAATGCAAATGAAATGAATTAACAATAGGTTATCTGACATCCCTGTTCCCTCAGGAAAGTCTTAGTAAACCCAGAATAATTAGTTGTGTCTTCTTTCACTCTTAAATATGTCCCAAAGTGGATGATAGATTATATGGTTACTCCAGTTAACAAATACTCATGATAAATAACTTAGCAGATTTAGATAGGTACCATGTTGTAATGTAAATAAAGTTGGTTGTTCAAATGTAATGAAGAATGCATCAAAAAATAATTTCTCAAGGTGCCTGGGTGGCTTAGTCAGTTAGTATCTGACTCTTGGTTTCAACTCAGGTCATGACCTCAGGGTCATGCAATGGAGCCCCTCGACCAGCTCTACACTGGGCATGGGGCCTGCTTAAGATTCTCTTTCCCTCTGCACACCGCCCCACTGGTGGATGCACACTGTCTCTAAAAAAAAAATAAAAAACATAATTTTTCATATCCAAACCTTTGACTACTCAGAGTAAAACGTATCTGGGTAATTTATGGATGAAGTTTGTAAAACCGAAATTTGGTGCATATTTAAACAAAATAAGACTTATTTGTAATCCAGGTGCAAGATAGAGTGAAATTACAAAGCTAAGCCTTCTATGAGAATGTTGGGGTATTTATTACCACTATGTATAGATGAGACAGTTGCTGATGACAGAGTATCTATTGCTTATTGGATAACATTCAAATGGAAATGACAAAATTTTCAATTGTAGTATAATTTCTATAGTTTATGATGGCTATTATGTCTACTCGGTTCATCTCACTTAAAATCCATGGCACTAAGGAGTTCATGAAAATTTTGTTTATGGAAATTGGGTTGTTTACTTGTCATCAATTCATTCAACAGATATTTAATAAGTACCCATGATCTCAAAGAAGTGTAAGCTGTGAGAGAAACTGAGTAAAGAATGTATTTACATTACAGATTTTACAGTCTACAAATATTCATTCTTTCTACAAATTCACCCTATACTCTACAAATATTTATTGAGTGACTAAAATGTGCCAGGTACTGTACTAGATGCTTAAGATAGTTCAGTGCCACAGTCAAAACTTCTTTGTCCTTAAGAAGCTTACAATTTATAGACAACAAACAATAAAAACAACAAGTAAATTGTAAGTTATGTGGGAAAATAAATAGTGTAAGAGACACTGGGAGTGCAGAAGTTTCAGTTTTAAGCAAGTCTCATCAAGAAGATACAGGAGTTATAAAAATATATATAATAGATTTCTCAATACTCTTCAGATTTTATATTTGGATTGCTCTGTGCAAAGGGATTCTAGTCATTCAAATAAAGGAGACTAAAAGAAGAAGAGATTTGTGTATGTTGTCAACAGTTGAGACACAATTTAACTCAATTCTGTCTGATACTATCTACTTGGGGACAGAGTCAGATCCCACAAGTTAAGCAGTCTGTTTTATAAGATTGCCTCCTGGCCCCCTTCAAATGCCGATAGCAAGTTCAGGCTGCTACCTGTGTTTCTAGTTATAAAGCCAAGGGTCCCATGAACCCCTCTTGGGTCCAGTTAATTCTCGAGAGTGGCTCACAGAACTCAGAAAAACATTACTTCCTAGATTGCCAGTTTATGATAAAAAGATATAACTTAGAAAGAGTCACATGGAAAAGATGCACAAGGCAAGTTGTGGGGCTCGAAGCTTCTCTGCATGTATTTGGGTGCACTACTCTCAGGTCATCTCCAGTGTTCACCAGCCTGGATCCTCCCAAGTCCAACCCTCTAATCACTTCACTGGTTCCCCTGGCAACTAGCCCCCCTCCTTAGCGACTTTCTAATAGTCACAGCATTAGCATAAACAGGTGTTGTTGAAAAGGGCTTGCTATGAATAACAAAAAACATCCATTTCACTTGTACTGCTCTGGAGCTATACTCAAACTGGGAACAAAACTAAATATTATAACAAACAATGCTTTTATGGCTCTTATATTGAAAATTGGGAGGGTTTTCAGAGCTGTGTGCCCGGAACCATGATGAGGACCAATGACATATTCCTTATTATAAATCACCGTATCATACAATGATATGCCAGGTTTCTAATCCTTCCTAGTTTTTTTGAGTTGTGAATGAACATGTCAGTATCCCAGATAAGGAACATAAAAGAAGGAACAGATTTCAAAGATGTACACAGGCAGAGAATATGTGGCACCAGTGTGAAGATGAAAAGGTGAACAGGGCTAGAGAAAGAACCCCAAAGAAATTCAGTACTTGAATAAACAGTAAGTGGAGAGGAAACAACTACAACAATAATTTAAAAACAAGGAAAAGACAGGAAGAGAATGAAGATTTGATGTTATAGTACAATCAAGGTAGGAAAGAGTTAGAAGAAGACAATGGCCAAAATGGGAAAAGCCTCAAAAATAAATAATAAAATAAAATAAAGTGATAAAAACTAATCTATTTCCACTGATGGCAATAGTATTTTCAGTGGACTTAAAGTATAAGCAAAAT
Source organism: Canis lupus baileyi (assembly GCF_048164855.1). Classification (NCBI taxonomy): domain Eukaryota; kingdom Metazoa; phylum Chordata; class Mammalia; order Carnivora; family Canidae; genus Canis; species Canis lupus. Next base: position 44,643,361 of record NC_132838.1, read on the forward strand.
GACAGCAAATTATGATTAACAAGAAAGTAGGAAAATGACAATAACAGATGACACTCCTATTAAACGTTGTCTCCAAACCAAATGGCCATACATTGAATTACTGTGGACCACAGATCGCTCTCCTTCACTAAACTAATTTGCCTAAGTATTTATAAGGAGGATTGTAATAGCAGATGTTGAAAGAGGGATGCAAGACTGGCGGTTGGCTACATTAAGCTATACACTGGTATCACTAATTGTAAATAACAAAACACTTTTTCAGTGTTTAAGATATGTTTAAATTATTTGTTTTAAAGCTTTATGTTAAAGGTTACCCTATTTTAACTCTATGTGAAATTTATTAGCAAAATTAAGCTTTAATCCGACTTCATCACTTTTACAGATAATTGGTCATTTATCAAATTATAAACATCCTAATACTCTACAGCATTTGTATACTGAGTATCAAAGTTACTATTTATAAACTTATACATTGGGTTTTTATTTCAGTCAGACATTTTATGGTTTTAGTGATTCTGGCTTGCAGTCTATCAGCTTCCACGCTGAAATGCACAAAAGTTAAATCTTTGTTATTTCTTCTCTAAAATCTGGTTTCCATTAGGAGTACTGATAAATTATCAACCTGGATTCTTTGCCAATTAGCTTAGCTCTGGCATGTTTATAAAAAGTAGAAACTATAAGGGAACATTACCATTTATTCACTGATATAGAGGATGTATTTCAAAAAATGATAGGTAAGAGAATCTATTTGATAGTCTTAACACTGTTAACTTTTACTGTGTTGCCAAATACACTTTTCCAAATTTGTCCCAGCAGCCCTGTAAGCCAGCTTTCTTGTATATTTATGTGATAAGTGCATGAGAACATCTATTATTACATTAGTATATTGCATTATTTATTATGATCCTGGTGGATGGTCTAAATAAACACTTTTTTTTCTTTTAAAAAAATAGATTTCTATTTCCAAAGACCTAGAATGAAGGCAGGTCTAAAAAATTAGTGAGGAGGCTAAAGTTCCAATGTATGGGGTGTGTGTAGGTGGGTGGGTGTGTAACACATAAAGAAGGAGGTAAAGAGAAAGACTGAAAAGGGTAGGGAGGGAAAGAAAGAAATATGCTGATTGGAAAGAATCAGATGATGAATTAAAATATTAAAGAGAAGAATAAAAGTATAAAATAAGGTCTCAGAGAAGATAGGAGAAGAGGAATGTTTTGGGACTGGAAGAGAAAAAATGGTAAAACATGTTCAAATAAAAATAAATTTAATGGGGGAGAGGTGAGGAGCATACCGTGACTTTATTCTTTTGAGCCTTTGTATCTTGCTGAAAATTAGAAAAGCAAAAGAAAAGAAATTAAAGACTTAGATGAACCACACTAGAAAGTTGAAAAACCAAACAAACATTTGACAACAGTTAAGATTAATTAAGCAGTCCTAAAGGTCAGGCTAAGCTGAAAAGCCCTAACTTTATTCCAGCAGTACTGATCCACCATACCATTTGGATTTTTTCAGCAGTGATTGCAGAGTAGCGAGGGTGCAGAAACAAAGAGGGTGGGTTTGCAGAACAATTCACAGAAGAGAAAGCGGAATGAATGGCCTATGACAGTTTACCTGACAATGCGGTTGCCGGAAGGGCTCTCTACTCAGACCGGAGCTGTGGGGACACTATTTGTCCAGGGTCAGCAAATGTCTCCAAATTCCACTTCCATCCTCTTTCTGTGCTCAGACATCAGTCCTAATGCTATATGCCTGAATTTGCTTTTAACTTCCAATTTTATTTCATCTCTTTTCAGCTCCATAGTCTGCATATATAGACTATAGATATAATAGTCTCTCCTGCTCAACTGCAGTTTCTATCCCTCATCCTCAGAAAATAAGTCCAGGTTCATTATCTAAGCTTTGGTTTATCTGGGTGACAGTCTAGACAGAGCAGTCCAGCTGGTCCACTCTGCCCGACCATTTTGAACTGAGGCCATGTCTCCTGAATAGTGAGCAGAAAATACTGCAAGCTGTAAATTGTGCATCTTTCACCATAAATAATAGGCACATAAAGCCAGAATGTGAATATAAGATATCTTCCCATTATACCCGGTTCAGCAGAACCTATAGACACTTTGGGACAAGTAGCATACTTACCGATTTAGAAAATAACATTAATAGTTTTGTCAAGCAAAAACTGCGCTGGAAAAAATTAAACAGGTGAAGAATCAGCCTTCTTTAAGACTGTTGCAAATGGGGAGAAGGACCAGAACACAGTCAGAAGTAACTCAGCCAAAACAAAAGGCTAGAGTGTTTTAAAACGCTAGAGTGAGCTGGAGAGTGTCAGCCATCTGTGTTTGCGAATGCTTGAAGGCCAGAATATTGGCTCATTCGTTTTTTGTGCTACTAACAGCTGTGATACTAACAGAATGCCTTGGAAACATTCCCAAATTAGGAACATGGTATGTGTTCAGTGAGTTGAATTAAATGGAATTGTAGTATTGGCCGGATAAAGATACAGTTACTTTAGACCCCATAACTCCAGGGCTTATGACATTAAGTTTCTCATTCAGTACCAATCACATTAGACTGTTGTCCTGTGCAGATAGATATACATCTGGCAGTGACTCAGCAATCCAGATCCCTATCATCATGTGATGCCACCAGCCTCAGTATAGCCTTCAGAAAAAAATGTGAGAGATTAGGCCTGATTTCATATAAATAGGCAAATATATCATTTTCACTTCCCTTCTGCTGACCAGAGCCTCACTGGTGCCAGCTGAAATGCAAAGTGTCTCAAACATGCAGTCTTCTTGTGTGCCCAGAAAAATGAAATCAACATTGAGCATCTTGTGACCATGGCATATTTTAGACTTTCAGTCAGCATCCCAGCCGGTACTGGGACTATATTGGCCTGTCTGGGTCTGCATTCAAGCAGTAGTTCTTCAAATGAGAAACTATCCTCATGAGAGACCCTTAGAATTAAAATGTTGTCATGGTCAAATGAGTTTTATCCCTGCAGACTATTTTTTTCCATAGGGATTTACCATGTACTTTTGTAAATTAAATGTGGAGAAGTCATATGGTTAAAAAAAAAAACTTTTTAATTTTGTATATCCCGATGTTTCCTAATTTTTAAAAGATTATTTTTCCTTATTTTTATGAATCATTACATCGGACTAACTATTGCTCTGTGGAACATATTCTGAGAGCAGATTCCCAGAGGATAAGATTTTAATTTTGCCTGCACCTTGGAAGATAAGAATACATTTTAACAAAACATGCAACTTCATCATAATCAATATGGGTAATTAAAAAAAATTTCCCACCTTCTACATGTATTATCTCCAGTCTCCTCAACACTTATCACTGCAACTACACAGACTGGTAACAATAGTAATACTGCGATGAAAAACCAACTGCTCATTTTAAAAGAAATGAAAGGCGTCTTTCTGATGTTATTGATCATAAGTTGAAAAATCAGGTCCTTAATTAAAGCTTCCACAGGAAAACATGCCTATAGGCAACTTTAATTGGCAATTTAATGAATAGGGAATTGAGAGAATTCAGTCGTCTTTGTATCTCCAGCACGTATATGCTACTCTCCAAGTTTATAATTAGAGTACCAGGAAAATATTTCCCACCTGTGAAATTAACTGATAAAAATTGCTCATCCTTCCCAGTGAACACCCTGGATTGATAAGACAAAGCAACAAAGCACTTTCATCAACAAAGCCAGACTTTTATTAGTCAATCCTATTTGTTCAAATACCTCTTTTACAAAATACTTTTTCTGATCGACTCCTACTGAAAGAGTAGTGATATATATCTATGCAGATTGACATTTAGGTTTGTCTTCTTTTCAAGGAACTAGATAGAGTAATTTCTGTTAAGATTTGATTCTCCCTTTCCATCCCTCATATGTATCTAATAAAAAATTCACTTTCCTTAGGGAAGACATTTTCTGCCAAAAAAAAGTCCATTTCTCTTAAAGTACAGCATAATTTAGATAATTTCATTAATCCTGGATTTTGATGATTTACAGAAGCATTTTTAAATTTTTTATTTTTCATTTTTATAAAACAGCTTTTTGACTTACATGCTATAAAATTCAGTTGTTTAAGGGTACTACTGAATAATATTTCCTAAATTTATAGACTTATGCAGTCATCACTATAACCCAATTTCAGAACATTTTCATCATCTCAAGAAGAAACTCCTTGTTCATTTTTAATGACTTCTCATTCCCACCCCCACCACCAGGAAGCTACTCATCTACTTTTTGCCCCTATAGGTTTGTCTTTTCTATGCATTTCATGTAAGTGGAATGATACAATATGTAGTACTTTGGATCTGGCTTCTTTACTTAATATATATAATAATATATATATATATACATATATTTTTTACAGCATGTGTGAGTACTTCATTCTTTTTATTACTGAGTAGAATCCCATTGTATACATGTATTGTATTTTATCTATTCACAAGTGCTTCCACTTTTAGAAAGAATTTCAGTTCTGTTGTGGTATACTTGACAACATTTTAGGACACTTACTTTTAATTAATTTTATTTTGAATTTTTTATGTTTTATTTTTATAATTGATATATAAAATATATTAGTTTCAGGTGTACAACAGAGGGATTCAACAATTACATACATTATGAAATGCCCACCATGGAAACAACATAAGTGTCCATCCATAGATGAATGGATAAAGAAGATTTGATATATTGACACAATGGAATATTACTTGGCCATAAAAAAGAATAAAATCTTGCCATTCATGACAACAAGGATGCACTTACAGGGTACTATGCTAAGTGAAATAAGTCAAACAGAGAAAGACAACTACTATATGATTTCACTTATATGTGGAATCTAAAAAACAAAACAAATGAACATACCAACAGACAAATGGATAAAAAGAAACAGAACTCATAAATACAGAGAACAAACTGGTGATTCCCAGAAGGGAAGGGGCGTTAGTGGTGGTTGAAATAGGTGAAGGGGATTAATAGGTACAAACTTACAGTTATAAAATAAATAAGTCATGGGAATGAAATAGTAAGACATTTAAAATATGCATTACCTGGTGATTTGACATACAAATACATTATGAAAGGATTTCCCCTCATCTAGTTAATTAATATATTTATTACCTGAAATATTTATCTTCTTTTTTTCTGGTGAGAAGAGTTAATTTCTACTTTCTTAGCAAATTTAATTATACAATATAGTATTATCAACTGCAATCACATTAACATTAGATCACCAACCTCATTTTTTCATGGTTGAAAATCTGTACCTTTTTACCAACCTCTCCCTATTTCCCCCAATGACTTAGTTCTTGGCAACCACTTTTCTACTCTCTGCCTCTATGGGCTTGACTTTTCTTAAATTCCATATATAAGTGATACCAGGCAATATTTATCCTTCTCTGTTCTCCTGTCTGGCTTGTTTTACTTTGCATTATTATTTTACTTTTCATAATACCCTCAGTGTCCACCATGTTGTTGCAAATGGCAGGATTTCCTTTTTTCTCATTATATATGTTTAATATATATTTTATATGTTATTATTTATACATAATGTTGAATCATTATTATTATATATACAAAAAATCTTATTCATTAATTCATCCACTGTTGGACACCTGGGTTATTTCTCCATCTTGGCTATTGTGAATAATGCTGCAGTGAACATGGGGAATGCAGATGTGTCTTCAACATCCTTCTTTGATTTTATCTGGATAAACCCGCAAGTAAGATTGTTTGATCAGATGTAATTCTATTTTAAGTATTTTGAGAAGCCCCCTCAAAACATTTTTTTTCCTCCTAAAAACAACAAACTGTTGGTTGCCAGAGGAGAAGTTGGTGAGGGGATGGGCAAAAGAGGTGAAGGGGAGTGAGAGATACAGGCATCCAGTTATGGAATGAATATATCACAGAGATGGAAGGTATAGCATAGGGAATAAAGTCAATGATATTCTTATAGCATTGTATAGTGACAGATGGTAGCCACACTTGTGGTGAACAGAGTGTAGAGAGTTGTTCAGGCACTATGTTGTACACCTGAAGCTAATGTAACATTAGTTGACATTAGTATGTCAACTGTACTTGAATTAAAAATATGCTTAAGTTTCTATTTATTTAAGTAATCTCCACATCCCACATGGGGCTCAAACTCACAACCACAAGATCAAGTTGCATGCTCTTCCAACCGAGCCAGCCAAGTGGCCCCAAAAAACATTTTTACAATAAAAATAACAACTGAGTGCCTGCTATATTATCATGTAGAGATATTTTTGATTTATTATTTATATATTACTGTATCATTAATTTTTACTAGTATTTATTATTGTTTTATTATTTATATATTTTTCTCTAATCTGAAACTCTGAGAACAAATAAATGTTAAATATAATTTAGTGTTCAGATTTACCTCTCTTTTGACTTTTAGCTATTTTTAAGATTTTCCCTACCTCAAGGCTTTGAATGGTATCTATATAATCAATATTTAGATTCCAAATAAATATTTCCAGTCACTGTCTCTATCTTTCCTTCAAACTCTGATAATTGGTATCCCTACTTGAATATCTGGCAGACGTTCAAATATAATACATCCAAAACTGAACCTCTGATCTTTGCCCCCAAATCTATGACTCCTACAACCTATCCATTACATTAAATGACAAAATTCTACCATTTGCCTAGACCAAAAACTCTGGTATCCCCCTGGACTCCATGTGTATTCAGTTTGGCAATCCTATTCACTTTATCTTCAGAGTACAGCCACTGTCCCCTGCGACCTCCTTGGCACAAGCCATTATTGTCTCTACTTAGGATTGTTGCAGTAGTCTCTTATGTTAGCCCATATCTCTTACTATGCCCTTGCCTCCCTTCAGAATGCTCTTAACAAAGGAGTGAGCATGACCTGCTATATCAGGTCATTTCATTTCTCTACTCAAAACACACCCAGTGCCTTTCCTATTCCCTCTCTTACCACTCTGACTGCTTAGCCATTATCCAAGGCATCCTTCTACATCAGGGTCTTTGCACCTATTATTTCTTCTTATTAGAATTCTTTTCACTAGATGCCAGCAAAGTCTTTCTTCTTTCAGACCTTTACCCAGATGCCATCTTTTCATTGCAGACTTACATAATTACCCTAACTAAAATTACAACTACTTTTTCTCAGTCCACTCTCCTTTCCTTCTTTGCTTTATTTTCTTTCATAGAATGTATCACCATCTAATACTCAAAATATTTGGATTTTTTGTATTACTAATTGCACTCCCACTAGAATATAAGCCCAGGATAGTAGGAATTGACAACTTTTTTCTTGCTGTACCCTTGCAGCTATTTATAGGGTAAATGAAGGAATGAACCACTGTGTATCCTACTGATCTTTGTGCCCAGGGTGAATTCCCAAGTTGTGGTTCTTAACTAAGATCTTGTTTGGAGGCTTAACAGTTCATTTATGCATCTCTATAGCCTAGAACTGGAGGATAACCATCTTCACCAGTGTACCCAATCACTTTTTTTTTTTTGAGATTACCCAGGTCCCTTATGCATACGATATCCCACATGCTTTCATATACACAAGCACACACACCACACATGCATGGGCACATGCACATATGGGCATATATACATATTCCTGATATACATTCTAAGGATTCCTCATATAAGCAAGACATTTGGGACTTTTCACTAAAGGCAAGTTTTAAGCTGTAGCCCCAGAGTGCCTGAAACAACTCCAGTTTTTGCTTCTTTCTTTTTTTTCTACTTTTCTTCCATATTACTTTTTACTGGATCTGTTAAGAGAGAACACCTGGTTTTTAATGCTGCCTCAGATAGAGAATCCATTCTGGAAGTGACAAGGCATATATTAATAGCCTTTGTTAAGATCCCTAAAATTAATTCATATTCTCCAAGTTCTGGATTCATTGACTTTTGGAAGAAACATAAATCTTTATATATGTAATGCCATTTTTACAAACCTTCAAATGAGTGGTAATATAAAAACCACATTATTTAATGTCAGAATGAATGTTTCCTCTAATTAATGCCTTAGGGGAAAAAACTCCTTCATATCTAATAAAGGCCCCCATTGTTTATGATTAAAACATACATCAGCAGTAAAAAAAAAGAAAGAAATTTTTGTAAAATCCATTTGATGCTATGAACTCAATAATCCTTTCAAATAGTGATTAAACTGAATGCTGTTATTATGCATACATATGCTTTTTGTTAGGTGTCACTAGAATTTAAGAAAAGGATATTTCCTCATATGCTTCTTCAAATTTTATTAAATTCAATATCAATGATGCACATCTATGAACATCAATATAGGAAATAATACATCTTTCAAAACTATCTCAAAAAGATTCAATGACTTGCTATGAAACCGAGTAAAGAAATATTCTGCTTCTCTCCATGGGTGCTAGTAGCAGAAACCAATCCCCAGAGACCTTAAAATAAAAACATCAGCTAGAAATAGATTAGTACAGAACATCATGTCCATAACAAAAGAAAATCGAATGACTTCTAAGGATAGGATAAATATAAAGATTATAAAAACTTTAGGGAAATAAAATTATCTTTCCACTATCACTTTCTGGCAAAGTGTCATGAAAGCAAAAACAAAACAAATGACAAATCTGGGATAGCAAAGCAGTGTAGGTCAACAAAAGAAATTACATAAGCTTGAGTTGAGTTCATTACAAATAAACTAAAGAGAATATTATCTCCACGTACTTAAGATACAGGGCAATAAACAACTATAAAATAAAAGATAATCAACAATCAGGAGAAATTAGTAGCTCTCGATCAATATTTGATGCATTATTACGGGAAGACAATCTACTGTGGCTTCCACTATTTCTCTAAATACTTTGTTTTCATGGATTCTGAAACGAAAGAAATTTTATTATTCTCAAAGTAATTTCATTGATTATCACTAAATAAGTTTAAGATCCTGCTTCCTTTTACGATTGGCAAACGTTTAGAACCTTGTCACTATGTTGTGCCCATCATTGGACCGGCGGAAGTATCTACTCTGACACGTTGCAATAGGAATATTTTTATTAAAAAATTTTAGAAGATATCATTCAAACTTTAATACAATTTTTTAAACGTAGGGAACAATTAGACCAAATTTAATTCTTTGTTCAGATTTCCAAGGAGAATGATGGAGCCATATAGTAGACACTGAATTACTTGCCCCGAATCATCAGAGTCCCCTTCCCTTCTGCATTCCTCGACCATGTGGGTAGGAAAATTGTACTACTCACTTGTCCAACTGGTCTTGCAGCTAAAAGTGGCCATGTGACCTCATTCCAGCCATTGAAATATAAGAGGAAGCTACAGAGAAGCATACACACATACAGGAGACCTCTTTTCAGGGGATAAACTTAGCTAGAATTCTGCTTTGGTTTTTGTCCCTTGTGCTTTTTTCCTTATCTATTTTTCTACTTTGTATATGACTGAGATTAATGGAGAAGCAGCAGCAATCTTACCATCCTGAAGCATAAAATATATGACTATTAGAAGTCTTGGAGCATGAAAATAAAAGAAGGTTGGGTCTTTTCAGTACTGCTGTACAAACCAAACTTTGTCTTAAACTTACACTTTTATTGCATGAAACAAATAAACATTTCACCAATTATGTTAATTATAGCAAGTGTTAGTTGTTTGCTATGGAACTAATTTCTGATCAGTAATTTAGAGTTTTTACTATTTTTATTTGAAGTTTATAAAACATTCTGGATAAATTGTTTTCCAAATGTATTTTGCAATGAAACATTTAACAACTTATTAAATGCCATCTGATTTCACCAAATGTAACTTCTCCCTTTTTGAGTTTCCTTTTAGGAATATTTTTTCTGCATAGTTTAATTTTCCTGGGTCAAAGTTTGAACCATATGCAGCTTTAAGCATAGTCTGTCTTATTTTTGATCATTTTGATCAAGTCTAAATTTTCTTTTGTTTATTATAATAGTTTTTATCTTTGACAATAAAGAAAAGTTTCATCAGTGATATTGTCTGCATTGTTGGTCATTGTCGTTTTATATCAGAATGATTTTTTGAATACTAGTATTTTTTACAGTCTAACAAGTATGTTAAATAATACTCATAATGCATGTTCAGAATTCCGTTACAATCCAGCTGTGAAAACTAGAAGTAATTATTTTCCTTCATCCTTTATTTAATTACTGATAATATCATGAGTTGTAACTACACATAATATATAAAGAACACATCTCATTTTACAAATGAATGTACATCTTAAATAGAACTCATGGAAACAATCAGTTTTTTGTAGTTTCTCTTAGAAAAATGAAAATAATAACTTTAGTCATGAGAGAGAAAATAAACAAAGCAGGAAGTACTTTATTATAATAAACACAGAAAATTATAAAACAACAGAAAAAGAAACAGAGCAAGTATATTATGTTAAAAATGCTTTTGTAAAACACATTTGATTAATTCCAAGATTTTATTATAAACTGTTTAGCATATATATTAGCAGAAATGTTAGCATTTATCTTTCTCACTTTTTGCTCTAAATAATGAAATATTGGATCATGATTTCTGCTTTCAAAATATTGCACACTGTAAGAATAAACTATTCACAACCACATGAAACAAAGTGGTTACATCTCACATGTAAAATATTGAGCACAAAAGCCAGACACAATAAAAGCCATCCATCAGAGCCCAATTTTTATGAAAGTCAGTAATAAGCAAAATTAATGTATGACTCTAGAAATCAAAATAGTAGTTTCCACTGACAGATGATATTGAATAGGAAGGAGCATAGGAAACATTTTGGGGTGCTAAATGTAGTCAACATCCTGACCTGAATTGTTGATACATAAACAAACATGAACAGCTCATCAAACTCTACTGTGATCCATGAACTTTGAATTCTCTATGTGCAAGTTACTCCTCTGCTTAAGAAACAAAAGAAAGAAATGCTGAATTATGATTTTTAAAGACCTTTTGCTCATATCATTGTACTTCAGATCAGAATTTTGAGTTTAAATTTTCAATTTTATTTAAAATAAAATTGGTGTCTAAACATTCTAATAACTCATATGGCAAGTTAAAGTTGCTGACATTTAGTAGCTAATCCAGAGAAAGCGATAAAACTCTAAGAACTTTTATTCTATGTTCTATAGTGCTAGGATGGGGGGATCCCTGGGTGGCGCAGAGGTTTGGCGCCTGCCTTTGGCCCAGGGCGCGATCCTGGAGACCCGGGATCGAATCCCACATCGGGCTCCCGGTGCATGGAGCCTGCTTCTCCCTCTGCCTTTGTTTCTGGCTCTCTCTGTCTCTCAGTCTTTCATGAATAAATAAATAAATAAAATCTTTAAAAAAAAAAAAAAAGGATGGGAAGTAGCTTCAATTTGAGAAAAAATAAGAAATTGGTTAAAACTTATGGACCAGAGATCTTAAAAAATGGACCAGGCAAACACATGCTTGGGTGAAAGAAAAGTTAAAAGTAAACGTTCAGTGAAGGGAATGTAACAGTTAATAAAAATCTATCCAATCATTTTTTTTCTTCATTTTAGTTGTGATATTTTATACCTCGAATGTAAGAATTTGTACAATAGCTGTTTCTTTTCTCTCTAAAACAAATAAATATTAAGACAAAATTGGGAATCAAGGTTGTTTTTTTTTTTTTTTTCCCATTCCCTTTACCTCTAGGTGGCACCTGTGAACTGATGAAATATAGACTGAGCAAGTTCTGTCACACCCCCAAGGTTCATTTGGAAGCTGCCTTCCTACCTTTACCTCCTCCATCTTCAAGACCAGGGCTTCAGTGAGCTCAAGGGGATGAAGTGGAAAGGCAACAGGGTTCTAACAAGAGGACCCAAAATAAAAGTCCATATCTCATTACTACAATGTGGATTTGGCCCAGCCAATTCAATGTTTCTGAGTCCCATTTATTTAAAATATGTAAAATGGAGAGAACAGCAGAGAGGTAGTGTAGACTATATGTAATGGTTTTAGCATATTTCTATCTGATTTTAATACACTTGGATTTCTCTCCAAATGTAAAATATTACTGATGGGAGACAGGATTACAGGAGGTGAAATATGGATTGGTTTTAAAACCAGTGGATATGGGAGTAAATAAAATATATATGAGAATTTTGAGGACTGATACATTCAAATAAAGAACTATGAAACTCAACTCATCACTATTGTTCAACAATTGATACTAGAATAATAGATTTGTGAAGTTAAAAAGCATTTTTATATATGTATATTTTTTATTGGAGTTCGATTTGCCAACATGTAGTATATCACCCAGTGCTAATCCCATCCAGTGCCCCCCTCAGTGCCCATCACCCAGTCACCCCATCCCCCCGCCTACCTCCCCTTCCACTACCCCTTGTTCGTTTCCCAGAGTTAGGAGTCTTTCATGTTTTCTCACCCTCTCTGATTTTTCCCACTGATTTTCCCTCCTTTCCCCTATGATCCTTTTCACTATTTTTTATACTCCCTGTATGAGTGAAACGTATAATGATTGTTCTCCGATTGACTTACTTCACTCAGTATAATACCCTCCACAGTTCCATCCACATTGAAGCAAATAGTGGGTATTCATCATTTCTAATGGCTAATATTCCATTGTATATATAGGCCACATCTTCTTTATCCATTCGTCTTTTGATGGACGCCGAGGCTCCTTACACAGTTTGGCTATTGTGGACATTGCTGCTATAAACATTGGGGTGCAGGTGTCCCGGCGTTTAACTGCATCTGTATCTTTGGGGCAAATCCCCAGCAGTGCAATTGCTGGGTCTTGGGGTAGCCCTATTTTTAACTCTTTGAGGAACCTCCACACAGTTTTCCAGAGTGGCTGCACCAGTTCACATTCCCACAAACAGTGCAGGAGGGTTCCCCTTTCTCCACATCCTCTCCAACATTTGTTGTTTCTGGTCTTGTTAATTCTCACCATTCTCACTGGTGTGAGGTGGTATCTCATTGTGGTTTTATTTGTATTTCCCTGATGGCAAGTGACGCGGAGCATTTTCTCATGTGCTTGTTGGCCGTGTGTATGTCTTCTTTGGCGAAATTTCTGCTCATGTTTTTTACCCATTTCATGATTGGATTGTTTGTTTCTTTGGTGTTGAGTTTAATAAGTTCTTTACAGATCTTGGATACTAGCCCTTTATCTGATAGGTCATTTGCAAATATGTTCTCTCATTCTGTAGGTTGTCTTTTAGTTTTGTTGACTGTTTCTTTTGCTGTGCAGAAGCTTTTTATCTTGATGAAGTCCCAATAGTTCATTTTTGCTTTTGTTTCCCTTGCCTTCATAGATGTATCTTGCAGGAAGTTGCTGTGGCCAAGTTCAAAAAAGGTGTTGCCTGTGTTCTCCTCTAGCATTTTGATGGATTCTTGTCTCACATTTAGATCTTTCGTCCATTTTGAATTTATCTTTGTGTATGGTGTAAGAGAATGGTCTAGTTTCATTCTGCACGTGGCTGTCCAATTTTCCCAGCACCATTTATTGAAGAGACTGGACTTTTTCCAGTGGATAGTCTTTCCTGCTTTGTCAAATATTAGTTGACCATAGAGTCGAGGGCCCATTTCTGGGTTCTCTATACTGTTCCATTGATCTATGTGTCCGTTTTTGTGCCAGTACCACACTGTCTTGATGATCACAGCTTTGTAGTATAACTTGAAATCTGGGATTGTGATGCCCCCAGCTCTGGTTTTCTTTTTTTTTTTTTTTTTTAATTTTTATTTATTTATGATAGTCACAGAGAGAGAGAGAGAGGCAGAGACACAGGCAGCGGGAGAAGCAGGCTCCATGCACCGGGAGCCCGATGTGGGATTCGATCCCGGGTCTCCAGGATCGCGCCCTGGGCCAAAGGCAGGCGCCAAACCGCTGCGCCACCCAGGGATCCCTCTGGTTTTCTTTTCCAATATTCCCCTGGCTTTATTCGGGGTCTTTTCTGATTCCACACAAATCTTATTTGTTGAAAGTCCATGGTATTTTGATAGGGATTGCATTGAACGTGTAAATTGCCCTGGGTAGCATTGACATTTTCACACTATTAATTCTTCCAATCCATGAGCATGGAATATTTTTCCATCTCTTTTTGTCTTCCTCAATTGCTTTCAGAAGTGTTCTGTAGTTCTTAAGTATAGATCCTTTACCTCTTTGATTAGGTTTATTCCTAGGTAACTTATGCTTTTGGGTGCAATTGTAAATGGGATTGACTCCTTAATTTCTCTTTCTTCAGTCTCATTGTTAGTGTATAGAAATGCCATTGATTTCTGGGCATTGATTTTGTATTCTGCCACACTGCCGAATTGCTGTATGAGTTCTAGCAATCTTGGGGTGGAGGCTTTTGGGTTTTTTATGTAGTGTATCATGTTATCTGAAAAGAGGGAGAGTTTGACTTCTTCTTTGCCAATTTGAATGCTCTTTATTTCTTTTTGTTGTCTGATTGTTAAAAAGCATTTTGTAATGATGCTTTGATTTCAAATTTTTTCATGGAAAGAAAAGAATTATAAATGTACAAAATATTGTCTAAAAATTCAATGTTTCTACCAATCTAGAGCAGTGAAGTTTTAAAGAAATCTGTAATCTTTGTTCAATATTGTACATTGTTAAAGATACTGACATGAGTTTTGTATGCATTTTGGACAAATTTCAATGTATTCTACATGTGTAAAATGCAATTGGAAACTCACAATGAAAGTGTAATTCCATTCAATTTGACCGTATCTTTTCTCTAATTATTTTGATATATTTTTAATTACATCTTATTAAAATAGAAGTAGGTGCTATTTACTTGTGCCACATCTTCCCCATTACAAAGTAAATTATTTAGATAGAGAACATTTAGAGCTGCTTGAGAGGAATTGTTTCTGACAAATATGCATTCACTGCTATTTAACATTTGGTGCTCCAGGTGCCTCAGATTGATTTTTTGTGAAAATAAATTTTTCCAGGAGCATGGAAACTGTTTTTTAATTCTCAAGCACTGTTTAATTTATGATTTATAATTTTTTTAAAGATTTTATTTATTTATTCATAGAGGCAGAGAGAGAGAGAGAGAGAGAGAGAGAGAGAGGCAGAGACACAGGCAGAGGGAGAAGCAGGCCCCATGCAGGGAACCCGACGTGGTCTCCAGGATCACACCCCGGGCTGCAGGCGGCGCTAAACCACTGCGCCACCAGGGCTGCCCTGATTTGTAAAAAAACACTCTGCCAGATTTTCCTTCTTTAATATGAAGATACCATTCATTCATTGAACTGTCATTAATGTTTAAGATGAGTATCTTTGGGGAGGTGGGCGGGGGGCGGGTGGAGGTAACTGGATGATGGGGACTGAGGTGGGCACTTGACGGGATGAGCACTGGGTTTTATTCTATATGTTGGCAAACTGAACACCATTAAAAAATAAATTTATAAAAAAAAGATGAGTATCTTTGAGATTTCATTTTATTAAAGAATCTGGGAGGTATTTTGTTAAAATATTAAAAGAAAAAACTCCTTCATTGACTAAAAGATTTTTATTCTAGTTGATATTTATTTTATTCATTATTTCCTGTTGGTCATATTTTGCTTCTCAGTTTAAAAAAGAAGACGTATACTATTTATGCTATATACGCAGAGCAAAAAGCAAAGTCCAACTATCTAGGGAAAACTTTCTCTCATCCACATATAAATTCATGGTCTAATTCTATCCACAATAAAATATCCATTCTGTAATGATCTTATTATTTTTCCTCCATTTTCGATTCTTTCATTTTTGTTAAAATTGAATTAATTAACATATAATACATTATTAGTTTCAGAGGTAGGGAGTTCAGTGACTCAGTCTTATATAATACTCAGTGCTCATTACATCATAATGATATTATTATATATACATTTGTTTTAATGTACTCATTTCACATAATAAAATATGACCATCTATGTCATTACCCTCTAATATTTTTATTGTTGATCTTTTTTCCTACCTCCTTAAATCTAAATGTTTTGGAAATGCTAACTTGGATTTTGCATTATATTTAGGGCAACGTTTTAACTCCTCTACTGATATGTACACAGGAAAATTCTAACCGTGGCAGCAAAGGGTTTGATGTTCCACAAGGTGCATCAAAAATTCACCAAACAGGGGCATCCTCATGACTCAGTAGTGTCTGCCTTTGGTTGGGGTCGTGATCCTGGAATCCTGGGATCGACCCCATGTTGGGCTCCCTACTTAGTGGGGAGCCTGCTTCTTCCTCTGCCTCTGTGCACTCTCTCTCTCTGCCTCATGCTCTCTCTCTTTTAAATAAATAAATAAAATCTTAAAAAAATCACCAAACAGAAAAGACAATTTTGTCTGATGTTCAGACAAACAGCCATTTTGAATACTGTTCTTTCTGATTGTCCCTGAAATCCACTTAAGTTTTTTCCTATTAAAATGCTACTTTTTGGGCAGCCCCGGTGGCTCAGCGGTTTAGCGCTGCCTTCAGCCCAGGGTGTGACCCTGGAGACCCCGGATCGAGTCCCACATCGGGCTCCCTGCGTGGAGCCTGCTTCTCCCTCTGCCTCAGTCACTGCCTCTCTCTCTGTCTCTCATGAATAAATAAATAAAATCTTTTAAATAAATAAATAAATAAATAAATAAATAAATAAATAAATAAATAAATAAAATGCTACTTTTCCTAAAAAAGTTTTCTCCCTTTTTTCTCAATTGTGGGTATTTTCTTTTTGTCTTCTTCAAACTAATGTCAAGTTTAATCTTTCTTTCATTTCTGTTTTCCTTATTTTCTTCATATTATACAACTAAATTATTTTTCTTTTTGTCATTAAGTACTTGGTTGTAAATGATGAGCTACAATTAAAATGTTATTTCTAATGAAATTAACTGTTCCAAAAGGTTAGCAAATTGGAGATGAAATTCAATCATTAACAGATACTTATTTCTCTATTTGGTTATATATATATATATTCAACCTTGATATTTGAACTAGTCATTGCTATTTTCCTCCTCCCTAGAATAGCCGTGTGTGTGTGTGTGTGTGTGTGTGTGTGTGTAGAGGATACATGAATGTGTGTGACTGTGCATGACAACAAGGAAGACCATAAGTGAAGTCATGAAAAGTACGAAGTATGCTGTGAGTCAGCTGACAATCTGTTCAGTTTGAGCTCCTTTTTCCACAAAACTGAGAATGAATATACACAGAAGTTATTTTGTTTGTTTGTTTGCTCAATATTATATTTGTAGGTGTTTTTGATTAAGGAAATTGGTTTTGGTGGATCATTGGTATTTTTAAGCACAAGAAACTAGACATAAATCTTTCCAGAAACTTGTGAGAGAGATAAGAATTTACTCTCTCCCATTGGATTACTAGAAACACGTGTATGCTGGAGGAGTGCTTAGTCACATTTGTAGAAAGGATCTTAGAAACGGATATCCCAGGGCCTTCATTTTGCAAATAAGAAATGCAAGGCAGATTCATACTGAAAAATCTCAAAATCTTTAAATATCAAGCCAGTAAGAATGTCTTGTTAGAGAAAATGCAGATAGTTTGAGAAATTGCTGACATCTAATGGAGACTGCCAATGCAGGGCAAATTGAGGATGGTTTTTCTATTTTATCTTTCAACACACTTACTGTCCTACCCCACAGCATTTCCTACCATCATGACTTAAAAGTGCAAAGCAAATACCAAAGCCTGATACTTGGCTGTTTCTTTGCTCTCCTCTCGGAGAATGTAGTTTCACTGCTTGCTTCTGAGTTTCTGAACCAGTTTATTTCCCATCTGGCTCTTATCAGCCAGCAGCATCAGTGCATCCCTGAAGGTTTTCCTTCAATGGTCACAGGCTGAAGTGGCTAAACATCTGATATTTATCAGTCTCCTTGAAGGTGGAAAGGAAATGGGCTCTTGAGATTGGAGTCTGGAATTAATTAGAAGTAGAAGGCAGGTTGCAAGATAGATGATTACAACACACCAAAAATAGAATAGGCCAAAGAGGAGAAAAAAGGATAATTAGCGCTTATTATACTGGTCTTAACCCCTGTTTTACATCCGAACTGACAACTTTGATTCCACCTTTAACAAATGCTCTTTGTAAGCAGTAATTCTGAACACTTATTCCCAATTTTCAAATTGTGCCTCTATTCAAGAATCATTTCTCTGATGTTCACGCCATTTACCATGGGCTTTCTGGGAGGATATGCTTTAGTTTTCCTTTGGAAATGCTGATCTACTAGCCCCTCCTTCCCTTCTCACAGAAGTACTGGCTGAGGGACAGTAAATTCACTTAAGGGGAAAAACAGTAAGAAAGCTGGATTTAAGAATTTTGTCTTAAATATGCAATACCATGCATTAGTACCTTAGATGTGAATCTTGGAATCAGCCTGTAAGAATTTTTTTTATACTCCCTATATGCAAAGAGCAAATCAAAGATCATGGGAGTATTTTGCAAAAACAAGCACCTGCCTGCAGGAATTTCATAACCCACAAATGTTTATTTTACTAAGGACAAATAATGTGAGATAAAGGAGTGGATAAAAACAGATCAACAGGACTATTTAGAAGAAAAATAAATTTTCAAGTCACAAATAATTTTTCTCAACCAGCCATGACTAAAATGAATTTTATATTGTCTTTTGCATCTTCTCTGCTACCACTTGACATAAAATGAGTCTTTCCACATGGATTTTCAATCCTGAAACAAAGCCTTTCATTTGTATGACTTCATGTGTTTTGTGCAAGCTGTTCCTTTGTCTGGAATGCCCCTCTGTACTTTTATTCCTGTTAAATTCTTATTTATTTTCCAATGCTCAGCTCAGAGTTTCTCTTCTTGCTTGATTCTTTAGCTAATCTCCATTAAGAAGGTAAAATCTTTCTTTCCTTGGCACTCTGCACTAATCACTATAATGGCACATAAAATATTAGAATATACTAATTTGGTAGTAAGACTATATTCCCAACTTTCAAGAGAGTGCACTGAAGACATGAATGATGTTATGAAGGTTCTTTGTAGAATTTAGCCAAAGAAAACAATATATTATAAGTGAATGAGCAAGGAAAGAAAGAAAAGGAGAGAAACTGTGCATTGTTTTCTTCATTACTTTTCACTTCTTTTACCTTTTGTTCCCTATACTGTGAAGAAATTGAATGTGAAAAGAAAAAGAGAACAAGCATAGATCATTAGAAATGTAGAACACTGGAGCTGGAAGGCTACTGATCCAATTTCTTCATGGCACAATTGAGAGAAAGAGAGAAAAAAAAGCACAGAATGGATAAGTGTAAATAATAATCCTCCTAATGATCTACCCAGCTACCTAATGTCTATGTTTTTAACCCAAGATGATTTATTTACTCACAAAAATATTTATTAGATACTTACGCTATGAACTTATGGGCTAGGCACTAGAAATATGAAGATGAATAAAATATAGCCCCTCTAATTAGGAAAGTCAGTCTGAGGCCCTGAGGTTTGATGAAAGGCTCACAGTCTCCAGAAGTTAGCACAGGACAGACTAGAGCACTGAAATATCATAGCATGCAGAGGTACTGCAATTGGTCAGATGCCCAAGGTTACCTCGAAAACCATTAAGCCTGAGCACTGGGAGTAGAAGGTAAGCATATCTTGTCTGTTCTTGGCTGCCTTCAGTAAGGCCTTACAAGAAAAAAAATTTACAAGCTTAGGCAAGAAGTTAGGGTTTTTTAAAGCAAAGATTAAATATAATGGAGACTGTCCAGAGATCATGAACTCTACAGGATTATAATTTCCAACTGCATTTTTACTTCAAACTGTAAAAGATAAGATTCAGAAAAGCAGTTAGCTAGGAACTTCTCAATCAAACAAGTGACAACTCTGAAGCAAAAAAATCAGCTTTAAGGGCTGTCCCACACATTATCTCAGATGGCCTTGATGTGACAACCATTATATTTAGAGAGAGAGAGAGAGAGAGAGAGAGAGAGAGAAACAAAACAAAACAAAACAACAACAAAAAACATAGTTCCTGGGAAACCAAGAAATATCAGGCTTGAAGGTTGTACCTAGGAAAAAGAACTTTGGATTTGTTTACTAGCATATAGGACTTCAAGAAACAGCAGATGGGGAACAATACAGTTTATCGAGGGTATCATATTACATTGAAAATAACCTGTGCCCCTGGACCAAAAATGTTTTTGAATGTTTAACTTTAAAACAATCCTTCCTAAACTATATAACCAGGAAATTGACTGCAGAAAGAGCAAACTTCCCTGGAGAACATAAGCCCACTCAAAGTAGGCCAAAACAGAAACCCCAAAGGAATGGAGTCAAGTGGCCCGGATAATAGAGAAGGGTGCTCATCCAAGGAAGCAGAATTGAGACCTAATCAAGGAGCCTTCCAACTGTGGTAGAGGCCTTCAGAAATTCTGCTCGCTCAGAGGAATTTAGAACTGTAATGGAACATGGGTGCTGGGACATTTTATTCTTTTCTTTTCTCATGGGAGTTCTTACTGCATTTTTCCTCTCCCTGTGCCATCATTGTACATTGAGTGTGTGTGGCAGGGTTAAATAAATTGTCATTTTAGGTTCTGATGCTAAGACTTGCACATCAACCAGGCAGCTGAGACACTGAGCGGGAGGAATTTGCTGGATGGGCTTGGAATTGTCTGTCCTAGAGAAGGAATGCATATGTTCTAGTTGTGGGAAGAAGGATGAATTATATATTTAGTGACTGAAAGGCTCTAAAGAGAATACTAGCTGATCACAAAACCTATTCTTTCTTCTCTGCACATAGCTACAAGATATTTCCCAGCTTCTCTTGCTGATGTATATGGCCATGTGACTGCTTCTGAACCAGTGAAGTGTGAATGGACATATGTGCTACTTACAGGCTTACCACAAAAACCTCCCAGTTACAACCCTCCATGGTCTTTCTTATCTTACCAACTGATGCAAATGAGCCCAGCAATACTGGATGCAACATGAAGTAAAAAAGTCTTGGATCTCTGAATCTTGACTTGGAACAGAGCCTCCTGTTAATGAGCAGTATTCATTTTGGACTTTCTGTGAGTGAGAAATAAATTTCTGTCATGCTTGAGTCATTAGAATGTCATTGTTTGCTACAGAAGTTATGCTTCTCCAAATAATGTAACTGAAGAGAAAAACCATGAATCTTTAGGGCTTCTGGAGCTGTTCCTGTCCTTACTTTTTCAGAGGCTGTGCTATTAAGCAATCTATATTTTTCATGAGCTGCATAAGTTGATGCAAAGATTCTCTGTTTCTTGCAATCCTAAGAACCTTAACTGATATGGTGTAGATAAGAGAGAAATTGAATCTTTTCTTTTTCAAGGTTTTATTTAAATTCCAGATAGTTAACATATAATATTACTAATATATTTTTAATATTATTAATATATAGTGTAGAATTTAGGGATGCATAACTTACATACAACACTGGGTGGTCATCATCACCATAAGTGCCCTCCCTTAATCCCCATCACCTATTTCACCATCCCCTCCACCCCCCGTATCCTTCAGTTTGTTCTCTGTAGTTAAGAGTCTGCTTCTTGGTCTGCCTCTGTTGGTTTTTTACCCCGTTTGTTCATTTGCTTTGTTTCTTGAATTCCATATATGAGTGAAATCATATGTTATTTGTCTTTGAGAGAAATTGAATCTGACAGCATAGAGAGATGGGGAAGATTCCAAGAACTCTTTAGCTGAACCCAATTAGATGTGTGATTTAAGAGAAGAGTCAAGAGTAACTGCCATATTTGCATGGCAGCTTGGGTAACTGCATGTTACTAACTTAGTAAGCTTAGGAGGTTTTCAAGATATTCAGTTTAAAATATGTTTGAGATGTCAAATGGAAATGGCAATGGAAAGAAGAAACTGTTGTCCCCACAGAGAAAACTAAGCTAAAGATCCCAGAGTCAGGAAAGCAGGTGTTAAACCAGTGTGTAAGATTTCCCAGGGACAACTCAGAATTATAAGAACAAGGGACAAAAATAGGTGTCTGGATTCACCTACAATGACTTTTTTAAAGATTTTATTTATTTATTTGAGAGAGAGTGATAGTAAGCATGCACAGAGGGAGAGGGAAAAGCAGACTCCTCACTGAGCAGGGAACCCAAAGTGGTACAAAGATTCTGAGATCATGACCTGAACCAAAGGTATACACTTAACCAACTGAACCACCCAGGTACTCCTTACTTATCTCATTTAAGGGGTTAAAAAAAAAGAGACTAACAAAAGAGAATTATACCATTTTTCCCTACTTGGGCTACAACTAATTTTTAAATGCTTATATGGGTAAAGTTGATTGACTTATATTGGGGGGAGGAGATGTGATAATATATTGAGGGAGATATAAAGTCAAAGTGAACGGGAATATATGAGAATAAAAATAAATTAGAACATAATGTAGTCTCTGGGGGAAGAAAAAAATGGAAAATAGGAGGGGACAATAGGAGTGAGTTGGTATCAGGTAAGTATGGAGATTTTTCTAGAAAACTAAAGAAAACAACCTGTGAAAATTCAAACAGCAAGTCATCTGGATATTATAGGAGAAGAAAAATAATTTTCCCTTCACTATTCTAAATCTTTGATTTAGACCTCTGACCCAAATAATAAAAGAAGTTTAATAAGATGTATACCCCCTGTATACATGGAAGAGATCTGGAAAACCAAGTAACTCTCAGAAATGGTCTAAGCCATTACCTTACATCTTACATCTCCAGTTAACGACAAAGAAAATGTTGAGAGGTTGGGGAGTCAATTATGAGATGCTGTCAGGAAAAGTACAGTAATGAGGGCAAGTTTGGTATGCAGATTCAAGTGATTGCCTCCTTCATTGGTAAGAGTTTCTAGAAATTTAGTCATCTTTCTCTTCCCGGTACAGAGAGGGAGATGTCCTTACAAATAGAGATTTTCCTTATGAGTGTAAACGTCTCTGCCAAAGGGTAATTTTACTCAGTTTTCATAACTTTTCCATGTCTACTACCTCTTAAAAATAATCAACCCCAAATAATCCTTAGGCCAAAGAGACATATTTTCAGGTGAGAAATCCTAGTCTTCAATGTCTTTGGTATAAAGTGTGAAGTATGGGTATGGATAAACAGTTAAAAATAACAATAAATTATTACTATCTTCTTAGCAAACCTGAAAGATTTCACCAAAAATTGCTAGAACTGACACATGAATTCAGCAAAATCACAGGTTATGAAATCAACATACAGAAATCTGTTGCATTTCTCCGTAACAATAATGAAGCAGTAGAAAGAGAAATCAAGGAATCAATCCCATTTACAATTGCACCAAAAACCATAAGATACCTAGGAATAAACCTAACCAAAGAGGTAAAATATCTGTATGCTGAAAATTATAGAACATATGTGAAAGAAATCGAAGAAGACACAAAGAAGCAGAAAAAACATTCCATGCTCACATATTCTGAATTGATATAATTCACTTTATAGTTCATTCCTTTATTGATATAGTTTATAATTTATTAACAATTTTTAAATGAAGTCATGATACTTTTATAATAATAAATTGTTTGAAATACTTTAAACATAGAATACTAAATTAGTATCCTTTTCAATAACTAGTGTTTTCTGAGTACTAACTCTGTTGTGCATTTTACGTGTATCATCCTCTGTAGTCTCCAATAGTCTAATGAGGTAGAAGCTCTTACTGATCTTAGGTGGCTCATGGGCTGGGAAGGGCTGCAAATTCCACAAAATACTCTCTATTGCCCTTTTATGGTAGCTTAAAAAAAAAGCCTTCTATCCCCAGTGATATATCATTAGTATCATTAGCACATTGCATCATTAGCCATTAATCGTTGAAAGACTATTTTTACCTGTATACTTGAATAAAACAATGACTAATAATCAAAGGCAGAAACAGTCATTGTATGAAATAGTGATTTATTCATTGTTCTGGGTTTCTCCTTAGCCAATTATTTCACCCATTCATATGGACCCTGGAAAGTATGTAAACTTTTCAGGTGCAAATATGCAAATTAAATATTTATTTTAACAAATAAGCAAGACTGGTCTTGTAATTCAGAAAAATCTGGATGAGTATGTAATTATATGGTTAATGGAGACTAGATCCATCGTCAATCCAGATACCCCATGCCATAAACATGTCACAAAACTGTCATTTCTGCTAAGGATACCATGACCTACAACTAAATGCTCTGAGCTTGCTCTCAGATGCATTTGGACTTAGAATGATCTAGCACTCACAATCATTTCTCAATAATAATAACAAAAAACCTGGTGTGTAATGGAATAAGTGTCACTTATAAAGGAATAGGTCTTTTTTTTTTTTTAACACTTTAACAAAGAGAATAAAGTATGTCTCTTCAATGAATAGAAATTCAGTTTGTCTCCAGACTTTCCAAACTATTTTGTTGAAAATTTCACCCTCTGGGAGTGCTGACAAGTTGCTTTTTGCTAGCATTTTTCTAATTATAAAATAAATGGCATTCTGATTAATGGAATTCTAACAGAAATAACTGATCTTATTTGTTGATGCTTATTTTGTACACATCTTCTGCTATTTCAGAATGTGAAAACATGATACTGATGCAATTGTTTCTACAAAGCAAACATGAGAACAATGAAGTTTTAATATAAGATATTTTAGGTATAGAATAATGTAGCAAAAGTGTTTGATTAAGCAAATGGCATGCAAGAGGCACAGCATGCATTATTAATTAACTCTACATTTTCATTGCTATTTCTTCTGTCTCTCTACCTATATATACATATATATATTCCTAATATTGACTATTATATATTTACAAGTGGTATTTGAAAAAGTATGTTATGTATATCTAAAAATTTTTATGATTAATAGAATATTTAAGCTGGTAGTCAATTTGAATAAAATTATTTATTTAAGAATAAATATCTTGCATGTATTTAAAGATTGCTGTTGTTTAAAGAGCCTGTCCCCAGTCCTTCATTTGCTCATTCATACATTTGATTCATATTTACCAGGAAGTTACTATCTGTCCAGTATTGTGATAAATGCTGTGAAGGATTCAAAGATTAATGGACAGAGTTCTTCCCCACAAGTAATTTAATATATAATTAAGATGTATATTTTATACAGAACATGGAAATAACTCTGAGATAGAAAACAAAACTGTTTAGGAGATAAAAATATCGCAGGATAACAAAATGCTAGAGGGGCTCAGAGGAAGCACACATCTCATATGGGCAAGAGAGACCTTAGCAGCTATTATGAAAGAGTTTAAGGTGGATAGAAATTTGTAGGCTTATGAAAAAGTATGGGGTACTATCCTGTTCATTCATAATCAAATGAAAAATTCTAGTTCCTGAAAATTTAACTGTATTAGATGAATTAGATTTTTTTCTCCGGCATTTCAGCAACTCAAATTCAAGGAGAATAAAATTCTGAGTTAAGTAATTCTTATAAAATGCCAAAAAAAGGTTGAAATTCAATTTAAGGTTCATAAGATCATCTGGGATATGAGACAAGGGTCATCCAGCTATCATTACTTGAAGTAGCACATCTCTCCAAGTTTCAGCAGAAAATATAACTTCAGGCAAATGGAGATACCTTGTTAAGTCTGTAGAAATAGATTTGCAGCTGGCAAAAAAGTATGCACGTGTAAGCTTTTACAAATATTTTGCGACTATTTTGAGGTGGGCCTGACTTTTTTTTTTTTTTTTTTTTTTAGATTTTATTTATTTATTTGAGAGAGCATGGGCATGAGAGTGGGGAGAGGCAGAGGGAGAATCTTAAGCCAGCTCACACCAGCATGGAGCCCAACAGAGGGCACTATCTCATTACCTTGAGATCATGACCTGATCCAGAAATCAAGAATCAGACGCTTAGGGACACCTGGGTTGCTCAGCGGTTGCGTGTTTCCCTTCTGCTCAGGGTGTGATCCCAGTTCGGGATCAGGTCCTTCATCGGGCTCCCTGCAAGGGGCCTGCTTCTCCCTCTGTCTGTCTCTCTGTCTCTTTCTCTGTGTTTCTCATGAATAAATACATAAGTAGAATCTTTAAAAAAAATCCGACGCTTAACTAAGCCACCCAGGCATCCTGATCCCTTTTTCACATGGGGAGACTGAGCCCCTCGTCTGCTCTTACAGCATTCACATTAAGACTATCCATTTTACATCATGCTTTCCAAAGGACAGCATCTGAGCCAGGCTGGCCAGATGGAGGCACATACAATAAGTGCTTTACCATCTCTGTGCCCTGGTTGTCTTGAGATCACTAGGCTCCACTCTCAATGATGAGCCACCATTCACAGTGAGACTTTGTCCTTCTCATTTCAAAACCTGGGCAAAGCCAGCCTGAGGATATGGCAAATGTAGATCACCACCCCAGGAGATTCCCTCCATTAGAGCATGGTAAGAGAAATATTTTCTTCAGCAGCTGGCCTCTAAAATATACCTCCAGTCAGCATTTTGTAAGGATTAGCATTATCATGGACCACTGCATCTGTGCCCCCTCCATCTTGGCTTTGTGGTTCAGTCACACTTCTTGTTATGTTCTTTTTATAATTCTTACTGCAGCAAATCTACCTGCTTAATGTGATTTATAATAATAATAATATTGCAGCTCCCATTGAACATGATTGATGCTTGTTTAAAGAGACATTAATACTTGTAAAAAGGTCAGGGTGTTAGTAAGATCTCAAAAATAAAATGTTAAATGAAAAAAATACAATAGGATGATATATACAATTTATGTACCAGTTTTTTTTCAAAACATGCAAAAATATACCTTATTCATGGTCACCTGTAGGTACATAAAAGAGTATAAAAACTGACTTAAAAAGAAAAACTGACTTAAAAAGAAATATACTATGTTTTTGACAGTGGTTGCCAGAACATTGGGGACATGGAGATGAAGGGAAATTTTAGAGACAGAGGTTAAATGAAATTTCAACTTTATATAAATGTATAGGTGCATGTAAATAGAAGTTTTTATTTAAAGATCTGAAGCAAAAATAATACTAATGGGTGTTAATTGTGGTAGAGAGTAGCTAAATGTATGTTATGTTCTTTCTTATATTTTTCTGTAACTCTGCTATGTCAAATAAATATGAATCTTAAAAAACAGTTGAGCTGGTGAGCTGAGGAGTATTCCTCCTGCAGCAACAGTGTCATTTTGCTAGACTTGGTTGTACTTTTTTTAACTTCCTGCGGCAGCTTGCTACTAAAGGCAGGGATGTTTCCCAAGCTCTATGAGAGTGGTAAAGTCTCAGACAAGATATAGTAAGGCATTGTTGATATGCCTATGAGGGCCAGGAATAAGCTCAAATTATAAGAGTTATTTATCACAAACATAGCCTCCCTGTGATCATACTTCCTTTATGGACAAACTCACATTTTTATACTGGTTTCTACCATCAAACATCAGATTTTTCTAAAGCATAAGTAAAAAAGTAGTTTCAGTAGAAAAATATTAAAATAATCTTGATGGGAAAGAAGCTCCAATGGTTTCTAGATGGAGGAGGTCTTAAAGTTTGGAACAGAATCCCTCTTGTTATGTCCCCAGATCAAAGTTGCTATGAAATAAAAGTAAAGGCACTAGAACTCTGTGGATTATGTTCAAGTGTTCTCAAATAGTCTCATAGAAAGAGAAAAACAAACCGATGAGTCAGTAGCTCAGTCAGTCGATTGACAATGATGCATTTCATTGTAACTCCTGAGGGATCAGCTGTTTAAAAACTTGACTTCCATAAAAATCCAAGGGGAAAAAGTATTCTAAGACATTTTATCTTCAGACACAAAGTACTACTTCGGAGTTTTAAAAGGCTGATGATTTGCCGAAACTGGATGCAGATAACATGTATCAGTGCAGATTTACTACTCAGGAGACACTGTGAGAATCAGAGATAGGGCCATCCATCTTGTTGCTGTTAGCAGCAGCAGCTGCAACATGCAGTAAACTGATTTTAGATTCACACCTCAGACTGAGCCCAACAGAAACTGTACTCTGCAGGGGCCGGGGAGTAGGGGGAAACTGTCCTGCCTTGCTGCATTCTTCTCTTGCCAGTGCTTTCTGTCTTCTATTTAGGGGTCTTCAAGGTTTCCTATCTTCCTCTAAGGGCCAGAAAAGAGTTGAAAAATGAGCACTGAAGCCTTGATGATATAGGAATCAATCAAGAACCATTTGCATTTGGAAGGGATTGAGCACATCTATCCCTACAAGCCCAATATAAATTCCTTTGCCTCTCTGACTTTGGGTAGCATGGTGTGCGGATGCCAGCTGGCAACGTGGTTCTGGTGCTTAAGAGCTCAGACTCAGTAGCAAGATTTGCCTGAGTTTGTGAGTTTTCCTGACACTGGACAAGTCATTAAATTTCTCTGTTCCCACGGAACAGGGAAGATAATACATGAAGATATTGACAGTACTTAATTCAAAAAGTTGTTGGTAAGATTGAATGAGTATAGTACATACAAACCATCCACCACCATGCTTAACCATCATCATTGATGGCAAAATGGCTGGAATCCTCAGTTAAATCTGAATGATTCAGGAAATCATTTAGGAGATGGAGTCATAACAATAGAACAAGGATATTGGAATAAACATTTTCTTTCCAGGTTCTCCCCACCACCACCCAGATCCAGGAGCTAATATGCTAGAGAAGCCAAATTCCATTACTTTCTCCCTCTACTGCTTGTGTCTCAGCCATGCTTATGTTTCTTTCACCTAATACTCAGCTGTGCTTTTATCTCTAGCCTTGGTGTTTGTGTAAGTCCTGTCAGCCCTCCGCATCAGGGGCCGGAGTTCTGCCATTGGCTAGATCTTCTGAATGAGCATCAAACATTCCTGGTTCCCAACTGCCTCTAGTTAAGTGAAGCCACATTTTCAAGGACACACACACAAACTTAAAACCTAGTTATGAAAGTTCATGAATCCATGGAGAATGTATTTTTAATTCTACCAAGTCATTTACTCTGACTATAAATGATATGATGTTCTTTGCCTTTAATTCACTGATCCTTTTTAAGTCCTACTAATTCTTAGTATCAGAGCTTGGGCTCACTTTCTCCCAGACTCCATCTTTGTGCTCCCATAGAACTCTGCAATTTTGCCATCATAGTTTTCATTATGGACAATATAGAATGATACAAATTTACCTAAGCCCTATGTTCCTAGAAAACAGGGATAGTTAAAGAAATCCTCCCACCCTCTGTGTTCTGGAAAATGATTTAGTGCAAAGAACTGCCCGTACCCATGTGATTTAGTTAAAACTCATGGGTAGTCCCTCTTGTTTACCCAGGACAAGACCAGACCCAGTCCCTCCAGATGCATATTCCTTATCTCATAAACAATGAACTCAACTCTTTGGCTGCTCTGATCAGTCAGAACAAGATGTCCACTCACTGACTTTACTTGACCAAGTTTTAATCAAGCTTCTCTCCTTCTCCTAGACCTCTGAGCGTTTATCCACCCTAGATCATTGGGACTCAGAACAGTCCTTACTAAAGAATTCCTGATAGAATCACTGATCCTGAGGGAAAAACATCTACTTTGAAATCATGCCACCTCATTACCATTCCCCCACCTGGTTCTTTCTTGACTTATTTACTCCTATTTTCAGTAAAAGAAAAGCCATTTTCTGTCTGCCTTTTGAAAGATAATTTCAGCTCTTACGGTCAGAAGCCTCTCCCAATTGCCAGAGTCTCCCTACCTCTATTACAGTATTTCCCTCCCATTATTGCAATTATCCTTTTGAATAAAGGCTCTACTTACTTGAGTCCAGATTTGTTTTTCTTTGACATCAACCTTTATTGTAATTATCTGTTTTATTTTCTGTATTCTTTACTAGATTATAAACTCTGTGAGAACAGGGAAAATGTCTGTTTTATTCACAATTACTTCATAAGAGTCCATCACAATGCTCTGATATAGGAAATACTCAATGATTTATCTACTTTTTTTCCACTGGTATCTATCCCTTCTACCTCCCCTCTGCCACTAGTTTGTTCTCTGTATTTAAGAGTCTGTTTTTGGTTTGTTTCTTTATTCTTTTGTTTGGTTTTTTAGATTCCATATGAATAACATCATATGGTATTTGTCTTTTTCTATCTGACTGATTTATCTATGATTGAATATTATCTGGACTTGACCTCAAATATCTAATACTTTAATTCAGTAATATCTTTTTTATTCCAAAATATGGGACTACAACTTGGAACACAACCAAGTAGAGAAAGAATAATTAATTTTAAAATGTTAAAAGAAAGAGATAAAGCATTATATACTAACACCACATAGAATCTTGACAAACCAAAGCTGCATATTAAATATTCTTCTAAAAATTTAAAGTAATTTTTAGTTAATTACACATGAGAGGAGTAGTAATTAAGCTCTCAAAAATGTTTCTATTAAGCATATTCATCGATGAGATGTTTGTTTCTCATGTAGCAGAACTACTCAGATAAAATTGGAAGTTGAAAATGATGCTATTTTTGTAAGGTTGAAGAATCTGCACAAAGTATTTATGAGGTGTATCATGAAGGATATTCCAAATGTCATCTAAGATAAGATTCTATAGTACAATAGCTATAAAGTGTTTCATGATTTTTTTTAAAAGCACATCCTAATTAAGAGAGATATCACTTAGATAAGTCCAGCTAGCCTAGAGAGGTAACCCTAGAGATATCATTTTTGGTAAGTCCAGTTATCCTAGAGAGCTCAGAAAATCTCATTTCCTCTTACCTTGGCTATTTTCCTAAAACCTGACCCACACTTACCTTTACAAGTCTATATTTAGTGCTTTTTTCTTTCTTTTCTTTTCTTTTTTTTTTTTTTTTGCAAAGTTTACAGCATCTTCAAATGAAATCTTGGTAATTTATCTTGGATGTTTCCTATAATAACTGACTCTTTCATCTCAGACTGAGCTCTGTGCCAATTTGTGGTTTTCTCAGACACAGCAAAATTGTGCATTTGAACATTCGACCTTAACTGCCACCATATTCCAATACCTGTCACCAAGAGTGCATTCTTTAGGAAGTTGAATCAAGAAGTTTTAATTGTATTTGATTAAAAGTGAAAGAGCTAGATTATACCGTATAATTGTTTAAATACTTAAGATAAATCAATAGAGGTAAAAAGACATTTATAAAATAGTTCTATTTTTAGCAATTTGAGATGACTTTGTTATTAGACACATTTACAGGGTTGGTTATTTCTCTGTAGAATTTTAAAATCTAAAAACCAACATGAAAGTCATTAGTTATGAACAGCAGTTTCATATGCTGTGCCAACTATATGACCAATTAGCAGGGACTGCCTGGTATACAGTGTTAAGAAGGCTTAGAAGCCAATGCCTAAATACAGAGGGTAAATTGTCAAGATTGATCTATCATAATTGCAGTGTAGGTAAGAAGCAAAAGTGGTAAGGTATGTGTCATAAAAATATTTTATACGTCTAGACTAGACTAATATCTAAATGTATTATTGGCTTATCTTTGTCTTGTGAAGAGAAAGCATAGTATACATTTATATATTAATCTAGTAATAGTAATATATATGTAAGTAATAATGGCAACATTTAATCTCTTAGCACTATTGCTTTGTACTAGGGGTGCCTGGGTGACTCAGTTAGGTAAGCATCAGACTTTTGATTTTAGCTCAGGTCATGATCTAGCTCAGGTCATGAGATCAAGCCCTGTGTTAGGCTCAACACTCAGCACAGAGTCATCTTGAGATTTTTCTAGCCCTTTTCCTTTGTCCCCCCACCCCCACAACTCTCTCTAAAATAAATAAAATCTTTTTCAAAAAAGATTGGTTTGTACTAATCATTGCTAGTCATCACTGTCAAACTGACCAAGTCAAGGACGTCTTTCTTTCTTATTTAACGATTTTGTTATTAGGATTAAAGGAAATAACTAAAAGTAATGGAAAACTCTTGATATTTCTGAAATGGTAGCATAAGCATGAATACTACATGGAGTGAAAAAAGAAATATCAATGCAAAATTAATTAAGAAACTTTGATTTTAAATTTTATTATTACTGGGAGGTTAAACAAGAGAGGAGAAGTTTTAGGGAATATTCATTAAAAACATCTGACTTCTATAGTTTGCTGCATGAGAAGTCTGAACAACTCTGAATGAATCAACTTTGAAACTGGAAAAAGTGCACTTTAAGTAAGTAGATTATTACATAAATGGCAAGAATCTGAGGGATGAATAAAGGACAAAAGCAAAATAAGTGGAAAACCTAGAGAGAAAAGCAAGTGTTGAGGGGCCAAATCATTGTGACATTGAGCTTCCATTTTTCGGGCTTTGAAGAACAAAAGGTATGGATAAAGCCAGGCACTCCCTCATGGAAATGTAGATAAAAGAATACACCTGCTACACGTGGATCTCATAAGATTACAGCCTTATTTTAAAGGACACAAATACCATATGATTTCACTCATACATGGAATTTAGGAAGCTATACTAATGAGCAATGGGATTAAAAAAGAGAGAGAGGCAAACCATAAAACAGACTCTTAACTATAGAGAACAAATGGATGGTTACCAGAAGGGAGAAGAATAGGGGGAGATGGGTGAGATAGGTGATGGGGATTAAGGAGTATAGTTAGGTGTTGAACACTGGGTATTGTATGGAAGTGTATTGAATCATTATATTGTACAAATGAAACAAATATTACACTGTATGATAACTGAAATAAAAGTAATATCTTAATTTTTTAATTAAAAATTAAAAAAATAAAGACAAATATAAACAGTAAGTAAAAGCTATAGGCACGCACACAGAGAGACAGACAGACAGACAGACAGACACACACACACACACACACACACACACAACCTGTGTTGGCTTTGGTGATAAGTTGAAAGTAAAATTAAAATCTTTGAAGAGACACTTTAAATTACTAGCTGGCATTCACATGAAAATCTGCCCCTCCATAGAAGCAATAGGAACACTGAGGAAAATGTCCAGTGTCCTCTTCTTATAAGAAAAGTTACATGGGATGAAGGCCCTTCCTAATGATCTCATTTTAAATGTATGACTTCCTTAAATAACTCATCTCCAAATATGTTTACATTCTGAGGTACATTCGGGGGGTTAGGATTCCAACATATGAATTTTGGAGAAATATGATTCAACCCATAACACCGGTTTTATTCACATTCAGACTGAAATAAAATGACACTACACAGTAACTCAAATTCATGTGTAGAAATAAAGAGCACCAGTAGAGCTAAGAGAGTAAAAATGAAAGCACTACAGATGTATTGTCTGTTTCTTGCCTCTATTCTTCTATTTGTAGAAGCTCATGATAGGAAGAGCTGTTAAAAGTCAAGCTGAGCCATTAAAACAGTAGTGCACTACGTAGGAAAAAAACTGGTGTGTGAAAAATGGAACTTAAGATTTTATTTTATTTGGTAATTTTTTCCTCCTATATAAACACTCAATATTAATCTGCAAGCACTTTTTTGAGGCCTGTTATATATTATATGCTGAATTTCTGTATCTGCCATGACTTCAAAGTGTAATGTGGATTAAAATGTCTTCCTTAATGGTGATCAGAAATAGAAATTAAGAAACAAGTCATACTTTCTTCCCAGTCCTTATCACTATCAACCTGTTGCAAACAGTGATTATCAACAGAATAATTAAATTATTTCATCAACTTCCTTGAGAAGATTACTAAGCATATTTGAGTTCACAAATTTTATTGTGTTTAGCGATATATGAATATTTTTCTGTCTTGAGCAAGAGAATGGATGTCCGTTTTTGAGACAGAAGAGGACATTTTTTCTAAGCTATCACCAGAAAAGAGAAAGCTACCCTTTGAAATTATGTCAAAACCTCCTGAAGACCTTATGAACATGTGGTTTTCTATCCACAATCCAGAGTGGCTATAAGAAGCCAAGAAAGGGTCTCAAATATTAGTCAAGGACCTGCTGAGAGGGAAGGCCTGTTACCTAAAAAAAAAAAAAAAAAAAAAGTGAACATATGGTAGCCAATCCTGGCTTCATACAGAAGAAATCCAAAGGCCAAAAGAAGAAATAAAATGCAAAAAAAAAGACACTCCTTATTTACAGTGGTTGCAGGAGGGGAAATTATTGCCTAGATAGGGCTATTTAGTGAAATAAAACTGTTCTTGTTTTTAGGTTTTTGTCCTTGTAGGCAAATTTAATCCATGATATTTCATAGAGATCTCAAGAATCAAAATGTCCAAATCATACATTTTTATAAACAACTCATTGTAAGGGTAGATAGTAGCATCTTCTTTCACTGTATATCCAAACTTATTTATAGATAGGAGAAAGAGTAAACAATATTAAAGTCAGTTATTGTTCAATGGCCTTGTTGAAAACTTTATTAACTACTTCACTTATTTAAAAGAATAATGCCATTTAACACTTAACATATGTTTGCTAGTTCTTTTTATCAAACAAGAACAATTCTTACCCAAAAAGTCAAGCCCATCATGACATCAGGATGTAGACAAGGATTAATTTCCCCTTTTGTTAAGATAATGGACTTCATTTTAAACTCATATGAAGATGCAGAAAATGCTCTCTTAATAAAGTTGATTAGCTAATTCTGAAACCATAATTCACTTTACTCACCATTATTAAAATAAAATAACATGTAGAAGGAAGATCATATGTTCTTGGAGGAGTTTGATGGCTTACAAATAGCTCAGGTTGTTTTAAATGTGGTTATATTACAGGTTTATTCATAAGAATTTATAATATTCTTTAAACTGTCACTGTTTATAGAAACTCTCATAGTTATGTCAACTAACACTTCCTCCACCTTTATTTTAGCACTGAGACAAAATTCCAGATCAATTAGGTACATATGGGAAGTACTATGTTTATTGCCAAATAGGATTACTTTTAGAGAGTTTACATCTCCAGTTAGAATATAACTCAATAGAACTACCCTATGATCCAGAAATTGCATTATTAGGTATTTACTCAAACACAAAAATACTAATTCAAA
This sequence comes from Canis lupus baileyi, assembly GCF_048164855.1. Taxonomy (NCBI): domain Eukaryota; kingdom Metazoa; phylum Chordata; class Mammalia; order Carnivora; family Canidae; genus Canis; species Canis lupus. Next base: position 44,678,301 of record NC_132838.1, read on the forward strand.
GGATTACATGCATTCTGATGTTTACGGCAGCATTATCTACAATAGCAAAATTGTGGAAATAGTCCAAGTGCATATTGGGTGATGAACGGATAAGGAAGATGTGGCATATATATATATATATATATATATATATATATATATATATGGTACCTGTGTATGTGTGTGTATTACTCAGCCATAAAAAGAATGAAATATTTCCATTTGCAATGTCATGGATGGAACTAGAGAGTATTATGCTAAGTGAAATAACTCAGTCAGAGAAAGACAAATACTATACGATTTCACTCATATGTGAAACAAAATGAATAAGCAAAGGATAAAAAAAAAACAGAGAGGGAGGCAAAACAATATAGATTCTTAAACATAGCAAACAAACTGATGGTTACCAGAGGGGAGGGGGGGAGGAGGTGAATTAAACACATGTTGGGGATTAAGGAGTGCACTTGTAATGAGCACCTGTTGTTGTATGGAAGTGTTGAATCACTATGTTGAACACATGAAACTAATGTTACACTGAATGTTAATTAACTGGAATTTAAACAAAAACTTAAAAGAAAGAAGAATAAAATAATTCCTTATAACTTCAGCATTCAAACAAATAAATAATAGCTTTTTATAAAGAATATCACTGGATAAACATTCTCCAGTAGATAAATAACTATTTTGTTTTTAATTAAATATAGACATGAAAAAGAATAAAAGTTCACCACAGTCACTTCTTTAAAGCTTTTGGCAGGATTTATTTTCAATACTAAATGGAAACTGGGCACAAATCTAATCCACTGTGAAAATATAAACAAAGTGTCCAGGCTATGCCAATGATGCTCTTGGCAGTAATGCTTTATATTTCATATTCTGCTTCAAAGAATAGGCTCTTTAACATGAAAGTACAGAATCTAATAAGAGTGCAGGCTTCTCTTCTGTCATTCTTTAACAAAGCAGAGCTAGGAATACCACTACAGATAGGTAAAATGATCTTGTTCAAACAATATGTTTCTCATAAGAGTCTGTAATATTTCTTTTCATTAGTCAAGTTTGGAAGAGGTTTACCTAAAAAACTCAGTGATCTACTAAATACTATTTAATATAAGAAAAGAAAATTTTATGAATCATTCATAGATGAAAGAAATCTATTTTTAATATTTTAAATTAAATCCAAATGAAATATATTACTAATTTTTCTAATACACTCATGTGATTTTCAGTACCTCCTTACTGTGAATGGCAATTTCAAATTACTATCTATAAAAAATCAAACTCTTCAAAATGTATTCTTTAGAAAGGATGAATTAAAGAATTACTATTCTCTGAGGCAACATGACACTTGATTTTCTCTTCCAGGTACAGAGTACACTGAGAATGAACCACTTGAGTGTGAAGAGGGAAATATCCAGGACTTTTTTCCATCATATAATCTTCAATACATCAAAACCTGAATCTCTACAGTGTACAAACACCTTAAGAGTGAAAAGACTAACTCGCTATAAACTTTCCTTTTCAAAAGATTGGCATGGCTCAGGTTGATGGTAAAATAAATAAATAGTTGAACCACGTTTTCTAAAATTAGGGATGCATACAGATATGATTACACCAACACCTGAATATTATTACCTTGAAATAAAATGGTGATTTTTCCATGTGTATATGGTAACGCATCCAATATAGAGCTCTCTCAGATCCTGCCTTCTTTACTCCATAATATTACCCCCTAACTTAGCTCAACCTCTTACTTCTAGAACATGCCATTCCCAATAACTAAGCCCTTTCTATAATCTATTGATTCTAACGTATTTTCCCTGAACCTCATCCACTTTGGTTCTTGTTTCCTCTCTTACCCAGCTGAGATTGCATAGTTCATCTCTATGTGAACTTCTTATATGTACATTTATTTTTTCTATGTACATTTAACCTTCATTCTCATCTCTTCTCCTTATTACACAATCTATAGGATTGGCTTCATTTTTTATTAATAACCAGTAAGTCCATTTTTAAATAACTAACAGTCCTTACTGTTGCTAAATTTCTTCATTGTTGCATTTTACCATTCAAATCAAATTCTTGGATATCATATAAAGCAGATATAACATACAAAATAATGTTCTTTTATCCACAAAAACTTTTTTGAAGTTTTAGAAATGTATTCAAAATATCCCAATGCATAAATAATACTTTTAATTAATACTATACAAAAATGAATAATAATTGTAATAGCCACTTCTATAAAGTAGTTTAGAGGACTTAAGTCCAACATAAAGTGGAATTTGGTCTTGAATCTAAAAACTTAACGAAAACATAAACATAACATAGTCAGACTACATCAATAATGTTTTCTCTGCTACAATTGTTGGGATTTCAGATGCTGCCTTCAGAATCCTATTCCATTGTTTTTTGTCAATTTACTGCTCTCTGAGATGACAATATCTCACCTTCTCTCTCTTCTTCCAATAATTCCTTCCTTATTTTCACTTATTTCACTTATTTTCATGAGCACATTATTTCTTAGTTCATGAAGAAAACATAAGCAGTCTGGAGAAAAGTGCCCCATTACCACATCTCCTATATACTTTGCTACCTAGTTGCACCCATGTACCTTGCTTTGCTTCATACTTATGGGGACATACCATCTATGTCTCTGTCCAAATCCTGTTTCTACTTGGGCACCAGATCCCATCTACTTATCTTCATCTACTTGAGGACATCACTGCAGAAATTGTCCTCTCCTTTATCATCAATTTTTCTTCTGCATTGAATCAGTTCCATAAATAAAATAACAGTAATGACAAACGTTCTCTTTTTTTTTTAAATGACAAACATTCTTATAGTGCTTACTATATTGCAGGCCCTGCTATACACTAATTTAATCCTTACAACAATTTGCTGAGAAAGACAACCTTATTGCAATCCAATTTTTATAGTTGAAAAACCTGGAGCACAAATAAGGTTAGAAACTTCCCTAAGGAGCAGAGGTAATATAGGTTGTGAAGAAATCAAATCCAATACCTTGTCCTGCATTTAAACAACTACCACATACTTTACAAGCCACAGTTGGGGGAAAAAAATCTATGATAAGCTAAAAATAAAGGAGTCATTTGATTGGTTCTTGTCTCTACAATAACAAAATTTTGAATTTTCCTTAAACTAGACTTCCTAACCCAGACAATTTTATTGTTAATTCTTGAATGTCCTGATATTTGAAGACATACCACATTATTTATAAATATAGTAACGATATATTTATATATAATAACAATAATTTTAAAAAACTACTTGTCAATATGAGCTGATGAATGTATACTAAATAACCTTATTAATTTATACTTTTTCTTGTATTTTATATTTGACAAATTTTTCTTCTGAAATATGATTCTCTTTTATTCTTTACAAGATGTTTTTTTCTAAGTGCACTTGTCTCTGAATCTTCTTTGACAGTCATTCTTATGCGTTCCATTAGATTATAGTACATCTCTCTTCTGACATGAAAGCCAATAGAAACATGAAGTTTGGTGGCATGCCTTGTCTGAACCTGGACCAGCTAATCCCTTGGCTCAATTTTGCTTGGCTCCTTTGGCAAATATTACGAATGAGGACTGGCTTTTTAGCCCTACTCAGTAACTGTATTTATAATCAAGTCTGTTTCTGGTGACAACCGTGGTGAAATCTGATTTTGAATTATGTAGTTGACATATGGTAGATGTCAGAAATTGAGTTTCTGTCCGCTGGACAAGAAATCTGGACCTATTTTCCTATCAGTCTTTATTAATTTGTGTATCTGTGCTTGTCTTAAGTTTCTGATATTTCCTGACACATGAGAGCCAAGAAGTAACATGTTTTTATTGTCTTTTTAACCATTGATAGGATCTTCTCTGGTTATATGACTTATTTTTTTACCTATATAAATTCCTCTTTTAAGGAAGACCTTTGAAAAAAAAGAAACCAAATTTCTAGTATGCAATAGTCAATTCTTGTGTATTGAAGCACCTTCAATGATAGAATGATTCCAAATTAGTGTATCTTCAAAACCTTTTAAATAAATCTAAAGATAGGAGATTGTTACAAATTAAAAGAAAAGAAAACATCAGGATGAGCACTGGGTGATATGCTATATGTTGGCAAATTGAACTCCAATAAAAAAAAAGTTTATTTTAAATGATCTTTATAGTCAATTAAAAAAGAAAAGAAAAGCGTTAAGAAACCTGTTCCACTAAACTTTTTTAAAAATCACAAAATTACTTAGACATTCAACTAGGCTTGCCTAAAAATTTAATGGGAATAACTAATTTTGTGTGTGTTTTTGAATGAGTGACAATTCTTAATAGATACTGACACTTCCATTTCTACTTCTTTATTAAAATTGGCTTCCTTACCTTGGATAAAAATTGATAAAACTTTACCAATATTAACAAAAGACTAATTAATAAATCAAATTATAAGATCTCTTAGAATGCATAACAAAGCAGGACTCCTACTTCTGACAATGATGGTTTAACTGGGATAAGTGAAGATAAAGTACCACAAACTGAGTCGCTTAGACCAATAGGAATTTACTGTCTTAAAGTCAGGAAACTGGAAATTGAAGATCAAGACTTAAGTTGCATTAGTTCCTTTCTAGAGCTGTGAGGGAGAAATCCATTCTATGCCTTTTTCCTAGGTTATGGTATGATGTAAGGGTTTTCCAAGAATATCAAGAAAGGTTATCTTTACTGTATAAGCATAATTATAGCCATCTTCCTTCAATTTAATCTTGACTTGTATAAATCCGATGAAAGTCATGCTAACCTTTGCTTTTAGTATAAGTAGGAGAATGGACATTAAGGAGACTCTTTTTTTCCAAAAGATTTCTAAAATTAAAAAGCAATCATCAATAGACAAAGCCAAATGTCTAATATTTGTGTATTATTTGGTTGAATGCCTAAATCCACCAAAAATATTTTATTGATCTGTGTGTGTATAAGCACAAATTAATACCACTACTAAAAAACTTGCTTCCCCTGGAGATAGTATTGCTCTTATTTTGTTGAAAGGCTATCATGTGAGTTAGTTGTTTTGCTTTAGCTCAAAAGTGCCTCAAGACATTCATAAACAAAGCAGTGCATCATCAAAGGTCCCTTTGGACCTATGAGGTAATGATCTGAGATCTAAGTACAGACTGCTGAATTTCAGTTTTTGAAGCCCTAGTAAGGATAACATAATTGTTATCATTAAAGGGATGAAAGAATGTGATTCTTCAAAATTTCTTTTTTTTTTTTACTGTAACTTCACTAATTTTTATTTTATTTTTTTTAATTTATTTTTTATTGGTGTTCAATTTACTAACATACAGAATAACCCCCAGTGCCCGTCACCCATTCACTCCCACCCCCCGCCCTTCTCCCCTTCCACCACCCCTAGTTCGTTTCCCAGAGTTAGCAGTCTTTACGTTCTGTCTCCCTTTCTGATATTTCCCACACATTTCTTCTCCCTTCCCTTATATTCCCTTTCACTATTATTTATATTCCCCAAATGAATGAGAACATATAATGTTTGTCCTTCTCCGACTGACTTACTTCACTCAGCGTAATACCCTCCAGTTCCATCCACGTTGAAGCAAATGGTGGGTATTTGTCATTTCTAATAGCTGAGTAATATTCCATTGTATACATAAACCACATCTTCTTTATCCATTCATCTTTCGTTGGACACCGAGGCTCCTTCCACAGTTTGGCTATCATGGCCATTGCTGCTAGAAACATCAGGGTGCAGGTGTCCCGGCGTTTCATTGCATTTGTATCTTTGGGGTAAATTCCCAACAGTGCAATTGCTGGGTCGTAGGGCAGGTATATTTTTAACTGTTTGAGGAACCTCCACACAGTTTTCCAGAGTGGCTGCACCAGTTCACATTCCCACCAACAGTGTAAGAGGGTTCCCTTTTCTCCGCATCCTCTCCAACATTTGTGGTTTCCTGCCTTGTTAATTTTCCCCCTTCTCACCAGTGTGAGGTGGTATCTCATTGTGGTTTTGATTTGTATTTCCCTGATGGCAAGTGATGCAGAGCATTTTCTCATATGCATGTTGGCCATGTCTATGTCTTCCTCTGTGAGATTTCTCTTCATGTCTTTTGCCCATTTCATGATTGGATTGTTTGTTTCTTTGCTGTTGAGTTTAATAAGTTCTTTATAGATCTTGGAAACTAGCCCTTTATCTGATATGTCATTTGCAAATATCTTCTCCCATTCTGTAGGTTGTCTTTGAGTTTTGTTGACTGTATCCTTTGCTGTGCAAAAGCTTCTTATCTTGATGAAGTCCCAATAGTTCATTTTTGCTTTTGTTTCTTTTGCCTTCGTGGATGTATCTTGCAAGAAGTTACTATGGCTGAGTTCAAAAAGGGTGTTGCCTGTGTTCTTCTCTAGGATTTTGATGGAATCTTGTCTCACATTTAGATCTTTCATCCATTTTGAGTTTATCTTTGTGTATGGTGAAAGGGAGTGGTCTAGTTTCATTCTTCTGCATGTGGATGTCCAATTTTCCCAGCACCATTTATTGAAGAGACTGTCTTTCTTCCAATGGATAGTCTTTCCTCCTTTATCGAATATTAGTTGACCATAAAGTTCAGGGTCCACTTCTGGATTCTCTATTCTGTTCCACTGATCTATGTGTCTGTTTTTGTGCCAGTACCACACTGTCTTGATGACCACAGCTTTGTAGTACAACCTGAAATCTGGCATTGTGATGCCCCCAGATATGGTTTTCTTTTTTAAAATTCCCCGGGCTATTCGGGGTCTTTTCTGATTCCACACAAATCTTAAAATAATTTGTTCTAACTCTCTGAAGAAAGTCCATGGTATTTTGATAGGGATTGCATTAAACGTGTATATTGCCCTGGGTAACATTGACATTTTCACAATATTAATTCTGCCAATCCATGAGCATGGAATATTTTTCCATCTCTTTGTGTCTTCCTCAATTTCTTTCAGAAGTGTTCTATAGTTTTGAGGGTATAGATCCTTTACATCTTTGGTTAGGTTTATTCCTAGGTATCTTATGCTTTTGGGTGCAATTGTAAATGGGATTGACTCCTTAATTTCTCTTTCTTCAGTCTCATTGTTAGTGTATAGAAATGCCACTGACTTCTGGGCATTGATTTTGTATCCTGCCACGCTACCGAATTGCTGTATGAGTTCTAGCAATCCTGGGATGGAGACTTTTGGGTTTTCTATGTAGAGTATCATGTCATCGGCGAAGAGGGAGAGTTTGACTTCTTCTTTGCCAATTTGAATGCCTTTAATGTCTTTTTGTTGTGTGATTGCTGAGGCTAGGACTTCCAGTACTGTGTTGAACAGCAGTGGTGGGAGTGGACATCCCTGTCTTGTTCCTGATCTTAGGGGAAAGACTCCCAGTGCTTCCCCATTGCGAATGATATTTGCTGTGGGCTTTTCATAGATGGCTTTTAAGATGTCGAAGAATGTTCCCTCTATCCCTACACTCTGAAGAGTTTTGATCAGGAATGGATGCTGTATTTTGTCAAATGCTTTCTCTGCATCTAATGAGAGGATCATATGGTTCTTGGTTTTTCTCTTGCTGATATGATGAATCACATTGATTGTTTTACAGGTGTTGAACCAGCCTTGTGTCCCAGGGATAAATCCTACTTGGTCATGGTGAATAATTTTCTTAATGTACTGTTGGATCCTATTGGCCAGTATCTTGTTGAGAATTTTTGCATCCATGTTCATCAGGGATATTGGTCTGTAATTCTCCTTTTTGGCGGGGTCTTTGTCTGGTTTTGGAATTAAGGTGATGCTGGCCTCATAGAACGAATTTGGAAGTACTCCATCTCTTTCTATCTTTCCAAACAGCTTTAGGAGAATAGGTATGGTTTCTTCTTTAAACGTTCGATAAAATTCCCCTGGGAAGCCATCTGGCCCTGGACTCTTGTGTCTTGGGAGGTTTTTGATGACTGCTTCAATTTCCTCCCTGGTTATTGGCCTGTTAAGGTTTTCTATTTCTTCCTGTTCCTGTTTTGGTAGTTTGTGGCTTTCCAGGAATGCGTCCATTTCTCCTAGATTGACTAATTTATTGGCGTATAGCTGTTCATAATATGTTTTTAAAATCGTTTGTATTTCCTTGGTGTTGGTAGTGATCTCTCCTTTCTCATTCATGATTTTATTAATTTGAGTCTTCTCTCTCTTCTTTTTAATAAGGCTGGCTAATGGTTTATCTATCTTATTAATTCTTTCAAAGAACCAACTCCTGGTTCTGTTGATCTGTTCCACAGTTCTTCTGGTCTCGATTTCGTTGAGTTCTGCTCGAATCTTTATTAACTCCCCTCTTCTCTTGGGTGTAGGATCTATTTGCTGTTTTTTCTCTAGCTCCTTTATGTGTAAGGTTAGCTTTTGTATTTGAGTTCTTTCCAGTTTTTGAATGGATGCTTGTATTGCGATGTATTTCCCCCTTAGGACTGCTTTTGCTGCATCCCAAAGATTTTGGATGGTTGTATCTTCATTCTCATTAGTTTCCATGAATGTTTTTAATTCTTCCTTAATTTCCTGGTTGACCCTTTCATCTTTTAGCAGGATGGTCCTTAACCTCCACGTGTTTGAAGTCCTTCCAAACTTCTTGTTGTGATTTAGTTCTAATATCAAGGCATTATGGTCTGAGAATATGCAGGGGACGATCCCAATCTTTTGGTATCGGTTCAGACCCGATTTGTGACCCAATATGTGGTCTATTCTGGAGAAAGTTCCATGTGCACTTGAGAAGAATGTGTATTCAGCTGAGTTTGGATGTAAAGTTCTGTACATATCTGTGAAATCCATCTGGTCCAGTGTATCATTTAAAGCTCTCATTTCTTTGGAGATGTTGTGCTTAGAAGACCTATCGAGTATAGAAAGAGCTAGATTGAAGTCACCAAGTATAAGTGTATTATTATCTAAGTATTTCTTCACTTTGGTTAATAATTGATTTATATATTTGGCAGCTCCCACATTCGGGGCATATATATTAAGGATTGTTAAGTCCTCTTGTTGAATAGATCCTTTAAGTATGATATAGTGTCCCTCTTCATCTCTCACTACAGTCTTTGGGGTAAATTTTAGTTTATCTGATATAAGGATGGCTACTCCTGCTTTCTTTTGAGGACCATTCGAATGGTAAATGGTTCTCCAACCTTTTATTTTCAGGCTGTAGGTGTCCTTCTGTCTAAAATGAGTCTCTTGTAGACAGCAAATAGATGGGTCCTGCTTTTTTATCCATTCTGACACCCTGCGCCTTTTGATGGGATCATTAAGCCCGTTCACATTCAGAGTTACTATTGAGAGATATGAATTTAGTGTCATCATGATAACTATTCAGTCCTTGTTTTTGTGGAATGTTCCACTGAACTTCTTCTTAAAGGGGAATTTTAAGAGTCCCCCTTAAAATTTCTTGCAGAGCTGGTTTGGAGGTCACATATTCTTTTAGTTGCTGCCTGTCTTGGAAGCTCTTTATCTCTCCTTCCATTTTGAATGAGAGTCTTGCTGGATAAAGTATTCTTGGTTGCATGTTCTTCTCATTTAGGACCCTGAATATATCCTGCCAGCCCTTTCTGGCCTGCCAGGTCTCTGTGGAGAGGTCTGCTGTTACCCTAATACTCCTCCCCATAAAAGTCAGGGATTTCTTGTCTCTTGCTGCTTTAAGGATCTTCTCTTTATCTTTGGAATTTGCAAGCTTCACTATTAAATGTCGAGGTGTTGAACGGTTTTTATAGATTTTAGGGGGGGATCTCTCTATTTCCTGGATCTGAATGCCTGTTTCCCTTCCCAGATTAGGAAAGTTTTCAGCTAGAATTTGTTCAAATACATATTCTGGCCCTCTGTCCCTTTCGGCGCCCTCGGGAACACCAATTAAACGTAGGTTTTTCTTCCTCAGGCTGTCATTTATTTCCCTTATTCTATCTTCATGGTCTTTTAATTGTTTGTCTCTTTTTTCCTCAGTTTCCCTCTTTGCCATCAACTTGTCTTCTATGTCACTCACTCGTTCTTCCACCTCGTTAACCCTCGTCGTTAGGACTTCTAGTTTGGATTGCATCTCATTCAATTGATTTTTAATTTCTGCCTGATTAGCTCTAAATTCTGCAGTCATGAAGTCTCTTGAGTCCTTTATACTTTTTTCTAGAGCCACCAGTAGCTGTATAATAGTGCTTCTGAATTGGCTTTCTGACATTGAATTGTAATCCAGATTTTGTAACTCTGTGGGAGAGAGGACTGTTTCTGATTCTTTCTTTTGAGGTGAGGTTTTCCTTCTAGTCATTTTGCTCAGTGCAGAGTGGCCAAAAGCAAGTTGTATTGGGAAAAGGAGAAAAAGAGAGGAGAGAAAGAAGGAAAGAAAAGAGAAAAAGAAAAAAGATAAAAGGAAGAAAAAAAAGAAGAAAAAGAAAGAAAAAGAAAGAAAAAAGGGTGGGGGAAGGAAACAAATCAAAAAGCAAAAACAAAAACAAAAAAAACCCCTAACAAACAAAAAAACAAACAAAAGAAAACAAACAAACACAAACAACAACAACAACAACAACAACAACAACAAAACAACACGGGGGAGTATCTTCTGATTCTGTGTACTTTAAGTCCCTTGACTTCCCCTGGAACTTGTCCGTCTAGCTGGTCTTCTGGGGGAGGGGCCTGTTGTGCTGATTTTCAGGTGTTAGCACTTGGGGGAGCTGCTCTGCCCCTGCCTGGCGCAGGGCTCAGGGGGGTTCTTTACCCCGTGAGGCCCCAGGAGCAACAGCCCCAGTGGCGGGGCCAGCTCTGCAGCCCTGGCTTCAGCCCCTGCAGTAACCCCGGAGCTCTCGGTCTGCAGGGCCTGGAGGCTCCGGGGCGGGGCCGCTGATCTGCTCAGCTCGGGGCAGGAGCGTCCTTGCGGTCCTGGGCCCTCCCGGCCTCTGCCTGTCCAGGGGGGAGGTCGAATCCTGGGCTGTGTTCTGAGCGCCCTGTGCTCCGGGGTCTGCGCTGTTGGATTCGCGCTCCTGGACGAGCAGCCCCCTCCGCGCGGAGCCTCTTCCTCTGCCTGAACCCCTCCGAGCGGCTCCCGGGTCAATGTGTGTGCGCGCTGCAGCCCTTAGGGAGCTCGGCGCACTCTCCTGGGCGCGCAGTTGCTCTGTTAGTGTCCCAGGGAGCCCGAGGGCATCCCCGCCCTCCTGGGTCCTGCTCCACCTCCCCGCGAGCCCCTTTCCCCCGGGAAGGTCGGTGCAGCTCCTGCTCCTCCGGGACGGGGCTCTCCTGTCCTGGGGACACTCGCCCCGGCCTCAGCCCGGCTCCTCGCGGGGCCCCTCCCCCTTGGAGGCCTTTTGTTTCTTTACTTCTTTTTCCCCGTCTTCCTACCTTGATAGAAGCGCGAACTCTTCTCACTGTAGCATTCCAGCTGGTCTCTCTTTAATTCTCAGGCCGAATTCGTAGATTTTCAGGATAATTTGAAGGTTTTGTAGGTAATTTGGTGGAGACAGGTGACTTGGGGACCCTACTCTTCCGCCATCCTGCCCCTCCCTCGATTCTTCAAAATTTCAAATTTGGCTTTCCAGGCCCTTGTTCGAAAGAGAGAAACAGAAGATCAGTGGGCTTCATTAAAGTGCTATTTTTTATAAAGCCAATCTATGTGTTTTATGTTATTATATAGTTGGTAAAATATCATTTATAGAATTAAAGTTGTAAAACAAAGTGGTAATAATGAAAGGTAACAACTGATAACTATATTGTTATTATTAAGAGATGCTATCTTCCCTGTCTAGCTCTCAAGTTTCAATCCTCTCATCTCTGAGTACTATAAGTAAACAGCAGAAATGTCACATAACGTGTGTATTTTTAAAAATATTTTCAGAAGATTAATTATCTAAGGGCATTGCCAATTAATGATTAGTAGGATCCCTTAAAAATATGTTAAAACATTCTACAATAGAATAAAAACATAAAAATGTTCAACAGTAGAATTAAAACTGAGAAGAAAATCAGATTTTTATTTTTCCATGATTTTTTTTTGTTTTTGGTATTCATATGACTTAGCAGTTATTTATATTTCAAATCTCTATGTCTTTCAATTTTTGTGGAAAGAATTGATAATAAAGACTGCCAAGAGTATAATTTTCCTAGTCACATGTTTGCACTAAATATTAGAATTAATTCATATTGCTATTTCAGCTTTTGTTTTCTGTTTGATCCTACAAACTCACCAGAACTCCTACTAACTGTGTCAATTACATTTTGGTTAATGTTGTAATAATTTCACAATGAAAAAAGAATCTGCCTTTGTTTTACTAAACGTATTTTGTGAATTCACACCAATTTTTATAATACTCTAGGTTCATACAATAGGTTTACTTTAACATAGCACATTACATAGACTGTATTTTTCTTTCTAACATTTTGCCCCATTCAGTCAAAAATATTATTCCTAGGGAGAACTTCTAGAAGGATCCTGCTATATGATATTTCTGAGATATTAGTTCTAGTCTTTTTCTAAAACCTTTATACATACATTTTTAGTATCATTTAAATTGTGTAATCATTGAGGTAATTTCTAGGTAAAATGTTCTGAACAGGTAGTACTAAAGGTAAAATAGTGGAAATTTTTTAGCTTTGTTAGTTTCTTAACAAGAGGAAGAAATATTAACTGATTTCATCCAGAGAATCCACTAGTGTAGAAGTTATCAAAAGTACTCAGATATCACCAAGATAGGATTAGAAGCAATTACCCTCCAAAGAAATGTGTTTATCGATGAATAGTCGAAGGACTTGAATAGTCATTTTTCCAAAGACATACAAATGGGCAATAGGTATGAAAAAAGGTATTCAATACCACTAATCATCAGGGAAATGCAGATCAAAACCATGAAATATTGTCTCTTAAAAAGGTATTCAATACCACTAATCACCAGGGAAATGCAGATCAAAACCATGAAATATTGTCTCCAATAAAATGACCTTTATCAACAAATAAAAAAATAACAATTGTAGGCAAGTATATGTAAAAATTGGAACCCTTGCACACTGTTGGTGAGAATGTAAATGGGCACAGCGATTATGGAAAACAGTAGGAGATTCCTCAAAAAAATTAAAATTAGAACTGCCATAGGATCCAACAATCCTCTGGGTATAACTCCGAAGTAGATACAATCATTATCTCATAATAAAGAATCTGCACTCCCACATTATTATTATTATTCATAGTAGTCAAGATATGGTAAAAAAAAAAAACTATGTATCCACCAATTGATGAATGGAAAAAGAAATTATGAGATTGTGTATGTATATAAATATAAATATAAATATAAATATAAATATAAATATAAATATAATGATCTGTCATTTGGCCTTAATGAAAGGAGATTCTCCCATTTCCTACCCCATGGATGAACCTGGGAGCAAACACTATGCTAAGCAAGATAAGCCAGACACAGAAAGAAAACACCACATGATCTCACTTCTATGTGGAATTTTAAAAAGTCAAATACATAAAAACTAATCATTCCTTTGTCCTACCATAAAGAAAAAAAGCTCAAAACTGTCTAATCATCTCTGAAATTCACCAAAAAAGCAAATTTAAATTTATTAAGTTTACTGTTGCAGAGAAGTACATGTTATCTAAAAAATAATAAAAGCAACTATGCCTCATCTATTATTATTTGCCACTTACCAAGTCCTATGATACATGCTTCTTATGAATTGTTTTACTTAATTTCTTACAAAGTCCTTGTAAAATAAGGCATAACATACTTGGTTTTACTCATGAGGAAATATACCATGGCTCACCAAAAGCCAAATGTTTAGTTAGTGGAAGGCACAATCCTTGAGCTTGTCTACCTCTTTCCATTATCCTCCCTAATTTATTATAGGCATGTTCATTAAAAGCAGTTAAAATAATAGTGTTAGCCCTAACAAAATTACCTTTCAAAAATATTTACTTCGACAAACATTTTTCTTGATGAGAGTATCTCTCTTCACTTTTTAATCAAAGCCTTTTTTTGCTCATACTTACATATTTTTCTTCTAATATCCTATGTTTACTCTTTGCATAAGAACAAAGCTGAACTGAGAATCAATGTTCAACTTAACAAAAAACACTTATATTGTCAGTTTAGATTAAGCCTGTGCCATTGGAGTTGCTATTAAGATTTTGTCAGATTCAAAGCCCAATTTTAAAATTGTTTCTAAGAACTGATGAGTCTTGCATTCTGGGAATAATTACTGTTCAGTTTTTTTTTTAATTTTGTAAGAAATCTGATATTCACAAAGAGATAAACTACAACTAGAAACTACCAGTAGCAACATTTGTTAAAATACTTTTTTTTCAGATTCATCAAATAATTAATCAAACAGCAAATTGATATAGTATTGGAGAATACGCAATTGAACACTATTCATTGGTCAGTAATACCTCTTTCCTCTCAAAACCTCTGAAAAATTTATTGGTGTGTAATACCTTCATTGGTTGAACTAAAAACAAAGAGCTAGCACAGATACCTGAGTTTCTATGGACTATATCAGGTAGTGATACTCTATGACCTACAACTAAAATGTGATTCTTTTCCTTTTCTTTCTTTTTTATTTTCTTTCTTTTAACATCTTTCAATCCATCCTTTTTTCTTTTCCAATGTTTCTTTTTCTGTCTTTTAAAAAATTTTTTTCTTCTATTTTTTGATTTTACCAGTATCATCCAATAGGACCTCTTGTTTTTTGTATCATCAAGTTGTTGACCTAGATCAGGGGCTGAAATTTTTTAATTAAATGTTTAGATTATAAATATTGTCAGCTTTACTGGCCATTCCATCTCTGTGCAATTTCTTAATTCTGCCTTGGTAGTGAAAGCAGTCATGGAATATAGGCAGTAAAATAAATAATGGGAGGAAAGGTAGTCCAGTGAATCTTTATCTGTAAGAACAAGTGGCACAGGAGGACAGGTTTGTCCTATGCCTGTAGTTTGCAGACACCTGCTTTAGATTCTGGGTTCATTTCGCAATTTTTACTTAGAACTCACAATGGTCTATTTTATAACACTGGTCATCTGTATGAGGTATGGGCAATCAAGCCTTTGCAAAACTAGCTCATGTGATTAGTTCTTTGTTGTTTTTCCCTAGAAAGGCAAAAGTATTGACCATGTCTTTCCATGTTCCCTGATAAAGAGAAGATATAGGAGAAGGATAATTTTTAGGAATATCAAGTTTTACTACCATATGCTTGGCTTTATAAACAATTTATTAGAGCTGGTTTATGTGAAACTGTTTTGTTCAGCTGAAGCTAAGGCTGATTGACATACAGGTAAATAATTTAAAAATTATATCAATATTTAAGTGAGTATTGGATTTAAATAGTAAACTATATTTTTACTTGTCATAGAAAAATAACTCACAATCAATTTTAGAAAGAGAAATTCCTTCTATGTTTGTCAATCACAAAAAGATGCCAGGTGAAAGTAGCTAGCTATTTCTAATGGGCTCTGTCTTGTATTCCTCTCATGAAGGTTCACAGAGAAACAAACCTTCAAACTAGTGCTAGAACTTAAGCATAACAAGAAACAAGGTTTTTTTTCCCCCAAAATCTGAATCACCTCATTTCTTTACTATATACAGCCAGACTCCAGCACAGCGCTTTACTGAAGATGGTACTCTTAGAGTTCTGTACCTTTAGAAGCCCTTGAAGATCAGAGGAGCCATAGGAGCCCTTGGTATTTCTACCACAGTGTTTACTGATGAGTTTCCTGTTCTGGAATTCATGGGTCTGAAATCTGGAACTCCAATTTGGAGGAGAACCAGTCATGAGTCACTTATCTCTGCTGCTTCTTGGGCAAAAGAGAAAACACAGAGAGGATGATTCACATATTTCTGACTGTTTAATGCAAAACATTAGTCTTCTAGAAAATATAATCTACTCAATATCCTAGAACTGGATGAATCAGATTGGCAATTTTTCTCAAATTAATTGGGGGTTGGGCAAAAGTTTAGGAGGCAGAAACACAATGGAAAAATTTTCTCCTTTGGAAGTCTGCTTTATTTAACCACCCTTAAAATTTCTTCATTTAGAAAGAGACAAAGGGGTATCTGGATAACCTGACGCTTCATATATAGGTCACTAAATCATCAAATGTTTGTCTTTCCACTTGTCTCTCTGCTGTCCTGCTCCTCAAGATTCTGTGTCTGGGATATCAAATAAATGATACAGGCAGTCCAATTGAGATCACCTGGTAGGTTACTTCCAGCCCGCTTAAAGGAGGTGATAGTTCCTTTAGTGGTGTTCAAAACAAGATAAAGAGTGAACAGTCTGAGATAATTAATATTGCACCAGACGTCAGTGTCTTATATTAATATTTCAGAGATTAAAAATGCCACATGCCATAATACTATCTATTTCATGATAGACCTACTCTAGCCCAGGATTTGCCTCTAAACTGCTGCCCCATTTACATATTGGCAGGGTCTCCCAAAGCTAAGAAAGCTTTGGGAGTAATATTAAATAATTTTCAAATGGTATTTGAAAGATGCCTTGTGGCCAGGATTCTCTTACCCTTCAAAGATACCTCAGGTACTTATACACGAAGAAGATGAAACAGGCAAAGCAGTTATTTACAAACAAACAAGAGCTTTGGCCATGAGCCTTAGGATCAAATTTCTGCCCAGCAGTCTGGACCATATAAAGGTCACGCTTTTTTTTTTTTTTTAATAGTAGGCAGACTTTAGCTTTAAAAGGTTAAGTATACAATTTCAGGTGAAGCAATTGAGTGAAGATGTGAAATGTCTCCCTTATTAAAATAATAATAATAAAATAATAATAATGTAACCATCAGTTTTAGATGTGAAAACAAAATACCGAAGGAGCCATGGTCCATCAATAGAGTATTTAAAAGCAGAAACTGGGGGTGCCTTGGTGTCTCAGTCGGTTAAGTGACCGACTCTTGATTTTGGCTCAGGTCATGAACTCAGGGTCATTAGATTGAGCCCTGTGTCAGGCTTGGCATTTAGCAAGGAGTCTGCTTGAGCTTCTCTTCCTCTGCCCTTCCTTTTGCTCTCTATCTCTCTCTGTCTCTCAAATAAATAAATAAATCTCTGGAAAAAACAAAAAATAAAGAGACTGATCTAAAGTGGCCTAGACAGGGAAAATTCTGGCCAAGAGTCTAGAGAGCCTAGATCTGGCATCTCTTTCTTTTCAGTAATGCCTAAGCTAGCTTTGACACATGGCCATGAGACAATAGGCATGAATGTGTAAACAGCAGTAAGAAATCCAAATCATCTCCAAGTATTTCAGGTGACTTTCAGCATCACTATAATCTTTTTAAAAAAATGCAAAATGGAACAAATTAATACTAATAGCTATCAGTCAATGCTCACTAAATAAGCAATTGCTAGCAGACTTACTATACTGTTATTTTATTTAAACATCAGATCACCTTTAGAAGAAAGTATTATTATTCCAACTTTCTAAGTGACAAGACAGAGGATTTCCTGGAGGTTCTATAACCTCCCAAATTCTAGAGCTAGTAAGCAAGATCATTTCATTACAGTAAGCAACATATCTTTTAACCAATTTGCAAGAAAACCAGGACTAAGAGAACTTATTAAAATTTTTCTGATGTTCTATCCATGTAGTCAAGAGGTATAAAATAGTTCATGTTTGTTTACCCAGATATCTCACCAAAGTTATATGTATCATGATTTTTATTAAGCATATTTATGATTCAACAATAGCAAAAGATCTTGGGAAATCCTAAAAACCGAAAAGTAAGTCATTACTTTAAAAAATCATAATCTGGGGCACCTGGGAGGCTCAGTTGGTTAAGTGTCTGCCTTCAGCTCAAGTCATGATATCAGGGTCCTGGGATTAAGCACCATGTCGGGCTCCCTGCTCAGAAGGAGTCTGCTTCTCCCTCTCCCTCGTCCCCTCTCCCCAACTCCTGCACTCTCTCTCAAATAAATAAAATCTTTAAAAATAAAATAAAAATCATAATCTATTCACTCTGTGAAAATATAAGGCTATAAAAATCCATAATTTTTAAGATTTTGTAAAATCCAAGACCAGTATTTGGATATTTTACATAAGCAAAACAAGAGGGGTAATTGCAATTCTATAGATAGACTGAAGAGAATGGCAGAGTGATAGACCAATAGATAATCAGACATTGAACAAATTATAGAAAGATGAAATGCCAGCAGCATCAGGATGGGATCAGGGTGATTTACATTATATTCCCCATTTCCCAGATTTGCTGAAATGGATCCATACTAAATTTAACATTTTAAAATATATACATACCTAAATGATCGAATTTGAGTCAACATCATTTGGTATTAGAAAAAGTAATTTTTATTAAATAATTCCATTTATAATTAAAAACGCTACTGTAAGCACTGCTTAAAAAGTTACTAGTCAGCTATTCAGAGTGTTTCCCTTGGCTAAGCTATGCCAACACCCTTTCCACCACAATTAGTTCTAGGAGAATCCCTCTATCCTTTGGGGAAAAAAAGAAAAGAGCCATGGATTAAAAATTTGCAACTACTTGTCACATAATTTCATTGCATTTCTGCTGTTCTTGTACTTATCTGCCTCTATGTAAAGTCTAGAAGAAGCAGAAGTTCTAATTGAGGAAGGTTGCAAAGCTTAAAAACTAACATGGTTGCCTTTAAAATTACTAGCAAAGACAGAAAGAATGACCCCTTCTAGAACATTTTGACAATTACCAAAACCAAGCACAGAGTAACATCTCCAGAAAGACCTGTTGACTATAGTCTGACATTCTAAATGAGTTGATAATATTTGTGAATATTGGAGAAGGTACATAATTATGCCTTTGGCAATTTTCACTTTGCTCTTAAATATCATCCTTAGTATTCAGTTAATTTTCACTAGTTACAATGTAGATATTCTTTGTAATATGGACAGAGTAATGACCTAAATCTACTCTCTTCTCAATTTACACTTGATGGTTATCAGCTATAACCATTTTTCAAGTTCAAACTCTGTTTTTTTCTGTAAGAGTCTCTCATAGTCCCACTGGAATTAATTTTCCTCCCTTGTTTTCTGTTTCATTTTTCAAAAGCTCTATCATAACACTTTTAAGTTTACGTCTGTTTCCTTCACTAGATTATAATGTGCCCATGGGGTCTGTGTGATTAAGCTGTGCCCCATAACTACAAGTACTATGCCTGGTCCTGGCAGGCATTTATTAAGTCAGTCTGGTCTTAGCACACATATGGCATAGACCACATGTCCACTGGTCACCTGGGGGTAGCCTAACAACATTCTCAACTGAAGTCAGTATGATATATAATAATAGTTTAAATTTTCCTAGTTATTTCCATTATACTTTATCGTCTTCCCTTATCCACTTAGTGCTTTCATGATTTAGGTATATTTAAGTATTATCAGTCTAGTTTTACAGATGATCTCACAGAATCTCGAAAAAGCTTAAAAATCTTGGCCTACTGTCAGGTAATTGCAAAACTGGGACTTACCCTTCGGCCTCAGATTTTCTGTTTATTTAAAAGGGCCACCTGCAAAGATTGGTCAATGGACCATTTGAAGAAATCAGTGCTTGATAAGTACTTGAAAAGTATATTATCTAGTAGAAAATGTAAAAATGCGTTTGCCCACATAATTATTTGGTGTCTATAACATATATGTATGTGTGTGTGCACATGAGTGTGTGTGTGTATGTATGTGATATATATGAAGCTAACTTAACCTTAGGAAAAAGATTTATTTCACATTCTATACTTCTATGGTTGATAACTAAAGTTTGCCCATATTAGAAAGTAAAAATGACAAGTCTTCAAAAAATGAATGCACAAAAATGGTGAAACATTTGTAACATGGTTTATCCTCTTGTGTAAGTGGACATGGTGTCTAATGCAAATATGCAGAGGAGAGAAACAATTTTTTTAAATATCAAGGAGTCTTCAGATTATACAGCCAGTACACTTAGCTTGACTTATCCTTAAGAGGTCAGTTTGAGGAGAAGCAGAGGTCTGGAAACTGCTGACTCTGAATGCAATGACACAGCTAGTTCCTACTATACAGATAGATGATAATGGAGGGTGATCAGAAAAACTGACCACATCATTTAGTTTAGGCTTGCTCAATGATCCCCAGGTAAGTACTTGTTTAATTTAAGGTAATGTTTCCATTCTCCTTAATTCACACACACTGAAAAACACATGGAGGAAGAGAGAAGTCTTGCTCTCAAAGTAAGCTATGAAGAAGAGGAAGGAAGAGGAGGAGGGAAGAAGCAGCAGCAGCATCAGAAGGGAGGAGGAGAGAGGAGAAGGGGAGGACAAGGAGAGGAAGAGAAGAAGGGGAGGAAGAAGAGGAGATGGGAAGAAGAAGGAAGTAGAAGAAAGGAAGGAAAGAGGAATGAAGGGAAGGAAAGAGGGAAGGAAGGAATACACTCCATGTGACACTATAACTGACAAGCCTCAGCAGTAGACTTACTTTATTTAAATAATATCTAATGGAACAAATTATGTGCAGCCAAAACATCTGAATCACTATTGTAGTCTATCATAATACTGTTCAACGAGTTTCTAGAAATCAAAAGCAAATTTTTACCTAGAGGTTTAAATTTTATTGCATAAAGGAAAAATAAAATCATGTAATATTTTTAGATATAATATAAAATTTTACATTTTAATGGTACTTAATCTCTTACATTAAAAAGTCATTTTTCTAGTACTTTAATGAAATAAGAAATGTTATTGAAAGATTTTCAGTCTGTAAAGAGAAAGCCTAATTTTATTGTAAGCTATATTTCAATTTTTATTTTAGAAGATAACTCATATAAGATTGCTATTTAATTTTTCAATGAAATACATATAGACTTCAACACCAAACTCCTTTCTCAACATCAAAAATATCATCTTAAAGTGCTTTTCCTATTACTTCAGAGGGTTAAATATAGGTTCAACAAGTGAGTTACAGAGTTCAGAGAAAGAAAGATTTTTTTTTTCCCTTGGGGAAAAGCAATGACTAATGGTTAAAGGTTGCAAAGAGGCAGATTCAAGTGTAACACAAGGTGGAATTTCTTAATTATTAGAGGAATCCAACAAAGAAATGAACCCTCATGTGAAATAGTTGGTGTTGAGTCACTGTGAGTGCTTAAGCAGTGGCATGGAAGGTATCACGCACACACACACACACATAAGTATATATACACATATATATGTGTATATATACTTAAATATATATAATACTTAAGATACCTAAAATATAGTAATACTTAAAATTATTTTCATATAATGCTTTGCTAAACAAAAATTAATAAAGAGTTTAAGCCTAGAAAAGACAAAACCTAAGTTATTATGGAACTGGGAGTTGACACAAAACTGCCAACTTTGATCCTTTAATTTCCAACAAATACCCAGCTGCAGCAGAAGACCTAATGAGGTATTGGAAGAAACCGCTTTAGACTTTACCAGCCTGGAAAGACACTGTTTCATAATCATGGGCCCTTAAGCACAGAATTAAGTTTAAAGTGTATTCATAGGTCATTCAATTTCTGTACATACCAGTTATACAGAGATACATAAGATACATAAGAAACGATGACTATCTCTCACAGGAATAGAAAGACTGAACTCAATTTCCTCTCCTAAATATTTTATCATACAAGCATATCATTAAAAGGATCTATAAAGCCAGCACATGTTATTAAAAGCTCCTGCTGGTGCCACATTTACCCAACTTGAAATCCCAGAGAACATTGCTCTGCAAAGATTTTCACCCCTCAATTCAATCCCTGCTGTTGGCAGAACAGCTTCATCATTGTTGCCTCTAAACAGTGAGGAGATCTTTTTCTTAAAGAAATTGTTAGGAGAAAAAAAAATGTGTTTTGATACCCTAGTGTAGTTGCAGGAACAACTACAGTTCTAGTATTAGCAATATTCTGAGTTGATCACAGACTAATATTCATTAGTCTCTGAACATACTGGCAAGATATACTCTACAATAGAGTTGAATAGGAACTTGGTTTTTTTATATGTATTTTTTTTATTGGAGTTCAATTTGCCAACATATAGTATAACATCCAGTGCTCATCCCGTCAAGTGCCCCCCTCAGTGCCCATCACCTTCACCCCATTCCCCCTGCCCACCTCCCCTTCCACTACCCCTTGTTCAGCCACTCTGGAAAACTGGGAAGTTCCTCAAAGAGTTAAAAATAGAGCTACTCTACGACCCAGCAATTGCATTACTGGGGATTTACCCTAAAGATACAGATGCACCCCAGTGTTTATAGCAGCAATATCCACGATAGCCAAACTGTGGAAGGAACCTCGGTGTCCATCAAAAGATGAATGGATAAAGAAGATGTGGTCTATGTATACAATGGAATATCACTCAACCATTAGAATGACCTTTTGCTTCCACGTGAATGGAGCTGGAGGGTATTATGCTGAGTTAAGTAAGTCAATCGGAGGACAATCATTATATGGTTTCACTCATAGAGGGAATATAGAAAAGGAGCTTGTTAAAAATATCTTTAGAAAAGAAATTTCTTACTGTAAGAGTTAAAATGTTCTCAGTTCTACTTGTGTAAGCATAAGCAAAGTATCTTCAGCAGCAAAACAGAAGTAATTTCCTTTTCTTCTTATGGCTTAGAATCTCTCCTTCAGTCTGAAATGGTTATTATTATGACAGAAGATACTTTTACAACACAGACATATACTTCAAGGCCACTCTCTTACTTGAAAACACTACTAAACATTAACTAGTTGAGACATGGGAGTTATTGTAAGTGTTATAATTATGGACATTATTGGCTAACTAGTAAAGTACATTAGACTTCATCATGACAATTCCTGATCCATACCAATGAAGTTAGTGTGTCTTTTCTTCTTTAATTCTTTCAATACAATTATTCCTTTGAAATCATTTCGTATTTTTTCTGTAAGAATGTCTTTAATATTATAAAACATTCGAAAAAATTAATTGGTGGTCTTTCAAAAATTACTTCATGGCGTCAGTTTAAAAATAGTCCAAGATATCTGTGGGATAAGTTTTTTCCCTAGAACTCAATATTTGTCCATTATTAGTGCATATGATCACATAGAGGAAATGGATAAAGAGTGAAGAAAGCCTTAAACTCTAAGCCATAATTTGGACTGTTGGCTTGTTTGTTCTAAATTATCACCTGAATGAATGCATGTGGATGCTTTTGTTTTCTTATCTTACATATTCTTCTACAATTTTAATGGCATTGTAATCAGCAACTGTAGCCTGTATCATTTGATTCTTTTTATTTATTTTTTAAAGATTTTTTAAAAGATTTTATTTATTCATTTATGATAGACTAGAGAGAGAGAGAGAGAGGCAGAGACACAGGCAGAGGGAGAAGCAGGCTCCATGCAGGGAGCCTGATGTGGGACTTGATCCCGGAATTCCAGGATCATGACCTGGGCCCAAGGCAGGCGCTAAACCGCTGATCCACCCAAGGATCCCCTCATTTGATTCTCTTTAATTTGTTGGGATTTCCTCTGTAATCCTGCCCATAGTCATTTTTGTGTAAATGCTCATGTATTCTTGTGTGTGTGTGTGCAATTCTAATTATATATTCTTATATTTATATATTGGCATTATTATTAGATCTCTCTCACTTTCTACTTCCCTAGTAGATGAAACTTATAAATTTTCTTTATATACTTTATAGCTCTCCTAACATTTTTTCTTTCTGTCATTATCTATAAGTCACTGAGAAAAGTGTGCATTCTGTTCTATGACTTTAGATTTGACCACTTATCTTTTAAATCTGTCACTTATTGCTTTACATGTTTGCAACTTACATGCTTGTATATTTTTATGTGTCTTGGTGAAAAGTTTGTGATAGAGTTTTTATTGGATTGTTTCTCTCAAACTTAAGCTGCTATATTGTTTATTAATACTTTTGTTCATTAATTCATTCAGTGCCATTTTACCTAAAATTAACATTGCTTTATAAGTTCAATTTTGATCAGTATTTTCCTTAGGTATATTTTCCTCACATTTCATATACAATCTTTCTGATATTATGTCAGTCATTCCTGATAGCACAAAATGGGCAACTTCTTAAAAAAAAATGGTGTAATGATCTCTGTCCTTGAATCACTGGGCTTGATCTGTTTATATTAACTGATACAAATGACATATATGAATGTATTTATCTATCCTTATTTTGTGTTACTTATTTAGCAAACTTTTTATGTTATTTTATTTTTCCTGCTCATCTTAAGTTGAAAATTCAAAGTGTTCTTTTTTTCTCCTTGATTTAAGAAGTACTATAATTAGCTTCTACAATTTTAATGATTGTCCTCATAGCTCTAATATAGATAAATTGATTATGGAGATTTAGATACTTATTTCTATATTTTTCTTAAAAAAAATAATTGAAATCTCTATCCTGCTACCAAAGTAAAAACATTATCTGGCTTACCGATCCTTAAAACTGTATTCCTACAATTCTAGTATTATCTAAAATTTTAGCTACCATTATTATTAGCACAAAATTTTTCGCTCTTATCCATCAAGAGTTCATTAGAATTACTGATAGATTTTATACCTTATCATTAATCTGTATTATCTTCCACATCCAACTCTTTTACTTTCTGGGTTTATTTCTTACTAAAATTTCTCATATTGGAAATTTTTAGTACAGTTACACAGAAGGTAAACTTTTTTTTTAAACTCTCTTTATATCTAGATGTTTTGTTTATTAGTCCTTATTCTGACACCACTTCTCTGACACCAACTGAAGGTCCTACACTCCAATTCAATTCTGACAATGACTACCCAGAGTTAGTGAGAACCTCCTAGGCTAGGGGCAAAGTCCCCCACAATATTAATCCCACTTCAGATCCTGCTGCAAATTTGGGGACCTACCCACACTTCTGGACAACTACTTATGCATTAAGGGCTTCCCATGATCTGCTCAGGATTCATAGTTCTTTAGAATGATTCATAGAACTCACTGAAATTTCTGTGTTGATGGGTATCATTTTAAGATAAAAGATACAACTCAGGAATAGCCAAATGAGAGAGACATATAGTGATGGTCTGGGAGATCCCAAACTTGGAGATTCTATGCCTTCTCCCCGTGGAGTCAGACTGAGTCACCCTCCGGAACATCAGTGTACTCATTAACGAGGTTACTCTTCAAACTATGAGTGTCCAGAATTTGGGGTCTTATTATATCGTTGACCAAATGATTGAGTTCAGTCTCTAGGCCCTCTTCTATCCTCTGAAGTCAGGGGTTGGCACTGAAAACTCCAATCTTCCAATCACATGTGTAACCTTCCTGGAGTGGTTAGCTTCTCCCGTGAAGCTGTCTAAACATGAGTCATCTATCTGATTGGCATAAATCCAGGTATTCTGGAAAGGGGCTCTTGAAATAACAAGACATTTCTATCCCTTAGAAAATTTCAAGGATTATTGAACCTCTGGAACAAAAACTGAAGACAAAGACCAGATATATTCTATATTATACCACAGACCTCATTAAAAAAAATAATTTAGGGCAGTCCGGGTTGCTCAGTGATTTGGCGCTGCCTTTGGCCCAGGGTGTGATCCTGGAGACCCAGGATCGAGTCCCACCTCAGGCTTCCTGCATGGAGCCTGCTTCTCCCTCTGCCTGTGTCTCTGCTTCTCTCTCTCTCTGTCTCTCTGTCTCTCATGCGTAAATAAATAAAATCTTTAAAAAATAATAATACTTTAGCTATACATAGGAATCTAGTCTGACCTACACTTTCCATCAGATTATTGGAGTTATAGCATAATTAACTCCTATCAAGTTTTGCTGTATTTGAGTCATTCACCAATTTTAATACAATTATTGTCCTTTCATTGGGCTGAAGGCAGGAGCTAAACCACTGAGCTACCCAGGCGTCCCAATTATTGTCCCTTTGAAAATAAGTCTTCATCCTGGAGATTTTAGTGATATTTTTAACAATATTTTTATGTTTTGTACTAGCCATTGTTCTAAGCGCTTTGCAAATGTTAATTCATTATTTAATCCTCCTAAGAAGTCTATGAGCAGATACTCTTAGTATCCCAAAATTCAAATGACTGAACTAAGCTAAAGAGATGTTAAGGAATTACCCACTAAACCATTAGTGGACTAGGACTTGAGTACAGGTAGTCTGGCTTCAACGTTCATGCAAGTAATATTTATTTCCCACTCATATGCATATATTTTAATAAAAAACTATCTCAAACATTTTTTATGCACAAGAATGAAGTAGCATACACATTAATATGACCTAATATAATTGTCTTCTAGCAGGAAATGAAACAGTGTGTGGTGTTCAGTAAAATCTTATTACGCTTTCATGAAGTTTGCTTTTTGATATGCCAATCTAGTTTTTACTCATATTATAATCAATTTCTTGTCTCCAATAATGAAAAATAGTGCCCTTTTGTCTACTCAGTTAAAGCTGTCAGATCACTATCTGTGCATATAAGTGCATATTAGGAAACAATATCCATTTATAGTAAAAGTGCATTTTTCATTTTATTTAAATAAACATGAAGCTTACTCTAAAATTCCATAGATTTAAATATAAATATTTTAACTTGAAGTTAATTTTTATTAGTTGAATAAACGGATTTAATGACCCTTTAGAAGATCATAAGTTCCAAAGTCCACTAAGTAGATAAACTTTCGCTGGTTGTCAACAGAGTATAATTCAAGGAATGTTTCCCCTAATACTGGCTGACAATATTCACTAAGACAGCAAACCAGTTTTAACTTGTTCCTTCAATAGGCATCACTATTCTACTACCTACCATCATAATCGTAAACATTTACTGTATCTATATACTATGGGAAACACTCCAGAAGTTCCTAAAACAATTTTTTTTGAGAATTCTGTTCCATAAATATTTAATTGTTTTGGAGATAGAATATGCATATTCAAAAGTGACCACTCATGGCATAAAAC
Source organism: Canis lupus baileyi (assembly GCF_048164855.1). Classification (NCBI taxonomy): domain Eukaryota; kingdom Metazoa; phylum Chordata; class Mammalia; order Carnivora; family Canidae; genus Canis; species Canis lupus. The sequence goes on from NC_132838.1 coordinate 44,705,187, forward strand.
AACTTCTAAAAAGTTACAAGATACAAAAGATACAAAAAAAAAAAAATAAGGATTTCAGACCTTCAAAGACCTGTTGTCAAGGTGACTTGGAACAACTTACTAAGAAGTTGTTGACTTTGACTACACCCTGCAGTTAAGCTGTGCCTTGAAGTATTTAGAAAAGAGAAAATATATGAGGCACTCTTTCAAATGGGATAAGCTAATGAGATAATGATGTATAGGAAATAATAGAAATCTACTTGACTATAAGAGTTTTGGGGGGGATCCCTGGGTGGCTCAGCAATTTAGCCCCTGCCTTTGGCCCAGGGTGTGTGATCCTGGAGTCCCAGGATCGAGTCCCACCTCAGGCTTCCTGCATGGAGCCTGCTTCTCCCTCTGCCCTGCCTGTGTCTCTGCCTCTCTCCCTCTGTGTGTGTGTGTGTGTGTCTCTCATGAATGAATAAGTAAAATCTTCAAAAAAAAAAAAAAGAGTTTTTGGGGAGATGAACAAAACAGTGACTCATATAGTTGGAAATGACTCAAGCTAAAATTTGAAAGGTGAGGAGGACTTTGCCAAGGAGATTGGATTTATTTTTCTTGAAGTACTGGGGAGCCTTGAAAGTTGAGGAAATGCTGATAAGTGTGATAAAATATGTCAGGAAGTGCTGTTCATTTGAATGAGAGAGTAAGTAAGAATTAGAAGAGATTTAAACCAGAAAGTCCAATAAGAGCGCCAAAATTGTCAAGACAGTGGTAATAGTATGGAATAATTCAGAATGGGGATAAGGCAGATTAAATGTTCATTATACTTCAGTGTCATTATGTTTTTTATTGTTATAACCCTTTACCATGCTGTCTGTCCTCAAGAAAATATGAGCCCTTTAAGTGCAAAGAACATGTCTTATTAATATCTGCATATCCACAGTCCAAAGATGTATCTAAAATGTTTAAGGCACCCAACAATATTTTGTTATAATATAAGGAATGAGGAAGCCCCCCAAAACTTTGTGAAGTCAAAGCCCAAAGACATTAAAGGGGCAAATGGAGTGAATTATAAATCCTTCCATACTAGACAACATGCAAATGGAATCAGCAAACACAATAATGTCTGCATAATTAGGAAGCAGAGACTAGTAGATATTCTACATTACTTTACCTCCCAATAGGTAAAATATATTACCTTCCAACTTCTTTCTATAACTTTCTGTGTGATACCCTGTGGGGTCATTCTGACAATGTTGCTAAACAAACATATCCTATTCACACTAAATTTGAAGAATATTATATGTCATGTTATTTATTAAACATTTTAGTTTCTAAATAAGAGCCCTAGCCTTTTTTTCAGTTCCAAAGGGTTTTTGGCTTTCTAAATTATATCAGAAAAAGTGCCCAAAAGAATACATAATTAAAATGGAATGTTGTCATGACATGCATTTGACTGGGGAAATCATCGCTTAAAATATACAGTGATGCTTCCATTCTTGTTTCCCAGGAAAGGCTGGTGATGATGGCTTATTTGACTTTCCTATTCTATGTTCTTTAAACTCTTCTTTGCTTCTAAGATCATTTAGTGTTAAGAATTTACCCAAAGTAAGTAAAATTAGTAAGTGTATCTCTTACTTATCCTTTTTCTACTTGAGAATACACAGGGTGACCTAGCTTTTTCCATGTGTTTCTATAAGTTTCAAAATGTTCCCAGCCAGTTGTCCCTAGCAATTGCTGTCAGGCTGATAACTTTTTTATCTTCATCTTTAGTCTCTTCGATGATGCTGCCCTCCAAAAGATGAAAATATTCTGCCCAAACTAATGGTTTTGCCTCCTCCAAAAGAGTTGTTTCCAGTTGATGGATTCCATAGTCATAGTGGGTCAATTTTCCACTGGAGTGAAGCTTAAAGTAGAACAGTTCACCCCACCCACACCTACAGATATATATGCAAATTAATTTATACTGCATTTTGGCACAATAATCCCTAAGAGCAGTGCCATGTGGAGCCATATTGGAGATTAAGGCAAGGAAAAATCAGTAATATTGATCTAGTTTTTATTTAAAAGGTTGTATTCATCCCTCATCAATTTTTGTATTAATTTTTAATATATCTGATTTAAAATTTCTGTATCTTGATTACTGATTATTTTGTCTCCCCCTTACATTGGTGCCTGAATACCTCATTTACCATACCTTCAGTACCAAAGAGCATTTTCTTTCACCATCAAAGTCTCACATAGAGATTTCTACATGCAAACTCATTTTTCAGATTCTTCTACAAATTGTCTTCAGAAAACATAAAAAATGTGAGAACTGGTCAGAGAACTAAAATCCCATGATAGATATGCATTCTCCCTAATTCCCCTCCCTGCTTCAACACAGAATGCTTCCACTCAAATCTTTTCAGCAAAATCCTTTTTTTTCTCCTTATGGTCATCAAATATCCTAGACCCTAATCAATCAATTCAACACAAGGTTTATTCTTTTACCTTGAAATTATTTATTTTTATAATTCACTATGAATTTTCAGCATTTGCTCATGTAAATCCACAGGATATGAAAAGTATGGAAAAAAAGAGGAACAAGTTCATAAGATTCAAGATAGTTCAAAACCACCTGCATTTTTGACATTATTGACTGTAGATCACTAATGGTGGTGACGTTTCCAGAAGAATAGCACATCTGCCAACTTTGTCTTCCTTAGAGGATTTTAGGCCATTTCCACAAGGAGCTAATGGGCCAATCATTTCCTTTGCAAGTGGATCTAATGCTTAAAGAAACTACAGAGTGAAATAAAAAGGAGCAAAGTGGTGTTTTCATCTCTATTGTTAATATCCACAATCAATTTCTTACATCTAGGAAGAGGTGTACAAAAGAAAAGCACAGGTCAGACTTAAGTGTAATAAAATACTCCCAATGTAAGCAGATTGGATTTAGAGGGGGGAAAAAGTAGGAAAGGATGAAAGAGGTGACTATATACACCTAAATCTAATAACCATCTCTTTTTAATTATTTATTTTTAACATACCAAGTTTCAGACAGATGAGACAACGGACAGGAAATTAAATTCAGACATTGAAAAAATCTAAAACTAAATCAAGAGTCATCAAAAAGCTCATTTTAAGTGTGTCAAAATACAGATGTGCACCAAGAGAGCATTTCAGAGTATCAAATACACAAATGAAATTTCACTTCACACAAAGAAATGTTTCAGAAGGAGAATTGACTAATGAAACATATGAGTTTGTTGTGGGGAGTAGAGGAGATTGGGCATGCAAGAAGAGGACATGAAAGTGTGTGCAGTGTGATAGATATCTGCAGATGAACTGTTTTCAGCAGGCATTCAGAGATCAAAAGGAGGCTTTGAAGCTAAGCTTGAGTTGGATTGGATCTCAACATGCAGACCATTCAGAATAGAAAAGTTCAGTACAATTTGGCCAACTGGGACTTTAAAATGCATATTGTGGGATCTCTGGGTGGCGCAGCGGTTTAGCGCCTGCCTTTGACCCAGGGCGCGATCCTGGAGACCCGGGATCGAATCCCACGTCGGGCTCCCGGTGCATGGAGCCTGCTTCTCCCTCTGCCTATGTCTCTGTCTCTGTCTCTCTGTCTCTCTGTCTCTCTCTCTCTCTGTGTGACTATCATAAATAAATAAAAATTAAATAAATAAAATGCATATTGTTTGATACCTGTACATATAATTATTCACTTAGGAAACATGAATTTCCATGCAATTGCCAACTGTTAGAAGACACTCATAATTATCCTAAAGAATTCAGTTGTTGGATTTCAGCCAGGCTTATGTATGCAAAGTAGAAAATTAAAGTTATTATGTGGACAATTACAAAGAAACAATTACCTTAACAATTCAGAGTACTAAGGCAACCCTGTAATACTGAGCATGTATTTGTCTTTAATTTCATCTGTATTCACCATGAACTCTAAAAACACTGAGCCCTCAAGTTTCCAGATTCAGGTCAATAGCTCTCTTATGAAGTGATACAAATTCCAAAGTTAGGTGGCAGTTTCCATCCTTTCCATCCTAATGGCGACACACGGATCACTGAGGAGACCCAAGAAGGCAGGAATTATCTTCAGATTTTTTTGCACTTTTAGAAAGCAGATCTAAATCTAAATAAAATGTGCTTGGAAAGAGTCACTAGATTGCTAATGCAGGCAGATTTGAGAAGTCAATGTGGTATACACACAGAATTTCTGTGGAATAAATAAATTAGGGACTACATATGGTAAAAAAAAATAAAAGAGTTTTCCAATATAAAAAATATTTTTGGACAGTTGAATCTTTATCAGCCACCTGGGAGGTAAAATTAATTAATCAATTAATTAATTAATAGTAAATAAACGCACAAAAAATGTTGCTATTAACAAAGGTCACCTGACTGCCAAGGTGTCTCCACCTATTCCCTAGAAGTACTACTGAAAGTCTCTCTTACCACCAATGCCTCTCTTAGTAACTTGGTTGGGATTCTGGAAACTCCTGATAGTGTCACTTAGCTTAAAGCACAGATTCTCAATGTGTGGTCTCCACACAACCGCATCACCACTCCTTAGAAACTTATTAGAAACAAAAGTCCTTAGGTCTCAATCCAGCCCTACTCAGAGTTGACAGGACCCCGGGGGGTGAGGGGAGGAGGGGGCAACAAGCTGCAATATATTGCTTTCACATGATCTGATATATATTCAAACTTAAGAACCATTATCTTAAACTCTTGAGTTCAGTTAAATGTAAATCTGTTATCTGGAATGAGTAATTCATTAAGCAGTCACAATCCATGTATACGTACATAAAGTTATCATATTAAGTACTTGGAGAATGAAGTCCAAGAATAAAACTTCATTTTAGTGATGAAATGGACAAATTAGGAAGGTCTCTTGGTCCCAAGAGCAATTGAAAGATAGTGCCAGAGGGAGATCCTAGAGAGGACCAAGGAAATTGGGGTTACTTTAGCTATAAGTAACCACCAGAGGAAATGGAAAATAATTGACAAGGCATGAAACATTAACTCTTCCCACAGGATAGTATTTTAAATAGTCTGTCTTTGTCCATACTGTAATTAGTCCTCAAAAGAAATAAACACACAGCAGAATCAATAGCCCAATATATATCTGCAAATATATTTGTATGTTTTAAAATATGCACATTGTGCATGCTCATATATTTTTAGTGCTATGACAAAAGACTATGATAAATGCTCTACATATATTATTTCATTTAATCATAATAACCTTATTTGGGAAGTGCCATTATATCCCCATTTAACATATGAGAGAATTTAAGTATAGTAAAGAAATTTTGCTCAAGGGCATATGTTAGATATTTTACAGATAAAAAGATCTGTCTAGCACCAAGTTCTGCTTAACCAATAAGCTAACGGCAGATGATAGATGATGACAGGTAGACAGATAGATGATAAATAAATAGATGATAGATAGCCAGATGGATCAAGGAATAATATATTATCTCCCTATAGCTGCATACTCTTTCAAACACTAGATTACTGTTTCAACAGGGTGCCTTTACCTGGGTACAGGAGGGAAATCAATTGTTTCTTATCAGAATTTAACTTCAGGAATTCCTAAGGAACTGTAGTCACCAGGTAAGTGTCTCTCACCTCACCCCCCCTTCCTATTTCTCCCTAAAATATTTATATATATAGTGCACTGACTACCCATGCCCATACACTACTCTGCCTATATTATCCCTGTAGCTCCATTTTCAAAACCATTTTCATAGCTCAGACTCAGCATTTCTTCTTGAATTGTTGCTTTAATCCAGACTATATTTAACTGCCATGTTAAGCTTCTTAAAACAAAACTCAGCTGTTGGAATTTTACAAAACTCCAAGTTCCACAGCTTTCTTTTACTCAAATTTCTAGATATACCTATTGAAATAATTCAAGATTAAATTAAAAATTTAACTTCATGAAATTCCCTCCAGATGTGATCTCCTTGTGAAACAATGGCCTGTTCTATGACATTTATCACTTGTTCCCTTGTCAGCTGAAGGTTGCTTACACTCAGTTTCACAAGTCACACTGAGGTACTTAGCTTAGCAAGGCTTAGCTTAGCTCCGCCTCATCCTGAGTATTGATTGATGCTGGGAAAGTGATTTAACTGACTTCTGCATTAACTCATTTTTCACATGATTGTTGTAGTGATTAAATGAGATAACAAATGTCTCTAAATACTTGAAAACAATTTTCTTCAAATACAATTTTCTTCAAAGTATCACTTCATCCATGACTAATATTATTATCAATCAGTATTTTCTTCCTTATGGCTCCTCGCATGATCCTATAGAATAATCACTCATTATACATTTGTTGAATGAAATTAGTAATTGCATAATTATTTTTGAAGTAAGATTACGAAGTAATAAGGCTTTTTTTTTTGGTATACATATCCTTAAATTTACATGTAAAGAGACATTGCCTTTTTCTTCATGAAGTTCTGAATGCAGACTGAAATAAGTCTGATACTGCACAAAATATGCCAGGAACATTCTTGTGGACCTACTGCCAGGACAGTTTATAAACCACACAAGGCATACTCTCTCTTTATAGTTATATTGCTTTTGACCTAAAATAATCCCCAAAAGGATGCTCAATCTTATTCACCAAAGTTAGCTCAGAATAATTTGCAACTGTTGGCAAAAACATAAAATTCAAAATTAAATGTAGGCTGCCTATACTAAATATGGCCAAAAGGAAGTTACGTTTCTTATATTAAGAAACATCTATCACCTGAACTGAAATAAACCATTACAACTATGATCAAATTCACACACATGCAGGAAATGACGACTGCTAGGACTGCCACCTGATAGGAGCTACAGATGCCACTAATTTGCATCACAAATAGATTTCATAGATGTTTTTAAAAATGAAAAAAAAAAGTGTGGCTGAGAATAAATGATATGCAATAATGACAGCTTCCCACACCTCTAGGGATAATATTCTACAACGTGTTTTTATCCCTGCCTTAAAATCCTGCAGTTTTTTTATTTGTTTTTGCTTTGGGAGACATTTTAAATATATGGATCTTCAATTATTCAAAGGCCAGTAGTTGTGCAGCCCCCGTGGCTCAGCGGTTTAGCGCCGCCTTCAACCCAGGGCGTGATCCTGGAGGCCCAGGATCGAGTCCAACATCGGGCTCCCTGCATGGAGCCTGCTGCTCCCTCTGCCTGTGTCTCTGCCTCTTTCTCTGTGTCTCTTGTGAATAAAAAAAAAAAAAAAAAGCCAGTAGTTGAAAACACTGTCCTCATTCCACTGAATTGTGGAAAGGCAAAGCTGTCTTTGAAACTTTGTCAAAAAGTCAAATTGATCATATATGTATAGGTCTATTTCTGGACTGTCTATTCTGTTCCATTAATCTATTTGTCTATTTTGATGACATTCTCACATTGTTTTGGTGACTGCAGCTTTATAATAAGCCTTGAAGTCAGATAGTGTTATTAGCCCTCTAATTAATGTTCTTTTTCAGAAATATTTTAGCTAAAGTCCTTTTCATTTCCAAATGAGTTTTAGAAGCAGCTTATTGATTTCTACCAAAAAAAAAAAAACCCTACTGTTTTCATTTGAAATTGTGTTGAATGTATATAAAATAGGAGAAAAATTAAATCTTCTCATCCATAACTCATAAACATGGTTTATCTATTTATTTGGCTCTTAATTTCTCTCAACAATGCTCTGTATTTTCATGCACATATCCTACACATCTTCTTTCATAGTTAGTCCTAAGTATTTCACATTTATTGATGTTATTGTAAATGGTATTTTTAAAATTTTAATTCCTGAATGCTTTTTGTGAACGTATGTAAATGTAATTTGATTTTGTATAATTGAACTTATATGATACTAACTTTACCAAACTAACCATACTAAACTTCCTTAATATTTCTACTACCTTTTTTAGATCCCAGAACTTTTCCTATAGAATCATATAATTTACAAATAAAAGCTTTGCTTCTAATTTTCTGATTTTCATGTCTCTTATTTATTTTTACTGCCCATTGCACATACTATAACCTCTAGGAAAATGTTTACCAGAAGTGACTAGAGCATATATCTTTGCCTTGTTTCTGATCTTGGTGGGAAATCTTCAGTTTTCTACTGTTAAGAATGATGTTAGCTGTAGGTTTGTAATAAATGCTCTTTATTGAATTTAAGAAGTCTTCTACTCTTCCTAGTTTGTTGAAAGTTTTTATCAAGAATAAATGATGATTTTCTTTTCAAATGCTTTCTCGCAAACTGTTGAGATGAACATATGTTTTATGGTCTTGAAATCTCTTAGTATACTGAGTTACATGGATTTGATTTCTAATGGCAAACCAAACCTGCAGTCCTGGAAAGAGAAAACTCACTTAGTATAATGTGTTATGTTTCTATCTATGATTTGATTATGTTTACTAAAATTTCATTAAGTATTTTTGCATCTATATTCCTAAGAGATATTAGTAATTGTCTCTTCTTATAATGTCTTTGGTCATGTAATTTTCTGAGGGACTTTATGTGGAATTTGTATTATTACTTCCTTAATTGTTTAGCAGGATTTGTCAGTGAAATCATCTGGGTTTGTAGTTTACTTTGTGAGACTTTATAAAACCACAAATTAAAAGTCTATGATAAATATAGAGTTATTTGGGTTATCTATTTCTTAAGTGAAGTTCTTTAGTTTGTGTCTTACAAGAATTTTTTCATTTAATCTAAATTGTTCGATTTATTGTCATAAAGTTGGTGATAGTAATCTCTCACTGTCCTTACCATACATAATATTTTCTTACTACTGCCCCATAGTCTCCTTATCCTTTTACTATCTGTAGAGCATATAATGTCATTTCTTGTATTTGCTTGTTGGTAATTTGTATCCTCTCTTTTTCTGTTCTGATCTATCTGACGAGATGTTTATTATTCTCATTTACCTGTTCAAAGATTAAAATTGTGTTCATTTTCTCTATTGGAATTCCCTTTTCTATTTCATTAATTCTGCCTCTTATCTTTATCATTGCCTTTCTTCTGATTTTTTTTGAGTTTAATTTACTCTACTTTTTGACTTTCTTAAAGTAGGAACTGAGGTCATTAATTTGAAATACTTTCTTCTTGAACCTCGTGGTGAAGTGTTTTGTAATATAAATTTCCCTCAAAATGGTACTTTAATGGCATCCCACATATTCTGATATGTTGTTTTCATTGGCTTCCAAAGGTTGTTATTGTTTCACATGCAGTATAAGAACATTATAATTGTGTACTGCCATTTCTTCCCTCCTGGACTTTGAGGTGATATCAGACATTCTGCTTCTATACATTTTATAAACCTCACCATACATTGTTACTATTCTTGCTTTAAATTATTCATTATATTTTAAAGAGATTTGAATTTTTATATATATCTTCCATGTAGCTAACATTTTCAAAGTCATCTAGAGGTAAACTTTTTACTTTCTGTACATCCATGTTTTCATCTAGTATTATTTTCCTCCTTATTGGAGAACTAACTTTAACATTTTTTATAGTGTTGACTAATCCTTTCAGCTTTTAAGTGTGCAAAAAATCGTTGTTCCACTTTAGTTTTGGAAATGCATTTTTGTTTCTAAAAGATTGTGGGGAACCTGGTGGCTTAGTGGTTGAGTGTCTGCCTTTGGCTCAGGTCTTAATCTCGGAGTTCTGGGATTGAATCCTATATCGGGCTCCATGTCGGGAGCCTGCTTCTCCTCTGCCTATGTCTCTGCCTCTTTTTGTGTCTCTCATGAATAAATAAATAAAATCTTTAAAAAAAAAACAAAAAATAAAAATAAATAAAAAATCCTAGGGATCCCTGGGTGGTGCAGCGGCTTGGTGCCTGCCTTTGGCCCAGGGCGCGATCCTGGAGACCCGGGATCGAGTCCCACGTCGGGCTCCCGGTGCATGGAGCCTGCTTCTCCCTCTGCCTGTGTCTCTGCCTCTCTCTCTCTGTGACTATCATAAATAAATAAAAATTTTAAAAAAACCCTAGATTGTCAGTTATTTTTTCTTTTTTTTTAAATTTTTATTTATTTATGATAGTCACAGAGAGAGAGAGAGAGAGAGAGAGAGAGAGGCAGAGACACAGGCAGAGGGAGAAGCAGGCTCCATGCACCGGGAGCCCGACGTGGGACTCGATCCCGGGTCTCCAGGATCGCGCCCTGGGCCAAAGGCAGGCACCAAGCCGCTGCACCACCCAGGGATCCCAGTTATTTTTTTCTTTTAGGCCTTTAAAGAAGGCCTATTTTTAAAGCCTTTTAAAGAAGGCTCCACTGTCTCCTACCTTTTGTTCTTGATGAAAAATCTGCCTTATCTTTATCAGCCTTATCTTTTTCCCTTTTTGTAATTTTTTTTTTACCTCTGATTTGTATATTTCCTCTTACTCTGCAGTTTTAGGCAGTTTAATTTTGATGCGTTATGGAATACTTTTCTTCATGTTTATTGTGCTTGAGGTTCATTGAACTTATTGGATCAGTGAATTTATAGTTTTCTTCAAACTTCAGCAATTTTTAACCATTATTTCTTTAAAAATCACCTCCATCCTTTGCAGGATCTACTTACATATATGTCTTACACCTTTATTTTGTCCTGCAGTTCAATCACGCTGTTTATTTTTTTTCCAGTTTTTCTCTGTGTGTGTTTCATTTTGTACAGTTGCCACTGGTAAATAGACTGCAATATGTAATATGCTAATGTATTTTTTTAATTTCATGCATAGCAATTTTTACCTCTTGTACTTTGATTTTGGTCTTTTTTATATCTTAGCATGTTCATTTTACTTCTGTCTTCTTTGATAAATGGAAGACAATTATAATACTTTGTGTCCTCTACTACTTCTATTATCTGTATTATTTGTGAGTAGATTTTGAATAAATAATCTATCATCTCACAATGAATTGTATATTAATGTTTCTTTGCATGCAATGTCTGGTAATTTTTAATTGGATGGCCAACATCTTGAATTTTACTTTGTCAGATAATTTTGAATTAAAAAGAAAAAAATCCTGAGCTTTGTTTTGAGCTTCAGCTAAATAACTTGGAAACAGCTAGATTTTTACACTATTCCTTTATACTGTTAGGCAGAACCAGAACAACAATTGGTCTCAGGCTAATTTTGTCCCAGAAGAGAGAAAAAAAAAAAAAAAAAAAACCTCCTGAGTGCCTTAACCAATGCTTTGAGAACTATGTTTTCTACTTTGGCTATTGGGAACGAGTGGTATTTCCAGACCTATCAAATCACTGTTCTCTCTAATCCTTTCAGGTGGGTTTTTCCCAGCCTCATACAGTTTCCTCATCCGCATACATGCAATGATCTCAGCTGAACTCTCAAGGGCATGCTCTATAGATCTTATATTCTCTCCTTGTATAGAGCTCTTTCTGCTCTGAGAATTCTAGGCATGCTGGCTTTCCCAGACTTTGATCTCCATATTTTCAATTCAGAAAGACTATCACGCTCTACCTAGGCTTTCTATCCCAGAGCTATCACCTGTAATTTTTCTCTAGGCAGCAAGCTGGGAAATAAGAGGACTCACCTCATTTGTTTGCCACTCTCAGAGATAATTATCCTTCATTGCCTAATGTTCAATGACTTCAAAGAGGTTGTTTAATATATTTTGTCAAGTATTTTAGTTGTTCTGGTGGGAGGGTAAATCTAGTCTCATGTTAGTCCATCCTCTAAAGTAGAAATCTCAAGTTTTTTTCATGGCTAGTGATGGTTTCCAATACTCAAATTAATCAGTCTCTATAAGTAAATCCACAATTATTTTGACAACAAGGCTAAAAAAATAGACTTCAGCTTTATTCCTACTATGTTTTTATCCTTGAGACAAAAATGGCAAGTCTGTTTGTTCTTCCAGGGAATTATCTCAAATTTGTCCATTCTTTTTCCTTCTGGCTAATACTATCCTGTTTTAAAGCAAATCAGAGACTTTCACTAGTGTGTTTTAACTTTGTTCTTTCTAATTTCCAAGCACTTTCGGCACGCTACCATGTACATTTTCCAAATGTACTTTATGTTTCTTTGAGAGGTTCCATCACATGAATGATTTTGGATTGGTATAGAGATCACCTGAGTTCTTACCTGATCTCTGCTACAAAGAAACTGTGGGACCTTGGATAAATTTTTTCACTTCTCAAAACCTTAGTTACTTCTGTAAAATAATAAATAAATAAATAAATAAATAAATAAATAAATAAATAGTTTAAAGATTGTATTAGTGTATGATTCTTAATGTTATGTTTGCTCTAGTTTCTAGAGGCTTTTACACATTAAGTGTTTTAAGAACAATTTAATGTCAAATTTTTAAAAATGTAACCCTGTCCCAATCATGTTGGTTTCATCTCTATTAATTTTGTTCTGGCTTTGAGAATAAACACCTAGAACAATAGCCATGTTGGAACAGCTGACACCACATAGATTGACACTGTGTGAATACACTGATGATGTGTCAAATCGCAAATAAATTCTACCTGTCTCTTCAGGACTAATTTTTACTGAGATCACAATGATGAGAAGTGAATTAAAATTATTAAGTGGATGAGCTTTAAAAATAAAGCACCATGAAAATTTTTTAGAGGCTGTATTCTTTCCTTAAATAACTTACTAAGTTTACTTCTTTAAAAGATTTTTGCTTTCAATTTCAATACTCTGTATAACTTATCTGTCAAAATACAGAGCACTTTTATAAAACATTCATATACATGTTCTAAAATTTGAAATGAACTAAAATGTATTCCTTAGCTTTTTAAAATTTTACACCCTTCAGTTTATAAGCAAAATATACTCTCAAAAGGTGTCTACATAAGTGAAATGTCTGCTTTTTCAACAACAAAGTATTTAAAGATTTAGAAGTTTGATACCTTTGCACTATGATAATTGTATCTTTTGAGGAGAATGAAAATATGAAGTGTTTATCACAATATTGTGTGTGTGCATATCAGAACTTTTTTACATACTGCGTTTCACAAACCTATTTTAGTTGATGTTAAGGTTCAAACTATAGAAAAATGGTTAGGAAATATCTTATAAAGTTCATACTTTGAAAATTCAGCTTCTGTATTTTTATCCACACATATTTCTCAATATTTTTTTCCTTCCTGTAGCCCTAAACTTAGAACTTCATGCTTCATTATAATTTCTTTCTTTTTTTAATTCTTTATTTTGAGGTCATTTTAATTACATTATCATAATCAACTTTGCGAAAATCCATTTGAATACAGAGCTGCTGCTATAGATAAGCAGCTGGAATACCTGAAAAGGCAGGAGGAACTTTAGAAGAAGGTAGCTATGTTTAGGTATAATTTTCAGTCCTCTTTGCACCAAAATGCGCATTCTGACTTTCACTACTCAAAATGCTGCCAGAACTTATACTTTTGCATACTCACTTTGGAGAATTCAGAGTTTCCTTCTTTCGAAAGTTTGCAGCTATGCAAATACACCCCAAACTGTATACCAATTAATTAGAAATGAGTAAACACCTACCTGAGAGACTGACTAGTCAAAAGTAAACAGATGAAGGGAGATATGTCAAGAGTGGTCACAGACATACACAATATCTAACAGCAGTTTGAAAAATATCAAACACAAAGTCGACCATTTTTAGAATTTGCTTAATTCCACTTTTTTACCATCTCCTGTTACAACAATGCCTACTAAGTAAGTTAGCTTTTGAGGCTGAAAATAAATAAGACAGTGAGCCCTGCCCTTAAGCAATTTGGTGAAACTGGGGTACCAGAAAAATACAAAGCTGACACAGTAATATGGCGATAAGCAATATTTATTGATGTTAAAGTTCTGAAACTAAAATACTTAAAATGCTTAATTCTTGGCATTGAGAAGAGTCTCAGAGAAGTCTGATGCTTGTATCTTAGCTTTAATTAGTATTATTAAGTTCTCAGAGGTTTTCATAGATACTATTTAATTCTTACTATAATCCTGGAAGGTAAACACTATATCCTTTTAGAATGAAGAAGAGTAAGGAATATTTATCGTTTTATGTAAAGCTACACAACCAGTAAACAGCATAACTCAGATTTCCAAACTTTTGTCTGGTGTTATCAAAGATCATCTTGAAAATGAGACATTAAGAAATCAGAATAATCTCCAAAAACATACCTTTCTGTAAATAGAAATTTTTGAAGTGCTTAAAAATATAATCTTTAAAGAAGATGGAATAAATTTTGGAAATATGCTTATCCTATCACTTGCTCATCATCATTTCAAAGGCTAACTACAGCCAGAAACTGTCTAGTTTGACAGATTAATGGAGCTGGAATAAGTGACATTTTGCCTTTGCTATAAAGTACAAGTATTGTAAGTGACATGTCCTTGAAAATGATGAAAACAAAGCTTTAGAAGAAAACAACATTTTAGTAAGGATCTGAGAGTCCTTCGTCCTCAGGATCCCTGTATTGGGCCTAACTCTGTTTAATAGATCAATTCTAAGAGGAACAGAGTTTTGTCAGATACTCAAGACTGAAAAATTATTGACTCTCTCAACAGGCGATATCTTTTATAGAGATCTTTGTTACTAAAAATTGCAAACTTGTTGCAAAAGATTTATTTCAAGAAAGCAGACTATTGTCTCAAAATGAGAGGTGGAGAATTGACAAATATTTTCTTCATTATAGTTTTATAATGATAAAAGCCTTCAAAACAACCATCTACACACACACACACACACACACACACACTCATCTAACAATGGAATGAATTCTCAAGACAATCTTTTTGTCCTCTAATACTTCCAACCAGATTGCCATTATTAAGACACATTAATTTAAAAATTAATGAACCATCACCACTCTTGTTTCCTCATGTATATCTAGAGCTGTCCTGGGTCTTTAAGTAGGAAGAAAAAAGAGATTGTATAGAGAGCACTGGGTATACTCCACCACACTGATGAATGAACAATGAATTGGCCAAGTAAAGATGGAATTCAGATAAGACCCTGTAGGGTAACAAAATGAAATAAAAATGTAATGTATCCTCTCTGGGCAGAACAGCATTGAACCTACTTGTTTAAAACTTGGTAAAGCAATTTTAGCTGTGCCCTGAAACAGCAAGGAGTTTCAGAGTAGATATACAATATAAACTGTCAAAAAGGAAAGTGTGTGCAGAATCAGGGGTGACAGCTGTGGATGCAATGTGCAGGGAAGGAAAATGTAAGCTCCATCCATAATATGGGTTTCTCCACTGGCCTGCTCTGGGGCTGCACAGACATGTACCCATGCTCCTGTAAGTGAATGTCATCTTTTTGCTAGTTTGCAGTCCACTGCCTTTTACTAGTTGTGTGGTCTTCAGGAAATTATATTCTTTCTTCTTTAGATTACCCATTAGTAAAGTGGAGATAAAGAGAATTATTGCACTGGTTTATTTTGTGTGCGGGTGGAGTGTAGGAGGGTGAATGAGATAATGCAAATAAACCAAAAGGCAGAGGGTTTGGGATCATACAGTTGGAGCCTGAAAAGTGAGAGCCATAAAAACTTCAATTAAAAACTCCTCTTTGGCTTTCATTACATTCTTGAGATTACATATATATGCAAATCATCTCTATCTCCACCTAGTCAACCACATTACCAACCTCTTCTCCCCTATTATACCTTACCGCCCAATCCCATCCCCGCAACACACCAAGTCCTTCCCCTCCTCCAGGACTCTTGTGATTGTGATGATTCCCTCTTCCTGGAAAAGCCCTTTCCCTCTCCACCCAATAACCTCCTACTCACACTCCGCTGTGAAATTTCTCCCTCACCTGTTTGGGTTAGCTTCACTTCTCCAACAGTCTTACAAGACCTGATTCATACTTCTCTTAGAAACTCTGAGCTCCTCCAAAGGAGGAGTATAAATGGAATAAAGTATTATGGAATAAAGTATTCCATTTATTTATTCCTTCCTTCACTGTTCAACATTTCATGGGTGCCATCTATGAGCCATTTGATATGTAGGTGGTAAAAACACATTTTGAGGTGCTATCTGAATCCCCTTTACTGAGACCTTTGCTTTTTGTGGCTGACCTTTTCTTTTTGTGGCTGACACTAACACAGTAGTTGCTCAATAGTAATGAGTGGGGCAGAGAACAATGGCCTTTCCTTCACAATCCCCAAAAATATAACCATGGCAACCTCCTTTGAAACCATTTTTTCATCTCCAAATATAAATGACAGATCTGCTTTTATTTTCTACCAAAATCTATATTAATTCCATTTATATTTACTTTTGCATTTGTTTGCATGACTGTTTCCCTCTTCTAAACTGAAGGCTCTTTAGGGACGGAAACTCTACTTGTCTTAGTGCAATGCCTGACACAGAGCATGCATCCTGTAATTGTCTATTGAGTAAATAGTTAAGATATGTGTAAACTGTTTTCCTTCCCTGTACAATTTCACCTCAATTTTGTCCCTTAACTAAATATCTTTCAGTTCCTATACTATGGACCTCAAAAACACTTGGTGGTGACTGTAGAACTTAAATTTTGAGATGATAATAAAAACTAAATGTTGGGACTTCCATCATCTCCAGAAGGTATTTATGTGAACTGAGTATAGTTCAAATAAAGAAAATAAAAAATATAAGAAAGATCAGGGTATATCTGTGCATATGATGGCATTGAAGGGAGAAGATTAGGCTTTGGGGCTCATTTCCATTGTATACATGAGAAGAGATAATTTTCTTCCTTCTAGAATCTGTTCACCCATTTAAAACATGCTACCAAAACTCCTGATATCTCACGAACATGGTTATCTAGATCATTGGCATCTCTCTTTCACCTCTCGTCGATTTCTTTTTCTTCACTTTGACCATTCAGCTAGAAAAAGAATACTTTTCTCTCATTCATTAGTAGACATACAGTTGAATTCTTAAGTACATAATATTACTATATTGACACTGAAATAAAGCACGAGCTTCCTCCTCTAACAAATCAAATCATATTTTTCTTAAAAAGATGACCACTTTTTTACTTCAAGATGTTATCTTGTAAGTTTTAACTGGTACCTTTTCTGTCCAATAACAGATGCATTTTTGATTGACCAACCAGGTAACAGCAATGTTAATTTACACAGCAAACAGTCAGGCTCTGGTTTGGAGTTGATCTTGACTTCATGAAACTATTATTCTGCATTTAACTTGTTAGTTAAGTAAATTAATGTCACTGGAAAGGAAAGTTATTACACCTTGATACAGTAAGAGTAATACTGCAAACCTGACTTATAAATCATATAGCATCTAGTTTCTTTGAAAGAAGAAAATCCTCTGATTTAGTTTGCAAAAAAGACGAATGCTTCAATATTGTGGATCCTCATTGTTTTGTTCAAAATAATAGACTGTCTGATATGCCTTTAATTATGGTAAGTTAGTTACCCCTCAAATCCCCAAATACTTTGCCCTAATGCTAGCAAATGCCTTATATATATTCTATTGCTTCAAAAGATCATTTTTTAATCTCAATATAGCAAGGAAGCATGCTATTCTTACTATATTTTAACATGTGAAATTATCCCATTCCAGCTTATTAAATCCACGTTGGTCAGTCAATCATCAAATATTTGAATTTCAGCTACATAGCAGACAATATAAGGCAATGTATGCTAAAATAACTTACATACCTTTTTCTACTTTCTCAAACAGTTCTCTCAAATAAAATTAAATTAGTGGCATTGCCTTTTCCTTTTTTAATGAACTTTTAATTCCTCTGTAAAGTCATAGAAACAAATTTTACCCACATAACACCCATTTCCTCTTTTCTTGGTAGGAGTTCCTTGCCATTTATTCCTGAACTCCGTGGCTTCAGAAACAGACAACCCAATATTACCTTTAGAGACATTCCTATGGTACAGACCTGGGCTAAACAGCATCACATTCGCATTCCCCCTTCCTGTCTTAGTTATTTCTCATTTTATTTTAGTGGTAGATTCATTTAAGCAACCAGAGTGAAATCCAGAATTTGAGTTAAAGGTTTGCAGAAGAAATAATATTCCTTCCTGGCATAGAAAATAGACCATGCGGTCCCAGAAGCTGCTAGTAGCCATCTAGTTTCCAAAGCCTGAGGGCTGGGGAGTCTGAGAACAAAGCCAGCAGAGACAGCACAACCTGATCCCACAGTGTGAGCCCTGCATAAAATTGCACCTGAAGTTATCAATTTATTGAAAATATTTGATATGTGCCTCTCCCAAAATTTCTTTTTTTAGCTTAGGCCAGTTGTAATTGTAGTTTTGATATTATTGTTTCTTGCTCCAAAACGTTCCTAACCAATACTGCCATGATGAGATACATAATTGGTGGCATTGAGTGCACAATTAAAATGTAGGATCCTTTTCCAAAAATTATTAAAACTTTAAGACCCCAACAGCATGACCTTAAATGAAGGATGGGATTTCTCCAAGGGCAGGGGTCTGTGCAGCTGACTCTGAAGTTGGCTCTGAATATGGTCATAAATGTTTAAAATCTAACTCAGTAACATCTACTTCCTACGTGTTATGTGTAGGTCATTGCACCAAATAAATATAAGAATTAAAATGTATTTTGATTGTATACATGTGATTTTATGTAACATATAAGGTGTTGAATATACCGGGAAAGAAACAAAATAATATTTAGAAGTAACTTCAGGAAAAAAATTTTCCATGAAGAGCGAAGTAAATTAGTTTAAAAGCAAATTTAATTCAATTATACAGTATATTTGAACTCAAGAACAATCCTCCTTTCTAGTATTACCAGATTTTATCATTTTAAAGTGAAGCTTCCAATGTAAAAACCTCTGTTAATTTGTTGCTTGAAAGAGATTCAGGAATCATTTCTTAAATTACCACTATGTTTCATCATAAATATTAATAAGTTAATAAGTGCTTCTGTTATTGCAATTACAAGACATGCTTGCTTGCTAATTATGGTGACTAAAGCTAGGTATGTACACTTAAGGCTATCCAAAATCAAAAACAAGTTCATAATTAACCATTATAAAATTATCTCCAAAATGAAAGTTATTTCCCTTTGATTTTATGATTACATATTTATTTTTCAAAAATCATCATTGTGTTTTAAATTTAATGTAGCAATACATAGTTGTGTTGGAAAATTAAAAATCACAGAACATATTTCAAGTAAAATATAATTTGAATGTAATCCATGGATGATAGATCATACTGAACAGACCTCTCTGTAGTCTATTTCTACTTAAGATTATATCTTGAGAAGTTTTTCAAGATAATTAAATGTTATTCAAACCTGATTTCAGTTGTTACATATTTCTAATTGTAATTTTTAATTTACTATTTAATGTTATTGTATATTTACGTTGCTTCTAATTTTTGCTATTAATAAATAATGTTACTCATTATCCTTGTATGTTTATCTTGGTTACATGTGCTACTTCCCTAAAATAAAGCTCTATAGATAGGATTACAATGGTCAAGAGTAAGAAGACAAAGAAGCAGGATTACTGATTCTAATGCTTCTATTACTTTAAAAAAGCCTAAACAAACTTACTTATCTACATATTGTCAATTTATCTATTTTGGAAAAACATACATTCTTCATTCACATTGTATACCAAAATAAATTCCAATTGGATTGTTGAGTCAAATGTAAAAAGGCAGGTAAATTTAACTGATTTAATTGAAAATCTAGTCAAATGTGCATGTAACCATAGGCTAAAATATTGTAATGGAAAATATAAATATGTTATGATGATTAAAATTAAATATTTGTATTAATATATGAATTTTCATAAATATGAATATTTATGAATAAAAATTCATAAATACGAATAAAAGGCAAATGAAAAATCTATTTTAAGATGTTTACAGAATAAATGGCAAAAATATCTAGTCTTTTAATAAAAAGTACTCCTCGAAATAAATATGAACAAAGAACATAACTAACACCCCAATAGAAAAAGAGCCAAGGATGTGAACGCGAATAGCTAATAATAGAAGAAAGGCAAATATACACCAGCCATATGAAAAATATTTATCCTCACCATTAATAAAAAATAAATTAAAATGAAAACAAAATTTTATGAGATGAGATTGGTGTTACTTATAAATGATAATACCTAGGGTTATGTGTAGATCTGAAATTGATTTTAAAAAATCATCTTGAGGGGCACCTGGGTGACTTAGTGTGTTAAGTATCTGCATTTGGCTCAGGTCATGATCTTGGGGTCCTGTGGGTGAGTCCCATGTGGGGCTCCCTGCTCAGTAGGGTGTCTGCTTCTCCCTCTTCCTCTGCTCCCCCCAACTTGTGCTCACTTGTCCTCTGTCTCAAATAAACAAATAAAATTGCTAAGAAATAAAAAATAATAATCTTAAAAGACAGCTAAGCATACTTATCAAAATTTTTTCCAAAAAATAAAAAAAACTTAGACATAACCTAAGGAAAAAAATTAAGGTTATGTACATATATTTATCTGCAATAATTCCTTGATTTATAATAATATAACAATAATAATAACCTGTAATACTTAATAATAGAAAATTTATAAATTAATGGTGATATATCTATATGATATAAATACAATGTTGTCATTAAAATAATTTTCATGAAATAAATTTCAAGGCATAGAAAGCATTTGCAATAAACTGTCAAGTGTAGCCCTTTTCCTCAATGAATAAGGATGACCTGTATAACCGATAGGAAAGTGCAGAAATCAGAGTGTGACTTCAGTGGTTAGGTAATAAAAGATATTGTGGTTTCATCATTGCTCTCTTTGCATCATTCACTCGGGACATTCAATCAGTACAATGGAAAGATGAAGCCTTCTGCTAACAGCCCACATCAACTTGCCCTCTGTGAAAATGAGCCATCTTGGAATCTGATCCTCTGGGATCAGATTAGGTCTTCAGGTGTCCATAGGTCCAACTGACATCTTGACTGCAACTTCATGAGAGACCTCAAGCTAGAACCTCTGAGCTAAGCCACTTATGTATTCCTGACTCATAGAACCTATGCAAAATGATTCATATCTATGGTCTTAAGATGCTGTTTTGAGGCTATTTGTTACATGGCAATATAGCTAATTCACTACCTAATAACCAACTGAACAAGTATGAATTTTAGGATGTTTTCTGGCCCACCAAGATAGAAATACTCATTTCACTGTGTAGGAGATCTCACCACTGCTCATAGTTAGATATAACCTTAAGAACAAAATCCAGACTTAGGATGAAGCAAACACTGGATAGGGCAGTGAGGAGACAGAAACTGGGACCTCGATGACACTGTTGGGCCATGGACCAGTCAACACTCAACATGGAATTTCCAGATTTGTGAAACAATAAGCACTTTTACCATCATTAAGCCAACCTGAGTTGTGTTTTTCATTTTTTACAGTAAAAGTTTGCTGGTACTAAGTACAAGGATGGTCCCATGAAAGATGTCTTCCTCCAACTGTACTTCAGTTACATCTTCTGTTCTTGGTCACACAGCTATGCAGCAATCCTTGTTGAATATCCCAGAACCACTTAAAAACACTACATTCTTTCACATTTCCATAATTTGACATATGATTTGCACTCTCCCTGGAAAGCCTTTTTTCTCTCTCTCTCTTTAATCTCTTACAAATTCTTAAAGATTCAGTTGATATGTGATTTTCTTTGTGAATTTTCCTAGGCTCTCTGAGGCCAGATTGGGTATTCTGTTCTCTCTAGCCACATGGCATTTTAATCAAATCTTTATTGTAAAGTTTTCCATATTATGCCATAAGTACATATTTTTCTATCTTTCCTACTATTTTCGTATGGTCTTGAGAGCAAAAACAATTTCTTATTCAATTTCCTAGCTTAGGAGTTTAGCTGAGTAATTGAGACATGGCAGGTGTTCACTACAAGTATGTTGGGCTAATTAACTATTGATTAAAAGTTATTTACATATGTAAATGGTGCTATTCTAATGTAAGATAAAAAGATTAGTGTCAATTCTAAATTAGAAGAATCAGCATCTGAGCAGTGATTTTTCGAACTTTAGCGTCTACAAAAACTGCTCAGAATGCTTGATAGAATATCAACCCTAAGTTCTCCCACCAGAAATTCTGATGCAGTGTTTCTGGACATAAGGATCTGTTCTGATGCTTCACGTTTCCTAGCCCATAACCCTGGGAATCACACTTTGCCTCCCTGTTCTTCCATTTCTCCATCCGTAAAATGGAGATGATAATATTACTTATATTATCTGATTATATTACTTTAAATGTCAGGAAAGGAACCCAATAACATATTAGACAAATCGGCATAGGGTCTGAAAAGTAGATAATACTTATATATGTTTTTCTAGCGTATGAAAAACAGTAGTATACGTGGGTGGGTAAACAAATGCTAGAGACAAGCTTCTTAGGTTTGATTCCTGTCTCTGCTCTTGCCAGCTGTTATTTTAACCTCTGAGTCTCCATTCCTTTATGTGTACAATAAAGGTAATAATAGTAATACCAACCTCGCAGGATTGTTAGGAAGATTAAGTGAGTTAATAAACATAAAATTCTTAAGATAGTTCCAGGCTTACAGTACGTACTATAAAGTTTTCCTTTTCCTATTCTTTTGAAGTCATTAAAACTTTCCTGCAGAATATGTTCCTAGTTTTGGTTCTCACTATTTCTCTTTTCTCAGCTAAGAAATATGGGCAGCCCCTTCTGAGAGTATGTCCATGTCTCATACCAGATGCATGCTATCTCTTCCTGAGCCCCAGCACATAGCCACAAAACAGAGATGCTAGACAGCCTCTTGAAATATCTCCACTGCCTAGCTTCCACAGACAGAACTGACAGTGAGGACATTAGAATAAAGTCACTGAGAGTCTCAATCCATCTCCTTACAAAAGGGTGTATGGTCAACTTCAAATTGTAGCCTGTTATCATTTTCTTATTTTTATGGGAATTTTGAATTCTAATTCTCAGTACATGCTCAAAATCCAGAAAAGAAGTAGATCAAGTAATAGAAATGCAAGAATCCTAACTTTATTCCGTGAATAAATAGATTCATTCACCTGAATTTTGAGGAATATCAAGCATCTTATCGAGCACATTATCAATATGCTTGTCAAGCATGTTATCATTGAAATTAAGTAAATATGCATATATAAGTGAACTAAACAGTTGGCTAGAAGAAAGATGTGAATAAATGAAACAACATCTTTATACGATATTTATAAGCTGTAAGCAGGTGACATACCTTATAGGAGCTAGAGAGTTCTGATAATCACACTAGATGTCTAGTGCTGCCACAATCCATGCTTTAATATATATATATATATATAATATATATATTATATATATATATATATATTTCATCCATGCTTTTAAGCACAGGGCCACACTGCCTCTCAAATGAAAATGATATAACTATTCAAGGAACTCACCTTTCCTTCTAATACTGTCTAATACCATCTAAGTGACCCTAGGTAAGCTCACCAGTGCATCTGAGGTAAATTATTTCAGGAATACCTTATCTGTATGAAGATTTGGAACAGGATCAAATTATTTAAGATCTAGCCCAGATTTAACCCACAACTATATAAAATTATAAAGTTATATATATGCATGTATAGTTATATAGTTATATATTTTCCCTTTAAGAAGAAATGTATCAATATCAGTATTAACAGAATTACATATATTTCCAAGATAGATTATTCAAAATGTATACCTATGGATATCTCCTCTGTAATTTTTTGGTAAGATTTATTTATTTATTTATTTTCAAGAGAGAGAGAAAGAGTGTGCATGTGAGCTGGGGGAGGGACAGAGGGAGAGGGAGAAGCACACTGCTTGCTGAGCACAGAGCCTTGCATGGGGGCTTGATCCCAGGAAACTGAGCCAAAACCAGGAGTTGGCTTAACCACTGAGCCACCCAGGCAGCCTCCTCTGTAGATTTTTTATACTTCTTTTTTTTTTAAAAGATTGTATTTATTTATTCATGAGAGAGAGAGAGAGAGGCAAAGACACAGGCAGAAGGACAAGCAGGCTCCATGCAGGGAGCCTGATGTGGGATCCATCCTGGGACTCCAGGATCAGGCCCTGGACCGAAGGCAGGCATTAAACTGCTGAACCACCCAGGGATCCTGATTTTTTATACTTCTTATTAACTTCTTATTACAAGTATTTGATTACATATTTTTCTCTCCTACTAAAATTAGAATTCTTTGAAGACAGGTAAAAGTCTTGTTAATCTTTAATTCCTCATGTGTCATTTTTTAAGACATGGTTTCTCAACTTCAAAAACCCACTCTTCACCACATGTTTTGGTTGTGGTGAAGAGTTGCTGCTGGACACCACATTTATTTGTTTGGGTCTCTATTAAGACTCTCAGCTGAGAGAGGGCACCAGACAGGAGAAGGACAGACTCCATCCTGGCTCTTTCCTCTTCTTTTTCTGTTGGCTGTACCCCTTAGAATCACCCTAGCAAATTGTCTCCAAACGAATAATGGCAATTTATTTCACTAGCAACAACTGATTTCAGATTGGAATTTTTCTAATCCCTACAGAACCAAATTCTTAGTGTTCCCCTTACAGAGGCTACCCAAGGAAAGATGCCCCTCCTCAGAGGCCAAAGTTTCATTGCAACCCCAGCCTTCCACTTTCAAACTTGGATTTTTTTTTTCATCATTTCAACCCCTCTGTTCTCTCAGCCTGAGAAGTAATAGCTGCTTCTTACAGTTCCTATCTTCATACAAAGTCTTCCATTTTTACTTGTTCATCTTTTAATTTCTACTTTGCAGTTCTTCATATAAATTTATCTGTGCTAAAATAGTTGGGGTGACTTCCAGCTATTGATTGCATGCTAACAAGTTAGTACCTACTAAGGGCCACACCTGGAATAAGAGGCACCTATCAATGTTAGGTTACTGTGCTTTCAACAGAGTACATTATAGGCTTTATTCAGCTGTGACTGGGGTGCCCTTTCTGCATAATTAACCACATTTTATCACATAAAGCATTTAACTCCGAAGCACATTTTTAATCTGTAAAGCTCCATAAAATACCTTTGAAAAGTATTTGATGCTGACATCGTATTTTTTTAAAGCCTGAGTTGTTGAAATCCCATGCCCAATCAACTCTGAGGAATTAATCCCCTGCCGTGTCATTGTTCTAGACCTTAGAGCTTGTCAATGTGATTGTCTAAGTGTGATGGCACTTCTGTCAATATTCAAAACTGAGCAAGATAAAAACCGAATTACATGTGCTCTTTCTCTTTCTGTTGGGGAACAGCTGTGAGGAAGTGTAGAGCAACTGGAAACAAGCAAAAGAAGCATATAGATACTTAAATGGAACTTCCAGAGAAGAAAGAGGACGGGGCGGGGCAGGAAATGTGATTAAAGCAGCAGTAATAAAGATACAAGAAGATGGCGAAATTAAGAGCTATTGGCTAACCTAGCATCTAAAAACCCCAGGGGTGGTTTTATCTTATGGGGCACCATTAGCTAAGAATAATTTTAGAGTTCACTTCAACTTGTGAAAAAAAATCAGTGCCATGGAGAGAGAACAATCTTAGAAGGAAGGCTCAGCTGTAAAATCAGCCTTCAGTTTTTTTTTTTGTTTGGTTTTGGGTTTTTTGATGTTTTTTTCATCAATGACAGAATTTCTGGTGTCCTTATTGTCACACTTCTCAAAATATATTTCAGTCATCAGAAAACAAATGCTAATAGTTCCTGACAATTGCATCATACGTTATACATCTTCCCATACAAATGTTTCATTTTATTTTCATGGTCCTGTGAAGTGGACGAGCCAGATAAATCATACGATTTTAGAGTGATAAGGAACCATAGAGAACACTCAGTGTAAAGTTTCCATGACTATATAATCATTAAAGTATGTTTTTGGCTAAAGTAGCAAGTGAAGGAAGATTCAATTTCAAATGAATCAAACACAAAGGATGTCTCCTATCCTCTCCTTCTCTGTTTCTCTCTCCATGACATAATAAGAAATATGAAAGTAATCTAGTATAGGGCTGGTTAATCAATTTGCCAATGACGTCATCAAAAAAAAACAGGCACTCTCAGAGTGCCCAGGTGGCTCAGTCAGTTAAACAGCTGCTCTCAGCTAGAATTGTGATCTATGGGTCCTGGGATCCAGCCACACATGGAGCCCTACATCATTGTGCGTGTGTGTGTGGGGTCCCTGCTCAGTGGGGAGTCTGCTTCTCCCTCCCCCTCATCCCCTTCTCCCTGCTTGTGCTTTCTCTCTCAAATGAATAAATTCTTTAAAAAAAAATAAAGAGGCATGCTCTATCTTTTGTTCATCATCTTTGTATGATACACCTATATTATTAGTCAGGATTTTACAGATAAAAAGAACAAATAGGATGTGTATATACAGAGAAAGAGTTTTATTTGGCTCATATGATTATGGAAGCTGGCAAGTCTGATACCTGCAGAGCTGATGTCCCAGTTTTAAGTCCAAAGCCTGGAAGCTGCTCTTGAACCAGGAAAAGCCAATGTCCCAGATTAAAGACCATCAGGCAAGATAATTCTCTCCTACTCACTGTTAGTCTTTTGTCCTATGCAGGCCTTCAATCAATTGAAGAGGCCCACCTACATTATGAAGAGCTATATGTGTTACTCAGGCTACTGATTTAAATGTTAAGTGCATCCAAAAACACTCTCAGAGTAACACCTCAAATAATTTTTGATCAAATATTTAGGTACCCCATAGCCCAGTCAAGTTAACACATAAAATTAACCATCACAACACCCATACTTTGAAAGTAAGGAGATAAGCTGAAACAGGCTCCAGGCACCAATGTCTCGCTCATTTCAATCAAAGGCCTAAATGCAAGAGTGTATATCCTTTTTTCATTGTCCATTCTTAATAGCAATGAATCTTCCTAGTTAAGTTTTCTTCAAATCTCACTGGACATAATGGTATCCCATATCCTTTACCAGGACAATTACCACCAGGGGACTGGAACTCATACAATTATCTTAGAGAAATCAAGTTGAAATACTGGGTTGCTCAGGGTCAAAATAGTATTGAGGATCTGTTCTCAAGGAAATTGTGAAGAGAAACATTTGTATAGGCATTAGAGAACATCCCACTCATTGATGAAAATAAGACCCCTTTCTTTTAAAAAGCATATTTATGTATTTATGGGCATTCTCTTAATGTAATTATTATATGTGGTAATTTTTAAGTTATAGTTTTTCAATAGTGATTTTTAAGATTACTTATTCAAACTACCCAAACTCTGGTATCTCTAGTAGCACTTCCCATCAATAATTTCTCATTCTAAATAGGCTTGACAGTCATACAAACCCTACTTCGATGTTTCTAAGGATTGAGAAGTCCTGATTTTATCTTGCTAAACAATTCTAATTATTAAGTAGGTCTTTTCTATATTTCCCCATAATTCAAAGCAATATATTAAGTGACTAC
This sequence comes from Canis lupus baileyi, assembly GCF_048164855.1. Classification (NCBI taxonomy): domain Eukaryota; kingdom Metazoa; phylum Chordata; class Mammalia; order Carnivora; family Canidae; genus Canis; species Canis lupus. The sequence continues at coordinate 44,732,532 of NC_132838.1, forward strand.
TCTGTGCTCCCTGTGACTTCTCTGTAATATTTGGACTGCATTCTAGAGAAGTACAGGAAAATTCTAATTTTCCTTTCATATGACTGAGTCTCTTCCGAAGTAAGGCCAAAAGAAATCAAGTAGCTTGCTAACGATCACAAATCTACAGCACCAAAACAACTTCTCTGTCTTATGTGATATAATATTCTGCTTTTTCATGTGCTTGATAGATGTATTGATTTTCCTCCAACCCTTGAACTAGTGCCTGTTGAATTATTCTAATATTTCAAGTTTTTAAAAGAGAGTAGATGATATGAAATAAAAAACTCTCGCTAAATTATCTCCTGTTGGAACCCATACTGTATGTTTGAGCAGAATTTGCTTTTGGAGATGCTGAAATGCAATTCTCATTTCCCTTTCCTTCTCTTTATGCTTTGTCCTTGAGCTTAGATTTACTGTCCATAACCAAGTAGAAATCAGATTGTTGGATCCTGTTCCCATTAAAAAGAAGCTAAGAATCATGAGGAGAGCAGTAATCTGGAATAACAACCAGAGGGTCTTATGAAAGTCTATTGATGTTTCTTTGCATCTCAGCAAGGGAATACACTATTTGTTTTAACACTTTTCCACTGTTGAAGACTACAACTATTCATTATAGGGTATTAATAAATTATGTCAATATGCTAATGTTACTGATTAGCATAAAATATATGTGGATTTTTATATGATTAAGATGTATTTTGAGGTTTTAATTTTTTTCCCTCTAATAACCCTAGAGAGAAATATGCTTTAAAAACAAAAAAGTATAAGAAGATGGGTCCTGGAGAAGTTGAATTAGCATTCAGATAAAAATGGAGACTTCTTAATTTTTACCAAAGTTAGTCATTCATGTCACCAAGTTCCTTGCATTTAAACGAGAAGTAAGTTATAAACAACCAAACCATTCCATTCTTCTGCATGCACTTTAAGATCTCATTGTATAACATATACACTTTGAATGGCTATGGGTTTCCCTGGGATGTTGAAACTGTACTGGAATTAATGGTGATCTACAACTTACAGACTGTGTCTGATCACTTCAGGGAACATCTCTTCTTCATTCTCTGACAGCCACTTATTAATCTGTATGCTTCTCTGTGTCAGACTAAAAATGACTTAAATCCAACAATGTATGCATCTAGCAAAGCCTTTATCTTGCACATTTCATTTCTTATGTAAACAGCTGACCCTTCAACAATGCAGGGGCTAGGGGTACCAGGCAGTTGAAAATCTGCATATAACTTTTGACTCTCTGCAAACTTAACTATTAAGAACATACTGTTAAAGCCTTACCAATAATATAAACAGTAGATTAGTACACATTTTGTGTATGTATTATATGCTGTATTCTTACTATACAGTAAGCTAGAGAAAATTTTAAGAAAATTGTAAGAGAAAATAGATTTATAGTACAGTACTGTGAAAATTTGCATGTAAGTGGGCCTCACAGTCCAAACTTATGTGGATCAAGGATCAATTGTAGTATATCTTCTATTTTTTTGCGCAGTTTCTCTTTCTTCAGAGAACCGCCGTTCTCCCAATCCATGTAGTTCAGGTAAACTATTAAATAATGCAATACTCAAACCCTAGCAGTGGGAATAGACACAAAACCTGACCCTGAAAAAAAAAAAAAAAAAAAAAAAAAACCTGACCCTGGCCAATCAGAATCTGTTCATGCAATTTACTTTTACTTTGGAAACATTTGGAAGGAGAAAGCATCTCTCTTCCTCTGTTATTTAAGTCATAAAGATAACATGAACTCAAAGTGAGAGTGACTCTGGGTAAATCCAGGCAAAGACAAATAGACCAAAGAGATAGAGATAAAGATGGAGATGGAGAAAGAGATGAAAAGAATGAGAACTTACAGAATTGTCTGAAATGTGGCTCCTCTTTGCAAGAACCTGGATCTCCTCACCCCTTAGATTTCTGAAAGATAAACACTAATAGACCCTTCCCCCATGCCCACACACATTTCCTGGCTCCAGCCTAGCTTTGCTTGGTGTTTTTTTTTATTCGAAAATGAAATCATTCACATTAGATGAATAAAACACAGTTCTTACTTTTGAAAAAACTGTAAGACTAATAGTATAAACAAGTCTATAAAAAGTGAATAAAGGGGGAGCCCGAGTGATTTAGCAGTTTAGCGCCACCTTCAGCCCAGGGCGTGATCCTGGAGACCTGGGATTGAGTCCCACGTCGGGCTCTGTGCATGGAGCCTGCTTCTCCCTCTCCCTTTGCCTCTCTCTCTCTCTCTCTCCCTCTCTCTCTCTCTCCCTCTCTATCTCTTTGTGTCTCTCATAAGTAAATAAAAATCTTAAATAAAGTGAATAAGGTATGAAAAAGTGCAAAAAGTATGTCTAAGTATGAGGGGAGGGGAGGGAAGTTCATGTGTACTTACCACTGAAGTGAAGAAGGAATGCTTCAAACAAGATAGGACACTAAGGTTGATTGTGGAAGTATAAACAGGAAGTTATCAAGAGGACTAGCTCAGAAAAATGTAAGACAGTCCACAAAAAAGAACCAGCATGAGAAACTCCTCTGACTTGGAACAGCAGCATGCATAAAGGAAAAAAAAAAAAAAAACAATTATAGTAGGACAAAGGAACCATGCTCAGGTGTGGCTGGAGACAATACTAATAATAAGCAGAAGCCAGATCATAGAAATCCTTGTTTACTGCCATGAAGCATGTGGATTATATCATCCAAGAATGGGAAGCCAATAAAGAATTTTAGACAGAGGAGCAATATTATAGCATGTTTCAATATATTAGATGGGATGACACTTAAGGCAGAGCGAACAGTTTTCAAGCAGTTGCAATAGTACAGAAGAGAGAAGATGAAGGCCACATACTAGGAAGTGATGGAAGGAAGGGGAGAAAGAGATATGAACTTGAGAATGACTACTCCTTTCTTGCTTCTTTGGTGTAGCATCAGTAAATTAGATCCTTCATTTGACCCCTAGGGACTCCATTCTACCTCATTCCTCCCTATCTGGCCTAGTACCAGACATGTCCACCCACATCCCAGCTTAAAGGAAAAGTCAGATTTAGAGAGAGTAATAATATGTAAATCAGAAGGGGTGGCAAACTGTGCAGAATTTTTAATAAGTCTTTCACAAGGTCACCCTCCACCACTCTGAAATATTACTTGCTCTCTAGAGGGAACAGAGAAATGGCTAATACTCAGCATCTTTCCCTCTTATGGTATCATATTATCACAAGAGCAATCACTTGCAAAGCTCTACTCTACGACTGATTGCCTCTGAGGCAGAGGATTCTGAATGTTTTTTTCAATGGCTCTTCAGAAGTAGGGTTGCTACTTCATGGAAATATGAACCTGCAGCATCAGAGATAGGATCATGAAAGGAATACTGGAAAGGAATGTGTTGCTGCTAAGACCCAGCATCTATCTGTCCAGTATACCCTCACTGGGCAATGGCATTTGAGATTATGGCAGTAAGCATGTAATGCACACTGAGACCTGGAAACCAAGGTAGGAATAGCAAAATAGTGATCCATGGATATACCAATTTGTTGAGCAAAATAGCAACAAATAATAATGGAGACATCACAGAATTTCCTGGAGATACCTGGATTCAAATATTGGTTCAGCCATCTAATGGTTATATGACTTTGTATGAATTTCCTAAGCTTTCTCAGGCTTGGGTTTTGCAACTGCCTCCTTCATAGGGTTTTGATGCCTCCTGCATAGTACTATTTTGAAAAACTAAGCAAAATAACATAAATATGATGGACTGCTATGGAAATTAGAACATGAATAATGTCCAAAATATGTTAAATTTATGCAGTGTTTCCATATAAATCTATGACAAGAAATGCAATGGTATTTGTTTAGGAGCAGGATGTTGCTCTTGCTTTTCTCTTGCCAAATGCATGTGTTCTATAACCTGGGGATACACAGAGCAGGAAGATGAAGAAAGCAGCCTGGAAAAGAAGCCAGATGATTTTTTTTTTTTCAAATTTTCACTCTACTGTCTCATCCAGCATTCTCTTTTAAGTGTGCTGCCTAAAAATATAAATTCTTCTTTATTATTGGCCTCTAAATGTGTCCTCCCATCCAGCATGGAGGCTTACAGTCCCCAAAGTATCTCTGACCTCTTCCTATTCTATTCAACCAGATGCCAGGCTAGGAGATTTTACTGCACACTGACATTATCGAAGATTTATTTCCAAATACCAAGACAGAAAGTTTTAAGTTTTATAGGAATACATTTTAGCATAAAATAGGCTATTCAGAAAGTCCATCGGCATGAAGTCATCAGTCATAAAGGACCTGTTTTGATCCACTTCAAATACAAGCCTAAGGGACTGGATACTTGCTTTAAAGCAAGATGGTAAGTAAGAGGTGGATGGTACTTTGAAACTTTTTTTTGCTCTTTACAGAGTAAGTGTGTTTGGAAAAAGTAAGGGTAAAGCAAACACTGTTTCAAGAGACTAAGGAAAACTAGTTGGGTGACCTTACATTTCTGAGATATTGCTGCCATGTTTCAGGACTACTTTCTCATTAGTTTTCTGTCTCAGGGGAAGTATAACACTTTGACTTTGGGTGCTGCCCAGGAGTATCCGTGCAGTATGACACAGCACAAGGACTCAGGGCCAAGATCCTGGGATGTTTTTGAATTTCAGCACTCCATGTCTTTTGACATTCTCATTGCTCTGCCTATAAGAAGTACTGGTGAGGTTTTTCCGTGCTGGTGAAGTGTCAGTTACATAGCTCATTTTATCATCATTTCACATCAAATGTCTGTGAAAATAACCTTTCTACCCAACAATGTTATGTAATGTGCTTTGATTTAATTTGACCAATGTGAAATGGGTGGCGTTTAGAGTGGCAGCATTGGCATGTCATGCAGTACTGCTAATATCTCATCTTAAGTGCCAGGCTCATGGGGACCAGACTAACCCTTTATACTTATATGTGTTTACATTTACTCCCCATTTTGTCTTCTCCCAGAAAATATATTACCTGCAGGGGAAGTTAAGAATATATAAAACTTTCCAGAATGAGACCCCATCTCTCTATAAATAAGATGACCTAAATCCTCAGTAGAAGTTTCCAGTGCATGGATTAGAAGGTGGCCTGGAGACAGATGTACAGTTGAAGGGAATTACCATGAGCTTCGACCTCACAGTAGCAGAAGATCCTTCAGAGGAAGAAAATCTTTTCAGTTTCGATTTATAAAATGTTTTCAGGGGGATTTTATCTGTGATCATGTAGAAGCAATTTTAAAGATATATCATTTTTCCTTCACAGGAAGGTGATGAGGTTTTCAGGAGAGGCTCTATGCATTTACATATTTTTTGTAAAAATGCCTCAAAAAGTGACTATTTAGTAGAAAAGAAATTGATTTGAAGCACTGCCAACCTGGGAAACTAATGCACCTCCATACCCAGGATGAGAAAACAGCTGTAGGAAAAATAAACACATTTTATATAAAAAGTGAAACATCTCCCTCTATGCAATAATTTTAAGACACAGCACATTTCCACTTTAAATGTGTCATCTGGTGTGCTGCTATCTATTTAGAAACTGCTCAATAAATATTTAATAGTTGGCTCATTGTCATGGAATACAGTGAGGTCAAACAAATTTTGGGAAAATAAGAAAACATAACTATGAAATATATTTTAAAAGCTGGGAACAGCATAAGGCTACTTCAAGTTGAACCCTGGACTGATTTTGGAACTCACAGAGGGAAAAGCACAACAGCATACATAAAAAACAGAAATGGAGCAAGAGTGGGACATTAACCAGTCACATGTTATATCAGACATTGGAAAATAAATGATTGTAAATAAAAAGAACCAATCAGTTCCAATTCCAAAAGTAGCTTCCATGTGCCTACCAGTTTATTATGTTCTAGGGAGGAACAAACAAATTCTAGTCTTTGTCCTCAAGACAAAGACTTCTTATAACTGAAGTATAATTGCTCCAGATTTAATGCACGTCCTAATAGAAAAACTGAGGTACTAGAAGTGGTTACCTCTTCTGAAATACTAAGTAAATCTGAAAACACAGGTTTCCATTAAAATAACGACTCTTAAAAACTAGATTTGGTATTAAGGAGGGCACTTACTGTGATGAGCACTGGGTGTTCTATCTAAGTGATAAAAAATCACTAAATTCTACACCTGAAACCAGTATTACCCTATATGTTAACTAACTAGAATTTAAATAAAAACTTGAAACAAACAAACAAACAAAAGCTGGATTTAAATGAAACATATTCTGTACCCAAAAATGGAAAACATGATTCCCAGTAAAAGAAAATAAAATAATTCTCTTAAATCCCAAAGCAAGCGAAAAACTATTAAACCTGGTATTCATTATTTGGCAGTAGCTGTAAGGAGAAGAAAGCTATTTTGCCTGTGAAGAATGAATGTTATGGATGAAGAGGAAAGGTTTTGCACACAATGGAACACTGTTTAAACTGGTCTCACTTCCTGCAGCTCTTCTCACTCAAGTGTAATTTGAATTCATTATGGGAAAAAAGATAATGGAACATTTTTCACTTGATGGAAAATTTCATTTTTTTCATCAATATTGAGATAATCCCCTCAAGTAAATATTGAATTATAGAATGAACTAATATAAGGAGGCATGGATTTCAGGCCCTTTCTCGTTGTGAAAAGAGACCCCAACCACCCCTTTGGTTAAGGGACCTGTTTCCTTAGAGGCTTGTTGTGTTTGTATGCACCTTTGGAGACCCATGCTGTATCTGATTCTACGTTTAGAAATAATGAAAAAAAAAGTAGAGTGGTTTCCTTTGTTTTTGCTTCAAACTAGAGATGTTAAAATATCTCAAGGGACACAATCGTTGACATAGAAAGAGAAGGAAGGATAGATTGAGTTTACTGGTGCCTGTATGTGTCTATGTGGGTGTGAGTGTGCATATGTGGGGGTGGAGGGGTTATTGCCGGAAGTCTTCAATGTATGTGTGGCCTTTCTCCCTGGTATGTGAACAGATGCTCTATAACAGAAGATTTCTTTCATCTTAATCTTAAACTATTTTTAAATCTTATCCACAATGTCCCTTTATCTTATTTTGCAGATTTAATTTTCCTTCAACTCTTCCATCTGCTTTAGTCCAGCTCTCTCTTCCTCTACATTTAAGACCCTACATTTTGAAGGTGGGAGAATTTATAGGGGATCAGTTTACACGGAACATGATTCTTTTGCATACCCCAACATTTGTTTTATACATTATATTGGACTAAACTATGTCAAGTGATTTGCTGAAGACAGCTCAATGATAGGCATATTTATATATGTCTGTCTCTAATATCATTATAAGGGTAATAAATGGTCCACCTGTTTTGTATAGCCAAAATCATTCCTTGGAAGTCTTACCATGATAGCTTTCAAGCTGCTAAAATAAAAACTTTACTGGGAAAAGTGCTTATTTTTAAAATATATTATAGGGTCTTCTTTCCTCTTCAAATAAAGAAAGAGCCATCAAATATACCTTTAAAAGCCAGCTCCTTTAAAAATTACCAGAATTATTACCAGAATTATTTGGTCCAGAACAATATCCAAAACTCTACAGCCAAAAATCCTCTTGTGAGCTCTGGAGTCAGACAGCCAATGACCTCTGGGTTCATTTTAGTGTCTATTTAGGTGGAGTTTTCTGCAAATGGACTGAGATGGTATCTTAGTTTGCTGGGGCTGCCATAACAAAATACCATCCAGTCTGTGGGTGTTTACAAAACAGAAATTTACTTTCTCACAGTTCTAGAGGCTAAAAGTTCATGATCAAAGTACCTGCCAATTCCGTTACTCAAGAGGGCTCTCTTCCTGTTTGTAGACAGCCACCTTCTTATCCATGTCCTCACATGGCTTTTCCTCAGTGCATGTGTGCAGAGAGAAAAAGAGCAAGCTCTCTGGTGTCTCTCCATCTAATTTCGTATGATTGAAACACCATCCTTATGAACTCATTTAACTGTAATTACTTTCTTAGAGGCCCCATACCCAAACTGAGCCACACTAGGGCTTACAGCTTTAACATATACATTTTAGGAGAACATAAGCTTTCAATCCATCATAGAAGGAAAATTGCACACCAGGAGGCTTGAGGAGGCTCATTCTCGGTGTTACACCTATAAAAATGTATAGAAGGCAGGGTTGGGCAAAGGAGAAGCCGACCTGCAGTGTGGTTGCAACTGAGGCATCTGCCAACCTGAGGGGAGCTCTGGAGCTAGGATGGTCCTTCAGACTAGTCTCAAGTGGTAGAAAAGGGTCCATTGTTTGTATTCTCACAATGGCCAGTCACTAGTCACAAGCTGCCCACTGGAAATGGCATGAGCAAAAGAAATGTCTTAGTAGGTCGCCTGAGCTCAAAGCACATTCTACCCTCCCCACTCATTATGGATCTGCTGCTCCTGTGGATCTGAGCCAACTGCTTTCTATCCTTTCTTTCTTTTTTCTACGCCAGTCCCTTGTCATGAGAAGACCAAAGTATCCAGATGGAAGATATAACTTAAAATCCAGTGAGACTTTTCTATCTCTCCTGGTGAAATCATTACATATTTGAAAACCATGATCTTTAGACCCATCAAGTCTAAAACTTTTGTGACAGAAATCACAAAAGCCCTAGAGAGAAACTGAGGGTGGTGGTAAGTGACACTATTTCACATTCCATCCTTTGGTTCCCAGTCCTATGAATTCTAGACACAGAGGATTGAGGATAATAAAATAGTCATTAAATTTCAGTGTACACCATATCCTGAGGTGTGGCACTCCATCTCTACAAGGTATGATTTCCAACCTAATTCCTCAGTTGCCTGTTTAAAACACCATTCCACTGCTATATCAGACTGATTCAGATACAGTTCCTGGTTTGTGGGATTCAGTTTTAGTCCATTCAGGCTGATATAATAGAATACAAAGGACTGGGTGGTTTATAAACAATCTGCATTTCCCACAGTTCTGGAGCCTGTATTTCCCTAAACCCTGTATTTCCCACAGTTCTGGAGCCTGGAAAGTCCAAGCTCAAGGTGCCAGCAGATTTGATACTAGTTCAAGATGCCCATTTTCCCCCTATGTCCTAACATGGTGGAAAGAACAGAGGAGGTTTCTGTGGTCTCTTTAATAGAGGCATTAATGCCATTCATAGAAGCTCTGCCCTTATATCCTAATCACCTCCCAATGGTCTCATCTCCTAATACCATCACACTGGGGATTAGGTTTCAATATATGGATTTTGGCAGGGAAGGGAGCATAACCATCCAGTCTATAGCATGTGCTGTAAAATAAGTAGACCCCTTGGTCCTTTGTACGCTACAGTGACTACATATAACTTTGTTATTATTTAATTTACTTGCTCTAAAGAGAGGTAGTGCAGTATCCCATGTTAGCAGATCAATCTCTAGAAATTTTTAGTAGAGATGCTTATCAAGGTCTTGCCCTAAGAAAAGAAATCCCATCTCCAAACTATGTGTCATACCCATTAAGGATGAATCACTGCCTCTTCAAAAGTGAAAGAGATCCATGCACTCAACTTTCTAGTAAGTTACCTTACCTTGGGGGAATGGGCCATATCGAGGGCTAAGTATTGGTCTATGATACTTGCAAGTTGGACTTTTGGCAACAACCATAGCAAAATCATCCTCATTGAGTGAAGAGCCACACTATTGGGTTTTAGATACCATTTCTGCCACTGTGGCAACCCCATTTATGTGTCCTCTATGCCAGCTCCCTGGCCAGTTGATAGATGCTGGCCAATATGTCATTGATTTTGTCATTGATATGTATAGTCATGCTCCAAATGAGCAAGGAGTGACTATTACTTTGGAGGTCTTAGTTACTTAATTCCTCTGATGGACATTGAGCTGTGATCCAGAGACCTTCACATTCTGTTCTCACTCCTATAGATTTTTTTTTTCCTGTACCTCTTCCCCTGACCATGTTGTCCCAGAGCTTCTAATCTTTCTCTTTCCAAGATCCAGACAAACTAGCCAGGACATTAGCAGAGATTTTAAGTCCTCTTTCTGATAGAATGGAAAAGAATGCATCTCCAAGAAAGGCATGTACCATGCACCACAGGCTGATTCAGATATAGTTTCTGGTTTGTGGGACTCAGTTTTAGTCCATTCATGCTGATATAATAGAAGACAAGAGACTGGGTGGCTTATAAACAATTTTTTTTCCACAGTTCTAGAGGCTGGAAAGTCGAAGCTCAAGGTGCCAGCAGATTTGATACTGGTTTAAGATGCCCATTCTCCCTCTATGTCCTCACATGGTGGGGTGAGGACATACTTACTTGTCTGCTCTACTAAAATTACCACATCTCACACAGCAGCTGCAATTAGAGCCACTATATGTTGAAATATATGGATGTCCATTTTAAACTGCTGTTACCCATCCCAGTCTTAATAGAGGCCAGCTACCAACTACATCCATTCCAATTGTAAACTCAGGGACCATGTATATTAAAACCAAGCCACTCTGTAAACCCAGTGGATGCACTGTGATTTGGACCTGGGCCAGGAATCCATTTATTACCTAGCTTCCATATGCTTTCCCTCAAACAGGGGAGCAAAGGTGGTATTTGTGTATTTAGGTATCAATGTCAACTTAGACTCTATTCTTACAATCCTGGACACGTCAGAGTATTTCCCTTTTGCCAATGCTTAATTATCTACATAAATGCTATAGATCCCTTGGGAGAAGAATAAGGGAATTACTGCTGAATATGCTTGTCACAGTATTGCAGACTGCCTCTTATTAGAGACTTAGCCTTTCCTTCAGTAGAGGGATTCAAGGTCTTAGAACAATCTTAGGTCCAGAATTTGGCAATTGCATCCAGACTTATAATCATCCACCCCTGATTTCTTTTGGTTCTATCATTAAGTAACACTCTTGCTAGTTTAGCATTTACTTTGCCCCTAAATTCAGTTTCTATGACCACTTCATAGTTCTCTGTGGATTGAGACTCCCTGGATACCACTTTGGTCTTTCTATTCATTGCAGTAACTGTGCCACCCCCTCTCCCTGCTTTTGGAAGTTGAGTACTTCACTTGATCTGTCTTATTTCAGGGAGTTCAGTTCTGTGATAACATCTGCTCTAGCTCTGACATATGAAGGAAAGGCACCACAGACCTTCTCAATGATGGTATTGCCCCTCTCACCAGCATAGCCTCTTAGGTAAATGGGATGCCTTCTGTAGAATTTAGTAGGCAAGGAAATTTCCCAACCTGATATATCAACCCCTGCATACTATTTTTCTGAGCCTACTGATATTTTTCCTTTGTCCTGATAGTACTATCACATCCATTTAATGTGAGATATAATTCTTTTTAATTAACAAGAGCCATCTCTCAGAGTCCTTATCATGGTGCGAAATCCTCTATCAGAGAAGAATGCCCCATGTCGATAGGCTGCACCTTGGTCCAATGTCAATGGCATCCTTTCCCATATAAACCCTTCCAGCTTCTACTGGTACAGATTAGCAGATCCTGCAGCTCCACAGATGAATAGCCCCTCTCTTCTATTGGCAGATCTAAAACATCTCATCAAGCTATGCTGGGATTTGACCTCTGTTTTGTTCTATTGCCATGTATTTGAATCCTCTAAATGATTTTCAACAAAATGCCAAAATAAGATGTATTAAAGGAACCTATATCCTAACAAGGGGGAGTTGTTCAGTTCTGCAGGACAGCCAGATAAGGGGAATCTGTGAGTTCAAGGTCCTTAACCTTGAAATTCCCAAATATGTTCACCCCAGTTTTCAAAGTCCCACTCTTTCCTTATGAGGCTTTTACCTTCATAAGGAGAACTAGCAAGGCTAAGAATTCAACCTTTTGGGAATCCCACTACTCATGATTAGATTCTGAGCAGTGCCCTCAATCTTGTGCCTTCTGATTGTAGATTAGGTGTTCCAGTTCTAAACATTACCTAAAATAGATGATTAATCAGCCTGAGCCTGTAGTAATTTCTTTTCAATGAATCAGTGGCACTCATTAATCCAATTCCATAGACCTTATGGTTTTCCCTTTTCCCTTTCAAGGGCCAAAAATCATGCACCTGTAAGTGTATCTCCTTCCACCAGTATCCCATTCTAGTTATGCACGGTGTATGTTAAACAATTGTGACATTACGAGATGCCAGAGGCAACCATACACCACTTACCACTGGTGATAGGCCCCTCATTGCCAGATGGCTGGCAAGTGATCCATCTCCAAAATTCCATTTTAGATTTGGCTTCCCAGGACCACCATTAAGTTGGGCCTTCAGTTGGATGACTTGGACATGGACTTTGAGAAACAGAACTGTCTGCAGAAATGCGTGGAAACTGATCTTAGGAGGTTCCACTGCAAGGAAGTGAAAAAACAAAAACAAAAACAAAAACAAAAACTGGGCAGAGGGAAAAGTCGATCAACTTCAGACTCAGACAATCCTAAGGAAAGATTTGGGGCTGGGAAGATCCCCTGGAGTCATCTCAAATAGAAGTAAAGGAACAGAGCCTCTGAATTTCTGCTTCTGCCATTGACTCATGGCAGAAAAGGTAGCTATAATATGGAGCAACATAGTACCCTGAGGATGAGGGCAATTTCCAGGAAAGGGCACAGCCATGAACAAACAGCAGCCGCTATTTTCAGCAACTAGGGAATGAATGTACAGACTCTGAAGACGGAATCTGGGCAGAATCACAATATCTACTCTCTAACTACTTCATATCCTTCATATTTCAGCTCAATCATCACTCCCTCTGGGAAGTGAAGGTTCCCTGTTCACCCAACCCTTCTCCCTGCAATATGCCACATTCTGCCCAACTAAAGCAGATACCCTTATTGTAGACATTCTCCACTTCCTGCATTTTGCTTTTATAGAATTTATCATACATTTAATTATATGCTTACTGGTGTAATTATTTGATTAAAATCTATCTTCTCCATAAATTATAAGCTCCTAAAGAGCCGACCTAGAGACTATTTGTGTTCATTATTGACTCTCTAGTGCTTAGCAGAGGACCTGTTATATATTAATGTTCATTTAATATTTATTTGCATGAATATTGCATTGATTAATAATGTCATGGATGTTGCTCACGGTAACAATGACACTATTATATGGTAAGCTCACCCAGGAAGCTGTTGCAAAGAACAGATTTCTGCAAGAAAGCTTATCAATTCTTCTGTCAGAGAGGGTTCTGTTCTTCGATAAGATTCACAGCATCTGGAGAGCTGTACATGAAACTGTCAGAGTGAAACAACCACTCATGAGTCAGATCGTCTCGATACCTTCTGAAATCAATGACATGGTAGCTATGACCACCCCCACCCTCTTATTTAATATATATAAAGGATACATGAAAGTTCTGCAAACAAAAAAGTGCTTATAAAACTATTTTGCATGCCTGATTTGAATTCATATTTAATTCACATGTTTATTGATCATGATATTGCTAAAATAATATACAAATTCTAACTTAAGATAGTAGAGCAACAAAAGTTTTGGGGGTGCATTTATTTTATATGTTAAAGGGCACACGTGTTGTTCAATCTCAGTTTTCTTCTTATATATTGTCTCTAATACTGACTCACAGAAAAATTTTCCTTTGCTTTATCTGAAGTGATTTTTAATCTTTTTTTCTTTTTTTTACAAATAAAGATCATGTAGAAATTCCACTTATTACTTTCCTGTAATCATCTTTTTTTGTCATGAGATACACAAATATTTTCCTCCTGCAGGAAAAGTGTTGAAACCGCATGAGGAGCATTGATGCACTTTAAAAAGCTGCTGGTTAAACATTAAAAAAGTGATGTCCACAGTAGCACTTCAGCATACCCTGTGCCTAAGATGACTATTTGAGGGCGCCTGGGTGGTTCAATTGATTAAGTATCTGCCTTCAGGTCACGTCATGATCTCAGAGTCCTGGGATCCAGCCCCACGTCAGGCTTCTTGCTCAACAAGGAGTCTGCTTCTCCTCTTCTCTCTGCCCTCCCTTGCTTGTGCTCTCTCTCCCTCTCTCTCTCTCTCTCAAATAAATAAATAAAATCTTTAAAATATATTTTAAAATGGCTATTTGGTATTTACTGAATACTTTTAAATATACCCAATGCTTTTTAGACTACATTCTAGGATTCATGTACTGAAAATTTTAAGTTCATATTTAGACCATTTAAATCTATACTGAAACTCAGTAAGCTAGGCTAGATATATAAGATTTAGTTATCACGACAGTCCTGTTGAAATCAAACTGCACTGTGAGCGGGACTCCTACTATTGTCAGATCCCAAATTCTAGATCAATGAGTTCTAGACCATTCTCTTCAGGTGATTTAAGATGGCATTCCATGAAATACAAACCAGGAAGCTTTGTTATACATTCTCCTTTATTCTGTAAGAACACTTTAGAGGAGGAACTTCCTAATTGAGAGGCATTTCATCTCTATCTGCCTCATAAGGCTCATGCTTCCATTTTAAACCTCTGTCACCAGAGTCTTAGCTTGGCTTCTGCTATTTAAGAGGCACTTATTTCCAAAGACTATTGCTTCTAGCAATGGCTCTGTGTTTATCTCAAATAAAGGTAAGGGATTTGTGAACAGAACATTGATCCAAGCAGTCAATATCATGCTTTGTCATCTTGAATTAAATGGTTATATTTAAAGATTACTACAGAATACTAAGGATGCCCTGAAGCAAATTGCTGAGGGAAATTGGCCAGTGGACCTGCCAAGTATTCTGCTGTGTAATATGTCACCTCATGTCCCAGATATCAGTAAGTCATGATGAATTAAGTGACCATGTGTCAGTATTTACTTGAGAGTCTGATAAACAATGGACTATATTCCATATGCTGTCCTGGCACTTATATGACCTTAAGACACAAGAATTGGTATTTTTTTTGGAATTATGAAATGGAAAGCATATTATTTTTGTTTAGCAAATACATGTATAACAATGCTGTATCACTGTTCTAAATATTTTAGGCTCAACATATTTAATAGATGAGTTTGGGACACTGTCATTGAGAACACAGATTCTGTCATTGAACATCTAACATAAAGGTGGAGTCATGGCCCATCTGCCTATTAATCAATGGCTAAGTCTTTCCTCCAGAAAAACACTCCACAGAAAGACCACTGAAATCTCCAACAGAGCCCCATGAAGTGGTCTCTTACTGACATCACTTGACACTCAACAAATTTACCACAAGCTGGACACAAAAAGCTTTCTCTGGTTTCTACTACCAAGATTATGAGAACTTATCGTTGTATAACTCTCAATATGATGAAGATTTATGTGCACAAAACCATGCCCACTTGGACACTAAATTATAATAGTACCCAAATATGTAGAACTGATATGTGTGCTGGGGTTACTGACAGTAATTGTTTTTTTTTTTAAATAATTTTGAGTTGGGGATCCCTGGGTGGCGCAGCGGTTTAGCGCCTGCCTTTGGCCCAGGGCGCGATCCTGGAGACCCGGGATCGAATCCCACGTCGGGCTCCCGGTGCATGGAGCCTGCTTCTCCCTCTGCCTATGTCTCTACCTCTCTCTCTATCTCTGTGTGACTATCATAAATAAATATAAATTAAAAAATAAATAAATAAATAATTTTGAGTTATTGTTCAATGTTTCAATCATTTAGAGGGAACTGAGACCAGTTCCTCTGCATACTTCTAGCTCTCCAGATAAGAATCCTCTTTTCTAGGAAGGCCTGAGTGGGTCAGGCAGTTAAGCATCTGACTTGATTTCAGCTCTGGTCATCATCTCAAGGTTGTAAGATGGAGCCCTCTGTTGGGCTTCGTGCTGGGTATGGACCCTGCTTAGGATTATCTCTCTCCCTCTCCCTCTGCCTCTCCCCCACACCCCCTCTCTCTTTTTCTCTCTCTCTTTCTAAAAAAACAAAAAACAAAAACAAAAACAAAAAACCCTCTTTCCTAAAGTTTTTATTATTTTTATTTCCCTGCTACCCAAAAGAGTATGATGATTTCGACTTTCTCCTTTTAAATTCAGGTTGTTGTTGTGTAAGTCCTGAACACTGTACTATTATTCCTACACCAATAATTGTATCTCAGGTTTTATTTACAGCATTGATCTTGTAAATGATGGTACATTCATACATTCCTATCTTATCAACCTTTCTTGAACCATGAGCTAGTATATTAAATAGTGTGCAACTCTGTCGTTGCTATCACTAAAGCCTTCATACTAACAGTTGATGTGTAGCTGTGGCCATGGCCACAGCATGGGAGACAGCAAAATCTCGGAAATGTTCAATGCATTTTCAAAACTGCTTGTGGCTTGGATTGCCTTTTCAAAAATATTTAATGCAGAGCATTTAATTTTCTCTTGTTCCATGATATTAATGGATTGTTCGGTCTATAAACTTCGTTCCTTACTTAATACAAACACTCATTTTAATCGAACCTACCCGACTTTGACAGATGACACACATAGAGGACTTATAGACTCCACTGCAGCTTAAATAAGTGCATGCATTCACTTATCTTCAGTTATTTTCACTGTATGGTACTCTGCTTGTCTATTCCAAAATAAAAACAGATGGTTTGCTTTCTTCTGCTTCAAGTTCTACCAGCAGTTCTTCGTAGAAAGATTGTTGCCATGAAAGTTGTTTGCAAGTCCAGTTCTCTTTATACAGAAAAAATATGTAGTGAAGGTGTCCAATGACCCTTAAATTACAGTGAGAACTTATCTCCCAGTGTAAGAATCATAGAGTGTGGAGGGAGCAGAAGATTTTCAGCCAATTATTCTATTTCTGGCTTCTGGAACTTCATCCCATTTTCACACCATTCCACCCTGTGAGTTGTTTTATAAAAGTTAATGCCAGGCATTGAATGAAATTAAAACACTCCTTTTCAAGTTTAAAGTAAATAACACAACACTCCGAAAAACCAAGTTGGACTGATTTCTCTAAGACTAAATGAAAGAACTTTAGAAAGCAGGGATGAGACATTGTAGCAACAATTCCAACTACACATATTTAAATCTAAGTAACCTTCACTTACTACAAATCTTATCTCCTGCGGAGAAATGACTGGTCTGACAAGGAATATCCCATATGAGGGCAAGCTTTCTGAGTGAATCAAGGATGAAAATGACATGAACTGCATGAATTGCATTTGACTTAATAAACCAACTACATCACGTGTAGATCTGCTCTGGTCATTAACTTATTATTTAAATTACTTAAGGACAAGCAGCTTACTCCATGTCCCCACTGCATTGTTTATTAACAGAATAATTCTGTGCCCAAACCCCTGTGGACTGCTATCATTGTATTGGTTTTGCTAAAAACTTTTAGAATCTTTCTTTCATTTGGTGCTATAGCAACCAAACACCCACTTCTAAAATATTATTTTGCCACCTTATTGGTACTTATTGTAATAAAAGGCAATTATATTTTTTAGTTTTCTGATGTCTCCCTGATGTTACAAGTTAATAAAAAAAAAATCCAAACAACCTAATTTTCTTCAAAGCCAATAACATTCTGCTGACTCTAAAATGGGCTCATTAAAGGCTGAATGTTCTGATTTCTCTAGGTGTTAGAGATAAAAAACCAGAGGAACTTAGTAGCAGTCAATTATTCCACCAAGCCCACAGTAGAGATAGAGGTGTTAGGAAGTCTGGAATCTTGTAGGTGATGTCTGAGGAAGCATCTCTTATTCCAGCTCTCAAAGCTCCCCAAATCCAAGATGATCCCAATTTTATTCTCACCCGAGAACTGATTATGATCATCAATATATCAAAAAAGGGTGCCAATGGCCCAGCCACTTTGGACAACGGTTCGGCAAGTCTAAAATGTTAAGCCTAGAGTTACTATAAAACCTAGAAGTCCTACTCCTAGGTAGGTACACAAGAGAAATACCAACACATGTCCACACAAAAAGTTACACAGGAATTTTCATATTAGCATTATTCATAACAGCCATAAAGTGGAAATATCCCCAAATCCATAAACCGATAAATAAACAAAATAGGACATATCCATACAATAGAATATTTTGGGGAATAAAAAGAAATGAAGTATGAATACATGGTACAACATGGATGAACCTCAAAAACATTTTACGAAGTGAAAAAAGACACCCACAAAGGAACACATACTGTATGATTCCATTTATATGAAATGTTCAGAATACGTGGATCTATAGAGACAGCAAATAGATTAGTGATAGCTTCAAGCTTGGCAAGTGGATCCTTACTGGCGAAAGCCAGGATTGACTGCTGATGGGTACAGAGGTTTCTTCTTGAGGTGGTAAAAATGATTTAAAATTAATTGTGGTGATATTGAGATACTGAGAATGACCGAAATGTATGCTGTTGATGGGTGGATTTTGTAGTATGTTGCTTCAATCTCAATAAAGATATTTAAATGGATACCATTTATAGATAACTTACTATGTGTCACACATTACATTAGGAAGTTTATACACATAAACTTTTTTACTTCTCCAAACAATCCTTTTACAGCTGAGGAAACCAAACCTTGGCAATGATTCCATAATTACTAAGCCATATAGTTTGGTCATCACTATATGCTTCTTTTAAGAAGGGAGCAGGTGTAAGATGGTTTTCAAAGAACATGTAGCATTTTGCTAACACATATTAACCCCTCAAAACATAAGCATCATTCTGGTGCTCTCTTGAAGGAAATATTGCCTACATGACCTGTATAGTCTGGGTGATATAATTTTTTTATTATTGTTGAATGGTAACGTGGTTTAAATCAGTTCAAATATTTGTCTTTACAAATAGAGGAATTATTTTCATTCAATTTTATGAGAACAATAAGATAATTGAGAAGACTCATGGCATAAACTTTTCAATCCACTTAACATTTAATTAAAATATAATCATTGGTAGTACAAACTACAACCAATACACATGAAAATCTGGCCTTAACTTCCATTTGGGAATTAGGAAATTTACAGAATAGTAAGGAAGAAAATAATCTGAAAAAGTGCCCCTCTGGTCATAGTCAGGTAAGGATTACCCAGTTCTGCAGTGCCAACCACTGTGCTAAATCCTTTACTTATATTTGCGTATGCTTTCTTCACAATAATCCCAACGTGTGTTGTTATTACAAATGATAGAAGATTAAACTAAACATTAGAAAGGTAAATTACCAATGTTACATAGTTATAAAGTGAAAGAACCTAGATTTAACCTAAACCATGTGTGGTGCAGAGGGCCATGACCTCCTTTATTTATAAAGCTATAATTATATGCAGCATATTAGTTGCTAGAAATGATTGTCACAACATGAACTTACAACACAAATCCCCTGCTACTAAGTCCAAATGGGAAAGAAGAAAATTCATGGTTCTCTATGAATTTCAGAAATCTTACAGTTTATCCTCTCATCCCAAATCACATTATTTCCTTCCCCAGATATTTGTCTATTCGGCATTGAGGCAGCACTCTGGGGCAAGTGCATGTCAAACCCCCATCTGAATATGTCATCAATTTCCTAAATACCAGGCCTCTAAGATATTAAAACTGTGTTCTACTTGATCATACACAAGATAGAAGATTCAAGTTGGTGGCAATGCCAAATATTTTGATCTTTAATCACATCCTATTATCACTGTGGTAAAATTGCCAACTGCAGCTACTTTGAAACTAACTTTGAAACTAACCAGGAATCAGTTCATTGAGTGGCATCTGTTTTCCAGCTGGTCATAATGTGAGAAGCATTGTTCTGTAAGAAACCTACATGATTATCTTTTAAAAAGAAAATGATAAACTATATAAGTGTTTCAAATCTCATATTTTCTAATCTATTCACAAGTGAGCAATCTACATTTCCTAAGCACTCTTATTACTTGACTACAAAGTTAAATTATTTTTGCATCTCTCTTCAATCTGTCTTCTCATACTGGATAATTGACTGGTTTGCCTATATTTTCAACTGTGTAGTTTAAATACAACTGAAAATGTGTGACTCCTAGGAATGTTAAAATTATAGACAGACTCTTGAGTTTTTTTTCTACTCCCTAGATATCTCAGATAAACCTCTTAATCCTCAAAAATCCAGAGTTTAGGGATCTCTGGGTGGCGCAGCGGTTTGGCACCTGCCTTTGGCCCAGGGCGCGATCCTGGAGACCCAGGATCGAATCCCACGTCGGGCTCCCGGTGCATGGAGCCTGCTTCTCCCTCTGCCTGTGTCTCTGCCTTCTCTCTCTCTGTGTGTGACTATCGTAAATAAATAAAAATTTTTAAAAAATCCAGAGTTTACAAAATTAAGCTGTTTCTTTACCTAGGCATAATCATTGCTTGCTAATCTATTTGTGAGGTGTTGATTAATATTGGGGCGGGGGAGTGGATAACCAAGCTAAAATTTATATTTTGGTGCCAACATGTGTAAAAAGGAACTTTAGAATTTCTTCAACTGGGACACCTGGGTGGCTCAGTGGTTGAGCACCTGCCTTAAGCTCAGGGCGTGATCCTGGAGTCTGGGATCGAGTCCCTCATCCGGGGCTCATTGTGGGAAGTCTGCTTCTCCCTCTGCCTGGGTCTCTCTGCCCCTTTCCCTGTCTCTCATGAGTAAATAAATAAAATCTTAAAAAGAAGAATATCTTCAACCAATGTATTTAAAACTACATATTTAGCCTGCCAACTTGAGGAAAATTATAAAATAACCAATAAATTAGAGGCAAAATAGCATGATGAACTGGGCACCAAATTTTACACTTTGTACCTCTGACAAAGAGATATAAAGTAAGACTATTATCTTGCCACCTGTGAGCCTGTCTTGTACTAGATATAACATTTCAAGCAAGTTACTTAATAGGCCTACTCCCTCAGCTTTCTCATTTATTATGGGATGATGCTTAGAGCTTTTTGTAAGCTCAGTAGCTCATAATTCCAATAAATTTTTATCATTTCCATGTCTTACTGGAATGCATAATAAAATTGAAAATATTTAAAAGAAGTGGAGCTTATAAAAATGAATTATACTTTTTCTAGAATAGTTTTTTAGGGGGAATGAATTGAAAATTAAAGAACCAAAATTATTTTGCTGAGACATTACTTAGATTTAATATCATAACAATTCTAGATATATCTAGTTATGTTTCATTGTTTTGATTTGTTTTATGACACTCATTATATTTGATGCTAAATCTTTTTGTTATAGAGTATGTAAATTCATTTTGTTTCACTAGAATCAAGAGCTATAAAGACATACCAAGCATGTGTGTGCATATATAGGTGAGCAAGAGAGAGAAAAAGAGACAGAGAGAGAGACAAAGAGAAGGAAAGAGCAAATAGATAAAACAAAAGAAACAAGAACAAGCAAGAAAACAAAAATAGTAAATGGAAAGCAATTTAGAGTTCAGGTACATCTGTATGTTATGATTCATTTTCTTTTTCATTTGTGGAAACCAAGGGATGTGATGTTGCTAAATTTTAAGTACCAGCACTAGACTTAGTACTCTAACTACCAATAGTGGGATTGTTTGGTAAGAAGTGGTAAAGAATCACTCAACATTCCTATATTTTTAGACAAAGAGATCTTATTTTACAAGATTGAAATATCACACGTGTGTGTGTGTGTGTGTGTGTGTGTGTGTGTTCTCTCTTATGGACGTATCCTAAAATTCAAGTACCAGGTACAAATAAAAACATTAATTAAAGTAGATTTTTAAAAAAAACAGAGAAGCTATCAAGAGTGTGTAATAGTGTGTTAATTATCTAAAAATCTCAAATACCTTCAGCAGTAAAAAGTTATAAGTAATCCAGTGACAGTTATTTGAGAAAGTAATTAAAATATTTGAAAAGGAAATACAGATAGATATCCATAACACAAGAGAAGGATTCAGAGCAATAGAATAATGGGTATATTTGGATACTGACCAAGAATCCTTACATTATATTTGGATCCAGATAAATAATTAGAAAGTAAAAGGTCATAATTATTGATTTAAAAAATTAATTCTTACAATTCCCACATTCATTTTGTCGGACCCAGCTCTTAGGTATGAGAGGGAGAGGAATTCCAAAAGTAAAATATTATATTCCCAAATCCAGTCAAGCATGACCCAAAGCTTCCAGGAAATATAGTATTGAGCTCAAGTGCATTTTAAGATACTCTATTTAAATTGGATCGTGTTGGTGGTTTTCTTTCAAACCCATCCAAGATTTTTCAAAGAAATAGTCCTCAAGGAACACACCATAGAGGTATATATATAAGTTGTACTGTTATAGACAAACAATATATTAGATATATCATCCCTAATCTAATCATGCGACACACTTTAGCATACTGTTTATATAAAGAAGAAAATCTAAAGTTAGAAAATATCACATATATCTCAGTCTGAATAATGTGTAAATGTTGGCCTCTTGGAAGTTCAATTCTTCAGAGTGAAAAGCTAGAGCATGAAACGTTGTATTCGCTGTGAACTTCCCAGGATCTGAGACATAAATTAATTCATGAAAACATATTCTCACACCATCAAAGCTCTTGCTGTATAATAATAAGAGAGTTGAAGAGAGTAGTTCAAGAGAAAGCACATACCAGTTAACTTTAACGGTATGGGTCTTTCTGAAAATTAAAAATGTATATATTATTCCTAGCTTTATAAGCATATGTGACAAAGTTGAGATAAATTCTACTGATTTTGTGAATGCATTGCCCATGACTAGCTTTAGAGTAAATACATGAAACTATTTTGTCCAATATGGTAATCACTAGTCGTATGTGACTATTTGAATTTAAATTTAAACCAATTAAAATTAAATAAAATTTAAAATTCAGGTGTTAAAACTAGCTACATTTCATGTCACGTTTGGCTAGTGGCTACATTACTGGACAGGACATATAAAAAATATTTCCATCAATGCCGAAAGTTTTGTTGGTACAGAGATGTCTTACTGTTTTGTTTTGTTACTAATATATAGATTGCTTTTTGTGTAATAGGTGAGTTTCTAAAAATATAAAAAGAGTTTGTTTAGTTACATAATCAAACCCTAAATGCAAGTAGAAAATTGGTTATGTAGAGAGTTTCCCCCAAGAGTCTAAGCTTCATGAAGTCAAGGTAAAGTCAATATATTAACTACTGCATTACCAGCCCCTAGAAGAGTGCCTAGCACCCAGGAAGTGTTTATTATTTATTTGTCACATTATAATCATGTTGTGAGCAATTTCTGTTCAAGTGTGGTGAAAGTTCATATCATCAGCACATACCAACTAAAATTCATGATAATTCAACTGATAAAGACTAAAATTTATGTATGAACTCTGAAAAAAAAAGAATTTTTAAAGTAAATTAAGCGTAATATTATAAAGTACAAAAGATTAAACTGGCTAAATGGCTCCAGGGACTTTAACATCTCTATTTAGAATGTGCGAATTACAAAAGCATGTTCAATTAAAACTGACCTTTAGAGATTCTATTTGGCAAGAGTTTCTTACCAGTAGTCCTTCTAATTACAATAGATATTTAGAATGAAAATAGTCCATAAGACAGACATCTGTAATTTAGATTGACCTTTCCACAAATAGTCTTAATTACTGAAATTATGCTTTATGAGATATTTTACCATATCCTTTATTCTGTCACTATCTTAAAGACAAATAGGAAAACGTGTTAAAGTCTTAGTTATATGTTGCTTAATAGTCTAAGAAAGCAATTTGATCTGCTACATAAAGGAGCATAATAGTAGCAAGAAATAGGAATAAGACTGAGTGCAGTAATGACAGTGCATGGCCTTACAAATGAGGGCGGCTCACTCAGTGACTGTTGATTTGCACGGGGTATGTCATGCACATTTCTAGTTCTGAGAATGCATGTGAAGAGATTAAGTAAGCCCAGGACCCTGAGGGGTTTATATGTATGGTATCTTGTTTTTTTTTTTTTTTTTTAAGATTTTATTTATTTATTCATGAGAGAGGGAGACAGAGACAAGCAGAGGGAGAAGCAGGCTCCATGCAAGGAGCCCATTGTGGGACTCGATCCTGGAACTTCAGGATCATGCCCTGAGCAGAAGGCAGATGCTCAACCACTGAGCCACTCAGACATCCCATGGTATCTTGTTTTTTACCTGCTCAGCAGGCATCCCTCTCCTGCTGCAAAAACATTCTGATTTTGCCTTGATGCTCTGCTTTGCTTCCAATTTGAATCGTTCTTGAGAGACATGTCCAACCTTTGTCTGCAAATGGGGAGATGGTACCCTTGAACCAAGCTAAGTCAATCAGAAGCTGTCTCCCTGGAATTTGCATCTTCAGCAAAGTAATGCAGAATCTGAGCAGAACAGATGTCTGTTCTTTCCAGTTAAAATGCCCAGCTAAGATTGCCAGTTGGCTTCTACACACTAATCCCTGTACTTTTCCTATCTTTCTTTCCTTTCTGAGATTGGGTCTTCATCATTTTCCTCTGATTGAGCTATCAAATTCTTCCACCATCCCCCCTTTCATGCAATTTTAGCTAGATTACTTAGTTGTGGGGAAGCAAAGAACTCTCATGGTGTAGTATCTACCAAATGACTACCTAACTAAAAAACAATTATAATGCAATGTATGAAACTTCTAAGTCTGAACTTTGCCATTAGTTTTATGTAGAATGGGGCCAATAACACCTAGTTTGTAGGGTGGCTTATGATTAAACTGAGATTCAAAATAACAAATTGAGCACAAAGATTCAGCACAAATTATCCCCCAAAACAGAAAATATATTAACAGTATTTTTGTAGGAGACAGTCACAATAGCTATTTTATGATCTATGTTTCATTAGACCTTCACTACACCACCCCCAAAGTCCTGATACTTGTGTTGTTAATGAGGACCCATTTATTTTTGAGTAATGGCAACACTTACCTTGTATTTTTGATTAGCTAGATATAAGATATTTTACTTTAACTATACTGTTATTGATATTGATAAACTGGTAACTGTAAAATCAAGGTCATCTCTTGAGAGTTTTATTGACTTGAGCAAATTGTATTAGGAAATCTGATATGCACCAAGTTTCCACCAAGGCAGGTCAGAGTGGCAATAGCTAGAGGTAAATAAAAAAAAGTCACTTGGGTCACCTGAGTGGCTCTGTCGGTAAGCTTCTGACTTTTGCTCAGGTCATCATCTCAGGATCCTGAGATTGAGCCCGGGGTAGGGCCCCCCTCTCAACAGAAAGTCTGTTTCTCCCTCTCCCTCTGCCTCTCTCCACACATGTGCACTCTCTCTCTCAAATAAATTAATAAAATCTTTCTTAAAAAGTCACTTAGGAAGATCCTTCTTAATCAGGAATGAGAGATGACATACGAATCACATATACCACCATAAATGCAACTAACAATAATAAAGCATTTATAGAATGTTAAATAAAGAAGGTAAAGGCTCATGACAGTGCACAAAAGGAAATGCTGTGCATTTATATCGTATCTTCTTTTTTTTAAGAAATTATTATTATTTTTAAAAGATTTATTTATTTATTTATGATAGACATAGAGAGAGAGAAAGAGAGAGAGGCAGAGACACAGGAGGAGGGAGAAGCAGGCTCCATGCCGGGAACCCAATACGGGACTCCATCCAGGGTCTCCAGGATCACAGCCTGGGCCAAACGCAGGCGATCCCCAAGAAATTATTTTTTAAAGTTAGACATACACAAAGAGGAAACCTCCAGAAGCTGTTTGGGAGGGGCTCCTCGGCAGGGGCTAGTCATACTTTTCTCAGCTTTTTTATCCACCCCCACATGACTCTCTTTCTTCCCCTGTGTGTTTGGTAGACTTGAGGACTGGCCTCCACGTGCAGGGCAGGATATGGTCATTCCTGCAGCGCTGGATAACTCCAGGAGAACCCAAAGTGCAGCTGCATCTGTCCTATGGAAAAGAGTTTCTGGACTGTGAGCTCTAGGCTCCAGCTAAAAATGAATAGTGGAAAATACTGATACACAGAGACGATAGAAAATTATTAAGTGAGGCAAATGAAATTAATTGTGCTTGCCAACTTCCCCGCCTGAAGAAAATCGAAGTGAGTGCAATGGGCTTTTCGGCTAAGATCACAGGTAGCATGTAGGGCAGCGACAACGCCAGTGAAATTGGGAAAGCACTCCAGAGCATGCGCACTGTCTCTTGTCAACTGGGTTCTGGCACCTTAAAAAGGCTTTATTAAAATCCACTTGCCTGAGATACACACAAAAGCACAGAACTAAGAAATCAGCTCCTTGGGGGTCAGTGGTTTAGCGTCTGCTTTCTGTCCAGGGCCTGATACTGGACACGCAGGATCGAGTCCCACATGGGGCTCCCTGCATGGAGCCTGCTTCTCTCTCTCTCTCTCTCTCTCTCTCTCTCTCTCTCTCTCTCTCCCTTTCGTGAATAAATAAATAAAATCTTAAAAAAAAAAAGCAGCGCATGTTTTATACTTGAGGAACTAACTTATCTCAAATAAGCGCTGTTAACAGATGTTCATTAAAAGATATACACATGACCTATAAGGGGGCGCCTGGGTGGCCCAGTGGTTAAGCGACTGCCTTTGGCTCAGGGCGTGATCCTGGGGTCCTGGGATCCAGTCCCACATCCGAGCCTGCATGGATCCTGCTTCTCCCTCTATCCATGTCTCTGCCTTTCTCTCTGTGTCTCTCATGAATAAATAAATAAAATCTTTTTAAAAAGAAAACTGCACTGAGATATAATTATCACCTATTGTCCTGACAAAATATAGTTTCACAAATCATGGTAAAGTGCAAAGAAGCAGACATCCTCAGGCATGGCCTATAGGAAACTAAATCTGATATAAGTTTTATGGAGTACAGTTTGGCCATATATATCAAAATTATAAAAAGACTTTCTCTTTGATCCCGCACTTTTAGGATTTTTATCCAACTGGTCTGCTTGCACGTGAGCAAAGAACCTGCAGGTAATTAGCCGCATAAACACCCTGACAAGCACCAGCACAATGCTGGTGAAACAAATTATGGCATATGCATACAATGCAACTATACAGCTCAAAAAAAAAAAAAGGCTGTTTATGTACTGATTTGGAAAATCTATTATTATACATTTTATGCATGTTATTTTTCCCATAAAGGAAGAAAGTAAAAGTATATATTTGTATTTGTATGTGCATGCATAAATAAATTCTTAAAGAATATACATTAAATTAATAAATGGGTTAAGTAAAGAATATATCTGGGGTAGAAAGAATGAAGTTGTTTTGTTTGTTTTTGTTTTTCAAGCACTAAGCAAACTAAACTGTTGAGAGAGGGACTTTTCACTTTACACTTTTTCATTATTTGAGTGTCTTATATAAAGATTTAAATAAATTGATTTTTTTTAACAATTACAAATATCTATAACCATGAAGTTGACTTGAAGCAGAATTGCAATGTGGTGTTGTATGGTTCTTTTTGACGCCTGTCAAATCTAGTTATCAGGAAACAGAGGGCCATTTGTTTGGGGTGGGGGGAGGAGTTATCTGTATTCTTTAACCTTATCTTGACAAATTCATAAGAGATACAGCTCTGCTCCAGTCTGTCCTGGATGAAAAATTCCTTATGATGTTACGAAGGTTTGCATAATACTATATTCCCATCACAGTGATGTCAGTAACTTTTCTTACTACTTGCTCTAGTGTGTAGTGTGTACAAAAGTATTCTTTCTCTAATAGTCATAGCCTGAGCAGAGCAACTAGATATCCAGTAGCAAGTAGCAATGTCCAGTAAAATGTTAGTTCATAAATGTAGATTTAGGGGCAAAGCTTTGAGTAGGAATGTATATTTAGAATTGATCACTGCTTTAATGGTACTTAATTCATTTGTTTGGATAAAATCGCAGAGTTTGAGTCTCCCCTGAAAATTTCAGTCTCCCCTGAAAAGAGCATGAAATCAGGACTTCTGGGAAAGTAGTTTATTTAAGAGGTGATCCCAGGGAGCAGGATGAAAGACCATGGAGAAGAAAAGAGGGGAGGAAAGAAAGCCAATACAATCATATGTTATCAATTCAGTCACTGCCTTAGGCAATCAGAGCTTCATTCCAGTAGAGAATTCTGAAAATTATGTAAAATACTTCATGGTACTGTCCCACTCATGGAGTGACTGGGAGAGATATTTATTCATCAGCGCCTGCCCTCCAAGGTTGAGGGGCTATGGAAAGCATGGTGGGGTTTACTCCCAGAAACTCCCAGGCTGAGTCTGAAGGTCAGGTCCCCAACAGGTCCCCACACTGAGGTTAGAAGCCCTAGGGCAGGAAGTAAAGATGAGGTAATTGTTGCACCATGAAATAGACACCCACACGTGGAACCTTGCCACAGTTGTGACTGGAATCAGAAGTGAAGAGGAGAGGAAGTGAGGCAGACCATAAGAGACCTCTAAGAGGTAAGAGATATGAGAACTAACTCTGGAACACTCCAATGATTAATCATTGAGGAGATAAAGAACACAGTATAGGAGACCAAGGAGCAACCAGAGTTAGAGAAGGAAAACTATTTCCTTCCTAATAAGTGTCAGGCCAGGGTAATAAGAGTCTTTGAAGATAGTCAAAGGAACTCATATTTAAAAATAAAACTGTTTTGGGGGGTTCCTAGGTGCCTCAGTCAGTTAAGCGTCTGCCTTGGATTCAGGTCATGATCTCAGGGCCCTTGGATTGAGCCTCATGTTGGGCTCCCTGTTCAGCAGGGAGCCTGCTTCTCCCTCTCCCTCTGCCCCTCTTCCCCATTCATTCTCTCTCTCTCTCTCTTTCTCTCTCTCTCTCAAATAAATAAAATAAAATAATCTTTAAAAAAATACATAAAAATGGAAACTTTTTTTTAAATGGAAATGTTATGTCTACTTGATCAGGGGTTGATGTGATGAATGTTGTGCCTGAGAGCATTTCTGGTCTAATTTGGAATGCTTTAACAAATATCTTATTACCAAGTCAAATATGAATTGATGTTTATAGTGGTGAACATGTTCTATGTTTTGTTCTAATACCATCATGATATGTGCTCATTTTTTAACTCAAAATTTTTGGCATTTGATTATCACCATCCTAATATTCAGAAAAAGAAGAGTGTTCAATTAGTCATTTGCTTCGATGAAGTAATGCAAAACATAATATATAAATTACACAGCCAATAATGTTAGATTTTTCCTTCTTTCCATTATTATTAGAATACCTATCTCCTTATTTAACTACCTACTATGCATGTGTGCTCCAGAGCATCATAGTTTTGGAAACCACATGTGAATATTCCTGAATAGGTAGATGAACACATTTCAAAATAGGAAGTAAAGTTGAAAAGCTCAAGGGAACATTTAAGGTCCAGCAGGGTTCATAGAGTCTTCCATCAAGACAAAACAAAACAAACAAACAAACAAAAAAACCCCACCACAACCTAAGAATAAAAGTGTGCAAAAACTTTATAAAGAAAATTATAAAAGCACTGAGGAATACTAAGAATCATGAAATAAGAAAAGAAAAGCATCTTATTTTGGATGAGGTATCAAGTAGGGTTCTGACAAGGATCAGAAGGCATATTTACAGAGGTAATTGAAACAAACAAAAATAGCTTTAAGACAAAAAAAAAATAGGGATATAAAACACCTTGGGTTTAGCAAGGATGGAAGCCATCTTCTCCTATAGGCATGAAGACTAAGAGGAGGAAACTGTTGTCTGAAGGTGAATTGTGTAGCAAGAGACGACTGTTCAATAATGAGCTAAGGGGCATAGGCACTGACAGGTGCTGGCTTGAGTAAGAGGAAAGGAGGAGACAGAAAACCAGACCTCACTCTTTTCTTGACCCCCTCAACTACACTCTGCCAGAATCTTCCATTGCCTATACATATTTGGAATGGACTCAACCAAATCAAAATGTTCTACCAAAGTCAGCCTCCCAAGGCATATAACGGAATAGAGGAGAGAGATTGAATGTGGAAGGCAAATGGAGACTATCATGCACACAGACTAAATTTTATTCATTAACAAGTTTCTCTCTAAATGTAACATAAAACCAAATAACCCCCATGGATTTTTTAACTTGAAAATTTTCTAAAAATTAATCTAGAATAATAAACATATGATCTGAGTAGCTTTGCTAATTCTAAAATAAATGAGTAATGGAGCACAGGGGTTACTTGCACAGAATTTAAGAGGTATTATGTTGCTACATAATGAAATTAATTGATGTTGTTGGAAGAATAGGTTGATAAATTAATTTGATAAAATAGACAGTCCAACGATAAATTCAAAAATATTAAAATAATGGCATTTAACAGAGTAGAAAAATAATAAATAAATATCACTAAGACAACTAGATACAATTATGGAGAAAAACAGCTCTAGTGTTTATCTTATTCTTTATACCAAATAGATTAGAGATGGATTAAAAATTGAAATATATTAGAAAAATATAAATTTATAAAAATATCATATATAAAATAATAGGTAAAAAGGAAATTAATTGTATGAAAATCTTGACATAAGGAAAAGATTACTTTGTATTCCATTTAACTTATCCCAGCAACTTATACTTACTTTCTAGGTACATCACATTTCTTCAGTGAATAGCTAGTTAATAGAAGAATCAAAGTCAGAGCACATATGGCAAAATTTAATAAAACTGACAAAAAATTTACATTTCTGTGGAGTCAAAATCAACATAAATGTGACAAGATGCAAATCAGTGAGATAGGAAGTTATAATTATAGTATATTTTATGTAAAAGAAACACTATTTTCAAGGAAAAATAAATAGCCCAATAAGAAACTGGCAATGAATTCAATGATTAAAAAAATAGAAAGGATTAAAAAGTAAATTAAAAAACTGAGCACTAGGGATGCCTGGGTGGCTTAGCAGTTGAGCATCTGCCTTTGGCTCAGGTGTGATCCCTGGATAGGGGATCAAGTCCCACATTGGGCTCCTTGCAGGAAGCCTCCTTCTCCCTCTGCCTGTGTCTCTGCCTGTCTCCCTCTGTCTGTGTCTCTCATGAATAAATAAATAAAATATTTAAAAAAAACAAAACAAACAAAACTGAGTACTATTAGTAACTAAAGAAATACAAGTTATATGTACAACAAAATATTATTTGAACATTAGTATTATATATATTAATATTTATCAATGTGGGTGAAGAAAAAGTCTATCACACACAATTTGGTTAAAACTTAAAAGTGGGGACACCTGCACCACAATGTTTATAGCAGCAATGTCCACAATAGCCAAACTGTGGAAGGAGCCTCGGTGTCCATCGAAAGATGAATGGATAAAGAAGATGTGGTTTATGTATACAATGGAATATTCCTCACCATTAGAAATGACAAATACCCACCATTTGCTTCGACGTGGATGGAACTGGAGGGTATTATGCTGAGTGAAGTAAGTCAGTCGGAGAAGGACAAACAGTGTATGTTCTCATTCATTTGGGGAATATAAATAATAGTGAAAGGGACTAGAAGGGAAGGGAGAAGAAATATGTGGGAAATATCAGAAAGGGAGACAGAACATAAAGACTCCTAACTCTGGGAAACGAACTAGGGGTGGTGGAAGGGGAGGAGGGCGGGGGGTGGGAGTGAATGGGTGTCGGGCAGTGAGGGGGGCACTTGACGAGATGAGCACTGGGTGTTATTCTGTATGTTGGCAAATTGAACACCGATAAAAAATTTATTATTTAAAAAAATAAAACTTAAAAGTGTTCAAGTTTCATTTTAATGTTTAATTAATTTAATGTTATGACTGAAAACTTCACCTCAAAGATCAGGAACACAACAAGAGTGCCCACACTGGCCACTCCTATTCAACATCGTACTGGAAGACCTAACCAGAGCTATCAGGAAAGAAAAGAAATGAAATAAAAGATATCAGAATTAGGGGGAAAGGGCAGCCCGGATGGCTCAGCGGTTTAGCGCCACCTTCAGCCCAGGGCGTGATCCTGGAGACCTGGGATGGAGTGCCACATCAGGCACCCAGCGTGGAGCCTGCTTCACCCTCTGCCTGTGTCTCTGCCTTTCTCTCTCTCTCTCTCTGTGTGTCTCTCATGAAAAAATAAATAAAATCTTCAAAAAAAAAAAAAAAGAATTAAGGAGGAAAAGGAAATAAAATTGTCTCTGTATGCAGATGATATGATTTTATATAAAGAAAACTCTAAAGACTGAATCAAAAAACTGTTAGATATAATGAATGAATGTTGCAGGATATAAAATTAACACACAAACATAGTAGCATCTCTACAGTAACAAAAATTTTCTGAAAAAGAAATAAAGACATCAATCTTATTTATAATAACATCAAAAACAATAAAATATTTAGGAGTAAATTTAACTAAGGAGGTAAAAGATCTCTACTCTAAAAACTACAAGGCATTGATGAAAGAAATCAAAGAAGATACAAATAATAATAAGATGCAAATTCTGTTTCCATAGACTGAGAGAATTAATATTAAAATGTTAATACTACCAAAAGCCATCTATAGATTCAATTCAATCCCTATCAAGATTCCAATGGCATGTAAAAAATGAAACTGGACTCATATCCATATCACTCACAAAAATTTACTTGAAATACATTAAAGACTTAAATGTAAAACCTGAGACCATGGTACTCCTAGAAGAAACAATAGGAACAAACTCCTTTACATGGATCTTGGTAATGACTTTCTGGATATGATACCTAAAGCACAGACAACAGAATCAAAAATAAACAAGTGGGACTACATCAAATTAAAAAGCTTCTGCACAACAAAATAAACCATCAATAAAGTGAAAAAAACTACAAAATGGAAAAAAATTGCAAATCATATACCTGGTAAGAGATTAATTCCAAAACATAAGAACTCATTACTTAATAGTAAACAAACAAAAACAAATAACTCAATTAAAAAGTGGGCAAAGGACCTGGACAGAAATTTCTTCAAAGAAGTTATATGAAAGGCCAATGAGTACATGAAAAGGTGCTCAGCATCACTAACCATCAGGGAAACACAAATTAAAACCACAATAAGATATCATCTCATGCCTGATGGCCATCATCAAAAAAGGCAATAACAAATACTGGCAAGGATGTGAAGAAAAGGGAACACTTGTGCACTGTAGTGGGATTATAAATTGGTGCAGCCACTATGGAAAACAGTATGGAGGATCCTCAAAAAATTAAAAATAAAATTAACAAATGATCCAGCAAGTCTACTTCTGGAATACATCCAAAGGAAATTAAAACATTAATTCAAAGGGTATCTGCTCCCCTGTATTCACTACAGTGTTATTTACAATAGCTAAGACATGGAAACAATCTACGTGCCCATTGATTGATGAATGGATAAAGAAGTATTTTATATATATATATAAAATATAATATATAATACACATATGAAACTGGACCCATATCATATCACTCACAAAAATTTACTTGAAATACATTAAAGACTTAAATGTAAAACCTGAAACCATGGAACTCCTAGAAGAAAAAATAGGAACAAATTCCTTGACATGGATCTTGGTAATGACTTTTTGGATATGATACCTAAAGCACGGACAACAGAATAAAAAATAAATAAATAAATATATAAATATACATATATATATACTGTAATATTATTTAACTCTAAAAAAAGGATGAAATCTTGCCATTTGTGACAACATGGATGGATCTTTTTTTTAAATTTTCTTTCTTTTTTTAAATTTTATTTATTTATTCCTGAGAGACACAGAGAGAGAGAGAGAGGCACAGACACAGGCAGAGGGAGAGGGAAAAGCAGGCTCCATGCAGGGAGCCGGACATGGGACTCAATCCTTGGCCTCCAGGATCACGCTCTGGGCTGAAGGAGGCGCTAAACCACTGAGCCACCCGGGTTGCCCAACATGAATGGATCTCGAAGACATTAATGTGAAGTGAAATAAGTCAGAGAAATACCATATGATCTCACTTATATATGGAATCTAAAAATAAAAAGTTTCCATAAGATAATCTAGCAATTGATCCTAAGTAATTATGAATATGTGTGAAGTTATGACTATAAGCAAAATTTTGAAATTCTATGGTAATTAGATCATGTGACATTAATTAAATAATAAATATCTGTACACTGTGCTTCTGTACAACTGAGAATAAAATAGTAGAGGCAGATTTATGTCACAGAAATACGTTCATAAAATTTGTGAGTTGAAAAGGCAAGGGAGCAGAATAGCATCTCTTCAGAACATAAAGCAGCTTAGACATTTCCACAATTCTTGTAATGAACTGTTTTTAACTGGATAAACACACAGTGGTATTTCAAATGCATTGTTGAAGTCACAAGGATGGCAAAGACCAAAACAGAAAAAAAGTTTAATCTGAGCGGTGGTTGTGAATGGAGCCTCATGGAGATATGCTGATCCGAAATCTACATGACACTTCATGGGGTGATAGCCATATTGGAAAGTAGGGAATATCTGGGATAAGATCTCAACCAAAGAGCTGAAGCCCTGACTACTCATAATCAGGTGCAGAAATGATCATCAGGTCTTTAATCACTTGTTCAGTGTAAGCAGCTGAGCCAGAGAACCTATATGACACCAGATTCCAGATAGAGCTACACAGTCACTGAAAGGGCAAGCTTTCTAAGAAAAAAAACTTCACTGTCCCACAGAGAGCTGATAAGGAAACAAGGTGAATGGATAAATAAGTTGTGGAATAGTCACACAAGGGTGTGTGAGGGCATGAAGAATGAGTGAACTTTAGCTACATGTACTAGACAGGATACTGCTTACAAACATAGGCCAAGGGATTAATAACCACAAATTTTTAATAGTTCTTAACCGTGGGGAAAGGGACAGGAAACAGACTGGGAAGGTCCACATAGGGGACTTCAACAATATTAGTAAGTTTTACTTTTTTCAGTGAGGTAAATCCATAAGTGAATATTTTATTATTCCCATATCCTTAAATATCTTATATATGAATACATTACTTACATCTCCATCTCTCTGATAAAGTATTTTATTTAAAAAAATGATAAAAATTCCGTGTGTGTTTGTGTATGTGAAGGTATGTGAGGTAGAGAACAGTATGTGTACACACGTACTTTCAGAGAAAACAAAGATTTTATAGGAGAGAACCTTTAAAATGTTACGTCTAGACAATGTGATTTGGATTTTTTTTCTTTTTTATGTCTATCTCTGTTGTATTATTTATAGTGAGTATGTGTAAACTTTAAAATAATTTTAAAAGGGAAAAAAATTTTAAGGTCTGGCAAAACATTTACTGTCAAATCTTAACATTTTGGTAGTTTTGTGTTCTTAAAACATTTTAATTGCTTAAAAAACCTTTCCAAATGCAAATGTGTGTGAGATTTATTGATGGGTTAAAGTAAAATGATAATAGGAGAATCCATTATACTGGATCCTGTGTTTCTTAGTAACATGCAAAACTTCCAATATAATGAAATTAGAGAAAAAGGAATTAGGAAAAGTTTTAGTAAAATATTTATAGCTCCATAACCAAACTCTGATTCATTAGCTATTGATCCAATTACATCAGTTGACTCAGGGTTTTTTAAAAAATATGTATTTGATGAAGGTAAATTTTATGAAATGTCTCTGGAAAATGGCTTTTGAAAAGGAGAGGCCTTTTTGTTAAGCCTTGTTCACATAAGTCAATGAAACTTGTCACTTCCCTCCAAACCACACTAGACTCTAACAAAGAAAATTGAATAAACTATAATATGTAACTTGTATACAGTATCTCTACTGTCAATCAGTCTTTCTTCATTCTGCAAGTGGTTCTGCATTTCCATACAACTACATAAATGCTAGACAAGGAAGCATTTAGGCTAGTACACATACTGTAACAACTTTCAGATGAGAAACCAAGAATGTATTTATTTTTGATGGCACGACTCAACTGCATTAAAAATTCTATAGATAAAATGCAGATAAAAAGCACATAAAGGGGATCCCTGGGTAGCTCAGCAGTTTGGCACCTTTCTTCAGCCCCGGGTGTGATCCTGGAGTCCCTGGATCGAGTCCTGCATCAGGCTCCTTGCATGGAGCATGCTTCTCCCTCTGCCTGTGCCTCTGCCTCTCTCTCTCTCTCTATTTCTCTCTCATGAATAAATGAATAAAATCTTTTAAAAAAAAGCACATAAAAATCCACATTAAACACTTTTTAATTTAAAGATTTTAACTAGGTCTAAATATTTACATATGATAATATATAATATATAATCAGAGTGCTTTGATGTTTGTTTACAGATACACATTCTAGCTAAAAGTTCTTGATCTATACACTTAAATTATATATTTATATTATTTATTTTCCTATATAAATATGTATATAAATACATATAAACTTCTACTTTCATAACTGAGTTGCAAGAAAATTAGGAATAGTTCCAGGGACAAAAATGTAGATAGAACTGAAGTTTCTGTGCCAAACCAATGAACAGAACACAATTCCAGTAGAGGGAGCATGATGGTGGTCTTCATTAGTAAGCAGTGACATGGGGTTTTATGCCTGTCCAACAAAAAGACATGAGGCTTCCTCAGTCAGAAATGTGGGTAGTAGGGACTGAGACCTGCACAAACTTCCACTTTCCTTGAATTAATGGGAAATTACAAATTAATTATGAAATTTCTCATGGGTTGATCGAAAAAAAAACCTCATGTTCAGAATTACAATGAGTTCCAAGTTCATATTTTAGTTCTCAAAAAATAAGAAAAGAAACAAAAGCTAAAGTAAATATGTCAAAAAAAAAAAAACCCACAAGATTTGATAAGCCTGGATGATGAGTGTATGGGTGATCGGATTTATTATTTTCCGTAAATTTTTGAAAATTTTCAATAGTTCTTTAAAAGAAAAATACTATCTCCAGTCTTTTTCTCACCAAGGAAAAATACACAATGCTTTTTTGCAAGACATAGGCTCTAGCTGTTATTGGTAGAACCCAGTTACTCTCTGAAAAGTCAGAAATATTTACTGCAATGAACACTTCAATAAAGCAGCTTTGGTACAGTAAGATGAAACATCCACTCACCATCGTGTTTCATTTTGATCATCACCCTCTGTGAGTCTGAGGCTCACTTTATGGGAACAAGTGACAATCTCATATGGTCACTGTGAGATTCAATTTGAAAAACGTACATGGTAAACTCTAATGTTCTGAAGTCACATTATACAGCCTACAATCAAACACCCTGTCAGACAACCCAGGCTCTTCTGTCATTTGTGCCACTTAAAGCTCTATGAACTTAGGCAATTTGTTTGATTTCATGGTGACTCAGTTTCTTAATCTTAAAGTTTAATAGAAAATCTGCTTGACATACATTTTTATGAAAATTAAAGAAGATACTATATACAAACTCAATGCTCGGTGACCAAGACAGTCCTAGCATTCCCCTCAGCTTGATTAAACTTAGCCTTCTTCCTGACTCTAGGTTCCAACTTCTCTCTTCTTACAGTATTTAAACAACTTCCTGTTGTAAATTCTTCCTCTGACCCTTTGAGACATGACAAATCTTCTCCTGGCTTCTTGACAGTTTTACAACCCAGGAATATTCTTCTCAAGAGCCTGGGACCCATTCTTTTGAAATGTGATTATTGAAGGAGATAGCATTCTTACCCCCCAGTCCCTGTGGGATGGTAGAGCTTAACTTCAAAGGCAACAATTAGCTAACATGGATGGCCTAACCCATTGGCCAATTGCCCTCTGATATCATCCAGTACTTTCCCACTAGTTTATGCAGTAGAGTTGGTTCAATCCCTTGAATTGCAATAGTCTTGAGAAAAGTATTTCTTGCCTATTTAACTTGTCCAGTGTAAATTTTCTTTGACACTAATACACAGTAAAACTACCGAAAAATAAACTGTTATTATTGGTGTAAGATATTAAGTGATGCAACCTTTTTATGAATAAAAAGATGTCTAAGATGTTAACATTTATGGTCATTGCTCTATATGCTGTTGTTTATAAAGGAAGAGCTTCCTAGATTGAATTGGCTAAGGGTTATATATGTCAGTTCTTTAGTTTTAATAAACTTCTTTCAAAATGAAAAGAAGGATGGTAAAGGAATATTTTTGAGGCTTAGAGTTTTACTTAGTTCTCTGA
The DNA here is from genome assembly GCF_048164855.1 of Canis lupus baileyi. Classification (NCBI taxonomy): domain Eukaryota; kingdom Metazoa; phylum Chordata; class Mammalia; order Carnivora; family Canidae; genus Canis; species Canis lupus. The sequence continues at coordinate 44,770,528 of NC_132838.1, forward strand.
TTTAGAATCTCTATACTAAGAACATGAAGTTTGCACTAGGTACATTTTCTAGAATTTTTCATTGTTCAAGAAAATAAAAATTTCTACAAGCAAACTGGAAGGAAAACAGGGTAAGGAGCACACGTTAAAAGGTGGATCTAGGATTGTAATTTAATAATTCATCTTTTTAAAAAAGGTTTGTATGTTTGTTTATTTATTTATTTATTTATTTATTTATTTATTTATTTGAGAGAAAGACAAAGAGAGAGATTTGTGGGGAGGGGTCAAGGGAGAGAGAGAGAGAGAACCTCAGGCAGACTCCCTGCTGAGCGTGGATTCCCAACTTGGGCCTCAATCTCACCACCCCGAGATCATGAGCTGAGCCAAAATCAGGAGCTAGATCCTCAGGTATGCCTAGATGGCTCAGTTGGTTAAGCACTGACTCTTGATTTTGGCTCAGGTGTTGATCTCAGGATCATAGAATCAGGCTCCCCCATCAGGCTCCTTGCTGAGCATGGAGTCTGCTGGAGATTCTCTGCCGCTTCCCCTGATTGCTTGCTTTCTCTCTTTAAAATAAATACATACAATCTTAAAAAAAAAAAAAAAGAGTCATATGCTTAACTGAGTCACTCTTTAATAATTCATCTTTAAGGGTAAATTACCCTTGTTATTAAACCCCGAATCCTTCCTTTTCCTGCCATACTTTATCATTGGGGTTAAATATGGCCACAGGACTTTTTACTCACCTCCTATCCATTGTTTTATACATTTGTCTTTTGTCCTCCATTAGAATGTAAACTTTCCAAAAATTCTGTTCTTCTAACTTCCAAATTTTGTACACCTAGCTCTAGGTCTTGCATATAATGGAAAATTATTATATATTTATCAAATATACATTTAAAGAAATGAAAAATAAATGTTTGCTGAATGCTCAATTGAAAAAAAAAAAAAAAAAAGAAAGCCAACAGTGTGATTGTCAGCGAGAAATAAAGAAATAATTAAAATGCACATACCGTTGGGCTACCCCCAGCCAGGCTTCTCTACTGTTCCTCACATGTCTTCAAAACAAAAGACAACTGCTCAAATATCACAAAAGTTTTAGGTTCATTATACCAACCTTGCCAAAAGACACTGCCTTGTAGTCTGAGGAGAATTGGAGCAGAGGGTTCACTTAGGAAAGAGGCAAGGCAAATTACCCTTCTTATCAAATTATTCCTCTTAGGGAGTATGACTACAAAAGATGCTTGCATAAAAATGTATTATTTCTAATTAATGCAAAGTATCTATTTTCTTGTCTATTTCTATGCTAATTTCTAAGTGCAGAGGTAGTAACTAATCAGAACAGTACTAAAACATTTGAACATGACAGCAAAGGAATATGGCAAAATTAAGCAGTCATATTGCTGTTATATTTTGGGATGTGTGTTTGTGCATTTGTGTGTCCCAATGTAACAGTAATAAAACAAATAACGATTTTTTTTCTTACATTAGCAACTAAGTAGATAGTGAATACTGGAATTGCAAGTGTTTTTATTTTATTTTTTATTTAAGAGGGAGAGTAAGAGAGAGAGAAAAAGAGCATGCATATGGTGAAGGAGAGGGGTAGTGGGAAAAATAGTCTCCTGCTGAACAAGGAGCCCAATGTGGGGCTCATCCCAGGAACCAGGGATCATGACCTGAGCTGAAGGCATACGATTAATCAACTGAGCCACCCAGCCACCCCACAAGTGTTTTTACTTTGTAGAAACACGTAATACTTACATTTTTGGAAAATTAAATAGAAAAATTCAGCTATATTTGGTGCCCAAACTCTAATGATAATTTTTAATATTTGAGAAGAAAATAACATGACAATTTTAATATTAAAATCATTTTATTTACATATTTTATAAACATATTTAAATTTTTGTAGCCCATGACTACTCTTTGTCAGTCCTTCAGATCACTGAGAGTGATTATAATTTGATAAAGTTGGGGCACCTGGGTGGCTAGTCAGGTAAGTGTCTGACTTCTGATTTTGGCTCAGATCAGATCTCAGAGTCATGAGGTCAAGAGGGTGATGTGCTCCGAGTTGGGTGTGGAGCCTGCTTAAAATTCTCTCTCTCCCTCTCTCTTTGCCTCTTCCCCACCGCTCATGCTAGCCCTCTATATAAAATAAATGAAATAATTTGATAAAGTTATAGAAATAAAAAATATAAGAGTAAAGCTAAGAAAACAGAAAGAGCTGGAATTAAAAACAGAAAATCTTTAAAGAGATGAGTTGCTTAAATTTTAAAAACTGGCATCAATTAAAGTAAACTTCTGATAAACATGGTCAATACACAATTTGAGAACAGTGCTTTGCTAATTATTTAGTGAAGATTGAATTACTGATCATACAATGAAAACAAGAAATTATTCTTATCAAATTCAGAACTCAACCAGCTCAGATGAAATCTCTGCAATACTAAATTCTTTGCTAAAAGAACATTTAATTACTGATCAAAATAATGAAATAAAACAAGGAATTATTAATATCAATTTCACAACTCAGAAGCAACCATTGCAACTATAGCCTGCTCCTTAGAAAAGGAAGAAAATTGCATTCATGAAATTCACAAGTTGAAAAAGCTACATGAATACATGAAACCTCTGGAGTTTTACTTGTTTATTTTATGATGATCCAGAAAAAGAGCTACCATGTCCTAGTGACAACCTAAGTATTTTTCCAATAATTCAAATTAATGTTTTTCCATTAGATAAACATTGGAGGAAATTTAGTATTTTAAAATTAGTCATTCCCAAATTATTTCAAACAGAGAAAGAAACCACAGAAATTGTATTTTATACCCCAAATTCAAAATTCCAAGTTCTAAACTCCAAGACACAAACAGGGGACATAAGCATCTAAATTCTATGTGGTTTATAAGACTTCTATTTTTACAAGTATGAAAGCAGATTCAGAAAGTTCAAATAATCTGCTTAAGGTATGAACAGATAACAGTTACTTTCAGATAATAAGTATATATTTAAGCCCAATATTAATTTTTTCTTCCCTAGCTGTCATTAACCAATTGTCTGTTATCAACTCAAAGATACCTGCAATATGCATTTTATTAAAATAAATCTATAAGATTTGTGTTTTAATGTTTATGGGTCTTTACAACAGTAATGTCATGGAAAGAATATTTCATTTAGGTTCAGAAAATCTGACTTTGAGTTTCCCCGCCCCTCTCAAAAAAAATGTTAAAACCCAATAATATAGCAATTGTTCTTTCGTAGATAATTTGGGAAATACTGGGTTAAGCATGGTTTAATGGGGGAGGGGGCTATCCTGGGGCTTAACAAAATCATCATGAACACCATGAACTTCTGATAGGGCTACAGCATGAAGTTTTCTTTCCAACTTCTTTCACCGAGAAACTTTTCTTTCAGAAGCATGTGATAGCATCATCTGGAAGAGACTCTCTGAGAACATATGATTTAGAAATTACTGTGTAAGGAAAAAGCACAGGTTTGGTAGACAGAACAGAGTGTGTTGGTTGGTCAACCACTTACTACAACTTCACTATTTTTTTTTTTTTAGTAATTCATACTTTATTTTTGAATACAATTTATAAGGTGCAGGATATATAATGGGTGCTTAATAAATATTTCCTTAAATAATAGATGGATCATCTATGATGTCTTCAGGTTACTATCAATAATATATTCCCCAAACAAAGCAACAATCTCATTCATATTTGCAAATTAGCCAAAGTAATGATACCTACAATCCCAATTATAGCATATAATTTACTATCTAATTACATAATTTACTGTATATTAGTATCAATCTATTATTATTGGCAAATAGGAAGGAGACAATAACAGCTACAGATATCTTGACAACTTTTTCAGTAGTGTTCTAAGCCTCCTAGTACTTACATGTCTTCACTCTTGCATCATAATTTTTTTTTATTGGAGTTCAATTTGCCAACATATAGTATAACACCTAGTGCTCATCTTGTCAAGTGCCCCCTCAGTGACCGTCACCCAGTCACCCCATCCTCCCACCCACCTCCCCTTCCACCGCCCCTTGTTCATATCCCAGAGTTAGGAGTCTCATGTTTTGTCACCCTCTCTGATTTTTTCCACTCATTTTCTCTCCTTTCCCCTATGGTCCCTTTCACTATTTTTTATATACCCCATATGAGTGAAACCATATAATGATTGTCCTTCTCCAATTGACTTACTTCACTCAATATAATACCCTCCAGGTCTATCCACGTTGAAGCAAATGGTGGGTATTCGTCTTTTCTAATGGCTGAGGAATATTCCATTGTATACATAAACCACATCTTCTTTATCCATTCATCTTTCGATGGACACCGAGGCTCCTTCCACAGTTTGGCTATAGTGGCCATTGATGCTATAAACAATGGGGTGCAACTGTCCCCGCTTTTCACTGCATCTGTATCTTTGGGGTAAATCCCCCCAGTGCAATTGCTGGGTCGAAGTGTAGTTCTTTTTTTAACTCTTTAAGGAACCTCCACACAGTTTTCCAGAGTGGCTGTACCAGTTCACATTCCCACAAACAGTACAAGAGGGTTTCCCTTTCTCCACATCTTCTCCAAAATCTGTTGTTTCCTGTCTTGTTAATTTTCCCCATTCTCACTGCTGTGAGGTGGTATCTCATTGATACCATATGACAGTGGTTTTGATTTGTATTTCCCTGATGGCCAGTGATGTGGAGCATTTTCTCATGTGCTTCTTGGCCATGTCTATGTCTTCCTATGTGAGATTTCTGTTCATGTCTTTTGTCCATTTCATGATTGTTTATTTCTTTGCTCTTGAGTTTAATAAGTTCTTTATAGATCTTGGATACTAGCCCTTTATCTGATATGTCTTTTGCAAATATCTTCTCCCATTCTGTAGGTTGCCTTTTAGTTTTGTTGACTGTTTCTTTTGCTGTGCAGAAGCTTTTTATCTTGATGAAGTCCCAATAGTTCATTTTTGCTTTTGTTTCCCTTGCCTTCATAGATGTATCTTGCAAGAAGTTGCTGTGGCCAAGTTCAAAAGGGTGTTGCCTGTGTTCTCCTCTAGAATTTTGATGGATTCTTGTCTCACATTTAGATCTTTCATCCATTTTGAGTTTATCTTTGTGTCTGGTGTAAGAGAATGGACTAGTTTCATTCTTCTGCATGTGGATGTCCAATTTTCCCAGCAGCATTTATTGAAGACACTGTCCTTTTTCCAGTGGATAGTCTTTCCTGCTTTGTTGAATATTAGTTGACCATAGAGTTGAGGCCCCATTTCTGGGCTCTCTATTTTGCTCCATTGATCTATGTGTCTGTTTTTGTGCCAGTACCACACTATCTTGATCACAGCTTTGTAGTACAACTTGAAATCTGGGATTGTGATGCCCCCAGATCTGATTTTCTTTTTCAATAGTCCCCTGGCTATTCAGGGCATTTTCTGATTCCACACAAATTTTAAGATGGTTTGTTCCAACTCTTTCAAGAAAGTCCACGGTATTTTGATAGGAATTGCTTTGAATGTGTAAATTGCCTTGGGTAGCATAGACATTTTCACACTATTAATTCTTCCAATCCATGAACATGAAATGTTTTTGATCTCTTTGTGTCTTCCTCAATTGCTTTCAGAAGTGTTCTGCAGTTTTTAGGGTATAGATCTTTTACCTCTTTAGTTAGGTTTATTCCTAGGTATCTTATGCTTTTGGGTGCAATTGTAATGGGATTGATTCCTTAATTTCTCTTTCTTCAGTCTCATTGTTAGTGTATAGAAGTGCCATTGATTTCTGGGCATTGATTTTGTATCTTGCCACATTGCCAAATTGCTGTATGAGTTCTAGCAATCTTGGGGTGGAGTCTTTAGGGTTTTCTATGTACAGTATTATGTCATCTGTGAAGAGGGAGAGTTTGACTTCTTCTTTGTCAATTTGAATGCCTTTTAGTTCTTTCTGTTGTCTGATTGCTGAGGCTAAGACTTCTAGTACTGTGTTGAATAACAGTGGTGAGCAGCTTCACTAATTCATTCAATCACTTTGAGTCTGCTTTTTTAATTATAAAACAGACAAAATAATGTCAACTCCATAATGTTGGTGTGAGATTAAATGAGATAATATTGGTGTGGCAGGCTGAATGATGCCAACTCCCCTCCCTGCCTTGAGATGTCCAAATCCTGATCCTCAGAACTGGTGAATATGGTACCTTGCACAGAAAAAGGGACTCTACAGATATGATTAAGTAAAGGATCTTGAGATGGGGAGATTATATTGGCTAATGGATCCAATGTCATTGTAAAGAGGAAAGCAGAAGAATCAGAGAGAGAAAATCAATATGACAGTGGAAAGAGAGAGAGAGAGAGATTGGAAGATACAAAAGTGCTGACTTTTAATATAGTAAGGGCCAGGATACAAGGAATTCACAGCCTCTGAAAGATGGACTAGGCAAGGAAATTGTCTCTCCATTAGAGCCCCCAGAAGGAACTCAGTCCTACCAATACCTTGATTTCAGGATTTCTGATCTCTACAACTGGCAGATAACATACCTGTGCTGCTTTGAGACACTAAATTTGTGGTAATTTGTCTATAGCAGTGATAGAAAACTGAAACAGGTGAATCTTCAAGCACAGAGCTAATGTGAAATGAGGAATAATCATGTCTATTCTGAGGATTTCTAGTGAGTGTCAAATGTGATCATGTATATGAGAAATCTTTGTAACTCGTGAAATGCTAAATAAATGTTAGCTCTTACCACATAGCTCATAAAGCTTGTCTCTCCATCGTGGGGTCCACTTGACTTTAAAATGTCAACAACCAACAACTTGGAGAAGTAAATAAGTTATTGACAAAAAAAGCACTTTAGCAGCATGAGGCTACCTTGAGGGTACTCTTGCTTTCTATGCTTATAGACCACAGATGTGTAACAAACAGAGGCCCAAGGTGATTCTAGACTAGGAAACCAGGGGCAGGACTGATTAGGTGGAAGTACTCACTGTGCTGAAACAGAATAAACAGGTGTTCATGCCTAACTCTTTTCTTCAGACCTGCCTGTTCTCAGCCGCTGGGAAAATAATTGTATCCTGGAAGCAGACAACTCAACAATTATTAGTCAAAGCATGAACTCATGTTGCCAATAATGGCTTACATGGCTTACACCTTAAGTAAATGCCATTCTATGGTGTTTAGTATAAAATGGAATTTTCAGAATTTAAAATCTTTTCGAATTGCCTGTACAACTAAAGTGTTTCTGTATTTAATTAAATAACTATGAAAATAATTGCTTGCACTTAAATACATGATGCTCTCAAATACCAAAAAAATGTTTCACTTGAAAAAAAAATCTGCTACCTTCCAGTCTGCTTTTAATATATAAGTTCTTACAATTTTAATTTAAAAAGTACCAATAACTGGAGAACTCTTATATGGTTATTTCATTAGAATCGATTCTGCTAAATTCTACCTGGTTCCAGGGAACAGAACCAAGGATCTTTAGATTGCAAATTGGATTTTTAATACTGACCTCATTTTCAGAGACACAGTTGTTTTCACAGAAATATCCTAACAAATGCCACCTCTAAGACAGGTAAGGAAAGATGCTTCCATGTTCTCCTTCTCGGTTTTTCTTCTCCCTCCCAAACCAGAACATCAGAAATTAGGAAGATACCACAGAGTTGGCATCGGATGGAGAAGTAGAAGGACCAACCCAATTACTTTCCTTTCCATTTTGAGATCTCCAGACACATGTGAATTGAAATTCTTTGGCACCTTCCAGAAAAGACAGAAGTTAAGGATACTGGTTTTAAAATTTTGTTAGTATTGAATTCTTTTGTAGTAGCATATGGACGTTGAGAATGTACAACGAAATATCTATCTATCTATCTATCATCTACCTATCTATCTAAAGATAGAACAAAAAAACGTATGCTAAGACTCTGACACAAGATTACAGATGATGTAACTAAAAAAAACCTCCAAAAGAAACTACTTGGATGCTTATGGGAATTATCAAACAATGAAGGGCCTGGATATCACTGGTGGGCTTGGAACTCTCACTTCTTCACCATTTCAGGTCTTGAGTCAACTAAAATTTACATGTAGAACAGAGATCATTTGGTTCTGCTAAGTGTTTGCCCCTTGCCAAAGACTCTCAGGGTCCCACTGGAGATAAAACTCTGCATCCTTGGGTGCCATTATTTCAAGCCAGGACCCCGTGTGATGTAAACCTTTCCCAGGGGATCTGGCGGCAGATGGCATACCATGAGATCCCTCAGATAGTGCCAAGGTAACTACATTTTTCTCACACAGAAGTGTTTATGGTGAAGATAGTTTTAAAAAGTTACTCTATCTAGTTAAAGTTTACAATTAGGGAAATAGAGAAAGTTTACTGCAATGCAAGTCATTACCTTCAATTTTCTTTGCTCAAATGTTACTAATTTTGTTCAATTTCTAGGAAATGGTTGTAACCCACATCATTTATTTCTTTCTGATAGCTTTGGAAATAATCAAGCAAATCTAATGTCATCCCCCAGCTATATAGAAGACCATTTGGATTTTTCAATTTTTTCAGATTATATTCAGACTTAGACTGAAAGGATTCTTAGTTTCAGGTTATCTCTGTTTTATAAGGTTTTTGCTTACCTACAAGTTAATCCTATCAACAAAATGGTACCAGAGGATATAAGATCTAAATTATAGTTGAAAAATGAAGTTTAAATATCTACATCCAATATTTCTCATTTTTCTTTATTCATCTTTCCCCAAATTCGAGATCTGTTCTCATGATACATGATACAATCCAGACAATAGTTTAGGATAAGATAAAGGAATAGGTTTATAAAAACTAGTTACACAACATCATAGAACAAGTAAAAACAGTGCATTCTCTGTATCCACTTCATCCTTTAAAGAAAGTCAATGGACAAAGAAACAATAAAGAAAAGTGGAGTCGTTCTGTTGACACCCACACTCTGAAAACCAAATCAACATCTGCCACAGGTATACAGATACTCTTGGTCTTTCAAAGTGTTTAGAGCTCCAGTTTCCATGCATCACTGTCAATACCAAAGGTTTGCTCTCAGTTGCTAAGGAACCGATCATTTTACTTCCATATTTTCATAATAACTCTGACAGCACAATTTCTTACCACTAAAAGTATTTTTCATGGTTCTTCCAAGTTGATCTCAGGACCAAATTGGTCTTCAAAAATTATGAAAACTTTCCCAATAAGGATTTTTAAAACCAAGTTCCCAGAAACTTGAAACAATGTCAAAATCAAACCTTTTCATAAAACTATGTATCTTACCAGAACACTTCCACACATTAGGCACATGACCACTTTGGCAAAAGTGATAGTTTTTAATATATTCTAGCATGTACTTAGACTAAAAGAAATCCTTTGGGTAATAAAATCTAAGATAAGAAATACTTTTTTTTACTGATGTTCTAAATATAAGCCCTCTTGGAATGCTCAAGTAGGTTGACTTGTGCTTGAAAGGGATCATCTTCAAATATTTTTTTTTCTTAAGTCTTAAAATCATGAGGATACATGTTAAGTTGCTGCTCTGATTTTGACTGGAAAAGTGATTCTTGACCTCCTAGAAATGAAATGGCATTTACTGAAGGGTTTATTATTAGATACCATGACTGACCTGAAATGATAATAACCATAAACCAAATGCTGCTAATATTTTATAGAGGTTTTGATTTTGATGGTTGTATCCTGGCATATTTGTCAATATGCCATGGTTGTGAATTTTAAGTATTATGAAATTTATGTAAAATAACTATAATTTTATGTCCTATAATTTTGTGTCCTGCTGTCTTTGAATTGATCATTTTGCTGATCCTCCATTACTAAATGAAAAATAATGGAAAAGAAATGTTTGTCCATGTTGTATACTCATAAGCAGTAGAATTAATTTAGGGGTCTCCAGAATCAGGTTTATTATAAAACATTATGACTCTCTTTGAGCAGGCCCACCTCAATTCTGTACATTGTAAAATCAAGAAAAATATCTTCATCACATCTTGATGTGGCCAGGTCATGTCAAAAAAAGCAAGCTTGGGTTGTGGATGGGGACTCAGATAGAGGATTCAGAGCATTGCAAATTATTTTCATCATCAACTTCTTATTTTTCTTTATTTCTCTTTGCTCTTTATCAAAAGTGACACATACTTCTAAGACAAAGTGATCAGCTTTTCCATTTTCTGTATAACACAAAATCCACTACCTAAGGCAATATGTTATCTTAATTAAAATAATTCATGTATGGATAAATGAGCTGTGGTATATCCACACAACAGATTGCTACTAGCAATGAAAGGAAAAAATCTTTGATATGGAGTTTTCCTGGATCTAAAAAAATCGTTATTTTTATTTTTAAAATGTTATTTGAGAAATAATGGACATATAATAAGTTTCACATCTTAATTGTACAATCTGATTAATGTTAACATATGTATATATCTGTGAAACCATCACAACCAAGATAACATACCTTACCATTAGTCTCCAATGCCCTTTTTTTGTGTATGATATGAGGCAGTAACCTAGGCTTTTCCTTCAAGATGGATAAAATGGATAGATGAATCAAAACTAGTCGGCTTTATCCCACTCATCTGTAAAGTTCCCTCTAACATATTTCAAATTGTCATGTAGGTACTCTTTTATATATTTTATTCTGCCTAATGACCTAATTATTTATCTTTGTAGTAATGTCCAGCAGTCTAAATTGTTATAATTATTATAATAAATTTTGAGACCGCAAAAGTCAAATAATCTCACTTGGTTCCTATTCATTAAAACCATATTAACTGGGCAGCCCGGGTGGTTCAGCGGTTTAGTGCCGCCTTCAGCCCAGGGCGTGATCCTGGATACCTGGGATCGAGTCCCATGTCGGGTTTCCTGCATGGAGCCTGCTTCTCCCTCTGCCTGTCTCTGCCTCTCTCTGTGTGTCTCTTATGAATAAATAAATAGAATCTTGAAAAAAACGAATTAACTGTTTTGCTAATATTTTGCTCTTCTATGTGCCCTTTAGGATCAACTTGAACTTGAAAAGAGAACAGAGATAATTTTCAAAGGAACAGGAGTTAAACTGGCAACAGACCACAGGAGCAAGAGATGTTGATTTGGATTACACTGAAGGCATTAAATCCTAGCCACCTATTTGTACAAAGGAACAAAACCTTTAAAATGCTGAAGGAAGATTATTGTAATTCCCTACTTAATTGTAGGGAAAAATAAATATATTTCAATATATTTAAATGCTAAAAGAGCTTAGTAACTACAGATTCTTACTATAAGAACAATAAAAAGATTGCCTCCAATGAGAAGAAAACTCAGGTGCAAAGAGGAAAAAACCTCACTGAGAATAGAAATTGTATTTTGTTAAGTGAGTCGGTTTAATTAATTCGGGAAAATAAACTCAGATAAAACTCAAGGTGTCGTATAACCAAAAGAAAAAAGGGAAAAATGAATATTGGAGATATCAACAAACTCAGACTTTACTAGAAATCTTTGAACTTGTATTTTTCTACTTTGGTTATTTTGAATCTGGGAATGTATATCTTTCTTCAAAGTTGACAAAATTTTTTTTAGATTTTATTTATTTTAGAGAGAGAGAGAGTACGGAGAGGAGTAGAAAGAGAGAGACAAGCAGACTCTGCACTAGGCACAGAGTCAGATACAGTACTCAATCCCAGCACCCCAGGGTCACAACCTGGGCCAAAGTCAAGAGTCAGATGTTTAACTGACTAAACCACCTAGGAGTCCCTTAGAAACTTCTTTTAATATTGTTTCTATACCATTCTTCACAAAACTCTCCCTCTGCCAATTCCACCAGACATATGTAGTTTTCTTTCATGTTTCATTTATTCTTTTCTCTATAACTTTAATTTTATTTTCTGTGTTGCATTCTGTGTAAATTCCTCAGTACTTTTTAACTGTTTATTCCAGACATATCCTACTTTTTCAGGTCATTCGGTTGGTTTCTTTCCTTATTTTTGATTCATATCTTTCTTTCTTTAAGTTATGATTTTTTTTTCAAAAGACTTTATTTGGTCCTTTATTTTCTCAAAAACTCCTGATTGTTGAAATTGTAGGCTCATATTGAGTAATTTTTCTCATGTCTGTGTGCATGCCTCTAAATGAGGAAGTTTTGCTACAGACTTCTGATTGCTAAGGAAGCAGGTCAGGAAATGCATCTTAAATTATTGGCTGGAGGAATATTGAGATTCAGTCACTGGGCCAACAGTAGATTAACTCACATCATGCCTGAAATACTTTCTCAGCTTCTAGCCATCACCAACATCCAGTTTGATACAAACCCTAGTCCCAAGGACATTTGCTGTTGCTTTTAACCCCTTTTTCTTTCCACTGCTCTGAAGGTATTGGATGCTAGCTATCTATGTCAGCTTCTGGAAGCTGGCAGGCTCATTGCCTTTCAAATCTGTATGGCTCTTTGTCTCTGTTCTAGTTCTACTCTAGTGAAAACGGAGATGTTTATTTTATTTGGAAGTAACTTTCATTTTAACAAGGAAGGCTCAAAACACACACAGAATATTTCACTTGAAAAGAAATCTCACATCACTTTTGCTCACATCAGTGACTATACACCTAAAATAACTTGATTGGTCCCTATCCTCTCACACCCCACACAACCCTGAAGAATCTTACCAGCAGTGCCTTGAAATCACTTTAGAGAAATTTCTTTGGATGCCTCATTTTGGAAACACTCTTCTCAATGATGCTGCCATAAATTCTGTGAAAATTCCAGGACTACCTCAGTCTTCTCATTCCCATGTTGATTAAGAAGAATTGTACCTCAGGGTGCTTCAGAGAATCTCCCAGATGCCCCACAGAGCGATCTCTGTTGCCTCCTCATGGACTATCTATATCCTTTCTACCTGAATCTGTATTACCTCGTAATTTAGCAGTCAGATCAACACTGCTTTTAATCTGGACTCTTTCATGCCATAGTTGTCTAATCTTGTTAAACTTCAGATTTCTAATTTGTTAAAACGAAAATTATAAGATACACATGACACTCATATGAAGATTAGAGATAGTGAACATATGAGATGATCAGAAATGAAAAATATCCATTGCTGTTGTTTTCACTATTATTATAGCTTTCACGTCTTCCATAAAGACTCTCCCCTGTCCTCTGGAACCTGACTATTTAGTGCAGTGTGGAGTGTCCTTCCCTAGCTAAGCAGTTCATATGTCTCTACTTCTATTATATTTTTTAAAGATCTTATTTATTTGTGTGAGAGAGATAGTGCCTGAGCAGAGGGAGAGGCAGAGGAATTGAAAGAGGGACAAGCAGACTCCCACTGGGTGCAAAGCACAGGGAGGGACTTGATCCCAAGATCCCCAGATCATGACCTGAGCCGAAGTCAGCCATTTAACCAACTGAGCCACCCAGGCACCCCTCTATTATTTTTGAGTAATTGGCATTATAGGATAAGCTTTAAAATAATAAACAGAGACTACCAAAATGTCTAAATAGATGTCAGCTGAGGTTTCTCCACAGATTTTATGGATTCTTCACAAAATACGTCATGAAGTTAAACATTCAGATTCAGTTTCCATAAACTGAATTCAGTTTCCATTTTATCTTTAATAGATAAGAATAAACCAGGGATGCATAGATGGAGTTTGTCAAAGTTAGTCATAGAGAAGGAAATGGAGTCTTTAGAAATATATTGCTAAATTCGATTTTGTCATCCAATTTGCTTTTCTTTCTCAAAGTGTAGTCATTGGAAAGAAATTGTTTTCATTTACAAAAAGAAAAATTGAGTTGTTAAGCTTCTGTTTTGAGGAAGTAGTAGAGCAATGCTGACCCAGTGGCTTAGAATGGCAAAACCTACAAACCTTTGCTTGTACATCTTCACATATACTGACATAAATGATGCTGCTGTAATAAAATGCAAGCATCTGGATTTATCAGGTCTCAACACACGGATATCTGGACTGGCTGCAAGAATTAGATCTGAATGTCAGGAGGAAGTATATAAACGATGCAATTCAGAAAAACAATGGGAGGGAGAAGCTAACGGGTGGAAGAAAACATTGTAATTTTAAAAGAGAAAGCCTTGCAAAATTTAGATCACCCTGAAAAAAGGTTTAAAACATCATCATCTATCATAAAACTTTATATTTTCAATTTATTTCCTGATTCACATTTTTTGGTACAGTGTCGCATGTTGGATTTTTCTCTAACTTTCAAATTGGTGCTAAACACAAAATTGCAAAACATTGGAAGGAAGTCTCAAGGGGACATTGCTATTGATTATATGGGCATGAAAATGATAATAAAGGCACAAGATAACAGCTCTCTGCCCACAAATTTGATAATTTAGATGAAATAGGCCAATCCCATCAAGGATGCTAAGTACCTAAGGATAAACAGAAATGTGAATATCTGTTATTGTAATTGGATCAAAAATTAAATATTTCAACAAAAGAAAACACCAGGCCCAGATGGTTTCACTGGAATATTATTCCAGACATTTCAAATTTTAAGCCTGTAGTCTGTGTTAGATGTACTGTGTGCCTTAACTCAGCCTCAGGACCATCCTAATGAGGAAGTGTTCTTATCTCCGATTACAGTAGGGTCTCCCTCAGAAGTCCGCACTATTTTCTTGTTTCCAATCTTCTACTAGGTTTTTGTTCTAAGAGCTGCAATTTCTCTGATCTTTTTCGGTCTTTCCTAGTTTTTTACTGTCAGAAACTCATATACTTCATATCTCTAACCCCAGAATCTGAAATAGTTCCTGCTGACCTCTTCCTGGATATTGTTTCCCTTTATCTCTTCTTGAATTACCCAACAGGTGTGTGTGTGTGTGTGTGTGTGTGTGTGTGTGTGATCATATCATTCTGGGCACTCTTGTCAGCTAAAATATTTGTAAAGGTATTGCTATTTTCTTTTTTAAAAGATTTTATTTATTCATGAGAGAGAGAGAGAGAGAGAGGCAGAGACACAGGCAGAAGGAGAAGCAGGCTCCATGCAGGGAGCCCAATGCGGAACTCGATCCCAGGTCTCCAGGATCATGCCCTATGGTGAAGGCAGCGCTAAACTGCTGAGCCACCTGGGCTGCCCAGGTATTACTATTGTCTAAAAGCACCATTTTAGAACAGTTCATTACAACCAAGTGAAATGTACATAGTTAAGCATGTATTTTGATTTGCAGCCTACACTTGTGCAGGAATACTTAGCTTCAACTCCGTTCTCTGTACAACTTATGATCTTTTAAGTAGTATTTACTTCCACTTAGTTATAGAGTAATAGCAGAGCTAGAATTTCTGAAATACCTTTGTATAATTTTCCATTTTGGCTCTATGCCAGAAATGGGAAAAAATAGAAACCTATATTCAACCCACCAATATCCACAAATATCCATTAGAATCATACAAAAGGTACATAAGCAAGTTTCAACCTTCAACCTGCCTTTCACCTTCCTGAGAATAACTGTTTTCTTATGAGTACTAGATCAGAAAAGATAACTTTGTCTCCGGTCTAGCAATGTCTTCTCTCTCCTACTTCCAAGTCAATGTGAGCATTTTTAGTTGCCTCTTCCAGAGCCATGTTACATTTCTTCTATTGATCATCTGAGTTAAGCATGATTGGTCCCATCCTCAGCTTTGAGACAAAGCTCTGATTAGTCTGAAATCATCCCACTGTTACTGGATAAGGATATGACACATAACAGAGACCTTAGGCAATCAGTGAATGACAATCCTTCTGGCCCACCGCAATTGAGGAGTATGCGATCTCCACACCCTAATTAGAGTGAAGCTCAGGACTTTTGTTCAAAAGTTTATATTCTTCTGGAATCAAAGCATGTTCATATATAAAACATGGAATCACTGCAGACATTTTACTAACATGAGGGAAGCAAAGATGAGGATGATGGTAATACAGAGATGAGCTCATGGCCCAGAAAATTGCAAAGAACTGAAACAACAGGGTTGATCAAACTGAGTCTCAAGTTTTCCCTGGATATTTATAATTACATTATCCAGTAAATTCCTACTTCTGTTCCAAGCATTTGGACTATTAATTTTTTATTACTGTAAATGAAAACATTCTAACTGATGCAACCTATAAGAGTTAGGCACAAAGAAATGTGCTAAGAATATGGAGGTTGGGGGAAGGAGTGGGAAGGGGTTCAGCCCCGATGCTCTAAAGCCCAGAGATTACTAGGGAAAGTAATATATCAAAACAATTCTTGCAATGGATCTGTCTTTTAGCTAAGAATGCTTTCTGAAATGCACCTAAGTCTGTTGCTGAGTTTGCCTTGATCTCAGAAAGCTCACAAATAAAGTGGTTCAGCCATAGAATGGATTAGTGAATAGAATGAAGTAGAAGACACGTTATAGTATCATCGTGACTTTTATTTAATAAGCAGGGAATACAAGAAGGGAAGACATTAATGCTTTCTATTAAGTAGCTGATCATTCATTCATTCAATATAGTGCTGAAAGCAGACACATAAAGCTTACAAATAAATGTATAATTGCTACAAATGATCATTTTATTGGGTAGATAAAAGGACATTTAGCCCATTCACTGAGGTTATGGAATACTTCCCAGGAAAGTGTCAGTTGAGCTGAGATCTAAAGAATGCATATAAAAATAAATAAATAAATAAATAAATAAATAAATAAATAAATAAATAAATCATATAGCAGAACTCATCGATCAAAGATTTATAGCAAGATGTGGGGAAGATGGCGGAAGAGCAGGGTCTCCAAATCACCTGTCTCCACCAAACTACCTAGAAAACCTTCAAATTATCCTGAAAATCTATGAATTCGGCCTGAGAATTAAAGAGAGACCAGCTGGAATGCTACAGTGAGAAGAGTTCGCGCTTCTATCAAGGTAGGAAGACGGGAAAAAAGAAATAAAGAAACAAAGGCCTCCAAGGGGGAGGGGCCCCGCGAGGAGCCGGGCTGAGGCCGGGGCGAGTGTCCCCAGGACAGGAGAGCCCCGTCCCGGAGACGCAGGAGCTGCACCGACCTTCCCGGGCGGAAAGGGGCTCGCGGGGAGTTGGAGCAGGACCCAGGAGGGCGGGGATGCCCTCGGGCTCCCGGGGACAGTAACAGCAACTCCGCGCCCAGGAGAGTGCGCCGAGCTCCCTCCCTAAGGGCTGCAGCGCGCACCGAGGGACCCGGAGCAGCTCGGAGGGGCTCGGGGGCGGCTCCGCGGAGGGGGCTGCGCGGCCCCGGGAGCAGCTCGGAGGGGCTCGGGCAGAGGAAGAGGCTCCGTGCGGAGGGGGCTGCGCGGTTCCAGGAGCAGCTCGGAGGGGCTTGGGCTGCAGCTCCGCGGAGGGGGTTGCGCCGCCCGGGAGCGCGAATCCACCAGCGCAGGACCCGGAGCACAGGGCGCCGGGACACAGCCCAGGATCCTGCCTCCCCCGGGACAGGCAGAGGCCGGGAGGGCCCAGGACAGCAAGGACGCTCCTGCCCTGAGCTGAGACCAGCGGCCCCGCCCGGAGCCTCCAGGCCCTGCAGACGGAGAGCTCCGGGGTTACTGCGGGGGCTGAAGCCAGGGCTGCAGAGCTGGCCCCGCCACTGGGGCTGTTCCTCCTGGGGCCTCACGGGGTAAACAACCCCCACTGAGCCCTGCACCAGGCAGGGGCACAGCAGCTCCCCCAAGTGCTAACACCTGAAAATCAGCACAACAGGCCCCTCCGCCAGAACACCAGCTAGACTGACAACTTCCAGGAGAAGCCAAGGGACTTAAAGTACACAGAATCAGAAGATACTCCCCCGTGGTTTTTTTGTTTTGTTTTGTTTTGTTTTTTTGCTTTTTGATTTGTTTGCTTCCCCCACCCCTTTTTTTCCTTTCTTTCTTTTTCTTTCTCTTTTTCTTCTCTTTTTTTCTTTTTGCTTTTTCTCTTTTCTTTCCTTCTTTCTCTCCTCTCTTTTTCTCTTTTTCCCAATACAACTTGCTTTGGCCACTCTGCACTGAGCAAAATGACTAGAAGGAAAACCTCACCTCAAAAGAAAGAATCAGAAACAGTCCTCTCTCCCACAGAGTTACAAAATCTGGATTACAATTCAATGTCAGAAAGCCAATTCAGAAGCACTATTATACAGCTACTGGTGGCTCTAGAAAAAAGTATAAAGGACTCAAGAGACTTCATGACTGCAGAATTTAGAGCTAATCAGGCAGAAATTAAAAATCAATTGAATGAGATGCAATCCAAACTAGAAGTCCTAACGACAAGGGTTAACGAGGTGGAAGAACGAGTGAGTGACCTAGAAGACAAGTTGATAGCAAAGAGGGAAACTGAGGAAAAAAGAGACAAACAATTAAAAGACCATGAAGATAGATTAAGGGAAATAAACGACAGCCTGAGGAAGAAAAACCTACGTTTAATTGGGGTTCCCGAGGGCGCCGAAAGGGACAGAGGGCCAGAATATGTATTTGAACAAATTCTAGCTGAAAACTTTCCTAATCTGGGAAGGGAAACAGGCATTCAGATCCAGGAAATAGAGAGATCCCCCCCTAAAATCAATAAAAACCGTTCAACACCTCGACATTTAATTGTGAAGCTTGCAAATTCCAAAGATAAGGAGAAGATCCTTAAAGCCGCAAGAGACAAGAAATCCCTGACTTTTATGGGGAGGAGTATTAGGGTAACAGCAGACCTCTCCACAGAGACCTGGCAGGCCAGAAAGGGCTGGCAGGATATATTCAGGGTCCTAAATGAGAAGAACATGCAACCAAGAATACTTTATCCAGCAAGGCTCTCATTCAAAATGGAAGGAGAGATAAAGAGCTTCCAAGACAGGCAGCAACTAAAAGAATATGTGACCTCCAAACCAGCTCTGCAAGAAATTTTAAGGGGGCCTCTTAAAATTCCCCTTTAAGAAGAAGTTCAGTGGAACAGTCCACAAAAACAAAGACTGAATAGATATCATGATGACACTAAACTCATATCTCTCAATAGCAACTATGAATGTGAACGGGCTTAATGACCCCATCAAAAGGCGCAGGGTTTCAGACTGGATAAAAAAGCAGGACCCATCTATTTGCTGTCTACAAGAGACTCATTTTAGACAGAAGGACACCTACAGCCTGAAAATAAAAGGTTGGAGAACCATTTACCATTCGAATGGTCCTCAAAAGAAAGCAGGGGTAGCCATCCTTATATCAGATAAACTAAAATTTACCCCAAAGACTGTAGTGAGAGATGAAGAGGGACACTATATCATACTTAAAGGATCTATTCAACAAGAGGACTTAACAATCCTCAATATATATGCTCCGAATGTGGGAGCTGCCAAATATATAAATCAATTATTAACCAAAGTGAAGAAATACTTAGATAATAATACACTTATACTTGGTGACTTCAATCTAGCTCTTTCCATACTCGATAGGTCTTCTAAGCAAAACATCTCCAAAGAAACGAGAGCTTTAAATGATACACTGGACCAGATGGATTTCACAGATATCTACAGAACTTTACATCCAAACTCAACTGAATACACATTCTTCTCAAGCGCACATGGAACTTTCTCCAGAATAGACCACATATTGGGTCACAAATCGGGTCTGAACCGATACCAAAAGATTGGGATTGTCCCCTGCATATTCTCGGACCATAATGCCTTGAAATTAGAACTAAATCACAACAAGAAGTTTGGAAGGACCTCAAACACATGGAGGTTAAGGACCATCCTGCTAAAAGATAAAAGGGTCAACCAGGAAATTAAGGAAGAATTAAAAAGATTCATGGAAACTAATGAGAATGAAGATACAACCGTTCAAAATCTTTGGGATGCAGCAAAAGCAGTCCTAAGGGGGAAATACATCGCAATACAAGCATCCATTCAAAAACTGGAAAGAACTCAAATACAAAAGCTAACCTTACACATAAAGGAGCTAGAGAAAAAACAGCAAATAGATCCTACACCCAAGAGAAGAAGGGAGTTAATAAAGATTCGAGCAGAACTCAACGAAATCGAGACCAGAAGAACTGTGGAACAGATCAACAGAACCAGGAGTTGGTTCTTTGAAAGAATTAATAAGATAGATAAACCATTAGCCAACCTTATTAAAAAGAAGAGAGAGAAGACTCAAATTAATAAAATCATGAATGAGAAAGGAGAGATCACTACCAACACCAAGGAAATACAAACGATTTTAAAAACATATTATGAACAGCTATACGCCAATAAATTAAGCAATCTAGAAGAAATGGACGCATTCCTGGAAAGCCACAAACTACCAAAACTGGAACAGGAAGAAATAGAAAACCTGAACAGGCCAATAACCAGGGAGGAAATTGAAGCAGTCATCAAAAACCTCCCAAGACACAAGAGTCCAGGGCCAGATGGCTTCCCAGGAGAATTTTATCAAACGTTTAAAGAAGAAATCATACCTATTCTCCTAAAGCTGTTTGGAAAGATAGAAAGAGATGGAGTACTTCCAAATTCGTTCTATGAAGCCAGCATCACCTTAATTCCAAAGCCAGACAAAGACCCCGCCAAAAAGGAGAATTACAGACCAATATCCCTGATGAACACGGATGCAAAAATTCTCAACAAGATACTGGCCAATAGGATCCAACAGTACATTAAGAAAATTATTCACCATGACCAAGTAGGATTTATCCCTGGGACACAAGGCTGGTTCAACACCCGTAAAACAATCAATGTGATTCATCATATCAGCAAGAGAAAAACCAAGAACCATATGATCCTCTCATTGGATGCAGAGAAAGCATTTGACAAAATACAGCATCCATTCCTGATCAAAACTCTTCAGAGTGTAGGGATAGAGGGAACATTCCTCGACATCTTAAAAGCCATCTATGAAAAGCCCACAGCAAATATCATTCTCAATGGGGAAGCACTGGGAGCCTTTCCCCTAAGATCAGGAACAAGACAGGGATGTCCACTCTCACCACTGCTATTCAACCTAGTACTGGAAGTCCTAGCCTCAGCAATCAGACAACAAAAAGACATTAAAGGCATTCAAATTGGCAAAGAAGAAGTCAAACTCTCCCTCTTCGCCGATGACATGATACTCTACATAGAAAACCCAAAAGTCTCCACCCCAAGATTGCTAGAACTCATACAGCAATTCGGTAGAGTGGCAGGATACAAAATCAATGCCCAGAAGTCAGTGGCATTTCTATACACTAACAATGAGACTGAAGAAAGAGAAATTAAGGAGTCAATCCCATTTACAATTGCACCCAAAAGCATAAGATACCTAGGAATAAACCTAACCAAAGATGTAAAGGATCTATACCCTCAAAACTATAGAACACTTCTGAAAGAAATTGAGGAAGACACAAAGAGATGGAAAAATATTCCATGCTCATGGATTGGCAGAATTAATATTGTGAAAATGTCAATGTTACCCAGGGCAATATACACGTTTAATGCAATCCCTATCAAAATACCATGGACTTTCTTCAGAGAGTTAGAACAAATTATTTTAAGATTTGTGTGGAATCAGAAAAGACCCCGAATAGCCAGGGGAATTTTAAAAAAGAAAACCATATCTGGGGGCATCACAATGCCAGATTTCAGGTTGTACTACAAAGCTGTGGTCATCAAGACAGTGTGGTACTGGCACAAAAACAGACACATAGATCAGTGGAACAGAATAGAGAATCCAGAAGTGGACCCTGAACTTTATGGGCAACTAATATTCGATAAAGGAGGAAAGACTATCCATTGGAAGAAAGACAGTCTCTTCAATAAATGGTGCTGGGAAAATTGGACATCCACATGCAGAAGAATGAAACTAGACCACTCTCTTTCACCATACACAAAGATAAACTCAAAATGGATGAAAGATCTAAATGTGAGACAAGATTCCATCAAAATCCTAGAGAAGAACACAGGCAACACCCTTTTTGAACTCGGCCATAGTAACTTCTTGCAAGATACATCCACGAAGGCAAAAGAAACAAAAGCAAAAATGAACTATTGGGACTTCATCAAGATAAGAAGCTTTTGCACAGCAAAGGATACAGTCAACAAAACTCAAAGACAACCTACAGAATGGGAGAAGATATTTGCAAATGACATATCAGATAAAGGGCTAGTTTCCAAGATCTATAAAGAACTTATTAAACTCAACACCAAAGAAACAAACAATCCAATCATGAAATGGGCAAAAGACATGAACAGAAATCTCACAGAGGAAGACATAGACATGGCCAACATGCATATGAGAAAATGCTCTGCATCACTTGCCATCAGGGAAATACAAATCAAAACTACAATGAGATACCACCTCACACCAGTGAGAATGGGGAAAATTAACAAGGCAGGAAACAACAAATGTTGGAGAGGATGTGGAGAAAAGGGAACCCTCTTACACTGTTGGTGGGAATGTGAACTGGTGCAGCCACTCTGGAAAACTGTGTGGAGGTTCCTCAAAGAGTTAAAAATATACCTGCCCTACGACCCAGCAATTGCACTGTTGGGGATTTACCCTAAAGATTCAGATGCAATGAAACGCCGGGACACCTGCATCCCGATGTTTCTAGCAGCAATGTCCACAATAGCCAAACTGTGGAAGGAGCCTCGGTGTCCAACGAAAGATGAATGGATAAAGAAGATGTGGTTTATGTATACAATGGAATATTACTCAGCTATTAGAAATGACAAATACCCACCATTTGCTTCAACGTGGATGGAACTGGAGGGTATTATGCTGAGTGAAGTAAGCCAGTCGGCGAAGGACAAACATTATATGTTCTCATTCATTTGGGGAATATAAATAATAGTGAAAGGGAATATAAGGGAAGGGAGAAGAAATGTGTGGGAAATATCAGAAAGGGAGACAGAACGTAAAGACTGCTAACTCTGGGAAACGAACTAGGGGTGGTAGAAGGGGAGGAGGGCGGGGGGTGGGAGTGAATGGGTGACGGGCACTGGGTGTTATTCTGTATGTTAGTAAATTGAACACCAATAAAAAAAAATAAATAAAAAAAAAATAAAATAAAATAAAAAAAAAATTATAAAAAAAAAAAAAAAGATTTATAGCAAGTTTGAGTGATGTACCATCATTTTGACAGAATCTTGAGGTTTGCCTTGCACATGGATGTGTGTACGCATATACACGCACAAAAATATGGTAAGATTTTACAAAAATCATGCTTATTAAATTCAATTTTATGTGTTTTGCATTTAAGAAAAGACTTCAATTTCAGTCTTCAAAGTCTCAGTCTTTGGTGAAACTGGGTCACTTGTGGTTGTTCCCAAACCATTATTCCTAACCCATAATTTGACCATATTTGGCTAATATTAGAATGTGGCAGGCTCAATACTCCTATACACTTGTCTGTGTTTAATGACCTTTTAAGATAATTGTTGATATTCCTGTTCAGGTCCCAGTGAGACTGAGTTTAAATTATACCTTTAAAATTTTCCTTTCCAAATCATAACTTTTCACATATAGAGAGTCCCCAAAGCAGAAATAATATAAAAGGAAATAAATCATTCATTACTCAAGCATTCATAATAATTACCATCTCTTAATAAAGAACTTTTTCTCATTATAAAAGTAGTACATTTACATTGCAGGAATTTTAAAAATGTATATAGCACACAAGAATATACACTCCATCCATAATTCTATCATCTAAAGATTTCAACATTCATATTTGGTTGATTTATTAATATTTATTGGCAAATTTCCAGTTTCTGCACCCATCTGTCTTATGATCATGTTGTAGATACCATTTTATAAACTACTTCTCCCCATTATCCTTTTAATTCAGTATTCTTCCACAACATTAAAGAAGTCCTTATGAATTAAAGATATAGACATATCTTTATTTATAGATATAGATAGATCCCAAATTGAAAACTACTATTGAAAAGTATACTATGAAGTCATATCATTATTGCTTTGGGTATTTTAGATAAATAGAACATTTTATTTTATCACCTAGCTTAAAAATAATATTTGGATTTAAATGTACGATACACACATATTTTATATGTGATCAGTAAGTAGTACTTCCAGCAATTTTATGTTGTTTATAACAGTTCCTGTGCTTAAATTGAGTCCTGCTTGTATTTTTTTTGGAAAATACAGTTTACAATATCTAGAAATTAGGAAAATAAAATCATAAGAATATCATTTGAAAAAAGTGTCATCCTTAGAAGCACTGGGTTGACATGTCATACTGTAAACATCACAGCTGAAAACATTGCAGACTGCACTCCTAAACCTTTGTCTGGAAACCAATGAAAAAGAACAATTTAATAATTATTCTTCAAGAAAAGGACACAGACATTTCAATAAATTATGTCAAGAATCCACTTATCATGACATTCCATGAATACAGGTAAGAAAATCCAATCCAAATAACTCAAAACTTAAAATTCGAATGATTGCTGCAGTGCTTTAGTAAAGTTACATTTAAGATTTTTATTAAATTCTATCTTCTTTATTCACTGCTGTAAGCCACAAAGACAGTGCTTGGAACCTAGGAAGCACTCACTATTTATTGATTAAAGCTAAAAATGAATTTGGAGTTTCTTCCAGAACCTCTCATAGCTATGACTCTGAAGATATTAGCATTTGAGGAAATATTCCTGATAACTTCTCATCTTCTTGTTTTTCTCTATCTTCTATTTTTTTTCTTCAAACACTATGCCCATGAGACTAGAAACGATACACTTTATAGCCATCAATAAAGTACAGGTTTCTCTAGAAACCCAAACAAAATGCCTTCACATTTCTTTTTTTTTTTAATTTTTTAAAATTTATTTATGATAGTTACAGAAAGAGAGAGAGAGAGAGGCAGAGACACAGGCAGAGGGAGAAGCAGGCTCCATGCACCCGGAGCCCGAGGTGGGATTCGATCCCGGGTCTTCAGGATCGAGCCCTGGGCCAAAGGCAGGCGCCAAACCGCTGCACCACCCAGGGATCCCCCTTCACATTTCTTATGCAGAGATACAATGGCAGATCCAAATTTACCTACGAGGATAAATGCTGTTCAAATGATTATATGTTAATTTTATGTGCAAAATATATAATGAGAATTCTAAGTCCCTCTTGTTTCCAGCAGCAAATTTCTTTTCGGTTTTAGAATTTCCATTTTTTTAAAATATCCCAATTGCTGTATTGGTAAGAAAGTGTTTTGTTATTTTTATTATTGTATTTGTTGTGATTACATTACATGATTATTTAATAGTTATATTTGGTTATCTTTAAATGTTTAATTGATATATGTCAAATTCATCTATCGAGCAAAAACCAAAAGTAAACAACATCAATTAACACATAATATTCTAAATCCCATTTGTATGACATTTATATTTGTGCTACCAGGTAACATATCTATGTACAAAGGAAATCCTAGAACATTTTCATTAACAATGACAGTTGCCTATCAAGAATTATAAAACTATCACCAGAACTTCCTGAAATCATTCTCATTCCAGGTTGTGTCTTGATCTATTTATCATGTTTAAAACTGAGCTCCTGCTTTTATATACTCAGAAAATATTTGTATGTAGAAATCAATAGTTCAGATTCTCTAGGAGCATCTGTTTTACAAAGGCTTTCTCCTTTTGGGTAAAGTAAGCAGTCAAGTTTTGAAAGACAAGTATTGAATACTAGGAGCTGAAGAGAGTCTGTGGGTGAGTTGAGAAATGGGGTCGCCCTCAGAATACTCCAGACCTATTTGGCTCTGTGGGAGGTGGTAATAAATCAGAAACACAAGTAACTAATTAGAAATGGTGACTGTGAGTCATGATTCACATTATCATGAATAATCAGTAATCTTTGTATTTTACTTAATTTTTTTGCTTATTATTTTTTTCACAGTTATTTCTGAAAAATAGCATGGAAGGTCGAATTGAAAGATATACAAGGAATGGCTTAGGAACCTAAAAACACACTTGAGAAAAGATAAGCAAATTGTAACTCCATTGCTACATACCCAACCACCAAAATAAATATATGTAGCCTCAAAATTTTTTGAAAATTTGGACAAACATCTAATAGTTTCTTAGAGCTACTTATAGAAAAAAAAAAAAAAAAAACCTGCCCCTCAGGTCTTTCAGAGTAATTCAGAGTAATCATACCTGGTCTCCTTATCCTTCCCTGAGTATGTCCTTTATATTCTAACATCTCATTTTACCTATCTGGAAGACCCTTTCATGTGATTGTCTAAAGACCCACAGCACATATTGATCTTACTAGAAGCCCACTCTCCCAATCAAAAGTATTCTCTTCTCTCTTCCTTGGTGATTCATGTCCTATGTGCTTCTCCCTCTGTCCCTCGCCCCACTCATGCCTGCTCTCTCTCTCTCTCTCTCTCTCTCTCAAAAATAAGTAAATAAAAATCTTTAAAAAATGACTTTGTGTAATAGTATGGTAATATCTAAAAACATTTATGAGGGTAGAGGGATTATTTGTATATAACAAAATATTACAAAGAAGATTTTTTAACTGACAATTTAAGAAAATAGCCATTATATTCCATAGCAAGATGCAGAATATATGGTAAATGTTTGGACATCTAGTTTTGAGACACAAATCTCTTTGAAGGTATAAAAGAATCAGGGATTGCAGATCAGAGGAGGATTTTGAAGAGTGTTTCATTTTAGAGAGCTGATGTGTGGGATACTTCCTTCAGTTAATAAAAGGGTTTCGCTAAGATCATTTAGAGCTTATTATCACTCCTTCGCAATTTGAGGGTAATGTGGAGGAAGTATTCATTCTAATTTGTGTGGAAAATCTAAAAGGGTGGTTAACCATTTTAATGTTAGAATACAATGGGCATCTGGTACCCCTAGTTCCTGTTAAGATAATGCATAAATATTTTCTATAGATAAAATGTGAGTCACAAGCAAAATAAGGCTTGAGTCTTTTTCAACAAGACCATATCAAGAAGCAAACCAACTCCAGTAATAAGAAGCTGGAGTTTGGGATGCCTGTGTGGCTCAGCGGTTCAGTGTCTGCCTCCAGCTTAGCGCGTGATCCCGGAGTCCTGGGATCCAGTCCCGCATCAGGCTCCCTGCATGGAGCCTGCTTCTCCCTCTGCCTTTCTCTCTGTATCTCTCATGAATGAATTAATAAAATCTTTTTAAAAAATCCTGCCTATATAACAAAAATAATACATCAAAAAGGTACATCTTAGTTAAGCAGTTGCCTTAGACTTAGTTCATGATCTCAAGGTCCTGGGATCAAGCCCTGCATTAGGCTCCCTGCTCACCGGGGCGCCTCTCTCTCGCTCTCTCTCTCTCTCTGTCCCTCACCCTGAGTCAGAAATACCATATGTATCAATAATCAGAGTCAGAAATATCATATGTATCAATATGCAAAATTGAGAATGTTCCTTTATATATTGTCATCTTTAAGTGATGGTTAGTTTTATGTATCAACTTGCCCAGGCTCTCATACCCAGTTATTTAATCCAATGCTAATCTAGTTACTTCCCTGAAGATATTTTGTAAATGTGGTTAACATCTACATTCAAGTAAAGGAGATTACTTACCCTCAATAATATGGTTGGTTTTATCCAATCAGTTGAAAACTCTAAAGAAGAAACTGAGGTTTCCCTCCAAAGAAATTTTTCCTTGGGACAGCAACACTAACATTTGCCTGAGCTTCCAGCCTGCTGACCTGCCCTATGGATGACAGACTTCCCAGCTTCCACAATCACGTAAGCAAATCTCATAAATAAATCAGTAAATTGATAAGTAAATAAATAAATCCTGTTGGTTCTGTTTCTCTACAACACTCTGACTAATACAGTAAGTGAAATAGACAGTGTGATACATTTTACAATGATAAGAAAATCTGTATTTTATCTTGGAATTAACTTTATAAAAATAAGGAAGGCCAACATGGAGAAAAATTTAAACTCTATGGAAAGCTATAAAAATAAGTGATAAAACATGTTAAAGGGTGAAATTTCTTAATATTTTTAAATGTGATTTCTTCTTAATTAATCAATGCAATTACAACTTTAATCTCAGACAAAATGTTAAAGAAATGTGAATAATTCATCCTAAAATGATGGTGTGTTGGGATGCCTGGGTGGCTCAGTGGTTGAGTATCAGCCTTTGATTCAGGGTGTGATCCTGGCGTCCTGGGGTCAAGTCCCACATCAGACTCCCTTCGTGGAGCCTGCTTCTCCCTCTGCCTATGTCTCTGCCTCTCTCTCTCTCTCTCTCTCTCTGTGTCTCTCATGAATAAATAAATAAATAATCTTAAAAAAATAAAATAAAAAATAAAATGAATGTGTGGGTGCCTGGGTGACTCAGTCAGTTAAGTGTCTGCCTTTGGCTCAGGTCATGACCCCAGTGTCCTGCGATCGAATCCTGCATTGGGCTCCCTGTCCCAGAGCCTGCTTCTCCCTCTGTCTCTGCCTCCATCTCTCTCTCTCTCTCTCTCTCTGTCTTTCATGAATAAGTAAATAAAACCTTTAAAAATTTTAAAAAGTAAAATGAATATGGAGGAATAAAAGTTTAGAAATGGCTAAGAAAATTTGAAAAATAATAATAAATATGGAAAAGTCACCCTACCATATATGAACACATATCAGAAAGCTACTGATGTCAAATTTATATAGTTGTTGTATAGAAAACGACACGTAAATCAACAGAATCAGGCAGGATCCTTAAGGAGTCATATGTATGTGATAAAAGGTGGTCCAGGGCACCAGAAGGGAGAGAAGAAACAACAGGTTAAACATAAGATAATGTTGGGAAAAGGGCTCACCATAAAAAAAGAAAAGAATCAGAAGATTTACTCTGACATAATCTATACAAACAAAAATGCATTATATCTAACTGTTAGATAGAATGTCATAAAACACCTAAAAGGAAATTTAAGAAGTTTTTTTTTTGGGAGATTGAGTTGGGAAGGCATTTGTTAAACAAGACTCCCAAAGCCTGATTTACAGGGCTAATTTAAGTTTATGAATAGCATAATTTAATTAACAGAGCAAGCCATTTAGTGCGCTTTTATAACTTAACCACACATAAAAATAAAAGTTGATAGAATTGTATACGATTAACCTATAAAAGTAGAATTAAAAGTTCCATTTTTGAAATTTGAGAACCTAAATGTTTCTCAAAGCCCAAGGGTGAGCTGAGATTCATAAATCAATGCCTTGATGCTGGAACCTTCTAATTCTTACTAAATCACCTATTCAATTTTATCAATTCTTGATAGTGACTCAGACATAACTGCCTCTCCTCTTGTCAGGACAAATTCTGGGTGTGGAGGTAGAGTTCACATATTCTGTCTTAAATCCCTCCTCAATTTTCTGAACCTTCTCAGATGTGATGTTTCAATATATCTGTGCCAACACAGAGTCAACTGAGGTAATGTTCACAGCTCCTCAGAGAGGTAGCCATGTGTTAGCATAAAAGAATTAGACCAATGATCAGATGACTCAGGTTCCAGAGCCATTTCTTCTATTTACCAGTCATGTGACCTTAGAAAAGTCACTAGAAGCAGTATACAAATGGGTAAAAATAGAGAGATGTTTTGCTTCCAAGGTCCCTTACAATTCTGACAACTATGATTCTCCCAATATCCTGTGACTCTAATGTGGGAATCATGGGAGCCCAAAGTGGAAGGTATTTGGAAGTGTGCCCTATGGACTCTCTCAAACTGCAATACAGGGTTAATCACTTCCTCCTTCTATAACAATAGCTGGCTCTACTCTAGCCTCACATAGGAGGAAAGTTTCTGTAACTCTTAGGGTTTTTGGTTATAGACAGTAGGAAAAAGAAATGGCTAAATCAAGCAACAAAATAAAAAGAATTGATAGAAGCAAATGTGGTAAAGTCAAAGTGTTACAGGATTTCTTTTTCCTTCAGTGCTCGTGGCTCTTGGTAACACCACTTCAAAGAATGAAGAGGTAGACGGTGGTGGGCAGCAAAGCAAAGTTTATTGAGAGTAAAGTCTATTGAGCAATAGAACAAAGCTCCTGAAGAGGGAGGGGACCCAAGAGGGTTACCACTGGAGTTTCTAAATCTAGGAGTTTTTATGGGCTTGTTGGCAGGCTGTTTTAATCTGATTAACCTTCCATGCGCCTGTCACCCAATCAAGTTTTTGTCATTTACCTATCACATAGGAAAGGATGAAGGGCTCCTTCCAGGGTGGTGCAAAATCTTTTTAAGGGTGGTTTCCTCTTAGGGCGGGGGCCCCTTGTCCCTGATTGCCTTCCTTCCAACTATCTTCTACTAGTAGATTTGACAAAACAGCTGATAAGCCAGGCTTCTCAAAGAATAGTAACTAGACAACATCTTGGGACAGTGAGAACAGAGACAAAGAGAGAAAGTCCCACATCACCAAATAAAGAAGTCTGCAACAACTGCTTTCTTTCCTGGTTTCTCCTGACCTGGAAAGAGACTCTGATTGGTCTAGCTACATCACACACTTACTACCTCTTGGCCAGGGAAGATCATGGCATCTTGACTGAAATGCAGGATAAGGCAGCTGACAATGAAAGAGGAAGCTCCCTTCCTCGAAGGGAATCAGAACACAGCTACCAGCCAAAAGGAAACACATGCAGCAAAAGCAAAAACAACACATCTCACAATAGTCAACAAAGACCTCTGATAATAGGGACTGTCACCCTCTGAGCCTTTGCTCATACTGGAAGCCACCTGCTGTCAGACCTCATGAAACAGTGGGAATAATGGCTGCTCTGCAGCTCATCCTCATCTGAAATAGTCATTTAGTAGTTTGGACTTATTAGGGACCCTGGAGTCTATTCCTTGTCTTTATTTTTACTTGTCTCTCTACAAACAAAGAATTTAGGAATACATGCCTTTTTAAATAAATGACTCAAAGAAATTGTAATATGTTTAAAAAGCTTGCATTTCTCCCAGGAAAATTCAGTCTCGGTGATCTATGATCCAGAGTTTTAAATGGATAGAGAATAAGAGGTTACTTTAAAAGAAAGAAACAAAGTTATCATGATTATAACAAGTAGAAAAATCTCTTATAGTCATAGCTCTGCTTTCTTGTGACAAAATCTTTTTCCAGAATTAAAGACCAGCCATGCAGGCAAGAAATGTGCTTGTAAGGATATAGAGCTATACTGTCATGTCAATGAGAAAAGATCTGGAGGTCGCACAAGACAATTGTTCAAACTGTGCCCAAACATGTCTCCACTCAAATAAGTACTTTGCTTTGTTTTAATAATGAGATTTAATTATAAGAATTACTGACTATTATAAACTGGGTTTTGTTTGCATGGTTTCTTGGGGATTTAGCTCCCATTTAATTTGGATTACTTGATTACTTTTTTTAAATGGGACCAAAATGTAGCCATGGGATGGAGAAGATTTCAGTAGATGCTCTATGGTCTTATCCACTGGTAAACTGTGCACCCACCTGACCCCTCTGTGAGTGCTGCCCTGCGAAACTCCCAGGTTCTATCTGCTCTTCGTTCATGTTGTACTGGTGGTTCTCTCTGAAGAAGTTTTTTTCATTCATATTGAGAAAAAAGGGGAAACCCAACCCCAGAACTGACTGTTACTGATAACCACTATCAAAGAGCTGCTGGTGCCCACGGATGTACATCCCCACCAACTGAATTCTCTTCTTATGTTTTTATTACAGTCTATGCTATTGTTTGCAATGAAGACGAGGAAAGAGAAACTAGAAGAAATATATCTGGCTTAATTACACAGAGGATTTGAAAGTAATTTTTTCATGTGTTATTATGAATGAAGATTCTATCTGGAGTTTAAATCTGGTCTGATTTTTAAAATATATGAGGACATAATAAAAAATAAAAATAAAATGTAAGAGGACACAGGAGTAAAATATTTTATAGATGCTAAATCTTTTTGAAAGCAAGTTTTACTAGCTCTGTGACCTTTGGTATATCATTTAAACTTCTTTTAGGGATGCTTGGAAGGCTCAGTGGTTGAGTGCCTACCTTCCGCCCAGGGCATGATCCTGGAATCCTGGGATTGAGTCCCACATCAGGCTCCCTGTATGGAGCCTCCCTCTCTCTCTGCTTTTGTCTCTGCCTCTCTCTCTCTCTCTCTGTCTTATGAATAAATAAATAAAATCTTTAAAAAAATAAATTTCTTTTAGCCTGGATTTTAAATGTAGAATAAGTACCTACCTTACCCATCTGAGAAGTCAAGTTGAAATGATGGATGTGAGAATACTAAGGCCAAAACAAAGTGAAATGGAATTATTTCTGTGAAACTAGCCTGAGGTCATACAAATAACACAGATATTACAGTTAGGAGATCTTGGTCCAGTTTAAGATCCTGTACTTAATTTTGTACTTATTTTGGTAGTTTTGATTGCAAGAACTAGCAATAAATACTACAGAAATAATTAGCACAGGTTTATAATCAGACAGACAGAGGTTCAAGTATAGGTTCTGCCACCTAATAACATTTTTTATTAGACGAGTATCTTTTCCTGGTTAAGACTCAGTTTCGGGCAGCCCGGGTGGCTCAGCGGTTTGGCGCCTGCGTGATCCTGGGGACCCGGGGTCGAGTCCCACGTCAGGCTCCCTGCATGGAGCCTGTTTCTGCCTCTGCCTGTGTCTCTGCCTCTCTCTCTCTGTGTGTCTCTCATGAGTAAATAAATAAAAGCTTAAAAAAAAAAGACTCCGTTTCATCCCTGATGAAATGAGAATAATGTTTTCTATCAACACCAAAATTAAACTTCCCATATTTCCAAAAAAGGGAAGAGAAAATCATAGGTGAGACATGGAAGCAACCTAAGTGTCCATTAATAAAGGAACGGATGAAAAAGATTCAGTGTATATACAATAGAATGTTACTCAGCCATAAAAAAAGAATGAAATCCTGCCATTTACAGCAACATGGATAAACCTAGAGGGTTCTAATGCTAAGTGAAATAACATAGAGAAAGTCAAATACTATATGATTTCACTTAGATGTGGAATCTAAAAAAGCAAACAAACAAACACCAAACCAAACAGAAACAGACTCATAGATATAGAAAACAAACTGTGGGTTACCAGAGTGGAGAGGGGTTGGGGGACAGGAGAGATAGGTGAAAGGGAGTAAGAAGTGAAAACTTCCAGGTATAAAATAAATATGTCATGGGGATATAAGCATAGGGAATATAGTCAGTAACATGGTAATAGCTATATAGTAACAGATGGGAACTAGACTTATCATGGAGATTATTTCATAATGTATAAAAATACTGAGTTCCTTTGATACACACCTGAAACAGGACACCATATGTCAATTATACTTCAGTTTTGAAAAAAAGATAACATAAAAAGGAAAAAGAATCAGAAAGGGAGACAGAACATGAAGACTCCTAACTCTGGGAAACGAACTACGGGTGGTGGGAGGGGAAGGGGGTGGGGGTGAATGGGTGATGGGCACTGAGGGGGGCACTTGATGGGATGAGCACTGGGTGTTATTCTGTATGTTGGCAAATTGAACACTAATAAAAAATAAATTTATTATTAAAAAAAAGGAAAAAGAAGAAGATAAAGCAGCCTAGGATGCAGAAGAAGCTGATAAAATTTACAAGGTGAGGATAAAGTATGTGAAAAGGATATCAGTGACTGCAGGTTCCAAAAAAACAAAAAATAAGCAAGTGTTTTAAATGGGCATGAGAATTTTTCTCAGCATTTAAACAAAAGCTTCATATCTAGACAAACTATAAAGGCAACTTTTGAAATCAAAACCAGTAAACACTATGACATTTTGCAAGGACATCAAAATGGGTCAGGATATTTTGTTACCACATAGTCAGAAATAAGCAACAAGAAAATGTGTGGATGAGTCCTCGCCTGAGCAACTGGGAAGATCAAGTATAAACATGTCAACATGGTGTATTCACAGGATCGCATGCCTTGTTTTTCACACAAAGTTTCCAGTGGGCTTTTCTTGAGGCTTAGATGACTGGTACTTAACCAGTCTTCAAACTTTAGATTCTGTAACAGAGCCCGGAGATAGCATAAGAAAAGCAAAAAAAATAAAAAAAATTAAAAAAAAATAAAAGCAAACTTGAAATTAAAGCCACCTGCAGTTAAATAACTAAAGTGCTATCTCTGAAAGCTATGTTAAAATATTTATGAGGCAAGAATCTCAGAACAAACCTGAGTAATATATATGAGGTATGTTTCACGGAAAATATTTCATTTTAACTTGTTCTTTTTTTCTGAGAAGAATTGAAGCAATAAGCCATATTCATTCCAAGTTATAAATAAATCAGTGCTGTACGTTTGAATGTAAAATATGTATAATTTAAAAAAATAAAGCTAGACCTTATGTTAATGATGGTAGTGATGATATAGCGAGGTTATAGTAAGGACACAAATGAGTAAGTGCCCAGCTCCAATCCCATATTCAGGCATCATAGAAACCAGAGCATATTTGTGAAGAATTCAGGGCAATCTAGAGATCTCAGGCAAAGAGGTGCATATTTTCACACCCGTGTCCACCACCAGAATGGCTCCAATACTGCTGGATATTTGCTTATTTCTCTGTTGTTACCACTGTCTTCTAGTGGTATTCTCTTCTCTTCATCTTGACTTCTGTTTGACCCATAACTTTGCCTTCCCTGTGATTTTGCCTTGCTCAGTAGAGCCCATAAGGCCCCACTCTATCTCAAGGCCTCCTTTCATCTTTAACTTTGACACCAACAACCCTGTTTCACAATTCACCTCCTCAGGAGAAGTGATGTGATTGCTCTTACTCATCTGCTCACATTGGTCCATGGCACAGATTTCTAGCTGGTCTTCAGGTCCTATGCCCACTTTTTGCCGAATCAGCTGCTAATAGGAAGGTCACGTGGTCTTCACTGCAGGGAATTCAGATGAGAAATTATCACTTACAAGGATTGTGCCCTTGTATATACTATGATCTCTCTCAAAGTTTATGGAAATCTGAGTGCATTTAGCATCTTTAAGCTTTCCTTGCTTACCTCACAGGATTTTTGTGATCATCATACCAGACACTTTATGTGAAAGTAATTTGAAATCTCTAAACTAAAGTAATATATAGGTGATATAAAAGTACATAAATGTAATTTTTAAATCACTTAGTTCTGTGTATTAATGATTCACTTGTGGTTAGTCCTCAATGATAAGGTGCTTGCTAAAGATTCTCTCAAATATGCCGACAGTCAGAGATTAGAATTTCTAAATTTAATTCAGTCGAGACAAGAATTTCTGTGAATCTCTTCAGGTTATATTGAACCACATTTAGCTGCCTAGTCCTGTGCTGACCACTGCCTAGATTTACGAGTATATCACATAATGTCTTTCCACAAAAGGATAAAATCTTGTCTTGAAAATATTTTTCCATGGTCCAATAATCACTTATCAACTGTTGACTTCCAAAAGACACTAAATAAGGCCTATATTCAAGGTTTGACCATTTCAAGGGGCTGAAAAATGAAGTTCAGGACACTTTCAAATATAAAAAAATAACTATTGTGGTTTTGTGTGTGTGTGTGTGTGCATGTGTGTGAGTGTTCAGCCAAGAGTAAATCCCCACATGACACGACCCTCACTTCTGATGACAAATGGAAGTTTGGAAGATTCCCATAGTTATCTCATTTTCAATAATTCTCCAGAGGGATTCACAGAGCTCACTGAAAGCTTATATCTACAGTGATGGTTTACTACGGGGAAAGGATGCTAATTAAAATCATCTAAGGAAAGGAACTCTTAGAGCAGAGTCCAGGAAAGGTACCAGATGCAAAGCTTCTGTTGTCCTCTCTCCATGATCAAGGACATAGTACTTTCACAGCATGACAATATGATTGGAGTACTGTCAACCAGGGAAGCCTATATAATCACTGCTGTCAGGAGATTTGTATGAGTTGGATCACATACTGCCCCTGCACTTGATCTTTAGTTGCCATGCTCCCCCAGAGAGCAGGTTGGTAACTTTAGCTTCCAGTTCCTATTGGAGGCAAAATTAATACCATGTAACCCAAAGCTTCTATCATAAGATCACATCATTAGATTGCTAGTAGTCAAAGTCTCCAGTTCAACAAAGACACTCCTAACAGGCAGAAAATTGTAAGGACTTAGAAGTTGTTTCTCAATAGAAACAACAAAAGCCAGACTTCTCCTTGAGTAAGATTAATTCTTCACTACATAATAACTAAGAGTAATATGTGAGATTTAACTCAATCAGAATTCTATTTTTTTTTTTATTCATGAGAGACAGAGAGACAGACAGAGACATAGGCAGACACTCAACCCCTGAGCCACCCAGGCATCCCTAACTCAATCAGAATTCTAATAAAATGACTCACAGAGAAGTTAGGGACCAATAGTGAGACTAGGACAGAATCACATGAAACTGATATAATGTATACAAAGGTACAAATATCAACTAAAACAAAAATCTAAGAAAGGCCAGCAAGGCAGGTCCTTCTGCTTACAATCTGTCTTCCATTTATTTGTTTAGCTTTTTTTAAGGTATAGTTTACAAACCACAAAGCTTATCCATTTTAATTATACAATTCAATAATCTTTATTAAACTTTCAGAGCTGTGAAAACATATTTACAATCCAGTTTTAGAACATTTCCATCACCCAAGAAAGATTTCTGTGCCAATTGGCAATCAATCCCTGTTCTTCATCCCAGGCCTAGGAAATCTTAGACCTGCTGTCTCTATAGATTTGACTTTACTGGACATTGCATACAAATGGTATATACAAAAGTAGCCTTTTGCATTGGACTTCTTAACATAATGAATTTTTCATATTCATTCATATTGTAGCATGAGTTAACGCTTTATTCCTTTTTATTGCTGAGTTATGCTCTCCTGTATGGATATACCACATTTATGTTTATTCATTTACTATCATTTACTAGTGGATGGCCTTTTGGATTGTTTTCACTTCCTGCAGTTATGAATAATACTGTTATAATAAATAAGAGGGTTTGTTTATATATGTGGGTATGTTTATATTCTTGGGTAGATATCTAAGAGTAGCATTGTCAAGTTTCATGGTAAATTTATGTTTAACTTTTTAAAGAAATGGTTAAGTTGTTTTCCAAGATGGTTTTAATTTGTATAACCCCACCAAGAAAGTATGAGGTTCCAACATTTATTATTACTCTTTTTTATTAAAGCCATTTTAGTGTGTAAGAAGTGACTGGTTTATTTTTTAAGCTATCTATAACTGCCCTGCTGAAGGGCCATTATTATTAAGGTATGTATCCAAGAAAACAATAAATTCAGTTATAGATGTTCTGTTCTGCCTCTGCCTTTACTCTAGAGGAGAGATCGTGCTCTGCTTATTCTTTTCATTTAAAACTTTCATATCTTAGGCCTGTTGCTTATGGTCATCAACGGAGAATACAAAATCCATTATTATTGCTCTTCAGATGACTGGTTAGTTTATTTATCTTTCTGGTAGCAAATACAATGTTATTTCTCTGTAAAATTACCAATATTTGCTAAAACCGGACCATAACAAAAGTGGAATGGGTATAAATATAAACAGGAATTACGGCAGGGTAGATGCAACTGAGAAACATACACTGAATTTGAATAAATGAAAAAGACTTTATCACATAATGCAGAAAAACACTGTACCACTTAATAATTTGGCTGGCCAGCTGACCTACGGATTAAACCCAAATTTATGACAGCAATATTCCAGCCATGACTATGTTACTGCCTACTTACAAAACACACCACGCACAATAAACAGAAAAGTGTGAAGTGAGAAAAACACCAGAAAAAAAGAAAAAACAGTACAAAAAAAAGGGAAGGTAAGAAAGAGATGAAGATGATTATAATGTCATACTTGTAAATGGTACAAACAAGCACTTAAATATTTAGTGTCACACAATTCAATATGTAAAACACTACCAGGGTGATACTTTCGGTAGAGAGGGAGGGCTATAGCAGGCATGACCTTTCAGGGAATAGCGTGGCTGTATGCAGCTATAGCTTGGGAGCTCCTGGGCATTGACTCCATTTGTCCTCCAACATGATGACGTTGCCTTAATGATGCTAAGGGTAGAGCAAGAAGAATCAGGGCAGTCAACAGTTTGTAAACATTATATCAATTCAATGGTTTTCAACTACATACTGTCTCTTCCCCAGGGTATATTTGGCAATATCTGGAGTTATTTTTGGGTCAACAGCATCTGGTGGGTTAAGGTCAGGCACACTTCTAAACATGCTACAATTCACAGGACAGCACCCCCACAGCAAAGAATTATCTGGTCCAAAGTCAGTAGCTCTGAAGTGGAGAAACCCTGCCTCAAGTGCAAGCGCACAAATTACTTGTATAAATTCGACCTGAGCCATAGGGTGAGGCTCAAAATTAGTGTGCTGCAAGGCACAAAGAATTGACCTTTTACTGAATTTGCTGGCAGTTTCACCAATAACTGCATATATTCTTGGATCCCTAGCCCCGCAAAGTCACATTGTTGTAGTCCTGGTGAGTTGAGTCCTAAGCATTATCTAATCTCCCATGGATGGAGAAATGTGAGTGTTGTGGGTGGCCTCTTCCTGACAATCAGTAGCACACCTAAAACACTGAAACTATCAAAAAAAATTTTTAAATCCGGGCAGCCCCAGTGGCTCAGCGGTTTAGCGCCACCTTTGGCCCAGGACGTGATCCTGGAGACCCAGGGTCGAGTCCCACGTCAGGCTCCCTGCATGGAGTCTGCTTCTCCCTCTGCCTGTGTCTCTGTCCCTCTCTCTGTGTTTCTCTTGTTCTGTGTCTCTCATGAATAAATAAGTAAGATCTTTTTAAAAAATTTTAAATCCATAAATAGTCTAAGAGATATTTTAGGTGTTTCTAGATCCTTCCTTCTTACATTTACTGCAAAATTATTTCAGAAAGTGAAACAAACTACTTTGACTTTATCTCTCTGTCTCCTAACTTCTTTTAAACTTAAAAAAATAATAATGATAATAACATGTCTTAAAACACAAATTGCAGGAAGAGGAAACACAAAAAATGCTAAAAATATAAACTGGATAAACAGCCCCTGCAAAAGTCTCTAATAGACTGTAAAAATTTATTATACTAAGGATGATTCTATTCACAGTATTTTATAACACAGTTTTACACTCATTGTGAACTTCCCCAAATTATTTTATATTTTTTGCTTACCCCATTTTGCAAGTCAGAGAAAGGCTTTCTTTCCATTATGCAAATTAACTGTTATAATTTTTAGACTCTCGGTCAATCAAGCTTCATGTGACAATGCACTTGTTAGACCCATTCTGTCACAGTGGCTTTATTTTTAATAATTTCCATTTTCCTCACTAAAGCTTTCTGGGAAATTGTGTCAAAGATACCCCAGATTTGTCCTTCCTTGAGAGACAAGGAAAGGGAAGTGGGACATCTATTCTCCAGTTCTTGCCAATCATTGGCCGAGGATTGTCCTGAGAGCCTTACATCCTCAGCTCTTCCAGCCTTCCCTACAGGCAGAGAGGGTGCTGGCCACAGAACTTCTTCTGCAGGTACTGGGAAGTGAGTTCTCAGGAGTTCTTAAATCAGGACAGGGCATGAAGAGCAACCCCCAAATAGCTCACCCAAATGTAGGGATGCTAAGAGAAAATGTGGTTAGAATGTAAAAGTATTCATTATTTCTTCACTTTATTTGCAGAGTCAGTTGTACTTTCTTTTCCTAAACAATGATTAATATTATATTACCTTAGCAAAGCTATAAACCTACCCCCTAAGTAAAAAGAGCAATAATGTAACTCCCCCTAATCAAGAGATGTGAACTTGGGAGAGACAACAGGTAGGACAAGTGTACTTTCCTCACCTTGTTTATCATGGACAAAACAGAAAAAGATGATTGACCAAGATTTCTAGACATGTTTGTTATTTACATTTGTAACTTTTTCTTTAAATAAAAGCGACTATATGACAGTTATTGGTTTTATGCTGTCTACTGTTACTTCCAACCCCGCTACGTTCCAGGCTTTCTCATTGGTTAACAACGTCATGGGATGATTCTGTCATTTTCTGGTCACTTTTAGGTACTGAAGTCTAGCCTAATTTAAAGCAACAAGAACATAAACACAGTTGAAATCTTAGCTCTTCCTTTCTTACTCCTTGTCCACTTTCAAGAACAGATTTGAGCTATGACCCCTATTCTTGGCATGATGGAGGAGGATGGGATATGTTCTGGCTTCTTTTTCTCCCTTTTTTCTGTTTAGATCTTTTTAAAGGAAGACATTAAAAGAAGAGATAGCAGCAGTGAGGTTCATCTAATATAGTGACCTGAATGCTGCTGATGGGCACTGGATCTTGGTCTTGCTATGGTTTGAGCCCATCTTCTTGCTGCTGTTGACTTCCATGGTGGTGACAGTTCACCTGTGGTGGTACATATTCCTTAGGGCAGTGTTCACCCAGTCCTCTTCTGTCCCCAATGCCCCATTCAGAGATAGGAACATTGTCTCCTATTAGCTATGACTGTGGTTCATGCCTGTAATTATTTCTCTGGAAGGGATAAAATCTTGCTAGGCTTATTAGGCACCTGGGTGCATACTTCCTCATTAAATCTCTATGTCTCATTTCATGGAACCACAGAAACTATGCATATCCTGTTTTGGACTGCTCCCAAGAACACAGGAAACTGAGATGGTTTGGAGGAACTGGTTGACCTTCACCTTCTTCCCATTGTATGCCCCAGGCCCATCTCATAGCATCATCACAGGCTACTACAAGAAATCTCCAACATTTAAAAGTCACAAGACCATAAATAGTCACAGTCTCAAAGTTTACATATGTCCCTAAAATCTAGGGAAACACTGTGGGCTCATCTAAGAACTTGCATGCTCCCTTTTACCCCAAGGAAAGCGCCACAGTGGCCATGTCGATTCTGAAAATAAATATCCAGCATTGGATTGAGATGTAAGTGTTCCTTTATTGTCAGCACACATATCTATTACCAATTTCCTTGGAGCTCTTCTCACTTCCTTAGATACGAGACAGTCACTTGCCGTGAGCACTATTTCTCAATGTCTCTGATGATGATTGACTCAGACTTCTCCTCCCTAGTTCCCTCTCTCTACAGTCTAAGAAAGATGGAGCATTCAATATAGACTATTTCTGCAGCCTCTTGCTCAGCTGAAAGAGAGGACTTGCCCTCAATAGTTCTGTCTTTGGAATCTAGAGCAGAGCTTCTCAAACTTCAATGTGCATATATATCACTTAGGGATGTTGTTAAAATATGGATCCTGCTCCATTAAATCTGAGCTGAGGCTTCATATTCTGCATTTCTGACAAGCTCCCAAGTGATACTGATGCTGCTGACTCACAAGCCACACTTTACATAGCAAGAATAAAGTACTTAGCACCTTCTGACCACAGCTGTGTATGCTCTAGTCCTGAATTCCAAGGAAAGATTGGAGAAGGGAGGTATACACACAAGGCAGGGAAGGACACTTAGGCTTTCCATTTAAAGTCCTTTCCTATAAATTAGAATTTTTTTTGGGGGGGGGTTACTTTTATTAATTTTTTATATAACAGAAGGCAAAGAACACAAAAGCATGAAAATAACTTTAAAAACATTGCCATACTTACTGGAGGGACTTTGAGTAATTTTGTAATTATTTTTATGCGGTGTCTTCAATTCTGCTTTTTTTGAATACGGATCAAGAGATATGCACGTCAGCTGTGATTGCAAACAACTTGTACCTTTTTCATTTAAGATATCTTTGTTTGCCAAAAATCCATTCATCGAAAAGAAATTTTAAAGGCATTGTAGCCTTTGAAAGGGGTTGTACTCTATGACTACATCAAATTACTTTTGGATCTTTATTTGTTAAAGATAGAGGTGGAACCAGTCCACAGGCCTTTAGAATATAACACTAAAGGAATGAAAACTCTCATGGCCCTTCTGCCAAATAAAGACTTATTAAATATCAGAAAAAGTTCTCCAACAGCTAATCTCACCTAAGGAAAATAGATTGATGCCCCAATTTTTTCAGTGTTTTGATCCATATTCCTGATGCTCCACAGAGGAGCTTCTCCCCATATGAGCCTGTCAGGACTTTCATTCCTATCTCCTTTCCCATATGTGATTCTTCACACAAGTCTTTTTATTTGTTCTTTGTGCTTTCTACCCACCCCCACCCCCCCCTTCCTCGTATTCATTATCTCAGGCGTGCTGCTGAGGATTCACGCTCACAGACTTTAGTCCTATTTTTTCTGATTTCTGATTCAGGTTGGCCCGGGGTTCCCTGAACACTCAGCGCCATCTCTGGTCATGAGCTGGAACTGCAACCCAGAAAAATTCCTGTGTCCTGCTTGAACCCAGCGCGCTCTTTGTAAGGAGGTTTGAGCTGCATTTTTTTTTTTTTTTTTTTTTCTGTATCTGATAAAGAATCTGCTTAAGAATCTGGCAATAGCTTGCTGCCACACTCTCTAATCTTAATCGGTACCAAACTAATGCATTTTTAACCTTCTCACCTCTCGGAGCAAGTGGAAAAGTTTTAACTGAGAACCGATTAATGTGTTTGAGGAGAAGCTGAACGGTGCCAGGTGAAGACTTGAGATATGTTTTCTTTTTCAAATATCCTCATTTATTTGGAATGTTTTGATATACTCCTTTTGCAATGGGTGCTTACTTATGTAAATAGTTGCCCTAAATTTTACTTTAATTTTGTGTTTCAGGCACGCTTTCTGTATTTAGACATTTAAAATAATTTGTCTGGTATCATGTTGAATCTTTTCTTCACTCTTTCTTCATTCCCCCTCCCCATCTTTCTGGTTTTTTCCCCTTTTCTCTCCCGCTCCTTTTTTTTTTTTTTTTTTGCCTCATCTGGCACATAACTTGTGTGGCTAAACTATGCCTAAGCGTTTTAAAAAATAAGCACTCCATTTTGCTATAATTAGATCAAGTATAAACCAAATTACACTATTTGTAAATAATAGTTAACATGCGGACAAAATGTTATCTTTTTCATTTCGTCAGAATTTTTTTGCTAAACTCAGACATTTTATGTTTAAATTATAGAGAATTGCACTTATTCTTTTTGTTATAATTATTTCCCTCATGTTCTGAATACTCTAGATGGAAAGAATGAACACTGTAATCATAAAGAAGCAAAGTGTTAATCTCTGATCTTCTGGCTCAAAAAGAAAGTTACTGAAAACTGCTTGCCAAAATAAGGAAGCATAAAATTCCGAACACTGAAAATGTCTCTGTACTTAAATGAAGTAAAAGAGAGTATGAAATAATTTGAAAATGTAAAAATGGTTAACTATATTAAATGACTGAATGACATTGACAGTGTGGTTACATAAAAAGAATATGCTCAGTTGGTTAAGGAACCAACTTTTAATTTTGGCTCAGGTTATGACCTCAGTGTCTTGAGATCAAGCCCCAAGGTGGGGTCCACACTGGGCATGTAGCCTGCCTACGATTCTCTCTCTTCCTCTGCCCCTGCCCCTTGCTGCTCCAGCTCTCTTTGTCTCTCTCTCTTAAATTAAAAAAAAAAAAAAAAAAAAGTTTTGTTGACTCTGAATCTGATTTACCTTTTATGGCTCTGGTTTGGGTCCTTCATTTCAGTCCAAACAGTTCAAGGATAAAAATCTTCTTCATATTTTGTCATTTCAGCAGAAAGCAAATTGCATTATTATTATTATTATTATTATTATTATTATTATTCAAGATTCACTTTTGATGGAGACCTGCAATCAGCCACATATCTTCCTTCATTTAGGTACAATATTTTAAGCTTTCAGACTTCAGAATGGTTTTTCCTACGTAACAAAACTTTCCATGCAAAAGCCAATTTACCATTTCAGAAATACAAAAGTCAAGACAGCAGTAATATTATTCCTCTCTATTGAATTACTTCTATGGGGAGAAATCCTGCTGTATGGGAATTTGTTAAATTCTGACATGTGGGTTCTGTTTGCAGTCTGTTTCCAAGAACGGGTAAGTTTCACGTAAAAAGGGTCAGACCTAGGCATCAATGACATTTGGTCTTTAATTTTTCATTTGATAAAACCTTTGAGCACCAATTTTGCTCTAAGTACTGTGCTACAAAATGGGCTACAGTGACAGATGGATAGAGTCCAAACATGTAAGGGGCTCATACAGGAATATGCATTGTTATACATACATTGTATATAAAACATGAATATAAAATACATATATATACACACACATAAATTACTGTATAATACAACAGTATATACAAATTATGTAAATTTTGTGATCATATCATCCAAAGGAGAGCCCACTATACTGTAATCTGGCTCTACCACCCTATAGTTGCCTCCCCTAAGTACCTGGTTTCTCAAGTTTCTTATATTTGTTAAGCATTG
Source organism: Canis lupus baileyi (assembly GCF_048164855.1). Classification (NCBI taxonomy): domain Eukaryota; kingdom Metazoa; phylum Chordata; class Mammalia; order Carnivora; family Canidae; genus Canis; species Canis lupus. Next base: position 44,814,752 of record NC_132838.1, read on the forward strand.
TGGGATTTGAGTCAGGGAGCTAGTTACTAAGATGCAAGATACTGCATAGCACTTGTTTCTGTTGTTAGATTATAACTTGCTTATCTTGGGATCTGTATCTTCAGGGTCCATCTGGGTAGGATAGCTTCATTTCCAAGCTAAGATGTTATTATTCAATATAACAAATCTTTACATTTTGCCATTAAAAAATGAATTTTAAGTAAGTCTTTTAGGGCCTTACATAAAGAACTACGTCTTCTGGAAATTTTTACCCTGATTTCAGGTAGTAAAGGAATATGTTGTAGGACCAGGAAGATTGTAGAATCCATCAATCCATACTACAAAAGAGTCTATCTTTTTATATTATTATTTTTGATTACCAGAATGTTAGTCAATTAGCTATAGCAATGGGATTTAATTTTTCTATAGCTGAAAAGTCAGTCCCTCTTTTTGGGCTCCCTGCTCAGCAGGGAATCTGTTTCCCCCTATTCCCCTCCCCTTGCTCCTTCTCTCTCTCTTGATCTCTCTCTCTCTCAAATAAATAAATAAAATCTTTTTAAAAAAATACTACCTAAGAAATCAAAAAGGATCAAAATGATAATTATACTACTAGGTATATACCCCAAAGATACAAATGTAGTGATCCAAAAGGGCAACTGCACCTCAATGTTTATAGCAGCTATATCCACAATACCCAAACTGTAGAAAGAGCTCAGATGTCCATCAATAGATGAATGGATATAGAAGATGTGGTATTACTCAGCCATCAAAAAGAATGAAATCTTACTATTTATATCAACGTGGATGGAATCAGAGGGCATTATGCTGAGTGAAATAAGTCAATCAGAGAAAGACAATTATCATACAGTTTTACTCATGTGCAGAATATAAGAACAGAGCAGAGGATCATAGGGGAAGGAAGGAAAACTGAATGGGAAGAAATCAGGGAGACAAACCATAAAAGACTCTTAATTATAGGAAACAAACTGAGGATTGCTAGAGGGGAGGTGGTTGGGGGATGAGGTAACTGGGTGATGGGCATTGAGGAAGGCACATGATGTGATGAGCACTGGGTGTTATATGCAACTGATGAATAACTGAACTCTACATCTGAAACTAATGATGGCTATCTGTTGGCTAATTGAATTTAAATTTAAAAATAGAAAAAAATAAAATGTAATTTGAAAAATAAAATAAAATCTTAAGAAATAAAAATAAAAACATCATAATCAAAATAATGGCAATTTGTTTTCAACTTAAATTGTAGATAAATAATTAATATCTCTAACATATTAAGTGTTTCTAAAATAAGAAAAAGCTGATGGTCCTATAAAGATTAGCTGTGGAAATTAATAGATAATTCATAGAAATAAGAACTGCAAATGGCTTTAACCATGTGAATAAGTATTCAACTCAGTCATAATAAGAGAATATGCAAATTAAAACTATGGTAAGAGAGCATTTTTTATATATTAACTTGGAACAAAATCAAGAAATGTACTCTGTTGGCAAAACTGGGAAAAGAGGCAATTTCATATATCTTTAGGGAGAATACAACATAGAGCAATTGCTATTGAAAATAATTTGGAAATTCCTAGCAAAATTATACAGTATTTATATTTTGACCCAGCAATCTAAGTTGCTGGAATCTATCTCACAGATATACTGGCAAAAAAAAAAAAAAAAAAAGGGTTTTGCATAAGACTATGTATTGCAGGAATATTTGTTACAGCAATTTAAACAGACATCAGTAGGAAGCTGGTTGACTTACATCCACACTATGGATTACCATATAGATATAAAAATGAATGAGAAATAGCTCTAAATACTACTAGAGATCAACCTTAGGGTGAAAAAAGCAAGGTAAAAAACCAAGGGTATTATATAATATATATAATATGCTACCATTTACCTCTTAAAAACTACCCTAATGTAGTTTATATGTGTGTATAATATTAAAAAATGAAAAGAAACAAACATTTTAAAAATATATATCTATGTAAGTGAAGGAGAAATTAATTTCAAGCAAGTAGGGGTGGATGCTAGACTTCAAATATCCCTTGTTTTGATTTTCAAATTGTGAAAATATTTTACATTTTTAAAAAAATTATTTTATTTTTTAAATTTTCAAACTATCTTAAGAAACCTTGAGAAAATGAAACAAATGAGCCTCTCTGCATATACAGTGGATAATAATATACCCACACAGAGGGGAACTGTACTATCTTTAAAAAACACATCAGAGATTTACCACCAATACATATATTCGAAGGACAAAAGTCAAAAAGAGCTAGATATAAGTTGAGTTGTTCTGGAAATCATATTGTTCCTAAGTGCTGTTTATATTATAAGTCTGACACCATTGTATCTAATTATCAGGAAAAATAAATAAATAACTGTAGTTCTACCATAGCCCAAATCCTTTAGAACTGGGATTCTCAGTTTGGTTGTTAAGACACAGATTAAAAAGTGTAAAAGACTAAGTAAAACTCCGTGATCATGAGTTCGGGTTTGAAGTACAACTGTGACTCTTGATATTCCTTATCTTTCATTCAAAGAAATAAAAGAGCTCATTGGAGAAATGGCTGCTTTCAGGTCTGGGCTGGAACTAAAGCTGAGCCTGAAATGTTTTGTTAGGATAGACACAAAGAAGGCTAAAGATTTTCGTAGAGCTCATCAGGAGAACTCAAGAGCCAACTTATGGAGATTGCCACTTACTGACCAAAAATGAGACAACTTGAACATCAATAGGATAAACAACTAAAATGGTTTGAAAACCATGATGTATGTCAGTCATGAGTTCATAAACATTCCAGATAAAGTTTAAAAATTCCAAATAAAATATTGCTCAATTAAAGTTTTTGAAAACTGGCAAACAACCAAAAATGGTAAATAAAAATATGTGAGCTTTATCACTGATAGCCAACAGACATTTTTTAAAAAAAGATTTTATTGGGATCCCTGGGTGGCGCAGCGGTTTGGCGCCTGCCTTTGGCCCAGGGCGCGATCCTGGAGACCCGGGATCGAATCCCACGTCGGGCTCCCGGTGCATGGAGCCTGCTTCTCCCTCTGCCTGTGTCTCTGCCTCTCTCTCTCTCTCTGTGACTATCATAAATAAATAAAAATTTAAAAAAAAGATTTTATTTATTTAGTACATGAGGGACTCAGAGAGAGAGAGGCAGAGACATAGGCAGAGGAAGAAGCAAGCTCCATGTAGGAAGCCTGATGTGGGACTCCATCCTGAGACCCCATATCATGCCCTGAGCCAAAAGCAGATGTTCAACTGCTGAGCCACCTAGGTGTCCCACCAACAGACATTTTATTCATCAAGTTAATCTAGCTATTAAATGAGGAAGAAATGATAACATGGCAAAACCACTATTTGACAACCCCTAAATGAAGTTATAAATTGACAGTGTACATAGCTCTTTGCACCATAAAAATAGAGGTAACCAGGCATATGCTCCTGATAGAAGAACAATGAGAATACCTCTGAAGTAGTCTTGCCAAAAAAAAAAAAAAAAATGAACTGAATATGATTAAGTCTCTAGGTCCAACCAACTAGCAACACAGATAAGAGTGGGAAGACCACTGGAGAATGTAGAAGGGAATCAGCAAAATCCTGATAGTTGGAAATTCCCCTGGATAAATAACCCAATTTCTTCTATAGTTAAGTTGCAAGAGGAAAAAAGCTGGAGGCGGAACCTGTAGGTCATAGACACATAAACCATTTGCACTGTTGGGAATTTTATTCAATTCAGATTTAAATAGCAAAGCACAAAACATTTTAAAATTAGAAAATTCCTAAAAATGGTAACAAGTGAAACAATTAGAACTTGAACACTTACTGGATATATCATAGAATCAAGGAGTTATTGGTAATTCTTTAGATAATTTTATTGTGTTTTGGTTAAAAAGAGTTTCTTTAAGAGATGTATATGGAAGGATTTACAGAAGAAATAACAGCCAATGGAATCGTTTCAAAATAACTCAGGAGGGATGAGGTATATCTGAAAAATACTGACCCTGGATTAGTAGTTGAAATTGAGTAATGATTACATAGGGTTTCATAAAACTCTTCAGACTACATTAAAAAAAAAAAAGGTTAGAACAATATGCCTGGTAATCTTGAAGGACAAATGGTATTTAAATTAGAGGTTAGAGGAAAGTGTCTTAGCAATGAATAAAAGTATAAAAGTGGAAGCAAGCACAATTTAGAAAACAATTCATTTGTATGATTGTTGCTTAGCATTTAAAGAACAGAGGAAATACAAGGTCAATGGTAGGCCGAGGTCAGATCTTGGAGGATTCTGTACCCCTGAAAAAAGCTGTACTATATTGCAAAGGGAGTAGGGAGCCATTGAAATTTTTTAGGCAGGAGAGAGCATCACTGGAATTGGATTTAGAAAGGCCAGGTAGCATCTGTGAGAACTGACTGACGTGAGGAGAGGCAGTGGCAGAGCAGGCTGTCAGAGTAATTGAGGAAAAAAGTAAATGAAGATAAAATTGACGGAACTTAGTGATTGGATATAAGAGATGGAAATTAGAAGTCTAGGATGACTTTCAGATATTTGGTTTTGTTACCTGTATGAGTGGGGATTAAATTAAATTAAAATAAAATAGAATAAATTATTCAGGGTTTTGGAGACGCTTAATGCATCTTGAACTAATAAGATGCCTGGGTACTACAAAACAAGAACTATAAATCACAACCAAGAGGTCACCAAGTGACAGGTGTTCACTTGTTGGAAAAATCAACAGTCACAAAACGTGGTTCTTTGAATCATGCGATTGTGAAGGCAAATAGACATTTAAATGTTCTGAGCCCTGACTTGCATTTCTGACAGTGCAGATGACAGTATTTCTTTCAATCCTTTAGTAAAAGCAGACCAAAAAAATGTTAAGTTCTGGATTAGCAAAATGACATTTCTATTTCACCCAAGTAGATAGATAAAGAGAATTAAGAAGACACTTACCCTGATGAGCACTGAGTAATGTATAGAATTGTTGAATCATTATATAGTGCACCTGAAACTAATATAAAAAATGACATTTCTAACTGATAGACACTTAATAGTGTTGGCATTTAAGTACATAGTGAATTCTACTGATTTACTATAATTTTCTGAATTGCTCTCTCTAAAAGGTCATGTTTTCAATAGCTATCTTCTGCTCTGTCCTCTGGGTTAGTATGAAAATATATTCTAAATATTAAAATCATGATTCTGGAAGTTAAAAGTGATAGATAAAACAGTATAGCAGCATAAGTTCCTAAAAGGATCTATAGCAATATGATAAGTTCCACTACTGAGTCACTAATTTTGATGGCTCCAGAAATAGAAGGGGAAATCTACAAGATGTATATGGAATCTACATTCAGATATTAAAAAGTTATGGAAAAATATCCTCTGCTCTCTGGAAACTGTTTGCTATGGACACACACACACACACTCACACACATACACACACACTAACACACATACACACACCACTCACACAGAATGATCTGAAATTATGACAAATATTTGGTTATTTTCATTTTATATAAATAAATGTTTATTTAAACACAGAAAATGTACCCCTGAAGCACTTACCCAGAACATTTTAAGCATCAGAAAACTATTCTATTCACTAAAATAAAAAAGATAGATTACAATATTTTTCAAGCTTCAAATAAAAACCTTAAGCCATTGTCTAAATTTTTTTCCTTTTACAGAGGAAGTTTTGAAATAGTCTATACTGATATTATTCTAAGAACTGCTAAGAACAAAGACTATATATTACAATATGGTTGGATACTATCTTTTAGACTCAGCATAAGATGTTCAAGTAGCACTGGCTATCTGATAAGTGGCATTTTGTCATGCAATCAAGATAATAGTAGCTATTACAATATAATAAGTAATATTCTGGGTTCTGTGATGGTGAGAAGATAAACCTCAATTTCTGTAACTTCTATTCTTTGACATAATTATGTATGAGTTTCCCACTCTCCATTTCAAACCTTTAAAAATATAAATGCTATATATACTAAAGATTTCTTCATGGCTCATTTTCCTCTTGTTTAAGGCCTTAAGCTCTGCATGTCAGCTACGTACCAAGCAGCTGTTGCTAGGATGTATCTGTTTCCATAGCAATAGATGAACTCTTCAAATGCATCCAGAATTCCTCCTCTTCTTTGCTACCCCTGTATCCCTTGTCCATATGTAAATCAGTGTCCAAATCTCTGTGACAGAATTATTTGGAACGATAGTATCCTGCATTTAACATCTATGTACATATAGTATGGCATAATCTTGACTTTATTTTTCCTTTAAGCTCTGCATTCTTTTCCCTAGCTGTATAGACTGCAGAAATTCCTATGACCTGTGGATTAACCTGGTGCCAAATTAATAAAGATCAGAAACATTTTCTGCCTGACTCTTTCCTTTCTTCTTAAAAAAATGGAACCAAGAGTATGTTACAAAAATACTAGAGGTTTCATAGATTTCAGCCAGTCCATTTTGGACTCAAGTCTCAAATTCTATGTATCAGTTGAGGTGGACCCTTCAGAAGTATGTTTGGGTTTCCCAAAGTTTTTGAGTTCTTGGTGAGAAATGTCATTATAGTTTCTCTGGCTGTATTGAGGCTGTACTCTGGCTGTACATGTGATAGCTCTTGCTGGATCTAGATCTTCACTACAGATCTTACTTACTGATGCTGTTGTTCAGGAGCTTAAAAACCAGCAGGTTCAATAACTTCACTCAGCCAACTGACAGAAGTTCCTGAAGAAATAGAGAAGCAATAAAGCTATAACTAGACACCTTTTATTAGGCTCTGTAATCCCTGCCAAGTGCTAAACAGACTGAGAACTTTGCAATATCTGAATCTTTTTTTTTTTTTTTAAGTAAAGAAAAGTAGAGCTAAAACATCTCTACAAGTAACATTTCGATAGACTCTTGGAAATAAACCATTGTTTGGGGTAACATAGACATGACCCTGGTTTCTTTACACAATTTCACACTTCCTGAGGGTAAACAACATAATTTTCTGTTTCATGTTGCTATTTAGATGCAGGCTCTCTCTTTTGTGTAAAAAAGCATTCCCATTTCATGAGGTGCCTAGGAGGGGCCACAGTTGGTTAAGCATCTGTCTCTTGGTTTTGGCTCAGGTCATGATCTCAGTGTGGTGAGATCCACTTGCCTAGTGTGGGGCTTCATATTGAATGCAGAGCCTACTTAAGACTCTATCTCCCTCTCCCTTTGCCCCTTCCCACTGTACTCTCTAAAACCAGTCAATCAATCAATCAATCGTTAAAAAAAAAAAAAAAAAAAAACAATTCCAGCTTCTCCACCTAGCCATCTTTCCTAGAGATAGGAGGAAAGAAACACAATGTTTAAACAATGTATTCTTACACTCCGACTGTCTATGATAAAAGAACATATATTGATTACACAAGTATTAAATTCATTAACAATTACTCACTCATTATATTTTCCAATAAAAATACATTGATTTTTGTATTATGTCTCTGGCATCACTATTACCTAAAGAGAAAAAGAAATAGTAACTTTGGAAATTATCTTCCTAATACAATTTATCTTTTATAAAATCCATTTAGAGATACAAAATAATATTTTTAAAAATATTTATTTATTTGAGAGAGAGGACAGAGAGAGACTGTGCTATTAGGAGGAGGGTCAGAGGAAGAGGGAGAGAGTTTCTTCAAGTAGACTTCCTGTTGAACACAGAGCCTTGCCACTCTATCTCACAATCCATGAGATCATGACCTGAGCTGAATCCAAGAGTCAGATGCTTAATAGACTGAGTCTTCCAGGCGCCCCACAAAATGATATTTCGATCCTATTTATGTAAACATATTAGCAAAGAAGTTGGAAAGATGTAGCAACATGTTAGGAAAGATTCTATCATCTTTTTTCTTATCTATGACTTCTTCAATGTTACTTTGGCAAAGGGAAATAAAAAACAAGTTGTATTTTTAAAAAATACCTACTGCCTAATTTATAATTGTCATTTAATAATTTCCCCAAATTTGCATCAGATATATTAGAAGCAGAATCCTCTCCCAATTATGGATTTGACTAAAATTGTTAACAGAGAAGAGCTTAGGAAGTGACTTCTGTGTCTTCTCAGTACGATCATGAACTACAACTGATTCTAAACAGCTGGTGATTGTTTTTGCCAACATTTGACATCCTGATGTCTTATGTCATGTCCATTTCTGCTCTGTTCTCATTAGGAGAAAACAGCAGAAGATAATTTTCAGTACTGATTATGTTCCTTGCAATGAATTAAATTAAGAAAAAAAATGAAACTATCCCAGATTATTCGATAAATGTTCCTGAAATTTTTATTCTGTATTAATTTTTATACCAAATATAGAAAAAGAAAATAATGTTTTAGAAATCCTGAATTCAAATTACTTTCCAAATACAATGTTTCACTCATGTCCAATCATTCATTAAACAAATGTGTAGACCTATCACACCCCAGACTTTGGCTAAGCACTTAGGTCCTTGAGATGAGTCACGTATGGTCTTTGCCTTCAAAATTCCTTGCCTTCAAGGAATTTTGTTCAGTGTTTTTACAATAGTGTTTATTACTATACTACATATATGAAATAATAATGACTATAATAAATATAATCTTTTAATACTTTTTTATTGTAAGATAAAAATTATATATAAAATTAGAAGGAAAGACATAGAGTTAGTAATATAGATGATTTAGAATTAGTTTCAAAGTCCTAAAATGTTCCCTTGTTTTTTAAAAATTGCTCTAATGAAATCATATTTTATGCAAAGATTGATGAAAACAATGATGAAATATCTATATAATGGATGTAATTCATCTTTAATATAATATAGAAGTAAACTTAGCAACTTATAAATATACTTACAAAATGTTGTGATATATATCACGATATGCTTTTAAAAATACATCAAAATTATAACAATAGTTATCACTGATGGTTTTACAGATGATTTTTTTCATTTTGTTTATTTTCTACATTTTTATAATAAACACGTCTAAACATTTCAAGTTATATAAAATTATTTTAATAGAGATTAAATATTAGAATAAAAGAGAAACTCTGTAAGTTTTAGAAAGCCTAAAAGTAGAAAATTGCTAGAAGATAAATCTGGCAAAAAAGAAAAAGAGAGAAAGAGGAAGGAAGGAAGGAAGGAAGGGAGGGAGGGAGGGAGGGAGGGAGGAAGGAAGGAAGGAAGGAAGGAAGGAAGGAAGGAAGGAAGGAAGGAAAGAAGGAAGGAAGTTCTCCTTAGATGACTTGAGTAGCCTCTTTTGACTTGAGAAGACTTAGTGCTTTACCCCAGCACCAGATATTCTGAAAATAGGAAACACTCTGTCTTGATTACATATTTGTACTAGTAAGTAACCAAAAACTTCTGTCTCAGCTTGGTGCAAGGTATCAAGAGATTCCCATGCTTTTAAAACCATAAGACCATGTCTGAATCCTAAGTAAAGTAAAAACAACAGGGATATTTGTGTGAACACTTCATCAAAACCACAACAGAGGAAAAAAAAAAAACCCACAACAACACAGTTTTACCATGACTTTAATGAGAACTAGTCAACATGGATGTTACTGGTCAATATATGTTTAAAAATAAATCACACATGGAAGTCAAGGTGGAGTTGTGTGTGTGTGTATATATATATATATATATATATATATATATATATATATTTGCAAGGAAACATTCATATCTTAGTTAATAGGAATGAAACTTTATAAATGATAATCCAATTCAATATTAAAATTTCAGTTCTGTTGATGATTTATCTTAAAAAGTACTCTACAAAAACTCTTGTCACAAAATAACCTTATTATTTTATTTGAGAATGACCTAGATCTTGACTCCCAAAATACAGAGCAAGGATTCTTGCCTCTAGGTCTTTTGTTCTTGTTATTTGTTTTGCCAGGAATAATCTGCCTCCAAATTTTGCCTAGAAATGATCTCTCTGTTCTTTAAAGCTCAATCTCATTGTATTCATTTCTAGAACTCTTCAGTGCATGAAACAAGTCCAGGACATAGTAAGAAACAAATAAATATTTGATGAATGAACTAGTAATTGAAATGTTAATTCCATATGGCTTTCCCTTCAGATAAAAGTATTTTTGCCTACCTCCAAATACCTCTAAAGTTGTGTTGGCATTTTTCATAGGTTACTTAAAACACTGTCTGATACTACTGTTTTGTTCTTCGATAGGTTCCTCCCCTATGAGTGGAAAGACTATGAGTAATTATTGTTTAAATCCTTGATTTTATTTAAGGAATTTACCTCCAGGAGAAAAAAAGAGGCAGTTCTAAGTAAAATAGAACAGAAAGGTGATATAGAATGGCAATCAGAATGGAAATAAATTTTTAAATGTACTAATATGTTTCTGGAGTTTTGTCCAAAAATCTTATTTAAATAAGTCTACATTATCTCAATTGATTTGGAAATAGGAATAAAATATTTACCAAATATGTGACTGAAGAGAAACTTGATGTGAGTGTGAATAAATCAGATAGCAGAATTCATATAAAAAAAGTTTTTGGAATGCAAGGATTTGTGGAAATCAAACACACTAGAATTTAACTGTTATAGTTTTATAGGACTACATTCACATCCAGACAGAACAACTGTATAAATTCCAGTTCTGTGTGGTTTTGATTTAGCAGTAGCTTGCATAAAACCAACTTAGTTGGGTTTTTCTACATTAAAATGAATACATGCCAAAAACAGGATGTGAATGTTCAAAAAACGGTTGTAATCCTACAATAAAGGGATAATTTATACAACAGGAAGATGATATCATACTTACTATGATAAGAATACCCTGAATAATTATACTCAGTTCTTAAAAGAGTTACAGAAACATGGAGAGCAAGAACAGGGGAGATGGGCCCCAGAAACCATATCATACAGAATTATTGGATGAGCTCAGAATACTTAACCTTGAGAGTATAGAAGACATGATGGCTCATTGTCTTCAATTATTAGAGGAATTACCATGAAAGATATTACCATAAATTATCATGAAAGAATGAAGTTCATAGAAAGAAAGATTAGGGCCCAAGTTAAAGCAGGAATATAAAGGATCAGAGCTGTCAGGTCAGACTCAACTGATCCTGGGTATATGAGGGTTCCCCATCATTGAAAGTGCCCACATCACTGATGAAGGGACCACATAGTGTATACTACAAGAATAGGAGCACCATATGAATGATTTAAATAGGTAATCCTAAAGCAACTTTCCTTGCAAAGATGAAATTCTAACGTAAAGTACTTACAGCATAATTTGCTAAGTGAGCTCCTAAGAAGACTCTGTCTCAGCAGTCCCCTATATTAGATCCTGTCAAGATTAGGGATCTTCCTTCTTAAAGTTCTCTTGCTCCTTCAAAATATCTACCACATAGAAATAACTATAAGATTTTCTCCGCAGTCTCTCTTTATGTTGCAATGTGGCAGAAAATGGAAATCACTCAATAATTTATAGTGACTGAAAACCTCAAACAAAAAGAGTCAGGCTGCCAGAAATAGATGAAAGAATTAGAGATGCAACATAAGGAATGAAAAAATAACAGGACAAGACACCAAAATATTATCATTTAATGATGAGGAACAACAATCCTATCAAAGCTGTGCATTGAAAACCAGGGACAAGTGAAATGGACTTGATGTTCATAAAATAAGTGGGCAAATAAAGATGAAATTTGGAATGAAATTTAATTTCTATGTAGTCTCCTTCTAGCTGCTGGTAAAATGAGTTGGGGCTCCTAATAAATATTACTTTCCCTCATCTTTCAAGAAAATACTAGAACAATTCATTGGCATCAACTTGGCTGAAGTTATTTCCTTAACACAGTTTCTAGTTGGAGTTTTCAGATGGGTAAGGGCATGGAGTGAATACATAGACCAGAGACATCAAGAGTTAATAAACTCTTGAGAACTGAGTTATTCCTGATATTACAAAATCTTTTGTCTCTTATCATTCTATTATGGAAAAGGCACAAAGATTGGGATCAGGTAACTTGGATCTGAGTCCCAACAACTCTGTTCACCAGCTGTATGATATTGCTCAAGACATATAATTTTTATGAGAGTTGGTTTCATCTTATGTGGAGGAAAAATACTCTTATGAAGGAGTATTTTGTTTTTAGCTTGCATTCTAAAAGCGTAACTTGGAAACACAATAGTAAACTCAGCTTTGCAACATGAAGTATTACTTTTAAAAGTTATAAGATGTATGCAAGCAAAAATTGTCTGCATTAAATCTTAAATTGCATTTTTAAAGCACTCTCTTAAACATTCTCCTAATGTATCTAAAGAAATAACACAGTTTCAAGCATCTTGGTTAGCTGGCTCTGCATATTGGTTTGATTGGGTTCCATAGTTATTATTCTTTTATATTAATTATATTATTATATATAGCATATAAATATTATTATATTTGACATCCTATAATTTATCCAGCAGCCCTAATTATATGCCATATTTTGTCACACAGCATTTTTTCTGAACACATTACTGTGTCAGTTTTAAAGGACATTCAAATCAATATAATATTATATTATAATGTTAATAATAATATAATACTGCTTCCCTCAGATAAACTAGAAAATATAGCACCACCATCTATTCACGATACACTCTACATTTGCTCAAAGTCATTGTATATACACAGTAAAGCCTGAAGCATTCTTAACTTTAACAGGTACTGTAGAATATATTACTATGCACTTTGCATTATGTCATGAAAACAATGAATGAAAACAAATATAGAGTAAACTAGATTATGAGTGGAGGGAAAGAACGCAAACTAACTTGAGAAGGTAAACTGTTTGAAAGAAGTTAAAACTATATTAGATCCATGTGGCTATAAAAAATAAATTCTATTTTTTCTACACTAATTCCAGTTTGTTTTTCATTTTTTAAATCTACTAACTTCATTTCTAAGAGGTAATTAACTAGCAGAAACAAATTAGGTGCTAGTTCTGGTACTATATATAAGTAACTAAATAAATGTAAGGTTCTTTTTATAATTGTGTCATTCAGAGCTTCATAATTCCCCAATTTTATTTACTTTCTAAGAAGTTTTACTGTATCAATATTTCCCTAAATATAGAGATGATTTATATTTATACCAGATAATTGGACAACGGTCTTATTTGAAGTTTTGCTGATGTAAAAGGCTTATGGATTGCTCTTTACCTAAGCAAGTGATACTTACTCCTCCTCAAATGAATTAGCAAATGTATCAAAAGAATCTTGTGTCACGAATTCACATAAAAATATGTGTTTGTCAGTCTTTAGGGACTGTTATATTATAACAGTTATATTATAAGTTCTTCAGAAGAACTGGAGAGATGTATGCAAGCAAAAATTGTCTGCATTAAATCCTTAAATTGCATTTTTAAAGCACTCTCTTGAACATTCTCCTAATGTATCTAAAGAAATAACACAGTTTCAAGCATCTTGGTTAGCTGGCTCTGCATATTGGTTTGCCTCAAAAATAATTCACAACTAAAGGATGAATAGTAAAGAGTTTGTGCTGTCCTTAGGTTTGATTAGGACTGCACTCCAAACTGTTTATCACAGATGGATGGATGGATGGGTGGATGGATGGATAGATGGATGGATAGGCAGACAGACCAAACAATTTTAATCCATAAAATGGGTAAAAGCAATAATTGAAAGTTGGCAGAGATGTTTCCATAGTCAGAGATTTTTATTCATTCTGAAGTGAGTAACACTGAAAGAAACTGTGAATTAGAATTTCATGTATTCTTCGGAACAGTGCCTCTTTTACCCGTGAGACTTGGCTTTCCTTAAATGCTTTGTCAACTTAATTTCACTGTAAATCCTGACATGGTATGAGTTTTCCTACAGCATAAATTGGTTAATAAAATAAATCACTGACATTTCCCTGAAATGTAATTCTCTGTGTGTCAACTTTTATCATAACTGTACTGAAACCTCTGATGTTGCTTAGCATTGTGTAAAACAATTACACATCATTATACTTGGCAACTGGAAATCTTGCTGTCCAGACTTTGGAACTAAATAATTTCAGGCAAATGCTTGATAAATGCTTTACTATTCAAAATTTCCCTACTCATTGTCTAAAATCCAGGATCCAATGGATTTGAATGTCAATATATTCCTTTTATATCTGACATTACTATTGAAAATCTCATTAACCTCCCTCAGGAAATAAAGAGACTTGACTGTTAAGATATATAGAGATATAGATAGATATCCACAAAGAGATGTAAATATCTTTGTGTTGACAGAATCATAAGGTGACCTAATGATGCATTTGGAAAGACTACAGAGAAAAGAAATTGCCAAATCTCCATCATAGTAAAGATCAAGCTCAACATATCCTGAATGCCAATTACTACATAGGGAACACAATTCCAATAATTACCTGGTGTCCATAGCACAAAAAATACGTTAAACTGATCAGCAATTTCAGTCACATAATAATCATTGGAATAATCCATTCTAATATTTTTTAAAGTGATAGGTGCCTTTTATTTATTTGCACTGTAAAAAATATGTATTCACATATGTTTCCTATTGCAAACATTCCCCAGGCTGGCTTTTCCTCCCTAGTTTAACTGAAAAAAATTACTCTTTATATCTTACTGCTAACGTAGAAATGTTTGGAAACTGGTCAAAGCGAATGAATATTATTAAAATTTCTTTTATCGACCTAAAGATGATATATCTTATCTAATGAAAAAGGTGTCATTTTATCAATGTGAAGGGTAAATTTAATTTAAAAGGCAACTCTTAAATAGTAATCAAAGAGGTTGCAATTTCATATATAAAGCAACTATCACAAAAAGAAATGGAGGTTGTTCAGAAGTAATTTATTAGATTTGGGACAATTGGGATTTCTTAGGCTAAACTAATGCTATTGATTCCTAAATTTATTTCATTGTAACAGAAATTGTTATGTATACTATGAGTGCTTTAGAATATACTAAGGCTTCCTTTGAGACCAGGTCTTGATTGATTTTCTTGGGAATGTTCTGCGTGTGGTAAAAATTAATTTATATTATCTTTCTTGGATGCAGATTCTCTCTATATCTTTAAGATCAGTCCTGTAAATCATTTTTTAATTTTCTGTATCTTGTACTTTTTTGAGATTTACTTATTTCTCTTGTAACTGGCTCTTATTATGTGTTACAATCTATAAACATAGAAACAAATTCAAAAATGTAAAATTATTTTAATACAATTAAAATATAAGGGAATAGATTTCCATGACTGAAGTGGAGGACAATGTTTCAAGTGTAAAACCTACTTCCAGTTCCAACCATGATGGAGCGACTTACCCAATACCTTCCATAAACAAAATACATAAAGCATCCATTTTCAGGCATTGAACATCAGGCATTGAAGGCCTGTGATGCTTGAGAGAAAGGAAACACACAAAATGATGTCAACATTCATTTTGGCTCTCTGGGTGATGGCAATTGTCAAGCTGTAGCCCAGGGAAGTAGAGCCTCCCAGAGGGAAGAAATAGAAATCGGGTTCCAAGGAGGCTGGAGTGCCTGGAATTAGGGTAGGAATTTCTCAGAAGAGCTGATTAAGATATATCCATATTTTTAATTTTGGCCACAGAGTATTCATATCAAAGGCAAGACTGCAAGGCAGGCAAGATATAGATTGTTTCCTGAATGAGATTTAGGAGATCACATAGTGTTGGCAGAGGTTGTAGCCCTGATCTAAAGTGAAGAAAGCACTGAACTGGAGAGGAAAAAAAAAAAAAAAAAAAAAAAACCTTGGGTAAATATTGCTGCAGATCATTTAATACTGGAATCTCAAGGCTGAAAAAAATGAATTCTTTGGGTATCTGTGCAAAAACATTATGTAACTGTTATAATAAGATTATAAGAATAAGGGTGGCTTTATATATCTGCCCAAGTGCATTCATTTCTGGGAACAGTGAGGCAAAGATAGCTCAACCTCAGCACTACTCATATTTTGGGTCAGGTGTTTCTTTGCTGTGGGAGAACTGCCTTGTGACTCTACCTACAAGACTCCATAGTACACTGACCTCCTTTCATCCAAAAATGACACCAGATGCCTTATATCTTTGCCATGGCCTGAATGTTTATGTCTTTCTACAATTCATGTGTTTAAATCCTAACCTCCAAGGTGATGGTATTAGGAGGTGACTAACTAGGTCATGAGGTTGGATCCCTCATGATGGGGATTAATACCTTTATAAAAGAAGCTCCCCAAAATTGCCTTGTCTCCTTCCATATGTGAAGACACAGTGAGAAGGTGCCCGCTAAGAACCAGAAAATGGGCCCCCCTAAGATACCAAATCTGTCAGTGTCTTGATCTTATGCTTACCAGCCTCTAGAACTAAGGTTAAAGACTGTTGCCATGAAGCTACCTAATTTAAGGTATTTTTTTTATAGCAACCTGAATGAACTAAGACAATCTCTGTGGTAGAGGCTGGAGTAAAAATTACCTTCTCATTCAGAACTACTAAGCCAGAGTAATAAAGTACAGAGGAAAAGTATGACTAGGAGTCCTCTACTGGGATGACATACAATCCGAAAAATGAAAGAACTCTGGCGAGTCATTCTTAAGTAGCTTGAGTCATTCTTAAAAACAGAACTCAGCAACAGAATGCAGATAGCCAAGTAATTGGAGGACATGTCATAGTCAAATCTGATGGCTTATGATTGTTGACCGTTTTCTAATAATATGGAATAAATCTAAGCAATCATGGGATATATGTCATGGAAGATAAAAGCTGTAAGTTTGGAAAAACTAAACTAACACTTTAATAAGTAAAAACTGTGAGATAGTAAAAGGAAATAAATGATTAAATGTATACAATTTCCTCATATTTCTTACAGGAAATCTGACAGTCACTTCTTGTAATGGATAAATCAATGATGAATGGTGTAAGCCAATGAGATAAACATTAAAATATAAGAAATAAAATCTGTTAAAGGAAGGGGGCAGAAGCACAATTGTGTTGATTTTCTCATCTTTCAAAATAGGACATTAATAGATGCACCTCCAGTGGTTATACCAAAAGATCAAGAGTTAGGTGTTACAGATGTAAAGATCCATAGAAGAGTAAAAATAATGAACCTTAAAAACATATTCACATACATTCTCACACATTCACTCTGCCTGCCATACAGAAAACAAAATGGATAAAGAAGGAAATCCAAATAGTAAAAATAAAAGCATAGGGAACATTCTAACAGAAAATAAAACAAGATTTAAAACTTACTACTAATTATCCCAGTTTTATCAGGAAATTTAAATGGAGGATAAACTCACTTATTGAGAAAAGATCCATACCTGACTGCATAAACCAAAACAAGCTACCCATTTTGTGCAAATAACACAATTAAAACCAACGTCTCAGATTACAGGTAGAAGGGTAAACATGTTAAGTCAAGCAAGTAATAACAAAAAGAATAATGAAATTTCAACAACAATAATAATAAGTTTGATTTTTTGGTAGTTAGGTAATAAGTAGATGAACATAGGAAATAAAAATGGGTTTGTTCTCTGAAATAAAAAGCTTCAAACATTAAAATAAACAACCATAATGGTAGTAATAATCATATTAAATTACAGCAGATAACGGTAAATAAATCAAGAGAGAGTCTGCATTTATAAATTTATATAGATAGGTAGATTTGACATCTCTACAATATTGAGTCTCTTAGAAAGCAAAATGTCATAAAATATATTTAAACGTCTTTGAGTATTCTTAGAGGAGTGTTTATCTCTTTTGTATTAGTAAAAAGAAAATTAGACTGTTTTTTAATTGCATAAATCTTTTGGTACAACAATCCAACATTGAGTTCTGTCTTACAGAAATCAATCAGTGTGTTATGTAACACATTCTGCCATGGATAGAATATTTCAAGTCAAATGTATATGTGTCCACAAGTGGATGGCTGCATGAATTATGGTATATCCAACAAGAAACTACCAAAAACAATAAGTTCTATAAAATCTATCAGGGGCTTCATTTTAAGCTGCAGATTTACATATAGTGGATAGTTTCTAAACATACAAACAACACAATATCCACATTCTATACATGCTCGTGTCTGTTTGATTAATCATAGAGCAACTTGTGGAATATATACACCACCTGTCAATAGTGCTTATTTCCGGTAGAGAGATTTTACAGGTTTGGTAAAAACATTTTAATTTTTTTCTGAAAGACTTTCTTAATTCTTCAATTTGTTGTATAAAGCAAGTATAACGTTGGCAATTTAAAATATAAAGCCTCAAGACCTCAGATGCAAATTAATAAAAGACTGTTCCCTGAAAGCCCCATTAGTTAAGGGTGAACTTAGAGACACATAGTGCTATTCACGATCAGGAAGTGGTAACTTGCTGCTGCAGTTCTGTGTGGGGTTTTTCTGTCTTCCAGGTTAGAATAGGCAAATTTTGCATGTAAAGAACCAGACTGTAAACACTGTATGCTTGGCAAGTCATATGGACTGTGTCACAACTACTCAACTCTGTGGTCTGAAAGCAACCAGAGGCATAAAGTAAACAAATGACAGTGGCTGGGTTCTAGTCTACTTTATTTGCGGACACCAAAGCTAAATTTCGTATGATTTTTATGTGTCACAAAATATCCTTCTTTTGGTATTTTTTCTACCATTTAAAAATGTGAAGATCATCCTTAACTTATGGGCTGCCCCCAGGTGAGCTCTGGATCATAGTTTCCAAAACTTTTAGGGAATACAAGTGGAAGTAGAAATCTACCTACTGGAATGGAGTCCTGTTGCCCAAGCCAAAGCCTTTGGGACCCGGGGGAGCTGGTACAGAACTTACGCAAGATTGGAGGTTATCTTCCTACATGATATCTTCCCATGTTCCTTCTGGATGAAATACACTTGATTACTTTATCAGCTTTAATTCTATACTTAGCCTCATTGTTTGCCAGAAGAAAAAAAAAAAAAAAAAAAAAAAGCTCCAATCCTAAGAGAAAGAAATGCATTAGGCTATGCTATCTCTCACTGTGTGGAATTGCGAAAATGACATTCTCCGAACAACTACACCCAGAAAATGGAAGTTGTAATGGGTTAGAAGAGAGGAAGGAAGCCCTCTTTTAGGTAATAGATCTCCCCTGAGAAAGGCTGTGTGAGCTGTAGGATGGGTGCTGCCTGCCAGGAGAGACAATGGGTGAGGTACAAGGGCAAGAGAGGTGGTGTGGTCACTTGGCTGTAGAAACAAATGAGACAAAACAATATATTCAATTGTTTGCCTCAGACTGCATCCTGATTTTACCAGTAAGATTAAAACTGAAGAAAACAAAGGTATTTGAGGGAAGAAAAGGTAAAAGGCAAAAATCATTTCCATTTTTATTCAAATTTATGCCAAAGAATTACGTAGATGAATCTCACTCAGAGAACAAAACAGTGCATCATGCATTCGGAATGTGGGGCAGTAGGTTATGACTTAGAGGTAAGCCAGGATTTCATAGAGCGGGAATGCTGGAGAACTTCAAATAAACTTCAGGAAGAATGTGTTAATGATAATAAAGAAGGCTCATTTTTTGCAAGACAATTTAAAGTCCAACTATTCTCATATGCTTTGTTAACTTCCTAAGGGAGTTAGAGTGTACCTTACTTCAAGATATATCTGAAAACAAGATGTGTGTGTATGTGTGTGTTTGTGTGTGTGTGTATAAAACCTTTCAGGATTAATCCCCACAAAACACATTTTAGAAAATACTACTTTAGTTATAACCATTTACAACAAAATTTGTGCTATGACAACAAAAAATCATCAGGTACACATAAACTAAGTAATTTAGAAAGAGAAACAAAACTTAAAATAGGTATATATGGGGATCCCTGGTTGTCTCAGTAGGTAGAGTGTGAACTCCTGATGTCATTGGCAGAGATTACTTTAAATAATAACAACAAAGTATGCATTTACATGCACTTGTGTGTATTTAACCAAACTCCCTTCCTGTGGCACAAACTGTGGGAGACAGTGACATAAATATTTTCTTAAAAGCAATGGCTTCAAGTTATCAAAGAGATTTCACTTTCACATTTTAAAAGTTGGTGTTACTCTTAATAACTCAGAATGTACTTTTTAATAGAAACTAACAAAAATGGTGACTTAGTTTCCCAGCCAAATTTACTAATTTTTAAAATAAAGCTGAAATAAAATTACTGGTGATACAGTAAAACTTTTTTTAAAAAAAGTCATTGTTAACCACAGTCACTAAATAAAACAGAAATGTAGAGATTTTTAAAACAATATTTTTAAAATAGTATATTAGGGATCCCTGGGTGGCGCAGCGGTTTAGCGCCTGCCTTTGGCACAGGGCGCGATCCTGGAGACCTGGGATCGAATCCCACGTCAGGCTCCCGGTGCATGGAGCCTGCTTCTCCCTCTGCCTGTGTCTCTGCCTCTCTCTCTCTCTCTCTCTGTGACTATCATAAATAAATTTAAAAAAAAATAAAAATAAAAAAATAAAATAAAATAGTATATTAAACTTAATGCTTCTGAAAAAATAAGTGAAAAAACATAATAGTTTAAGAAAATTATAAAGGAAATTTTTGAAATATATATTTCCAGACTATTTTGTTTGCCTATACACATATTTATCAAAAAGAGTTTTTGCCTTAATAAACTTCCCTTTAACTCTTTTTATTTAAGTATAGCAAATGCAAAGAAAAAATATACAGAACAAATATTCATCTCAGTGAATTATCGCAGGTGAACACCCTGGCAACCACTACTCCAGAGATGTAATATCATACCTCAAAAACCCCTGAATCACCTCACAGTCACTACTCCTCCCTTCTCCTCATGTATAATATGATCCTGACTTTTAATATAATGGCTACTTTTGCAAGCTTTTGAATTTTTTTTTTTTATTCATGAGAGACACAAAGACAGAGGAAAAAGGAGAAGGCTCACGGTAGGGAGCCCCTTGTGGGACTCAGATCCCTGGACCCCAGGATCACACCCTGAGCGGATGGCAGATGCTCAACCACTGAGCCACCCAGGTACCCCTAAGCTTTTGAAATGTATGCAAAGAGAAAATACGGTACATTTTCTTCTAGATATGGCTTCTTTTAGTCAATATTATGTTTATGATACTTTTCTGTGTAATTATGTCTTGCTGTAATTTGTTTTCCTTTATTGATGAATAGTATACCACTATATGAATATACCAGCATTTAACTACTCTACTTTTATATTCAGGTTTTGGCTCTTTTACATGGATATCTGGTTGTAGAAATCCTAGTAGTGGAATAGCTGAGTCATTGGGACAAAGTTCATTCAAATTTAGTAGACAATGTCACAGTTTTGCCAAGTGGTTTATTCCCATTCACTTTTCTGTCAGCATTTCCACTGCTTCATATCCTCATTGACACTCGATATTGTCAGTGTGTTGGATTTAGCCATTCTAATATATGTCATGATGTCTTAATTTACATTTCTGTAGTCATCTTTTTCCATATTTATTGAACACTGTGTATCCTCTTTTTTTGTTTAAAATGCTTGCCTATAATTTTACTAGATCATCTACTTTTTTGTTTCCTTTGAATAATTCTTAATATAGTTTGGATATAAGCTGCATTTATTGTTCAATTTATTTCTTTATTAACTATTTTAGTGCGTTTGTCAAAGTAAGAAGCTAGGCTTGTGCTAAGGGAACAAAAAACCTTCAATGATTAGTAGACTTACACATAAATGTTAAGATTTGCTTCAGGTCATTGAATTTGGGGATAGCCACTGTACTCCACATAGTCTCACCATTTCAAATGTTGCTAGTTGCCTCAGCAAGAAAAAAGAAAGAAAAAAAGTTCACACCAGAAGTGATATGTTTCATTTTTGTTCACATGACAACATGCAGTTCTAGTCATACCTAACCTTATTCATACCTAACCTTGAGAAAGATAGAAAGTGCACTTTACCAAAGGCCCAGAAATATTGGTAAGAACTAGTAATTTCTACCATGTCTGGACATATTCCTTTATCAATAATATAAGTCTAATTTTTCTTTTGAATGTTTGCAATACATTCCAGTTTGGGCTCATACCATACTTTAGTTAAGTACTTCCCCAAATTATTCACACCATGACACAAAATAAAATATTATTTCTGTGGTAAAATGGGATGAATATCAGAGTTTTGGTCATATTAGTGACATCTATATAATATTGTTATATTAGGTCATAATTAGAAAAACAATGTGTTCAGTCATGTGTTGCATGATGAATTAATGTATAACATTCAAATTACAGTTTTTCAAAAATTTAAATGAGAAACTTGAACTGTTTCTGTAAACATGTCTTTTAATATCAGATCTTGTACTTGAAATAGTAAGATGAAGTTCCTGGTCAAGGCTTTTAAATGATCATATATATTCAAGTTTTTTGTGTGATCAACAAAACTGGTTCATAATAAGTTTGCAGAAAAAATAAAATTACCACAGTGGAAATTATATTTGAAGATTACGACAGCTCCTCTTTTTTCTTTCACTATCAAATAAATTTTGAATTGCTTATGGAAATGGGGATGAATTTTGAAACCCAATTCAACATTGTCAACTCAACTACTTCAAATTACTGATGTAAGTTTAGTTTGTAGAACAGGCATGCATTGTTAGGACAATATTCTATAGCTATCATAAACATGATAAAAAGAATACATCAGCCACAAAGGGATAAAAGTATCCGATACATGCAAAAACAGAAATTCAGAGATTGGGGCAGATGCACCCACCAAGGACTTCTGCCTAACTCCATACACCAGTCTAGGACTGCATGCACGAACTCTTGTGTGCCAGAGACACCACCCCTTCTTGCAGTATACAAACCCCTTGTTCCTGATGGGCAGCAGCATACTCTGCAGCTGACAGCTAAAGAAGTTGTCAAAGTGGTTGACAGTGACCAATGTGTGACAGTGAAGTCATTAGTGCCTATTACCTGCAGAAAACTTAGGTGTATCACAGTCCTGCTCCCAGGAGCTCTGGGGGAGCTTCATCTAAGGCACCTAACAGTGAGATGTATTTGGCTGAGCTCCATATTGCTGGACTCTCTGCCTCTTTTCACAATATTCTGGGGACTAATTAACTAGACCCAAATAAGAGGTCATAATGACATTCACTCAATTTAACACAAGAGAAAACTGGGGCACAGAAAGATCAAATGTCTTATGCGCAGCAACACAGATTGCTAAGTGGGGAGTTAGGCTGTGAAACTAGGAAATTTGCTCCAAAGTTGCTACTCCAAGCACTAGAGACAGACATTTATTTTCTCAAGGCGAAACCAAAATGGCACAATTGCAAGGAATTGATATGTTGTGTTGATATTAACCATCTCTAGTGTGTGACCTGTTGATCAGAAACACCTGCAGATTTGCACTGAAAGAAAATAATGGCCCTTGCAATTCATTGTGACTCTGGCTTTTCCTTACTTAACAAAATGAACTAAGAGCTAGTTTGCCTGCAAGTTTAATATGTTAGAATGTAAGATGAAAACTGTGATGATTATAGTTTCGTTTATATAGTACTTTCAAATTTCTCAGTGTTTTAATACAGTATTAATTATATCAATAAAATTGTGGGGTTTTCAAGTGAAACAAGTAGAATTGCCAGAACTGATCACACATTTAATTAGAACATAAGTAGGTACACTATTGAGCAACACAATTTCCCTCTTCTCTTGTAACAATACGAAAAGTTGTACACTGAGGAAATCACAAATTAAAGTAATACCATTCTGAAGATTATTATTCAAGCATACTCTCAGTTTATTGTCTTATACAAATACAAAATTTGATAGTTAATAGGACTATTACTGTAGATTTCTATAAAGAATATCATTACCAAAAAAAAAGAAGAATATAATACATTACAGTAGCTATACCAACAGATTTAAATTAGTAAAAATAAATCTGGTCAATTTTTTGACACCTAGATCCTAAGAAATCAGAAAATTCACATGACATTATCTTTCAAATTGCAGCAGATTTAATGACATCTGAATTATAATTGAAAACACCAAGACAGGGACTCCTGGGTGGCTCAGCGATTGAGCATCTGCCTTTGGCTCAGGGCCTGATCCTGAAGTCCCAGAGTCAAATCCTACATCGGGCTCCCTGTGTGTAGTCTGCTTCTCCCTTTGCCTATGTCTCTGCCTCTCTCTCTCTCTCTGTGTCTCTCAAGAATAAATAAATAAATAAAGTCTTGAAAAAGAAACAAAAAGAAAATGCCAAGACTGGGGCTCCTGAGTGGCTCAGTTGGTTGAGCATCTAACTCTCGGTTTACACTCGGGTCATGATTGCAAAGACCTAATATTGAGCCTCAAATCAGGCTCCCAGGCCCAGTGGAGAATCTGCTTAAGATTCTCTCTCTCTCTCTCTCTCTCTCTCTCTCTCCTCTTCATCTGCCCTTCCCCCATTCTCGCTCTAAAATAAACAAATCTTTAAAAAAAAAAAAACTAAACTAAGAGAATTTTATATTAGCCAAGCATAGACTGAACTTCAACACATTCCAGCAACAAAGTGTATTACAAATGATATTATTCTGATGTGGTTCTTGCCTCATCCAATTTGTTCATATTTGATATGACTTAGCTGCATAAATTGCAATTTGAAAGAAATAGAAGATAGTTTAGGTTATTTTGTTGTGGTCTCTGGGAAGTTGTTTATTCTTTTGGACTTCAGGTGCATGGAATTGGGGCCAGCAGTTAGTTTGTGGCATGATCTAACCTTTCCTTCTTGCATCTTTTTTAGATGTATTTCCATGTGCTTTAATTTTCCTTCCTTTTATCCCTTTGTATATCAGCCCTAATATCATCTCATCTTCTCTCAGCCTATCATGTCACCATAAATTCTGTGACCACAATTTCTAGAATGGTTTGAGGCTATTCACCTCTTTGTGTTACTTCACAATTTTCATTGAAAATACTTTTGACTCCTCCATCTTGCTTCCTATAGATACAGTTTTGTTTTGTTTTGTTCTGTTTTTCACTGTGGTAAAGTATTCCATCCTTTGTGTAGCTATGTCTTACCTTCCCAGACCCTGCTGATGGTCACTTAGATTGTTTCCCATTCTGATTCTACTAGCAATGCTGTGCCATTGCTTCATGGATATGTACAAAGGTTTTTCTCCGAAGTACATCTCAAGGAAGAGAGTTAACGAGTGGTAACATATGTACATACACAAATCCATTACAGATGGCTCTGCAGAATAGTTGAATCTACTTATATTTGGGAAACAGGAAGAGATTTAGTTTTCCATGCTGATATCTGACCTTAATTTTGATGGCAAAAGATTTGCATGTCATTGCTGTCTAATTTGATAATTTTCTTCAGTATTGAGATTGCATAATCTTTACTTCTTAGATATTCATGCTTCTTTCTGTGAATGTAATTGATCTATTAGATCTTTTCTTGGCTAATTAGAGATTTTCCTGTCTTATTCTGTCTAAACTGAAAGAATTTCTTATATATTTAAGATTTCTTATAGATATTGAATGTTTTTTAGTTGTATGTTGTATCAGGATCATCTCCCAGCCTGTGAGCTGTCAGTTAATTTTGTCTATGCTATTTGTGTAACAGAAATCTTTCCTTGTGTTGTATTCAAGACTCACAAATTTTGCCTTTATGTCTTATTTTTAAATGTTTTGTTAGGTCAGGGGTGTATAAAGGGCATACATTTTCAGTGTACAGTGACAAATGTTTATGGACGTCTATCTGTGTATAAACCTTTGTGATTGCCACTCAAATCAAGATATAAAATTTCTAGCATCCCAGAAACTCCTCTTGTGTCTTTTCCCAGACAAAACCAACTCTTCAGCTCTACCCCTACACCCAAACAACAACCATTCTACAACCAGATGTTAGTTTTGTTTGTTCTTCAACTTTATGTAAATGGAATCATAAACTGTATACTCTTATTGTCTAGTTTTCTTCACTCATTGTCCTGACAATGAGATTTATCTCTGTTGTTCCAGGTAGCAGTGGTTCTAGTTTGCAGCTGTGTGGTTCTACATTGAATAAATATATTGTATCTATACATTCTATTATGGTTGGGCATTTGATTGCTTTCAGTTTGGGACTATTATGATAAGCTGTTACATATTACACAAAGAATTTTACAAACATATTTTATACATATGTTTTTGAGATATATGAACTCAATGTATTTGAATGTATTTCTATAACACACCTGTAAGGATATATAAAATTTTTGGGATTCAGGGTTGTGTATATATTTATTAGGAATAGTTATTGCAAATTTGGTTTCCCAAGTGATTGTCCCAATTTACACTCCAAATTGCTCAACAGTTATAATTGCACCACATCTTTGCCAAGATTTTGTATTGTTGGTCTGCTTAATTATAGACATACTCATGAGCATGTGGGAGAATTATATTTGTGCTTATTCTCTTTTTTCTCAATATTTAACTTCATTTCTCTGGCTTCTTGATCAATTGTTTAGAGGAGAACATGGCCTGGAGTACCACAGTACTAAAGTTATTGCATACAGACTACCAGTGTGGATGAAGCAATTTATTGTCCCACAACATTATTTGAGAAAATTTTCTAATTCTGTGTATGTAAAATTGCTTCACTTTAATGTATTAGTTGTGAATTATATTACCAGATGTCCCACTGCTGAAACTTTGTTATATAACTAGAATAAAATGCAGTTTGTGATGTTATTAATGTGTTACTCCATTCTGTTTGCTTAGAATTCGGTTTACTTATAATGTTTCTATGGGTATCCATATGTGATTTTGGTTTCCTGACCTACATTAATGTGCTGTATTTTGGAAGCATTCATATGAGGGCTGTATTTGCTTCTTACAATAAATTGGAAATTTTTTCTGTTTCTCTCCCCTGGAATTGTCAAATAATATTGATGAGATCTCATTCCAAGTAAGATAGAATTCTCTTGGCTTCTCTAGCTTAGTGTTGTTTTTTTCTTTCAGGAAGTAACACTATGATAAGAAATCTCTATTTCTTCTGACATTTGGCTTGTGTTTTCAAAAAGGCAATGAGGTAAACTGGCGGAATGGACTCTGGTGCCCAAAGCCCATGGTCTGGAATCTTGGTTCTGCCCTTTACCAGCTGTGTGACCTTAGGCAAATCTCTTGTCCTTCTGTGCCTCCATGTCTTTTTTGGAGAATAGGAATGATAAAAATGTTCTGACAGTGCCAACTTCATAAGGTTGTTGTGAAGATTAGATTGGTTAGGAATAGAAAACTCTTAGGACAGTGTGTGTGGCACAAAATAAAGAGCATTTAGTACTACTCTTTCAACATTCCTGGGGGAGGTTTGGGCAATTTACATGCTTGTAGAAAGTGTATTTCATCAAATTTAAAACGAATGATACGGACAGAACCATTTCTTTTACATCTTCAAATTTTTGTATCTTTTATTGTTACATCATTATTACTTCTTAGTCTTTATTGATGTATTCCTGTTTTCCTTTGATTGGTTTCATTAACAGGTTAACAAGGTCTTGTTTTTCTCCCTGCCCTAAGAACCAGCACAAGATTTATTCATTATTTCTAATGATTTTCATTTTCTTATTTATTATGTCCTATCTTTACTTTTATTTATTTATTTCTTTGGTTTCCTTTGGTTAATTTTCTCCTAAGTTCTTATGTTGAGTGTTTAATCTTTTCCTTTCATTCTTCTTTATTATTTTATTACAGTTATTTTATTCCATTTATATGTCAAAGATTCAGATATGTAGTCTTTCCATTATTTTTGTTTTTCAAATATTTTGCAATCATGGTATGAATTTTTTCTTTTTCCAAATAATTCTGTATGAGAAGTTTTTATCTGTTGATTTGGTCTTTCTCCTCTTTCATTTTTCAGTTAATAAATATTGCCTTATTCTCCAGTTCTCTTATGAATAAATTAATTTTTATTGAATTTTTATCAGAAAGTGTTCAAAAGTCATCTTCTGCTCTGTAACTTGTTTTACTTTTTCTAGTGATGACTTTTCATGAACAGAGTTCTTTAATTTAGGGAAATTTGTCAAGGAATTTACTTATTATCATTTTATAAGTATTATTTTTTTTTTACTACTCAAAGTTGATACAGGTTCAGCCCGCATATTTTCTAAATTTTCATTTTGCTTTTTATATTTAATACCTTAATCTACTACTTTTTATATTTAATACCTTAATCTACATTTTTGTATATGATATGAAATCTAATTTCAGTTTTCCTCATTTCTAGTCTGTTTTCACAACACTATTCAATTTTCCCTCTTCTACAATTCTACTTCTCATATCTGTTATGTCCATATGATTTGTCAGTTTGTCTCTTAAGTCGAATGCCACATACACCTAACTACTGTATCTATATAAAGGTTCTGTGATCAGTAGGGCAATTTCCTACAACCGTCTTTAGAAATACCTTGTCACATTTCATTCACATATTCTAGTGAAATCTTAACCTCATTTGAATTTTGTTTTGAATTGTATTCAATTGACAGATCAACTTGGGAAAAATCAACATTGTTTTAACGTAAGCCACAATACATTTTTCCATTTATTTTCTTGACTATATTATAGAAAACATTTACATTGTTTCCATACAGGATTCACAACCCCTTTGTTAGATGTAAACCTAGGCAATTTATGTATTAGTTTTAAATGGCGTTTTATTTTACCAACTAAATCTCTGATATATAGGAATGCAATGAATATACATTAACATCATATTCATCTATGTTAATGAAATCTCTTATTTCTTCTAAACATTTGAAAGTATAACTTTTGAGGATTTTTTTTAAGATTTTATTTATTTATTCATGAGACACACAGAGAGAGGCAGAGACATAGGCAGAGGGAGAAGCAGGCTCCCTGTAGGGAGCCCGATGGAGACTCGATCACAGGACCTCGGGATCACCACCTGAGCCAGGTAGACGCTCAACCGCTGAGCCGCTCAGGCATCCCTTGAGTTTTATATGTGAAAAATAGAACATCTGAGAATAATGACATTTCTGTTTTCTTCCTTTTTAATTTTCATATCTTTAATTTTATTTTCTTGTCTTACAGTAATAATAGTAATGTTGTATTATTCCTAAAACATTTTTTTACATATATTTTAGCATGCTCTCAGTTTATGTCAAATGTCTTTTGTCAGATAAAGGAAGATTTACTTTCTATTTTAATAAGAATTTTTATTATGAGTGACACCTGGGTGGCTCAGTGGTTGAGAGTCTGCCTTCAGCTCAGGGCATAATCCTGAAGTTCCAGAATTAAGTCCTGCATCAGGCTTCCTGCAGAGAACCTGCTTCTCCCATTGCCTATGTCTCTGCCTCTCTCTGTGTGTCTCTCATGAATAAATAAATAAATAAAATCTTTTTTTAAAAAAAGAATTTTTATCATGAGTCCATGTTGAATTTCATCAAAGTTTTTTCATACATGTATGGTCATATGTCTTTTTCCTTTCAATATGTTAGTGTGGGAGAAGACATTTCTGGATATTTATGCCTTCTTGGGATAAATTGAACTTGTCGTAATATGTTATTTTTCTATTATAGATATTATCCACTAATATTTTGCTTGGGAATTTTGCATCTTTATTGAGTTAGATAGGCCTAAAATTTTTTCCGATGTGGACATCTAGTTCTTATTGAATTCAATGTATGAATTAAGAGTTTTTTCTTTTTCTGTTCTTTTAGAATAGTTTGTATAATACTGCAGTGCTCTATTCTTTAAGAATTTATCATAATCGGCCTGTAAAGCTATCTGGCTCAAGTTTTACCTCGGGGAAAAAAATTTTAACTACAGAATTAATTTCATGTATTCAGAATTTCTATTTATATTTAATAAATTATAGTAAATTACATTTTGGCCCATTTTACCCACCCAATATTACTTTATTTGCCCAATATTTTTCTTGCTTCAATTTTACAATTTTTTTTACATTTTTTCTTTAAAAAAACTAATTTTAGGTTGAGATTCCTTATGTCATCTTTGGTTTCTATTTTATTAATTTATACCATAATCTTTTTATATCCTTCCACCTTTAAATAATATTTTTTTGATATATAGACATGAAAATTAAATATATATGTTATATAATATATGCAAATTTAGGTTCTACTCTCAGAAAATTTTAATTATATAATATAGTATTATCAGCTATTCTCACTAGGTTATGCATTTAATCCTCAAAACTTCTAAATCTTATACTGGAAAGTCAATTTGTTTTTTTTTTTTTCTAACTTAGGTTGGCTGCTTAGCTCACCCATTTTTAATCTGTGTGTGACTTGTTTTTTTCACTGATTTTTTAAAAGATTTTTCTGTTTACCTTTTGTTTTCTGAGGTTTCACAACAAATTATGTAATCATGAATTTCTTAGTGTTTATCCAGATCAGTGGATGTTTTGCTTTCTTAAAAATCTATGGGTTTGTTTCTTTAATTTATAAAATTCTTAAATATTATCTCTTCAAGTAGTTCCTTTGCTCCACTTTTTTCTGTCCTTTTTCTGGAAGTCCATTTAAAATAGATTAAACTTTCTCATTCTTTCCTCTTTATATCTTAACCTTTCTCATATTTTTTCATTTCTCTGTCTCCCTGGGATGGATTCTAGTTAGTTACTTCAAACAGTACCTTCCAGTACAGTTATTCTGTGTAATATTTAATCTGTATCCTTTGAATTATGTCAACACTTTCTATATCTAAAAGTTTTATTTGCTTCTCTTTCAAGTCAGTCAATTTTTTTCTAATGATTTTGGCTTATTTTCATGTTATCATTCATTTCTTTAAACATTTCATCCACAGCTATGTTATTTTTTTCTGTTTCAAGGCTACTTACTCCAGAAGAACCTATCTGAATTCTCTTGTTCTGATGGTTCAATAATTTCTGGAGTCACCATGTTTTCTGTCAGTGGTCAGAAGATATTTTACAGCTGACTCAGAGCATCCAGTCTTGCAAATGAATAGTCAATTGCCAGACTATAACTTCTCTTCCTATTGATTTCTGTAAGACTTTTGTATCTTTAGAGTCAATTAATGTTATCAGAATATGTTTAGACACTTTCAGTTTTTCATCATTCCTGCCAGAAATTTGATCAGTTCTTTCAATCTATAGATTCAAGTCTATCCTTACCTCAAAGATCTTTTCTTATTTTTTTAAGCAGTACATATCCTTTATCTGTTCTTTTCTTTCCTTTTAAAATTATTCACATGTTAGATTTCTGGAACTATCGATCAAATCTTTCATCTTTTCTCTCATGGTTGTTATCTCCTTGTCTTTACTCTGAATTTTGAGATAATTTATGCACTTTAATCTCAAAGGCTCTTAATTCAGGTTTTAACAGTGACAATATGTTCCTTCAACTAATCTACCAAACAGATTTATTTGAGTAAGTGTCAGTAGTTTCTAACTCCAAAAACATTCTTCTGTGTGCTACATTTATATCTCCTTAAAAGGTGGGTTAGGGAGCCCCCTAAATTCTTAATCTGCCTATAAAATCAGTTCTATTACACCAAATGTTCTATTTGTCTTCACTGATAATCATTTTTTCAGCTATTGGATCCCCTTAAATGAGATGAATTATTCTTTACCCAGTCATCATAAATGGTGAAAAGCAAAACAGTGGTAATATAGAAAACAAGGCATCTTTCCTGCCAATGTACATGGAAGAACCTCTCTTCTCAGAATCTTGAACTCTTCTTGGCCTCAAGGACAGAAATGATTGATTCCTCCCTCAGTACTTTCTGACCCTCAGGGTGATTGGAAAAGTGTATACCTCCCTGATGGTATACGCTTCTCAGTCTGCCACTTTCCGAAGCTTTAGCTACAACTTCAGGCAAACTGAACAAAGTTTTGCACAGTCTGCCTGCATGGACCCCAAGAGAGCCCAAGGTTAATGGCCTGCAGGCCTATTACTGTTGTATTTTTGCCTTCTTTTCAACTACTTTGTTCCTCATTTAGCTTTTATGGGAAAGAGAGGAATATTTTGAGAGCTGAATGGTATTTTCTTTCCCAGAAGTAGTTGTTATTGTTATTATTGTTTCTCTATCAAAGATTTTCCATGGCCCCCAAGATTAGGATTATTTTAATGTCTCTGTCCTCTGCATACTGCTTCTCTGAGCTCAAGCAAGAGTTATTACAATTGCCACCATTTAGTAGTGGTGGCCCTTATGGTTTCCTTTAAATTAAATCATTTTAGTTTTCCAAATCTCTTAGGAGATTTCTATTTATTTCCTGTAGCAGACAGAATAGAATTAGAACCACACTCCTCAGGTCTTCTGAAAACACACACACACACACACACACACACACACACATATAAGAAAGAGAAAAATACTTTTCCCTTGCTACAAACATTATCTTGGATCTAAACTAGCAGTTGTTTGTTCTGAGAGGCTTTGTCCTCTGTCTCTGAACTCTAAGCATTCTGGAATACCTTTCCCTGCCAATAAAAGTTTTCCCATTACTGTTACATTGTGCCTGAATTCCTCATCCATATCCAATATCAATAGATCAGAAAAATACCCAAAAGTACCTTAACTCTATCTAGTTGGGGGAAAGGTGAAATATTCTATGACAATAAAAGCAAGTTGATAGCATGTGGCTTTTTTTCGGATAAGGGAATGCAAACTAAGAGTCTTCAACAATACAGCAATAGTTATAATTCTAATTCCCAGTATTTATGTGGAGAGTCTAGAATATCCTGCTCCTATTCTATTCCATCTTTGCAAAGAAAGGAATCCTGAGGCGCTCCCTAGTCTTTTCCCTCTAGTCCATTAGAAGTGTACACACTCTTCAGCTATCTCACCCTGGAGTCTACAATATTTGGTATATGGCCATGCCTTGCTACCCCAGCTTATTATATCCCATGTAACTTCTTGCCATGCTTTGATCTGAGTTTAACCTCAGCCTGTGAACATTCACCAGTATTGTTTCCAAAAGTTCAATTACTTGGACTAGGTAGTTTCTTTAGAGACATAGAGCTGGGAAAATTCTGGGTGCTTTCACTCTTGCTTCAAAAGCTAATTCTCATTCCACAGAATGAAATATTTATCCCTTAGGGGAGCTAGGGAAGCTAAAGAGCATGTTTCAATCATCTGCCTATTATCACTTCTGAATGCTTCCACTGCTTATTCCATTAGATAATTCAGTGACTCAAAGCCAGATGTTTTCATCCCCAAGTGAAAAGTCCTACATTTGGTCTAAAATTACAAATATACTGCAGTACAGAAAATGACATTCTGAAATTGGCCAAAGGGTTTTATTTAACATCAGAACACTTAGAGCATTTCTGAAGTAGCACCAAAAATTTATCATTTATAAATACATTCTCTGTATCAGTATGTATTTCATGATATATCAATACTTATTGTCTGGCAAGTAAGACTTTGTTTTCATACATGTCTGGTTTTACCTAAGTTATGGCTTAAAAATAGATTGCTATGATTATTCTAGTTTGGTGCTGAGGAAGACAAATCACAGTTCCCTCTTATTTCCCTACGTGTTCCATTACTAGAACCCCCTCTTTGTTTTCTCTACAATGTTGGTTAATTCTACTTAGTTTTTAAAAAAATACAGTAACTGGTCTCTTTTTAAAATTTAGACAGGCTTTCCTAACATTTTTTACTTACCATTTGAATACTTGAATGATTATTCTCTAAAAATTTTGAGATATATTTCACGAGCCTCTCTCTTTCTCTAAATACAGATAGATGATACATAGATAGATAGATGATAGATAGATAGATAGATAGATAGATATAGATAGATATAGATAGATAGATAGATAGATAGATAGATAGATAGATAGATATAGATGATAGATAGATAGATGATAGATAGATAGATAGATAGATAGATAGATAGATAGATAGATAGATAGATATAGATAGATGATAGATAGGTGATAGTCTCCAGGTTGTTCCAGACACCACTAATCTATGGAATTCAAGAGTTTAAGATCTTCCTGTAGTTCTGTGATTCCTTGTTGATAAATAAGTACTATGCCAGGAAAAAAAAAAAAAAGAACACTTTTGTTGATGGGTGATGAAAATGTGTTAGCAGAGAATGCTGAAGCAGCAAGACAGAATATCATACTGACAGGAATTCATAGCCAAAACACCAGGAACCAACCTGAGGCCAGATGAATGGCTTCAAAAGCTCAGTAGATGCAGAGTGAATATATTTTTACCTCCAGGATGGAATTGCATCCTTTGAAATGACTGCCATGAGGTGTGGCTAAAACTTTCTCAATGAGAAGGAAAGAAAGGTACTTCAGCAGTCTGCCCCTACAGAGTCCAGTAAGGTATCCCAACCAATATCACACCTACCCTGAATCTGTCCCCAACAGATATGGAATTTGTGGTGATTTGCTCAGCCTATGAATGCATAAGCTCTATGGCAACCTTAATTCTGGCTGTTTCTTTTTTTGCCTTTCCACATCCGCATTCTGATCATCTATTGTTGTGTAACAAACTTTCTCAAATCATAGTGACTAGACAACAACAATAAGGTTATTGTTTTTCATGATTTTGTTTGTTGACTGGGCTCAGCTGAGCAATTATTTGGCTGGTTCTAGTTGATGTCATTAAGACAGTAGCAGTTGCATAGTGGTTAGGATAGTGAAAAACCTCCCTCCCTCTCTCTCTCTCTCTCTCTCTCTCTTTCTCTCTCTCTCCCTTGAGTCTTAGGGCTTATCCTCTCCATGTGATCTCTCCAGTAAAGTACAGTAACCAGACTTCTTACATGGTAGCTAAAGGCTCCCAAAATTAATGAAAGTCTTCTTAAAACCTAGACTTGGAATTGGTCCAGCATCACTTCTGTAACATTTTATTCATTAACATAAGTCAAATTCATTGTAGTGGAAAGTACTATACACACACACACACACACACACACACACATTTCATATGTATACTATCTGTTCTACTTCTCTAGAAAACCCTGACTAATAATATAATGATGCACATTTTGCATCCCAGGCACCCTTTTAGCTTTAATATACTTTCCTATTATTAATGTCTTTTTAACTGATTTCTCTTAGCTAGTTTCATTTCAATATATCTTGGGAAAGAGAAAAACGGTTCTTGACAGCCAGGACCCAATCTGGCACTCATAGCTAGGCTGTGGTGTTCTCCTATGGAACATAATTTCAGAGAATGTCAATATAAGAGAGGGCCAATCTGTGATTCTATGGATCCAAACAAAGACAAGACCATAATCATGTCTGTATACAGACAAGAATATTAACATTGTCCAAATCACCAAAATGTCTGCACGTCCCCCTATCCTGGCTAATAGGAATGACATAATTTTTTTAAAGATTTTTATTTATTTATTCATAGAGACAGAGAGAGAGAGGCAGAGATACAGGCAGAGGGAGAAGCAGGCTCCATGCAGAGAGCCCGACGCGGGACTTGATCCAGGGTCCCCAGAATCACACCCTGGGCTGCAGGCAGCGCTAAACCGCTGCACCACAGGGGCTGCCCAGGAATGATGTAATTTTAAACTAGGTTTTAGTCTTCTCCCCTGCTGATAAAATGTATTAAGACAGAATTACCTCCACCCTCTGATAGCATCTAATTCAGAACAGAGTCTGCTTCCTTAGCCCTCTTCAAAATTGATAAACCAAACCCAAATCTTATTTTAAAAAGTTGTTTCTAAAACTCTCTGAGATGACTCACAGTTGTTTTTTGTTTGTTTGTTTGTTTG
The DNA here is from genome assembly GCF_048164855.1 of Canis lupus baileyi. Lineage (NCBI taxonomy): Eukaryota > Metazoa > Chordata > Mammalia > Carnivora > Canidae > Canis > Canis lupus. Next base: position 44,850,452 of record NC_132838.1, read on the forward strand.
TTTTTTAATTCAGACAGAGAGAGGCAGAGACACAGGCAGAGGGAGAAGCAGGCCCCATGCAGAGAGCCCAACCTAGGACTTGATCCCTGGTCCCCAGGATCACACCCCAAGCTGCAGGCGGCTCTAAACCGCTGTACCACTGGGGCTGCCCAACTCACACTTCTTGATGGTACTGATTTACCTATCCTGAAGTGAGAAAGAAACCCAAGTTGCTCACCTACAGTTATATTTCTGATAGTCTTTGACTAAAGAGCATTAGCAGTCTTATTATATGGGTCATCAGTGAACTTAAATGATTTCTGAGTCAAATCAAGGTGGCATGCAATACTTAAACAACAGAAGCTTAAAATGTGAAGTTTTGAAAGACCAGTAATCGTTTAGTATTCTAAGTAATTCTCAGTGTTACACTGACTGATTTCAATGTTTATTTTGGTATCTTATGGTTACAAACCAATATTGAATATCAAAAGCACTCGGCAAATTGCTGTCTGGAAGTTATTAAATTAATCCCAAGTAGCTATATTGTTTCCTTTTCCTGAAGAAAGCTGTAGGCTTGTAATCATTATAATTCTAGGTCCTGTGAGTATTCTGTAGCAATCAAATACTTATTAACTGCCACTGTTAATGCAACCATCAAAAAAATGTGGAATGTATAAGTTTCAATTCAATTTAGGAAATAATGGAATGACACAGTTAAAAATTCAAATGACAAACAAAAGAGAGGAGAGAAAGAAGAAAAAGAAAAGGCCAAATATATTGAGGCACAAAAAGAAAACAGAAAAAAGAACAAACATAAATCCAAATGTATTTTTTTAAGTAAGTTTCTCCTACTAGCCAGAAGGAGTAATAGAGACTTACTAATACTCCCATTGAAACAATCAAAAACAGGATGAGATATATAAAACAAAAACCTTCAAGACATTGGACTATGGCAATAAATGACAGTGATTCCTGAGAAGCATAAATGATGTAAACCCCGCAATTGCTCTAACTTATTGTCTTGAAAAAGCTCCTACTCCACTACCGCAGGGACAGAACACAGGAAGGGAATGTGAGTTGTGAGATAGAGCTAATAGTCCAAACAGCTAGATATCATCAAGCAGAATCATGGAAAAGAGAAGGCTGCACAGAAAAAGGACTCTGAAATCTGCAGATGATCCCTCTTGAGTATTCAACATAGTTCTGAACAGTGCATGTGTATGAAGAATGTATTGCAAAGCTGAGGAAAGAACCACCCAAAAGGATTGGAGAGACCAGTACATGATACTCACACATGTGATATAGGCCACCGAATAGAAAAACATCCTATTTTATGTGGCATTGGGTAGAATATTCAGAAGGTCCTCTAATCTACTAACCAAAAAACCCACAAAGGCACATGGGTTGGGACAGAAAACTATCTTCCTGCAATTTTAGTTATCTTCTCAAAAATCAGCCTTTGTTTTTACTAATTTTCTCTATTGTTTTCCTGTTTTTTATTTCATTGATTTCTTCTCTGACCTGTATTATTTCCTTTCTTTTGCTTGCTTTGGATTAATTTATTCTTCTTTTTCTAATATTCCTAAGTGGAAGCTGAGGTCATTGATTTGAGACCACCTTTTGTTTTTCTCATTTAAGACTTTAGTGCTATCAATTTCCCTTAAGTATTGCATTATCTACATCACACAAATTTTAACAAGTTGTGTTTTCATTCTTATTCACTTCAAAATACTTTTTAATTTCTCTTTTGAATTCTTTGTCCCATGGGTTATTTCTCTGGTCTCAGTTTCCTCACATTCATGAACTTATCAGTATATAGACTTGAGAAAAAAACTCTACAGATCTTTTTAAATGCAGCTGTCTCTTCTCTAGTACTCTCCCCTGTCAACTCAAACCATGTTGACTTCCATGGACTCCCAGGACTCTTTTCTCAGTTGAAGGAGACCAGCAGGTTCTATCTGGGTTTTTATTTCCCTGTATTGCAGCCATGAAACTTTCTTTAGCCAAGAAGTTGGGACAATTTCAAGTTCACCTTGTTTGTTTCTTATTTCTTATTGTCTGGTGTCCAATATCTTAAAAACAACTTTCATATATGTTTCATATATTTTTGGTTATTTAAGAGGTTAAGTCTAGTTTCTTTTATTGCATTTCCACTAGAAGCAGAAGTCCCAGAATTGAAGATTTAAGTTTGCAAAGTACTTATCCCAAATAGAAGTAGACTCCAAGTTTAATATAGTATACCTTGATTCTTCCCAAGGATATAATTATTGGTAAAAGAAGATGGAAGATTACTAAGAATTGTAAGAGCTGATATTTCCTTAATATTTTTCATTTCACACACAATAACAGGAAGAAGAAATATTTCTCCCATTAAAGGCATCTGAGTCTGCCCCGAATTTCTTTTCTCAGCTGCTATGGTATATTAATTTTCCATCAGCTGCTTCAGAGAAAGAGCATTTCACCAAATGTAGTGACTTGGTAGGTATCATTCAAGTGGACACCTTTTTTTTTCCTTTTGCATTAAGAACAATGCAGAGAATCCCTCTGGGAATAATTTGGGGAAGACAATGAATAGTGCTCAAATGTGTTTCCCTTTTACTGATGCTTTTATGTACTTTATATTATAGTTGGGTTGATGTTCATAGAAGTTTTAATAAATGTAAAGCCAGGAAACTCATAAACCATGGCCCAAACTCTACGACTGTAATTGTTCTTTGTTTTACTCTGCTCTAAGGAATGCTGACACACACTCATTTGTCAAAGAAATTTTCCACTCTATTTAATTAACTTACATGTTTATTTAGGAAATATTTGTTGAACAACTACTATGTCAAAACACTGTGTGAGACACTAAGGTTATAATATCTGAAACAAAAATAGTATTTTTACTAGTAAAGTATATAACCTAGTGAAGAAATGGACAATACCAGTAAACAAATAAGTATTTAAACACAGTTGTATTAGGTGAGGTGAGGGAAATTAACAAGGGACTATGCTGCAGAATAAAAAAAAATCAATTCTTATCATATATAAAAGTCCTATCTAAGAAAGTTATAAAATGATCCACAGAATGAAAACAATCAATCACAGGAATAGCACAAAAGATAGTGTATATAGAGCTATGTTTGTGCTGAAATATTAAGAAAGGAAAGATGAACTTATTGTGTTTGAAAATATGATATAAAGCCACTGTGGTTGAAGTGTATCAACAGAGAGGGTGAAACCAGATGAGGCTGAAAGAGAGGAGAAGCCATACCATATAGGGTCCTACATGCAATAGTCGTTAAAGAGTTTAAAGCATAAGGATGGTAGAATCATCCTTATGTTTCTGAAAGACCACTCTACCTTCCATATATGTAATAGATCAGAGGAAGGCAAGGGTGGAAAAGAAGATATAAACTAGGAGACTAATGCAGGAGTTCAGAAAAGAATGACACGAGATACAGTAAGTTGGTGGAGATGCAGTGAGTACATGACTACATGTTTGAACAGAGAGTTTGTGTATGGATAGGCATGGAAGTCAGGGACAAGTTTCTAGCTTAAACAACTAAGTTAACAATGTCCATTGCTAAGATGGGAAAAGACAAAGTGAAAAAAAGATTTGGAGGTGAAATCAATTCCGTTTGGAGCACATTAAGTCTGGAATGTTTAGGAGTTATCAAAATAGAGATGTTAGGTAGCTACCTGAATAAATAATTTATGGGAGGAATCTGAAATGGAAATATTATTTTGGTAGTTGTTAAAATTTAGATTATATTTGAAGGCATGGAACTGGATAAACTCACCTAAGGAGAAAATGTACTCAGGAGACCCTAGGACTAACTTCAAGTGTGATGGTTAATATTATGTGTCAACTTGACTGGATCACAGAATGCCCAGATATCTGGTTAAACATTATTTCTGGGCATGTCTGTGAGAATCCTTTTAGAAAAGATTAGTATTTGCATTGGCAGACTGAGTAAAGTGCATTGCCCTTCAAGTGAGGGTGGATATCATCCAATCCACTAAGACCTGAAGAGAAGATAAAGAAGGAAAGAAGTTTTCTCTCTCTTCTTCTCCTCCTCCTTCCTTCTCCTTCTCCTTCTTTTCTTTTCTCTTTTATTTTCTTCTTCTTCTTCTTCTTCTTCTTCTTCTTCTTCTTCTTCTTCTTCTTCTTCTTCTTCTTCTTTTCATCTTCATCTTCTTCTTTTCTTTCTCTCTCTCTCTCTCCCCATGACTATTGAGGCATTACCCTTCCCCAGTCCTCAACACTTCTGGTTCCCAGGCCTTCAGAGTCAGACTGGAATCTACACCACTGGCTCTCTGGCTCTCAGGCCTTCAAATTATGCCACTGGTCTTCCTGAATTTCCAGCTTTCAGATGAAAGATTATGGGGCTTCTCAGCCTTTCCAGTCAATTGATCCAAGACCTTTTAGATAGGTAGGTAGGTAGGTAGGTAGATCATAGATAGATAGATAGATAGATAGATAGATAGATAGATAGATATAGAGGGATAGATTCTGTTTCTCTGGAGAACCCTGACCAACATGCATCAAGGAACTCCAACACCTAGATTTCACATACAGGAAGAGGAGAGGAAGGGAGAGGACAGTGTGATATCATAAAAGCCAAAGGAGAAAAGTATTTTGAGAAAGGTAATGTGAGTGGGTTGTGGAAAGACATATGTCAATTAGTTTTTAAAACTCAATAGCATTCTTGTGAAGAACAGTTTTTTGTGAAGCATTAGAAGTGATAGCCAGATTTAAAAGGTTAAAAAGAGGTAAGAAGTGAATAAGTAGAGACACATGTGTGATAAATAACTCAGAAAAATGATTTGGAAATAAATCAATGAAGTGCAGTGATACATAGAGGGAAATATGGAGCAAAGCGATTTGTATATATATACACAAATATATGTTTCTTCACTTTCTGCACTAAAATAGACCCTGAATATTTGCCATGGTACCAATTTGAAGCATATATAAATAAATTATGGAAAGAAATCAAAGTTATCTAGCATCATCAAGGGAGAAAAGCTGCATAGTCATTCCCAATCCTGAAAAACATGTGGAAATCCATTCTATCAATATTTGTGCAAACCAACCTATTGCTAAAATTCATTAGTATCAACACAATTTTATGAAACAACTGTCTAAACAAAATAATCCTCAGGGGATCCCTGAGTGGCTCAGTGGTTTAGCGCGTGCCTTCAGCCCAGGGCGTGATCCTGGAGTCCTGGGGTCCGGCTCCCTGCATGGAGCCTGCTTCTCCCTCTGCCTGTGTCTCTGCCTCTCTCTCTCTCTCTCTCTCTCTCTCTCTGTGTGTGTGTGTGTGTGTCCCATGAATAAATAAATTAAATCTTTAAAAAATAAAATAAAACCAATCCTTTTTCTACTTAACAAGAAGAAATGGTTTTTGATGCAGATTCCTGTAAAATTGTGGTAAGTCATGTGACATGTTACTATGAAAGTTCTCTTTCTCTATGTAAAACTAAGAATTACCATTAAAAAAAAAAAAAGGCACTAAGCACAACCAGAATAAAGATAGAGGGTTTGACCTCAGATTTAACTTCCAGGTGTGATTTTCCTGTAATTTTACCGCAAAAAAAGCTGAGCTCACAGGATATTTTTAGCAAATAAGAGAATTCTTTAGTTCTTCTCCTGATATTTGGTGATATATGGATGGGTCAAAAGTAGATTAATAAGCATAGGTGAAGGAAGGAGGAGAGCATCTAGTAGCAAAGGAATAGTCAAGAAACTAATCTTATTATTTACTATAAGAACATACAAAGTTTAAGTGAAAGGATTATCTACTTTAACAGTTTCCACCCAAGTAAGGATTTTCAAGCATATTCCATTTGTTCTTACCAAACACAATGAGGTTGACATTATTATAATTTTACACATAAAGAAACTAAGGTTTATGAAAGTTAAAAATCTTACCTAAGTATACACACAACTGGTAAGTGTCAGTCAGATCCAAGGTGTAAATCCAGCTTATCCAACTCCAGCGCCAATGCTTCTAAAGACATAGCAGTGATAAGCAGTAGAGGGAAATAGGACCATGGGCTGGGAACCCAGCTGCTTCTGTTTGACACCTTACTCAACCCCATATATATATATATTTTTTATTGAAGTTCAATTTGCCAACATATAGTATAACACCCAGTGCTCATCCCGTCAAGTGCCCTCCTCAGTGCCCGTCACCTAGTTATTCCATCACCCCACCCTCTTCCCCTTCCACTACCCTTTGCTCATTTCCCAGGGTTAGGAGTCTCTCATGTTTTGTCACCCTCTCTAATTTTTCCCACTCATTTTCCCTCCTTTCCCTTATACTCCCTTTCACTATTTCTTATATTCCCCGTATGAGTGAAACCATTGTCCTTCTCTGACTTCAATGACTTCAGTCAGCATAGTACCCCCCAGTTCCATCCACGTTGAAGCATCAGAACGTCCATTCTGATGGCTGAGTAATAGCCACAGTTTGGCTATTGTGGACATTGCTGCTATAAACATTGGGATGCAGGAGTCCTGATGTTTCACTGCATCTGTATCTTTGAGGTAAATACCCAGAGTGCAATTGCTGGGTGTAGGCTCTATTTTTAACTCTTTGAGGAACCTCCACACTGTTACTAACTCTATTTACTTGGGCAAGTTGTTTCTTCTACTCTATGTCAGTTTTCTCATTTATAAAAGGGAGATAATATCTACTTCATAGGATTGTTATGAGACTTAAATGAATTTAAACAGGACTTGGACTGTGGATTTTAATAAATGATAGGCATTAGTATAGGAACAGTTTTCTCTTTGGTAAAATTACCCTCTTAGGAACAGTTTTCTCTTTGGTAAAATTACCCTCTTAATGGAGTTCCTAGTGACTTCAGTGAGCAAAGATGCTTCCCAGTCAAATCACTGTAAAGTATTTTTGATCTTATATCAGAAGACAGACAACTAGAATTTTAATTTCAAAATAGAGACAATATTGTCTTTGTCTCACTATTACGTATTTGCTTGTTATTCAAGCTTTTCCCACCCCAGTACCCCAATAAGTCTTTGTCTGAGAAGTAGAACAACTAAATCTATCAGCACCAAAGCTGGGAAGGCTTCCAGAATTATTTGGAGAGTACTCTACAGAACGTAGGGAAGTGTGATCTGTCACAATATGGTAAGCTTGCACTAAGTCTGCATTCTAAAAACTCACTGGGAAAAGCAAAAGCAAACAAGATGGAGCAGCTGGGTCAGAAGGGCTTCTCCATTCAGTGTTTAGTAATGATTTTGCCTGCATTAATTGCCTCTTTCTTTTATGAACAGGAGAATTCAGTCAAGTAGATGTGGTAGAAATGAGTTGCTCTAAGATAATAGAAAAGGACTCCTCTCTTTTACATAATTGCAGCTCCTTGTTCTTCTGTTTGTTAGATGCAATAAATGCTATTCTATGACAAGGACCAGTCCTTGCATCCCATCGAAATCTTTCCCGGAAACCTGGAGCATAGAATTCTGATATCCTCTCATATTGTAGCAGAAAAGCAGTAGTACAAGGCACATTACCGAAATAACATGGTACAGGAGAGATAGGGCTGATTTATTTTGTTGTAGAACCTTTTCCACTGAATTTGCTGGAAAAGCAGAGTAAGAGCTACTTAAGACTCAGCTTTCAGGTATTATGCATTCTGCTTGTCCCTGTGACAGAGAAGCAGACAAATGAAGGACAGCAAACAAAAAAAGAGTAACAATTCTGCGAGTTAAATGAAAAGGCATGTATGTGTACATATCTGTGTTTTTCCAGAATGGTTATGGAATAGGTAATATTTATGTCAAAGCATGGTTTTATAGAAGTCATTTTAGAGTTCCTTTGGTTACTTCTTAGTTTTATTATACATTTAGAAGCTTGGAAACAGAGGGAAATCTAGGGCTCCTCTCTATGGATTTAAATACTTAGAAAATTCAGCTAAAAGCAGAAGAGAAGAGACAAAACTCCAACATATGAAAAGTTTTACAAAAGTGTTGTTTTCCAATATAAATATAAACTACCTCATGACTGCCTGCTTATCTGTGTTCATGTCTTTGTGCATTCACACATGGTCACACACACACACACACACACAAAATTTAAGGGCAAGCAATTTGAATTGAAATAATAGGTATGTCTCAATTATCTGGATGTTACAAGAAAAAGTAAAAATATTCTGACCACAATAAGTTTTCTACTTCAATCATGTGTAAACTATTTTAGAACATTTAGGACATTTTTCTTTAAAAGAAAATCTTCGGCAGCTCTTGGAATGGAGAACAAAGAAGGTCTCAATTATTTCTTTCACAGATGGACTCCTAATACACATTACTATTAAAATTATGTTACAGCAATGTTTGCAGAGAATTGGGATTTAAATTCAAATACAAAAAAAAAAGTCCATTCAGAACCAAAAAGAGTTGTACTTTGAAAGTCAAGATGAGACAACCTTCCAAGTAACTTAAGCAATACTTTAGCTGCAAAATAATTTAAGTTATTGCACTTTCACTTCCAAATGTAAACACTTAAATAACACCTTGAATTTTTCCTTGTGCCATGAAGTCTCTGTCTTAAGGACTTGGCTGAGAGAAATAATTGCATTTTTAGCACTTATGTGATGAGATCAATTCAACAATGTTAATGAAGCTGAGTATTTACAATCACTGTCTCAACAAATAACAATGTAGGCTAAATAACAAAAATATAACAAGATAAAATTTTTATAAAGGTGGTTTTGAATATTTGACAAACCTCTTAAATAATCAAGTAAAACTCAACAGAAATAAACTTTTGTCTTCTAATTTTTGTCATGATGGAAACTTTCCATAACGTATATTATTGAATTGTACTACTCAGAGAGTAGCGGTAGGTAGATCACCAGCCTTTGGTCTAGATTATCAACGGCTACATCTCTTTTCTTCCTCAAAGAGGAGCTGGGTAAACTTAAGCTGAAAATACAAATTTATGGAGTTCCCCCTATTGGCAGAACAGTGGCATTTATGATAACATCTGATTTCCACAGCTTTTACTGGGTATCATACCTCCAAAGGGTTAAAGTGGCAAATGATGCCACATTCTAGCACCTGAGAGCTTACCCTAGAGTCTGACATTAAAAGTAGAATTTGAGTCAAGACTGGTCAATGTTTTCAATCACATTTCAATCAATTAAAAACATTCTCTCTAAACTTAATCATTCTTGACAATGTTGAAGACTTAAAAAGTTTCAATGAAATATTTTCCAAAAATAAATGAAATATGAGAGAATTTGCTTAGTAATATTTATTGTTCATTATCTTTAATCAGTTAGGTTTGCAAGAGAGGGGAGGAGAATTTCAAGTGGCTTTTAACCTTGAGTCCTAAACATTTTGAATCCTGCCTTTTTAAGTCAGCCAATAACACAGAGAAAACAGGAACAGTGAAAATTGTTATGTGTAGAGTACCAATAGCTGCAGTCAGGACATTTTCAAAGAATAATGTACAAAATTTTAAGAGTTAAAGGGAGCTATATGCATTTAATTAAAATCACCAGTATAAGTGTGTGGGAGAGAATAATTAGTTTGAGGAACTATTAGCAATGTCATTCAAGTGCCTAAAATAATCAATGCATGTTTGCAAAACTTACAGAAATAATTTGTGAATTTATTTATCTAACAAATGTTTATTGAGAACCTACTTATGCCAGAAAATTCCCTATCTTCATGGAATTAATATTTAATGGTAGAAAGCAATAAACACAAAAGTAGCATATAATCAGTTCATCCTTTAAAACATGGGTTTGAACTGCACAGATCCACTTATACACATTTATTCTATTTCCATTTATTTTTCAATAAATAAAGTACTACAAATATATTTTCTCTTCCTTGAGATTTTCTTAATATTTTTTCTCTATTTTAAGAATATAATAGTTTATTGTAACAATGTATAATACACAAGGCATACAAAATATGTGTTAATCAACTGTTCATGTTATCTGGAAGGTTTCCAACCAAATAGTAGGCTATTAGTAGTTAATTTGGGGGGGAATCAAAGATATATGTGAATTTTCAACTGTTGAGTATCAGCACCCCTAACATCATCATTGTTCAAGGGTCCACTGTAATTAACTGGATAAGTGGCAAATGCTAAATAAAGGTCAGTGTTATGAAGTAAAATAAAGTGTGTCTATTAGTCAACTATTACTACAAAATTGTGACAATCAGCGGTAAGTGTTTATTGCACACATGTCAACTATGCTGATCTCAGATGAGGTTGGAGGACTCTAGGATGGTCAAGGTCAATCCTGACCAAAGTGATTGGGGCAACTCATCTCTAATTCATGTTTCTCAACCACCAGCAGGCCACTCTGAGAAAGTTCTCAGGGCCTAGTGAGAAGTGTGGGAAAACATATGGAGATAGCCAAGGCTTCCCGAGACTTAGACTTGAAACTGGCACACTGGCAATTCTAATTCATTGTACTGGCCACAGAAAGTCATATTATTGAAACCAAGCTCAAAAAAACAGTGTATGTCATCCTACCCAGTGGGAGAAAAAAACAGAGACTTAATAGTAAGGGGAATGGACACAAGGAGGAATAAAAAAAAAAAGGTCAATGATACACCAACCACAGTGTATAGGCTACTTGAAGAGATCAAGAAAGGACTTATCTATTTGACCCAATTGATCAGACACCTTAAAGAGACAAAAGGATGGGCAGCCCCGGTGGCCCAGTGGTTTAGCACCACCTTCCGCCTGGGGTGTGATCCTGGAGACCCGAGCTCACATTGGGCTCCCTGCATGGAGCCTGCTTGTCCCTCTGCCTGTGTCTCTGTATCTGTCTCTCTCTCTCTCTCTCTCTCATTAATAAATAAATAAAATATTTTTTAAAAATGAGACAAAGAGGTGAGCCATTGGGATGCATGGGAGAAATAGTTCAAGTGCAAAGGCCATGAGGCAATATGGAGGAAATGAGGGGAAAGAGAGAGGAGATGAGGTTACAGAGGTGGTGGCAGAAGGTGAATTGAGGCACAGATCTTATACAGCCTTGTAAGCCTTTGAAAACCTGTTTATTTTTTTCTAAGATGAAAAGCCATTTGAAGATTACGAGATAAGGTAAAACACACTTTATATTTAAGGGAATTACAACTGACAAAATGCTGGGCACGCTAAAAATTGCCATGAAAACTGAAAAATTGAGAGTCATAGAGAAATATGTACCTACAGATAATAAGAGGAATGGGTAAATTCTACATATGGAATCAACATATAAAACTATATGCAATAGTCTCCTATTACCCACAGGGCTTATGTTCTAAGATCCCCAGTGGATTCCTGAAACCACAGATAGTACTGAATCTTATATATACTATATTTTTTCTATACATACATACCCATGATAAAGCTTATTTTATAAATTAGGCCTAGTACAAGATTAACAACAATTATAGTAAAATAGAACAATTATATTAATATACTCTAATCAAAGTTGATCTCTCTCAAAATATCTTACTGTACTATGCTTACTCTATTTCCTCTTCTTGTGATAATAGGAGAGGATAAAATGCCCATGTGATGAGATGAAGTGAAAGGTATGATGTAGGTGTTGTGAAGTAGCATTAGGTTACTATTCACCTTCTCACAATATCTCAGAAGGAGGATCATCTGCTTCCAGACCTCGGTTGACCATAGGTGACTGAAACCATAGGAAAAGAAACTTCAGATAAGAGAAGATTACTATATATAATACCTTAAAGGAAATCTAATGGCTATTCCAAGTAAGGTGATTTACAACTTGCTTATGCTTAATTTAGAATATAGCCCAAATAAGCAGAGATTTCAGATTTCAGTATGAGCTATGGTCTTGGATTTATTACCTAGAGTCTCATTGAGCAGAGATATTCTTTACTTTATGTAGTACATGTATGTCTGAAAAGTCTTCTGGGGCTTTGAATTTTAAACTGAAGTAATTTCCCAATGGCTGTAATTTAAAATATGCAATCCTATGCAAAAATAAATTGAGATCCCCTAAAATAAAATACTTAACATAAATAATAAAGTAGCAGGTATAAAAAGTTAAAATACACTGGTTTTTATTACATAGGTATATATAGTTAACTAAATAGAAGATATAATGGAAAAAAACACATTTGCAGCAACAAAAATAATAAAATAATATAAGATACCGGGAGTACATTTTAGCAAGAAATATCCACACCTCAATGCGGAAGTTTTTAAAACAGTCTTAATGACACAAAAGTAAAAGTAAACGAATGAAAAAATAGACCATGTACTTAGGATGAATCAACATCATAAAAAGATCAGTTTTCCCTAAGGTAATTTAGAAATTTAATACAATACCACTTGAAAAAATCGTTCATTTTTTCTTTTCCACAACTGGACAAGTTAACTATAAATTTCACTTGAAAAAACAAACAAGCAAAAATATTTCAACAGAACTGGGGAAGTGGCTAGTCCTAACAGTTATTAAAATATACCATAAAGGTTCATAACTTGAATCTGTGGAAACTGTTCCATTAAAAAGACATAAATGGGACTGAATAAAATGTTCAAAATAAACTTAGTTACATATACATGTGTACATAAAATATAGAATATAGGATCCCTGGGTGGCGCAGCGGTTTGGCGCCTGCCTTTGGCCCAGGGCGCGATCCTGGAGACCCAGGATCGAATCCCACATTGGGCTCCCGGTCCATGGAGCCTGCTTCTCCCTCTGCCTGTGTCTCTGCCTCTCTCTCTCTCTCTGTGTGTGACTATCACAAATAAATAAAAATTAAAAAAAAATACTATAAAAAAAATATATATATATAGAATATAATAAGGAGGCGGCATCTCAAGTCTGAGAGGAAATACAAACTGTTTAGTAAGTGGAATTATGATAACTGGAAACTGATATAAAAAAGATAAATTAAATCTATTCCTTACATCAAAAATGATAATAAATTCTGAAAATATCAAAAAGATTTAAAAAATAGAACATTATAGTTCTAGAAGTCAGCATGGTTAAATTCCTCTATAATCTGGGAAACTTTGCTTAAATTCCAGAACACAGAGAAACATGAATAAATTTGAATACATAAAATAAAAAGATTTTTTTTGCATGGCAAAAGACACCCTGAGCAAATAACAAAGATAAATAAAATTGGGAAAAATACTATCTGAAGTGTCAATATTCCTAATATATAAGCTGCTCATAAAATAAAGAAGAAAAAGACTAACCACTCCAAATATTTTAATTTTTTTAAAGATTTTTTAAAATTCTGCTATAGTTAATATCCAGTTTTTTAAAAGGAAATATTCTTTTTTTTAAGATTTTATTTATTTATTCATGAGAGACACAGAGAGAAAGAGAGAGGCAGAGACACAGGCAGAGGGAGAAGCAGGCTCTATACATGGAGCCTCATGTGGGACTCGATCCCGGGTCTCCAGGATCAGGCCCTGGGCCAAAGGCAATGCTAAACCGCTGCACCACCCAGGCTGCCCAATATCCAGTTTTATAATAGTTTCGGGTACAATACAGTGACTCAACAATTTAATGACCCTATAATTTCATATGAAATAGGAAACCGAATACAGAGGACAAAGAAAACTAAAGGTAAATAAATGGCTTAACTTTAAGGAAAAATATTCAACCTTACAAATAAGAGAAATGCAAAGTAAAACTTCTGGTATACCATTTCTCTTCTACTACATAATCAAAAAATCCAGAAGGTTGAAACCACACTGTTTTTAAACCAATGAGGAATCAGGCCCTCATATATTTCTGTTAAACTGCAAAATGTGAAATTCTCAATGAGACGAGTTTAAAAATACCTAACATAATTATGTATGCATTTACCCCTTGATCCAGCAATAGTTCCAAGAATCTATCTAAAAGACATACTGGCAAAAAATACAAAAAGCACAGGACTGTTCATTGCACTATTTGTAATAGCTAAAGTCTGAAAACAATTCAAGTTTCCATTAAAAAGAGATTGGTTGAATAAATTATGGAACATCCACACATCTTATTACTTACAGCTAAGAAGAAATGAGTAAACTCTGTATACATCATTATGTGCACCTCTAGAAAATTTATTAAAGTAGCTGATTATAAAATTAACATGCACAAAGTATAAGAAAGCAATAAGTAAAAAAATCTCTGATGTGCTAACAATTATCTAAGAATGGAAGAACACTATAATATATTTTATAACTTTATAATTTAAAAATTCATGGAGAAAATATAAAGTTAAAAAAGTTATCCTTAAGTCAGAGAGGAAGAGAGAAAGATAGCGGGTAGAGAGTAGCTAAACTTATTTAGTAAAGTCTTTGTATACTTCACTCTGAGAGTTTAAATTGCTTACAAAACATCTCTAAGTTTTAGAACTGAGTTTAAAGAATTTATATCTAAAGTCATTTTCAAGTCTGGAAATTCTAACTCAACTTTTGTTAAAATAACATTAAATTATTTTCTACAGTTACTCATACATAACAGATATTTTGGCAAGTGTGAAAGCACAGTATATATGGACTATATTTGTCACTGTGATAGGTGCTCCCATTATATAGTGAAGAAGGAGATTGAGTCTGGTGGAAAGTTTCTCAGTTGAAAATCAGGTTATCAACCAAAACTAAAAAGAGTTCTTTAAAAATAAAAACCTCAAGGGACGCTTGGGTGGCTCAGTTGGTGAGGCATCCGACTTGATTTTGGTTGAGATCATGATCTTGGGGTCATGAGACTGAGCGCTTTATAGGGCTCTGTGCTGGGCATGGAACTTACTGGGGATTCTCTCTACCCACCCTTTGGTCTCTCAAAATGAATAAATAAACCAAAACTTCAATTGTTAATAATTATATAAGAAGATAAAAATATAGTTGAGCTTTATTCTCTTAATGGCTATCATCTCATTTATATAATCAAATACAAATATCCTGATATACCTCTCAGTTTGGCTTATCATTGAACTACTAATATGACTTTAACATACAATTGACTTTTTTCTAGCACTCATTATCATCTGACTAATAAATTAGTCATAAACAATTTTTTCTCTCTCCAACTGCCCCCTACTCTTCTTCCCTCCTTCCCTCTAGAATGTAAGCTCCATTAACACAGGGACTTGTTCATTCTTTTATCCTAGTATCTGGTTTCCATGTCTGTCATATACAAGTTGCCTAATAAATATTTTTAAATAAATGAATGTGTAAATGTTATGGTCAAAATTCTATCCAAGATTTGATATGGTCTTAGAGTGTTTGACCATGGGTATAAACCCAGGTTTATGATGAACAGCACAATCTCTAGGCTTTCTTTTTTTTTTTTTTTAATCTCTAGGCTTTCAATGGCATTGGTATACATGAGATCAACAGCAGAATGTAGCGGCGAAAGAAAAGAGCCTCTGAAGTCCTTCACTCCACCTTCTCACAGAGCCTACTTTACTCACTTGTATAGAAAGATTCATGATAGTACCTATCTCATAAGGTTATTCCAGGTAAATAACCTATCACAGTATCTAGAATACAGTAGGTTCCCAGGAAATGTCTTATTCATACTTACATGCTGTGAAAAGAGATTAAGAAAGAAGACTGAAGGAATTTAATCCCTAACATCTAACTTCCGCAAGTCTCTGTCCTACTATTTTTCATACAGGTGATCATTGTTAAGTTGTTGAAATAATTTGAGCTTCAGTTTCAGATTCAATAGTATCTTCTGACTTTAACATTTGGCTGCTGGTACCTACATGTAAACATGGAAGAGATTTTTTTTCATAAAGAACACATCTCTGACTTCAAAATTCTTTCTCATTTTCCATTTTCCCCCAGCAATTCCCTTTCTTGTCTCTTCTGGTTGTGCTCATCTAAAATATGGGAGTCCAAAACCTATTATAGTTCTGGGAAATAATAAAAGTAGAATAAAGTCACTTATTGCCCCCAGAGAAAACACTTGATTTCTCCTTGAGGCAAAGTGCCATACTCTTCCCCACACTTCAGGCCTGCGAATGTGAAACTTGTACTTGAGTACAAGTCTCAGAAATACTACTATGCCCAGTATAGTCTGATAACCTTTCATTTTGTGTTTCATACATCCCTGGAAAAATAAAGTATTTTCTACTTGAGTGCAAGACTCGCCCGTCCTTAGATCCATCATTAAGCTCTTTTCCCAGGCAACTACTCCCACCCCATTAATATATCTTTCCTCTTTGTGAACATGGATTGTCTCCCCCCACAAATTTTTTTCCTTATATTGCCACTTTTCTAACTATATGACCTTCTTATTTGGTCCAGTTTATTGGTTTCCCTTCCCTTTGTACAGGTGTCTATACCCCTTTCATGGAGCATCACCGAGCTCAAATATAAATTCATACCCTAAAAAAAATCCCCCTTTATGCTTTGATCTTTCCTTAAAATATTTAATATATGTAAGACTGACATTTTCTAAGGTAGTTTACAGGTAATATGACAGTAAATTAAATGTTTTTTTAAAAGCTAAGCACTCTATTAAAAAAAATAAAAAAAATAAAGCTGAGCCCTCTAGAACATAAATGAAAGTACTTATTCATGTTGTCATTTTGTAAGATTATATCTCTAGAAAAGCTTCCTATTTCAAGAACTAATCTTAAAATTACCTTTAAAAAAGCGTATAAACCAAATTTTTAAAAAATTCCATCTCCATACTCAAAGGCTAACCACCTTATTTTAAACCCAAAATAAAATGATATAAGCACAACACATAAATTTGCCCTAAACAACTTTTTTATTATGTTAGGAAATCAATCTTAACCTCAAAGAAGGAAGACTCTAACATTTGCACCTATATTAAAGGATACATTAATAACTATAAGAAAGCACAGTTCCAGGTCAGATTTTCTATCTAGATGAGATGGGCTGTTATTGATAATTCTGAAGGCTCCTAGCAGGGAATGTATGGAGAGATCAATTCTCATTTATATTTATATTCAAAACTGTTCCTGTAAACATTCAGAGTATACCTGACATATTGTACCCTTCTCAAAGTTTACCCATGCTATCCAGTATTTATTTACATTTAAGAAGGTATGTTAACGTATATGCAAGGAAGTATAAATCCTAGCTTTTGCTCTTGAGGTTCTTTAAACTTGCTTAAGAAAATAAGTTGATAGGTACTACAGAGACACCAGGATTTTAGGAATTTTCACTTATGCTGAGAAAAAGTCTAAAAATTCAAAATAGGACTATGCCTGGTTCCTTTAAGAATTAAAATTTTTTTATTAGGAGTGTATTATCAAATATGAGCTTGGAAGTGCTAGTTTGCCTGAATCAAAAGTCTTCCTGTCTGCCTAGACTCTTCCAAGAGAAGTGTGGTGAAAAGTAAAATTATAAGCTAAAAATAAAAGGAAAATAGTGTTAATCAAACATATGTACTCAGTTTTCCCCTCACAAATTTGTTTTTAGTAAAGTAAATTCTGGGATATTTTCCTCGCAGGATTTGGGAAGTACAGAGAGATTGGACAAGAGGTTTGGGGTTATACACATTGTCTTACCTCAAATTTTGTGCAATCTGTTCCCTGAAAAGAAGGAAAATTATATGAAGATCAGAAAGATCCAGAGTTAAAAACAACTTTAAAAATATATGTATTGTTTTCATTGTTCCTGTAGAAAACAGGCCATGGAAAAGACAAAAATAAAAAATAGGGCAAAATTATATTAACATATCTCTGAATCTTCAAATGGATGCACATGAAGACTACAATAGGTAATCCAAGGTAATGGTCAGAAATTACAGCCACAAAGAATACAAGTGTAACTTTATGGTTATCATAGAAGTTTGTTTTAGTTTTATATTAAAAGCAATAAGAAAAAAGAAATAAAAGAAAAATCTATGATAGTTTAATCCCATCAAAGCTCTGTGATAGTTTATATTTCTTTTTTAAAAATATTTTATTTATTTATTCATGAAGAGACACAGAAAGAGAGAGGCAGAGACACAGAGGGAGAAACAGGCTCCATGCAGGGAGTCCGATCTGGAACTCGATCCCGGGTCTCCAGGATCAGGCCCTAGGCTGAAGGCGGCACTAAAATGCTGAGCCACCTGGACTGTTCTATATATCTTTAAATCCTATTTCAAAACCCTAGTACCTTAATGTTAATATAAAAATATTGGCATTTAGACAATTTTACATTGTTATTTTACTAAAGGTCTTTAAGGGGAATATGACCAATCAGTTGTCAGGCACAAGTGCATTAAGTTCTGAAATACTCTGCTCCATATGCCTCAAATGCATCTAACCATTGAGTCTTCACCACTTTCCTACCAATCAGTTGTTACAGGATGTTTACTAAGGTTTTGCTGTATTCCATCACTGTGCCAGTCTGCATGGTTAAACAGGGCTAAAACAGCACCTTACAGTCAGTCAACAAATACTTATTAAACACGTCGTGTGTATCAGAGAAGTAAATGATCTAAATAGAGAGACAAGAAGGAGTATGGCAAGTACAAGGAACTATAAGTTGTTCAGTATTCGCAGGGAGCAAAGTGCAAATAGTGAGTACCCCAGAGATGAAGCTAAAATGATTTATCCTGAAGGACTGTATGTAACAGGAAATTCAACTTTATCCTATTAATAATGGGAAGCCAACAAACAAGATCAGTAGCAGCACAGTCAGATTTTCATTTCAACATCTCCTTTTGAAAGCACTGTGTAAGGTGAATGCATAGAGAGAAAGAGAGGGCAGTTAAGAATTTACTATTTAGGGGTGCCTTGCCTGGGTTGCTCAGTCAGTTAAGTGTTTGCCTTTGGCTCAGGTGATGATCACAGGGTCCTGGGATCAAGCCCCACATTGAGCCTCACATCAGGTTCTCTGCTCAGCAGGGAGCTTGCTTCTCCCTCTCCTGCTTGTGTGGTCTCTCTCTGTCAAATAAATAAATAAAAGATTTTCTTAAAATTTACTATTTAACTCTAAAGGAGTAATAAAAGCCTGAACTAGAAGACTGATAGCAAGAATGAGAAGCAATTTAAGGTAGACTCAGCAATCACTATCACTGAATATGGAGATAAAAAGGAGTGGGAGCAGGCTATGAATTTATTTGACAAATATTTATATCATGTTTACACATGCCAAAGACTCTTGTAAGTGCTTTTGTTAAAAATAACTCATGCAATACCCATACAAGCTCTATTAGGAGCTCAATTTTATAGATGACAACACTGGCTATCAGCCAGTTAAGTAAATTGTCCATAGTGGCAATGGCTTGTTTGTGGTGAAAATAGGATGTTACCAATAAAAGAGGCACCAGAGTTCACACTTTTAACCACTACATGCTGCCCATCTAGAATGGCTGCCAGGTTTCTCAGTTGGAAGACACAGGGAATGAATGAAACCAGTAAGAGAAGTATGTTTGTGTTGTATGGTGAAAATACTTTGGACATACGGCATTTCCAGTACCCATGAGTTGTTCAAGTGGAAAAGTCTATCAAACATTAGAATCTGAAGCCTTACATAAAGGTCAGAGCTGGAGATGCAAATTGATTGGGTCCATCAGTGTACAGGTTAAAATCAAAAGTGATTTGATATTACTTTGGAAAAGCATGTTGAGAAGGTTATTAGAGGGAATGCTTAAAAATACCAACATTTAAGGAACAAGTAGAGGAGGAAGGATGATTAAAGTAAATGAAATGGTATGATCAGAGTGATAGGATAATCAAGAAATAGAGTTGAGGAGAGACACTAAAGACTATCAGGAAGAGAAATTATGTAAGACTAAAAATGCTAGTAGGTAAGCTTTATGAAAGTCCCTAATGTCCTTAGAAATGAAGGCCAGATTTTTAAGTGTGAAAGAGTCCATGAGGCTATGAGAAAAGAAAGGAAAGGTAAAGGCAGGGCTTGGGTTAGAGATAAAAACATGAAAAAGTGCCATTTTAATGAGAATGGAATGGCCTGATTTTATTAACGCCAAATTAAGAGTCTTTTGTACAAAGGCAGATGTATAATGGTTTGAATGCAGAATTAACATGCTAGGAAAAAGCTGCCACCATTACTTTCTATGTGATCTGTGAAGCATGGAAGTTCAAAGAGGGAAAAAATGAGGAAATGAATTAAGAAAAAGGAAACAGAATAATGTATAGATAAGGATACAGGTTAATAAAGTTGGTTTAGGTGAATCATTAAAAGCTATGGTACAAAGGAATGATTTGCTCAAGGAATGATTTTAAGATTTATATGGCACCGACACATGTTCAGTAGATTGACAGAAAATAAAAGCAGAGAACAGTAAATATTTATAAAAGTCTAAACCAGTAGTTATGAAAGTGTGGTCTAGAGATTCCTGGGAGTCTCTAAGACTCTTTCAAGGGATCCATGAAGTCAAAACTGTCTTTAAAATAGGGCAGCCCTGGTGGCTCAGCAGTTTAGCGCTGCCTTCAGCCCAGGGTGTGATCCTGGAGACCTGGGATTGAGACCTGCGATCGAGTCCCACGCTGGGCTCTCTGCATGGAGCCTGCTTCTCCCTCTGCCTATGTCTCTGCCTCTCTGTGTCTCTCATGAATAAATTAAGAAAAAAACTTTTTAAAAAACTGTCTTTAAAATAACCCTAGAAAGTTATACTGCTTTTTCATTGTGTTGAAATTTACATCGATAGTACAAAAGAAATGATGTATTGAAACTACTGGCACTTTATGAGAAATCAAGGCAGTGACACAAAACTCTGTCACTGTAATTTTTCACAAATACACATTCACAGAAAGGAAAAAAGATTCATTTTCAAAAAGTCATTGATGGATCAATAAAAATAATTAATTTTATTAACTCTTGACCCTTGAGTACATGGCTTTTTGATATTTCAAATGATAAAATGGGGAGTACATATAAAGCATTTCTGCCACATATTAGAGTAGCACTTCTGTGATGTAAGAGTGACCTGAACTTTTCCATGGACTACTATTATATTTAAAATATGACTAAAGATAAACTACATGTATTCAGAATTATATATTTGATAAACATTTTCCTAAAGTTGAAGGAAGTGAGCCTGTCACTTCAAGGAAAACTGAAGATATTTCTTACCACTGAAAAAATCCAGTCTTTCAAGCAAAATTGGAAATTAGAAAAATTTGTCTTCCATTGCAGCTTGACAACATCAAAACAATCTGAAGAAATTTCCTATAATACCAGCAGTGACATTAACAAATGTGATTTTTTAATGTTATACAGTAGACTGTTACAGCATTTTGAAAATTGACATAACCCAGAAATTCAACATTTTTAAAATGATCAATACATGATTTACAAAATCATGCATGAGTAGCAGATCCATCTGAAGTGGAAGTTATGGGGCACCTGGGTGGCTCAGTTGGTTAAGCATCTGCTTTAGGCTCAGGTCATGATCTCAGGGTCCTGGGATGATCAAGCTCTGTTGGGGAGCCTGCTTCTCCCTCTCCCTCTGCCTGCCTCTCCCCCTGCTTGTTCTCTCTCTCTCTCAAATAAATAAATAAAATACTTTAAAAAATGGAAAATAAACCAATGGATTTTAATGTAACAGAACACATGAAAAAATCATTACTTCAATTTTCACATTCCAACTAATCTTTAAGTTAACTAGCACTTGTTAAGCTTGTGTTTGTATCAAAGAAAAATATCCACAATTATCTGTAAAGGCCACTGAAATATTCTTCCCCTTTCCAACTATGTATTTGTGTAAAGCTATAGCTTCTTCATGTCCTTCAACCAAACAACATAATGCAAATGATTGCATAAGGAAGCAGATATGAGAATCCAAATGTCTTCTTCTAAACCAGACATTAAAAATAATTGCATAATGTAAAACAATGTCACTCTCCTCATTAAATATTTCCTTACCTGGAAAATACAGTGTTTTTTTCCCTAAAAAAAAAATGTTTACCTGGGGATCCCTGGGTGGCTCAGCGGTTTGGTGCCTGCCTTTGGTCCAGGGTGTGATCCTGGGGTTCCGGGATCAGGTTCCGTGGGCTCCCTGCATGGAGCCTGCTTCTCCTCTGCCTGTGTTTCTGCCTCTCTTCTCTCTCTCTCTCTCTCTCTCTCTCTCTCTATGTCTATCATGAATAAATAAATAAAATCTTTAGGAAAAAAAAGTTTACCTATAATAAGTTTACTGTTGTTATCTTAAATGAATGAATAAATGCTTTTAAATGTTTTATCTTAATTTTTAACATTATAAATTGTGATAAAGGGATGCCTGGGTGGCTGTTGGGCATCTGCCTTTGGCTCAGGGCATGATCCCAGGATCCAGGATCAAGTGGCACATCAGGCTCCTGCGGGGAGCCTGTTTCTCCCTCTGCCTATGTCTCTGCCTCTCTCTCTGTGTGTGTGTCTCTCATGAATAAATAAATAAATCTAAAATAAATAAATAAATTGTGATAAAGTATAACCTAATAAACCAAAGTTTCTATGAATCCTCAATAATTTTTAAATGTGTAGAGTCCTAAGACAAAAAGAATCTGACAATTTTTTTTGTCTAAATATAAAGTGGTAAAAGACTATGATAGAGTAATGGCAGTCTTCTGTAACTGGAAATCAAAGAGAAAGACTCAAATAGAAATGAGGTTTCAGATTTTATGAAAGATATTTAGGCCTATGAATCATTAAACTATCTGCTTTTGTGAATTATTCAAAAGAGTTAACGGAGTTGGACTCATAGATATCATCTTCAAGTCCTTAAAGAATCAGGCCCTTTAAGGTCAATTTTGTACGATTAAATATTGTGTAATATTTGTGTAACTCTTCTTGCTAGTCTTTAAGCCACATACAACAAGACATAAAATTCCAAAAAGTGAAGGATACTTTTACATGCAATGGATCATTACTCAGCCATAAAAAGGAATGAAACCTTGTCATTTGTGATAAAATGGGTGGACTTAGAGGGTTTTATGCTACATGAAATAAGTTGGAGAAAGACAAATGCTGCATGATTCACTTAGGTGTGTTCCATTAACAGTCAGTCTCCAAAAATCAGGAGTAAGCTATTAAAATATGTGTAGGATAATGGTAATTATATGAATAACTAAATAATATATACATTATATGTATATTTATATATTTTGAAATGAAGGAAGAAGAGTGGCTTTTAGCACTTGTCTAGAATCCATTCTATTACTAAATGCATTGCTTTGAAACATAGTTTTATGAAAAAATGTTTTATTTTAGGGATTTGATATCAATGTTAAATCTTGACTGGTAGGTAAGTTTTTCTTTTTTCAGAGAGAAAATCTAGGCTAAACAAGAAATACTAACAAAAAAGCAAATATTCCTATTATACAGATAACTTACTAAGGCTTAGGAAATTAAAGATTATATGGTTAGAATCGATGTTACATAAAATATTTAGGCATGTACTAAATTAACTTATGTATTTACATTTCACCTCCTTTTACAAGAGACCTGAGACTTAAGACCACTCTGGTAGATGAGACACCAGGGTAGCTCAGTCAGTGAAGTGGATGCCTCTGGCTCAGGTCATGATCTCAGGGTCCTGGAATCCAGGCCCACATCGGTCTCCCTGTTCTGTAGGGAGCCGCTTCTCCCCCTCCCCCCGGGCCTCCCCCCAAGTGCTCTCTCCCCCACTCTCTCTCAAATAAATAAATAAAGTCTTAAAAAAAAAAAAGACCACTCTGCTGGGAAACATGCAATTAGAAGAAAAAGGAGAACACCCCACAGGGCAACTAAGATATAATAGAATCTGGAACTTGAGGTCCTTTTACACTATATATTAAGTGGTATCAATTTTTTATTTCTATAACAGCTCTTCCCTGAGTTTCTCAAGGCTATCCTATGATATTTGAAATAGAAATTAAGTTTGTCCTACATTTCTCAAATTGTATATTGAATATATGGGAGATACTGAGATACAGATGTTAATATAATTTAAGGAAAGACTTGCATTGATGTTCAGAAAATTCTGCTTTCAAAACGGAAAAATAATTTCCTAATGAAACTTGAGAAAGAATAATAGAAAAGGAAAACATCAAATTTCAGTTAAAACTATATACTTGAAGCCAGAGTTCAAATATCTACTACCTAGAAAAATTGTATATTTATAAAATAGAATGAAAAACAAATGATGTTTCTAGAGAAGGACAATGGGAATTTTTAGTCTATGACAGTAATTCTAAGAGAAAAGTCCCATGATTTTTAATGACTTTATAATGTCAGTCCCATTATATATGTAGATATACTATGTATTTAATATTTAGAGAGCTAAAGAGCCTATGACACATTAAATACTGTGTAGTGATCAGACTTGCCCTCAGGAATCATATTATACATATTATACAGCCTCTTTTATAAAGCCAGGAGGATAATTGAATATATAAAGTAGGAAGTAGACATACAAAACTTGACAGAATCACAATTCCAGAAGATTTTGTTAGATTTGAATCATGAACTAGATCTAAGATGTAATTTAAAAATTAAAAATCTATTTGTTATACTCATATCCCTCTAAACAACTATAAATTTGTGAGAGGAAAAATATAACTTACGAGGTATAAGAAGTCAGCTCCTGTGTTCAGAAATAATTAAATCTATCTTTTAAAACTCCAGCACCTGACCCACAGTAGGTCTTTAATAAGTATCTATTGAACTCTTTTGGATCATGTTTAGAGGATGCTATCAATACTAAACCTAAGGAATGTCAAGAAAGCATTGTGACTTCAAAAACAAAAATGTAATGGGATCTTCTAATACCTGTATTGTTAGAAAGAAAAGTTTATAATCTTTCTCAGTTTTTATTGGTCAGGTCAAACTTAGGGCACTGTTTTTAGCTCTAGAGCTGTACCTTAAGAACAGACATGCAGTACAATACAAGATGATAAAATAATAAAATTATATATATATATATAAAACAGACGTACAAACTATAATGTGAATAGAAAAAAGGGAAGGCTACTGAGAAAAGCCAAAACTACATTTTATAAAAAAAAGTTAATATTTAACTTGTGGAAAAGACTACTTAGCTATTTTCAAAAATATTAAATGGAATAATAAAAATAAGCTATCATTATTAAATAACTACTATTGTATATCTCATTTAATCCTGCTAACAGACTGATGAGGTATTATTAACATTTTTTTTACAAGAAAACTGTTAGTGAAATAAAGTTACATGTTCAAACTTATGCAGCTTAAAAGTTATAAATCCAAAACTCACAAAATGATATGAGTCCAAGGCCAGGGCTTATTACATTGTGCTTATTTGTCTTTCACATAAAGCAAGTTCTGTGTTTTCAAAAGACTAAATAATGCCAGAGACATTTCAGGTCCATGTGTGTGAATTGTATACTAGTTCATATGAGCATATGTGGTAAATGTTTTTTACTCATCCTTAGGAGATCTCTATGAACTTTTATCACTGAAATTATACCCTCTAGTGTAAAAGGATAAAAATAATATTAAATATTGGCAAAGTAACCTATGGAGTTTAATGGTGTTTACCTATGAGTTACCTGTTTTCAAGAAAATGATAATATTGGAATTAAACATTTTTTCAAGCTCCCTAAGCCACTCCTCTCCCTGTTCCCCAAGAGTGTTGCTTTCTACAACCAGCTGGGTATATCTAATATCAATCTTTATTGCTAAAAAATATATACCGGGCAGCCCTGGTGGCTCAGCGGTTTAGCGCCACCTTCAGCCAGGGGTGTGATCCTGGAGACCTGGGATAGAGTCCCACATCAGGCTCCCTGCATGAAGCCTGCTTCTCCCTCTGCCTCTGTCTCTGCCTCTGTGTGTGTGTGTCTCTCTCGTGAATAAATAAATAAAATCTTTAAAATATATATACATAACACAAATACACACATACAGTTATGGGAATTACTTCAGGATTAGTATTAATTTACCAAAAAGCAAACAAATAAATAATAACAAAAATATCTTACCCCTGGTTGATTTACACATGTATTTCTAAAATAGAAATATTTAGGGTCTTGGAAGTTAGGTATCAAATTTAAAATGTATCAATATTCCTCAACCTTTTGTCAGCCACTCCAGTTCCAGATGTCTATGAAATTCCTCCTGGAATCTCTACACTGGAAAACAGACTGATATAATGCAAATGTTTGATTTTGACAACCTCCCACTGAGAAGCACATGTTCATGTAGCAATTCTGGCAATAAAAGAGATAATAAATAATTCTAAACGAATCTATGAGATCTAAGATGTGGGGGATCACCAATATCTTTCGTTGCTTTCCCAGATGCCACCACCCTCTGATTTCTATAACATGTTCTTGTGCCTTGTCCCCACCAGGGTAGAAATCAGTGTAACTAGAGCTTCTACTTTAAGAGAAATTGGGGACATATGGAGTAAAAGGAATAGATTTCCTAGACAAAAGTTTGCTTCTCACTTCTTTTTCAGAGAAAAGACCACGTTTGTTTTAAAAAGCTTTGTAGGTCTGAAAATTTTCATTTACTGATGTAAAAAAACACGGTTAGTTTTGTGTGGACATGAAGGACTGAGCTAAGGAGGACTAAGGAAAAGGAGTTTGTGAACCCTGTCCCGAATGATTTCAGCAGACTGGAGGGCTGGAGGCGCGCTGGGGTGTAAGGATTGTCCGGGTTGTACCAGGCCAATGTCTTTCCTTTCGTATTATACAGAGAAAACGGAGCTGGGAAAACAGACTGATGTCAGCCCCCTTTCTTATGTTTTCCTGCTGCCAAGAACTCACTCTCTGTCTCCCCCATCCCTTCCCCATTCTGCCGCTCCTTAGGTATGCTTGCACCGACGAGTGCCTTTTGGGAGACAGACCAACTCGTTGGATCGCTTTGCGCAAAATCCACCCCTTCTCTCTCCTCCCTCCCCTTCAGCCTCCGGATCCCGCACAGCCCTCCCTCCCCTCCCCACAGCGGTGTGGGGTTGAGGATGCGTCTCTACTACTAAGGCGGAAGGGGGCTGCAAGCAGAAGATTATGTCAGATGCCCAGCTCTCCCCTTCTACCTGACGCTCCTCTCTGGCTGCACCAGGGCTGGTCTCTGTAAGAAATAGCAGGAACTGTGGCAGCGGCGAGAGGAGGCGGCCGAGACGCGTGGAACCTGAAAAAGTCTAGGTGCTCGCGTTCACCTCGTAGCGAAGTCCCAGCCAGCCGTCAGCACCATGGACAGCAGCTCCGTCCCCACCAACGCCAGCAATTGCACTGATCCCTATACGCACGCTTCAAGTTGCTCCCCAGCACCTAGCCCGGGTTCCTGGGTCAACTTCTCCCACCTAGATGGCAACCTGTCCGACCCATGCGGTCCGAACCGCACCGAGCTGGGCGGGAGCGACAGCTCGTGCCCTCCGACCGGCAGCCCTTCCATGATTACGGCCATCACCATCATGGCCCTATACTCCATCGTGTGCGTGGTGGGTCTCTTCGGAAACTTCCTGGTCATGTATGTGATCGTCAGGTAAGGAAGGCGCCAGGGCTCCCACCAGAGACTTCAGCAGCTAATAGGGGCGTAAAGGGACACCTGATCCCCCAGGCAGCGTTTGGCGGGAGGATAAGAGAAGGGAGGTAAACAGGGGAGAATATGGGGGCGACGGTAGGTAGAGTGGTTGTTGTGAGTGCAAAAATCTACTTTTCTATTTTTCCCTCCATTGTTAAAGAACCAAAAATTTCAGAAACAGATAAGTTGCTTTAGTGGAAGATGTAAAGCTCTGCGGGGGGTGGGGGGATGTTCTGTCTTAGAGCTCACTTTCACTGAGCCAAGAGGGTTCTTGGACTCAGAATCCTACAGTCCCTTCCACAGGAGCTGTGGAAACAATAATTTGTGAATGATGGAAGAGAAATTCTAGTTAGTTTTCCTGATGAAGGGAAATCTCCTTTTCATGTCTGAAGTTGAACTTGAACATGCAACTTCCCTATCCCTGCTGGCTTCCAGGTACTTTGCTGCACCACAGCACCCCCCTCCATTCCCTTGTCACACTTGTCCTTGCCCCACTGTTCCTTCCATCCTGAGGCCACACTCATTGAGAAAGTTTTCTGTGGTAAACAGTGTTGCTTTGCAGGAACAAATATGACTGTTGTGTTGCCTAGACCATTTGGCAGTTGGCAGCTGCAGATCTGCTAGGGGAGTCACAAACTGAATTGAGAATAGATTAGTGTGGTTCAGGAGATCTGTAGGGCATGACTGTTTTCCAAATCCTCTGAAAGTGGGAACCAACTAGAAGTGACCTTAAACATCATAATTCTGGATTATAACTATCTTTAGGAACTTACAGTGGTTTCTCTGAAGGGAAAAAAGTGTCTTAATCAGTGAAATTTTTTGAAAAGAGTTTGTGGCTCATTTTCTTTCTACCTAGATACTCCAGGTTTATTTGGCAAAGAATGTGCAAGCTTTCAATATTAATTGAGATTAATGTAGATTGTGTTAGTGTTGGTGTGCATATTCAAATCCTACTTCTAATATGGAATACTATATATTCATTTTTGTTAAAGTAGAAAAATATTTTAACACTTTAAAATGGTTTCTAATTTGGGGTCTTCTTCCTACTACAGATTATATGTATGTAGTGAACATAGTATTTTCATATTTAGTTACAATATTCACTTCATCTATTCAGCAAGTACTGCAGGTTGTAATGGAGTTCCTTAATCATTTAACAATCATTTTTCCCCTTATGCTTTCCTGACCACGGTGCTGCAAGCTGCTTGTAATCGATTATTTCTCATATGTCTGATTTCCTTAATTAATAATTGTTAAAGAATAAAACTAATTTCTCTAATCTTTTGATGAGGAATAAGATAAGTAGTGTCTCTGAGAAAAGAGCACCATCTATTGAGAAGAAGGCTAACAACAGAAAGGAAAATGTAGGAAGGAAATCAATGGAGAATTTATTTTTGAAAACATTTACCGTGTATAATGAAATACAAAGACTCATATCAAAGATAAAAACCATGTCTCACATATTTACAGTTATGACAATAAAAATCATAATTAAAGGGTGACCTTATGAGAAGAAAATATATTTCTCATTTGTCCTAAGAAAATTCATAGAATCATAAGCTGATAGGGCTAGAAAGGACCCTAGAGTTTACCTATACCAGATGAGTAAACTGAGGCACAGAAAATATTAATGATTTCTTCAAGGATGGATAGTCATTAGTTCAATAACTGTATTAGTTCAATATAATATCTATCTTAGCCAGTATAATTTTCTTTTTATTAGAGTGGCAAATCATGATTTGAGTTAGTCCAACTAAAATAATAACAGAGTAGATTTAATTAGAAGTAATAATGTGGAAATAATAAAGTACCCTAAATTTATGTCTGAAATCCTGGAAAATAAATGATGAAGAGAAATTACCAAAGTGTGTAGAAATCCTGCTGTCTGAAACATAATCCTGTATTCCTTTTTATTGCTTCTTTTGGTATTTTCCTTCCTTGTTTTTTCTCCCTCCTAGTTTTATGCTTTTCTATAAAGAGAGTCAATAAAGCAGCAACTGGCTGTGAAATAAAAAGATTGGTCTTATTTCAGTGTTTAAGAGATTGCTGGTTGGGTGAGTTTATTTTAAAGGCATTACCTCTGACCTCTTAATGACTTGGAGGATAGTGACATTGCATCTTAGTGGGAACATGATATTATGCTTTTACTTCTCTGTACTGAAAGTTCTAACAAAATGCAGTATGATTTGAAAGGTCACCCAAACATATACCTATGGCACATTTGGTGTATAATTCCATACTTATGTAACCTTATGGTAATATGACAGTGACACAGAAAAATGAACAGTTTAGTGAACAATAAAGTGACGAAGAAAGCATTTGGAGATTGAGAATATATGTTTATTTAGCTTAGAATATTTAACTGGACTCCAAGCTGTGATGTTTTCACTACAAAATGATAGTTCAGAGATACTATTGCCTCTGTTTAAAAGATAAGTATAATGCTACATCTATTAAATTATTGAGGTGAAATGCTCACTTTCTGCTATTATTTAAAATTCAACAAATATTTTTGAATGGTCAAGTGCAGTTTATGGTCAAGTTACAGTTTTCTATCCAGATTAAGGTGATATTTATTAGAATGCTTTAATACCTCAAGTAAATTATGAATCTCAGATGACTATAGCAACCAAAACAACAAAGGTAACTGGTAATACAGATGCCATGATTAATACTTTTCTGCTCTGTGTCTCAACCCCATCATCATCATACCTTCATGAACAACATCATTAAATAGTATAAACTTAAATAGTATTCTTACACAGTGCTGTTCTAAGGAAATAAGGGAGGGAAAGAGATACCATCATATGATCTAAAGATTTAAAATCTAGATGTTAAATGATAAAAAATGTTGTAACTATTCATCACATGAAAACCTTTTCGATTTTAAAGAAAAAAATTACTTGCAAGATAATTATATAAAAATTACCACAGATTCTGAAAAGTATTGTGGTCAAATATTATAAAATGTTGCAATTATTTAAAAGGAGAGGACACTTTATTATTGTCAAGAATGTTTTCTAGGGGCACCTGACTGGCTCAGTGAGGAACATGCAACTCTTGATCTTGGGGTTGTGAGTTCAAGACCCATGTTGAGTGTGGAGATTACTCAAAAATCAAATCTTTAAAAAAAAAAGTTTTTTTAAAAAAATTAACCACAATGGTACACAAAGTTATGGCTACCAGGAATGTTTCACTTTTGAGAACACTTGACCAAATTGTAGAATTAACCATAAATATAAAAACTGATATCGTCCCACATGTATTTATTTTGGGAGATTTTTTTTCCAAAAAGACTTGTCCATATAGTCATGAACATGTTCTATGCACACATTGTTTAAAAAAAATAGAGAGAGTTGGAAACTGTTAGATCTTTATGAGCTGTGTAAACCATCCTTCCCATAAATTTTCAATGAATAGTGCCAAATGATACCTCCTTCATTTTTCAGATTATTTCTTAATTTGACTAGATGAATTCTCAATATGACTATCAGACCAGAGTATTTAAATATATGCAAGATGTTATTGTTATTTTTCTTTCACTAAAAGGTATCTCTGATTTTAAAGCCTTGCTCTATATACTAAATATTTGATTCGGGTTTAAATTACAAAATGATCAGTCATGCCTGATTGGAACAAAGCATAAGATTTTTTATTTCTTGTATAAGTAGCTGAGAAAATAAAGAATAACAATATTTTATCTAATTTAAGGTTATATATATATATGTATGTATCTACAAATACATATATACATGTAAATTAATTTCAATGCATATGCCCCTGAATATGGTCACTAGTAATTTTCATTAAAAGAATGTTTATTCACAAAGTTCAAATACTAATAAAGTTCATTTTCTTTTTTCAAAACGAAAATATTCTAGTGAGAGAATGGATTTAAAGGGGAAAAAAATCTTGCTAAATAAAATCTGTCCTTAACATAATGGTATACATGAAAACATTAGAATTTAATTGTATTCCTTTCCCTGCACAATGGAGAGCTTCTAGTGCCATCTATTACAATTTCAACTTTAACTACTATTTCCCATACAGGTGCTAATTCTGTCAGAATAGTCTTCTTCAGTGCATCCCAAAAACAAAAGTTGTTTTTCATTGCCTCTGTTGTAAGTTGTGTCTCTGACATTTGTATAGTGTTATCACTGAGTTTCTTTTATTTTTTTCCTTTCTTTTAGAATGAACTATCTTATATTTCATGAAATATTTTCAACATTAAGGAATGCATAGAGAGTAACAGAAAATCCTTCACCTTTAAAAATTATATATAATTATAATAATTATAAATACTTCTAGTAATATATATTATACATAATAATATATATTGTTTATATACAATATATAATTATAATACATACGTTATATAATTATATATTATACAAAATAATTATATATAATAATATGTAATTTATAAATCATATTACATATATATAATATATATAAGAAACTTCCTCTCTTCTCTATTACACTGTCTTCCAGAGACTATTACTATTGTAAATTCAGTGGTTTTCTCTATTCACATACATATTTTTAAACTTTTATTTCTGATGTGTTTCCACAAACAAAATATAATATTTAAATATGTTCTTCAAACTTAACATATTAAACATTTATATTTTACATTAATGTTAGCAAACACAATTTCGCTATTTTCACAGAGTTGTTCTAGTTCCAGCAGATCAATGATAGAAACAAGATGCAAAACAAAAAAATAACTCTCCTTAATATTTTAACTTTTCTCTTAATCTCTGTTAAAAATTATTGTAAATATTTCTTTGCAAGTATTTTCCTGAACTAATATTTTCATTAATACTTAACTGCAATATTTGGGGAAAAACTTCTGGCAACTGCTACAGTAAGTTAATCTGTTCATAAATAAAGCTTAGGTATAATTCCTGTACTTCTACAAAGGAAATAAAAGTAATTGGTTCCTGACTACTTCAATATGTCATTCAAGTGATAAGTGCTAACAGTACTTACTTTGTTCAGTATTTTGAATATCTTAGAGAACTTTTTATAAATAAAAATCGAAAATAGGGATCCCTGGGTGGTGCAGCGGTTTGGCGCCTGCTTTTGGCCCAGGGCGCGATCCTGGAGACCCGGGATCGAATCCCACGTCGGACTCCCGGTGCATGGAGCCTGCTTCTCCCTCTGCCTGTGTCTCTGCCTCTCTCTCTCTCTCTGTTACTATCATAAATAAATAAATAAAAATTAAAAAAAAATCGAAAATATTATTTCTTCTAATATTCCACTTTAGATATTAATTGAAATAAAATTATTTTGGTCAGCAGGTGCAGATATATTGGTTTCCATAAATAATGTAAAACAACATAACATTTTAAAATATTTTAATGATAAATACCAAGACTAAATGTTGTGTGAAATTTTAAAATATGAGAATTTCATATTTTTAACCTTCATAAAGTTTAATGTCTATGAACTAAAATAATGATTTATGACAGTAGTCTCCAAACTTGTTTATAGACATAGACATTTACTTCAAGAACTCGTAAGCCAATATATAAAAGAGATCAAAGGAGCAATTCAGGATTAATCACCTGCTGGGACCGAAGAGTGCTTCTCAACTGTCACCCCCATCCTAACCACCATGCTGTCCCCAAGGTACCTTCATGGAATTTCTAGAGCTCCCTCATGCAATAGTTTAAAGCAATGGTTTTCATATTGTTTCAGACCTATGTTGTATCTCACCTCTCATCCTGCAGCTCACCTTTTACTTCAGTGATTGGTATGGCAGTCAGTTTTGCCTGGATATAACTTATTAACTCTCCACCCGAGCTAGCTCCTCCCTTGCCTTCAGCCCTGGAACTTCTCTGATTCCACCACTCTCCACAGAAACCAGCCTGGTACTAACGATTCAGAAAGTGTGAGGAAGTTACCACCCCATGAAACAACCCTTGACTGAGAAAGTGAGAGACTGGACAAATAGTCCCCTAAGCTTCCTTCTACCCTTGAGTATACAGTTCCAAGAAGCAGACCACAAAACACATTAGAAGCTCTGGTCCACGTTGTGTCCATTTCAAGAACATTATTTTCTTTCTTTCCTATTTCACTTCCCCATTTCACTTTCTATTACCCCAAAATGATTCACCTTCATACCTCTACTTCAAAATGATACACCTTCACACCAATTTCTGTTATTTTATAATCAGCTACAATGTGTTGGCACAGTAAAATCTGACTAATAAATGAGGCTTTACATACTCATAGAGTACAGATTTTTCTTAATAATTAAAAGTTCTTCTGAAAAATTTGCATAAGTAACCCATATTAAAACAATGAAGACAGTTCATGAGTCAAGCTTCTCCTTTTATTTGTTTTCCTGCCTCAGTATTCAGGAAAGTCTTTAGTACATTGTTACTTAATGGACAGGGAGTAGGCAACAGTCATGTGTAGTGTTCAGATTACTTCTTGAGTTCAAAGTGATGGTGGCAGTAGACTCTGATATGTAAAAGAAATAAAGCCTCCTGTGCCTTCTAACAAATTATTGGAAGACAAAAACTACCACCCCCCTCTCCACTGATTACAAGTTGTATAATAACTATAAGAGTTCTTATAATAACTAGGCTCAAAAAAATTTCAGGATCCTCAAAAAGAGCTGAAACAACAGATACAAGAAACCTCATATAATGAGTTTGTTCTAGTATCTCCTTTTCCTTAGCCATCTGTTCTTCCTTCAGTCCACTTTATTTGTTTCCCCATTAATTCTTCAGGTGAGGGTCCTTGAACCAATATAGACATCTAGAATGGAAAAGTCACATGTAAAAAGAATTGCTTTAGCTCAGGACCCCAAAAGTCAATTGTGGCTAAACTTCAAATTGTTCTGTGCCTCATTCTTCTCATCTGTAAAATGTGAGAATTAAACTAAAAATCTTGGAGTACTTTCTAGTACTAAGAATTCCTATGGCAACTTCAAGGACTATTTCTCCATAATTTATGCAGCTATATTATGTAGAGACAAAAGTAATGATTTACCAAATTAAATACTCTTAGTTTCAATTCCATCTTACTCTCTTGGATTCTAAATAAGTTCAAATGGATTCTGTCAGAGAGAAAATGCTGAGCTGCCAGTTTTGTGTTGGTCAGTTTATACCATGAACCAAACTGAAATCAAGAATCAAGCCTTTATTCACTTATGAGAGTATAAGCAAGACAGGAAACAGGAAAACGGTATCATCCCCCTAGTGTTCCATTTTTTCCCACAGAAAGGCACCAGGTTACATGTATGAGTATAGATGTGGCAAGGGGAAAGAGAGTAATCATCTTGCTGTACAGAGAGCTCCAAACAAACATATTTCATGGACCTGGGTTGAGAAGGAGGGAGAGGTGAAGGGATAGGAATGGGAAAGTATTGAGTCAGAGAGGAGAGGAGTTTCTTCAAGAACTCCTGATGAGTTCTCAGAAGAGTCACCTGGAAATAACCCCATCAAGGGCTCCTCAATAAGGATGCTCCAAATGCAGGCAGGTGGACTAGCAATGCATATTCATCTAAGAGCATGGTTGTTGAGGTGGAAGAGGGGCATGAGTCCTTGATTACAGCTCCCTCCAGACTATGTACCAAGTATGTTGTGAGGAGGGCAGCTTCTCCCCATGAAGTCTGCCAGGTAAGCCTTTGTAATTGCCTACGGTTGGGCCTCAAAGATCACACATAGGTTTTTGCCTGAATTCAGACCTCTCAGATTCAGCTTAAACCCTGACACCTCACTCCTCTCCTCTCCACTTATCTTTCTCTTTCTTCCCATCTAACTCCTCTCTCTTCCTGCCCCCTCCCTCTTTCTCATTCTTTTTTTAATTCTTTAAAGATTGTTTTAATATTTTCTTTCAGAAATTAATTATATTCTAGATGTTACATTATAAAGTAGAGTGGATAGGGCTCTCATACATGATGAAACCCTGGATGGGTCTGAATGAGAGAGAGATTATTCAGTTCTGGATATAAGTTTCTGCTCAGACAAGAATATTGTCAAGTACAGTTGTATGTTTTTTTTTAATTCAATCATGAGTTATCTTATTAGTTATATATAAGCAGGTGTCCTAAAGTGATTTAAATGGTAATCATTCATACTTACTAAAAATTATTCTTTATAATTTAAATTAATGTACAAATAAATTAAACCTGGGGCACCTAGGTGGCCCAGTCAGTTAAGCATCCAACTTTTGGTTTGGGATCAGGTTGTGATCTCAGGGTCATGGGATCCAGCCCTGCATCAGGCTCCACACTGAGCATGGAGTCTGTTTGAGTTTCTCTCCCACTCCCTTTGCTCCTCCTGCTGGTGCTTATTCTCTAAATAAATCAATCTTTTTAAAAAATAAAAAAGGGGGCACCTGGGTGGAGCAGTTGGTTAAGCATCTACCTTCAGCTCAAGTCATGATCCCAGGATTCTGGGATCAACCCCCGCATCAGGCTCCCTGCTGCCTGTTGGGGAGTCTGCTTCTCCCTCTCTCTCTCTCTGCCCATCCCTCTGCATGTGCTCCCTCACGCTCTGTCTCTCTGTGTCAAATAAATAAATAAAATCTTTTAAAAATTAAAATAATAAAAAGAAATAAATCAAACCAACCTAATACATCCACTGTCTTCAAATATGCTACATATTAACTTTTTCTATAGTTTTTTCTTTACTTTTTCTATTTTCTCCTATCTACTTTTTCTAATGAAATCCTTCTTATTCTTTGAGTCTAAATTTATGTACTTAAGCCACGTACTTTTCTTTGCAGCCTCCCCATGGTACTTCTACAACCAAGTTCCCTAAAGTGTAACCCATGATAAAGTCTCCGATTGTGAAAAATCTGGGCATTTTCTCATGCCTTTACAAAATGTCACTTCATAATCCTTGAAGACTTGATGTACAACTCTCTGTGGTAACTAGGAAATTAGAATATCTCAACAGAACCATGCATCTTTGAAGTATTTTGCAATTCAAAGTTTTCAGCATTTCAAGTTTACCTCAAAGTATTCAGATGTAAATTATCATTCAGACAATCCTCTGAATTCACTGCTTTGTTCATGGGTATTTAGCTTTTGTAACTTTAGTCATGAAAATTGATCTGTAGCAATGGATTAATATCAACAGATCATAAATTCACACACATATACACAAATAAATAAATAGATAAATAAATAAATTCACATACATACATAGATAGATTGATAGGTAATAGATATGTAAGTCCAAAAACTTTAAATAGGAAATAGATTGAACACTTATGATTGAAATACAGAAAGTAAAATTTTAAAGAGAAAAAAAATAAGAAGTGAATACAGTCAATTCTCATTATTCGTGGTAGTTATGTTCTATAAAGTCATTGTGATTAGTAAATTAGAGAAAACTGAATATTTGCCTCTATGGGAGATGCAGAGTTAGGTTTCTATGATCCTCTAGTCTCATTTTCATCAATTAATAAAAACATAACTATCTGTTATTTGTGGTTCTGTTTAAAGGCAACTATTTAAATGTATATTATTGATTCATTAACAATGAATGCATGATCAAGAGTATTATAATTAATGCCTGCATAAAGCACATCTAAGATATCTACTTTCTCCATCAGACATCACTACTGTCTTGTACTTAGAAACATCAGACAGTACTTCAGCACTCTATTTGGGATCCATTTTAAACAATGAGATCACACACAAAAAAAACACCCACAAAAATGCTCTAAATGTTTCATTAAATAAGAGGATTCCCCTTTACCCACATCCTTGCAAAATCTCTCATTTCCTGACTTGTTAATTTTATCCATTCTGACTGATATAAGGTGGTAGTTCATTGTGGTTTTCATTTGTATTCCCCTGATATGGAGTGATATTGAACATTTTTTCATGCATCTGCTGCCCATTTATGTCCTCTTTGGAGAAGTGTCTGTTTATGTCTCCTGCCATGTCTTGACCAGATTATTTGTTTCTTGAGTGTTGAGTGTGATAAGTTCTTTATAGGTTTTGGATACTAGCCCTTTATCTCATAAGACATTTGCAAATATCTTCTCCCATTCAGTAGAATGCCTTTTGGTTTTGTCAACTTTTCCTTTGCTGTGCAAAAGCATATCTTGTGAAGTCTCAATAGTTCATTTTTGCTTTTGTTTCTCTTGCCTTTGAAGACATGCTACACTGCTAGTGGGAATGCATACTAATAGAATCACTGTGGAAAAAAAAGTATGGAGGTTTGTCTAAAAGTTAAAAATAGAGCAATCCTATTGACCCAGTAATTATACTACCTAGTATTTACTGAAGGCTACGAACATAATGGTATGAAAGGACACTAGATAACATTATACAGTTATATAATTATATATAGCAGCCATGGTTATATATACAACAATATTATATATATATATATATATATATTTCTCAGCCATCAAAAAGGATGAAATCTTACCATTTGCAATGACATGGACGGAACTAGAGGTATTATGCTAAGTGAAATAAGTCAATCATAGAAAGAGAATTATCATATGATTCCACTCATATGTGGAATTTATGAAACAAAATAGAGGATCATAGGGGAAGGGAGGGAAAAATAAAATAAGATAAAATCAGAGAGGGAGACAAACCATAAGAAACTCTTAACTGTAGGAAACAAAAGGAAGGTTGCTGTAGGGGAGGTGGGAGGAAGAATAGATTGGGTGGTATGCATTAAAGATGGCACTTGATGTAATGAGCACTGGGTATTATACGCAGGTGAATGAATCACTAAGCTCTACCTCTGAAAGCAATAATACACTATATGTTAATTCAATTTAAATTTAAAAAATAATTTAAAAATTTTAAAAATAATTAATAATTAAAAATAAATAAATAAATAAATAAATAAATAAATAAATAATAGAAAAATAAATAGACCTCAGAAAGGAGACATTTCCAGTCTGAGAGCCAAAATGGGAGAGCAGAGTATTGCTTTGACCTCAGCTGAGAACTTGCCCATTAGTGTAACTCAAATTTTTCATCACTGTACGTATTTACAAATGACCACAAAAGCCCATGAGTATAGATTTTTAGGGTTAAAATAGATTTAGCATATAAGTTTGTTTGCAAATACAGAATCCACTTATAATAAGGATTGACTATAGATGCAAATGTTTTCTAAGGAAATATTTTAAAAACTGTATTTCCATTTTCATTTGTCTCCAGGTATCTTTCTTTTCTCCTTTGATTTCTCTGCTGACCAATTGGTTATTGAGTAGCATGTTACTTAATATCCACATATTTAATTTTTTTTCTAGTTTTTTTTCCTGTAAATGATTTCAAGTTTCAAACCATTGTGGTCAGAAAATATACTTGATAATTATTTCAATCATTTTAAATTTATTGAGACTGTTTTGTTGCCTAACATATCTATCCTCAAGAATGTTCCATGTGCACTAGTATTCTACTGCTTTTGAATGGAATATTCTGTATGTATTTATTAAGTCCATCTGGTCTAATATATCATTTAAAGCTAATTTTTTCTTACTGATTTCTGTCTGAATGATCTATTCATTGATATAAGTGAAATAAAGTCACCTACTATTATTATATTGCTTCCATGCTCTCCTTTTTTTGTCTGTTAATATTTGCTTTATATATTTAGGTGTTCCTATGTTGAGTGCATAAATATTTACAACGTTGTATCCTCTTGTTGGATTGACCTCTTTATCATTATGTAATGCCCTTCTTTTTCTGTTACTTCAGTCTTTTTTAAAAGTCTATTTTTCCTGGTTTAGGTATAGCTACACCAACTTTCTTTTTGCTCCCATTTGCATGAGTCATTTTTTTTAATCTTTTTTTTTTTTTTTATGATAGTCACAGAGAGAGAGAGAGAGAGGCAGAGACACAGGCAGAGGGAGAAGCAGGCTCCATGCACCGGGAGCCCGATGTGGGATTCGATCCCGAGTCTCCAGGATCCCGCCCTGGGCCAAAGGCAGGCGCCAAACCGCTGCGCCACCCAGGGATCCCCGAGTCATTTTTTTCCATCCCTTCACTTTCAGTCTCAGTATATCCTTTGATCTGAAGTGAGTCTCTCAGGCAGCCCAGGTAGCTCAGTGGTTTAGCACCGCCTTCAGCTGGAGGCCTGACCCTGGCGACCCAGATCAAGTCCCACCTCAGGCTCCCTGCATGGAGCCTGTTTCTCCCTCTTCCTGTGTCTTTGCCTCTCTCTCTGTGTGTGTCTCTCACGAATAAATAAAGTTCTTAAAAAAAATGAAGTGAATCTCCTATAGGCAACATAAAGATGAGTTTAATTTTCTTTATCCATTCAGCCACTCTATGTCTTTTGATTGGAAAATTTAATCTATCTACATTTAAAATAATTATTGATAGGCATATGCTTTTGCCAATGTAGTTGATTGTTTTCTGATTATTTTGTAATTCCTCTCTATTTCTTTTCTACTTGTTTCCCTTGTGATTTAGTGAGTTTCTCTAATGTTATGTCTATATTTTTTCTCACTTTTTATGGTGTATCTACTATAGATTTTTGCTTTGTGGCTCACATATTACATCCTAAATATTTAACAGTCTACTTCAAGCTAGTAGCATTTTAAGTCTGAGCATATTCTAAAAATTCTATATTTTTACTCTCCCCCTATGTGTACTGTTTTTAATACCACATTTTGCATCTTTTATTTTGCATATCCTTTAACTATTATAATTATACTACTTTTTTTCTATTTACCTCCATGTTAGCTTTGTAAGTGGTTAATCTACTACATTTACTCTATATTTGCATTTACCAGTGAGATTTTTACTTTCATATATTCTCTTGTTACTAATTAGGGCATTTTCTTTTCAGCTTAAAGAAATATCTTTGACATTTCTTGTAAGGTCAGGTTAGCGTTGACAAACTCCTTGAGTATTTGTCTGGAGAACTCTTTATCTCTCCTTTGGTTCTGAATAATAACCTTGCTGGGTAGAATATTCTTGGTTGGAAGCTTCTTCTTGTCAGCACTTTGAACATATCATGCCACTCTCTTCTGGCCTGCAAAATTTCCACTGAGAAATAATTGATAGTCTTATGGGTGTTCCCTTGTATATAACAAGTTGTTTTTCTCCTGATGCTGTTATATTTCTTTATATATATTGTTGACATTCTAATTAAAATGTGTTTTAATGTGATCACTTTGGGTTCATCCTATTTGGAACTCTTTTTGCTTCCTGGACCTGGATGTCTATTTCCTTCACCAGGGAACTTTTCAGCCATTATTTCTTTAAAAAACTTTCTACCTCTTTCTCTCTCTTCTCCATCTGGGACCTCTGTATGCAGATATTATTTTTCTTGGTATATCCCATGGGTCCTCTAAACTGTTTTCACTTTGTTTATTTTTTTTCCTTTTACTTTAAACCTCTGATCAGATGATTTCCACTATCTTCCAGGTTGCTGATCCATTCTTCTTTTTCATCTAGTCTGCTGTTGCACCCCTCCAGTTTATTTTTCAGTTCAGTAATTGCATTCTTCAGCCCTATGACCTTTGTCTGATATCTTGTTATATTTTCTATATCTTTATTGAAGTTCTCGTTGTGTTCATCTATTCTTCCCCT
The DNA here is from genome assembly GCF_048164855.1 of Canis lupus baileyi. Taxonomy (NCBI): domain Eukaryota; kingdom Metazoa; phylum Chordata; class Mammalia; order Carnivora; family Canidae; genus Canis; species Canis lupus. Next base: position 44,891,363 of record NC_132838.1, read on the forward strand.
AAGTTCGGTGAGAATTTTTATGACCATTACTTAGAACTTTTTATTGTGTAGATAACCTATCTTTATTTAATTAAGTTTTTTTGAGGTTTTTATCTTATTCTTTCATTTGCAACATATTCTTCTGTGTCTTCATTTTGCTCAGTTCTCTGTTTCTATTTATTAAATGAATAAATGCTGCCCTCAAGTCTTGAAAGAGTGCCTTGTATAGGAGATGAACTTTATCATTCAACCGTGGCCTTGGTTTTGGTTGTTTCTAAGACATCTTTGATTATCTAAGAAGTCTGATTTGCTTTTGATGAGCCCCAGTTTTTGACAGTGTGCAAAGACCTGTCAGTGTTCCAAAGGGATGGATCTCACATGGTGCCTCATTTTAGGCTAATTGCAAGCCAGATCATCAGATAGCAGCTTTTAAGATAGATAGATAGATAGATAGATAGATAGATAGATGATAGATAGATAGATAGATAGATAGATAGATAGATAGATAGAGTCTTGTGGATCTGATCATAAATCTTGTTGACTTCTAGACCAGGAGATCTGGATGTGTCTCCTTACCAACATTTTCAAAAAATGTGGCTTTAGTCATTGTATAAGCTCATTTCAGGGATGCATCAGTGAGCTGTTGCAAGGCCAAGGGAGGGCTCTAATATGGTATATCCCTGCCCACAATCCCTGGGAACACATCTGTAGCATCTGGATCTGTGGCAAACCTGAAGTCTGCCCCTCAGGCTGAAGCTCCAGGACAAAATAAAGGCATTTTTTTCCATAAAGACTGGGAATGTGTGTCAGTCTGCTGTTTATGCATTACCCTAGAGATGGTAGCCTGCCAAGGACTGTCTCCCTGATTATTTCAGACCCATAAGGCACAGAAACAAAATCCTCATTGGTCACCAGAGCCCACCATTTAAGGGGCATGCCCTATGTGGGCTGTGCTTATCCATAACCTATAGTGAGGCAGACTGTGGTTGTGACACATGGAGACTGGAGCAAGAAGCCCACAGTTCAGGTGCAATGTGAGGTACTTGACTGCCCAGCTGTGGTGCATGAGGGCAAGTCACTCAGCAACTATGGTGTGGTGTGAAGGGATGGGGCACTCACACCGGACCTAGAAGGCCAGGAGACAAGTGTGAAAAATGATACCCACTAGCCCCAGTATCAATAAGGCAGAAGGTGAATGCAAAAATGGCACCTGCCAGCACCTCCATCCCTAGAGAGACTCCCAACAGGTTCTCACCTGTCTAGAAGATGCTTTAAGGTTAACAAATAAGTCTCCTCATATGGTTTAATCACCTTTCAAATTGTTGCTTTTGTACTGAGTTTCCATGTGAGTGGGTCTGTGCTGGCCCTATACCCTATGGTTCTCCAGGAGGCAGGCCCTTTTTGTTTTTAAGGCCAAACTCTTTGAGGGCTAATTTGGTGCACTTCCCATGGGTTAAGTTGCCTGGTTTGGGATACAAACCCCCCAATCCTTGGAGATAAGCTCTGTATTATGAGATCCCTCCTGACTGCAGGTCACCACACCTGGAGTGGGGTTTCTTGCAAGACCGTGTCTCTGCCTCTCCCACCCATATTGATGTGTTCTCTTTATCTTTTGTTGAGGAGTCAGCTAGCTAGTTCAGCTAGCTTTCAGGTCCTTTTCGGAGGTAATTGCTCCATATATAGCTGTGGGTTTGTTTTATTTGTGGGAGGAGGTGAGTTCAGGATCTTCCTATGCCACCCTCTTGAGCCCTCCTTCCCCTAGACAATTGGCAATATTCATTACCACCCTTAGCCAGTGATTAGGGAGTAAGTGCTTAGAAAATAGCATTGCTGGAAAGTTTCCCTCAATTGGACATGCTTTGTGGTTATCTTAAATCAGTGCAATTTTCTAGGCTTTCTCACAGTATTTTCATCTTCAACTATTTGAAGCTTTCAGGAAAAATTGAAACTGTCATCCATAAATTCATATTAACTTCTTAGCAAATACAAAATCTTCCCTCAAAGACACCTAAGGCTGCACACCAGACACTACACCCACCCCCATGCACCCAGCTGGTGACTGGCAGCTTCATTTCACTCACCCTCTCACTATGCCCTTTCAAGTACAAAAGCTCATTGCTTGGATTTTTTCTTTTCTTTTCTTTCTAATTTATGTAACTTGCTCATTTAAAAAAAATTGCTTTCTACAGTTTGCAAAGTTTACCTTGAAAGATGTTATCCCTTGGATTTTGGTATTCAGACTTGCTAGCCAGATAAAAAGAAACACCAGTTAGGCCAAACTATTCTGTGGTGTTTGTAATCCCATGGTTTCTTGTCCATGGTTTTGCTCAATGATTTTTTTTTCTCAATGATTTTCTAAAGATTCACGGAACTCTCTTGTCTGCCTGACACATATTTAATACAGTCCCCATATGTCTCCAAACTCTACGTTGAAGAGTTGTTCTCAGAGAAAACTTTCTGGCATGTACAGGAATTCTTTAGATTAGCCAGATAGCCACTGGGTATAAGTTTGCAAGGGCAGCAAAGTTGAGAGATTTAACTGGGTGATATACAGTCCAGCTAAAAAATTCTGTAGTTCCAAGAACCACTTATGTGAGAATTAGATCTATATTCTACTGAGAAACTCAGGTTAAAATAAATAATAACATGTGAGTTTCCTTCCAATTAACTCGTGGAACATTGGAACTATTGCATACATCTTTGCAAGATGCTTAGACATGTAGAAGAAGACCTCCCAAATCATCCATTCCAGTGGTGCTCAATCTTGGTTACACATCAGCACCACCTAGGAAGCCTTAAAAAAAAGGAAGCCCACCTCCAGCTAAGATCAAGGTTAATTAAATCAGAATCTCTGGGGGTGTTTTGGACATAGGCCTTTTAATGTCCAGCCAAGATTAAGAGGCACAGATCTGGTCCAACCTATTCATTTTATGTATGGGAAAACTGAAGCTTATTTGTCTAGGAGGCTTCAGGGGTTTGTACATATGCCTTAATTCTCTGAACTTTAAGAAGCTATTTATAGAGTAAGTAGTATGTTAAATTACCTCTCAGAAAAGCTAAAGCTTGAGGTGTTTTCAAAATTTCCTTAAAATTAACCAATTGGCTCTCTTCATTATAGGTATAGTGGAGTGGACAGAGTGCTGAACCTGGAATGAGAAGACTCATGTTTGAATATCTTCCCCTTGCCAATTAACATTCAGCATTCAACCTCCTTAAATCTTATTAGCTAACCTTTACTAAAGAAATAATAACCATATTCAATCTCACATGGATTTTAGGCCCAAATTAGACAAGATATATAGAAGTGTGTGATAAACACTAAAAGTGCTATATGAGAGTAAAAAATTTTGTTTTTGTTCCTCTTGTACTGTGAATTCATCTTTCTTCCCACTAGGCTCACACCATGAGCATGTGGGATCTCAACAATCAGTCCTTTCCTTTCTCATAGGTCAAATATATTACCCACTATATTTTGAAATACAGTTTATCTTTTTGGAATCAGAATTTCTGCAGAGGCAAAGCAAGGCATTGCATGAGTGTCACTATTGTCATTCCTTTCTTCATTCCAATAAACTCCTTCCCAATGCTGGATCATTCCAAAATCATCTTGTTGATTATCATGATGATGCTAAGAAAATTTTAAAAACAGAGAAGTGCAATTTACTTGGTTCTTTATTGATAATTCTTTTTACATTGTCCGTTGAATAAATTCAGTGGGTAAAAAATACGCAAACAAATTATTTTGAGAAGAAAATAGCTATTTTGTTACTTAAATTGGTATTATAGCCAAAGCATCTAAAGCAGAATTTAAGTCTAAATCCTGATTGCATGTGATGAAACTCCTCTTTAGTCAGCAGCATTGTTTATTTGAATTAGAAGAAATAATTTACAATAATGGTGTTCTCGAACACTAACTTTGGAAATTTAGACATTTAGAATTCCATCTCTGGGAAGAGAGTACTAGCTTCTTTTATGAGTCTGACTCACTAATCACAGTAAAATTGGTCAAAAAGGTGGAGTTCTTCATGATGAATGTATTAATGATACAGTGAGTTTGTATGTCTATTGCTAACACCTTCATAATGTATTTTTTCAGAACTTGCAAAGCAATGCCTGTAAATGTCCTAAGGGTAGTAAATTGTATAAACAAGCAACCACAGGTACAAAAACAACATCCATGGGACTTAGTGTCCCTGAGAATTAAGACTATTCCAAGTATAAAAGCTGTGAGAAACAAGATCAATGAAAGGGAAGGTCTTCTTTGTTTCTGAGCATTTATCCACTGAAACACTGGGTTCAGTGCCAATGAGAGATTGAGCATTTTGCGGGGGAGTATTAAATGTTAATTGGAAAATGCTGCCAGCAGTATAACCTGAACATCAGAACCTGATTGTGCCTGCCAAGAACAAGGGAAATTATTATAGACATTATAATTTCATACTTATCCAGCCCCCATTGCCTATGAAAAGGCAAACACATGAGTTGAATGAAATTAAGTATGAATGTGCTTCTGACGATGCTGGTGATGATCCAGGGCCACCAAAATAAGAGGTCTTGTTAAAATCAGACAGGGTAAATTGAAATCCCACAGTCTTTCCTTCTGAAAACAAAAGAAAGCTTATTTAACTTCTTCATAAAATAAACAAAACATATATATATATAATAAAGATTATACTTTATAATTTTAAGAGATCTTAATTTTTTTCATTACATTGGCTGATTTGAATTTCATAAAGTTTTTGCAACCATAAACAGGGAAAAAATTGTTAACTAGATTAATACTAAAGAGGATGAAATCAGGGCTCATGGATTTATTTGCTATGCTTGTGGGACACCAACCATGTAAAAAGAACTCTCCTAGGGACTCCAGATATATCAGTGAGAAAATTGATATAGTCTTCCCTGTCCCGAAAAGTACAGTCTAGTGGAGAAGAAAATTAAACCATTTCACCATTTGATAAATGCCAAGGATAGGACTATAACAACTAACCTATCTATGTTCTTCAACCTCACTATCAGGCAAACACTATTCCCAAGCTTATTAACAATCAATTAGTATAGTTCTTTATCACCAAGCCCAGCAATGTAGTAACTCCTGATTTGAGTGTTTATTCACTTTTCCAAATTTTTTAAAGTATTATTTATGTCTCAGAGACAAGATAGAGAAATGTGAGTGGACAGGGCCCCTGGTTAATTTAAGAAAACTATGAAAGAGAATCTTATTAACCATAATTTATAAGTATTTCTTTAAGCAGGTATTGTAAACATTTTACAAATAATAAGGACAGCGCAGTGGAACAATAGAGTCCTGAATGAATAGATTGCAGAGGAAGAAAAAAAATCTCAAGAATCATTGCTTTAGGAGATTCACTACTGTCACTGGACTATAACTATGGCCAGTCTCCTTCTGAATATCCTGTAACATGCACACAGGCAGTGGAAAGCTCAAACTGGAAGTCAGAAAGGAAGCTTCTGTTCTTTAAAATTACTATCTTTTTTGCGAAATTTAGGATATATGTTTCAAAGGAAAAATTGATGCCATCCTTTGAAAAGGATTATTTCTCTGAACAAAGCAGATATTTCCTGCATGAAAATAAATAGGTCACATTTCCACAAAAGACGTTACTACGTGAGTCGATGCCAAAAGTATACATTAAAATACATGAACCACACTAATGATCATTTCCACAAGAGTACTATTTCCTCAACAATTTAGAAACTCGAAATAATAACACATGAACAAATGAATTAACATGCCATCTACACACTCTTGGTTTGATTGTCTCTTACAATATATATCTTGTATAAAGTTATATGCCTTCTGCTCTACCAAAAATTTAATTCTGGTACAGTGATAGAAATCATGCTTTGGTGTAATTGAGATGTTTTGTTCACATAGTTGTTTGAAGTTAAGCTTATACATAAAACATAATATACTAGTCAGCCTTCTAGCTAAAATAGATGATGTCATGAAACTTAACAAGCTAAAACATTCTGGAGAGATATAACTGATTATATAAAAATATAGAATATATTTTTATATAAATAAAAAAGAAAGAATATAGTTGTGTCTTATTAGATTAATCATCGGTCAGGATGCATCTTTAGCACACATGAGAAATACTACAAACAATGTTAGTATAAGCAAAACAGAAGTAACACTTTTATGAACATTTACCAGTATCTTATCAGAGAATAGTATCAGCCTCATTAAATTCAAAAACCACAAGCAGCATACCCATCCTTGTAGCTAACATTTGTTGAAAGTTACTACCCGTTAGACTCCATGTTAACAATCCTTAAATGAACCATTTTTTTTAATTTTCATCATTAAGCCATCTAAGGAAGTTACTAATTATATTCCAAGTTTTACAAAAGAGAAAAATAGAACTAAGAAAATGTATATAAGAAGTCCAGATTTGTCCAGCTAATAATGATAGAACCAAGATCTGAATCAAGATCTATATGATCCTAAAACTTAACTTTCAAAATTGTTATGTTTAATTGCATCAAGACAAGATTTTCAAGCCAGTTATGGAGGCTTCATCAGGATGGCTGATTAGTCTTTTATTCTACATCATATTTCCAACAGCATCTCCTAATTGACAAGCTAGTCATGATTTTCCCTTGGTGGATAGGCTGTGCCCCCATTGAAATGGAAATGAAGCAAAGAGAAAACTTGTGTCCTTAAGGGTCTAAATCTGGAGTTTCTCCTTAATATTGGGCTATGACACATTGAAGTGAACTTATACCTTTGGACTAACTGAATCTAGGTCTCTGAGTCTACCTTTCAACAGAAAGCTTTCAACTGAAAGGTAGACTGATTAGTTCTGATTAATAGAATCCATTATTTGTGAAACTTTCAATTACAAAAGCTCAATTGCGATCTAAAGATGTTGTCATATTGGGGACAGATCCCCAATAACATGATTTTATGCTGTGACAAGTGGATGCTAATAATTCAGAGCGACACACTGATCAGTTTGTATGCCAGACTCAGTGCTGACAGCTACAGATCAAGCTTGGCTTTGATCTGGTATCTAGCCAAACACCATGCCATTTTTATATTTCCATTTACATTAGTGATCCCTTCCTACATATTTGGAAAAAGGAAATATTCAATTTGGAAAATGTAAGCTCCTTGAGGATCAACTGTATATTTTTTCATTTTTTTATCCTGAAGCAAAAAGAGTAAGAATTGGTTATATGGTGCTAGTGTTGCTGGAATGTTTCAGTACATTGAATTGATTATACTATTATATTAGTGCCAGATTTATTTCAATCCTCTAGATCTAAGTGTCCTGTTTCTGGTTTGTAAAAATAATAACTTTTGTGTCTTTGCTCCTCTGGGAGTTAATGGTTGAAATAAACTTAGAATTCCTAAAAGTAAAATTCTTATAAAAGTGGTAGCTACTGTTTAATATAGGAGCAAAGATACTTTCCAGGGTTGTTTTCCAAATTCAAGAAGAGAACTTGAGTCCATGCATTCTTCAGCTTCCTTCTTCCAACTCACTCTTCCAAAGAACCCAAATGGAATAAAGGCTGTAAGGAGATAATAGTGAATGAGAAAATTGAATATAGAAAAATTATTTCTAGAAGAATCTGAGAAGAATTTCTGCAAGGATACATAGGTCTTTATTCAGGATTTTGCTAAAGATTCACCTAATTAAATTCAAAAAAAAGCATTCTATTCCATGCTCTTATCTTCCTGGTGAGCAAAACACCAGATGGACAGGCTGGAGGCAAGTTAGCTGGAATTACTCCAGATGAAAGTAGCAAGGCATGTTGGTGCTACTCCAGAGAGCTTAAATAAAGTAAATAGAAATCTTCCCTTCTCACTAGTGGCTCTTACCTGTGACACTTTTTTTTTTTTTAACTCAAATGGCTTATGGGGCCACTTTTGAAAAGTATGGAAACCTACCCTGTCCAACTCCTATGCCAAATTCTTTCCATACACTCTACTTCCCATGCCATGAAAACAGGTATATGAAGTATCCCAGGAGATTACAAGTAAATGGAATTCTGCTTCTTGTATAAACATGATAGACCAAACACTGAAAAACATTAGAATTCTTAGCGAGATTTTTTTCCCCCTGAAAAGCCAATGGACTACACCTCTCCAGGAAAAGAAAGATGAGATGACAATACCCATAATAACAAAGGAAATTAGGAGTGGGGTTCTTCCTCAGGAAATGGAAAGAAATAAATTATAAGACAATGTATGATGAAGAAATCCAGATTCATCTTATTGATGTATCCACATGATGGACTAACCATTTCACAGACATTTAAAACTACAAAGTTTAGGTTAAGGAAAAGAAGTCAGAATTCACACAGAGAAAATAAACTGGCAATAAAATTTTGATAATTATTATCAGTAAAATTTGCCAACTTAAATGCATTTAACAGAATTTCTGGAAAGCATACATAATAGACTAATTGGAAAAACCATATTTACTTTTATTTCTAGAAAACAGATAATAGATCACTTATTTGGGGCCAACCCTCTACTAATCCCTTCCTACCACCATCAGAGACAAAATCCTCAGCAGCATAGATCAGGCATATGACTCCAAGAAACAAATTTGATATTTTCATGGATACTCCCCGGGTAATGAAACAAATTTTGAATAATTGCAACATTTCTGACACTAAATGAAGGTTAGATCTCCTCTCAACATTGCCACACCACCCCCACTTTGTCATAATATCTAACATACTAGTTGAAATCACTCAGTTCTGATACCTTACCAGACTGTAGATCCCTTCAAGGTAAGAGGGTCATGTCTCAGTTGATAACCATTACCTACCACAGAACTTGGTGAAAAGAAAAGTGAAAAGATGTTAAATTAATGGATGTTTGATTTAATATTGACACTTTGAGGATTTTATGGTTAAAAAGTAATTATGAAAATATAATAATCATACGATCCTCTCAATAGCTGCAGAAAAAGCATTTGACAAAGTGCAGCATCCATTCTTGATAAAAACCCTCAATAAAGCAGGGATAGAGGGAATATACCTCAACATAATAAAAGCCATATATGAAAGACCCACAGCTAATACCATCCTCAATAGGGAAAAATTGAGAACTTTCCCCTATAGTCAAGAAAAAGAAAGGGATGCCCACTCTCACCAATGTTATTTCAGCAATCAGACAACACAAAGAAATAAAAGGCATCCAAATCAGCAAGGGAGAAGTCAAATTTTATTCACAGATGACATGATACTCTAAGTAGTAAACCTGAAAGACTCCACCAAAAAATTGCTAGGCTGATACATAAATTTAGTAAAGTCACAGGATATAAAATCAATGTATAGAAATATGTGGCATTTCTATACACCAATAATGAAGTGGCAGAAAGAGAAATCAAGGAATCAATCCCATTTACAAATGCGCAAAAACCATAAGATACCTAAGAATAAACCTAACCAAAGAGGTAAAAGATCTGTAACCTGAAAACTATAGAACACTTATGAAAGAAGTTGAAGAGGACACAAAGAAATAGAAAGACATTCCAGGCCCATAAGTTGGAAGAACATGTGGATCCCTGCGTGACTGGGTGGTTTAGCGCCTGCCTTTGGCCCAGGGCCTGATCCTGGGCTCCCGGGATCAATTCCTGCATCAGGCTCCCTGCATGGAGCCTGCTTCTCCCTCTGCCTGTGTCTCTGCCTTTCTCTCTCTCTGTGTCTCTCTCATGAATAAATAAATAAAATCTTTAAAAAAAATAAGTTGGAAGAATTAATATTGTCAGAATATCTCTACTAACCAAAGCAATCTACACATTTAATGCAATCCTTATAAAAAATACCAACAGCATTTTTTATAGCTAAAACAAACAATTCTAAAATTTGTATGGAATCACAAAAGACACCAAATAGCCAAAGTACTCTTGGGGGGAGAAAAGCAAAGTTGGAGACATCACAGTTCCAGACTTCAAGTTATATTACAAAGCTATAGTGATCAAAACCATATGTCACTGGCACAAAAACAGACACATAGATCCATAGAACTGAACAGGAAACCCAGAAATAGTCCCACAACTATATGGCCAATTATTCATTGACAAAGCAGGAAAAATATCTAATGGAAAAAAAGACAGTCTCTTCAACAACTGGTGTTGAGAAAACTGGACAGCAACATACAAAAAAATGAAACTGGCTTACTTTCTTACACCATACACAAAAATAAGTTCAAAATGGATGAAAGACCTAAATGTGAGACAGGAAAACATCAAAATCCTAGCGGAGAATGCACCCAACCTCTTCAACATTGGCTATAGCAACTTCTTACTAGATATGTCTCTAGGGGCAAGGAAAACAAAGCAAAAAGAAACTATTGGGACTTCATCAAGATAAAATCAACAAAACTAAAAGGCAACCTTCCGAATGGGAGAAGATACTTGTAAATGATATATCTGATAAAGGGGTTAGTATCCAAATCCACAAAGAACTGATCAAACTCAACACCCAAAAAACAAATAATCTAGTTAAAAAATGGGCAGAAGACATGAATAGACATTTTTCCAAAGAAGACATACAGATGGTTAACAGACTCATGAAAAGATGTTCACATTACTCATCATCAGGGACATACAAATCAAAACTGTGTATAGTGAGATACCACCTCACACCTGTCAGAATGGCTAAAATTAATGACATAGGAAGCAACAGATGTTGGCAAGGATGCCAAGAAAGGAAAACTCTCTTACACTATTGGCTGGAATACAAACTGGTGCAGTCACTTTAGAAAACAGTATGGAAGTTCTTCAGAAAGTTAAAAATAGAACTACCCTATAACACAGCAACTGTACTTCTAAGTATTTGCCCAAAGGATACAAAAATACTAATCTGAAGGGATTCATGCACCCCAATAGTAATAGCAGCATTATCAACAATAACCAAATTATGAAAAGAGCCCAAATGTCCATTAACTGATGAATAAATAAAGAAGATGTGGTATTGGTACACCTGGGTGAATCAGTGACTGAGCAAATGCCTTTGGCTCTGGTGGTGGTCCCAGGATCCTGGGATCAAGTCCCACATAGGATCCTGGCGAGGAGCCTACCTCTCCCTCTGCCTATGTCTCTGCCTCTCTCTGTGTGTCGCATGAATAAATAAACAAAATCTTTAAAAAAATAAGATGTGGTATATATATATATGTATATATATATACATATATATATATAATCTTGCCATTTGCAAGACCCATTTCATATGGATGAAACTAAAATGTATTATGCTAAGCAAAATAAGTCAGTCAGAGAAAGACAACCACATGATTTCACTAATATGTGCAATTTAGGAAATGAAACAGATGAACATAGAGAAAGGGGGAAAAAAGAGAGAGGCAAACTATAAAATAGACTTTTAACTGTAGAGAACAAACTGAAGGTTGCTGGAAAAGTGGTGAGTGGAGGAGGGGTTAAATGGATGATGGATATTAAAGAATTCACTTGTGATGAGCACTGGATGTTCTATGTAAGTGATGAATCACAAAATTCTACTTCTGAAACTAATATTACACTACATGTTAACAAACAAAAGCTTAAAATAAAAAAATATATAATATACAAAAATAAATAAAGTTATTTTCATAAAAAAGAAAGTATAAATGTTTTCTATGAAAATTAAATGCATGCCTATAATTCTTCAGATGGTTCTATTTCATAACGTAAAGGCAAAGAAATGTGAAGTGTATAACTTTGATACAAAATTAGACTATTTAATATAACAAAACATTATGAGAATTTGTCTCTACATGTTAAGCTTATGATGATTTGTGTTTCACTTTTTATATTCTTCATATTTTTGCAATGGATATGTAATGGTATAATGAAGAAAAACACAATAGTATGAAAATAAAAGGAGAGAAATGTTTTTTAAAGTAATAGATGATCTTGAAAAGCAATTAAATATTCATCAGAAGGCTTTTTCACTAAAATACAAGTCGAGATCATGTTTGAAGTTTTCCTATTAAGAGTACAGTTACATATATTAATTTCTGACTAAAAATGTTGAGCGTGCCAAAGGAGTCCACTCCAATTTGGAAGACAACTCCATGGTGATTTAATAACTCTTATCATACCCTAAGTCTAAATGTTCACATTTTAAAAACTAATGGGACTTATTTGCCTTGCCAAATTACTGATTTATGAATCTTTTTTTTTCCTCCTAACAAGTGCTATTGAATTCTCCGCAGGGGAAGGGAAATACCTTCCAAAAAATCTCTCCGCCTGAAAATACTTAGGAAAAAAATCTCAATAAACTGACTTCTGTTTCCTAGAAAAATCCCAGGTCAGCATGATCATTAAGTTATAAAGAATTTATAATTCTTGGATGGAAAACTGTCATCATAAACAGACTACTTTACATAAGCAAAGATTTAGAGGAATTAATTTTATCACTTTTATTTCTCCTTCAGTTGGTCCTGAAAGAATTTGGACAGCTATTTTTGCAGGAATTAATTGAATGCCAAAATATTTACATATCAGCAGGTTCTATGACACATTAGAAGAGGTAGACAGGGAATGTTCATCAACAGTTTGACAAATGGAATTTGAAATTGAGTCTTTGTGTATCTTAATTAAATCTCTCTGTTGCAAAACTCAGGAGCAATGAGAACATTCTTATTTCAACTCCTTACACAGTATCTTGATGTATGATTCTCTCCAACATGCTATGCTGTTGTTAAACACTGGCAATAGTTATTTCTACAGGACACACACACACAAAGCCACATGCAAAACATCTAAATTATACAGGTGTTTTGTTTGTTGCTATGCAAACAAAACACCCAGGTATTTCAAATGTATAATGCTAGACAAGTTTTTCCCGGACACTGCTCCAAATTGTAGTTCTCTTTAAAATGGGGACCATAGTTGCTTCAGCTACCAATAACCATAGTTGTTCCAACTACCAATAGAACTTTTGTGAGCACTGGTTTACACAAATGTTATACAAATATGCAAATTTGTGTTACACAAATGCACAAATGTGTAAGTGTTTATAAACCTTACTGCACTTTTTAGAAGTTAGTATTTATTATATATATGGTTATATTGCATGATGTGTGTTGTAGCAGTGCCATGTAATAGTGAAGAGTAAACCATAATAGATATGGGCTTAAATTCTGCCTCTGCCACTGTTATTACTGAGCAAGTTATTTAACCTCCATGAACCTTGGTTTATTCATCTACAAAAAGAAGTGATAATATGCAACCCATAAATCTATTATGAAGATTGAGCAAGAAAATCCAAGTAAACTGCTTAGAGTAGGGCTCCCTTATCTGTGGCTTCACCTTCCAGAATTTCAATTACCAGTTCTCTAAAGGAAAATGACTCTTTTTCTAAAACAGCATCTGAAAAACAATAGACTAATGCTGTGTCACAATGTCTATCATTCACCTCACATCATCTCATCACACGGGCATTTTATCATCTCACATCAGCACAAGAAGGATAAGGACAGTACAATAAGACATTTTGATGGAGCGAGACCACACTCACATAACATTTTATTACAGTATATTTTTATAATCGCTCTATTTTATTATTAGTTATTGTGGTTAAAATCTTATTGTGCCTAATTTAAACATGAAGCTTTATCATAGGTATAGATGTATAAGAAAGAACGTAGTATACACAGGCTTTGATACTACCCATGGTTTCAGGCATCCTTGGGACTGTATCCCCTGCAGATAAGTGGGAATGCTGTATAGCAATGCCTGGCACAAAGCATTCAATAAATGTTCGCCATGGTTATAATAATTAAAAATAGCACATGTCACCATCATCATTTAATTTGTTCTAATGATAATTTTTAGAGGTATTATAATCACCTCTACAGTTTGTAAAAATTGAAGTTGGACCACCTGGCCAATATCACAAGACACAGCACTCAGAATGTGTTCTAATTCTAAACTGAGTGTTCTTCCTTCTAGATTAGGTGGGACCATTTTACTCCTAACTTGATGAAGAAGTTAAATTGGGGGAAAATTAACAAAATCAAAGTAATTTTAGTTATTCAGTGTTCTATGGGTTCACAGCATCTAAACGAGACTGGCCTTGCTCTTCAGAGTAAGTAAAGTTTGTATGAGAATTGCCAGGAATGCTTCTACCCTAAAAGGTAAGATTTTTGTTGCTTAATCTCCTAACACTTCAGATTTTAATTAAGGAAATATCAGATGGTCATTTTAAAGTCTGAAATATCTCTAGAAGATATTGAAAAGAAACACTATAAATACAAAACATATGTCTACAATTGAGCAAGTTTTTTGCTTCCATGACGCCAAGACCTAAAGACCACATTCAACTAGTACTTGAAGGAATGCAATACATAATAGGTGAAGAGAGTTACCTAGGGCATGGGGAGGATCCAGCTAATGGCTCAGTGCATGGTTGTGGGCTTGGAAAGAAGGGAGCATCCCTGAAAAGCATCCCTGAAAATCTTTTTTTCAGAAATTTTCAAAAGAAAATTTCTTTTCTTTTCTGAAAAGAAAGATGACATGGTATCCAATATAAACCACAACCACCTCCAATGCAGTACCATCTGGAAAAGTTTCTAACTGCTACAGACAGATATTAAATGAATACATTTGCCAAGGTTCCAGTGGTGCAGGCAGCTGTTGTAGCTACGATGCCCTCTAAGTAGCCTGTACCCATCTGTGGACATCACTGGAAAATTCCTAATGCTCCCTCCAATTGCTGATTGCTGTTGGCCCGCTGGTGCTGATACAATGTCCTGAGCCAAGTACACTCTACTATCAATGCTCACCAGCTGAAAACCACGGGGAATACATCTGGAGCCAAACAAAATTTACATTTATTAAACTTGCTACAGTGAAAGAGACAGTACACCACAGGAACTTCAGTCCTTGCTTGATGATTTAAGATAGGATTCAAGGAGCATAGGTCTATCTGGACGGGGTGCTGTCTCAAAGCAAGAGTAATCTGATGTATGAGCATCAGATATTTTTTATCTAGGACACAGAATAAACAAAGTAGGGCTGGAGTCATTATTGAATAAGAAGCAGCAGTCAATGTTAACCAGGAGAGGTGAGATGTTTGGCATTTTTAAGCTGTGAGTGACCTGGGGTTTATCTCTGTTTAGTCATGTTTGTTTGTTACTTGTTTCCGTCTTGTTGCATTACAGCCATTAAGAGTTCTCCTATGATGTTAATATTCTATAGAATTATGTTCCCCCCCCCCCAAAAAAAAAACACAGCCTGGCTTTAGCAACTAGGCTAGCTCCCTGAAGGCTGGCAGAGACTTTTTCCTTCATATTCCTCAGCCTCTCTACCATTACATGTCATCCCTTGCTCTCCTCTGATGATAGAGGAGGGATAAAAATGGAGATCAATGTAGGAGTGATAAGATGACAATGAATGAGAAAGTATGATTTATTTCTATTTGGATAGAGAAAATTCCTTAAGAATATGAGATGAACAGGAATGTCACATTTAAAGAGATATCACAGTATGGGCAAAAGGTTTAGTCAAGAGAATTCATCATGTTGCTCAGGCAAGCAGACAGTAGAGTAGAGATTGAGTACAGTCCCTATACTCCAGAAGCTTACAGACCAAATGATAAAATAGCTAATTCTAATATAATTACCACATATGTTAAACAGCACTAAGATTTCATGTGCAAGCATGCAAAAGGTTGAAATTTATTCTCAAATTCATTAATAGAACAAGATTTGTCTTACTTGAATTTTCAAATATTTGTTGAGAGTAAATACCATAAAGGTTTCATTTTCAGATTGATTGAAAACAAGCACAGCACTCCACTCTCAGCCTCTAAACTCTAGAACAACTTTTAGAAATTTTTTTTTAAGATTTTATTTACTTATTCAAGAAACAGAGAGAGAGAGGTAGAGACACAGGCAGAGGGAGAAACCGGCTCCATGCAGGAAGCCCTATGCAGGACTCGATTCCTGGTCTCCAGGATCATTCCCTGGGCTGAAGGTGGCGCTAAACCGCTGAGCCACCCGGGCTGCCCTAGAAATTATTTTTTTTTAGCTTTTATGTATTTAAGTAATCTCTACACCCAACATGGGGTTCAAACTCACTACCTGGAGATCAACAGACAGATGCCCCAGAAATTATTTTTTAAATAGCATAAATTAGAGCAATATATTACTGAATAGACACAAATTTATGAAAATTATGGGAAAATTCTTGGTAGGCAATGTTGGATGTTTAAAGGAGCCTATAAAAAGCCATGCCTACTTACTTTGTCAATGTTTGAACCAACTGAGAGATAAGATGAAATGAATCAGTGAATGGAGAAAAAAATATCAGCTTTATTAGGACAATTACTTTGATGTATAATATGCAGTGTTAGTACTTTCCTAATTCTAAATTCAAAATGAAATACACTAACCCACTTAATCATAGTCCTGGACCACTGGTGACCTCCTCATTTGGACATCAAATTTTTAAAATTTACAATCTGAAGTAGTTAGATATAACATGCATTTCCTTTGAGCATCTGAGTCTCAAATAAGAGATAGGAGAAGGGGCAGAGCTATACGTATCCAATTTTTACCCTAAACATATAAACCAGATATGTCATTCTTCCGCCTTTTGAAACAAGTGAATGATGCTACAGATAGAGATTGAATGCTAGAGTCATTGGTGACTTTACTCATGAAATATGAATTCAGAAGAAAGAAGATTCTTTCACATTAGATAAACTAAAACACTGAACAAAAATCTGAGACAAAAAAAAAAAAAACAGATAATCTGGGCTTTAGGTTGTGAAGGGCACCCCAGAGGGAATTTCATAACAGAGTGGATTTCCACAGTGTTGGCAGCCATGTTAGTTGACTTTTGTGTGTTTTCCAGGCCACAGACTAGGCAAAAGCAACAATGTCCACTTTAAAACTGACGCAGTGCTTGGGGAAGAGATATTAGGCTGTACCTGGGAGACCAGCAATGCTCTAAAAATTAGAAGGCAGCCACCAATGGACTACTTAAGCTCACCTCCACCAAAAGCTTTTTTAGAAAACTTTGGTAGAAGAGGCTCAGGAGCAGATTCCAACCTCTGCCCCCCAGCCAGACTGCACAGCAGAAGTGTGAACAATCTGCCAAGGGATATTTATTTCAAAGAGCCTCTCAAAATCAATAATCATCGTATTGTTAATGAATGACAGTGCCATGAAAGAGATGGTGTCTGGGGGACAACACAACAAGCAAAAGAATTTACACTCGAGGAAACCATTAAAAAGCAATCACACAAGGACTTTAAAATGTTAATATCTTCAGAGGAAGGAAAAAGAATAGTGTGCTCATGAAACAAGAAGAAGTAATTAGGAAATAAGAAATGGTTATTAATAAAAAAAGGATGGCCATTAAGGTCCCAAATAACCTGAGCTCAAATCCTCAAATCCAACTAGCAATTGCTAGTTGGGAGCCTCTAAGGCAATTTATTTAGCCACTCTATGTTTAGTTTTTGCACCTGTATAACGGAGATAATTATAATACCTACCTAATTATTTAATGTTTGTAAAGCACTCAAAGCAATACTGACACTTAAGTGTTCGTGAGATATAAAAACAAATTTGAAATCCTGAGATTAATGGCCATAATTTTTCATTCAAGACTCTGCGTGACCTAAAAAAAAGGAATGAAGGGAGGTGAAGAGTCTATCATTGAGCTGGAAGAACATAGTAAATGGGAGGAGTAGAGAGTGAAAAAGCAAATTAGGTACCAGAGGGAAGCCAGGATAGCTAAGATAACTCTGTTAGAAGCAGAGAACAGAAGGAATGGAAGAGAAGCCATATTTGAAGAAGTAATAGCCCTAAATTTCCCACGCCTAAAGAAAGTGATAAGATTTTAAACTGGAAGGGTTCTCTGAATGCTGAGCACAATAAATCTTTAAAAAAGAAATTCTCACATTGTAATGAAGTTCAAGAGCATAAAAGATGGAGGTAAAATTGCAAAGAAAGAGAGGAGGAAACAGTATGTTGTAAGGGAATAAAATCAGTCCTCATCAACACCTTTGGAGTAAAGAGAAAGATGATGGAATGGTGTTTCAAGATGAGTAAAAACTACTTTGAATGACAAACAAAACTAGATATTTTAGAGGTTGCATTCTATACATACGCTAGAAACATGTAATTTACCGATGTTGACATAAACAGTAAAATAACCCATTTCAAGCACTAAAATTGATCACATGAGCAATAGGAATGAGACAGAATAAGAGAAACTGTCATCTTATGAGATTTCTTCAAAAAGATTAAGTGTATTTTTTAAGCAACCAAATAAAATAAGCACTTTTGAGTGCCTACTATGAGCTTCATGGAAGAGTATTAAAACTCAAACTCTGACTCTAAGGGACTTTTTATTTGTTGGGGGGCGCGGGATATAGAGCAGTGAACAGATGAGGGGTTATCCCAGTTCTGTCACTCACTGGCTTTACAATCTTGGGTAAGACTGCCAATCTCTGAGCCTAGTTTGCTCATCTGTACAATGAGGATGATAAAGCCTGTCCCAACAATTTTGTAAATTTTTTGGTGCAATAACAGGCATGTGGCCAGTATTAATAAACGTTATTATTCTCATGTATGATACAGTAGCCAAATTTCCTCTCTCCAGGGGCTAGAGTTTTAGTTTTATTTTATTCTTTGTACTTTCCTGTACTATTTTATGTTTACATTAGGCATATATATTTTTAAGCTAAAAATGCATTCAAAAAATTTTTAATTATTGAAAGGAAATTTTATAGACAATTTTTAGTAGTCTCTGAAATAGAATGAAAGAGGCCTTTGTGAAAAATGTGCACACACACACACACACACACTAAAGGAAGTTAAAATTTGATACATCTAAGGGACCAAAACCCCACAAATAACATAAAGAGTAGCAGTCTGAGAGGAAATATTTGCAACATATATTTTTAACCTCTTGGAAATCAATAAGAAAGAGATAACCCAACAAAAATGTGCAAAAATGAAAACATGTTAATGGAATAGGCAATACAATTCATCGTGAAATATATGAAATGATTTTCAACCTCTAAAGTAATCAGTAAAGTGTTAACTAAAATTATAATGATATAGTATATATCATTCATAAGACTGATACATATTTTGAAGTTTTTTAACTCCAAATATGGGAAGAGACTGTCTCATGCTACAAGTGGTAGCACAGCCCCTTTGCCACATGATTAGGGAGGCACTCTCTCAACAGAAAACGTGCATTGTCCATGACCCAGCATACAAGCCCAGAGGCAGATTTGCACATGGGCATAAGGGGCTAAAACACAGAATATCCATACAGTCTTATTAATAATATCGAAGAAGTTAACAATACAAATGCCAATCAGCTAAAAGGATATGTAAAAAGAAGCGTTTTCATATGAAATACTGCTAGAAACAGTTTAAAAGAATGAATTAGGTCTCAGGTATTAAAATGGAGAGACCTCAAAATAATATTGCTGACTGAAAAACTACAGAAATTCAAAGATGGTACAGACAGCATGGTACTTCTTGAATTAAGAAAATAATGCAGCATTGCACATTTTCTCAGGGTACCTGTCTATGCATATAATTATTGTAAAAGCTTATAATAGACCAAAGCCATAAGAGTGCTTGGGGAAAAGACAGCCTTTTGATATTGGAGTTGAGACCTAAAGAGGTCTTTAGTTTTATCTGGAACTTGTGTATAATTTGTGTTATCATAAAGAAATTTGAATTAATTTAAAGATTGAAGAGAACAAAAGACAAGTTTGACACAATATCTGTTTTAAAGGGTAACGTGCTACAGAAGATAGCACAAATGCACAACTGCATGCAAACCATATTAACTGGAGAAGGAGAAGCAGGAAAAAGAAGAAAGAGGACGAAGGGGAAGAGAAGAAAGCAGAAAAACAACAGAAAGAGTAAGGACAAGAAGAGTGCATAGTAGTAGTAGAAGCCACACTGCAACAGTAGTCATTATGAGAAGAGTCTAGATCACACCATGAGAAGGGCAAGAGGCATTGTGAAGGATGGTGTTTAAATTGGGATTACTGGTGATATTTTATTCTAGGCTGATTTTAGTCTCATTTTCCATAGTCACACCCTACAACTATTCATCAACAACTCCAAAATCTTCCCCTTTAAGGACTCTTAGTCCCTTCAGACTATACTCTTAATTCAGACCCTGAATCTGGTGCTGCCTTAAAACTGAGCCTTCCCATCTGTCATTCTAACCACTTGTTTTGCAAACTACAAATCTCAGGTGGGTGCCCACCACTGCCAAACAAATGTTTCTTTGCTGAATTTACTTTCCTACTCTCCTCTCTGCCAGATCTCCCACCTTCCTTGCTCCCACCTTTGTTCATTGATGCCCCAGACTTTTACTTCATTTATTCATTTAACAAATATTTATTGTGTGCCTACACAGTAGAATTGAAGACAGTGAACATGAATTCTTTTTTTCTAGAAGCTTAGTGAAATAAAAAAACACAAATGGAAACTACAAAATAGAAAATGAGGTCAAGAGAAGGATTTTACTGGAAAAATATGAGCAAGCAAAAAAAGTCTTCAATGAGTCTGCAAGCCTTTTTGTATCTGTCCTCCTACATTTCTTCTTGCTGCTAGTAATAATCAAGAAGGGACCAACCACTCATGTGTGCTATGATTCCTATCTCCTTTCAGTTTCTCAAAGACATTGCCTGCACTAGTATCCCCTTTTTCCCCCGATACATGAAATTTCATTAAGACATGATTCCATAGCACACACACACACACACACATTCTCTGATATATCAGATCAAGTTTTCTAAAAATCCTTTCTTGAACTCACACTCCGTCTGTTCTGTACAGCACAACATCGCCAAAGTATTCTTACATCCTCTTCTCAATTTCTTCCCATTTGCTTTTTAAACTCTTATCTACATATCTTCCAGCCCCACCACTCCACTGCACTTGTCCAGACCATTAATAATGTGCATTTTGCTAAAGCCAACAAACATAATATCTCTGTCCTCATTTTATTTAAACTCTGCAGCATTTGATGAATTTGACTACTACAGACTTCATGACATTCATTCCTTTCTTGGTCTCTTTAACCCCACTCTGGGTTTCCTCTTTAAATCCTGGCTATTCCTTACTTCTCCATCTTTATCAGGGCTTTAACCTGAGCCCTTTTCTCTTCCTTATACAGACTTTCTTCTCAAGTGGTCTTCCATGGCCCCAGGCTTATATACTACACAAATGTTAACTTCTCCCAAATTCACACTTTCAGTGTGTCTTCTCTTCTAGACTCCGTACTCCAACTATCTATTTAATTTTTTCACCAGATATCTAACAGGTATTTGGCAAAACAATAAACTAAAATGCTATCTATTCCTTTTCAATAATTCCTTTTTAATATTTAAAACCAAACTATGGGGCTGAACTTTATTTTCCCAGAGAAGAGGAGGCTATGAAAGAACCCAGGGAAGATGGAGAAAGTTAAGCTCTTGACTGTAAGTTCCATTATACAGTTTTGAAAGCCTTAGCTTTAAAATGCAACATAAGGTAGACAAAAAGGGAAAATGTTTTGAATGAACTCTAAAAGTTCAATCAATCACTCTGATTATAGAAAGCTCAGCCTAAAGAACTGGGAGAATAGAGTTTATATAATAAACCATAGATTAGGACAGAAAGGTAGCAAAAATTGTGATTTTCCTGACACACTGAGAGGAGAGAAAACTTTCTGGACTGGAGGAAGTCCATCTGAAAGTTAGGAAAAAGAGAACAGAAAGGTCAACTCTTTATTTGGGGCCCTACCCTTATCACTTGCCCACCTCACTATCTTACTCCAGGGACCAACTCATTATGGGAATATAAATCACAAATCTGTGAATATAAAACAGTAAAAGATTTGACTTCATAACTGGCTGGAATTCTGGAACAAGGTGCCTCACAGAACATCTCATGGTACAACTGGGTAGTGATGGTGGAATAAAATGGGCAAGGCAGAGAGAAGAACTGAGATAGTCTTGCATTATAGGGAGGAAATCCAAAAATAGGATGTAGGAGATTATTGGAATTGAGAATACTTGTGCCATCCAGAGGCACCCCTGCCACATGCAGTAAGTGAGCCCTCTAGTTAACTTGTGTGGCAGAAAGCCCAGGGCAGAAACCAGAGATATCACGGATTGAATCTCAGGAAGTGCCCTGTGTGTGGGAGCTGAGAAGTAGGCAGGGAGAGGCTCAAAATATGTGAGGTAGGGCTCAAAGCTCATATACTTTGGAATTTCAAATTCAAATTAATTATATTGAATTAAATTTAAATTAATTAGAAATTAAAACAAAGGGATACCTGGGTGGCTTAGCGTTTGCCTTTGGCTCAGGGCGTGATCCCGAGGTTCTGGGATGAGTCCTGCATTGGGCCCCCCACAGGGAGCCTCCTTCTCCCTCTGCCTATGTCTCTGCCTCTCTCTTTGTCTCTATCACGAATTAAAAAAAAGAAAAAGAAAATAAATTAAAACAAATAATTATGTTGAAAAATCAATGAAAATACAATTTTTTTTAGGGACGCCTGGGTGGCTCAGTGGTTGAGCACCCGCCCCTGGCTCAGGGTGTGATCCCGTGGTCTCAGGATCGAGTTCCACATCAGTCTCCTTGCCTGGAGCCTGCTTCTCCCTCTGCCTATGTCTTTGCCTTTCTCTCTGTGTGTCTTTCATGAATAAATAAATAAAATCTTTTAAAAAATTTTTAAGCTGATAAATACCACAAACATCACAAAATCCATAATAATAATATTTTTATTAGTTATCCCCCTGCCATGCTTCTGTAATACTTTCCTAAATTTTAGGCTGTATAGTTTTTAAATGCTTCATCATTTTATACAACTTTGTATTATCATTTTCTACGGAAAAAAGAAAATTATTTTAATTTTCCTCTAGCACCGTTGATCAAAATTTATTTTTATTGATTCTTTAGAAAGATTTCTTTCCTTTACAGATTGATAGTGGAATTGTATAAATTTTCAAATTGTCAAATTTGGGGAAATATCTATCAAATTTCTTATGTGACCTATAAGATTTATCAGAAAAACATTTATCAAATAAGTAATATATGAGTTAATATGTTAGGATGCCTAAAATAAGCAATTTCACATATAGACATACTAATGGCTGTAGGACTGCTACAAATTCATGCTTTCAAAAGCAAGAATTCTGATAAATTCTATTTCAAACAATTGTCCTCAAGAGTTTTATTATCCCTGAATAATTGTATTTTGTACTTTACAATTAAATATAGTCATAATAGGAAAGAAATATTTAGATTGAATATTTATAAAAGTCAAACCCCCCTTACAAAAAAAGTATGTCTGGTGATTAAAAGACTTGTGCCCACATTCTAGCTCTGACATTTCAAAGCTCATTTCCTTCCCACTCATTCTGATGCATCCCCTGTAACACATTCATATTCTTTCTCTCTCTCTCTCCTTTTCCTTTATCTCCTTCTTTCTCTATCCTTTTCTGAAACATTGTCCTTCTCTGCCTTAACACTGTTCACATTTTGGATCTTACCATAAGATCTCATCCTCTTACATGATCAGAATTATCATCCAGAGGCTGATGATTTATAAATGAATTGCTCCAGCTGAAATTCAAATATAATCAT
This sequence comes from Canis lupus baileyi, assembly GCF_048164855.1. Classification (NCBI taxonomy): domain Eukaryota; kingdom Metazoa; phylum Chordata; class Mammalia; order Carnivora; family Canidae; genus Canis; species Canis lupus. The sequence goes on from NC_132838.1 coordinate 44,914,953, forward strand.
TCTTCCTTTGTCCTACAACATAACAGGCTCAAAATCAAACTATCAATACCAAATTTGCTTTTCCTCTCTTCCTTCCCTGTTAGATAATGGTATTACCACCTGTCTATTCTTCAATACTAGAATTTGGGACCCATATTATGCCCTTCCTCCTTTATTTCCTATTTCTTGAAAGTAATTAAATCTGTTGATCCTTCTTCCTAATTATCTCAATTCACCATTTGTTACATCTTTTTAAGTGATGTTACTGATTATCTTGCAGTTGGTAATTGTGTAAGTCACTCTCACTACATTTGGGAAATATTGCATTTGAGAAGCCAATAGCAAGTGCAGATGTTCAAAAGAGAGCTGGAAAGGTAGCGATGGAACTTGAGAGAGAGGTTGTGTGTCAACTACATAGAATTGATAGAGGATTGTGAGAAAATAAAGCAAAAGATATGAACTCAGCTCTTCTTTAAAAACTATGATTCTATTATAACATTCAATATAATAAGAAAATGTCTCAAGATTTCCAAGATGTTCCCAGCATAATCATATTGAGAAGATTAAAAAGCTTTGCATGCCTACCATGTTTTAGCTAGTGAGCCAAATATTACTGGGGCAATGCTAATTGCTAGTGAGCCAATGTTTTAGCTAGTGAGCCAAATATTACTCTACAATGTTATCAGCAATGCACTCCCAGAAATGTACATAGCCCACATTATAGTACAGAAGACACATTGTACCTTTAGGTGAAGCCTAAGGAAATAGGGGGAAAAAATCCCACACATTTGTACATCTCTCCATGCTTTGGACTCTTCTACCATAAAACAAGGTGATCAGATAAACTGGTTTGGAAAGCCCCTATCAGTACCTACTTATCATTACATGACCTTTTTGGCCAAAGTTCTTTTCATTTTTTTTTAATAATAAATTAATTTTTATTTGTGTTCAATTTGCCAACATACAGAATAACACCAGTGCTCATCCCATCAAGTGCCCCCCTCAGTGCCCGTCACCCACTCACCCCCACCCCCCGCCCTCCTCCCCTTCCACCACCCCTAGTTCATTTCCCAGAGTTAGGAGTCTTTATGTTCTGTCTCCCTTTCTGATATTTCCTACCCATTTCTTCTCCCTTCCCTTCTATTCCCTTTCACCAATATGAATGAGAACATACAATGTTTGTCCTTCTCCGATTGACTTACTTCACTCAGCATAATACCCTCCAGTTCCATCCACGTCGAAGCAAATGGTGGGTATTTGTCATTTCTAATGGCTGAGGAATATTCCATTGTATACATAAACCACATCTTCTTTATCCATTCATCTTTCGATGGACACCGAGGCTCCTTTCACAGTTTGGCTATTGTGGACATTGCTGCTATAAACATCGGGGTGCAGGTGTCCCGGCGTTTCATTGCATCTGTATCTTTGGGGTAAATCCCCAGCAGTGCAATTGCTGAGTCGTAGAGCAGATCTATTTTTAACTGTTTTTTTGTAATTTGACAATGAACTGACAGGAAAAAAAGAATATTCTCTCTTCACTTTTACTTTAAAAACTGTTGGTTCTCTAAAAAAAAAAAAAAAGTTTGGCTATCTTACTATATTAAAATAAAATAACCCACATCCTTCTTCCTATATTTAATTCCATTCAACAAGCATTTACTGGTGCCTATCTTGTGCTAAGTTCTGTGCTGAATGGATAAATCTTCTTTTTTATTTCTTTTAATTTTTCCATTTGTGTTATCTTTCATATTTTAGTTATAGTGAGCAATTATATGCACATCATCATCAAAAGTATAAATGAAGTCTTTGTTGTATTTGTTGTATTAAGTATAATAGGTAATAATTTTACAGGCAGACTATGCCTTCTAAAAATGTATAATCTATAGCATATGTTTGAGCTTCAGAAAGTAATTTTCTAATACTGGTATTGGTAGAATTGTTTTGTCATATATTGAAGTTGTGTTCTTCTCTTTTGTTCCTTCATTTTTAAATAAATACCTAGGGATATAGCATTATTTGAAATTGGTAGTAATGTACTTGATTATTTTTTATGTACAAAACTTTCAGATTCTAAAATAGAAGACATTTCTTTTTCTCTTAGACCTTCCAAATTTGAAATCTAAGATATTTCTAAGTTCTAAAAACTAGTTCTTTAAAATAAAAGCAAAGAATTGTTATCTATGAACCAAAAAGCTCTAGCTCTGAGGTAGATGTTCTCATGCTGTTTCTGAAGTCAGTGGTCTGAGATGAGATTTTCCTGCAAACAAAAATCTAAAGCTACAGACAAGAATATTTCAACCGGTTATACTGGTTAAATATATCAGTGGATTTAGCATAGTAATATTTTCTATGATATATAAACATTATTTATCACAGAATTTAGCATCAAGTAGGCAAGACATAATTTTATATAAATTTCTGATGAAATAAATGCTATTTATGTCCCAAAGTAAAATTTTCAGAAACAAAATAAAGCAGGAAATAAGCACTTCCAAAAAAGCATACCCCCCTCTCGCCCCCCCCCCCAAAAATGGTTAAGCAAAATCTCTTGGCCATAATGGAAGTATCTCACTTTTTTCCTCTGACCAGAGGAGTAGTGCATTGACAGGTAGCCATGTATTCACTCCATCCTCCACTTCAGTTCCATTTCCATAAGGAGAACTTCAAGAATCTTACAAAAATGCATACAATAAAATAAGAGAAATAAAGATGAAAATAGGCAAAGAAGAAACCAATAGAGAATGAAATGATGAGATCAGCAGTAAAGATATGATAGAAATGTATTCATTTTTAATGTCATTAAGATTCTACACTGATTAAGAGGAAACACAGATTTTACTTTGATTTTTCCGAGCCACAAATGCAAAAATATAATCACTTATTCATTTCACATTTTCTATCTAAAAGGTCCATCAGTTCAATCTACTTCAAAAAAGCAGATTTTTCCCTTGCTCTGTGTGAAAGATATTTTTCTCACGAATTATCATTAATGGGAGGAGAATGAAACTAAGAATAAAAAGAGAGAACAAAAAATGAAGCGGGTGTGAATAAAGAGAGAGTAACACTCAACCGAAAAGTCCCTGATGGTCATCACATTCTGGTGACACAGAGACCGAAAAAGCCAATTAACCCCTGGAAGGAAGTTTCCTCTTTGTTTAATTTCCTATAAGCCTTTCTCTGTGCTTCTTTTTTGAGCCAAACTGGTAGGCAATAGTCACTTTCTTGTCCACAAGACTCAGAGGTCTGAGGTTTATTATTCTGTCCTTTTATAAGTATAAGCTATTAGAAATTTGGTCATCAAACACATAAAACTACTTTGAAATAATTGTAAGTGAAATATTTTAAAACATTCTAGATAGCAAAGTGAGTAATCCCCTGTTCCCACTTCCATTAATAGAGAACGTAACAGAAAATAACAAGTTAGTATGTGGTCTCTTTCTATGTTAATACTCAATGAGAGTATCATCACGGACTTTGACTTTGGTTCTTGTTTTAGATCTCAAATCTCTCTTTCTCTCTCTCTCTCTCTTTCACACATACACACACACACACACACAAACACACACACGCTTGCCTGAAATATCAGAATGAAATGGACAATGAGAAATTTAAGTAGATAGTCATATGACCACTTTGCTCATTAATTAATAACTTATTTTCTCTATTAAAAGTGTGAATTTTTTATATGAGGGTGAGTAGACATAAAAGTCAGAGCAGATGGAAGAAAAGTATCTTTACAAGAAAAGTGCTAGAAAGGGTTCATTGAATCCTTACTAGATTAGGTATATTTCTACTTCACTGGGATTAGCAAACAGGAAAAAAGGGAGAAAAAAAATCCGTTTGGTAAAAACAAAGAGAGCAGAAAATTAGTTCAAAAAGAGGTGAAAGTCTTCTGCACATCCCAATTGGCTCTGCTGTGAATTTCTAGCAGAGCAATGTGAAGGGCTTGACATGGTACGAAACTGACAAACTGGATTCTAGAATATGTTCTTCCTCTTTTCAAGCTTCCTTGGTCATTTTTTTTCTGGCCAGAGACAAGGCCATCACAATTCAAAAATTAACTCAAATTAAACAATAACAACAAAAGGTTTGCAAAGCCCATTGGGTACACACAAGTAATTGATTCAGTGTGGCTTCATTTAACATAAGTTGGTCAAAATCAATGATGTTTTGGCAACTAGTAGCAATTGCAAAAATGACATCAAGAATGGGTCTGAAAATAAATAGGAATTCTTTCATAAACACAAAGAAAGGAAGGGCATTTATAAACAAAAAGTGTATATGAAATCCAGGAGAATATTTGAGATGCTAATGAAATGGAATTCATACTGCCTCTTCCCCCAACACAGCATCTAGAAGCTCCATAAATGGGTCAAACCCTGAAGGTCCTGAGAATATAATTTTTCAAAAATAATTATTGTATAGTTATATATTTGGATTTATATAGCAAATAAGCTACTCAACCACATAGAACAGACTTTAAAAAATACATACTAGGAAAATTTCAATGGAGATAATTAAAAAGAAAAAAATAGCTTGAGCCTCTGCCTAGAGGAAATGCCCCAATTCAGTGGGCATGATGAAACCAGTCAAGGTCAGAAAGACCCTGGGAGTTCAGGAGAGACACTCCAAGGAGATGCCATGTATCCCTCCTATGTCACTTTGTCCATTTTGTCACCAAATTCATTGATGGCACAGTAAGAAGGAATAGGCACAAAGGATGTTTTGAAACAGGCTTGTACAGTGTTAATATCCAGGGGCTCTACTCAGATCCACTCAGGTAAACTGAACAAGCAAGGATGGTCCTTCCTTTAGCTCACCTCTTCAGCATGTTTGCTAACACTGGTTTATATTCTTCTATGATTTACAGTGTGACTCTGATTGTTCATGTAACTTTTCTGGGGCAGCATTCATACCACTGCATCAGAACAGAACAGAATGAAAAGCCCGTGTTTGTTGGACTGTATGATCCCTTTTCTGATCAGACTGTCCCTTTAGATTAAAGCCTTTAGAGATATGCTAGAGGCAACTAGAATTCTCAAACCTTTGGTCTTGTATAATTGTCTGACATATATTTAGGAAATTGCTAAGCCCTCTTTTGTATGTTGCTGTGACTCAAAGTGTGAGTAATTGGGGTAAGAACATCGGCTATCTTTAGAGAAAGGCTCTTTGGATAAATTGAGAAAATTCAAACAGCTTTATTCCTGTAAAATGCCAATTGAAACAGCTTCTGTAGATATTCACTTTTCCTCTTGTGATGTAGGACCCTAGCCTAATTTTGTTTCACAAACATCTCGTCCCGGGGCAGGAAAATTTTTCAGCTGAAATAAACATATATCAATAAATACCTAGTGCTAAGATGAGCCTGAAGAAAAGGTTAAAGGTATGATGAGTCATAAAACTGACAGTAAAGAACCTAATTATTTAACATAATACACTCTTAAAGATAAGATGTGAAATGTAAGGTTAGCTGGGTGAGAAAGTGACTAATGTAGTTAGGCATGCTTTTATATCATGCAGATCTGTTATCAGTGGTGTAGCTAACACAGTTGAGGTTTTTTTTTTTCCTTCTTTGTGGGAGAAATTTATTTTTGTAAGTATCAAAAATTTTTAAACTTCTTGAGCATCCAAGTCACTTATTCTAAAATCTTTAAAGTCATACTTTTAATCTTGTTTTTATTTGTTTGTTGTTGGACTTTGGAGGATCTTGTCTAAACTAACCTTTTTATGTTTGCCACATTTAAAGTCCTCACTAAAATCAAATTGCTTTACCTCCTCAAGTTGATGACTTTCTCTACCTTTTCCTTTATAAATCTTTTAGAGGATTCAAACTTCTAAAGCAATTCAAAAGGCCCCAGATCTGACTTTCTGGCATTAATGCAACATCTGCAATTTTAACAGACAAGATGGGGCATCAGAATTTTAGAGCTCAAATAAACAATTCGAGCCTGTTGACCCTAAGAGGGTTCATGGAATCCTCCATTAAAACTGCAGCTTCCAAAAAAAAAAAAAAAAACTGCAGCTTCCGGGGATCCCTGGGTGGCGCAGTGGTTTGGCACCTGCCTTTGGCCCAGGGAGCGATCCTGGAGACCCGGGATCGAATCCCACATCGGGCTCCCGGTGCATGGAGCCTGCTTCTCCCTCTGCCTGTGTCTCTGCCTCTCTCTCTCTCTCTCTCTCTCTGTGACTATCATAAATAAATAAATTTAAAAAAAAACTGCAGCTTCCCAGTGCTTATTGAAACCAAACAAACTTTCCTGAACACTGATTTAGGGCCCTAAAAAAATGAGTCCATAACACTACCTCCTCCAACCAACAGCCATCTTGGACTAAAAGAGTTAGCTTCTTAATTTCATGTGACTGAAAAATATACACATGCTAAAGTTTAAAGAGAATTTATTGCACCATGTAAACAAAAAGTCCAAAGCTCAGGTAGATGTTCCTCTCTTGCTCTCTTAAATTCACACCCTCTGTGTTGGATCCACTTTCAGACAGACCCTTCCAAGAACCTTACATTCTCTCAGGTTTAATTATCTAAAAATAGTTTATTCTTTCTCCAGAAGTCCCCCCCAAATCTTATTGGCTCTGGTTGAAACATGAGACCATCCCTGAACATTCATTCACCAAGGCCCCAATCACTTTACATGTTGATGCCTTAAACTAGTAATAGAGCCCAATATAAAACCTTCAGACTAAGAGTGGAAAAAGAGTGATTTCCCAGAGTGATAGTGAGTACTATTCCTAACATTAAGGCAAATAGATGTGGAATGTCAAATACCTCTCACAATTTGACAATACATTAGCAAGATATTCTTCCAACATCATATATAATTTATTAGCGTTGTCAATATACCTGCTTCTCTCTTCTAAATTCTAATTTCTGTGGCTTTGAAAACATAACACTCCTAGGTACTTACACAGGGGAAAGAAAACCATATGTTCATGCAAAGATATAATTAATGTTCATAACAGCTCATTTTCAGTATCTAAAAACTAGCTGCAACTCAATTGCCATTAATAGATGAGTAGATAAACAAGTTTAGCATATCCACACAATGATATCTATATCCATACTCAGTAATAATAATATCCATACTTACTAATAAAAAAGAATGCATTATTGACACATGCAACAAGATGTAGATGAATCTCAAAATAATTATGCAGAGTGTAAGAAGCTAGACAAAAAAAGAGTACACACTGAATGATTCTATTTACATAAAATTCTAGAAACTGAAAAGTAACCTAAAATGACAGAAAGCAGATCAAGATCAGGGGTCAAGGCAGGGAAGAGAATATGGAAAGATTAAGGACCTGCACAAGGAAACTTCTAGGGGTGATGGGTATGTTCATTATCTTGATCAAGAGTTGTCATTTTTTGCTGTAAAGGGTAAGATAGTAAATATTTTAGGCATTGAAGGCCACATGGTCTCTGTCACAACTACTTGACTCTGCCACTGCATCATCAAAACAGCTAAAGATAAGAAGTAATTAAGTGAATGCGAGTGTGTTCCAACCAAATAGGCAGCAGCCCAACCAGGTCTGCAGGCTGCAGTTTGCCAATTCCTGATCTTAATTAAGATGATTGTTCCGCAAGTGTGTACATATGTCAAAACTTATCAAATTGTACACTTTAATTACATGCCATTTATTGTATGTCAATTATGCCTCAATAAAGCTATTAAAAAATAAAAACAAAACAAACAGCCTTAGCTTCCTCGCCATGGATTGGATAAAGTTCAATCTTGCCACGGCATACAAATCCCTCCAAGAACCAGCCTCTGTGTTCCTACCGTTTCAGATTTGTTGCCATTCTCTGGTGGGATTTTACCTTTTGGGAGAGCCAAAACACATGCATTGAGCCATTTCAACTCATGACTTTGTTTAGGTGGTCTACCTATCTAGAAAAACCTACTCTTACCAATGTAAGATTAAACTTGCATATCTACCATTCCGAGATACTTTCCTTCTTCCCTTATCTTACCCCTTCTATTCCCTTCATTTCTTCCTTCTGCCACCATAATAATCTGTGTGTGTGTATACAGATATATGTTTACATGTGCATATAAACACACTTGCACCATTACATTGATATATATATATACAAACCCGTTCTTGTATGATTACACTTTTCCATACTTTTAACTATATATATCTAAAATTTTCCTTTACATATTTAGAGTTAAAATGAATTATTATTCATTTTATAGTCATTTCATGAATATCAGTAAGACTTGGATATGTGACTGAGAGCTCTCTGTGTCTATTACATCTATCACAGTGCCTGGCACATTTTTTAAAACGTGATAAATCAGTATGGCAGCTGTTATTATAACGATCTTATAGATTATAAGACTGATAGGTAGAGAAACTGTACTTAGCTCATAGCAACATGGTTATAAGGAGCCAATCTAGTATTAGAAAAGAGTCCTTCCATATCTAATCTCAAGTGCTTCCACTAACTCTTGCAATATCTTTTATTATTGGAAGCTGATCTATATTTCACATTGGTCTTCTTCTGACTTTGCCACCACTCCTCCTTCATCTCCTAGATACACCAAAATGAAGACTGCTACCAACATCTACATTTTCAACCTTGCTCTAGCAGATGCCTTAGCAACCAGTACCCTGCCCTTCCAGAGTGTCAATTACCTAATGGGAACATGGCCATTTGGAACCATCCTCTGCAAGATTGTGATCTCCATAGATTACTATAATATGTTCACCAGCATCTTTACCCTCTGTACCATGAGTGTTGATCGCTACATCGCAGTCTGCCATCCCGTCAAGGCTCTGGATTTCCGTACTCCCCGCAATGCCAAAATAGTCAATGTTTGCAACTGGATCCTCTCTTCAGCCATTGGTTTGCCTGTAATGTTTATGGCAACAACAAAGTACAGGCATGGTAAGTTGCAGGAATAAGGGATAATGGACTTATAGACTGACATGCTGATAAAGTCATGAGCCAAGTATGGAGTGGTCCAACATATTAGATTGTAATTTGAGCGATTTTTTCTAGCAAAATGCCTTTGAATTTTTTGTAGTAGGAATTTTTCCCTAAATTTTAAGCCCACTAAACATGTTAAAGAAAATATAATCTAGTGTTTCCTGATTTCTCTGCATCATCAAAATGATAGGAAAATAAGAATATAGCTCTTCCAAGAGTAATTAGAACTTAAATTCCAAAAAACCTTAGGTGGAGACTTGTTTTAAAATTTCAAGTGCCTGCCCATATGACAAATACATATTTCTAGTCCTCATATCAGAATGATGAACCACCCATCAAAAAGTGGAATGAAAATATCCATTAGCTTGTACCTCCTCTAGCCTTTGGACTGTAATTATATTTTTATGTCAACATAGACTCCACAGAGGATCTAGCTCACAGTGAAAAGTTCTACAATTATTGACTGAATGAAAGCTTAAAGTGATTAAAATGGAAAAAAAATGAGATATTAAGGAAAAAAATCTAAAAACTAACTCCCCCTAAAAATCAACAGAGAGCTGAGTTTCTCCCTCAATTTCTTTAAACCTTCCATTGTTGACTTCCCTTAATGGGTTTAAGTTAGCTCTGGTCAAAGCTATAATGAGATGCTGTTGCTAATTCTTCCTTATAATTATTGTTTTCTAGGTTCCATAGATTGTACACTCACATTCTCTCACCCAACCTGGTACTGGGAAAACCTGCTGAAAATCTGCGTTTTCATCTTTGCCTTTATCATGCCTGTCCTCATCATTACAGTGTGTTATGGACTGATGATCTTACGCCTCAAGAGCGTCCGTATGCTCTCTGGCTCCAAAGAAAAAGACAGGAATCTGCGAAGAATCACCAGGATGGTGCTGGTAGTTGTGGCTGTGTTCATTGTCTGCTGGACTCCCATTCACATTTACGTCATCATTAAAGCCTTGATCACAATCCCAGAAACTACATTCCAGACTGTTTCCTGGCACTTCTGCATTGCTCTAGGTTACACAAACAGCTGCCTGAACCCAGTCCTTTATGCATTTCTGGATGAAAACTTCAAACGATGCTTCAGAGAGTTCTGTATCCCAACCTCCTCCACCATTGAGCAACAAAACTCCACTCGAATCCGTCAGAACACTAGAGACCACCCCTCCACGGCCAATACAGTGGATAGGACTAACCATCAGGTATGCAGCTTCTAGAATTGGGCACACCTACTGGGGATGACATAAAAATTAGTTTGTACCAATCCAAAGTTTTAATCCATTAGAAGTGGATCCGTAACGAATGGATGGAGGTTCCTACCATGAGGACTGAGGGAGGAGAGGAGCAAAATTATGGTCATTGTGACAGAGAGATACTTCATTATATAATTTGTATATATTTAGTTATATAGAGAGATATGCCAACTAGAAATTCATCAAGCTGCTAAAAATCAGTATCTTCACAGCTGTTGCTTCTATGCAAAATTAATGATGTTAGCACATTGAGGAAGTGATGCTAAATTCTTATCATTTTCTTTAATGTTATATGTTTCATGCATATCATTCCAATATCCCTGTCACTTCTCAAAAGTCACTCCTGTTCTGGTTCTGTGGTTAAACAGAAAGGGTCATCACTTCATTCACTGTGGTGATGGGTGCCAGATGTTTCCAGCAAATCACTGTCATAGCAAAGGAAAAAAGACAAAAAAAAAAAAAAAAAAAAAAAAAGCCAGCCTACCTTGTTCAGCCATCGGTTTGTCAATTTTTATACCTGAACTCTAGAGAGAACAGCAAACATATTACTTAATTATTAGAACTAACTCAGTTTTAGAACAGTCATTACCAGTCAGGATTAATATGGTGAGGAGTGATGATTTTTTGTAAGATATATTCTTATGCACAGAGTACAGAGTGTGGCCTGCACCAAAGAGTCAAGATTTATACACGGTATGATCATCAGATGAGAATCAAAAAGAGAAAAAATTGTCTCTAAGTTCATATGACCTTGATAAGCCACTGATGATGCAAAATTTGGAATCCAACCTAGACGGTAAATTAAACATACACGTCACTACTAATATTAATTTAAATAAGTAAATTTGCAAATCATAGTGCCAACATCAGAAAATCACAGCCTCTGTAATTTTATAACACAGAATTCAAATTCCAACTTGCCGTGAAGGAAATCCTTGAGTCAGAGCCATCAACTTCATAGGGTCAGGGGCCAGGACTGTGAGAACAGATGCCTCCGTAAAAGTGACTAGGAAGCCTAACCAGAGGAGGCAGAGGGAAAGCCTTACAGTACAGAGCGGCTGCTTGCTCTCAGTTTTCTTTTCCCCATGCCTCACTCTGCTTCCCCCTATCCCCACTGCCGTGCCCCAGGCTCACCTAGGCTCACCCTTTCCTACTGACCACAGGCCTAGCCTAAGGAGGCCCAAATGATCATCCCTCCGGGATGCTAATCCTCACAGTGCTGATATTAATGCTGAAAGGAACTTGGGAACTTGGGCCCCCTAGACAGTATAAGATAATGATGGCAGACCCACTGCCAACCAAAGGGAAATTACTAATTTACCATGTGTCCCTTCTAATTCCATTTCAGGCTGGGTAAAAGCCAGAAAGAAATGTTTTTCTACTCTGCTTCTTTTCTCTGTATTTTTTTCCACATCAAGCCCTCTAAACCTGCCTCTTCTACTAAACAGCTCTCCCCCTCAGCAGCTATCAAAGGCTTGTGAGTACCTTAAAACGGGTAGGGATCCAAATAGATTTCCTCCGACCTGAGGATAATACATTGCAGAATGCAATTTAAAACTCTCAATCCTAAACCAAGGTTAACACATTTTGCAGTGGAACAAAGTACTTCCGTTCAAGCACAGGGATGGAGCGCTATCAAGTATTGACTCTATCTCAGTCGGGGCGTGCCCCACCTTCCCTCTCTTGCGGGCACGCTGGGGTGTGGCTGTGGGTAGCCTTACCCAGGACCACTGCTGGGGCCTCTTGTCCCATCGAATCTTCTGAGCGTGCTTCCCTCACCTGCTCTCCGGGAAACACAGCTCCCAGCCTGCCTGGCGGAGAGCTTCTCCTGTTCAGCATGATTGTCCTGCAGTTGCCCCGACCCTGCTCTTGACTCCCGTCCAGATGCAGCATTTTCACATTAGTGTGGTTCCTGCATAGCCAGAGAGAGGAGAAAGGAAGCTAATTGAGGAAGCTCTGTTCTAAGTAACTAAAAGGTTTGCTTTAAAAATACATCCAATTAGGGCTTATCTTCATTGCTGCCTCTATGAAGCAGCGTCAGTGTCAGATAACAGCAGAAACACATTAGCCCTGGAATTGGCTGCTTTCCCAAAATGCCCAGCTGGGAGGGCTGGACAGAGAAGAGCCACTGCCAGGAAAAGAGGAAAAGACACTCTGACATATTTGAAAATTAAGATAAATCAAAGATCTCTTTCACTCATCTCCACTGATGTGTCATTGTTAGAATCAAGGCCGTTCCACAGACATCTGGAAGGAGACTTTGGTGAGAGTTTTGATAATGTATCAAAATAATGAAATTACTTGAAGGAAAAATCAGAGACTTTATGGCTGTGTCTATAGGACATAGTTGATCAATCATACAAATTCAGAATCTGACAGGTTTTGGGGGTTTTTTGTTCGTTTGTTTGTTCTTTCATGTTTTTTGTTTTTACACCATGAGCCATTCTTTTGGGAAACAAGGCTAATTGGATTTGCATGAACTTTTTAACTGCTTGTTTGGAGTTGGTGCTGTGGTAGATGTTTATGTCCTGCCTGTGTATTTGTATTTTCTCGAAGAAATATATTCTATATGTCACATTTCAAGCGCACTAGTCAACTTCATATTCTGCAGATCAGAGATCCAATATCAAACCTTCCCAGGGTGTCTGTATTCTGACAACTATACACTGAGACCATGTCCCTACAGCGCAAAATGAAGAGTTGGCAGTTATTAAGGTAATTTGATAAGCCATATGAGAAAATTCTGTGCCCAAAATAAATTTTGAATCATATTTACATAGTTAAGGGTTACTTGGTCAGCTTTTGCTATGTAACAAATCATTCCAAAACATAGTGGCTTAAAGCAACAATTTATGTAGTTTGTGCTTCCATATATGAGTAGTTTGAGCAGGTCTGGGCTAGAAGATTCTTCAGTCTTAGGTGGGCTCAATGCAGGGGCAGCAGCAGCTGCCAGAACTGCTGTCAGCTAGCCGGTCTGGGATGACCTCTGCAAGAATGGCAAGGTCCTGATGGAACCTCATCTTCCAGCATGTTAGCCCCTGCTTTCCTCATGGTGGTCACAAGTTCAAGGAGTAGAAAACAGACCTTACCTCTTGATGGTAGAAGCTGCAGTTATATTGCAAAGGGGTGTAGATATAGGGAGGGAAATCATTGTGGGCCCTTTTGCCAACTATCTACAGTAGGCGATGCTGCACTGGACAAGCATAGCTTCCTGAGGGCGTGAACCACATCTGCCTTGCTCCTTCTTCTTCTTCCAGTAGCTACCTAAACAGTGTCTGACATATTAAAAAGTACTCTAAAAATATCTATTGAATGAGTGAATGATCAAAGGGCTCATGATATTTCAGGAGATATGGAGGACAGTAGGAATGACCCCTTTCTTATGTTACTAATTGATGACCTCAATGCTTACGTAACACTCTGCCATTATTCCAGGCTCACTCTTCAGTAACTGGAAAATATTCATGGAAGGGGTTCTTCGTTTTCTTTTCTTGAGTCCTCTGATCAAAAGTTCTACTGTCAAAAAAAAAAAATTGTTACATGTGTGCTGGTCTTCTAATTTTATTTTTAGCAAGTGCTATTGATGAGCAGGCCAAGAACTGGATTCCAGGCCCTAAAGAGGTCTTGCTCTGGCTAAGTATAAAAAATAAAATAAAATAAAATAAAATAAAATAAAATAAAATAAAATAAAAATGTCCTCCTCTCCTTTGTGCATTCTAGGACTCAGCTTCCTGCTCCAGCTGCAGGACTCCATGCCTGATTTATGGCCAGCTCATAGTCTTTATGACTTCTAGAGTTTTATTAGGTAGACTCAGGCATAGACATTCATTTTCTATCTGCTGTACATGTAGCAGCCAGTGGTTGTCATGGGACTCCACCTTGCTTCAGAGCACTTTCCCCATTTGCTCAGATCAATTCAGATCAGCTCAGACCTGAGATGCTGACCACTCTAACTTGCCTTCACTGCTTCATGTCCCACCCTGATTTGCATTCCATAATGCATTTTTTATTTTGATACCAAGACTATGTCCTTTAATGTTTAACATTATATGGGAAAAGAAACAACTCTATTAGACAGTTGGATTATTATTTAAAGAGTTTGTATTAAACATAACTGTCATAATAATGCTATCTTACATTTGTATCACAGCACAGATTAAAAGTGCTTTCATGTGCACTATCACACTGGCTTCCTGTAACAACCCTGACGGGTAAACATAAACAAATAAATGCTCAGGGAGGCTCAATGGTTATAAAAGATCAAACCATCAATAAGAAGCAGAACCCCGAAAAACACCTGGGCCTCTAGTATTAATCCAAAACTCTCCTTTGCTTTCCTACACAATGCCACTTTATAGTCAAATATTATTACATGGTCTCAGCCAGAGGTTCTCAAATCTTATTATAAGTTTTGAGAAATTCCTCTAAGAAATTCTTGTTCACTGGGTCAAGGTCAAGGAAGGGTCCAAGAATCTGCATTTTGAATAAAACATGAAATTGAAAACTGGTTAAAGCTGTAACTTTATCCAAATGTATAAAAGTTACCGTTTTGTCTAATCTGACTACTATTTTAGTCAAGCTGATTGGTAAGAATGTTTTCACCAAATGAATCTTATATTTAGCAAAATAATGCAGCTATAGGTGGACAAAGCTTTAATTTTCTAATATAACTATCAATGAGTCTTTAGGGCATTGATAAAACTAATATTATGGTACCTCCTGCCAACTTCTTCTCATTGATATGACAAGTCCAGCTCTAAGCCCTGTGGTTACCATTTTTAAAGCATTTTCTTAGCATTTTAATCAAAGTACCATGTCAAGAAATTAGGAGATGCTTTGCAATTTTATTAACTACAAAGTTATATTATCCCCAGCTAAACTAAAAGCAGTAGCCTAATTTTTTAAATCAACCACATCACTCTCAAAAACTAGATCTTGATGTTTTTTTATAAAACATCTGTGGAGAGATCATTTGAGAAGGAAAAGCATTTCAATTCCATCACAAAAGCCCCAAAGAGAATAGTTCACAAAATTACAGAGCTTGACCACATTAATGCATATTTTGTGAATAAAACAAAAATGGATATTCTTTCAACTAGAGGATTTAAAAGAAAATGGATCCAGTTATGAGTGTGTGTGTATGCACATATGTGCATGTGCATAATATTGGTGTGCCTCTTTATGCATGTGTAGTACTAGAGTATATTTATATTAAAAATGAATAGTATCTTTAATAAATAACAATAAGAATTTCATGTTTGTATAACTTGGCCATTATCTGGGAGGATAAAATATTATTTAACTGAAAATATGATTATTCACAGAAAATATTTGGCTTTAAGACTATTAGAAATGTCACTTATTGACCAGTTTGTGTCCAGTATAACTTATTTAGTCATATGTGGTATGAATTATTATCTCTACAGTTGAGAAAGCCAATGTTTACAGAATTAACTTGCCCAAGGTCATATTTACAAAATTAGTGGCTGAGGAACAAATCCAATTGAATTTGAATCTATGTGCCCTACTGCCCACCAGTTGGTTGTCACTCTTCTCCAATGGTAGCTCCTAGAACTAAATTGTAGCATTTACATATGAACAATTCAAATTCCACAAGGTCTTTATGTAGGCTTGTTTATATGTATTCATATCATATCTGTGTATAAAGATAAACATCTAGATGGATTAATGAATAACATGAGGAATTAGAAATTTAATAATGAGGATTTTGCTTATCATTCCATGAGTTATTTGAACTAAAATCTTTTGCCATCATTAAAGTCGTGTTGATTCTCACTAAAATGATAACATTTGCTTTTCCACAAGTTAAAATTTTTCATTCATGTCAGAGAGGCTGAGTTAGCATTTTTATTTTTTTTTTAAGATTTTATTTATTTATTCATGAGAGACACACAGAGAAAGAGGCAGAGACACAG